>NC_092707.1:335546011-336796011 GCF_047496885.1 Scyliorhinus torazame
TTTGGGGAAGAGGGGAACTGGGTTCCGAGGAAGGGGGAACTGGATTCGGGGAAGGGGGGGACTGGGTTCGGGAAGGGGGGGGACTGGGTTCGGGGAAGGGAAGGGGAGGGGACTGGGTTCGGGGAAGGGGAGGGGACTGGGTTCGGGAAGGGGGGGGACTGGGTTCGGGGAAGGGAGGACTGGGTTCGGGGAAGGGAAGGGGACTGGGTTCGGGGAAGGGGGGGACTGGGTTCGGGGAAGGGGAGGACTGGGTTCGGGAAGGGGGAGGGACTGGGTTCGGGGAAGGGGGGGGACTGGGTTCGGGGAAGGGGGGGGACTGGGTTCGGGGAAGGGGGGGGACTGGGTTCGGGGAAGGGGGGGGACTGGGTTCGGGGAAGGGGGGGGACTGGGTTCGGGGAAGGGGGGGGGACTGGGTTCGGGAAGGGGGGGGACTGGGTTCGGGGAAGGGGGAGGGGACTGGGTTCGGGGAAGGGGGGGGACTGGGTTCGGGGGAAGGGGGGGGGACTGGGTTCGGGGAAGGGGGAGGACTGGGTTCGGGGAAGGGGGGGGACTGGGTTCGGGAAGGGGGGAGACTGGGTTCGGGGAAGGGGGGGACTGGGTTCGGGGAAGGGGGGGGACTGGGTTCGGGAAGGGGGGGGGACTGGGTTCGGGGAAGGGGGGGGACTGGGTTCGGGGAAGGGGGGGGACTGGGTTCGGGGAAGGGGGGGGACTGGGTTCGGGAGGGGGAACTGGGTCGGGGAAGGGGGGGACTGGGTTCGGGGAAGGGGGGAACTGGGTTTGGGGAAGGGAGGAACTGGGTTCGGGGAAATGGGGGGGGACTGGGTTCGGGGAAGAGGGGAACTGGTTTCGGGGAAGTGAGGAACGGGGTCCGAGGAGGTGGGGGGGGGGAAGTGGGTTCGGGAAGGGGGTAACTGGGGCCAGGAATTCTCCGGTCATTGGGATGCACTTTTCCCGCTGGCAGCAGGCAGCTGACAGTTTCAATTGGAAATCCCATTGACATGCGGTGGGAAGATAAGAGTCCTGCTGCCAGTGAACAGCATGCTGTCAAGAAACACATAGCTGTGGGACCAGAGAATCCAGCCTACTGTCAGGCCTTTTCCATCCAACTGGTATTTTGTGGTCGGTCCTACGAACACCAACATTGCCATTCGGGTTAACTTTAACAATTGGGTTTTTGTTATGTTTTCAGTCTAAAGGTACATATCATAGCCAAGAGACTTGGGCCATGCTGCCTCCTGGACCTCAAGCAGTGCACATCAATTGGGAAAGCCAGGAATATGATTACCACACAGAATAGGCCAACAACCTAGGTTGGCAGTAAGGGTATGGGAAGCCAGGGGTTGGAGTCACCTAGCTATACATGGGATAGGAGTGCGGGAAGAAAACAGTTTTGTTTCTTTCTTGATTCATCACCAGCTTTCAGGATCATTGGGCTACTTGAGGGAGTTATGAAGTGATCTGGGCATGTGCTGCGCACCTCAAAGAACAAGAACAAAGAAAAAGTACAGCACAGGAACAGGCCCTTCGGCCCTCCAAGCATGTGCCGACTATGCTGCCCATCTAAACTAAAGTCTTCTACACTTCCTGGGTCCGTATCCCTCTATCCCATCCTATTCATGTATTTGTAAAGATGCCCCTTGAATGGCACCTCGCCCCGTTTGAACCCGAGAAGTGCAATTATTTCCAGGGAAGGAAACACAAAATATGGCAGCATCTTGGAGCTGCTGCCACCCTGTTCAACACTAGTGACCACAGTTAAAGTCAGCCTCACTGATCTCCTCCACTTTGGAGATCATAGCTGGTGGCTTAGTTTGAATTTGCTCTGAATTTGGTGAGCCATTGTTAAGAATTTTGCACATACCGCAGCTGCATTAACAAACTTTTCAACATTTATATTGGTTAAGTGCTCATTGCCTTCTTTTATAAACAATGAAGGATCATTACTATAGTCATAATTAGCTACTGTTTCTCATTAAATATTTTAATTTATGTTAGACCTTTCACATAATGATGCATTACAAAGCGATTTACAGGATGAATGGTGGACTCTGAGCTGGAAAGGGAGGAAATGCTGAGGAGGTGACTGAAAGAATTGTCAAGTGGGGGTAAGTTTTGAAGAGGCCTCCGAAGTTATAGAGGAAGGTAGAAAGGCAAAAAAGCTTAGCATAGGATTTTGAAATACTGGAGCATGGTGGCTATAGGGCTGTACCATTAGCAATGAAGTGAAGGGTTTCATAGCATACTGAAGATTGAAGAGCAGAGGGTGCCCATCAGGAGAATATTACAAGGTAGGATGAAGTGAGTCTGGAGAGGGATTTGAAGATGAGGGCAAGGATAATGAAGTCAATATGCTGCGAGAAAAATACAATTTGTAGAGGTTCAGAAAGATGGAACTGATAGGTGTATGGAAATATTGTGCAGGTGTAAATATGCTTTCAGAGTCCATGATAAGCTGTATTTTGTGCAGCCTGATCGTAGAGAGGCCAGCAAAGAAAGCTTCAAGACATTGAGGTCCATTTTCGAATGGCCTCCAAATAAATTTGTTGGTGCGGTATAGCAAATATTTAAGCATGGAAGTGGTGGAAGCAGTACAAATGATTCCAGCTTTGTTCAGTCAGGCATGAGAAGAAGCAGTCAGGATTTCTGCTGCTGGTGCAAGGATCGAGAACACAGGACACTGATTTAAGGTGATTTGCAAAAGAAGCACAATCACCCCAAGAAGTAGGAGCAGGAATAGACCACCTGACCCATTAAGGCTTCTCACTATTCAATAAGATCATGACTGATCTTGGGCTTCAGTTCCATTTACCCCCCACCCTTCACCGCTCCCCATATCCCTTAATTCCCCAAGCAGCCAAAAATCTGCCTTTTCCAGCCTGAAATGTATTCACCCAAGGATCAATCTTAGACCTAGTATTGTGCATTGAAGCAGATAGTTAAAGCCCTGTCCACAATGCTAGTTTTACGATTGGCCAGGACACGTGTCCCAGCCGAGTTCATATGGAACCCATGCCATTGGAGAAGCTCACTCTTCCCCGAGTACTGAAGCTGGTGCTCCATGTATCGAAACCCGTTCTTCCCGTACCACTTTTTGAGCCACACATTGAATTCCCTAATCCGCATGACCATATGCCAATTTACACGTGATGCAGGTAACAATCCAGAGTTGATTATCTTTGATATTCTTTGTATTAATTTGGTCCCTTCCTCCTCAAAATTATCTTAGCGTAACATAATTCCGAAATCAATGATTCCCATGTGACAGCACTTGACACTGAAGTGGCCCAGGAGCTGTCAGTTAAAGCTTGATGTTTATAAACATTGCGGCGAGAGCACTTCATAGTTACTCAACTGTGAAGGAGGTTAAATGGAACAATGCTGAGAGTTGGGAGTGTGGAAGTTGCCAATCACTGCCTAGTAATATCAAAGAGAAATGAATGAATGGCATGGCAAATCAAAGAACTGAGGGGGGGTTTACACTGGTTTTATCATTCCAAGAGTTGACAGGTGGTGTTTCCTGTGTCTGAGCCAGCAGGTGTATTGCCCAAGTGAGTGGTAAAGCAGTAATTCTTTTCACTGCCTCTCTCTGGCTTCCAGACAGGAGTCTCTCTTCTGTGGGGGTTCCTCACTGGGGTGTCTCCTGGGGGGCTTCCTGACAGGGGTCTCTCTTCTGGGGGGGTTCCTCACTGTGGTCTCCTTGGGAGCTTCTTGACAGGGGTCAATTTTCTGTGGAGTCTGTGGGGGGGTGACCTTATTTAGGTGTTTCTGTGGGAGGTCTTTTTAATCTGGGGGTTTCTGGGGAGGTTCCTTATTTAAAGGTGTCGGTGGGGGTGCCTCTTTATTTAGGGGGTCTCTACATGGGTCCTCTCTATTTAGGGGTCTTGGGGGGGGTCTTTTATTTCTCGGGGGGGGGTGGCAGGTCAGGTCACTCGCACCACTGTACTGTGGGGGAAGAGGGTGGGGCTCATAAGATCTGGAGGTGGAGGGCTGAATTATGATATGGGGAGGGGGGGGGTGAGTCCAACCGATTGACCCTGCCATCGGGCCACTATTTTGGGATTACGTATGGGAATTCCTCACAATCCTGGCCTGCCTAAATTTGAGGGGCGAGGGAATGGGAATCGCTTTCTGATAAGTGTAATTCAGCTCCGACGGAAGAACATTTCGCGGGATTCTCCGTTTCTGAGGTTAACTGTTGACGCCAAGGCAGAATCCGTGGACTTTCATGACAGAAACACTGGCACCACAGCTGGACCGATTCTGCTGCTGTTAAGGGGCTAGCATGGTCGCCTAATGGAACACAATCGATTCTAATGAGAAACGGTGCCTGATTCGCGATTGACGCTGAGGAGGCTGACAAGCTTGCAGCTGCATATACACACTGCACACCCCACACACACCATCCCAACCAACAAGATGGCAGCAAGGAGAGCAGCACCCCATTTCATGAACGCCGAGCTGGAGACCCTCCTGGACACGGTGCATGAGGGGCATGGCCACTGAAGTCACCAGCTGCCCACCCTTTGGGCTGCATGTGTCAGACTGTCGAACACTGTTTTCTCCTGTTTCTCTCCACCCCCCCCTCCCGCCCCCCTCTCCCCCCCCCCACCCCTCTTCCCCCCCCCCCCCCTCCCCTCCAGGAGAAGGTTGCGCACAACCGCCAGGAGTGGTAGAAGACAAGAGAGAGACTGCCAGACATGCGGCACCTCACTGTGGCCAAGCAGAGGGACCTGGATGTGTTCAGCTGCCTGGAGGAAAGGGGGTGGAGCTCGGCTGTGAGCGAGGAAGTTAAACCCCTCTTAGTTGCGGTTCTCCATGACACGTGTGTCAGCCCCCCTCACCCTACACCTATCGCACCCCTATCCTCTCCCCTCACATCACACCACCATCCCCCACCTCCATTCCCACCCCCGGCCCACGGTCTAATCATGCGCCTTGCCTTGTGTCTTGCAGAGCTGCTGCAGATAGGGCGGGTCCATCTGCCGCCCCCCCCACTCTCAGCAGCCGGAGCCCTCCCGTGAGCTGGGCACCAATGCTGAAAGCAGCTCGGAAACCAGCCCTCCGCCTGTGACTCAGGAGACCCTGGACCTCAGGTTGGAGGAGGACACAGATTTTCCGTCACAACTATCTCCAACACCCTCCACCATCTTAGAGAAACTCACCTCGGTTGTGCATTTTTTGAAGAGGCTCCTGGAACGCTATCTAGTGCCCTCCAGGTACAGCAGGTGGAGGTGGGAACAGCCCAGGGGGTGGACGGTCAGAGGGCAGGCTGACCCCAGGATCTAGCTGCCGTCCAAACGGGTCTTGAGCTTCCAGAACAGACAGTCCCATCCATAGTGGAGATGCAGTAGCAGAACCATGGACTATATGAAGGGTTGTTGGTGAGCATCCAGCACCTGCAGTTGGAGGAGTCTAACCGTGTGCAGGAGAAGGAGATGGTGTCGACAGTGTGTGCCACCCAGGCCAACACCTAGCCACAAGTCAGTGAATCAGGAGGTAATCAGAGCGTCCCGTGTGCTTTGGCCCTGGCGCACATGTCGTGCGGCGTCCTGTGGCTGCCTGGGCTCCATGTCCTGCCCATTCTCCCCCTCCCCTTCATCCTCCTCGTCGGACAAGGCCTGGCATTCCTCCTCCTCCAGCACATCACCCCTCTGCTGAGCATTGTTGTGTGGGATGCAGCAGGCCGCCACATTGCGGGCCACCCTCTCAGCATCATACTGGAGGGCCCCACCAGAGCGAAGATGAACCGCATCTTCAGGAGACCGATGCACCGATCGATCACAGCCCTGGTTGCTGCATAGGTGTTGTTGTAGCGGGCCTCCGCATCGATCTGTGGCCTCCGGATAGGTGTCATCAGCCACAACCGCAGTGGATAACCCGCATCACCCAGGACCCAACCGCCCAGCCGGAAAAGCGTCTTAAACATGTCAGGAATTGTAGAGTGTGCCAGGATGAAGGTGTCGTGCTCACTGCCCGAGTATTGGGAAAAGAGGTTTATGATGCACAGCTGATGGTCACACATCAGCTGCACATCCATCGAGGGGAACCCCTTTCTGTTTGTGAAAACCGGCCTGTCATCTGCAGGTGCTTGTAAGGGGACATGCAGCCAAACGATCACCCCCTGGACCGAGGGCATCCTGGCGATGGCAGCAAACCCCTCTGCCCAGGCATCCTGGTGGGCTAGATGCACATTGAAATGGATGATTTGAGCCGACTGGGCATATAGGGCCTCCGTGATGGCACGGATGCACCTGTGCCCCAAGGTCTGAGATTCCGGACATATCTCCACTCGGCGCCTGGAAGGACCCTATGGCGTAAAAGTTCAGGGCGACCTTGACGGCCACCAAGAGCAGGTGCCATCTCCCTTAACCTCATGGTGCCAGGTGTGCCATCATCTCGCAGATGCGTCACACTGTCTGTCTCCTCAGACAGAGTCTTCAGCAGCATGCCCGGTCTGGCAGCTCCTCGAATGACAGGCGGTGCCGGTACACACGAGGCCTCATGCGGCGCCTCCTTTGCACTTCCTCCTCCTCGGCTTGTTGTATGGCTGGCTCTCCAACTAGGCAGCTGCTTCCTGTCCCACTGTGGCATGCTCCGCTGCTGCCCGCTCCGCTGCTGCAGCTTTCTCCTCCTCCTCGAGCAGCGGCTGTTCGGACAGCTGCAGGGCATCCCCCAGGGCCGCAGCGACCAGCAGGAAGGCCACCATTGCTGGTTCAATTCCAATATCAATTGTCTGCAGGGTTGAAAGGCCAACATGTTAGCTGCTGTGTATCCCCGTGCCCAACCAGGTCGACTGGGCTACATGGTGGCCTTGGTTGGCACTGCGGGCTCTGCCCCCACGTGTCCCTGGCCCCGTCCATGGCCGGCACTGTGGGGGCCTGCTGCCCATCCCTAATATCAGGGGTACTATCGACTGGCAATGCCCTGATCAGTGGAATGCACCGTGGCCCCCGTAGGGGCTACTGTGAGTGTTGCCCTGGGTGGGCCACCTGTGGGTGGTGGCCGGGTGCGGAGAGAGAGTGGGGCGGATGCTGGTGTGGGGGTGGGGGCACCCATACGTCCGGTGTCACTCTGCAGAACCAGGGGCCAAGATGGTTTGTCAGTGGGGTGCGCAGAAAGATGGCTGCGGTAATGGCGGTACATGCCTGGGCACCGCCCCAGTCCCGTGGGGGGGTACCCCAGCCATTTGGTCTATTCCCTCGCCACCCACCCCTCCCCCAGCCCTGGCAGGACCCCTCCATTGTCCCAGCCAGGCCCAGCAGCCTGCAGACGTTCCTCTCTGGGTCCTACCTCCTCTCTCCCAGTTAGTCTTACTTTGGTGGTAGGCAAAGTCATGGAAAGGGTACTGAAGGATAGGATTTCTGAGCATCTGGAAAGGCACAGCTTGATTAGGGATAGTCAGCACGGATTTGTGAGGGGTAGGTCTTGCCTTACGAGTCTTATTGAATTCTTTGAGGAGGTGACCAAGCATGTGGATGAAGGTAAAGCAGTGGATGTAGTGTACATGGATTTTAGTAAGGCATTTGATACGATTCCCCATGGTAGGCTTCTGCAGAAAGTAAGGAGGCATGGGATAGTGGGAAATGTGGCCAGTTGGATAACGAACTGGCCAACCGATAGAAGTCAGAGAGTGGTGGTGGATGGCAACTATTCAGCCTGGATCCCAGTTACCAGTGGCGTACCGCAGGGATCAGTTCTGGGTCCTCTGCTGTTTGTGATTTTCATTAATGACTTGGATGAGGGAGTTGAAGGGTGGGTCAGTAAATTTGCAGACGATACGAAGATTGGTGGAGCTGTGGATAGTGAGGAGGGCTGTTGTCTGCTGTAAAGAGACATAGATAGGATGCAGAGCTGGGCTGAGAAGTGGCAGATGGAGTTTAACCCTGAAAAGTGTGAGGTTGTCCATTTTGGAAGGACAAATATGAATGCGGAATACAGGGTTAACGGTAGAGTTCTTGGCAATGTGGAGGAGCAGAGAGATCTTGGGGTCTATGTTCATACATCTTTGAAAGTTGCCACTCAAGTGGATAGAGCTGTGAAGAAGGCCTACGGTGTGCTAGCGTTCATTAACAGAGGGATTGAATTTAAGAGCTGTGGGGTGATGGTGCAGCTGTACAAAACTTTGGTAAGGTCACATTTGGAGTACTGTGTACAGTTCTGGTCGCCTCATTTTAGGAAGGATGTGGAAGCTTTGGAAAAGGTGCAAAGGAGATTTACCAGGATGTTGCCTGGAATGGAGAGTAGGTCTTACGAGGAAAGGTTGAGGGTGCTAGGCCTTTTCTCATTAGAACGGAGAAGGATGAGGGGCAACTTGATGGTGGTTTACAAGATGATCAGGGGAATAGATAGAGTAGACAGTCAGAGACTTTTTCCCTGGGTGGAACAAACCATTACAAGGGGACATAAACTTAAGGTGAATGGTGGAAGATATAGGGGGGATGTCAGAGGTAGGTTCTTTACCCAGAGAGTAGTGCGGGCATGGAATGCACTGCCTGTGGAAGTAGTTGAGTCGGAAACATTAGGGACCTTCAAGCAGCTATTGGATAGGTACATGGATTACGGTAAAATGATATAGTGTAGATTTATTTGTTCTTAAGGGCAGCACGGTAGCATTGTGGATAGCACAATTGCTTCACAGCTCCAGGGTCCCAGGTTCGATTCCGGCTTGGGTCATTGTCTGTGCGGAGTCTGCACATCCTCCCCGTGTCTGCGTGGGTTTCCTCCGGGTGCTCCGGTTTCCTGCCACAGTCCAAAGATGTGCAGGTTAGGTGGATTGGCCATGATAAATTGCCCTTAGTGTCCAAAATTGCCCTTAGTGTTGGGTGGGGTTACTGGGTTATGGGGATAGGGTGGAGGTGTCGACTTTGGGTAGGGTGCTCTTTCCAAGAGCCGGTGCAGACTCAATAGGCCGAATGGCCTCCTTCTGCACTGTAAATTCAATGATAATCTATGATTAATCTAGGACAAAGGTTCGGCACAACATCGTGGGCCAAAGGGCCTGTTCTGTGCTGTATTTTTCTATGTTCTATGTTCTCTCCTTCATCAGCCACCATGCCGGTTTCACGATTTTTAAAAGCACAATTGAACCGCGCTGTCGGGAACTCGCCCCATTGGAGGAGGAGAATCACAGAGGTCCTGGAGAATACAGGGTTGGCCCCGCTAATGATATGAAAATGATTCACTGTATGTGCTAAAGAGCAATTTGGTGTCAAATCGGCACCCACCACTATTTTGCCGTCGGAACCTATTCTCTGCCAATCGTGTTTCGCGGTTTCGGCATCGGCAAACTGAGAATCCCACCCATGGTCTCCCAAATGGAGAATTTTGTCTCTTATATGTAGAAACTCTGATGACTCAGCATCTAGCTCAGTTTTCCACTACAGTCATGATCATCTATTGGTGGCAACCGTTTTCAGCTCATTGATAGGTGGCTACCACATCAGGCAGCTTCCTGTTTATCTGGGCCATTAAAATAACAATGCTTGAAATGCTTAATCTAATTTTAAGCTTAAGGAAAGCTTACTAGAACTTACTACCTGAACTAACTTCCCAACTACTCACTTGATCTAAGTCTCACTCAGGCATAGTCTCCTGTCCATGCACCCCTTTCCCTGTGAGTTTCTGCTTATATGTAAGCTTATCTGCTTATATGTAAGCCTCTGATAACTCACGAGTCGATGACTTGCAATGACTTGAGGAAAAGCCTTGGATTGGATTTGGATTTTGGATTTTGTTTAATGTCACGTGTACCAAGGTACCGGGAAAAGTATTTTTCTGTGAGCAGCTCAACAGATCATTAAGTGCATGAAAATAACTTTCTATGCAGCGAGTGGTCAGGATCTGGAATGCATTGTATGAGACTTGGTAGAGACATATTTATTTGAGGCTTTCAAAAGAGAATAGAATAATTCTTTAAAGAGAATAACATTGCAGGGCTTTGGGGGAAACGTTGGGGAGTGGGACAAGGTGAGTATCTCTTGCAGAGAGCTGGCAGAAACATGATGAGCCAAATGGTTTCCTTCCGTGTAAGCATTTGGTGACTCCTGTCAGAAAAAATCTACATAGCTTTGGTGACCCAGGGTGGAATTGGGTTCAGCTGCGATATCCTTCTGGTAAAATAGCTTGTTAACATTCAGCACCTGACAGGACCTGTACAGAATGATGACTTGGACAAGCTATCAAAATCCATGCAACCATACTTCAGCAAAAGTCATTACATTGCAGTAACTTAACAGGGGTATCAACATCTGCTGATGTCACAAAGTGATTTGTCAGCTAATAGGTCTTGCAATCATAAAACAAAAACTGTTTAAATATAATCAAAGGACGAATTATTTTGAATTCACTATGCCCAATAACAACTGTCTTCTTTTGATTGATGCAAAGTTATTAGACTGTTGCGCCAGTTTTAAAGAATTCCATTTTTTGTTCGTTCTTTCTCTCTTTTTGTTATTTTCAAATCACTGGCCAGACAAAATCTCATCTGCGAAAAGGGATCTGAACCCCATTTTAAAAATGGTAAAGTTCAATAGTTTAATCATAAATATAATTCTTTGTCATGGGTTCTGATCTATTGTTACTGGGTGGCAAAGAAATCCACTTTGTGACATTGTTAAGAACGAGCAGTGAGGTGGACCACCGCACCTAGTCCTTTGACCGGTTTGGAAAGATCCACAGATTAGTTTTCACATTTTTGCCTGATTGCAGTTCTGCAAACCCAACCATTAACTTTGAGCAACTGCTGATGGCTGGAATAGTTTAGATACCATCTCCTCAGAAAATACTGAGGAATTGTATTACATTCTATTTGGTTTAATTTTCAGGATCTGGACATTAAATCATTTATCATTCTCATTATGCTTTTGAAGCATTTTTGCAAAAAGCAAAACAAAATCAAAGTCAAACAGGCTCTTTGCAAAGTCCTGTTAATTTATATGGGAAAAGCCAAGAACTGCAAATAATTTTGCATTCTGCAGGAGGGGAAACCAGAATGAAGATTTCACCCAATTAACCGCCATATTGGAGGCAAACAGCATTCCTCTCAGTTGCTCCTGCTCACAAGATCAGATGATCTATTAGTTCATGTGCATGCACAAAGCTCCCCCACCCCCACCCCATTTGCCCATGACTAAAGGTGCCAGACCTGCAACAACTAGCCAAAATTGTTCCCTGATGGCTGGCACTGCCCTCTAATTACAGAGGTCAGTGCTATAAACAGCATGGGCTCATCTCCAACAATCCTGCTGGCAGTTTCTGCTGAAATGAGAGTAGCAAAACTATACCGTTAAAATCAATTTATGCTGCTACACATTAAAACACTTATTATTTGGGTTATGTTGTTAAACAGCAATTTTTGAGAAATGCATTCATGCAACTGTGTGTGAAACAAGCATCAGATCTAATTTCAGCTAGTACATTAAAACAAGCTGGAATTAAAAACTTGTAATTGCGCTTAAAGTCAGCAGCTTTGCACCACCAACTTCAACAAAGGCTACAAAGAGACTTGGGGAGGTCAGCAAATAGCAATTACATAAGTAACTGGTGAGCCGAGACATAAAGGAAGACTTCACAGAGTCATAGAATTGTTATGGCATCGGAGGCCATTCATCCCATCATGTGTACCCGGGCCGCTAAATGAGCATTATGTCTTAGTCATAACTATCTTTCTCTGGGCAGCACTGTAGCATAGTGGTTAGCACAATTGCTTCACAGCTCTGGGGTCCCAGGTTCGATTCCCGGCTTGGGTCACTGTTTGTGCGGAGTCTGCACGTTCTCCCCGTGTGTGCGTGGGTTTCCTCCGGTTGCTCCGGTTTCCTCCCACAGTCCAAAGATGTGAGGGTTAGGTGGATTGGCCATGCTAAATTGCCCTTAGTGTCCAAAATTGCCCTTAGTGTTGAGTGGGGTTACTGGGTTATGGGGAGAGGGTGGACGTGTGGGCTTGTGTACGGTGCTCTTTCCAAGAGCCGATGCAGACTTGATGGGCCGGATTTCCTCCTTCTGCACTGTAAATTCTATGATTCTATGATTCTAGTGCCATTTTCCTGCCCTTTCCATAAGATCACAAGACATAGGAGCAGAATTTGGCTTAATTGAGTCTCCGCCATTCAATCATAGCAGATATGTTTCTCATCCCCATTCTCCTGCCTTCTCTCCATAACCCCTGATCCTCTTAATTATCAAGAATTTATCTTTCTCTGTCTTAAAGACCCTCCAAAGCCTTCCACGGCAAAGAGTTCCACAGATCCACCACCCTCTGGCTGAAGATATTCATCCTCATCTCAGTTTTAAAGGATTGTCCCTTCAGTCTGAGGCTGTGCCCTGGGGTTCTAGTTTTTCCTACTAATGGAAACATCATCTCCACGTCCACTTTATCAAGGCCTCTCAGTATCCTGTACCTTTGACATTGAGTGTGGTTCAACGGCCTTGTCGTGCTCGACTCAGGATGCGACAAGACCGGTAAGTCTCGCAAGGGACCTCTTGTGGGATTTATGACGCTCGTTGTGCCTCGCAAAATGTAATGAGATATCGCGAGGTGTCATGATCTGGATCTCGCCCTTAATGGGTGTGATCTTGATTTGCATATTCAATTGATTTGAAAGTCTCACTTGAATATGTCTGTGCTGAAGTTACCCAAGCCGCGGGATCTCATGGCTCGCCACGGCGACCCCAGCGGGTGCCGTTTTGCACTGATTTCCACAAACCTGGCCCAGGCATACTGGCACTTGGGGGAGGACTTCTTGTGATGTCGGACTTGAGGTCTGGATTTTTACGATGTAGATCTGTCATCTTTCCTTTTTGGACCATGTCCATCACCTCCCCCATCACTGGACCAGAGGCACATTATCCACATCCTATGAGAAATATAGGATGTTGACAAAATGCTCTTCAGGTTTTTACTTGACTTGTAACGGCAATCTTGACAAAACATCAGCATTTGCATGTTGCTCCAATTTACATATTAGATATAGTACGTGTGTGCCGATAACATCAAAGACCATCTTTGTAACCTACTAGCTGCTGAAGAGGAAGTACCTTGATGCAGCCCAAAGATTGTTGTCAAGTGTCGATGACCCATCAAAAGAGTAAAATGAAGTCCATAAGCGGTGGAATCATCTTACCCTGATAATTATGCTCAAAACCTGTTTTTCCAGCTGAGCGAAATTTGTTTCTGTGCTAGTAAGAGTTCGTAAAGCAAATGCTTTCAGTCGTTCCTCTCCTGAGGGCATCAGTTGCAAGACAACTGCATCAACCCCACAGGGTGATGCATCACAAGCAAGTTGTGACTTCAGCTTGGGATTGCAGACACAGGGAGACTGTGTAAACTCCACATGGACAGAGACCTGGGGCCAGGATTGAACTCGGGTCCTCGGTACTGTGAGACACCAGTGCTAACCACTGTGCCACCATGCTGCCCAGTGGTAGATCAATTTTACTGAATTTCTGACCTTCAGAAAGTCCAGCAGACAAGTCTTCAATCAGTGGCAGTGGATAGTGACCTGCGCACAATACCAGGTTAATTGTCACTATAGCCATCTTGTTTCAATACAGGAACTACTGATGTTGTCCAATCACTTGTAGCAACTGGTTCAATAACTCTGTTTGGGCTAGCCTTTCTAGTTCTTCTTCGACTTTTGACCTGATGGCATCTGGTACGGTTCTAGCTTCGAAACATTTTGGTGCACTGTTTGGCTTGACTTTGAGTTGATCTTCAACTCCTGTCATTGAGCCAGTGAATCTTCAAACAACTTCTTACACTTCTCCAGAAGTTGTTGTAGTCATTCTTTGAATCCACTAGTTGATTCACTGCTCCCCAGTTGAGTTTAATTTTTCCCAACCATGCTCTCCCAAATAAAGCATGAAAGATTCCACATACATGGAGAGCCAACTCTGCTGGTTTGTCCATTTACTTCTCCTTGTATCATTTTAAAGGTACAACCTCTCCTATGTACATTCTTAGGATAACGTTTGATAGTTTTGAAGGTAGATGCTTCAACTTCAATTATAAATTGTCTCCGTGATACAGCTGCACCCGTATCCACTTCCATTTTGATTTGCTTACCATCAACTTTTGGGAATACCCAGAAACATTGTTAGCCACCCCACACCGACAAGACGCCAAGTTTCAGATCCTAAAGTTATCTGAACTTCGTCTACTAACTTATAGACATCGCTAATCTGCTTAGATGTGTTTTGTTTCTTACACATTTTAGGTGTTGGTGAACTTTGCCGAGCCGCACATGTTTTGGCAATAAAGGGTTCGATAGGGGGCCTCAGCGGAGAACACATGGCTGCATATGACATTTCTGCACTGAGGCGCTTTGCTCGCCGGAAACTCCTCAGTGTAGTGAGAGATCAGGACACCATGTAAAAATGGCATTCCAATCTATGGAACCCCTGACGCGGCCCCGACCCCAACCAACCCCCAAGCATCTACCCACTATGAAGGGTCCCCGGGCCCCCTGCATCCCCTAATGCCTGCACAGGGCACCCTTGGCCTGATCACCACTGACAAAATAATTCCAGCTTTGCACCTTTGCAGTGCCAAGCTGGTACCCGGTCAGTGCCCCTGCCTGCACCATCTGAGCAGCTTGGCAGTGCCAGGCTGAAAGTGACAGGGTGCCCGGGTGGTACCAGCAGCGCCAGTGTACCACCCTGTCCAAAAGGCATGCACCTGGGGGCCTCTGATCCTGTAGGAGACCCCCCACAAGTGCCATCCCTTCTGGTCCCCAGTTGTGGAGACTAGTACTGAACGGCGCTCGCCCGAGGTGAAGGGGATACATCCCAATTCCTCAGGTGCATCGGGAAAACTGCATATTACAGTGAGACGAGCTGTCTTGCTCTAATATGCAGATTTGCCAAAAAGTGGTCCTGCCCACAATGGTGGGGATTTACATCACAACGTCTTGCGAGAACGTGTTGCGAGCTAGGTAGATCCCAGTAGCAGGGTCTCCCGGCTTCTATCGGCCACGTTACGCTGCAGTGCACTGCTTCTTGGGCTCAAAGTGGCCATTTGATCGAGCCCATGGCCTTTTGGTACAGTTCTTGCACTTATTTTCCTTACTCCACCATTCCCCTGCTGAGTGTCCAACCTGTGACTATTGACGACATGGCTGTCTGACGGTCTCAATCTTCTAGATCTTCGCTTCTGCCCCTTTCTGTGAAGTCTCTTTTTTTGCTAGCTCCAGAGATGTGGCAATTTCAACAGCAGCTTTTGAGAGTCACATCACTTACAGTAAGCAGCTTCCTCTGAATAGCTTCACTGCAGAGTCCACATACTCGCCTATTGCAAAGGGTGTCGTCTAGTGTTCCACCAAACTCTCAGTATTTTGCCAACCTTCTTAAAGTTTCTATGAGTTGTAAAATGCTTTCACCTTCTTCCTGACTGCGGTGGTGGAAATGAAACCATTCTGCAATTAACAACGATCCAGGGGAGAAATGTTCTTCTAAAGTCTTCAGTGGCTCATTATAGGTCTTTTCTCCTGGTTTTGCTGGATCAACTAAATTTAGCAAACCGGTGTTTGATACGCGATGAGATAAAGTTTAAATCTCTCTTCATAGTCTCATAGTCTTCATCAAATGCATCCATGGCACCTGTTTTTCCCGCAATTCCGGATATAAGCTCCTAGGGTCTATACCTCAACCAACGTCCTCGCTTCCGTTTTCTTTTTGACGTACGGAACAAGAGATCCCCTTATCCACAACGCAACTTAAACATTTTCTTTTTGCCTGACTGGTTTGACTTTTTCCCGAGTAGGGGTCTATACAGAGTCGGGAGACCTTTGAACCCTTGTTCCTGCATCCCGTTGAGCTTCAACAAGTGCAGAGTCCATGCAGCCTAGTCTCTGCCCACTTCAATGGCAAACAGTTTATGAACTGTTGTTCTGTTTACTCACAGTTATGTTCCATTTTTAAAAAACCTTCAGCACCAGCTGCTTTTGCTGCGCCCGACGTGTGTCTCCACTTTTCTTGTCAACGATTATTTTTTTATCAAACCTCATCACCAGTTTCCTCTTTTGTTTTATTCTCGGAGTGCCACAGAGAAACGATATGGAGGTGCCACACACTTGGATTTCTTACAAACACGATGAGGGCTTATTAGGAGGTATTGCTCATACAACCTAAGATGGAGAAATGAAAGCTCGCGCAAAACACTCTGTTGATGTCACTGCAAATCATGAGGCATTCCACCAGCCGGGATGTATTCTCTGATACATAACAGGAATATAACCCACAACCTTCTGACTTAGAGGCAAAATTGCCACCACTGAGTCATTCTTGGTTCGTCTTTTTGGGTCCAGGAGGTAAAGTCATAGTTAAGATGCAGCAGGAACTTTGAACCGACTGGTTAGCAAGTATAAATATGGAGACAAGGGCGATTCGATTTTAGTTTATCTTGACCATTTTTATATTTTATCCACTGTAATAATTAGCAATGTCAAAGGAACCACTTTGATTTTAACACATTGCTAAAGAAGTCATTTCTATTCTGTATTAACCACATGATTTAAAAATGTATTATTATTGCACAAATGAAACAATCATGAAATGAATGGGGTTGGATTCTCCGCCCCGCTGCGCCACATTTCTGCCTCGACCCGCCGGCGGGATTCTCCGTTACGCCGACCGGTCAATGCCGTTTCCCATTGTGGGGCAGCCCCACGCCGTCGGGAAACTTCCGGGCGACGGCAAAATGGAGAATCTCGCCCAGGATGTACAAGCATTGATTGAGTTATGATCAATGAGTCAATAATGATATTAGAAAGTGGATTTCTGCTCTCAAGGTGGGTGTGCAGAGCTGAGAAATTTTCTGGCTCGCTGAATCGCCTCAGGATGTTGCCCTGAATGGCAGAATCTTTATTTCAGGTGGAGGAGGGGTGGTGGGTGGGTGCCACTCCCGGGCGTAAATCCAAGGCAACTGTCAGGACTGCTCTGTACCAAGGCAGCCTGGTTAAACCTCAGTTCTCTGGGACTTTAAGTGTTATGTGCATCTAGCTTTCACCCCTTGCACTTTCTCCCCACCCCATCTACTCCCCATGCCCCAGCCATGCCAATTCATGCACACCACCCACCCCAATAGCCCCTCATACCCATTCATCCGCATAGCTCTTTGTAGCCCCTAGCCAACTTAGCACAAATATATAACTGTCATTGTCCCTTCTAGGCCCTATGTCATATTAATGCTAACTTATGCCAACCCATGACCCCAAACGACAACTATTTGTCCTTGCCCATCTATCGAGCTTACCCAGTACTCAGAATGAGCAGAACTCAGGATTCATCACTGAGAACACAGATATCCTTCAGAGTACTGAAACACCTCAGCCCCAGGAAAAACACAGCTTGATTTACAGCTCTAGCTCTCTGATCTTTTCGGTCAACTGCAGAATGTTTATTTGCACAAGATAAAGAGGGTTCAAGATCTTGATTTTTCAGCCATTGATACTTTAAAGGTTTTGGATGATTGACATTTTTAGTGGCCTGCATTAAAAAGGAACTTTTTGTAAAAAAGTGGAAAGTTTTCTTTTACACGTCTTATTTTCATTATAGGATTCATTGGTCTATTTGTGCTGAATGGGCATGGAAGTGCTGTGGCTTGGAATTGGGGACCTGAGGGGCTATTGGGACTGGGTGGAAGGGCACACAATGGCATGAGGGGCTTGAAGGGTCATGAGGTCGCATGGATGGGGCATTAGGATGACGTGGAAGGTGAGGGGGTGCGAGGGGTGAGGGCTGCAGGGCCTTACTTTTCCCATTATAACTAGGCCAAAGGCCCACAGCATTGAGGTGGGCCTTTTAAACAGTCCGTCTTCGCATTCCGCAGCCTGTGGCTGCCTCTTTCCCTGATCGGTTGGCCCAACTGCAGCCGGCATCTGCCCTCCACCTGCTCTCCGTGAGGATGGAAGTCCAACCTGTTAAGTCACTTAATGTTAGAAGATTGGGATGGATGAAGTCAATTGAGTTACAGAAAGCATAATCAGAGTAAGATTAGGTAACGCTAATCTTGATGACAGGAGCAGAAAAAATAAGTGAGTGAAGAAAACAAGATACTTGTAGCCCTGGGTTCACTCCCATTATTCACAGATAGATCAAAAAATGGAGGTGCAGATAGGCAAATGTACACAAGATATATGTCCTAGGTTTAAATTTTCAAATACTCCAAAGCTTCAAAAAAAAATCCCAGCCTGAAAATTTCAACCTATTAACTTCAATGAACTGCATGAGCTTAAACATTTACAATTGATATTCCTGGTAGCTACTGACTGATGTATCAGAATTTTAACCCAACATGATTAAGAAAATTGCCTGTTTAAAAATCATATACACTCACCACTTTTATTGACAGTCACCACTTTTATTGGAGGTTCACAGCGTCAACGAGAAAGGAACATTAATGCATTTTTTTCAAAATAAGAAGGAAATAAAGTCTGTAGCATTTGGATAGTTGGCTCATCTTTGGGAAATGTGAATTTCGGTAAGCTCTCACATCACAAGCATTCCAGGATAGGGGATATGATCAGTGAAATGATAAAGGGCTCAAACTACATTTCTGCACTGTGTAGTATATAACAAGGCAAAAAGCTATTCATTATAAAAGGTAAAAGCTTTGATGAAAAGAGTTTACACAGAAATGTAATATGATTGTGTTAAATAGCCACATGTGAACTTTGCTGACCAGAAATTCAATACTCCACAGGGAGAGAACCATTCATCCTCCTTTCTAGCATGTCAGTGTCTTCTGGGTGTGGCCTTTTGAGTTATGCCATGAATATAATCATCCAATTACAGGGCCAAGCTTATAAATAGCTTTTTAAAAAAAAAAATTGCCCAGCTTTCTCCACAGGAGTAGATAGTACTTGTGAGTAAACTATTAATATTTAACCAGAATTGCATTATTCTGAAAGCAAAATTGTTATTTTAAAAGTTCAGATAGAGCAGTCTTATTAACTAATTTTGGTTATTTTTTTATACAGTTACCAGGGCTAAAGGGGAGTTAGGATTCTTATAAAAACATTTCATGCAAATTTTGCTCTGTTCATTATTCCACATACTCAACTGACAATATCACTAAAAATAGTTAATAATGGAAAGTTCCCTTAAATGTGGATGGGAACAGGGTTGTGCTGAGTGGCACAATTACAGGTCACTGAGTCTGCCACTAAAACTTTTATGTTTATTAGATGAAGTGTATGATAATGTGGAAATCACATTGTGCTACAGCAGGCATTCTATCTGTCGCTCAACAAACTTCTACTGGTGTCATTTGGGAGCTCTGACAAGATTTTATTTTTAAGGCGCATGTTCCAGGTTGTTACTCCCCTGCCTGAGCTGATGAAATTCCATGAAAGGCAACAGATAGACTATGAGTAATGTTATGTCAGTCTGAAATGTGATATGAACGTCAAAATGGAATATTTAAGGTAGCTCAAAAAACTAAAGTTTGACAAATCTACTAGTTGCCCATGTTTACTTTTTACTGACTCCAGCAATGTTCAAACTCATGAATTTAAAGCACATCGAAGTCCTTAAGAATAGGAAAATAGAATATTTTTTTAAAGGCTTGAAACATGTCAGTGCTGATGTTCAGATGGATTTGAGTGTACTTGTAACAAGGAACACAGAAAGTTGGCATTCAGGCACAACAAGCAGTTAGGAAGGTAAATTACATATTCACCTTTATTGCAAGTGAATTGGAGCACAAGCATAAGGAAGACTTGCTGCAATTGCACAGGGATTTGGTGAGATCACACCCGGGGTACTATGTGCATACTTAAGGCAGGTTTTCCTTGCATTAGTGCACTACAGTGAAGGTTCACAAGATTGTTTCCTGGGATGAGAGAGTGTCCGATAGTGAGAGTAAATTTGGGCCTATGATCTCTTGAGTTTTGCAAAAAATAAGAAATGATCTCTTTGAAACATACAAGATTCTGAAGGGGCTTTGACAGTCAGAGGATGTTTCCTCTCTTCGGGGAAATCTAGAAAATGGGGGCACAGTTTCAGGATAAGAGGGTGATCATTGAGGACTCTAATGAGGATAATTTCTTCACTCGAGAGCTGTAAATCTTTGGAATTTTGTACACTACTGGATGCTCCATTGTTGAATATATTTAAGGCTAAAATAGACTCATTTTTGGTCTCTCATGAAAAATGAAAATCGCTTATTGTCACAAGTAGGCTTCAAATGAAGTTACTGTGAAAAGCCCCTTGTCGCCACATTCCGGCGCCTGTTCGGGGAGGCTGATACGGGAATCATGGAATCAAGTGATATGATGAGAAAGCGGATTTGAGGCCAATGAACAGCTACGATTGTGTTGAATGGTGGAGCAAAGTCAAAGGGCCTACTCCTGCTCCTATTTCTTATGTTCCTCTGTTCTTAAATAATGTCCTTTTACTTGTGGTGATTGTCCCTTTCAGTGCAACACAGCAGAGTAAGGGTCATCTGGCCTGGGTGACCAATTGGGGCTCAGAGTGGGAAATCACCCCAGGGGGAAGAGCTCTCTGAGGCAAAGGCCTAAGAACAGTCATGTTCTGTAGACTAGGCGTTGTTCACATCACAGACTATCCTATCCTGTAACATGCCATATAGAACATAGAACATAGAAAATACAGCACAGAACAGGCCCTTCGGCCCACGATGTTGTGCCAAACCTTTGTCCTAGATTAATTGCTTCAGTTTAGCAATGTAAAAATAAATTATTGTAGAACAACTGCGTGACAAGATAACTAGGATAAATTAAATAATAAACAACTAACACTAATCAACTATTGTGGAACTACTACAAATACGTCTATCTCCCAGCACGACATACTCTCAACTCCCAGATCACAGGGTCATGTGATGGATTTACAATGCCACCTAGTGGTCAGAGGTCATGCATAACATTATGTGCAAACTTGCCTTGTGCATATCATCACAAGAACTAGCTGCAGATATGGCGCTGCTGTTGTAAATAAGGCCCTTTGACTTTGCGGTTCACTAATGAAGTCTCTGAAAGTGCATCATTACATCTGGCGACGAGAATAAATTATCCTGACACTTCCTCTGGCCTGATACCTGCAAGACTCTGTTTTAATCAAAGTCTGAGAAAAAGAAAATAAATATACTCACCAGAATGTCTCTCTTTGGGAGAACAGACCCATTTGACTCCTCCACGGAGGACTGGACACAATATGTTGAGCGCCTCGGGTATTATTTTCAAGAAAACGAAATAGGGGAGGGGGCGAAACACAAAGCAATTCTCCTCAGTGTTTGTGGAATTCAGACCTATACGTTTATACGCAGTCACAGCCTCAAGCACGCAGAACTACAAGTCATTTAGTGAGCTTCTGGATTTCGTGAAGGCTCAATTGCAACCTGAACCATCAGTCATCGTCCAGAGATTCAAATTAAATTTGTTGGTGAGAGGCCCAGGCAAACTGATCGCGAATTACATTGCTAAACTGAATCAATTATCATTGTATTGTGATTTTGGATCCACCCTATATGGCATGTTACGGGATAGGATTGTCTGTGATCTATTCAATACAGATTGCTTGCAGAGATCGACATGAATTTTAACCAACCGTTGGAGATCCAGAAGATGGTGCGATGATCCAGAAGATGGCGCCGGAGCTTGGCGACTCCCTGCGAGCTCTCAACAGATCCACTTTTTACTTAACTTATATGTGGTAGTCACCACTGATTGTATAGTAATTGTAATGATGATTATTAGAGGTAATACGGTAAGGCTCCTGTACTAGAGGTACGGGGGTAAATCCCTGCCTGCTGGCTTCGGCCAGTAGGCGTAGTATAAATGTGTGTGCACACCCGAGCTGCCTCCATTCTGATAGCAGCTGCAGGAGGCCACACATCTCTGCTTATTAAAGCCTCAATTATTCTTTACTTGAGCGGAGCGGTCGCAGCAAAAAGGCTCCCGCAGTTTTTAAAGTTTCCTGCGAAATCGGGAGCAGGGGAACTGGGCCCTTGGGAGAGGAGCGATCTGGCGGCACCCTCCCCCCGCCACCCCCCCCCCCCCAACCCCCCCCGCCCCACGCACGGCAGCAGAGCACAGGGCAGGACAAGCGGTGGCCAGGACAGAAGCGGTGGCCAGGACCAAAGCGGTGGCCAGGACCGAAGCGGGGGCCGAACCGGCAGGGAGGAAGGAACGGAGGAGCGACCGACACCCCACCCCACCCTAGCAGGAGAGCGCTGGGTGCGACGAGCGCCCCCCTCCCCCCCCGGCAGCGACCACCACGAGGCAGGAACAAAGAGGGACTCTGGACCAGAAGCCACTCTCTCTCTCTCTCTCGACCTGGATGAGTGAGGGAAAAGGAAGGAAAAAAGAATTTTGCAAAAACAAAACTCTGAAAAGAAAACTTTTAAAATTTTAAAAACCTTTTGCACTTTTCTTGTTCTCACCCAAAACAAGTTCATCTGAGAAGAATTTTATAAAAGAGGGAAAAATAAACTGGTAAAGGAGAGAAGGGAGGGGAGAAGAAAAAGGGAAGGGGGGGGGGAGAAAATAAATAAATAAATAAATAAGAGGGGGGAAGGGAAAAAACAAAAAGGGGGAAAAAATGCCAGAAGGGAGCCAAAGCAGAGGGAGATGGGGCACCAAAGGCAGACGGGGCAATGGGCGAGCCAGTTCAGACGAGCCAATCAATGAGCAAAGCAGCAGAACGGAAGTATCACCGCATCAAAAAGAGCTAGGCAGACAGGTGCAGTCTCCCCCGGGGCCAGGGGGGAGCTGGAACTGGAAGGCAGCCTTTGCCGATGCGCTGAGGGAACATCAGCAGGTAAACAAGGCAGAGACTAGGGCAGACATAAGAGGCCGCAGTGCAGGCAGCAATGGCCAAGGCCCTGGCGGAGGTGCAGCAGGCCCTGGGCAGAGCAGAGGAGAAATTGGACGCCCAAGGGAAAAAACTGGAAGCCCAAGAGGCGACCATCAAGGAGCTGGAGAAAGCCGCGACTGACATGAGTGACTGGATCACGGTCCTGGAGAGGGAGGTGGTGAGACTGGGCACACCGCAGGGGAGCCTGAAGGGCAGAGTGGACGACCAGGAAAACTGCTCGAGGAGGCAAAATGTCAGGATAGTGGGCTTACCAGAGGGGATCGAGGGTAGAAACCCCACGGCATACGTGGCCGAAATGCTGGGCAACTGAGTGGGGAAGAAAACCTTTCCCAGCCCACCAGAAATGGACAGAGCACACCGGTTGCTGCGCCCGAAGCCCAAAGCAGGGGACCACCCAAGAGCAGTTATAGCTAAACTGCACCGGTACCAAGATAGGGAAACAATCCTACGCTGGGCCAGGAAAAAGAGAACCTGCAAATGGGAAGGACATGTCATTAAATTTTACGAGGTCATTGGGGCAGACCTAGCCAGGAGACGGACCAAGTTTAATAGAACGAAAGCAGCTCTTCACAAGAGCAACGTGCGTTTTGGTATGCTGTACCCAGCGAAACTCTGGGTCACATACCAAGAAAGCGAATACTTCTTTACAGCCCCTGCCGAAGCAAACAAGTTTGTCGAGGAACATGGGCTGGAAAACCACCAGCGAAGGTAGAAATGAGGGGCCTCTGGCAGGGGGCAACAACACACTGACAGGGGGAGGGGAGGGGTGAGGCAACGCCAGCCCGCCCCGCCACGGCGAGCGCACCCTGAACTAAGAACAGACCACTGCCCGAGGGACCGCTTCAGGTGGCAGGCCAGGCCCCAGCATGAGGGAACGAGAGTAGTGGAGAAGGGAGAGCAAGCAAGAGGAGTGCAGGGTAGGATAGGGGAAGAGCGGGCAAGGGAGAAGCGAGACAGTAATTCCCGAGAGGGGGCCACCGTACTAGCAGGAAAGCTAGCGCCGGGAGCATGCAACAAAGCAGGGCCGCAGCGCGCCCCCAACAGGAGTGAAGGCACCAGGCTGGAGGTGGGGGGACCACTCAACAGAGACGGGAGAGCAAACTGGGACATGAACCGGGGAAAGAGGGACAAAGGAGGGGTACAAGGGAGAGGGGGGAGAGGGGGGCAAGGGGAGAGACCGGGAGGGGGGGGGGCACAGGGAAGGAGAGACCGGGGAGGGGCGACACAGGGAAGGAGGGACAAACAAGGCTAGAAAAGGAATAGGGCTACAAAGTGCCACAACCAAGGGCTCAAAACAAGGAATCGCTGCAAGCACCCACCCAGTACGGTCTCTGGGCGAAGGGAGACCCCAGAGTGCAGGGGACTACCCGCATGGCGGACGCACAGTGGGCGGCCATGTCGGATGTCCCCGGGACAAAGGGAAACCCTGTAGAGCAGGGACCTGACCGCATGGAGAGAGCAGTGACAGCGGCCAACCTGGACGGCACCCGAACAAAGGGAAACCCCAGAGGGCAGGGGCGCGTCCACCAGGTAAGTATGGTTAATCCCACAGGAGCGAGGGGGCAGAAGCCCCCTCCAGGATAGTCACCTGGAACGTAAGGGGACTCAACGGCCCAGTGAAGAGATCCAGAGTCCTCACCTACCTAAGAAATATGAGGGCCGACATAGTCTTCCTCCAAGAGACACACCTGAGAGAGCAGGACTGATTGCGGGTAACAAAGGGCTGGGTGGGACAAACCTACCATTCCTGCTATGGAACAAGGGCCAGGGAGGTGGCGATATTGATCGGCAAGAGGACGATGTTTAGGGCGACAAAGATGGTTATGGACCCAGGGGGACGGTATATCACGGTCAGCGGGGCCCTGGATGGGACATCGGTAGTACTAGTTAACGCGTACGTACCCAACCCAACTGGGACGACACGAGCTTCATCAAGAAGATCATGGCAGAAACCCCTGACATAGCGACGCTATGGGGGGGGGGGGGGGGGGGGGGGCGGCGGAGGGGGAAGAGACAGGGAAGAATAGAGGAGAGCCAGGGATGGGGAGGGGGGAGGCAGGGAAACGTTAACAAACTTAATGTCCACAGGAACAGAGAAAACGGGAGGGCCGCAGAAGTGGAAGTGCACAGAAGCGGAACGAGACGACAGCGGCAGCGAACTCCATCTGGGAGAAGCAAGGGACGACAACACCACGAACAGATGCCTACTTATGTGTGTAAATAATTTTGCCAAGTATACAGAGCTGCTGCTGTTGAGCGGGGGCATAATACTGTCCGATGGCTTCTCAGGGAAAATTAAAACGTCAGCAACAGCAGCGACCCATAGGAGAGTGGGGGTGAGTGCTCCGTTGGGAGGGTGTGGGAAGACTGAGGCGCGTGGGGTCACGTCTAGTCAATTGCTATTGTATATTCTCTTTTTGCACTATGTTAATGTTCACTCTATTTTGCTGTGTTAGGATTATTACTGTTTATTATGAAAAACTTTGCAAAACTTTAATTTAAAAATTAAAAAAAAAAATTATTCTCTACTCTCGTCTCGTAGTAATTGATAGTGCATCATTATATTTGTTCTAATCTTTTAAAATTTAATTCTAAGACTAACATTATTACTAACTCTCTCTTTTATCTTTTCTTGCAGGCTTGAACATTCTCCGTGGGCCATGGAAACCTTTTGACCTGACCCGACCTGACCTCCACGACCTGGAAGTGGATCCCTCCAAACCGGAAGTGAAGCCCCAACCTCGATTTGGAGCCAACCCAAATCGGCCTAACAACCAACGCCAGCCCCCGGATCACCCGGACCAGTCCCCGGAGCTCCCGACCCCCGACGACGAGACCCAGCCCAACCTGACCCTGAGAGACCCATCCAGCGACCCGACCCGGAGAGGCCCAGCCAGCAACCCGACCTATCTGGAGATGGAAGAAAGAAAAATCCACGTGGAGGCCCGACCAGGCCTACTTCAAGACTCGACCCCAGGAGTGCCCAGGGAGGGAACAGACCATGGGACTCAGCCCAACCTGCCTCAGGAAGCCCCTGCCCATGACCCAGGACCCCCAAAATGGCAGAGACCTCGCGCGAGGACCCGAACGCGCTGCAAAGTATTCTCGTGCCCGCAGAATGCCGGTACCCATCCGGATCACAAACATGCCCCCCTAGCAACCCCTCTACCCCTGCCAGCGCCCTGGACCCTGCCAGACGCAACCACTTACCTTCCACAAGGTCACATTTCTCCCATCGGATCCCAGGATCATCCAGCCGCAGCCACCGACCGAGGAAGCGAGGGAAACGCGGCAGTCTGCAGGTTTGACTGAAGCAATGCGGTTTCAAGACCCCTCTCCCCAGCATGCTCCTAGCAAACGTCCAAGCGATCGAAAACAAGCTGGATGAACTTAACGCCAGACTTGCTTCTCAGAGGGAAGTAAGAGACTGCTGTGTGCTCTGTTTCACAGAGACATGCCTCACCCCCGCCTCACCGGACTGTGCCATACAACCTGAAGGCTTCTCAATTCACTTGGCGGACCGCATGGCGTTATCAAGCAAAGCAAAGGGTGGAGAGGTGTGCCTCCTCATCAACCCCTCCTGGTGCTTGGATGTGGCGACCCTGGCGACCTACTGCTCCCCAGACCTGGAGTACCTGACGGTCAAATGCCGCCCATACTATCTTCCATGTGAGTTCACTTCAGCCATTATCACAGCGGTCTACATCCCACCCCAGGCAGAAGTGAGGAAGGTGCCGGACAAACTACACAGTTATAAAAAACTACGAATCAGAACACCCGGAGGCCTTGTTCATCATGGCCGAAGACTTCAACAAGGCCAACCTCAAGAGTGTACTGCCAAAATTGCACCAGCACATCTCCTGTCCCACCAGGGGCGACAACACTCTTGACGACTGCTACTCAAAAATCAAGGGAGTCTACCGTTCCATCCCCCGACCGCACTTTGGGAAATCAGACCATAAGACGGTGCTCCTTCTCCCGGCATACAAGCAGAAACTCAAGCGGGAGAATCCAGCAAAGAAGGTTGTGCAGTGCTGGTCCGAGGAAACAGAAGAGCTCTTACGTGACTGCTTAGAGACAGTGGACTGGTCTATATTTCAGAACTCAGCGACCAACTTAAATGAGTATGCCACCACCGTCACAGACTTCATCAGCAAATGTGTAGACCACTGCGTGCCAAAGAAAGCAGTACGTACATTCTCCAACCAGAAACCATGGCTCAATGGCGAGATTGACTCCCTACTGAAGGACAGATCTGAGGCGTTCAAGGCAGATGACCCTGACCTATACAAGAAATCCAGGTACGACCTCCGTAAAGCCACCCGAGATGCCAAGAGAGTATCAAACCAAGCTAGAGTCACAGACAGACTCTCGGCGGTTGTGACAAGGACTAAACATCATAACGGGCTACAAAGCGAAGCCGAGAAGTATCACCGGCAGCAGCGCACCCCTCCCCGATGAACTCAATGCATTCTATGCTCGGTTCGAGCAGGTAACCAACAATCCGCTGTCGAGTGCCCCAGCAGCCCATAACTCACCCATTCCCACAATCACAGTTTCCGAAGTCAGATCGGCCTTCCTGAAAGTGAACCCTCGGAAAGCGACGGGCCCGGACGGTATCCCTGGTCGTGCACTCAGAGCCTGTGCGGACCAGCTGGCAGATGTGTTCGCGGGCATCTTTAGCCTGTCCCTACTCCACTCCGAGGTCCCCACCTGCTTCAAGAAGACCACTATCATACCGGTGCCAAAGAAGAACCAGGCAACGTGCTTCAATAACGACCGGTGGCCCTGAATTCAGTCGTAATGAAGTGCTTCGAGAGGTTGATCATGAAGCACATCACCTCCATACTCTCAGAACGCCTTGATCCATTGCAATTCGCATACCGTCGCAACCGGTCCACAGCAGACACCATTTCCCTGGCCCTACACTCATCCCTAGAGCATCTCGACAACAAGGACTCCTACATTAGACTCCTATTTATTGACTACAGCTCCACCTTCATCACCATAATCCCAGCCAAGCTCATATCAAAGCTCCAGAACCTAGGACTTGGCTTCCCACTCTGCAACTGGATCCTCGATTTTCTGACCCACAGACCACAATCAGTAAGAATGAACAACAACACCTCCTCCACAATAGTCCTCAATACCAGGGCCCCGCAAGGCTGCGTACGTAGTCCCCCACTCTACTCCCTGTACACACATGACTGCGTGGCAAAATTTGGATCCAACTCCATCGACAGGTTTGCTGACGATACGACGATAGTGGGCCGGATCTTGAATAACGACGAGTCAGAATACAGGAGGGAGATAGAGAACCTAGTGGAGTGGTGTAGCGACAACAATCTCTCCCTCAATGCCAGCAAAACTAAAGAGCTGGTCATTGACTTCAGGAAGCAAAGTACTGGACACACCCGTCAGCATCAACGGGCCTGAGGTGGAGATGGTTAGCAGTTTCAAATTCCTAGGGGTGCACATCTCCAAAATTCTGTCCTGGTCCACCCATGTCGACGCTACCACCAAGAAAGCACAACAGCGCCTATGCTTCCTCAGGGAACTAAGGAAATTCAGCATGTTCACATTAACCCTTACCAACCTTTACAGATGCACCATAGAAAGCATCCTATCTGGCTGCATCACAGCCTGGTATGGCAACTGCTCGGCCCAGGACCGCAAGAAACTTCAGAGAGTCGTGAACACCACCCAGTCCATCACACGAACCTGCCTCCCATCCATTGACTCCATCTACACCTCCCGCTGCCTGGGGAAAGCGGGCAGCATAATCAAAGACCTCTCCTACCCAGCTTACTCACCTTCCAACTTCTTCCATCGGGCAGGAGATACAGAAGTCTGAGAACACGCACGAACAGCTTCTTCCCCGCTGTTACCAGACTCCTAAATTACCCTCTTCTGGACTGACCGCATGAACACTACACGCTGTATGCTTCATCCGATGCCGGTGCTTATGTAGCTACATTGTATACCTTGTGTTGCCCTATTATGTATTTTCTTTTATTCCCTTTTCTTCCCATGTACTTAATGATCTGTTGAGCTGCTCGCAGAAAAATACTTTTCACTGTACCTCGGTACACGTGGCAATAAACAAATCCATCCAATCCATTCAGATAACAGTGGACATGGAAAGCACTGAAAAAGGTGTAGAAGTGCTGCAGAGCGCACATAATGGGGCTGTTCACCAGTTAGAGTGGAAACCTGTAGCCACCTATGGCGCCAAACTGGATGAATCATCCACAAAGCAGGAAACAATTTCTGCCACTAACAAAACAGAAAGGCACAGTAAATGCAATTAGACGGTATCACTTAAAGTGGAATACTACCAATGTGGAGGTAAACCCATCTCTGAATCATGTCAGTTTAAGGAGGCTGAGAGTTTCTATTGTCACAAAACAGGACATCTGATAAGGTGGTGCAGTGCTAAGAAGGTTGCTGAGTAATCGATCAACCAAGATGTTACAATGTTATAATGTGGAAGAGCCTGACACCAGTGATTCTCATATTCACTCTCTCTTTAATCTAAAATGTGGCGCTGGACTGGGGTGGACACAGTAAGAAGTCTTACAATGCCAGATTAAAGTCCAACAGGCAATCTAAAAACAGGCAATCTAAAAATAGACCTTATTATTGTATCGCTCTGGGTAAATGGGAAGCCTCTTAAGATGGAAGTGGATACAGGGGAAACAGCCACTCTGATGGATGAACATACATTTCAGTACCTAGGAGAGGGAGTCAAAACATTGAACTTGGAGAACACTTCAGCCAAGTTGAAGACTTATGTGGGAAAAGCAATTGAAATAAAAGGCACCACAAAGGTACCTGTAAGCTATGGACAGCAGATACCAAGCTTCCAATGATAATAGTGAAGGAGCAAGACTTCTTGGAATGATTGGCTTTAAGAAATCAAGTTGAATTGGGTCAAGATTTTTCAAGTGCAGGAAGAGGGACTGCCTGAACTGATAAGAGAATACAACAACATTTCTTATGAAGAATTAGGCAAAATCAAAGGGCCCACAAGTTCTGATCCAGGCATTGACCCAGAGGCGACTCCTCAATTATTTAGGGAAGGACTGGTACCATATGCCTTACAAGAAAACGTGGATACTGAGTTGAACAGCTTGGAAGAACTAGGCACCATCCATCCAGCCAGTTTAATTCTCTGAATGGGCAACACCTATAGTCCACGTATTGAAACGGAACAAGACCATCCGCATTTGCAGCGATTAGATGTTAACAGTTAGTCAGGCCGCCAAGTTGGATAAATATCCAATCTAGAGAAAATTCAAGAGGCCAATCTTGCACAAAGCTGGATATAAGTCATACACACCAGCAACTCAAATTAGATGATGCTTCCTAGGGGTATGTCACGATAAACACAAACCGATTCTAGTATACGCACCTGCTTTTGGCATGTCTTCAGCATATACAGTATTCCAAAGAAAAATAGAGAGTCTGCTACAGGGGCTACCATGGGTTGTAGAATACCATGACTTGTCCTTATAACTGGATCAACAGAGGTTGAGCATCGAGCAAACTTAGAAGTGGTGCTAAAGATATTTTGGGAGACGTGTTCACCTTCCAAGCTACTGAGTTGAACTACCTGGAGCACTGTGTCGATGCACCAGGGTTACACCCCATGGAATACAAGGTCAAAATGATAAAAGAGGCACCTGCCCCACAAACACAACTGAACTCAAAAAGGTTTTGGAGATGGTAAAGTACTATGACCTTTTTCTTTTACCAAATTTATCGACTGTATTGGTTCCCTTACATGTTCTGCAGAAAAAACACCATCGTTGGTCTTGGAAGGCTCCCCAAGAAGAAGTTTTCAACAGAGTGAAGCAATTGCTGCATTCCTCAAACCTATTAGTACACTTCAACCCATCTGAAGAACTGATATTGACCTGCAACGCCTCTCCATATGGCATTGGTGCAGTGTTGTCACATGAGATGGAGGACGGCTCTGAAAGGCTGATTGGGTGTGTGTCAAGAACCCTCTCAGAGGCCAAAAGAGGCTACTCACAAATAGAGAAGGACGGAATATCAATAGTCTTTAATGTCAAGAACTTTCACCAGTACTTACTTAGTAGACACTTACCATTGTTTCTGACTACAAACCACTGTTGGGGTTTTTAAAGAGGACAAGGTTATCGTCACCGATCGCTTTGGCAAGAATTCCACAATGGGCATTAAATCTGTCTGCATACAAATATATTTTCAAGCACCAACCTGGGACACATATAGGAAATGCGGACACTTTGGACACCTACCCTTGCAAGAAAGTATCGCATGTACTCCAATACCACAAGAAAACATCAAGGCATTAAAGTTTTTAGACACATTGCCAGTCTTGGTGAAGCAAACGAGGAACTGGATCAATCGAGATCCACTTCTGACCAAGTGAGAGACAAATTACTTATAGGATGGGTAAATAAGCCAGTTTCCAAGAAAAAGAAACCAATCTTTGCCCGCAAGAATAAATTGAGTTTTCAGGATGGCATCATACTCTGGGAGCAAGAATAGTCATTTCTGTACCAGGCAGAGAGCTGCGTCTAACTGAATTACACAGCACTCGTCTCCGGGTATCTCTAAGAGGAAGATGCTCAGCAGGAAACATCTGTGGTGGCCTGGCATTGATGAAGATATTGAAAAGCTAGTCAAGCACGGTCAACAGTGTCACCCACAACAAACATTGGCAGCTGCTGCCCTACTACATGCCTGGCCGGCCATGGGTATGGCGCCATATCACCTATGGTCCATTCCTGGGGGCAATATTTTTGCTTATGATCGATGCACATTCTTAAATGGATAGAGATTTTTGAGGTGAAGTCACTTACACCACATGCTACCTCAGAAAGATTACGCCAGTGCTTTTCAGCTCACGGATTACCCAAAGTCATTGTATCAGACCATGGAACTGTATTCACAAGGGCTGAATTTCAAAACTTCACTGCTCTCAGCGGTATTAAACACATTAGAACTGTGCCTTACCACCCAGAATCAAATGGTCTCGTTGAGAGATGTCTCAAAACTTTCAAGTCTGGTCTAAATAAAAAGTCATGAGGAAATCTGGAAACCAGGGGCGAAATTCTCCCGAAACGGCGCGATGTCCGCCGACTGGCGCCCAAAACGGCGCCAATCAGATGGGCATCGCGCCGCCCCAAAGGTGCGGAATGCTCCACATCTTTGGGGGCCGAGCCCCAACATTGAGGGGCTAGGCCAGCGGCGGAGGAATTTCCGCCCCGCAAGCTGGCGGAAACGGCCTTTGTTGCCCCGCCAGCTGGCGCGGAAATGACATCCCCGGGCGGCGCATGCGCGGGAGCGTCAGCGGCCGCTGACAGTTTCCTACGCATGCGCAGTGGAGGGAGTCTCTTCCGCCCCCGCCATGGTGGAGACCGTGGCGGAGGCGGAAGGGAAAGAGTGCCCCCACGGCACAGGCCCGCCCGCGGATCGGTGGGCCCCAATCATGGGCCAGGCCACCGTGGGGGCACCCCCCGGGGCCAGATCGCCCCGCCCCCCCCCCCAGGACCCCGGAGCCCGCCCACGCCGCATTGTCCCGCCGTTCAAAAGGTGGTTTAATCCACGCCGGCAGGGCAGGCAATTTATCGGCGGGACTTCGGCCCATCCGGGCCGGAGAATGGAGCGGAGGGGCCCACCAATCGGCGGGGCCCGATTCCCGCCCCCACCGAATCTCCGGTGCCGGAGACTTCGGCAACCGGCGGGGGCGGGATTCACGCCAGCCCCCGGCGATTCTCCGACCCGGCGGGGGGTCGGAGAATGACGCCCCAGAGTCTCTCAATTCCTCCTTAGCTATCGTACCACTCCACATGCAACAGCGCGAGTTCCACCAGCAGAGCTGTTAATGAATTGCCATGTCAGAGAGAGACTGAGCCGCGTATTTCCAAATTTGAGTAGAGGTCAGTAGAGTGATCATAAAGCAAGCCACATTACACATAGTATTGCATGATCATTTATGGTAAATGAAATTGTATATGTGAAAAACTTTGGTAGTGGAACAAGTTGGATCCCTGGAATTGTTGTCAGTAAGACTGGGTCCCTTTCATACCAAGTGGACATGGAAGGATGGATTATTTGTAAGCACATGCACTACTTGAGGAGTAGAGAGACACTCCAGCAGTCAGTGTTGCCATCAAGAACTGGTGTCCCTGATCAACCTGTTTATAGACATAAACTGCTGTCTCCATGGAAGCAAATAGTGATGAACTGCCTGCACCAGAAGAGGCACCCTTTATTGCAGTTCCTGTTAACGTCGATCCTCTGGGGGCATCTCAGACTATGGAATTACGCTGCTCCACAAGAAACAGAAAATCTCCTCAAAGACTCGATTTATAATTGTCCAATTCATGTATATAATGATAAAAGCAAATTGCTGCAGATGCTGGAATTGGAAACAAAACAGAAAATACTGGACAATCTCAGCAGGTCTGACAGCATCTGTGGAGAGAGAAGGGAGCTAATGTTTCGAATCTGGATGACTCTTTGTCAAAGCTTAACAAGATGAGCACACAGTGCATGGTTCAAAAGGACGGGGGTGGGGAGGGGGGGTGATGTGAGGATTGTCCCTTTAAGGGTGACGCAGCAGAACAAGGGTTACCTGGCCTAGGTGGCCAGTCGGGACTTAGAATAGGAAATCACCCCAGGGCCCGGACTTCTCTTGGGCAGAGGCATTCTGGAACTAGGTGCAGACATGCTGCTGCTCTTGGAGAACCTTGTAAATAAATCCTTTGTTGTTCACTATGAAATCTTTGAATGTGCATCATTACAATGGTGCTCATAAAAAGCTAAATCATTATATTATTAACCTGTTCCTTCGATTAATATATTTACAGATCTAAAAATGTTGCCATAATACAAAAGTCAGGGCAGATTTTCCATTGGCTTGCGCTGAAATCATGGAATGCGATTGCGCGGAGAATAGGTTTATGATGCTAAAATCACATTGGGCGCCGATTTGACGGTAAATCGCTATTCTCCATTACCTCGTCAGCGGCATCAATGCAGTCCGGAAAGCACGTACAGTAAACACTGTTTACATGTCATTAGCGGGCCCGACCCAGTATTCTCCGGGGCCTCCGCGATGCTCCGCCTCTGATGGACTGAGTTCCCGGTCTTGCGGTTCACTTGTGCTTTTAAAAATTGTGAAACCGGTGTCATGGCTGCCGAGGGAGAGAGAGGGGGTACGGAAAGTATCCAACAACGCCATAGTTTGCTGACGGCTGTGCTGCTGGCCAGGACGTGGGCTCTGGGGTCGGGGTGGACAGGCACAGAACAGCATTGCCGCAGCCGGCAAGGCAGCCATGCAGCTGCACACACCGCTAACAGCCCACTGTGAACACAGGTCATCCCCTAGGTGCCTTCTGGCCCCAGTCGATCCATCAGCTGCATAGACGAGCTCCAACACAACCAGTGCCATCTGAGTGTGTGTGGGGATTGAAATGTGTATATGCGGCTGCAGCTTGTCAGTCTTCAGAGAGTCAATCATGGGCCCAGCAAATCCCGCACTGTTTTTCATTGGAATTGATTGTGTACCACGTGGCACCGATGCTAACCCCTTAACAGTTAATGAATCGATCCAGGTGCAGTGCCAGTTTGGCTGTCGTGAAAGTCCATGAATTCTACCCTGGCATCAACACCTGCCCCATAAAATAAAGGGAAAACCAGTTCAATGGTTATTTTGATTCAACAACAATCGGCTTTTTAAACCACTGCACTGTGTACTCATCTTGTTAAGATTTTGGTACAAAGTTGTGGGATGAATTTAGGCTGTTCTTTTTACCCATCCATCCCAGACCCAAAATGTGATTTGTCATTTAATAATAGCCAGTAGTGATTACACAACTGTACACATAAATTAAGGAGGCCAAAGTGATCAGCTGCTTAATATAGTTGGGTTCAATATTCTCAGAAAGGGAAAGAAAAAGAATCAATCAGGATTCCCATTCTTGATTATTAACTCATAACTCCTGATGGAACATGCGTATGTGTAGATGTCAGCCAAGGTGCTTGACATGGCTTCACCATGATGCCTACTCTGGTAAAATAACCTGCTGATTAACAAACATTGAATGGACTCAGATTTGAAATAAGATCTTTTGTTAAAGTATATGAAAGCTGTGCTATCTGCGGAGAAGGGAGCAAATGAGGCAAAAGATGGAGATACACAAATAATATAAACCTAAGACGCAATGTGATTCCATCCATATTTTTCTCTCATTGCAATTCTTGCTTCTCTTCTTTCCTCACGTTGTTGCTTGCTAGAAATGATTCCATGGGTGCTAGTCACTTTCTGATACTACATCCACCTGTAAGCCTTAACAACATGTGTTGAGAAGCTCTTCAACTGTGAAGGATCTATAGTCAAGTCCACCCTGAACACGCTTCACATCTACACATATGCACTTATAGCAGGGGTCACTTGACATTTATCAGGAGTAGTAACTTTAGTTGATTTTCTCCAACCCAAATACATTTAGCCCATTGTACTTCCTACCATTGACCCAGTTGGGATGAAATAACTTAGCCAAGGTCAGGGGCCAAAACTGAAAAGTTCCCGTGGTCTCAAAATATCAATGATTTATTTGGAGAAAGTTATTGAACTCTGATCCCGCTAAGCTTGTTTCTAACAATAATAAATTTAGCCATCCCTGTTCACATTCAGGTAACAGGCATTATGTAAACTTCCACACATCTTGTTCCCTAAATACTGACATTTACAATTCTTTGTGCTCAATATAGATGCTGCTTTCAAAATTCTCTGAAGAATAAATATGTGCAAGAGATTTTTAGTGCAGAAGTATTATTTAATGGCAAATTAATCAAGGAAAACAGCAGTTAATATGAGCTGCTCTTTTTATTATTATATTTCAACTCTGCTATTAAAAATTAATAACAGTGAAGCCCTGAAAGACAAGTTGTTACTTTAATATGTTTTTAAGACATGCTGTGATATTGGGCAGACCTGCACGGACCACAGTAAAAGTGATTAATTAATTGGTCTATAAGAAATTCAAGTTTAAATCCTGCTCTCACTGGACAGTATTGCATCCTCACAAGGCTTCTGTGGAAGGTAGGAGAAGAAAAAACTTAAGAAGTGAGGCGGCGGGGGCGGGGGGGGGGGGGGCTGTGGTGGCGAAGAGCAGTACGGTTGGAAGTGGTGAGCCACAGGATACAGGCAGCACATCCCTTCTTGATTGACCTCAGTGCAAGGACTAAGGGAGCAATCCAAATATGTTGGCAGTTGCCAATGGATTAGAATACTGGGCTAAAATTGGGAATTCCGATTGGGCAGAAAATGGAACGTCGGACGAAAAACAGGATCGGTGCCGGGTGGCAGACCCATCCCCAGTCTCCGTTCCTACACCATTGCCCGTAGCGTGCTGCCCACCCCGCACCGGCGGCAACATACAAAGGGCTGATCTGCATGCATCAGTGTGCAATTAACAGGCTGGCCACTTCAACAATGTTAAGTGCTTTCTGCGGTTACAAAAGAGAAAGTGAAACCACTTAGCTACTTTGAAGTGCTCAGCAGCTGTGCTGTCAAGCATAACAGGAGTATTTATAAACATTGTGGTTAGGATCAATGGAGTGTACCCGAGATGCATTCAAGCATGAAGGGAAAGATTGGGTGCTGGATTGGGGGATCAGGTCATCCTCATGCGTGCGCGATGTGGAGGGTGACCCGCTATTCCCGTGGGTGGAGGAGGATTCCCCTCCTTTCTCAACAGTTGGGAGTGCTTCCCCTGTCAGCGGGGGTTAACATTTGCATTATGGGGAGGGGGGGGGGTGCTGCTGCTGGACGCTGGAATCGGGGCACCCGTTCAAACTGTTTGTCTCGAGACCAGAAAGGAAAACGAAATCGGAATTAGGAATTGGAATTTGGTCAGAAAAGGAAAGCAGTCAACTTTAAAAATGGGGTGAAAATATTAAACATATCATGGATCAGTTCAGTGGTTACTCATTATTCCAGATATTATCACTAATAATTATTATTTACACATACACTTTGTACTTAAAAATAGGGTCCATAAAGTACGGTCAATGATTCCTTTCAAAATTGTTACATTTTAAAATATGGGGAGGTGGTGGCGAAGTGTTCTTGTCACTGGTGTCATAATTCAGACACCCAGGGTAATGCTCTGGGTTCAAATCCCACCAGGGCGGATGGTGAAATTTGAATTCAATAAAAATATGGAATTAATAATCTGATGATGACCATGAAACCATTGCTGATAGTCATAAAATCCATGTGGTTCACAAATATCCTTACCCACTCTGGCCTACATATGTATTCAGACCCACACAGCGATGTGCTGACTCTTAACTGAAATGGTCTAGCAAGCCACTCAGCTCAAGGGCAATTAGGGATGGGCAAAAAATGCTGGCCCATTCAGCGGTGTCCACATCCCAAGAATAAATAAAGAAAGAAAATTGATAACATTTCCAGGCTGATGCTTTTTTAAAAACTGTGTTCAGTTCAAGCCACGCTATTATAGGAAGGATATTGTTTAACTAGAAAGAGTGCAGAAGAGATTTACAAGGATGCTACCAGGACTTGATGGTCTGAGCAATAAGGAGAGGCTGGATAGGCTGGGACTTTTTTCCCTGGAGTGTAGGAGGCTTAGGGGTAATCTTATAGAGGTCTATAAGATAATGAGGGGCATAGCTAAGGTAGATAGTCAACATCTTTTCCCAAAGGTAGAGGAGTCTAGAACTAGAGGGCTTAGGTTAAGGTGAGAGGGGAGAGATACAAAAGAGACCAGAGGGGAAATTTCTTCACACAGAGGGTGGTGAGCATCTGGAACGGGCTGCCAGAGACAGTGGTAGAGGCGGGTACAATTTTTTCCTTCAAAAAACAATTAGACAGTTACATGGGCAGGCTGGGTATAGAGGGAAATGGGCCAAATGCGGACAAATGGGACTAGCCTAATGATAGAAACTGGGCGGCATGGACAAGCTGGGCCAAAGGGCCTGTTTCCATGCTGTAAACATCTATGACATCTTATATTCACCCCACTATTATTGATCTGTACATGTAAAATGTAAATAATCTTTTTTGTCACAAGTAGGCTGACATTAGCACTGCAATGAAGTTACTGTGAAAAGCCCCTAGTCACCACATTCCAGTGCCTGTTCGGGTACAGAGAGGGAGAATTCAGAATTCTCAGCTGGTATGGGAATTGAACCCACGTTGCTGGCCGTGTTCTGCATCACAAACTAGCTGTCTAGCCCACTGAACTAAACCAGCCATGTTATAATCTTTAGTCATTGAGTTAGTCAATGTTTTGGCTATATCCTTACAGTGCACAGCATACTTACTATCTTCTGAGGTAACCATCTGTGTCCAGTCACTCATGGTATTACCATGCCCATTGGAAGCAATCAGTCTGAGCTCGTAAGCTGTATATGGATGAAGATCCGTTGCTAAAGAGCTAAATGCTGCTGTTTGATTGGGCAACAAGCTGTAATGAATAGACAAGTTAACAAATTACCAATTCCATACAATCCAGAAAATATGCATATATTTCCAACAATGGTCTGCTTTTTTCAAAGTGGCTATAAAATGTTTTCTGGGGGCGACACGTGGCGCAGTGGGTAGCACAGGGACTATGGCGCTGAGGACCCGGGTTCGAATCCTGGTCCTGGGTCACTGCCTGTGTGGAGTTTGCACATTCTCCCCTTGTCTGCATGAGTTTCACCCCCACAACCCAAAGATGTGCAGGTTAGGGGGATTGGCCACACTAAACTGCTCCTTAATTGGGAAAAAAATTAATAATTGGGTACTCTAAATTTCGGGGAAAAAAATAGAAAAAATGTTTTCTATCTGCTATTTATGTGCAATAACAATGAAACTGGATAATGTAACACCTTCTAAAACTGATCTCACACCATGGGCTGGATTCTCCGGTTGCCGATGCCGAAATCGCATTCTGCGGTGACCAGAGAATCAAAGTTCCTGACCAAATTGGGGGCGGCGCCGCTTTCGCACTGCTCCATCCCCTCCAAAGTGGCGTACTCTCCGAGTACACTGCGCAACGTATCAACGGCCTCAGGACACTGCCTGAGGCCCGTCCCCCGATGCTCCGCCCCGGCCGGCCGAACTCCCAATGGCGTCGATTGAGTGTGGACTCATCCATCGGGAACTCGGCATGGCAGCTGCGGATTCAGTCCAGCGGCACCACAGTCAGGGGAGGGCTGATCCACGGGCAGGGGGGGATTTTATTAGGGGCTGGGGGCACTGTGGAGGAGTGGTCCGGGGCACATGAGCCGGCCAAAGGGGGGGCACTATTTCGCCGGCCGGATCCGAGAGCGGTCTCCACCATGGAGCTCAGCGCTGCTGCTTCAGACTGCCGCTGTACGCATGCGCTGCCACGAACCCAGCAATTTCCCAGAGAGTATCGGCAGCTAGAACAGGGTGCTCTACGCTGCCGGCATGCTAGCCCCCAGCCAAATGGAGAATCGGTGGCTGTTTTACACATTTTTTTGTCCCCACGCCGGAGTGGGGACACAGCCTCAGAATCGGAGAATCCAGGACCATTTGGTTATGAAACATCATTTTTAAATTATGCTATTCAGTATGTGTCAATGAAGAGCAGAAAGCAGGACAATATGATGCATGATACAATTGGCTCGTCACTTGTCACTAGAATACCTATGCAAATATAACACACATAATTTTAAATTATAAACTCATAACAGGTCCATCAAAACTAGGTTACTATATTACCAAATTTTCAATCGTTATTTTTAAAATTCGACCTGTTGTTCAATTTGAATGCATGATTTTAATCTAAATAAGACGGTGTCGTTAGACCATTACTAACCACAATTTAGCATTGTCCTACATCTAATCTCTCCACCTCGGTTCACAAGCATCCGCAAATTTGGAAATGTGGGGCGAGATTCTCCGTCCCCCCGTCGGGTCGGAGAATCGCCGGGGGCTGGCGTGAATCCAGCCCCCGCCGGTTGCCGAATTCTCCGCCACCAGATATTCGGCGGCGGCGGGAATCGCGCCGCGTTGGTTGGCGGGACCCCCCCCCCCCGCGATTTTCCAGCCCCAATGGGCCGAAGTCCTGCCGCTAAAATGCCTGTCCAGTCGGCGTAGATTAAACCACCTACCTTACCGGCGGGACAAGGCAGCGAGGGCGGGCTCCAGGGTCCTGGGGGGGGACACGGGGCGATCTGGCCCCGGGGGGTGCCCCCACGGTGGCCTGGCCCGCGATCTGGGCCCACCGATCCGCGGGTGGGCCTCTGCCATGGGGGCACTCTTTCCCTTCCGCCTTCTCCACGGTCTCCACCATGGCGGAGGCGGAAGAGACTCCCTCCACTGCGCATGCGCGGGAATGCCGTCAGCGGCCGCTAACGCTCCCGCACATGCGCCGCCCGGAGATGTCATTTCCGCACCGCCAGCTGGCGGGGCATCAAAGGCCTTTTCCGCCAGCTGGTGGGGCGGAAATCCATCCGGCGCGGGCCTAGCCCCTTAAGGTTGGGGCTCGGCCCCCCAAGATGCGGAGCATTCCGCACCTTTGGGGCGGCGCCATGCGCGACTGATTTGCGCCGTTTTGGGCACCAGTCGGCGGACATCGTGCCGATACCGGAGAATTTTGCCCATTATATTTGTTCCCCACATCCAAATCATTGATATATATTGTGAACAGCTGGGGCCCAAGTCCTGATCCTTGCGGTACCCCAATAGTCTCAATGGGAGAATGACCCATTTATTCCTCCTCTCTGTTTCCGCCTGGTAGCCAATCCTGAATCCATGCCAGTATATTGCCTCCTATCCCATATGCTTTTATTTTAATAATCAACCTCCTGTGGGGGATTTTATCAAAAACCTTCTGAAAATCCTTTGTCAATTTTGTTAGTAAAACCTTCAAAAAACTCCAACCACCTCAAAAAACTTTAATAAATTTGTCACACACAATTTCCCTTTCATAAAAACAAATTAGCCGTTGTACTATGATTTTTAAAGTGCGTAGTTGAAACCACTTCAATAACAGATTCCAGTATTTTCTCGATGTTTAAAATCAGGTGACCTGGCTTGTAGATTTTGGTTCTCTCCCTCTTCCCCATTTTCTTGAACAGCGGTGTTATATTGTCCAACCTCAATTACACTGTGACCATTTTAGAATCTAGGAAATGTTGGAGAATCATAGACAGCACACCCACTGCAGTCACCTCCTTCAGAATTCAGGGGGAATTTAGAGTTTCTTCAGTGAAGTTGTTGAAACAAAAGAGCACCATCCATGGACAGGTGAGAGGCTGCTGTTGAAGCACTTTGCTGAAAGGTTTCTATCACTGCTTCACAGGTCACTAGCATTTCACTCACTTTCAGTTGCTACCATGGCAGAGGAGCAACCTCTGCAGGTCCACTTTGCACCTCACTTGAGGGGTAAGTTGGGGCTGATTTAGCACAGTGGGCTAAACAGCTGGCTTGTAAGGCAGAACAAGGCCAGCAGCGTGGGTTCAATTCCTGTACCGGCCTCCCCAAACAGGCGCCGGAATGTGGCGATTAGGGGCTTTTCTCAGTAACTTCATTGAAGCCTACTTGTGACAATAAGTGATTATTATTATTATTAAGAGCAGAAGCAGTAGCTCCGGCAGCTGCAGGAGCAAAACCAGCTGTTTTCTCTTCAGCAGAATGCCACTCCAAACGGCAGAGCCATTGGACATCGAGGTCCAACTTGGCGGAGGCAGCTTTTTGACATGTCTGAACACCAGTGCCTCAGGAGACTCAGGCTCTCATGACCTCTGCAGCTTCCTGGAACAACACTTACTTTCCAATAGAGCAGTTGGGAATGAATTGCCTGTGCCAAATAATGTGTTTCTTACTGGAGGGCCACCTGCAAACCCCCTTCCTGATGTCTTCCACTTATCAAGTGGTGCACTCTCTTATCCAGCATGGAAAAGCGGCAGAGAGGAGTGAGGGTTCATAATGGCTTGAGCACAGAGGAGATTTGTGGAGGGTGAGTGTGAAGTGTAATTGTGAAAGTGTAATTGTGTAATTATGTATGAAGATAAGGGTGAGTGTTGGCTGTTCAGATGGGGATGTGAGATGCCTGGAGAGAGAGAGAGAGAGGAAAGAGTGGAGCTGCAAGATATGTTGTCTGGAGAAGTGTTGTGTAGGAGAATCTAGGGCAAGTCCGAATTTGGTGTTTGGCACTGTTGCAAGGATGCATGGTGCCTCATGAAGAGGTCTGGAGGCATATATGGTTGAACATCAACTGTCTATTAATAACACATAGCTATGTATGGGATGATACATAGATACATAGAAGATAGGAGCAGGAGGAGGCTTTTTGGCCCTTCGAGCCTGCTCTGACATTCATCACGATCATGGCTGACCATCCAACTCAATAGCCTAATCCTGCTTTCACCCCATGGCCTTTGATCCCATTCTCCCCAAGTGCTATAACCAGCTGCCTCTTGAATATATTCAAAGTTTTAGCATCACCTACTTCCTGTGGCAATGAATTCCACAGACTCACCACTCTTTGAGTGAAGAAGTGTCTCCTTATCTCCGTCCTAAATGGTTTACCCTGAATCCTCAGGCTGTGATCCCTGGTTCTGGACACACCTATCATTGGTAACATCTTCCCTGCATCTACCCTGTTTAGTCCTGTTAGAATTTTATAAGTCTCTATGAGATCCCCCCTCATTCTTCTGAGCTCCAGCGAGAGCAATCCCAACCTAGTCAATCTTGGTTGGTAAAGATGCGGTTCTAATTAGGTGCTATCTTCATGCTGTCTTTGACCAGACTCGCTCCTACACGCGATGACACCCATGTGGCTCTCTACATCATAATGTGGATGGTACCGTTTCCCCAGTTCCAACCTTCGGATTATAACGAATGTCTGGCTTCTCACTAGCCAACTTCTCCAGGTCTGCACCTTCCAGCCCAGAGTTTAACTGGGTGCCTCTCTCTCTGCTCCTGACTTCACGGAACAGAATCCTTCTTCAAATTTCTGTCATTTGTTCCTTTAACTTTCTGGAGCTCTCATTACCTGGTTTCTGGTTGTTACTTAGCTTCTGGGCCTTGCTTCCTGCCCCTCAGTATTGTGCTGCCTATTTTGGAATTATTTTTTAAAAACATTTTTTAAAAGTATTTTTATTAAGGTTTTGCAGAATTTTTCATAATTGAAAAGTTTCATTTGCTTCTGGGTAACCTAGTTCCAGCTGAACTCAAATGCTTTTGCTCTTCAGTTTGTGCCTTTATTTGCTAAGCAACAGCTTAATTTTTCCCCCCTGTATTTACCTTACCTTCCTTAAAACCTTAAGTACAATGCTGGCAAAGGTTAAATTGAAACTAAACTTGAAGCCAAACTGAAGTTTTAACATTTCTTAGCATACAAATACAGAAACACAAATGAAGCTTTTAAACTTAAAACTATACCTTAATTTTAATACACACAAATATAAATTATTTAAACTATCTTATATTACCAAACAATGTTCCTCAACCTTGAACTCAACCTGCAGTTCAGCTTCTAAAATTGTGCGCTGTTTCTTCATGTGCACTTGCACCCCTCTGAGTGGGTGGTTACTCCTCTCCTGCTCCAGGATTGACTTCATTTTGTGCGTGTGAGCTTGAAGCTTCAGCTTCACTGCTGTCGTTATTCCTTCTGTAACAGCAACTGCTGCTCCTTCTCCCCTGTATCATCTGTTTTAAATATATTGCTGCTCATCTGGAGGTTTGGCTGGACTGACAAAAGATTATTTTCTGTCATCTGCAAAGGAGCTGAAACAACGGGCACTGCAAAGGGTGAGGAAAATTCTGAACTGGAGCCCCAATTGAGATCATCATCAGGACGTCTTGGAAGTCCCCAATTCAGTGTAGTTTTCTGCAGTAGTTGTCTTGTAGTCTTCTACTATTTTGAGGAGTTTGAGGGCATCACCGGTGCCTCTACTCAGGGGAGAAAAGGATTTATTGTGGATGACAATTTATTGTCATCCACAATATTATTTACTTGTGACCATACTAGAGCAGCTCTTCAATCATGCCTATGAGCAGTAAGGTGAATTCCTCCGGGAACTGACAGTGTTGTGTCTGCTGTCGGTAGCCAGAAATCTTTTAGTTATGGTTCCCGATCCTTAAAATTCAGAAGGTGACCAATTACAGATAGGTCAGCATTCCAAAATGTGAATCTGAGATCCTACATTTCTTCCAAGAAGCACCGTTGGACTTCTTCTTGGTGTGGCTCCTCTACTTCTAGGACTCATCTGGGATCCTCCACACATTTTGAGGTTTTAGACTTGCATATCTTTCTAAAGTGTCCCAGGTGGGGCACTGCAAAGTGATTGTTGGACACTGCTCGGGCCTGTGAGGTCCTTTGGTGCCACAGCACTGTCATATGCTGCCACCATCTCGTGTTTTGCTTGGGTATTGCTTTTGGCATGTGAGTGTCCCTTTAAGAAAGGTTTCGTTTTTTATGGTGTGACTTGTAGCACATTGGGCTGTGGCTGTCTGGTGAGAGGGATTTTTTTTAGGTGGTAGTTTGACTGTAGAAGCAGAAAGAAGTGTTTTCCCTGTTTTTGTTTTAAAAACTGTTCCAGTAAAAAGCACATTGGTTGTGGCTAACTGCCTTGGTCACTTTAATGATATAGTTGCTTTCCGGAAGGAGTTTGCATCTGATGGTTGGAACTGGATCAGACTTTCAGGACAAGGCTAGACCGATCCAAGTGAGAATAGTATGCTGGGCCATGCCCTTGAAAAGGGGTTTTGGTTTAATTGGATTTTGGTTTTGAATTGGAACAGTTAAGAGGGAATTCATTGAGTGTTATACATAGATTACTGTAGCTGTGTGGTGTCTTTATGTTTGTAATTGATAAAAATTCTTGCTGTGTTTATGTATATATATGTTAACTACATTCTTAGAATAAACCTTGTTTAAAGTGTCTCGGAAGTCTAATGAATCACACCTGCAGTGAAGGCTTTTGTGCTTATCTTAGCCAAATTCAACATAAAGGTTGTAGGTCAGGTTAACCTCATAATACACTTTGGAATTTCTAAGCCCTGGCCCATAACACTCTCCTTACCTTGGAGTCTTCATGCCTTTTTGTTGCTTTATTAACCAGACTGTTAGGGTTGCTCTGTATTGCAGTTTAACCTCACCATATAAAGTGGGTCAGTTTTTCTGATAATTTCTTATTGTCTGACAATTTGGATGTTTTTTTCCCCCCAGACTCAGGTCCACTTTACATTGGAGTACATACATCTGAAAGAGTATCATCGGCCACTTCTTCTACAATTTGTTTTTTTCCGAGCTCTGACTTAAGGTCACCATATCAATTGGTCTTCAGCCAAACTGATTAACCCATTTATGAAAGAGTCTATGAGTTCCCTGAACTTTTGCTCGCTCCAAAATGTTATTGTTTCTTGGGTTAAAGTAGGTGTCACAGGACTTTATGACCTCTTCAAAGTTACCAGAAGGTTAATTTATTACTTGTGTGGCAATTATGTCATCAGCAATTGGATCTACTTCATATAATAGCGTATTATCTTGTTCAGCCTCTGTTTTCTTATTCAAGACTGATGCTATCATATATTTTAAAACTCTTCTCTATAATGCGCATTTTGTACATGGCCTGGCCCTTCCATCTGTATTAATTTGTCTGGCAGTGCTGATTTACCACCCATTGCAGTTTTCAGCAGAGGGGAGTACAGCTTTAACATTTTTTAAAAATAGCTCCTAATCTCTGTCTTAAATGGTCTACCCCATATCCTTAGACTGTGACCCCTGGTTCTAGACACCCCCACCATTGGGAACATCCTTCTTGCATCTATTCTGTCAATTCCTGTTCAAATTTAATAAGTTTCTATGAGAACTACCCCCTCATTCTTCTGAAATCCAGCGAATGCAATCCTAACGGACTCAATCGCTCCTCACAAGGCGGTCCTGCCAGCCCAGGAATGAGTCTGGTAAACCTTTGCTGCACTGCCTCAGAATAAACTTTGTCAGATAAGGAGACCAAAACTACACAAAAGATATTCCACAATATTCCAAATGTGACCTCAACAAGGCCCTGTATAATTGCAGCAAGACATCCCTGTTCCTGCACTCAAATCCTGTCATTATGACGGCCAACATACCATTTGCCTTTGTTACTGCCTGCTGCACCTGCATGCTACCTTCAGCGAATGGTGTATGAAGACACCCAGGTCTCATCATACGTTCGCTTCTCCTAATTTATGGTAATTCAGATAATAATCTGCCTTCCTGTATTTGCTACCAAAGTGGATAACCTTGCATTTCTCCAAATTATTCTACATTTTCCATTCATTTACCCACTCACTCAACTTGTCCAAATCACACTGAAGGATCTCTGCATCCTCCTCACAGCTCACCCTCCCAGCCAACTTGGGGTCACCTGCAAATTTGGAGAAACATTAAATTCCCTCATCTAAATCATTAATATATACAGCGAATAGCTAGGTTCCCAGCCACGATTCTGCAGTACCCCACTAGTCACTGCCTGCCATTTGGAACAAGAACCATGTATTCGTAGTCTTTGTTTCCTGTCTGCCAACCAGTTTTCTATCCATCTCAATACACTGCTGTTAATCCCAGGCACTTTAATTTAACACACTAATCTCTTATGTGGCACGTTGCCAAAAGCCTTCTGAAAGTCCAAATAAACCACATCCACTGGCTCCCTCGTCAACTCTACCAGTTACATCCTCGAAGAATTCCAATAGATAGTAATGATTTGGCATAATTTCCCTTTCATAAATCCATCTTGATTCTATCCGATCCTACCACTGTTTTCCAAGTGCTCTGCTATAGAATCTTTGATGACAGATTCTAGAATTTTCCCCACGTCCGATTTCAGGCTTACTTTTCAATAAATCACTGATTGCTCTTTATCTGCCTTTTTGTTTAGTGGAGTTACATTAGCTACCCTCCAATCTATAGGAACTCTTGCAGAGTCCATAGAAACTTGGAAGATGACTACCAATGCTATTTCTCGGGCCACTTCCTTAAATACTCTGGGATGTAGATTATCAGGCCCTGGGGATATAGCAGCCTCCAATCCCATCAATTTCCCCAACATAATTTCTCTACTAATACTTATTTCATTTAGGTCCTCCCTCTGACTAAACCCTATGCTCCCCAGCATTTCTGGCACGCCATTTGTGTCCTCCTTTGTGAAGATAGAACCAAGGTATCTATTTAATTGGTCAGCCACTTCTTTGTTCCCCATTATAAATTCCCCTGTTTCTGAATGTAAGGAACCTACATTTGTCTTCACCATTCTTTTTCTCTTCACATACCAAGAAAATTTGCAGTCAGTTTTTTTATGTTCCCTGCAAGCATACTCTCGTCCCCTTCTTAATTAATCCCGTGTGTTATGGTGCTGTATCTGGATCCAGGCTGCAGTATTCTTCGAGCCATGCTCATTAAAACAACTATTCTGCCAGTACTGCCTGATTATTGCGCCAGACCTAAAGGGTGGAATTCTCCCATCCTGGGACCATACCCCATGGAGGGGTGGGAACGTGGAGTGCTTCCCGCTGCGGAGATCGGCAGGAAAACATACCAAATCTTCCAGACCCAATGTAATTAATTATGCAACTTGGTGTTTTACGCCGTATTGTGTGGTGGCAGGGGAGGGGAGGTTCGATCACACATAATCTGCTGTCATGTCCGGACGCCTTATTTAAAATTCACCTGGAATCCCCATTGTCTGCACTGTTTGCCAAGATGTCAGGAAGGGAGATCAGGGTCAAGCTCCTAAATTCAGTAATGCCTCCCTGAGCGTGATCCTCAACCATGTGGGAGGTCAGGAGGGGCAGCCTATACCTGGCAGATAGGAGAAAGAGGCCTAGCAGTGTCACAAATACGGGCACAGGTGGTTGATGCTATCAGTGCCCAGGAGATGCAGAGGTCGCCTTCTGCAGACGTGCGATACTGCATGGAGCGAGGTGGCATGCAGTGGGGATGCATTGGCGCTGAGGGAACGAGCAGCCTCCACATGAATGGATCAGCCTTCCCCTTGCATATGAATGTACTCAGCGCTCTGGAGGGAGCTGGTCCACAAACTCTACCCAATTTGCAGTAGTGATGATGTGTCACAGAGAAGTGGGCTATCTTACAAAGGGAGAATGAGGAATGATCCAACATGCAATCATCCAATTTATGTAACCCCTTTGAAGCATTCTCTTCTTTCCTGCATAACTGGAGGGAATGAAAGAAGACCAGAGAGGTGTTGCCTTTTTACCCTTTATGTCAACCCCGAGCTGTTCCTTATATCAACCAAATGACCACACAACCAGTATGTTTGCTCAAAAACACAGTTTATTAATAACACAAGACTTGTATCTCAATGCAATAATACATGCGGCTCCGTACTAAACTACACCTAACAACTAAGATGACCTTTACTTAACTTCGAGTGACTGGCACTGTGTGAGATAAGGCCTTTATCCGTGGTCGGTTGGAAGTCTTCAGGTTCGTCTCAGCTGGGCTCGTCATTCAGGTAGCGATCGCGGGTCCTTGAACTTGGCTAGTTGATATGCTGCAATTGGTCGCACACAGGCCGGTCCAAAAGAGACCGATCTCTAATGCGCAGGGCTTTTTATCCTTCGTCTCTTTCGCGCCCTTTTGGGCGGTCCTTACTCCAGGTCCAATGGATCAATAGGGTTTTCGATCACCCTCATCGATCTTAGCCAATTAGGGGGCGGATACCTCGATGGCTGGGAGGGTCCTAGCTATCATTGTCCCAGGCACATAGGCCTTTTCCAAATAAGGGGAGGTGGCGCCGGTTAGTCTGCTATCATTGATGGTCCTTAATGTGAATGCTATTGTCTTGGGGAAAATGGTAATTGATCCTCAATGGATGCAAGTTTCAGCCAAGTGTGGTTTCTTTGCACAATACACAGAGGCTATGTACCTGTCTGCTTCCCAAATTGACCACAATTCCCATGGTCCTTTGCAGGTGGCCATTTTACATGGTTACAGAGGCCTAACCTGCCTCAGGTCCCTCAGTGAGTTTGAGGAAAGAAGCTCGGAGATCGCCGAACAGGACTGAGCCATCGTCGATGCGGACCTTGACCTTCGTCATCCGTCTGGTAAGGATGCCTCCAATGAATGGAGACCTCGATTGTACCTCTACCTCCGCCTTAAAGGCAGCTGATGCTGATACTTGTACTCTCCTTTCTAACTTACAGGTATGTCCAGGAAGAGACCAATGCCAGAGGAGGAGGAGGACCCCGTTTCCAACCCCAGTCTCTGCCAAAGTAGAAATGTACGAGGAGGGAGTGGAAGAGTAGAGCAGCGCACTGTTAGAGGCATCACAGTGCTCACTTGCACCCTCCACAAGCTCAAGTTCACAAACCATTGTGAGTTAATGTGGTAGTTCTGGTCAGGTCACACAAACTGTTGGTCACCGGGCAGGTTCAGCCGAGCACCCCGGCTTGTGGAGTTGAGGACCATGCATCTGTGAGATCCCATGTCTGAACATCTGAAATCAGCCTTCCAGCTAATGGGGGAGAGTCAGCAAGAGGATGAGCAACATCAGGCTGAACTGTTGGATGCCACTAACAATGTGGTATGGGAGTGGGAGGAGTCTGTTCGCCTGTTCTGTGAAGTGATCCACAGTTGTGCGCACATTGAGGACGCCATGGGGAGGATGGGGACGCCATGGAGACCCTTGTCCAGCATAACAGTGAGATACGCACGGACTTGCACTCCCTCACCATTGACATGAGTGAGTTTATACAATGTAAACATGAGTGGGAAACTTCAGCCTTGTCCCCTGTCACAGCAGAGGAAGCAGATCTTCATCTGTGGAAAGTTAAAGTCAGCCAGGGCCTCCAGACCTCCATGCCACCAATGTAGTCAGAGGGCTGACAACTCTACAGATTGTCTGTACCCCTGTTACAGGTGCCCTGGCAGCACCTAGAAGAAGTAGTCGGCCAAGAAAAATAAATACATTTGATCACAAGTGGTTCCATAGCTGAACACTACCATTGTATAATAGGTAAATATATTCACACTTATCCTAAATATTGACTAGTGTTGTCTTTAAGTGCCATTAAATAGGCTTTGCCTGCCGCACACCAGCAACTCACCCCCCCCCCCCCCCCCCCCCCCCCCGCCCGCCCCTGGCAGTTCAGGTCCCTCACTCCCTCTTATCCCTACATCCTCTTACAGTCCAGTCCATCCTCTCACTCCAATCAATTACCATCTACTCTCACTCTGTTCTCAACCTCCATTTCAGCATTGCCCCACACTCCATCCTCCAACCTCCACCTCCAGTCCCACATCCCACATGACCCTGACCTCTCCCTCCAGCCCTTCATCCTCCCTGACTCTGTCCTATTCCCCTCCACATTCAATGTTCCTGACTCTGTCCTATTCCCCTCCACATTCAATGTTCCTGACTACTTTCCTCACCTCTTCCTTAACCCTTACTCCTCCAGTGCTCCGGACTCTCGCCCTCGTTCCTTGATCCTCTCTCGCTCTGACCTCAGACTCTAGTCTTGCATCGTCCCTTATCCCTTCATCCCCCTCCACATCTTTACAGTTCCTTACACCCTCCCTCATGCCTGCTTCTTTCACTACACCTTCTCCCATGGCCCTAAGTCTCTCCACCACTACTCCATCTTCTCTCTGGACACCTTTGGCCCTCTGAACGCACTCCCCAACTCCCTCCCCCTTGACTCCCAACTGCACTCTTACCCTTTCACCCTCCAGATTCCCTCCCTCAGTCCTTTTTCCCCACGACACCTTCCCCCACAGCACACTCCTTCTCCCCCGCCACCCCATCTTGCCCTGGACACCCTCTCAGCCCTCCTAACTCCCTCTCAGCCTCATGCACCAACCCCCCGCCCCCAACATCTTAGGCCTCATCACCTCTGCGAACCTCGCCCCCCCCAAGATGGTTTTGTTCCCCCCACCCCAAGATCCTCTGTACCCACCCATGCCCACCATCCCCCCATCCCTTCACTGCATACCTACCTGCGGTTAGCAAGAACTCTGGCTTTCTGAAGCAAGTTGGAGAAGTCAGCAAAGACCATGGAGGATGCTGGGCGCATGGAGGTTCTGAAGCCACTTTGACATTCTAGAGGCAGGAGCTGCTGCATGGGGATCACCCACCTCCTGTGAACTGCTTTGCGTTGGCGCCATATGCATGAAGATCCTTCCACCGTTTGTTGTGATGTGTTCCTCCAGGGTCTGATCGCTGCAGAACTCCAGTATCTTCCTATCCTCGAATGCCTGTAATCTGAGCTGGGCTCTATAAAGGTGGGTCTCGACATCTGCACGCCACTTTGTCCCAGGTGTGTTTTGCACCAGTAAGTCTTCCCACTGGCATCTGCAAGCCACTTTGTCCCAGGCGTGTTTTGCACCGGCAAGTCTTCCCACTGGCATCTGCACGCCACTTTGTCCCAGGCGTGTTTTGCACCAGCACGTCTTCCCACTGGCATAACGGAGAATGTGGAGTGGGGGAAAGATTACGATCAGGTCTTCATCTGGACCCCATTTACGGGATATAAATCAGTTTCACGCAGGCCAACGGTAGGCTTCCTGATTTGTCATGGCAGGCACCATCAACAATGGGTGTATGGGTTTAGTGGGCAGCACGGTAGCATTGTGGATAGCACAATTGCTTCACAGCTCCAGGGTCCCAGGTTCGATTCCGGCTTGGGTCACTGTCTGTGCGGAGTCTGCACATCCTCCCCGTGTGTGCGTGGGTTTCCTCCGGGTGCTCCGGTTTCCTCCCACAGTCCAAAGATGTGCAGGTTAGGTGGATTGGCCATGATAAATTGCCCTTAGTGTCCAAAATTGCCCTTAGTGTTGGGTGGGGTTGCTGGGTTGTGGGGATAGGGTGGAGGTGTTGACCTTGGGTAGGGTGCTCTTTCCAAGAGCCGGTGCAGACTCGATGGGCCGAATGGCCTCCTTCTGCACTGTAAAATCTATGATAATCTATGAAACAAATCCAGTGGGAAATCCATGGTGGAGTATAACTGATTTTAGGGCTTCCCGTCGAAAAGCTGCTATTGGCTTTCTCAGTCACTTCAATCCATGTCTGCATGTTTGGTGAGGTTTTCCCTCTTGGTCCCTTCCTTGGAAGAGCTCGCCTCACTGCAGTCCCTGAGATTCCATAGCACGACTTTCAGTAAGGATGCGAGACCGGCGGAGTACTTTTCCAGATCTCCTGTCTAATCTTGTGGTTGTTGCAGCTTCAGAAATCCAAGTGCTGGTGCATCCTTGAGTCCCATGCTGTTGTCCATTAAATCAGAAATACTTATTTTGATTGAGTGGATGGGTCATCCCCTGCACTTCCTGGTTGGTTAAGAAATCAGGAGGTGGGATGCTAATGCAGTGGCTCTATGATAGTTCCTTGGTAAAAAAGATTCCCGACCTGCAAATGGTCTTGTTGTTCCAGCAGGAACAAAGTGCAAAAGAATACGGCCATGGTATTTGTATTCATATCATAAGGATAAAAGCATCGACTGACCTCTGCATAGAATTGGAAGCAGCAACTTCAGGACCCTAATCCGGCACTCTTGTTACTTGACCTAATTGCGTATTGAGCCGTGTTCCCCAATAACTTAAATTTTGAACCCAGAGCCCTAATAGAAATTTAGAGCAACTGAGTTTGAGTAGCTCAAATAAGTATCGTAATTTAAATAATAAAATTGATCAGAATGTTCATCTCTACTATTTAATAAGTTACTCAATGAGCAGGTCAACATTATTCAAATTGATTGCAATATTATTTAAAATTCAGCAAGTCAGCCCGGGAGACATTTAACTGGACACCCTGTTCCACAAATAGACAAGCAGAAGGATGTCATTTTTATCACCAGTCATGCCAGGAACATATGCATTATGGGTTTGTTGCTCCAACATACACTTATAAATCATAAGAAATTAAAGTGAATCCTTTAAATTTATAATTTTTTAAGCAGGACTGTTACCCTGTTTTTGATATCCATATGAAACTAAAATACATCAAATACAATAAATTAATGTCATCTAATTCATTTTCATTTTAATTAAACCAAACAAATCTCATTCGAATGTAAACCAGTTAAACTGTAATTTCAATAATTGAACAAGAATCATCAGCTAAAACATGTCTTTACACTACATACTCTGAAATATCACCAGTGGAATGTAGGAGCCTTGTCTGAAGCTGGTAGCTGGGCAAGCCTGGAGCATTGTTACGAGCTGGTGCAGACCACGCAACCTGAAGACTGGTCGGAGTGGCAGATGAGAGCCTTGGAGGTAGCACACCATCTGGAGCTGTCGAAAAGCATGGAAGAATTAGAGCAGAGAAAACTGCACAGAACATATGCTGAATGGATTCAAAACGCTCCTCAAATCGAAATTTTAAAAATCCTGGGGATCACCAGCAATGGTATTCTGTCAGGAGTATCCTAAGACCTTCACTGCTAAATTGCTTGTATGCAAATTCTGTAATAGTACTGCTACAACGATGATTAGATTTTAAAAACAGCAAAATTATATGCATGTTAAAGATAGCACTTCACTAAAAAGCTTTTTTTTGATCAAATGAACATTTTTATTTGTAAACCCTACCTTAAATGTATTTAATGTTGCTATACTTTATGCATTCTGATATTAAAAACGGGCTTTACTTCTTTATCTTAAATATAGTCACTGACAGTTTTAAGTTATGGGGGCTGGCTAACACTGTTGGCTAGATGGCTAGTGTGTGGTTTAAAATAACAACAACTGTGCAGGTTCAATTTCTGTTCCAGTGAAGGTAGAGTTGGGGTTTGCTTCCTCACCCTGTTCCACACGTGATGCGGAGAGGTGTGCCTCAAGTTGGATGACAAATTGTCTCTCTCTAACAAAGAGAGGTGTCTACTGTCCCTCATGGAAGATGGCTACATAGATTAAGTTATGCATATTATTACATATTTTTGCACGAAATTGTGAAGAAATAAACTCTGCTATGACCTAAAATGTGACAAATGCAATAGGCATCTCATGTATTCTATTGAAAACAAATCATCCAGAAGAAATTAGTCATGATAATAGTTATGTATGCCTAATTTTAAATGTACGTTCAGCGAGATAAAAACATTGCTCAACATCTCGGGACTGCAAAACCAAACAGGCCTCAGATAATAACAGTTCAAAGGTCAGAGTAAAAGGCTGAGACTCATATAATGGCAGGTAGATTTATTGAGCTAAAGAGCTGGAGACATTTATTGCAATAAAAGAGATAAGTTATTCATGTGGTTTCCCAGAATTAAGGAAAGTTTTAGAACTAAAAGATTAGATTTGGTAAGTTGAGACCACAAATAAGAACGTTAAATGCATTGTTTAAAAGAAGGAACTTCTTTTATTAATTAATAACAAAGTTTAACAATAACAGCAACTCAGCGAACAGTAGTAACAGTAATAACAATGAAAACAGAAGTTGTAGTAAAACAGATCTTGCTAACAGGTCACCCTCTTGCAGACTGAAAAGGCTTCTTCTATGTGGACTTCCACTTCCATTTGGTTTCTTTGTGCAGGGGAAGGTACAGAGAAGCCAACACTGTAGACAGAGCTGACAAACACTTTCCATAATAGTTTACCAAGCCTAAAAATAACCTGAGCTCTGACACATTCCTGGGGTTTGGAGGTTTCTTAATGGTTCAAATTTTCCCCTCCACAGGAGAAAAACCTTGTGCAGTGATTCTCTGGTCTAGATACTCTGCACTTAATGCCTGGAAAATGCACTGGTTCTCTTCAGATGGAGTCCCACCTCTGGAAACCTTTAAAAAACGTGATCCAGATTGCTGCTCTTCCTGTCTTCCCTGAAATTATAATGTCATCCAAGTAGACTGTAAGCTGAGGAATGGTTACAACAAGTTGTCCATCATCATTTAGAAGATCGCTGCACTGGAGGACATGCCAAAGACCAAACTATTGTGCTTGAGTAACCCTTTATGCGTGTTGATGGTCACGTGCTGCTTCAAATCTTCCTGTAGTTGGAGCTGTTTAAATACCTGGCTCATGTTCAGTTATGCGTACCACATCATCATTTTTAAGGACAGGTACAATTAGAGCTGCCCAACAAGGAAGCTGAATAGGCTCAATGATTCCAAGCCTTTCTCATGGCATAAGGGCACTGTCCTCAGCTTGAAAAAATGAGGGCTGCCTGAGAATGTAGGTACAACTTCACAGTAGTACCACACAATGTACTCTGTTCATCCTTGATCATGTCTAGATACTTCTCGACAACTTCCTTTGTCACCCTCATGTCCTTGATCACATCACACTTCAATGGAAATTTGATGAGCCAGTCACGCCCAAGCAAACTCGGCCCCTTTCCTTTGACCACAATGAGGTGTGCCCGTGCTTCTTGGCTATTATACGCAAAATGGACTTCCAACGCCCCCAGCAAAGATATGGACAATCCAGTGCACATCCGAAGATCAATCTCCACTGGAGTGAAGGCTGGGGCACGGTTAGAGTCCCTCATTGACTTCTAGATCTCATCACTAATTACGAACATGCAGGCTCCCATGTCCACCTCCATTCTGATTTGCTTACCATCGATCGACACTGTAACAATACTACAGTGGGCTAAACAGCTGGCTTGTAATGCAGAACAATGCCAGCAGCGCAGGTTCAATTCCCGTACCGGCCTCCCCGAACAGGCGCCGGAATGTGGCGACTAGGGGCTTTTCACGGTAACTTCATTGAAGCCTACTTGTGACAATAGGCTGTTGTGTTGGGTGTTCTGGTTCACAAACAAGCCAACAATGCTGGAAGTGGTGTAACTCTATTTTATTAACAGTATGCTAACATACTGTAAATGTGGGTATGAGCAATAGCAGCTTAACTGTGGACACTTACCTATCACTAGCTATGGTGAGGCACTCAGCACATGGTGAATGTCTGTGATTCAGGCTGTGAGCTCTGTGCTCTGAGCTGGCTGCTGCTAGAATGAGCGGGAACTCTCCTGTCCCCTGTCTTTATAGTGCTTGTGCTCTCACTGGTGATTGGCTGCGGTGTTATGTATGCTGTTTGGTCCTACTGCATGTCCATCAGTGTGTGTATGTGATTGCACCATAATGTACTGATGTATATTATGACATAAGCAATTATTATTATTATTATTGTTATTATAAGCTCTGCTTGTGCTTCATTCACATTATATATGCCATATGCTTGCTCCTCTGCCTGCTCTGAGCTGTCAATGATGCATAGCTGATTGAGGCTTCTTCAAATTTAATTTGTTTTGCTTACCCTTTGCCTTGCTCTTCACACCCCTGTTTTTCTTTGCTAAATGCCCCTTCTTGTTGCACCGGTGACAAACAGCATCCATAAATTTGCAATGATTTGCTCGTGTGGCTGTGGTATTATAGGTGTTACGGTACCTGATAGGCTAAAGCACTATTGGTGGAAACTGTATGCTTTCTATTGGTTAGAATGTATGATAGCTCCGCCCTGCTAGGTGGGGTATAAGAAACAGTGCCGCCCCAGCAGCCTTCATTCTGTACCTGAGCTGCTGGGGGAAACATCTAGCTTAGTTGGACTACAACCTCGCTTTAGTGGTCATTGATCGTGCATCAGTGGCCCACCACATCGAAAACAGGAGCAGTGGTAAAAGAGGTCTTGCTAACAGGTCATCCTCTGAAAAACGCACCAGAACCCTCACATGCTCAGAACCCTCAACAGAAACCAGTAAAACAATTACAGACGAGAATGGTTTATAAGGGCAGCCTGTGCTCCAAATGACGCTCTGTAACAATAGATAATTTGCATTTCTATCCGCGAACAGGCCATGTGTGTCTCATTGAGCATTTTCTTTTTTGGTGTCTCATTGCCCTGGAGATGAGTAGAGCTCAGTGATATCCTTTGTTTTTGAGTTTATCTCTGTGAATTCAGTTAGGGCATAGCCAGCAGGCAAGACAGCTTGATGGTTAGAAAAGCAGCTAAAAGACCGAGTCAGCTTTGGATCTTGTGTAGCATGTAGCCCTCTGGAAATCAAGTGATACAGCCAAACCTGCACCTGAAGTCGGTAAACAATAGATTTATTGTCAATGGCGCACCTGCAATTGGGATCTGGCATTCATTGTAAGTCAAAGTTAATAAGGGATAAAACAATTGGAATATTTGTTTAGCTAGAAGCTAATGGAAGAAGTCTACAGTGATCCTCGCCAGGCAAGACAGTTAACCTTGTTGCAGATCGCGCCCCCCCATCCCATGGAGTAGCCTGGGGGTCACCGGGCACCTCAGGGAGGCGGAGGTAATAGAGCCCGTGCGGTGACTCCCGTAGGGAGACACTGGAACACCGCAGCACCTCAAACTCCACCCCCCCCCCCCCCCGTCCCCGTCCCTCCCGTCCCAAGTGCATCTGATGGTCAGCGGGCAAAACAGAGCGGTGCCACACCAACTGTGACACCCGAGCAGCAGCCGGGCCTATCCAGTACCAGTCGCCCCAGAAGACGGCCACCAATGGGGACCCAGGTCACAGGGCAGGAATCACAGCACACCGCCTCCAGTCCTGATGTACCATCTGGAGATCCACCGAGACATTGCTTTCGGGCCCATAAGGCCAGAAAGTTAGACACCAGTTAAGTTGGCACGGGTACAGGGCGCAGTTTAGTTATAGGGGCCAGGGCACAAATCTGTAAATATTTGTGCACATTAAACACCTGTTAACACTGTCACAACCACCTTGAGGCTCTGTCAGATGAGTGTGAGGGGTGGGGTGGTAGGGCTGACCAGAGAGGGGATGCGGGTGGTTGGGGGGAAATTGGCTGATGTTGTGCTTGGCTTGGGCAGCCGCCCCCCCCCCCCTCCACACCAGCCGTCCCCAGCACTGCCACCCCAGGGATCCAATGGGACCGTGTTTCGGAATGGCCAGCTCACATGCAGTGATCATCCAGGTGGACGGTGGCAAGTGCTACCGTGGGCAGGAGTCAGACATTGTCATACGATGCGGAGCACCATAGCGCAATGCAGAGCGGGTTTTCATCGTCCTCCAACCCATGGACCAGACCCAGTGTTACTGCCAACCCAGGGCCCACACCCTGTAGTGTAGCAGGTATGCAACGCGGAGGGGGTTACAAGCGAGAGGGTGGCCGGGTTTGGCGGGGGTGTGGGGGTGAGAGACGGTGCCCATGCCGCTGATCAGTTCCTCTCCCCCTCTTAGTCGGTGAACCTAGAGGTGATCAGGCCATCCCGTTCACATTGGTTCTGGCACACGTGTTGTGCGGCCTCCCGTGCCTGCCCGGAACCCAATGCACACCCTCCCCCCACCTTCCTCGTCGGATGAAGACTGGTGGTCAAACCCCCTCCTGCATCACATCGCCCCCCTGCTGCACGATGTGGAGGGCGCAGCAGGCTGCCACAATGAGGGCAACCCTCTTAGCATCATGTCCTCCAGAGCGGTCCAAGCACCTGATCCACATCTTTAGGAGGCTGAAGCACCGCTCGATCAGGTCCCTGCTCACTGCACGGACGTCGTTGTAGTGGGTCTTGGGGTCAGTCTGTGACCTCCTATTGGTGTCATCAGCCACGACAGTAGTGGATAACCCCTGTCGCCCAGGAGCCAACCCCCCAGCCAGGGGGCATCTCAAACATGGCAGGAATCTTCGAGTGTGCCAGGATGAAGGTGGCGTGCACACTACCCGGGTATCGGGTGCAACCGTGCATGATGCGTATCTCATGTCACATATCAGCTGCACGTTCATCGAGGAGAAACCCTTTCGGTTTGTGTAGAGTGGCCTGTCATCCGCAGGCACCCGTGGGGGAACATGCATCCCGTCGATCATCCCCTGGACCCGGGGCATGTCGACGATGGCGGCAAACCCTGCTGCCTGGGCATCCTGGGGGCTCGGTCCACATTGAAATGGATGTATTGTGCCGATTGGGCATACAGGGCCTCTGTGCCGGCATTGATGCACCTGTGCACCAAGCTGTGTGAGATTCCAGACAGGTCCCTACTCGGCGCTTGGAAGGGCCCCGTGGCGTAAATGTTCAGGGCGGCCATCACCTTGATGGCACCGGGAGCAGGTGTCCTCCCCCATTCCCCCGCGGTGCCAGTTGCGCCTTGATCTGGCAGATATGTTGCACTGTCCCCCTGCTCAGCTGCAGTCTTCGATGGCATGCCCGGTCCGGCATGTCCTCAAATGACAGGCACTGCCGGTACACACAAGACCTCATGCAGTGCCTCCTTTGCACTTCCTCCTCCTCGGTCTGTTGAGTTGCCGGCTCTCCATCCTGGGTGGCTGCCTCCTGTTCCTCTAGGGCAGGCTCCGCTGCTGCACGTTCTGCTGTTGCAGCTTCCTCCTCCTCAAGCAGCTCCAGCTCGTACAGCCGCAGGGGATCCCCTGGGGGTGCGGCGACAAGGAGGAAGGCCACCATTGCTGGCTGTATTCCAATAACCCAATGCAGTGGGTGAAAGGCTGACATGATAGCTTCGCTCTACATGCCAAACCAGGTCCACCGGGTCCACGATGGCCCCAGTTGGCACTGCCGGTTCTGCCCCTGCATGCCCCCCCCCCCTCCCCCCTCTCCATCCCCACACCCCTAGCCCCGTCGGTGCCTGGACAGTGGAGACTCTGGCCCTGGTGCCCATCCTCGCTGCTAGGGGTACTGGTGCTAGGGGTCGGCTGGTGCTGCCCTTGCCAGGAATGCGCTCTGCTGCACCCATCTGTGCCCTCATAGGGGCCACAGTGAGCATTGGCCTGGGTGGGCCGTCTAATGCCCCACCGGCAGGTGGTGGCTGGTTGCATGGTGGGGGGTATGGCGGATGGTGGGGTGCGGGAATGGGAGCACCCATATGGCCAGTGCCATTCTGCAGAGCCAGAGGATAAGATGGGTGGTCAATTTGGTGCGCAACAAGATGGCTTGCCTGGGTACTGTCCCAGTACCGTGGGGGGGGTCGCCCTGGCTACACGTTTCAAAGAACAAAGAACAAAGAAATGTACAGCACAGGAACAGGCCCTTCGGCCCTCCAAGCCCGTGCCGACCATGCTGCCCGACTAAACTACAATCTTCTACACTTCCTGGATCCATATCCCTCTATTCACATCCACATCCTTCTGGTAGTGTGGCGACCAGAATTGAACACTATTCTCCAAGTGTGGCCTAACTAAAGTTCTATACAGCTGCAACATGACTTGCCAATTCTTATACTCAATGCCCCGGCCAATGAAGGCAAGCATGCCGTATGCCTTCTTGACTACCTTCTCCACCTGTACTGCCCCTTTCAGTGACCTGTGGACCTGTACTCCTAGATCTCTTTGACTTTCAATACTCTTGCGGGTTCTACCATCATCTCCCATCCACTAGCCCTGGCAGGTCCTCCCCCACACAAGCCAGTCCGGCCAGTGTCCGGCCCGGCAGTCACCAGTCGACTCTCTGTGTACTACTTCCTCTCTCTCCCTCATCAGCCATGACGCCAGTTTCATGATTTTTAAAAGCACAAGTGAACCGTGCCGTTGGGAATTCAGCCCATCAGAGGCGGAGAATCGCAAGGACCCCGGAGAATACTGGGCTGGGCCCGCTAATGATTTGCAAACGGTGTTTACTGTATGTGTGTTCCAGAACACATTGAACACCGGTGTCCAGACGACGGAGAATTGTGACTTGGCGTCAAATCGTCACCCACCGCGATTTCAGCATCTGAACCGATTCTCCGCCCAATCGCGTTACCCAATTTCAGCGTCGGCCAACGGAGAATCCCGCCCAACATTATTGTAAGAATTACATTTTTGTGTTCCCCTCATAAGAAACAGGAGCAGGCTCAATGTGACCATGGCTGATTTTATCTTGCCCTCAACTCCACCTTTCTGCCTGTTACATAAGAACATAAGAACTAGGAACAGGAGTAGGCCATCTGGCCCCTCGAGCCTGCTCCGCCATTTAATGAGATCATGGCTGATCTTTGTGGACTCAGCTCCACTCTCCGGCCCGTACACCATATCCCCGAATCCCTTTATTCTTTAGAAAGGTATCTATCTTTTTCTCAAAAACGTTTAAAGGAGGAGCCTGAACTGCTTCAGTGGTCAAGGAATTCCAGAGATTCACAACCCTTTGGGTGAAGAAGTTCCTCCTACACTCCGTCCTAAATCTACCTCCCCTTATTTTGAGGCTATGCCCCCTAGTTCTGCTTTCCCCGACCAGTGGAAACAACCTGCCCGCATCTATCCTATCTATTCCCTTCATAATTTTATATGTCTCAATAAGATCCCCCCGCATCCTTCTAAACTCCAATGAGTACAGTCCCAGTCTACTCAACCTCTCGTCATAATCTAATCCCCTCAACTCTGGGATCAACCTAGTGAATCTCCTCTGCACTCCCTCCAGTGCCAATATGTCCTTTCTCAGGTAAGGAGACCAAAACTGAACACAATGCTGTTCTCCATAACCCTTCAACCCATTACTAATTAAAAATCTGTCGATGTTCTCCTTAAATTTACTCTATGACCAGGCATCCATCGCAATCTGGGGCAGTGAATTTTACAAATTCACGACCCTTTGAGAGAAATAATTTCTCCTCATCTCTTTTTAAAATCTGCTACCCCTTATCCTAAAACAATGACCTTCTGTTGTAGATTGCCCTGCAAGAGGCAACATCTGCTTTATGTCTACTTTGTCAATACCTTTTATCATCTTCTATTCCTCAATTAGATCTCCTCTCATTCTTCTAAACTCTAGTTGAGGCCTAAACTGCTCAATCACTCTTCAGAAGACAAATCTTCACATCTCTGGAATCAATCTCGTGAACCTCCTCTGAACTACCTCCAATGCAACTACATCCCTCCTCAAATAAGGTAACCAAAACTGCACACAGTACTCCAAATGCGGTCTCACCAATTCATTGCACAGTTGCAGCAACACTTCCCTATTTGTGTACTCTATTTCTTTAGCTATAAATGCCAAAATTTCATTTGCCTTCTTTATTATCTGTTGTTTCTGCATACTAGTTTTCTGCAATTCATGCACAAGGACACCCAGATCCCTCTGCATCAAAGCACTTGGAAGTTGCTCTCCATTTAGACAGTTGCCTTTCTACTTTTTCGACCAAAATGGACAACCTCATGCTCTTCCATGTAAAACTCCATCTGCCAAACATTGGCCAACTCACCTAACCTATTCATACTCATTTGTAAATTTCTTATTTCCTTATTGCAACTTACTATCCCACCTATTTTAGTGTCATCTACCATCTATCCCTGCATCCAAGTCATTAATGTAGATGGTAAATAATAATAATCTTTATTAGAGCCACAAGTAGGTTTATATTAACACTGCAATGAAGTTACTGTGAAAATCCACGAGTCGCCACACTCCAGCGCCTGTTCGGTTACACTGTGGGAGAATTCAGAATGTCCAATTCCCCTATCAAGCATGTCTTTTGGGACTTGCGGGAGGAAACCGGAGCACCTGGAGGAACCCACCTAGACACGAGTGAACATGCAGACTCCGCAAAGACAGTGACCCAATCTGGGAATAGAACCCAGTTGGGGCAAAGATGTGCAGGTTAGGTGGATTGGCCATGCTAAATTGCCCCTTTGTTTCCAAAGATGTGCAGGTTAGGTTGGGTTACGGGGCGGGGCAAGGGTGGGCCAAGGTAAGGTGCTCTTTTGGAGGATCGGTGCAGACTCGATGGGTCAAATGGTCTCCTTCTGCACTGTAGGGATTCTATGGACTCTATGCGCCCAAGGATTGAACCTGTGGCGCCCCACTAGTTACATCTTGCCAACCAGAAAAAGTCCCATTTATCCTGCCTCTCTGCCTTCTGTCGGTTAGCCAGTCCTCTATCCAAGCCAATAAATGATCCCTAACCCCATGTGATCTTACCTTATATATTAACCTTTTTGTGTGGAACCTTATCAAATGCCTGAGGATCTCTAGTCCCACCTTTTGCTTGTGTAGTTAGTAAGGGAAGAATTAAATAACCAGAGGTTCGAATTTTCTAACAATGCTGCTGTAGCAAAACAATGATACTTTACAACATAGGAAACTGTGGAAAGTAGTAACAAGAGCAATTCCTTTTGAGCAATTCTCCAAGATTTCCTGGTATTTATGAGTAGTAAAACAAATAATTGGGGAGACACCTATACGATCCATAGCCCTAGGTTCACAGTGGGCTATCAGTGGCATTCACAGCTGTATGGCTGCCTTGCCGGCTGGGGCAATGGGTGTTTCAAGTACATCCTGCCAGATCCCACAGTCCCAACTCCTGGCCATCCCACCACTACTCCCCCCCAACTCTGGCAGAAGCCCCACACCCAGTGGCACAACTGTCAGCAAACTATGGTGATGTTGGATACTTTCCGTACTCCCTCTCTCTCCTTCAGCAGCCGGCATGTTGGTTTCACAATTTTTAAAAGCATAAGTGAACCATGCCGTCGGGGACTCGGCCCATCGGAGACGGAAAATCATGGCCCCGGGGAATACCGGGTCAGGCCCCCTAATGAGGTGCAAATTGTGTCTACTGTACGTGCATTCCGGAACGCATTACACCATTGTCGAGATGATGGAGAATGGCATCCTTCTGCACTGTAAATCTTTGATTCTATGAACTGAAGTCCCTCACCATTGATATTATGGGAAATCCACTCTGCAGCCTCTCGAAGGCTTTGATATCCTTCCCAAACTGTGGTGCCCATATTGGATACTGTACTCAGACTGAAGTCCAACCAAAGATTCGCAAAGTTTGAGCATACGTTTCTTCTTTTTGTAGTCTATGCTTTGAAGCCAAATATTCCATATGCTTTATTAATAGCTCTACCAATTTGTACTGAAACCTTCAAAGACTTGTGTTGTGATATGCATCACTGTAAATACACAAGGGGTTAATGTAAATACACTACAACTATGTAAACACAAGAGGGAGCACCGGAGATGTCATGACATGCAGACAGACAGCTAATGAACACATAAAATAGGACACGACCAATGGGCGGTCAAGACACCCAGAGGTGACACTACCACAAGGGGGCAACCCATATAAAAGGACAGGGCACACATGCTCTGTCTCTTTCCACAGGCAACACTTAGAGAGAAGGACAGGGGCAGATCAGATGCATTACACCCACCATGTGGCTTAGAGCAGACTGGTTAGTTAGACTGAGTTACTGTAGCAAGATTAGCAGAAGAGTCGAACTCCTAGAGAACTGTGCTAATGGTTCAATAAATCACATTGAACTTACTTCAAAGTCTGGAGTATCTTTTGGTCAAAGCTGCATCGAGTTGCAGCCTGTGTTATCCCAGAGTACATCACACATCAACTTGAGCATATTAATCCCCAGGCCTCGCTGTTCCGGCACTCCCTTTAAAATTATATTGTTTCATTTATATTGCTTCTCCTCAATGTTTCCTCCCAAAAATACCTCAGTCCAAATTGGTCTGCGTTAAGTTTAGTTCGCCCATTTCACCAGTCTCCCTCATTCTTTTCTTTCTCCTTCAATTTTAGTTTTCCTTCATTTTCTTTTTATCCTTCATTTCCTTTCTTCTATTAACCATGCTAATTTCGACAGTATGACATGCCATAGTGTAGCTTTCCTATTTTTAACGATCATACTAAAGAGGGACTTGTTCCATCTCGTTGAAGAATCAAGCAGTCATTTGTCTTTTTAAAACATTTTTATCATTCCTGTGGGAAAAGCCACTATATTTTATTATGCCACACAATAATGATTACAGTTAGGCACAGCACTATAACTCTGAATTTTGCATAGGAACCAGAGGGAATAATGACTTTCTTTTGTTTATGTCACCATTTAAGTATCTCTTTACCCCAAGTAATAAATGTTTGTTATGACAGGTATTGCAAGATTGGTCAGTTTCTCAGTGTCCACGCAAATGATTTGTTACATGAGAATACTCTCACACTAAAAAAAAACTAGCAGCTCTATCAACTATATCAGGTTACTATTTGCTTGTCATCAAGCAAGTGAATCATACTTTGTTTCTTTTAAAATTCACTCACAGGCGTTGCTGGCAAGGCCAGCATTTATTGGTCATCCCTAATTGCCTTTGAGAAGGTGGTGGTGGCCGCCTTCTTGAATACAACCGAATCGCTTGTGATGTGTTGGGTATGCCGGGTCTGCGAGGACTGCGTTTGCTGCAGCAGTGAGAGAGACAGGCTTCCAACACTTGAAGAAATGCAACTCGATTTTATTGAACTCTTAACTATCATACATACTTTAACTGTGGGTTGACACTATGCTGACTTGACTGGAGACCTGAGGCTAACCTGACCAGACTATCTTACTACCACATGGTGTATGTTCTAGTTGCTGCTCACGGGCTCTGACTGTCTCAGAGGCTGGATCCCAAGAGAGCGGGAAAACTAGTGCCCTCTGGCTTTATAGTGGTCGTGTCCTGTTTGGTGATTGGCTGCTGTGTGCTGTGTGTTCACTGGTCATCCTGTGTGTCAATCACTGCCTGTCTGTGCACCATCATATACCTGTGTGTATATTATGACATCTCCCGCCCCTTTTTTTTTACTTATTAAAAAAAATGTGTGTGGGTCAATAAATAGTGAGTGTGTGTGTGTACAGGAGCCTGACTATATACAAAGTATGTTAACGTATTCACATGGGAAGGTGTCTAGTGCAGATAGAGGGCAGATAACAAATTAGGAAGAAATAATATGTACAGATGTGCAAACGGATCACAAGGTAATGCAACATTCAGTCTATAAATTCAGTCTTTGTGGCAGGCGACGAGTTCTGGTTGACCGCCTCAAGGGTGGGTCAGGGGCCGCCTGCACTTGAATGGGCGGAACTGCCTCCAATGTAGAGGTCGGTAAAAGAACTGGCAGATCGGTGACCTCGTGGAAGGGGTTCCTGAGGAACCAGCATGCAAGGCGGGACATCACGTTCAGGTGGCAGGCGTGGAAGTAGCCGCAGTGCCTGCCTATTACGCTGAAGAAAGGAGCCATCATGCATGCGAACGAGGAACGATCTCGGGGCCACTTGCTTAACCACCACAGCCGTGGCAGACATGCCACCGTCAGGTAGCTGAACACGAACTCGGTCAGCAGGGGCCAGAGCAGGGAGATTTGTGGCGTGGGCGTCGTACGCTGATTTGCATTGATCCCGAGACTATTGCATCCTCTGCAGGACCGGAAAATTGTCAAGGTCTGGGATGTGGATAGCCGGCACCGTCATCCGTAGTGTGCGGTTCATTAGCAGCTGTGCAGGGGACAGGCCAGCGGACAAAGGAGTCGCCCGGTAGGCTAACAGCGCCAGGTTAAAATCCGAACCCAAGTCAGCAGCTTTGCACAACAGTCTTTTAACAATGTGGACCCCCTTTTCAGCCTTCCCATTCGACTGGGGGTAGTGGGGGCTTGAAGTGACGTGCGTAAAATTGTACCACCGGGCAAAATCCCTCCACTCCTGGCTGAAGAAACAAAGGCCATGATCAGTCATAACTGTAAGTGGAATGCCATGACGGGCAAAAGTCTCTTTGCATGCCTTGATGACCGTTGCTGATGTGAGGTCAGTCAGTCTGACCACCTCGGGGTAGTTGGAAAAGTAGTCCATGAGGAGGACATAGTCTCGGCCCTTTGCATGAAAGAGGTCAATACCAACTTTGGACCATGGGGAGGACACCAGTTCATGCGGCTGTAGAGTCCCTTTGGGCTGAGCTGGCTGGAACCTTTGACACATTGGGCAACTGAGGACCGTGTTGGCGATATCCTGACTGATGCCTGGCCAATATACTGCCTCTTGGGCTCGACGGTGATACTTTTTGACCGTCTGGTGACCCTCGTGGATTTGGCCGAGGACCAGCTCTCGCATGCTCTGTGGGATTACTATCCTGTCCATCTTCATTAATGTGCCGTCCACTACCGCTAGATTGTCCTTTATATTATAAAACTGGGGGCACTGCCCCTTTTGCCAACCATCCATGAGATGTCGCATTACCCGCTGTAGTAAAGGATCCCTGGCTGTCTCCTGACAAATTTGCACGACCCTTTAATCAGTGGCCGGAAAGTTGGGTGCACAAAACTTCACCTGAGCATCTATCTGACAGACAAAGTCCGACTGCTCACACGGCGCGGTGATGGATCTAGAGAATGCGTCGGCCACAATGAACTCTTTGCCCGGGGTGTAGACCAGGTCGAAATCGTAGCGGCGGAGTTTGAGGAGGATATGTTGTAGCTGTGGAGTCATATCATTGAGGTCTTTTTGGATGATGTGAACCAATGGCCTGTGGTCTGTCTCGACTGTGAATTTGGGGAGACCATACACGTAATCATGGAATTTGTCAATCCCTGTGAGGAGGCTCAGGCATTCTTTTTCAATCTGAGCGTATCGTTGCTCAGTAGGTGTCATGGCTCACGAGGCATATGCGACTGGGGCCCAGGAGGAGGATTCATCCCACTGGAGGAGTACTGCCCCAATGCCAGCCTGGCTCGCATCGGTGGAGATCTTTGTCTCCTTGGCGGAGTCGAAAAATGCAAGTACCGGGGCCTTGGTGAGTTTCGCCCTGAACTCACGCCACTCTTGCTCATGAGCGGGGAGCCACTGGAAGTCCGTAGTTTTTTTGACAAGATTGCGGAGATGTCATGTGAGAGTGCCTTTAAGAAATGGATGTTTACGCAATGTACCTTTAAGAAAATGCAGTGATGTCAGAGTGTTTGTGGAGCTGGGCTTTAGATCAGCCATTTTGCAGTTTTTAGTTGCAGTTTGGAGGAAAAGAGCTTGAGGAGTGTCTGTGTTTTGCAGTGAGCTGGATTTGCTGTGATCTCTGCCATGAAAGACTATCTCTGGATTATTTGGGTGAATTAAACTCATAATAGTAAAGCCTGTAACCTGATGTGATTCTGTTTAAAGGTGTTAAGTCTCTTGGAAGTTTGAAGGAACATTTTGAGGAATTATTTACTGTTTTAATATTTTCGGAGTTATCTCTGAAGTGAGGGGTGTTAAGAGATCCAATGTTTATTTAAGATGTTAAGTTGAGTTCATGGAATAAACATTGTTTTGTGTTTAAAAACTCACGTGTCCATAATTGTAATCCACACCTAGAGAACAAGCCCTGTGCTAGGAAAAGCAACAAATACATTAAAGGGGGAGGTTGGTTGAACTCCATGATACATTTTGGAGTTCTGAAAACGCCTCGCCCATAACAGAGAGCTGTGGTGTGTGATGCAAGGTTGGGGATAAACTTCCCAAGGAAATTGACCATCCCTAGGAAGCGGAGGACCGCCTTCTTGTCCTCCGGGGTCTTCATGGCGTTGATCGCCGCCACCTTGTCTGCATCTGGCCGCACACCGAACTGCAAAATATGGTCGCCAAGGAACTTTATTTCTGCTTGACCGAATGAGCATTTGGCTCTATTGAGTCGGAGGCCATGCTCGTGGATCCTGTGGAACACTCGCTTGAGGCGATCTATGTGCTCCTGAGGAGTTGTGGACCAGATAATAATATCATCGACGTACACTCACATCCCCTCGATGCCCTCCATCATTTGCTCCATTATGCGGTGGAACACCTCCAAGGCGGAGATGATGCCAAAGGGCATCCAGTTGTAACAGTAGCGACCGAATGGGGTGTTAAATGTACACAACTTTCGACTGGATGCGTCCAGCTGTATTTGCCAAAACCCCTTGGAGGCATCCAGCTTCGTGAAAAGCTGGGCGTGAGCCATTTCGCTGGTGAGCTCTTCTCGTTTAGGTATAGGGTAGTGTTCCCTCATGATGTTACTGTTCTGATCTTTGGGGTCGATGCAAATGCGAAGTTCCCCTGACGGTTTTTTGACGCAGACCATGGAACTAATCCAGTCCGTGGGCTCAGTGACCTTAGAAATGACGCCCTGGACCTGGAGGTCTTGCAGCTGTTGCTTGAGGCGGTCCTTGAAGGGTGCCGGCACCCGACACGGTGCATGAACCACAGATGTGGCATTTGGCTTCAGCAGTATCTTGTATCGGTAAGGTAGTGTAGCCATACCTTCGAAGACGCTGTGGTATTGTGCTATGATGTCATCTAATTGGGCTTGGAAGTTGACATCTGGCGAGGCCGTTGCTTCTGCGGACGACATGGTGTGAACCCGCTGCACAAGATTCAGCATTTTGTAGGCCCAAGCACCGAGCAGAGAAGCTCTGTTGGTTCCTACAATTTCAAATCGCAGGGTTGCTTCTGAAGAACGATGGGATACCGCAAGCTGGCATGAGCCACTGGCAGCAATGGCATTGCCATTGTAGTCGAGGAGCTGGCAGGCCGGTGGAAGAATGCTTGGCTTGACGCGGATGGTGTCAAGGTCAGACTTTGAAATGATGTTCGCTGAAGCGCCGGTGTCCAGCCTGAAGCGAATGCGAGCCTTGTTGACCGTAAGGGTGGCACACCACTCGTCATCCGGATCAATGCTCATCACTGGCAGTTGTTTCACTTTCTTCGCTGAAAGCATCGTATGCTTGGTGATGATGCCCACCTGGAATGGGGATGTGAGGCCCTCGGTGTTGGATCTGGAACCATGGGCGAAATTCTCCCCCAACGGCGCGATGTCCGCCAAATGCCGCCCAAAACGGCGCCAATCAGACGGGCATCGCGCCGGCCCAAAGGTGCGGAATGCTCCGCATCTTTGGGGGCCGAGCCCCAACATTGAGGGGCTAGGCCGGCGCCGGAGGGATTTCCGCCCCGCCAGCTGGCGGAAATGGCATTTGTTGCCCCGCCAGCTGGCGGAAATGACGTTTGGTGCCCCGCCAGCTGGAGCAGAAATGCGGCGCATGCGCGGGAGCGTCAGCGGCCGCCGACAGTTTCCCGCGCATGGGCAGTGGGGAGAGTCTCTTCCGCCTCCGCCATGGTGGAGGCCGTGGCGGAGGCGGAAGGGAAAGAGTGCCCCCACGGCACAGGCCCGCCCGCGGATCGGCGGGCCCCGATCGCAGGCCAGGCCACCGTGGGGGCACCCCCCGGGGTCAGATCGCCCCGTGCCCCCCCCAGGACCCCGGAGCCCGCCCATGCCGCCTGGTCCCGCCGGCAAATAACAGCTTTGATTTACGCCGGCGGGACAGGCAATTTCTGGGCGGGACTTCGGCCCATCTGGGCCGGAGAATTGAGCGGTGGGTCCCGCCAACCGGCGCGGCCCGATTCCCGCCCCCGCCCAATCTCCGGTACCGGAGACTTCGGCGGGGGCGGGATTCACGGCGGCCAACGGCCATTCTCCGACCCGGCGGGGGGTCGGAAAATGATGCCCCATGTCGGAGTCAGAGTCTGCAACAGGTTGCTGTACTGACCGGACGATCCTGCGCTGCGACTGGGATCGCTGTGTATTGGGCAGTTGAGCAGATCTGCACAGGACTGCGTAGTGGCCAAGCTTGCCACACTGGAGACAGCGCCGAGATTTCGCGGGACATTGCCGCTTTAAATGGGCGGAGCCACAGTTACACGTCATGGCGCCGACGTCAGGACACTCCGTGCGCCCCGCGCATGCGCGGTGCGGTCGAACGATGTGCGTACCTGCGCAGTTCGGTCGTCGGCCTCGCCGTCCCCTTGGTCGTGGCGTGCATGCGTAGGAGCCCGGGAAAAGCGCTGAAATGGCCGCCCTCATCCAGACTCAGGCCCTGGAGCTGTTTTATGGCCTGCACCCGCTCCGCATCGTGGGGGCCTTGCCACGCCATCTCTGCCGCCGTAATATGGGAGTACCAGTTGTTAGCGTGCTCGTGGAGAACGCAGGTTTCGATGGTGATGGTAAGGGTGAGCTGCTTAACCTTAAGGAGCTGCTGGCGAAGGGGATTGGTATGGACCCCGAAAACAATCTGGTCGCGGATCATGGAGTCGGAAGTGGAGCCATAGTTGCAGGACTGCGCGAGGATACGGAGATGGGTTAAGAAGGACTGAAAAGGTTCATCCTTACCCTGAAGCCTCTGCTGGAACACGTAGCGTTCAAAGCTCTCGTTGACTTCAATGTCACAATGGCTGTCGAACTTCAGCAGGACTGTTTTAAACGTTGTCTTGTCCTCGCCTTCAGCAAAGGTGAGGGAGTTGAAGTTGTGGATAGCGTGGTCCCCGGCTGTAGAGAGGAAGAGAGCGATCTTCCTGGCATCCGATGCAGTTTCGAGGTCGGTGGCGTCAAGATACAGCTGGAACTTCTGCTTGAAAATCTTCCAGTTAGCACCGAGGTTGCCGGCGATAGAGAGAAGGCTCCAAGGTTCCCTGATGCAGTACTAGAGGCTTCAATTCAGGAGATGGACAGGAGAAGAGACACCCTCTGTCTTCAGAGAAGCAGGAGGCCCTTGGACAGACATTGTGAAGACTTTGAGGGTAGTTAACCATTGTGGCCTTCACCAGCATTCTCACCCCAAGGACCCGGATACAGTGTCATAAAAAGTTCAATGCCCTCACACCAGTGGCCAAGGTAAGTGAATGCATTTTCAAATGCCATGTTGGTGCAACTGAACCACTAGCCTCACATGAATTGCACAATTCCACATCCACAGGCCCCCGCAATCCAGTAACGTACCAACAATCTCTGCCAACCATGACTCATAACTCACCTAACTCTCAAACACTTAACACTGCTGCAAGCCTCAGATACACATCTCACAGCCGGCATGCATTTCCAGTTATTCCACCAGAACAGACACATCACTCAAACACATTACACTATTCTTACTGACACACTTCCCTCTCTCGTGCAGGACAAGGTGGCACAGGCAGGAGGGCAGGTGCATCTTCTCATCCTGATAGAGATGATTTTTACTATTATTGGACTGTGGATAGGAATGTGGATAATAGATCGGCTGAAAGCATTGAAGGTGATGGTATGCTTTTAGCTAATCCTCCATCTCACATTCCGTTCCACCCCTCATCCCACAACTTCTTGGATAAATTAAGTTGCAGATGGTTTAGGGGAAGCGGTGGCGTAGTGGTATTGTCACTGGACTAGTAATCCAGAGACCCAGAGTACTCTGGGATCCCAGGTTCAAATCCCACCACTGCAGATGGAGAAATTTGAATGCAATTAGAATCTGGAATTAAAAGTCTAAAGATGACCATGAAACTATTGTCGATTGTTGTAAAAACCCATCTGGTTCATGAATGTCCTTTAGGGGAGGAAATCTGCCTGATCTGGCCTACATGTGACTCCAGACCCACAGCAATGTGGTTGAATCTTAACTGCCCCTCAAGGGCAATTTGGAATGGGCCATAAATGCTGGCACAGCCAGCGACACCCGCGTCCCATGAACGAATAAAAAAAAAGCATGCACTGCCACTCATTCCCCACTTTTACTGCGACCCTATCACTGTGCCTTTCTCCATTCAGAAATCAAAGAACAACCACCTTGCCACGAGCAAAGTGTAAAAGAAGAAGAAAATACTGATGAAAGGTTATTAGAGGTAGGCAGGAATGTGGGGTTGAATTTACAATCAGATCAGCTATGATCTTATTGAATGGTGGAGCAGGCTCGTGAGCCAAGTACCCCTGCTCCTAATTTTTCTGTCCTTATGATTGAGAAATGAAATCACTTTCTCGCACACACGCGGAAGTGGAAGCTAACTTAAGAGGCGGGATCAGAAAACAGTGAAACACTGGATATGCATAGCAGAAGCTAACTTAGAGGCGGGATCAGAAAACAGTGAAACACTGGACATGAGTAGGTTGCAACCAGACCAGGGAGAGAGGGTAGCACAGGTGCCAGTTTGCGAGAAGGACAAGGTCACTCCTCAGTTCTCTGCAGAGGAGTCAGATGAGGACTTCAATGGAGGAACATTCAGAAAAAGGCTGAAGGCTATGTATACAGAAACGCTTGATTCATCAGGAGGCCTGATATCAAGTCAGCGGTCACGGTAAATGAGCACAGAGGAGTCCAGCCACAATGTTGCCTGTAGCTTTGGGTAGAGACAGAGGTAATAGCCATTCAACGTCTGGGGACTGTAGTCAAAGCTCAAATTGAAGTCATGAGAGGTCAGTTCATTGCCATGAATGCTCAGACTTCTACCATCATGGCTACTGGTACCAGTGCTCAAACGCAGTTGCACCAGTTCTGATGAAGGGCCATCGTACTGAGTGCTAACCTTGTTTCTCTCCACAGATTCTGCCTGACCTGCTGAGTATTTCCAGCATTTTCAGATTTTATAATAATCAGAAATGCATAAGTTGGTCATAATAGTCAGTATAGATCTAGAAAGAGCAGGTTCCGTTTAATTAATTAATTAAATTATTTTACTGAAATCAGTGAGACTATAAAGAAAATAAGAGAAATGCTACATTTATGTTTTTCAGATATTAAGGGCAGTGGACATAGAATTAAAGTAAGGGTAAATATATTTTTACATGGGTTTGATGTGAATAGTGGAGTGGTTGATTTTTTTGGTATTAGGACACCTCCAGTGGGGCAGTGCAGTGGCACAGTAATTTGCACTGCTGCCTCGCAGCGCCAGGGACCCATGTTCAATTCCGGCCCTGGGTACTGTCTGTGTGGCGTTTGCACATTCTCCCCGTGTCTGCCTGGGTTTCCTCTGGGTGCTCCAGTTTCCTCCCACTGTCCAAAGATGTGCAGATTAGGTGGATTGGCCTTGATAAATTGCTGCTTAGTGTCCAAAGATATGTTCCAAATTTGTCAATTGGATGGAGAGAGAGGGAGAGAAAGAGAAAGGCAAGGAACTCACTCAGGGTTTTGTTCCTTCAGTGTGTTAAGAAAATCTAAACTTACATGATTTCTGAACGGAGATCAAGAATTACAAGTGCCAACATGCACCAGGAGTTTCCTACCATGTGAGAATCACAATGTGTGGATGAATCTCGCATGCATAGTTCAATGTTGTGATATCTTTGGAGCAGGGACAAGAGCCCAGGGCAACTTCGTGGGGAGAAGTGCAAAAACATGATCTTGGGACCAGGAGTCGGGCGACATAACACAGAGGAGTCTTGGGATTGGGAAAGGTCCCAGAGAGGTACAGGGAATGCAGGGTGAAAGAACACATGGAAAAGGGAGAGAGAGGCTTGCCAGAGAGAGAGAGAAAGAGTTCCAGGGATGGAGTTACCAGGATCAAACCACTGGGACAGAAAAGCTTCTGATAGAAACCAACAGGAAGAGAATCCTTTGGGGAAAGTAGCAAAGAAAAAGACTCCAAGCAAGAAAAGTGGTTTGTTGATAGGTTTCAAGTAGTGAGGGCTCAGGAGAAGCCCTGGAGATCTGAGAGGGAAGCAAGGTTGATGACTATGTTCTGGGGGCTCTTGGGCCAAAGGTAACCCTTTAGAGCAGTGGTGTTCTCAGCATGGCTAAAGAGCTGAAGTGGTGCCTGTGAGCTGATGCTGGAGTGTAGACTTGGGAATTCAGGGAAATGTAGTCTCAGGAAATTAGATTAAAAGTCTGGGAGGTGAATGGTTGTTGACTGGGACATGCATTACAAAACAAGAAAATGGGAACCTCTAACTATCCTTAATACACTACACTCACTTAAACATTTCATCACTCTAACTTCCTCAACCATACAAACAAAATCATAGCAGTTCGTACACATTTTTCCTGGCTTGGCAGTCAAGCTCAGGATCGTACAATGCTCATGAACATTTCTTTATTTACAACAAAAACGCAATCAAATGCTCTTTGTTATAGATCGCGGGGGTCAGGGGTCTGGTCGTATCCGAAAATAGGGGATCTGATCCTACATATCGGTGTGCGAGTGCGGTAGGTTCTCCTTCTCCATTTTCTCAGACGAATAGTCTGCACGATGCAGCAGAGTATTGCCAATACCAATAGGGATTCTATCACGTAGGACAGGGAGTACCAGGTTATAAGCCTATCACACCAAGATGGTGTGGTGTCACTGGTGACTGGGCTCTGGATACTGTGGGGAAGTGAATCATTAATGGCTGGGGTCTTGAGGTCATGGGGTTCGCGTTCGCGCGCAACCAAATGTCCATTATAACGATGAACCACGCGGAGGATGTCCTCATGGTTCTTCTTCTTTCAGCTCTCTTCTCTTCTCTTCTCCTGTCCTGGAGCTTCTGGAGTTCTGTGGAAACAAGCATAGTGTATGTTACTATCTTGGTTTAACATCTCGTATGATAGCCTGTCTGCCCTTTAGTGCCAATTACTCCCTTTATAATTGGTCACTATGTGTGACTCCCTCATTTTTTTTTTCAAAAACCGAATTTCAGGACAAGACACACTTACAAATAATGTACCAGTGTGAGCCGTCTCGCAGACTGTGCCATTTACCATCCAAATGTTTGAGGATGTAAATAGCATGTGGTTGGCAACCTAAGGGTTACCTGAAACAAAACAAAAATTTTGAACTAAAACTTTCCAAAATGAGGTGCGTATGGGCCGCGACAGCTAAGAGTTGGATAGAGTCCCTGGGTAGGACGGCGACCAATGCCGTGTGTCCCCTACCCGAGCGTAGCTGACCAGAGGGGTGTTCCCAGGCAGGGCGGGTCCCAAGCCGTTTCTCCACTGCCTGAGCAACCAACAAGAACGGGCAAGAAATGTAGTCATCGTGGGGGGTTGCCGTATTGGTTCGACCTTCGAACCAGAAGAGCAGTTACGAAAGGGCGTCTGTCGGCAGACGAGTTCCTCTGAACAGGCGTCTGGGACAGTAGCAAGTCTCTGTGGGCAAGTCCTCAGAGGTTTCGGCTGAAAAGGCGTGGGGCCGTGAAAATTTTTTTTTTCCGGTCTAACATACAACATGTAACAAAACACTACAAACAACATAAAACATGCTGCAGGTTCCATCAGAAAGGACACCGTTTTCTCCCAAGCGGTTCCTTTTAAAACATCATCTGGACACCTCAGTTATCGGTTGTGAACAGGGTCGCAAAGGGGTCCTCATTTTGGGAGTCAGACTCAAGGTCGTCATCGTCTCCCGGATGCCAAACTCTCAAATGTATCAGGGCTGATAGGGCTGCTTGGTATGATTTTGGATCGCTCTCGTCATTCCGGACGAGTCTGAACGAGTTGTCTCTGAGCCAGTAGGTGGTGTCTAGTTGTATGTGGATGGAATCGGGGTCGTCATGGTAGGTCGGTGGTCGGTGGTGGGGTTTGAGTAGGAAAGTGAGCGTGAAGGGATCACTCGAATCGTGGTCAGATTCGCTGGGTGTGGGTCCTGTTGCATGGGGATAGTAGGGAGGCGTGCTGTGGCTATCGTCTGAGTCACAGTCGCTGTCGCTGCTGCTGCAGTCTGTGGGCGTTCCGGGGCGGTGTGTATATTTCGGGGGTGGAGTCGAGTTTGAGTCCGTGGCTGGGCTGGACGTGTTGGGGGAGGGTAGGGTTACATTGGCTGTGGGAGGGGCGTGGTGTGCTGCGTCGAGCATGACGTGGTGTGTGTGGTTAGACTGTGTTCCATATGCCTTCAGCTGGTTGATATGGAACCACGCAGTCTTTCCATTGGGGTACTTTATTTTGCAGACGGAAGGGCTTACTGCAATGGAGTACGGACCCGAGTACTTTGGTGACAGGAATGTGCTGGGGTTGTGTACGGAGAGCATGACTTGCTGTCCTACACTGAACTCAGTCGCATGCACTGTCTTGTCGAAACAGGCCTTGCTCTGTTTCTTTCTTGTGCCCAATTTCACTGCGGCTGCTAGCTGAGCCGTTTTAACATCTTCCACTAATTGTTTGACTGCGTTCTCGTGTGTGAGGGCCGTCAATTCGGGGCTTGTCAAGTCTAAACCTAATAAAAATTCTGTGCCTTTCATGGGGCATCCGGTCATGAGGGTGTGTGGGGTGTAACCTGTGGAGGTTGAAACTGTATTGCACAAAAACATCAGTGTAAAAGGGAGGACTGAGTCCCAAGTGGTGTTGTTTTGCTGGACCATTTTTCTGAGGGTGGATTTTAGGGTCCGATTCATGCGCTCCACGATACCACTCGACTGCGGGTGGTATGCAATGTGGAATTTTTGGGTAATGCCAAATATCGTGAGGACGTTCTTCATGACGCGTCCCGTAAAATGGGAACCTTGGTCGATTCAATGCTGCGGGGGAGTCCCCATCTGGTAAAGATGTGGTGGGTTAAAATCTTGGCTGTGGTCTTTGCCGTGTTCGTTCTGGATGGGAATGCTTCCACCCATTTCGTAAACATGTCTATCACCACGAGTACATATTTATAACCATTCCTGCAAGGGGGCAATGGTCCTATAAAATCAATCTGAAGGTTAGTCCAGGGGCCATTAACGGGTCGGGTGTGACTAAGCTCAGCCTTTTTGGCATATCTGTCCAGACTATTCTGGGCACAGATAAGACAATTCTCAATGTAGTGATTTATATCGTCCTTTAAGTTCGGCCACCAACAAAGTTGCCTGAGGTGGGCTGTAGTGGGATCGATTCCCTGATGTCCATGACCGTCATGGAACAAACAAATCAGTTGATTCCTGTCCTGTTCAGGAACCACATAAAGGGTGTCTTTTAACACCACACCGTCGTGTGTGGTCAGAGCATTTTTAAACCTCTCATAGGGTGCTGGATAGTTTCCTTTTAAAATCTCCCTGAGATTGCTGTCCTGCTTCTGGGCCTGCACAAAATCCTCGATCTTAGTCTGCGAGACGTGAACTGCATTCACTGGTGCGCTTTCGAGGGGGTGTCCAAAAATATCCATGCCTGGAACCTGCTTTAGTCAGTGCATGAGCTTTTACATTTCCAGGAGGGGAGGAACGATGGTGACTTCGAACTTTGACTATACCAAAAGTCCTGTTCTGTGCTCTCTCTCAGATGTGACGGAGCAATGGGGCTGAAGGGAGGGGTTTTCCGTCTGCGGAAACAAATCCTCTTGCTTTCCGTAAGGCTGTTGCAGACATAGAGGCTGTCCGAGTATATGTCTGCTGGGCTGGGGAAGTAATCTGGGTGTTCCACTATATACGCGATGGCCGCAAGCTCTGCTGCCTGCGTGCCTAAGTGGCCTGGAAGTTTGAATGATATTTCCTCTAGGGCGCGTCCCTGCGCGTCCTCGACATAAATACCACATCCTGTTATGTGCTTCCCTTCCAATACTGTGGAAGATCCATCCACATATATCTTTATGGGCTCTCACGTGTCTGTGTGCTGGGGGCTCTGGGTTGAACTACCTATCTTTCGGGGGGGGGGGGGCGGTTTAGCAATAAAGGAGCCTGTGTTGTGGTGTGGAGAGATAATTTCACATTCATGGGGGGTTCCGGGATACTGTAGGTTGTCGGCTAAAAAAGTGTGGGTCTTTGTCCGTTTCACAGTGATGACCCGTCCCTGCAAGAGAAGGGTCCATCTGGCTGCTCTTATTTGACTGACTGTACCGTCCTTGAGTCGTCCGTCCAGTAAAAGTTGGGTGGGGGAGTGTTCTGTGAGGATTGTGATGGGGTTCAGTCCGGTAATGTACGAAAAATACTGAACTGCCCAAAATAATGCAAGCAGGTGCCTCTCACAGGCTGAAAATCCCTGCTCCACAGCATCTAAAATTCTGGAATCGTAAGCTACGGGCCTTAACTGTTCGTGCCGTTCCTGGAGGAGCACAGCCGAAAGGGTGCAGTCTGTGGTTGCTACATCTATAGCGTAAGGGGAAAGCGGGTCTGGAACTTGTAGTGCTATGAGTGCCTTTTAAAGAGTCCACAGCATCCGCATGCTGCGGAAGCCATTCCCAGGGGGCTCCTTTCTTTAGGCGGTCTGAGAGGGGTGCTGCCTTGCTGGCGAAACTGTCAATGTGGTTTCGGCAGTAGCCAACTAGTCCTAAAAACAACCGGAGGGCTGAAACGTTCTGGGGAAGGGGCAATTTAGCAATCAAGTCAATCCTTTTATGCTCAATCTCGCGTTTACCGTGCATGATAATTGTTCCCAAATATATCACCTTGTATTCCAAAATCTGGGCCTTTTTGGGGTTAACTTTACAACCAATTGAGTGTAAGAGTTCCAGGAGTTCGGACAGAAGCTCGATGTGCTCTTCCTTGGTGTCTGTCTGCAGTAGTAGGTCGTCTACGTACTGGACGAGATATTCGGGGCGAGAGAATTTGGCTAAACCATTTGCCAGCTGTCGGTGGAAAATGGAGGGGGAGTTGTGGAATCCTTGTGGAAGGCATGTCCACGTGTACTGCTGATTTTTAAAAGTGAAGGCAAATTTGTACTGGCACGCCTTTGCCAATGGAATGGACCAGAATCCATTACTGACATCCAAAACCGTTAGGAATTGGGAATAGAGTCCCTGTTTGAGCATGGTCTCGGGACTTGTGGCTACTGTGGGGGCTGCTGCGGGGGTGATTTTGTTGAGTTCCCGGTAATCGATGGTCAGTCGCCATGATCCATCGGGCTTTCTCACTGGCCAAATCGGGGCATTATTAGTGGAGGCTACTGATCTAAGTACGCCCTGCTCTAATAAGCTTTCAATTATTTTTGCGATTTCTCTCTCTGCCTCTTGGGGAAATCCATACTGTTTTGGGGGTTTAGGGTCAGGTCCTGTGATTTGTACGGAGCCAGTCATCCGGCTACAGTCGTGTTTGTGGGTCGTGAATGCTGCCCTGTTCTTTTGCAGAACTGCCCTAACCTGCTTGTCCGTGCTAAGCGTGGTCGGGTTGAATCAAAATTTGCCTACTGCGCTAATTTTGTTGGCGTATTCTCCTATGGTGAGCGTTGCGGGGGCTCTTGCAGACTTTGCCATTTTCCAGACACACTGGTTGACTGGATCGAATGAAAGATTGTGGGAATTCATGAGGTCTATTCCTAGAATGTATTCTGCTGTGTGGGGCAGGTCAACTAAAACCACGGGGTGTTTGGTGGTGATGTTGCCGGTTTGAAAGGGTACAGGGGCTGTGATGTGTCCCTGCTGTGAGTGGCCTGTAAAGCCGCTGAGGGTGATGGTGGCTGTAGTGGGCCACGTGTCTTTTTGAAACAGGGTGGAGGAATTTATTGTGGTGCGGGACCCTCCTGTGTCCCATAGAAATTCGATGAGCTGCCCCCGAATTTTCACTGCAACTACCGGTCGTCCGGACCTACCCCAAAGGGTGTCGCAGACTCAACTGGAGGAGCCCGAATACCGTCAGTCCGTTCCGGTCAGGTCCGTCTGATCTGAACGGGCGCTAACACTATGAATGGGCTCTGTCTTCTTCTTACTCAGAGTGCCCGCCTGCTGGGCCCTCTGTGGCTTTCGTGGGGCATTGCACTCTCTTGGAAAGTGTCCCAACTGTCCACAGTTGTAACACTCCTGTGACTTGGGTGGGGGGCTATTCTTTCCTTTATTCACCCATGCAGGGTTCTGGTGTGTTGTAACTGCCTGTGTATCTGCATCGGCCTGCTTTTCTTTGGGATTTTTAACTGCGGGATTGCTTTGTACAGACTGCTCCCAGGCGCGGGACAATCATTTACTACCCATTTTTCATTATGAGCCTCCTCTGAGGGATCATAATTCGCGCAAGCTTTTTGTCCTGTTTCTGTGGCATGGGAGATAAGGGTGCGGGTCCATTTGGCCATGTTGTCTGGGGACAAATGGGCGCGGTCTACATCTCCAAAGACTGCTGCAAAGTGGATCCACAGGCATCCAGCGAACGCTGTGGGGTGCTCGGTTTTCTTTTGCCTGCATTTATTGAGGCCTCTACGGGGTCACCCCGGTTATACCCGATCGCATCCAGGATCGCGGTATGCATTTCTGCAAGGGTGCCTCCTACATTCTGTGGGTCGGGAAGGGCAGCTAGGACCGAAGGGTCTAAACTTGAAACTGTGAGCTTTACATGCTCTCGCTCATCCAGGCCATACATGGTTGCCTGCTGCTTTACTCTGGCAAAGAAATGGTGGGGGTCTGAGGTGGGGAGGAACGGTGTGATCTTATCGCACGCGTCCCGTAATTGGGTCACTATTAAGGGAGTGGTGTATAGAAATTCCGCGTCGTCTGATATGGCTGTGCGGTGGGTGGTTACTGGGGGTCATTGGAGCCTGAACTATCTGCTCTGTGGGGGGTTGGGGCGCTTTCCTCTTCTGTGGCTTCCTCTGCGCACATGTTCCCTGACATATCTCTGCGCTGTTTCATTTAATTCTTCCCAATCAGGGCCGTCTTCCTTATCTAATTTTGCTCCAAAGGTTTCCTGGAATCCTTTTTGGACTGAAAGCAGCGATTGCAGCTCTGCAATCTGCTTCCAGTACTTTGCGTAGTCTAGTGAGCTTTGTCTTTGCTCTGTGGTGGCAGCATGGAGTGCTCTTAATGCTGCCTTCAAGTCACTACACTGCCTCTGCAATGCTTCTACCTGCTTCTCGGTTTCTTCTCGTACCAGGACTGCACGTTGTGTGTCCTGATAGGCCTTTTCATACTGGGACTGGAAGCTGCTTAAGTGCGCCAGACAAGACTGGTGTGCCCACCTTGGCATCCTCCACCTCTCCGTCTTTTGCTGCCAACGTCCTCCTTAACTCTAAGTTCTCTCTTTCTACCTCGCTTACATCGACTTTACTCATTCGATGTATGCCTTCTACCTCTTTCCGGAGCGTCCTAACGACCTCTTCTGTGCCTCGCAATTGTGCCAAGCAGGACACGATTGCCATCGGCTTGCGAGCTTTTCCTAAGCTCTTCTTGTGGATCTCACTCAGCGTCTCCCACCAAGTATGTCCTATACTCCCGGGGCCTGATTCCTCATTGTCACAGAATTCACTCCAAAGGGGCCATCCCTTCCCTTTGAGATATTTCCTGATCTCCTCTTCCCAAATGGGACATTGTCCCACTCTACTGCTGCTGGTCGCTGCGACCGCAAATTCCTCGGGGTTCATGAGGCGTTGCATTGCCTGCATTGCCATCTTTCCTATCCGAATGCTGCTCTTCAAATTTTAAATTAAGGCGGTGCTGTAAATACGGGTACGGCTTTCGCTACTTTCCGAAATACAAACACCCAACAGTTTTGTCGCAACAAAAAATCTATCAGTTTTACCTTATCGTCCTGTTAGTTACGCATGCATACACACACTTCCGAATTATGAGGATTGATCAGAACTGCTTGAACACTTGTGGTTTTCTGTTCCCAATTGGATCTCTAATTCAAATTCTGGGTTCTGCCGGAGTGGTTATGCCACTTCTAGTTCGGGTCCCATCTGGAGTCGCCAAATAATGTTGCTAACTTTTTGGTTGGTTCAATTGCTCTGTTTTATTACCTTTGCTCTCGAGTCACCAGGTATCTTTATGATACCGCCACGAGGTTCAAGTCCAAGTAATGATCAATAACTCAATACACCGATTAGTAAGATTCAAATCAAAGCACATTTATTATACACAGTAATCGCTACGCATGCACAAATTCTACGTCTAAGCTACTTCTGCAACTAACAGGCCTATACTTAGCTTCGGACTGGCCCACCAGGTCAGGGGAATAAATGGCCATTCGTTCGGGTTCTGAGTCTGCGGGATTCGAAGTTGGTACGGATTGGTAGCTAGCAGCGCCTATCTCGTAGCGAGCGTTGAATTAAGACTTACGAACCTGCGGCGGTCACTGCACCGGTCATGGTCAAGGTTGGTTCGCGTTGCTGGGTGACCCGGGCAGGAAGAAAAGAGTGAGTTGAACTTGGGGGCTTAACTTTATAGTCCCCAGGGGCTTCCCGCCTTTCGGGGCGGACCCTGTACCTGGTTCTAGGTGATTGGACTTCGTTCCAATCGCTTGGTTCGATTTCTCCAATACTGGAGCGGTTCCCTGATCGATGGGCGGTCTTGAGGTGTCCGTTAACCTCTTTTGTGTTGGCTCCTGCTGGCGCCGGGCAGTCTGGCTTTGCTTTGTTTATCCCAAATGTTTCAATTGCACCCGGGGATTGCGCATTAGTATGTAGATGGCTGCTACATTATTATGCTGATGGTCGCTAGTATCGATGCTGTCTGGGCTTTTGCAGAGTTTTAATACACAGCAAACCTGCACCTGCTGGTTTCTGCCTGTGTTGGCTGAATTTCCCTTCAGCCTTTGCCGTTCGCCATTTTAAATCGGGAGTTGGCCAACTTTGGTGGCTACAGTCCGGATTGTCACTCTGAGTGGCAGTAACGTGTGGATTGTCATCTGAGTGGCAGTAACAGGCCTCTTCTGAGTCCTGGATGGTTTGTAGAATAAAGTCCCATCATGGTTCTTTTTTTTCAGCATTAAACATGGATAGATTATGTGCAGGAAATAAGTGTTCAAATCCTCAACATGTCATGAGGAGATCAAGTGAAAGTAAATACAAAATATTCAGAGAAAAGTTATCATCCAAATCAATTACAGAATCCAATCCCTGGGATGTGTTACACTCCCTGATACTACTGATTGATGGACAGATGTCAGAGCAAAGATCAGTTTTCTGGACCAGAGCATGATGTAGCCAGGAGAAAGATCAGAGAGCTGTGAGAGAACTAAGATAGAAATCAAACGGGATGAGGAAAAAAAATGTCTGAGATTTGAAACAGCCAAAAGAAAGAGATCAGAGAGCTGGGACAGAATGAGATTCAGTCAGAGGAGAGGTTGGGCAGTTAGACTGAAATGGCAGAAAACAGTAAAATGATGAATAGCAATAACACAAAAATATTCCAAAGCACTTTATTGTGGGAGAGAGGAGAGTGGGTGGGGAGGGAGAAAATTAAGTTAAGAGAAATAACAGAAAGGACTTAAAGTAATCTAAAGATGGAGAAAAGATGGAGTTGTGAAGGGTTTTCAGAAGGAACTGCACGACATACAGCCAATGGAACTGAAGGGTTTCCCTGCGGGAAACAGAAGGAGCTCCAAAATAAAATCACAACTGGGCATAGGTGGGCGGGGAGTAAAAGGGAAGGTTGCAGGTGACAACTAGAGGTTTCTGGCGAACTGCAACTACCTGCTGATATGGTGAACTGTGCTGTACTATCCAACCTTGCTGTAAAAACATGAGACCCAGAAATACTCCAAGTAAAGCATGTACCCCACTGAATGTGTTGAGATTCATGAAGGAGAATTGTCATAGGTGCATTTCAGCATTTAGAGAATCATAGAATTTACAGTGCAGAAGGAGGCCATTTGGCCCATCGAGTCTGCACCGGCCCTTGAAAAGAGCAATCTACTTAAGCCCACCCCTCCACCATATCCCCGTAAGCCAGTAACCCCACCTAACCTTTTTGGACACTAAGGGGCAATTTTAGCACGGCCAATCCACCAAACCTGCACATCTTTGGACTGCGGGGGGAAACCGGAGAACCCGGAGGAAATCCATGCAGTTACGGGGAGAAAGTGCATACTCCACACAGTCACCTGAGGCCGGAATTGAACACGGGACCCTGCTGCTGTGAGGCATCAGTGCTAACCACTGTGCCACCATGTCACCCCTTACTAGGAGATGTGCTGCCCCACATATCTTCATTTGGTGTGCACACAGAAATTAGGAGTGGTGAAAATTGTTTTCTAACCCCAATTCTCCAATCCAGGCTCTTGCTAATTGAGTCTGCAGTAGAAATTGGCCCCAGTGCCGGAAGGAGGAGTGCTGTAATGAAACCTGCAGCAGGGGTGTTTCATTAAGTCTGCCAGCGTTACACAGTTTGCTGGAGGAGAAACAACAGCAGGAGCTGAAAGCTCGGCAGGTTCAAAAAAAAACCTAAAAGGCAACATAAAGGACTCACTTCATCCATAACAATAATCTCCCACGGCCTGCATTTTACAGGCATTCAATATTTCCAAACCACAGTCTGTGTTCACAAATGAAAATTGGTGTGGGTCTCAGATCAAACCTGGAACTCCACTCCAGTGGAACAATATTTAAAATACTTTTCGAGCTAAAGGTGAGAAAGCAGAGTTCTCAATTCGAGCAATGTGTAAGGGTAGTTTGCGAACAATTATTCTCAGCTGGAGGTCTGCCTCTTTAGCTGTTATAACCTGCCTGAACCTATTGGCTGGGGACTGTTGGTTATCCCGTGAAATATCTTCATTAAAAACAGTAAACATTACAATTGTACAAGGTCAAATGGTACAAACACTAATTTTGCGTTGGAGAAACTGTGTACCCACGCCTCTGTACCAGTGTACGGGGGAGGTGTAGGATACTCTGATTATTAAAACGGTGAACACACTTGTACAAAAACAAACGGTACATGCACTAAACCTTGTGCTGGAGAGACCAGATATCCTCGCCTCTGTACCAACATAAAGGGGGGGGAGGGGAAGAGAGGGGAAAGGGGGGGGGGGGGGGGGAGAGAGGATAAAAGGGGGGGGGGATTGGTGGAGGGGAGCCCGATAGAGCACTTCCTGAACTATCTATGGGGGCAGAAAAAAAAAAGAACCCTCAATTATAATGTGACCGATTCTGGGAGTAACCCAGAGGGGGTGAGGGGTGTCACAGTGTCAGAATCCAGGCACATCACTGCAGAGAGCCTCACGTGCACTGTAAAGTAAAATGGGAAGAATGTCATTTGAAACATGAAGGTCTGATGATCAACCCGAAGGAACATGAGAAAAAGTGAAGTAGAATGGAAAAAGATGCTATAAATGTAATAAAAGGCTTAAAAATGATGAGGGGAAGTTAAAGCAGATGTCCCTTACAGGGTTAACAGCAGCAAAAAAGTTTTAGACTGGAGTCAGTTGGTATCACACAGATTTTGAGATAACACCTCAAACAGCTCAGAGAAAGTCAGAGAAATTCCAGCAAGTTAATTTTTTACATAAAGGGGACAAATTCTCTACCCTCTGACAGAAGTTAATTATTTTAGCAAGTAATTGATTGGAATTGCCAGAATCTTAAGTTTGAATTACTTGAAATAATGTTTATTTGTGAATGATAGAAACTTAATGACATCAGTTAAACGTGGAAATCTGGAGATGACAGTTGACTAACTGCTTCTTCCCAAAAAGCAGCCAACACTTTTTGTAAAATTGTAAAATGGGAAGAATGTCATTTGAAACTAGACTCTGGGGTGGTCCCGGCGGATTGGAAATTAGCAAACGTGACACCACTGTTTAAAAAAGGAGGTAGGCAGAAAGCGGGTAATTATAGGCCAGTGAGCTTAACTTTGGTAGTAGGGAAGATGCTGGAATCTCTCATCAAGGAAGAAATAGCGAGGCATCTGGATGGAAATTGTCCCATTGGGCAGACGCAGCATGGGTTCATAAAGGGCAGGTCGTGCCTGACTAATTTAGTGGAATTTTTTGAGGACATTACCAGTGCGGTAGATAATGGGGAGCCAATGGATGTGGTATATCTGGATTTCCAGAAAGCCTTTGACAAGGTGCCACACAAAAGGTTGCTGCATAAGATAAAGATGCATGGCATTAAGGGGAAAGTAGTAGCATGGATAGAGGATTGGTTAATTAACAGAAAGCAAAGAGTGGGGATTAATGGGTGTTTCTCTGGTTGGCAATCAGTAGCTAGTGGTGTCCCTCAGGGATCAGTGTTGGGCCCACAACTGTTCACAATTTACATAGATGATTTGGAGTTGGGGACCAAGGGCAATGTGCCCAAGTTTGCAGACGACACTAAGATAAGTGGTGAAGCAAAAAGTGCAGAGGATACTGGAAGTCTGCAGAGGGATTTGGATAGGCTAAGTGAATGGGCTAGGGTCTGGCAGATGGAATACAATATTGACAAATGTGAGGTTATCCATTTTGGTAGGAATAACAGCAAAAGGGATTATTATTTAAATGATAAAATATTAAAACATGCTGCTGTGCAGAGAGACCTGGGTGTGCTCGTACATGAGTCGCAAAAAGTTGGTTTACAGGTGCAACAGGTGATTAAGAAGGCAAATGTAATGTTGTCCTTCATTGCTAGAGGGATGGAGTTTAAGACTAGGGAGGTTATGCTGCAATTGTATAAGGTGTTAGTGAGGCCACACCTGGAGTATTGTGTTCAGTTTTGGTCTCCTTACTTGAGAAAGGACGTACTGGCACTGGAGGGTGTGCAGAGGAGATTCACGAGGTTAATCCCAGAGCTGAACGGGTTGGATTATGAGGCGAGGTTGAGTAGACTGGGACTGTACTCATTGGAATTTAGAAGGATGAGGGGGGATCTTATAGAAACATATAAGATTATGAAGGGAATAGATAGGATAGATGCGGGCAGGTTATTTCCACTGGCGGGTGAAAGCAGAACTAGGGGGCATAGCCTCAGAATAAGGGGAAGTAGATTTAGGACTGAGTTTAGGAGGAACTTCTTCACCCAAAGGGTTGTGAATCTATGGAATTCCTTGCCCAGTGAAGCAGTAGAGGCTCCTTCATTAAATGTTTTTAAGATAAAGATAGATAGTTTTTTGAAGAATAAAGGGATTAAGGGTTATGGTGTTCGGGCCGGAAAGTGGTGCTGAGTCCACAAAAGATCAGCCATGATCTCATTGAATGGTGGAGCAGGCTCGAGGGGCCAGATGGCCTACTCCTGCTCCTAGTTCTTATGTTCTTATGAAACATTTGAAAGGAATATGAGAAAATGCAATGCTTAAAAGTGATAAGGGATTGGAAGGCTGAAATACAACAAAATAATTAGCAGGAAGCTTCCCTGCCAGTGTTCTTTTTAAGTTAAGGTCTGACGGGCTAAGGTCATGTTAACATTAAAGCATCCTCAAGATAACACCACAATGCCCTCATGTTAACATTACAGCATCCTCATGTTAACGACAAAGCGCCCTCATGTTAACTTTACAGCATCCTTGACTTCCGGTGGTGGCCATGGAGGAGTAGGGCGCACATTTGATAGCTCCCGCCTGTGACGGACTTTTGGACCTTTTTCCACCATTTTTGTCTGGATTTTATGGGATAAATCGGTGAGGAGTGAGACAGTAAGGAGAAATCCCCCTCCGGTGTATGGAGAATTGGACCAGAAGTGGCCGTGTGAGAAGTATATAAGGAAGACGCGAGCAGAACCGGTAACGCGGGGAAGCAGGGCGGAGAGCAAGGACCACGGGGAGACGGCACAGTGGTCGATGGAGCAGTTGGTGAAGTTTTTTGAAGATTGCTTCGTCAAGCTGAAGAAGGATACGCTGGACCCGATTAAGGCTTCGAAGGATCAAGTTGTGCAGAATCAAGAGACCCACGGGAAAGCGATCCAGGAGGTGGAGAAAAAGGTGTCCGAGCACGAGGAGTACATAACCGTGCTGGAGACCAAGGTGGAGATGGTGAACGACTGCCAGAAAACAATGCAGGAGAAGCTGGAGGATCTGGAGAACAGGTCCAGGAGGCAGAATCTTAGAATTGTCGGCCTCCCTGAAGGCAGTGAGGGATCGGATGCGAGGACTTATGTGACGGACATGCTGGAGAAGTTGATGGGGGCTGAGATGTTTCCTTGGCCCCTGGAAGTGGATAGAGCGCACCAAGTCCTTGCGAAGATGCCCCGAGCGAACGAGCCGCCGAGGTCCATGGTGGTACGCTTTCACCATTTCCTGGACAAGGAACACGTTCTGCGGTGGGCCAAGAAGGAATGGAGCAGCAAATAGGAGAACTGTGAGCTGCACATTTATCAGGACCTGGGCATGGATCTGGCCAAGAGGCGAGCTGGGTTTAATCGGGCAAAAACGGTCCTCTTTAAGAAGGGGGTGAAGTTTGGGATGCTGTACCCACCCCGTCTGTGTGTCACACATGAGGAACGGGAATTCTACTTTGAAACACCAGACGAAGTATGGACTTTTATTAAAGAAAAGAGGCTGGAGACGAATTAAAAGACACTGAAGCCTTGGAGAAATACTGTGGCAGCGAGTTGTTGTGCTGGCTTGTATAAATATAAGGAGTGTTATGTGTAATAGGGGGATGTTTGGATGGCTAAATGTAACTTTGTCTTGCAGGGAGCTGGTTAGAGGGGGAATGGGCTTTGGGGTTGGTTCTGCTTTTTGGGTGATTATTTTTCTAAAGTGGCTGTTTCATTACTGTTTTTTTCTGATGTTTGATTACTGGAGAATGCAATGCTTTTAAAATTTTTATCCATGTGGGGGGAGAGTGGAGAGAACAATGGGGAGACAGACTGCTTGATCCCAGGGGCGGGCGCTATCAAGTCAGCATGGGTCAGCTGACTTTCGGAAGCGCAGTGGGGGGTGAGCAGGTGTTAAGCTGGAGCTTGACTTGAGGGGTTGGGTTTCTAGTGTTGTTGCTAGGAGGGGAGGGAGCTGCTTTGCTGGCAGGGAGGAACTGTTACTAGGGGACAAATGGGAGGTTGGGAATGGCGACTGACCGAGGGGGGGGGGCTCGAGGAGGCGGAGGGCGCGAGCTAGAGGCTGGCCTAAAAAGAGTAATGGCTAGTTGGCAGGGGGGGGGGGGGGGTGGGTGGGGGTGTGGGGGGGCTGCTGGAAGCCCCCCAACTAGGCTGATTACATGGAACGTCAGAGAGTTGAAGGGGCCGGTCAAGAGGGCTCGTGTGTTTGCGCATTTGAGGGGGCTGAAGGTGGACGTGGCAATGCTGCAAGAGACACACCTAAAGGTTACAGACCAGATGAGATTGAGGAAGGGGTGGGTTAGCCAAGTATTCCACTCAGGGCTGGACTCAAAGACCAGGGGGGTAGCGATCTTGATCAGCAAACGAGTGGCATTCGAGGCAGGGAGAACCGTGTCAGACAAGGAGGGTAGGTACATAATGGTGAGTGGGAAACTGGAGGGGGTGCGGGTGGTATTCGTGAACATATATGCACCGAATTGGGATGATGTGGAATTTATGAGGCGGGTTTTAGGTAAGATCCCTGACTTAGAATCACATAACCTGATCATGGGAGGAGATTTTTTTTTTAAATTTAGATTACCCAATTAATTTTTTTTTTACAATTAAGGGGCAATTTAGCATGGCCAATCCACCTAGCCTGCACATCTTTGGGTTGTGGGGGGCGAAACCCACGGAAACACGGGGAGAATGTGCAAACTCCACACATACAGTGACCCAGAGCCGGGATCGAATCTGGGACCTCGGCGCCGTGAGGCTGCAGTGCTAATCCACTGCACTGCCCTTCATGGGAGGAGACTTTAACACAGTCATTGATTCGGAATTGGACTGGTCAAAATCCAGGACAGAGAGGAGGCCGGCTGCGGCAAAGGAATTGAAGGGGTTTATGGAACAGATGGGGGGACTAGACCCATGGGGGTTTGCACGGCAAAGGGCGAAGGAGTTTTCCTTTTTCTCACATGTCCACAAGGTATACTCTTGCATCAACTTTTTTGTTCTGAGCAGGGCGCTAATACCGGAGTTGGTGGATACTGAGTACTCGGCAATCGCAGTGTTGGATCATGCCCCACATTGGGTGGATTGACGGGTTAGTGTGGAGAGAGGGCAACGCCCGCTGTGGAGACTGGATGTGGGGTTGCTAGCGGACAAAACGATCTGTGGGCGGGTTAACAAGTCCATCCAGAACTACCTGGAAACAAATGATAAAGGGGGAGGTCTCCTCAGCGACGGTATGGGAAGCTCTGAAGGCAGTGGTCAGAAGGGAATTAATCTCGATACGGGCCCACAGAGAAAAAGCGGACGGGCTGAGAGGAATAGATTAGTGGATGAGACACTCCAGGTGGAAGGAGATACTCGGAGGCCCCAGACGCGGGGCTACTGAGGGAGCGGCGGAGGTTACAGGTGGAGTTTGGGCTGTTGACCACAAGGAAAGCGATGGAACAATTGAGGAAGGCAAGGGGGGCGATCTATGAGTACGGGGAAAAGGCAAGCAGAATGTTGGTGCACCAGCTCAGGAAAAGAGAGTCGGCCAGGGAGATAGGTAAAGTAAAGAGTAGAGACGGGAATATTGTCCTGGATCCAGCGGGGGTGAACGAGGTGTTTAAGGACTCCTATAGTAAATGATATGAGTCGGAACCCCCGGCTTTGGTGGAGGAGATTAGATAGTTTTTGGATCAGTTGAGGTTCCCAAGGGTAGATGAGGATCTGGTGGAAGGGCTGGGAGCCCCAATTGAGATTGAGGAAATAATCAAGGGGCTGGGGGGTTTGCAGTCAGGCAAGGCTCCGGGGCCTGATGGCTACCCGGTGGAATTATATAAGAAATTTTCAGAAATATTGAGCCCACTGCTGGTGAGGACATTTAATGAAGCAAGAGAGAAGGGAGTCCTCCCCCCAACAATGTCGCAGTCCTCGATTTCATTGATCGTGAAACGGGAGAAGGTTCAGGGGCAATCCGGGTCATCCAGGCCGATTTCTCTACTGAATGTGGATGCCAAACCGCTGGCTAAGATACTGGCCACAAGGATAGATGACTGTGTCCCGGGGGTGATAGGGGAAGACCAGACGGGATTTGTAAAGGGCAGGCAACTCAAGGCCAATGTTCGAAGGCTTTTAAATGTTATTATGATGCCCTCAGAAGGAGAGGAGATGGAGGTGGTGGAAGCGATGGATGCGGAGAAGGCTTTTGATCGGGTGGAATGGAATTACCTGTGGGAGGGACTGGGAAGGTTTGGGTTTGGTGAGGGCTTTATTGACTGGGTGCGGTTGCTCTATTAGGCACCAGTAGCGAGTGTGCGTACGAACCGGCTGAGGTCGCGGTACTTTAAACTACACCGAGGGACAAGGCAAGGGTGCCCCCTTCTCCCCATTACTGTTTGCTCTGGCCATAGAGCCACTGTCCATGGCGTTAAGAGCCTCTAGGAACTGGAAAGGGTTGGTTCGAGGGGTTGGGGGGGCGGGTAGGGGTGCAGCACCAGGTCTCGCTTTACGCAGATGACCTGCCCTTGTATGTTTCAGACCTGTTGGAGGGGATAGGGAAAGTAATGCAAATCTTGGGGGAATTTGGCAGTTTATCGGGGTATAAATTGAACATGGGGAAAAGCGAGATGTTCGCGATCCAGGCAAGAGGACAGAAGAGACTGGGAGAGCTGCCGCTTAGAATGGTAGGGAAGAGCTTTCGATATCTGGGAATCCAGGTGGCCCAGGAATGGGAGGCACTGCACACGTTAAATGGGAGGCACTGCACAAGTTAAACCTATCCCGGTTGGTAGAACAAATGGAAGGGGACTTTAAGAGATGGGACATGCTCCCGCTATCACTGGCGGGGAGCGTACAGACTGTGAAAATGACGGTCCTTCCCAGATTTCTGTTTGTCTTTCAGTGCCTCCCCATCTTCATCCTCAAGGCCTTTTTCAAGCGGGTGAATAAGATTATTTTGGGCTTTGTGTGGGCGAGTAAAACCCAGCGTGTGAAGAAAGTGTTGCTGGAGCGCAGTCAGAGGGAGGGTGGGTTGGCGCTGCCGAACTTCGGCAATTACTACTGGTCGGCTAATATAGCCATGATTAGGAAGTGGGTAATGGGGGAGGGCTTGACATGGGAGCGGATGGAGACAGCGTCATGTAAAGACACCAGTCTGGGAGCATTGGTAATGGCACCTCTTCCGTTCTCACTGGCCCGATACTCCACAAGTCCGATGGTGGTGGCGGCTCTGAGAATCTGGGGGCAATGGAGGAGATATAAGAGAGTGGAGGGAGCATCGGTTTGGACCCCGATTTATAATAATCATAGGTTTGTACCGGGTAGGTTAGATGGCGGGTTCCGGAGTTGGCAGAAGGCAGGAATTAGAAGGATGGGGGATCTATTTATAGACAGGAGTTTTCCCATCTTGAAAGCCTTGGAGGATAAATTTGAATTGCCAGCAGGGAATGGTTTTAGGTATTTGCAGGTGCGAGACTTCCTGAGAAAACAGGTGCCGGCCTTTCCTCTGCTGCCCCCACGGGGGATACAGGATAGAGTAGTCTCCAGTCCTGGGTGGGAGAGGGGAAGGTTTCAGATATTTACCAGGAGCTTTCAGAGGCAGAGGAAACTCCGGAGGAGGAGCTTAGGGCAAGTGGGAGGACGAGCTAGGTGGAGAGATAGAGGCAGGTCTATGGGTGGATGCCCTAAGCAGGGTTAATATATCCTCATCGTGTGCCAGGCTTAGCCTGATACAATTTAAGGTAGTCCACCAGGCACACATGACAGCGGCTAGGTTGAGCAGGTTTTTAGGGGTAGAAGATAGGTGTGCGAGGTGCGCGGGAAGCCCAGCAAATCATGTCCACATGTTTTTGGCATGCCCAAAGCTTGGAGGGTTTTGGCAGAGTTTTGCTAAGGCCATATCCACGGTGCTAAAAACACGGGTGGTGCCGAGCCCGGAGGTAGCGATCTTTGGAGTGTCGGAAGAGCCGGGAGTTTAGGAGGCAAAAGAGGCTGACGTCTTGGCCTTTGCCTCCCTGGTAGCCCGGAAACGGATCCTGCTAATGTGGAGGGACCCAAAGCCCCCGTGTGTAGAGACCTGGGTTAGTGACATGGCTGAGTTTCTCAGTCTCGAGAAAATAAAGTTCGCCTTAAGAGGGTCAATGGTCGGGTTCACCCGGAGGTGGCAGTCGTTAGTCGACTTTCTCGGGGAAAATTAAAATGTCAGCAGGTGCAGTATTCCAAGGCGGGGGGGGGGGGGGGGCGCGGATTGTTGTATGGTTGGGGTGTGTGAAGATTGAGATGGGGGGGGAAATGTTTATTATATCATGTTGATGTCATTGTCTATGATATTTTATTTAAAATTTTCAAATACCTTAATAAAAATATTTTAAAAAAAACATTACAGCATCCTTATGTTAACACCACAGCAACGAGATGTAATCATCAAGGCTTCCAGAAGGATAATAAATACCCTGAATCGCTAGTTGCCATTATTAGCTCTTTGTAGTTACTTCGGTACATGGGAGCAGCCGTACTCAGAAGCCGAACAACGAACCACGACTGCTGATAACACCAAGAGGAAGAGAAATTTTCAAGGGGGGGCCAAGAATATCTGATCAACCTGAATGGGACTCCAGAAGCAAGATTTTTTACTTGTTGTAAAACAGTGATTTTATCTTTTGAAACAAAATAAAGTAAGTTAAAAATTTACTCTAACCTAAAATAGTGGTTATTACAAAATAGTCAAAGTCTGCTTTACTAAATCTCAGCAAAGCAGGACCCAGGATCGAAGCTACTGAGTGGTAAGTAGATAAAATCTCCTTTGTAGGTATAGGTTATACTGGGAATAACTTAAAATATTAATTTGACCTGAAAGTCTGCAAAGGAGTCAAGGAGTGAAAATCCTTGAACACCATTTAAAGAATCTTTTTGACCCTTTTTGGTTTAGGGGGAGATTTTTAAGAAAAGTGGTGATATAAATACAGTGGTGATATAAATACAGCACCCTCCGCTCCCGACATTGGGCAGTTGACAACCTTCGGTCAGTCGCCCTCCAGGCCCGGGTCCTCCACCATACTGAGTACAGCGGACGACATGAGCCCATCAACTAACCCAGGGCCTGCCTCGATCTCGCCACTGGGATCATCGACAGGCGGGATCTCTTCAGGCTCCTCCCAGGATCCCGGACCAAAGGGAGGCGGTGGTGCAGATCCCTGCTCCATCCCGGCCACCCGGTCACCAAAAGGCCCCGGAAACAACTCCGGGCTGGTGGCGGAGGTGCCCGAAAACAGTTGTTGTGACAGAGAGGCTTCCAAACCATAACCTACTAAGAACCAAGAAGCAGGGGGTTATCGTTGCCCCCCTCCCATAAGAAAGCGAACAAGTCCAGGGTGCAAAATTGCACTGGGAGGAACGGGCCCCCGAGGGTCCAGTCCGACGTCGAAGCACCCTTCTCGTGGGACAACGATGCCTTCTGAGTTTTCCTCACTATCCCCTTTCCTCTTTACTTTCGGGGAGTCGATGTGACGCCGATGGGAACGAACCTGGAGGGACACCGTTAGTGGGGGAGAGAGTCACGCACCGCCTTCTATCTCTGAAGGCCGCCCAGTCTGTCTCTTGTCCCTCACTGCTCCTCCCCCGAATTTGCAGCTGGGACAGTGTATCCTCTGAGTTGAGGTTGTGCACCTCACCACTGCCACCCACAGGGCCCTGCGCAGAAATGTCACCAGGACCGGCATCCAATGATGAAAGTCACTGGGCTGTTTAATGCACGATCAATTAGACTCGAAGACGAGGTTGTATCATAACTGAAGGCTTTAATAGACTAGATCAGTTCCCTAGCAGCTTCGGTACAGAATGAGGGCTGCTGGGACGGCACCTGTTCTTATACCCTGCCTGTCAGGGCGGAGCCACATACCAAACATCCAATGGTAAGCTGCTAGGCTGACCCAATGGTCTACAGCCTCTCAGGTACCGCAATACCTGATACTACCACATTCACCCCCTGTTAAAAAAGAGTCCGGCGGGGGTGGTGGCCAGTGGTTACAATTGAATTGAACATGGTATGATCAGATATGGAGGTAACGTGAGTATTTACAAGTGTGGGAGAGATATATATAGTCAGTGTTCATTTACAGTTACAGTTACAGTGTAGCAATCAGTCGGTCGGGTGGCCTGGTCATCCTCCTGGATTGTCTGAGCCACTGTGGAGGTTCTGGTGGGGGTCCGGGCGTCTGCAACTCTGGGAGCGTGGCTTCGTCGTCCATGGCAGCTTCGTCACCCCTAGGTGGCGCTGGTGGGGCAAATGGTTGACACGAGAGGGGGGCATCTGTAGGGGGTGTCGGTGGGTGGGATGGCCTAGGTAGGAGCGGCGGGAGGACCGACCCCCCAGTGAGGTGCTGTGGGGGGGAGGGGGTGGGGGCAATGGTTCGGGTGCATGTGGGGTTCCGGCGGGCGCCAGGTCCCGGAGGGAGACTGTATCTTGCCGGCCGTCAGGGAACGCCACGTAGGCGTACTGGGGGTTAGCGTGCAGCAGGTGGACCCTCTCAACCAATGGGTCCGATTTGTGCGCCCGCACGTGCTTCCGAAGCAGGATGGGTCCGGGTGTCGCTAGCCAGGTTGGGAGGGAGGTCCCGGAGGAGGACTTCCTGGGGAAGACAAGGAAACGTTCATGAGGTGTCTGATTGGTAGTTGTACAGAGCAGCGATCGAATGGCGTGGAGGGCCTCCGGGATGACTTCCTGCCAGCGGGAGACTGGGAGATTCCTGGACCATAGGGCCAGTAGGACGGTCTTCCAGACCGTTCCGTTCTCCCTCTCTACCTGCCCGTTTCCCCGGGGGTTGTAACTGGTCGTCCTGCTTGAGGCGATGCCCTTGCTGAGCAGGAATTGATGCAGTTCATCACTCATAAAGGAGGACCCCCTATCACTGTGTATGTACGCGGGGAACCGGAACAGAGTAAAGGTACCCTGGAGGGCCTTGATAACAGTGATAGTGGTCATGTCGGGGCAGGGGATGGCGAACGGGAACCGGGAGTACTTGTCAATCACGTTCAGGAAGTACATGTTGCGGTCGGTTGAGGGGAGGGGGCCTTTGAAGTCCATACTGAGGTGTTCAAAGGGACGGGAAGCCTTTATCAGGTGTGCCCTCTCTGGCAGGGAGAAGTGCGTTTGCACTCCGCACAGATTTGGCAATCCCTGGTGACTGTCCTGACCTCCTCGATGGAGTAGGGCAGGTTGCGGGCCTTAATGAAGTGGAAAAAGCGAGTGACCCCCGGGTGGCAGAGGTCCTCCTTATTGTACATTAAGTTAAGGACTTTCGCAGTCTGGAGAATTTTTCGGAGGTTGGTGTCATGGTCCTGCTGGTCATGGCCGCAGATGGTGACGTTATCAAGATACGGGAACGTTGCGCGTAAGCCGTACCAGTCAACCGTTCGGTCCATCTCGCGTTGGAAGACCGAGACCCCATTAGTGATACCAAAGGGAAAAATTGGTAGAGCCGCCCATCTGCTTCGAAGGCAGTGTACTTGCGGTCACTAGTGCGGAGGGGTAGCTGATGTTAGGCGGACTTGAGATCCACCGTGGAGAAGACCTTGTATTGCGCGATCCGGTTCACCAGGTCGGATATGCGGGGGAGAGGGTACGCATCCAGTTGCGTAAACCTGTTGATGGTCTGACTGTAGTCAATGACCATCCTATGTTCCTCCCCGGTCTTTACCACCACTACTTGAGCTCTCCAGGGACTGTTGCTCGCTTCAATGACCCCTTCAATAAACCTGATGAAGGTCTGGTCCTGGGCACTGTATCGTCTGCTCCTGGTGGCGACGGGTTTGCAATCCGGGGTGAGGTTCGCAAACAGGGAAGGCGGGTTGACCTTAAGGGTCGCAAGGCCGCAGACAGTAAGGGGGGCTACAGGACCGCCAAATTTAAAAGTGAGGCTTTGCAAGTTACATTGGCAGTCCAACCCCAGGAGTGTAGCCGCGCAGAGGTGCGGCAGGACATAAAGGCGGAAATTGTTGAATTTCCTGCCTTCGACAGTGAGGTTTGCTAGGCAGAACCCCTTTATCTCCACTGAGTGCGACCCAGAAGCCAGGGAGATTCTTTGGTTTACAGGGTGGGTAACAAGTGAACAGCACCTTACCGTGTCGGGGTGTATAAAGCTCTCCGTGCTCCCAGAGTCGATCAGGCAAGACATCTCGTGGCCATTGATGAAGATCGTCGCCGTTGCTGTTGCGAGTGTCCGAGGTCGATTTTGGTCCAGCGTCACCGAGGCCAGATGAAGCAGTTGTGGGCTGTGATCGGGCAGCATGTGCTGTGCTGTGTTGGGGGCCTGGGGTCCCATCCAAGATGGCGTCTCCCATGGATCGCACATGGTGGTCGAGGATGTACAAAATGGCGGCGCCCATCTGTCCAGCGTGGCGTCCGAGGGGCAAGATGGCCACGGCCATGGGTCGGGTGTGGTCCTCAGATAGGGTGGTGGCGGTGAGTGCTGGCCGCCTGGGGCCCAAAGGGAAGGTTGCCGCGGCGGTCCAGAGTCGTTGGAGACCATGGCCACAGCTCGTGCTTGGCCCCCCACAAAATGGCCCTTCTTGTCGCACCCTTTGCAGGTGGAGGTGCGGGCTGGGCAGCGCTGGCGGGGGTGCTTCGCGTGCCCGCAGAAGAAGCAACAGGGCCCAACGGAGCTAGCGGTCCGTCTTACAGCACAGGCCTGCGGGGACATAGGGAAGGTCAGTGGTGCTGCCGCTGTGGGATGTCACGCAGCCCAGGGGGCCGCCGCGCGGTCGGCACATAGGACTGCACGTTTCTGGTGGCAACATCCATGGACCCTGCCAGGGCCAGTGCTTCTCTCAGTCCCAGGGTGTCCTTTTCTCAAAGTCTTTGTCGGATCTCTGAAGAGCTCATACCTGCTACGAATGCATCCCGGATTAGAGGTTCCGTGTGCTCGCTGCCCGAAACTTGCGGGTAGCCACAGTTTCTGCCCAGCACCAGTAGCGCACGGTAGAAGTCCTCCAGAGATTCCCCGGGGCTTTGCCGTCTAGTTGCAAGCAGGTGACGTGCGTAGACCTGGTTTACAGGGTGTATATAATGTCCATTTAACAGTTCGATCGCATCATCATAGTCCTCCGCCTCCTCAATGAGAGAGAAGATTCCAGGGCTTACTCTCGAGTGCAGGAGATGCAGTTTCTGTTCTCCTGAGGGGGTGCCTCCGGTGTCTCGAGGTAGCCTTTAAAGCCGCCAGTTCTTAAAAAGCGCAGCCGAGTTCTCTGCGTGGGGGCTGAGTTGTAGACACTCCGGCTTGATTCGGAGATCCAGGGCGAGATTCTCCACTCCCCCGCCGGTTGGGAGAATTGCCTGGGCCGCCAAAATTTCCCGGGATGCCGGTCCGACGCCCTCCCGCGATTCTCCCAAGCGGCGGGAACGGCCCCGTCGAGTTCCGCGGGCCGCAGGCCAGAGAATCGCCGGAGACACACAAAAAGGCGATTCTCCAGCACCCCCGCTATTCTCAGGCCCGGATGGGCTGAGCAGCCAGGCCAAAACGGTGGGTTCCCCCCGGTGCCGTCCATACCTGGTCGCTGCCGTCGGGAACAACGCTGCAACGCTGGGGGGGGCGGCCTGGGGGGGGATGGGGGATCCTGCACCGGGGGGTACCTCAAATGTGCCATGGCCCACGATCGGTGCCCACCAATCGTCGGGCCGTCCTCTCTGAAGGCGGACCTCCTTCCTTCCGCGGCCCCGCAAGATCCATCCGCCATCTTCTTGCGGGGCGGACTCCGAGAGGACGGCAACCACGCATGCGCGAGTTGGCGCTGGCCAACCCGCGCATGTGCGGGTGACGCCAGTTATGCTGCACCGGCCGCGTCACCTATGCGGCGTCACCTTTACGCGGCGACAAGGCCTGGCGCGTGTAGATGACGCGGCCCCGGTCCTAGCCAATTGTCGGGGCCTGAATCGGTCGGGATCGGGGCCATTTCACGCCGTCGTGAACCTCGACGGCGTTCACGACGGCGTGGGCACTTCGGCGATGGGGAGTGGAGAATCCCGCCCCCATCTTTTCAGAGTAGTCTATTAAATTGATGCACGATCAATTAGACTCGAAGACGAGATTGTATCATAATTGAAGGCTTTAATAGACTAGATCTGTTCCCCAGCAGCTTCGGTACAGAATGAGGGCTGCTAGGGTGGCACCTATTTTGCCACATGCCAGACAGCCAATGGAGCTGCTATGCTTACCCAATGGTCTACAGCCTCTCGGGTACCGCAATACCTGATACTACCACACTGTTGCTGGGTGATGGTGGGGTGAGGCGTAACAGCTGAATCCGAGCCGGTAGCCAGGGACACTGGGTCAGGCAGGGACAGAGGAATCTGAACCGGACTGCTGTCGAACCGTCCTTTTTGTTTTCGTCTGCGCCTTCCAGCCATGCGGGTCCCCCCTCACCTCCACGCCGGCAGCCACGGTGTTGGTGGGTGCTGACATGGCTCCCCCTAACAGGGGGTTAGTTGCAAGCCAGTAGAAGGAGAGGGGGTAGCGACACCAGCTTGGAGGATGCGGCAGCCTTAGAGGTGAGGCAATCCTTTCTAATAAGCCCCACCTTCTTGCAGGCGTGACACCGCATGCCACACGTGGACCAGAAGACACAGTAGCTTTTATCCGTGAAATGGATCTCAAAAGTGCCTTCCAGGACTTCCTCCCGGGCCAGGAAAACCAAGACCTGGTGCCGGAAGGAGAAAATATATTTGAGGATGGGGTCTCTGAGTCCGATAGGGAGCGGTACCACCCCGGACTGTACCTCCCCCAGGAGATGGAGGTGGAGGCAGAGGAGCTCTGTGGGAATAAAGAACAAAGAAATAAGAACACAGAACAACACAGCACAGGAACAGGCCCATCGGCCCTCCAAGCCTGTACCGGTCATGATACCAACGTTTGCCAAAACCCTCAGCACTTCCTTGTGCCATATACCTCCATACCCATCCTATCCATGTGTTTGTCAAGATGCCTTTTGAACGCCGTTAATGTATCTGCTTCCACAACCTCCCCTGGCAAAGCGTTCCAGGCACTCGGCACCCTCTGTGTAAAAAACCTGCCTCGCATATCTTCTCTAAACTTTGCCCCAGGGACCTTAAACCTCTGCCCCCTAGTGACTGATCCCTCCACCCTTGGAAAGAGTGCCTGCCCATCCACTCTATCTATGCCCCTCATAATCTTGTAGATCTTCATCAGTCACCCCTCAACCTCCATCTTTCTAATGAAAACAGTCCTAGTCTATTCAGCCTCTCCACATAGTTAACACCCTCCAGACAATGCAACATCCTGGCAACATAAAGAGCAGGACATTAGAGAGAATAACTCTTTCGGCAGTGGCCTCCAGCGGGTCTACCACCAGGTAGATCCCGCCCATGTGAGCCCCTTTTCCAGGGCGAGATGGACTGCCCGCTCTGCTCTCAGAAAGAAGACAGCCTTTCCATACACCTTCGAGGCTGCAACTATGGCCGAAGGGTCGACAAATTTGGCCACAGCACAGACGCAGGCCTCGATTTTTATGGTGGTGTGGCCGTAACACTTCACCCCACGTTTTTGTGACATGAGCTGAAATGGCGATGGAGCCTTGGGAGAAATGGGGAGGGTGGAAGCCACCACTCCTGCATATGTGGCTTTAGAGGGTCCCGCCACTGGCGTAGGTGGCATTGCCGCCATCCCAGTCAGTGGTGGATGATAGGGGAGAAGGGGGAAGGAGAGAGTAATTGAAGGGGGGAAAAGGGGGGTAAGACACAGGGCGATGGATGAGTGCCCCAAGTACAAGGGAGGAGAAGAGAGGAAGAAGCAGGAAGGTGGGGCACAAAAGAATGGGCCGGTACCCCAAGCATGATGGGGAAAGGCTAGCGGGCTGGTCTCCCAAAAGGTCTTCAATTCAGCGGTCAGTGGGTGAGTGGGGGACAGTGTCTTCAGCCCAGCAGGGGCATAGCAAAATAGTCCACGGGCGTTATCTTGTCTCAGCACAATCGGCAGATGAAAAAGAAATAAAGTAAGATGCACCAACCTTTCTTTCCTCTTTGTCCTCTTCCAGATGTTGCAGCAACCTCCTGTTTGCTGGGAGACCTCAGGCCCTAGGGCCCTGCAAATGAAGCAAGCAGCAAACAATCCCAGCCCCTCCTCGTGGAAATGCATTAACTACATTAATCTGTTGCATGATTGACTCTGCTACCCTTAGTTTACAAGTAGGTCATCCGTCTGATGTAGAGGACATTCCCCTGTTCCTTCATGCTATTCACAGTATTTGAAGGGCCTCATCAGTAAAGCAGGCTTTTCTATGTCTTACTCTTTCCATTATCACTTCAATTTGTGCAAATGACAGCTGTACTGATGCACTGAGTATTATTTATAGCGCGTATAAGCCTATGATGGAACTTAATCGGTGATTCAGCACCATTATTGAAGGTTTTCTACTGACAGGCTACTCAGTTTTGTCATATTTGTGACACATTCTGATACATCTAGACTTTAAGAATGCACAATAGGGGGAACTTCACATTCCCACTGAAGAACCTTGACCACCAGTTCCACGTGTTAGAAAATTGGGCCCCCACTCCGTGCTTTTTTTCCCAACCATTTAAATAAATGGTTAGAAAATGGTGCAGAGTATGTGTGTATATTTCTGATAAGCACTGTCGGTGAGTCAAGTCTCTCACCAGGAGTACAAAATCAAAAAAACAACTTGTTATGATCAAACTGTGTTTCTGAAAATATGCCAAAGCAATCGATCCATAAAAATGAACTGTTGTTAACTGAAACCAATCTACAAACAGGAGATGAAATCTTCAGCATCCTTACCTAAACTGCCAATTTAGGGGTTAATACCATATTTTCCAAACATTATAATATTTAAAGATTCCTCAAATGGATGATGATATTACTGATTCATTAGATACAGTGCTGCAGTTTTTTTCCCCCTGTCATGGCAATACGATCATACAGTTCCCTCAATGTTTTGAAGCACAGATAAATACTAAGGCTCTGGTGTGAAGTAAACATTAAATTAACCACTGTAATTTAAACATTTACAGGAAAGGTGCCAGGCAAGTATGCCAGCAGCATACAAACTGAAAGGAATATCTCGCCTTTAAGAAATGTGAGTAATTTCCCCAAGATGGGAGAGCGGTTTAGTCAGTAAATATCAGTGAATTTGATTGGTGCATTCGAAGATCAGCATAATCATCAATCACTATTTATTATAGCTGAACTAAATTCTAAATAGTTAATCTCATCCATAAGCAAAATAAATTGACCGCAAATTGAGATAACTATAAAAAACGTAGAATAAGAATTATAATCACTTTAAATATAGTAAGCCACAAATGAATTTCATGTGGCATATTTGATAAATTCATTAGAAGAACCTAATATACAGAATCTAATTATTTATGCAACAAAAATGACTGTATGGCAAAGAATCAATTATTAACATGTATTGCTACCACGGCTAAATTTGATTCATTCTATTTGAAGTATGTCAACCTTGCTAGTCATACAAATGCAGTAAAATCTGCAAGCACCTTTATGTTATGCTGCAAAGCAAATTATCAGAAGATTCTATGTGATCCAAATAAAATATAAAAACAAGAAATACTTTCCCATTACAAAAGTACATACAACGGCAGGATTTTCTGTGCTCCCTGGCGAAATCAAGTTTCTCAATTTTAACCACCCCTCGCTGGTGACTGTCACGAGGTTCACACCCACAAAGGACAACCGTAATTAAATAGATATCCATGCAATTTAATATTATAACGGGCCCCTCGCCACATGATCCCCCCCTCACTAAATATTCATACATCGCCGGCATGATGTCACGTCGGCGAGGTTTACAATAGGTTTGGCCAAACGAGAAGCAGTCAAGGGGTTCTTTCCGGGGGCTCAGAAGTAAGTGTAGCCCTTGGGGGGGGGGGGACATGCCCAGGCAACTCTTTTGTTCTCAGGAGTACCACTGGGGAGACGGTAGCTGAAGCTGGTACTAGACCTTCCCTCGAACTTGGATCAAGGAGAGAGCCAGCCAGAGGTAAGTGATGGTGGGAGGGTGGCCAATGGGTGGGGGTCGTGGGGGAGGGAGGGTGGGAGCATTTAGCAGCATGGGCAGCAAGGTAGCTTTCAGTGACCCCAACCCCCGGTTCCTGACACCAGAAACCTTCATCAGGCTTTGAGTGCCTTTGAATGCCAACCTGGCAGTTCCAACCTGCGCCGGGGGCAGTGCAAGGAACTGGCTCTAGTGGGACCCATATGGGGGACGGGGATTCATTTATGTGTGGTAGGGAGTGGGGCGGGGAGAGCGGACACTGGGGGGCTAGTATCGCCAATGAATGTCAGGCAGGTGGAAAGAATGCCGGTGAAGATTGTCAGTGCGGGGGGGGAATGATGGTGGTGATTGTCAGGATTAGTTAGGGAGAAGAGCCCCCAAGAACTCCCTAATGGGGGCTGAGGCCGTTAGGCTGCAGTAATGATCGAGTCGTTCTTTAAAGATGATGCCCCGATCTCTGTGGAGCTGTTTTCCAGCTCAATCAGATACCGCTCCACTACAGTAACGGTAAAACCATGGCCACTTTTCTTTTTAGGGAACCTCTGATAGATCTTAAACTGGGCCGGGATTTTCTGTCCGGTGACACCGGAATCGCAAAACGTGATTGGGTGGAGAATCGTGCATGAGGCGAAAATTGTGGTCGGCGCCGGGTGCCCGATGAAATGCCATGGTCCCGTATTCTCCGGGGCTCCGGTGATGCTTTGCATCTGCCAGGAAGAATTACTGACGGCAGAGTTCACTCATGGTTTTAAAAATCGGGCAACAGGCACTGTGGCTGCTGAGGGAGAGAGGAGGTCAGACATGTTCCCAGAGGTGCGACCGTGGTCTGGCTGGGATTGGGGTGGAAGTAGTAGTGGGGCGGGTGACCAGGGTGTCATGATATGCAGATAATGATATACAGACAGGCACAGACAAGCAGCTAATGAACACAGAGAACAGGACATGACCAATGAGCAGGCAGGACACTCAGGGGAGGTATCTCACAATAAAAGGCACGAAGCACTCACACTCCGCCTCTTTCCACTGATGAACATCTACAGAGTGAGTCAGGGTGTACGTACAGTATCACACTTCCGGCACGTGGCTAAGAGCTAGTCTGGTTCAGTCAGACAGAGTAACCACACTTAGGTTAGCAGAGAGCCGAACTCATAGAGAATTGTGCTAACTGTGCTACTGGTTCAATAAATCAGATTGAACTAACTTCAAGGTCTGGAGTATCTTTTGGTTAGAGATGCATCTAGTTGCAGCCAGTGTTATCCCAGAGTACATAACACGACATGCTACCAGGTGGTTTACCTCAGTCCATCCCGTGACGACCCGGCACCATGGAGAAGATTCAGGCTCATCACCAGCTCAGGACCTCCGGCAATCTCAGTGCCAACCGGCGGACATTCAAGCAAACGTTTATGCTGTACATCGAAGCTTCAGACCTCGTGGGTGCGTCTGATGCAAAGAAAATTGCGCTTCTCCTCTCAACAGCGGGTGATCAAGCCATCAATCTCTTCAACTCTTTTCACTTCACCGAAGGTCAGGACAAGAAAAAATTTCAGACTATTCTGGGCAAGTGGACACCAATGAAATCTTCGAGCGCTACATATTCAAACAGCGTCTACAAGGTAAAGATGAATCTTTCAACTCCTTCTTAACTAACCTCCGCCTGCTAGCGCTGTCCTGCAACTTTGGTGATATTGCTGACTCCATGATCAGAGACCAAATCGTTTTTGGAGTTCACTCTGATCCTCTGAGAGAGCAGCTACTGAAAATCAAGCATATGACCCTGCCAGTCGCGATTGAAACATGCACAGAGCAAAAATCACTATGCCCAGTACAAATCGGCTGAAAATGAGAAACTTGGGCGAGATTCTCCAGTATCGGCGCAATGTCCGCCGACTGGCGCCAAAAACGCGCTAATCAGTCCGGCATCGCGCCGCCCCAAAGGTGCGGAATCCACTGCATCTTGGGGGGCCGAGCCCTAACCTTGAGGGGCTAGGCCCGAGCCGGACTGATTTCCGCCCCGCCAGCTGGCGGAAAAGGCCTTAGTTGCCCCGCCAGCTGGCGCAGAAATGACATTGCCGGGCGGCGCATGCGCGGGAGCGGTAGCGGCCGCTCACGGTATCCCCGTGCATGCGCTGTGGAGGGAGTCTCTTCCGCCTCCGCCATGGTGGAGACCATGGCAAAGGCGGAAGGAAAAGAGTGCCCCCACGGCACAGGCCCGCCCGCGGATCGGTGGGCCCCGATCGCGGGCAAGGCCACCGTGGGGGCACCCCCCGGGGCCAGATCGCCCCGCACCCCCCCAGGACTCTGGAGCCCGCCCGCGCCGCCTTGTCCCGCCGGTAAGAGAGGTGGTTTGATCCACGCCGGCGGGACAGGCATTCTAGCAGCGGGACTTCGGCCCATTCGGGCCGGAGAATCGCGGGGGGGGGGGCCCGCCAACCGGCGCGGCGCGATTCCCGCCTCCGCCAAATCTCCGGTGCCGAAGAATTCCCGCGGGGGCGGGAGAATCTCGCCCCTGGCCTCCCACGGGGCAGAGAGTGTGCAGGCCATCTCCCGGATGCAGCGCCTCAGCATTGATGAAAGCGGCCATTTTGCACGCTTTTCCCGGGGCCCCACACATGCACAATGCGTACGGGATAACAAAGCAGCCGACACCCGCACTGCGCATGTGCGACGCGCGTGGAGCGTCAGGACGCTAACGTCATGACGTGCTCGAACTGTGGCAACGCCCACTTAAAGAAACACTGCCCTGCAAGCGGCAGGTGGTGTTTAAACTGCGGGAAGCCTGGACACTGTGCAGCCTTATGCAGGTCTGCACCACCAGTCAGGGGCCAGTGCTCCCAATTCCGACGACGGCGACTTCAGAGTGTGCAACAACGATTACAGGATTCTGATCCTGGCAGCACAACGGATCCACAGGATGAATGCCTGGACTCCGCCTACTGTGTGGGCATCATTACAACTCGTCACAAATTCAATCCATCCTCGCTGTGGATTCTGTGGACGAATGGCGTGCGGTGATGCAGGTCAACCACTGCTCCATCCAGTTTAAGCTGGACACAGGTGCTTCTCACAGGCAGATTTCAAACGCATCAAGAAGCCACCCAAGGTCCTTCCAGCAGCCTGCAGGTGTGGTGATGTGCATCACTGTAAATACATGTAAGCTAGCCAGGCACTAGAGGGAGCACCAGAAACATCACACACACACACACACACTCAACCAATAGATAAGTTAGATAGGAGGCAACCAATGGACATTCACGATACACAAGGAGGTGACACGACCACAGGGGGCATTACACCAACCCATATATAAAGGACACCACACACATGATCTGCCCTTTGCCCTTTGGCCAGTGGAGACAGTCAGTCAGGACAGGCACAGGGTTGATTCAATATTACACCCACCACGTGGAAAACAGCAGCTGGTTGGTCAGTCTGGGTAGCTATAATAGAATTAGCAGTAGTGTCGAACTCAAGTTATAAAAGTGTACATAGTGTAAATAAATGTGTTGAAGTTATCTACACGTCTGAACCTTCCTTTGACAAATGCAACTCAAGGAAGCCGCTTATGTTACAAAGGCAACATAACAAAACATGGTACCAGTAGTGAACTGTTTAAATCCAGATAGCCATACCTCAGCGTACAGTGACAACCAGCAATACCCAGGCAAGATGTTCGAGCTCCCGGTTCCGCAGCAGCTCCAGTGCCACGGCGATCTCCGCGAAATCTGGCAGGTATTCCGGCAAACGTTTGAACTCTTCCTGGTGGCAGCCGAACTGAAAGAGCTGGCCGATGATGAAAAAACAGTGCTTCTCCTCACCATCGCCGGTGCAAGAGCAGAAGAAATCTTTTTTAAATTCAAGTTCTCCAAAGGGCAAAACAGGTGCGACTTCCAGGCAGTCCTGGACAAATTCGGCAAATACTGTGAGGAAAACACACTCCAATCGGCAAGAAAAGGTAAGAGAAGCGCCAGTACTCACCTCGAGGCCGAAATTCCGGACCAGAGAACGATTTGGGTCGGGGTCGGCGGCCATCTTGCTAAAGGGACTACACTAGCGCAGTTGCGCGAGAAGTGCGCAGAACCGGAAGGTTCGTTTGCGCATGCGTGAGACGCCGTGCATGCGCAATCACGAAAACGGCCATCGATAAAGGAACAGCGATCTGCGCATGCGCAATCGCTTCCGACGTGCAACATCACGCGCGTCATGACGTCAGAGGCCCCAGACCGCACCAATTTAAAGGGGAAACGTCCCAAATCAAAGAAAAAATCTTTTAAAGCTGTAAAACAACCTTCCTTCACCTGGAATGACAGCACAATGCCTCAAATTGAACCAGGAAATGAATTTAACCGCCGAAAAACCCGGCAACAAGCAGTCACCTACGCACAAACCGATGATTCCGACCTTGAATACTTCGATACCGACCTTTACATTTTCTCTGGACCTCGCGGGCCCAATGACAGCTCCATGGTCCTAGACGACTATGACTCGGACGAACCTTTCACCTTGAGAGGCTACCCCAGTACCAAATCCGAACCGCAACTGGACATGTTGCATATTGGCGACCCCCGCATTGAATCCGACGCAGATGCGGATTCATTCTTCGGATTTGAGGATCTTTAACCCAGCAGATATGACGTCCCAACTCATCAGTGCAGGATGATGCTGCAGCCTGAAATTAAGAGACAGAGAGCGGTACAAGCCCACAGAGAGCGGCCTGCTGCCACACAGAGCGTGGTCCCCGCCCCGCTCAGGGTTCCCGCCTCTACGAAAGAAGACATGCAAGACTCCACACCGCAGTCCTTGCATGCACAAGAAGTGACTCCAGTATCACAAGACTCCACAGCAAGCTCGTGGACAGACGCCACAATGGCAGAAACGCATGACTCCGATGCGCAGTCCTTGCAGGAACAAGACCATGAGGGTCTAGCAACCTCCTCTGACCAACTAGCGGCAGACGATGCAAGTCTGCCATGCTCACGTAAACAGCAAGAAGACTATAACAGTCTACCATGCTCCACTGCACAGCAGAACGACCATGACGGTCTATCATGCTACAATGAAGGACAAAGCGATGATGACTGTTCAAGCCCAAATGAAAGGCAACGGCAAGACAATGACAGTCAACCCACATTGTTTGCACCACCAGATGAAAACTCTGACAATTTACCCAACCCAAGTGAACAGCAAGCAGCTGCTGAGGATCTACCCACGGTATGTGAAACGAGTGACGATAACATCCCACTTCCCATGCAAGAGGTACAAAGTGACACACCTCAGCTAGTGTGTACAGAGGCACTCGACGATCTCTGTGAGACCACTGGTGACTCCGGTGACTCCCTCAATTGCTCGAACCTCTCCACTAGTCAATGCATTCCTGCATGTTCCGACTCCAGACGTGCAGCTTCAAGAAATCTCAGCTGACTCCAGTGAACCTACTAAGACTCCGGATGGGGAGCATCAACAAAAAACAAACCAGACTCCAGATGGGGAGCAACCAAACGCTGACTCTGATTCACGTAAGCCAGACTTTACTCCAGACAGGCAGTACCGCAACCTCAGTGATGGCATGCTCAGGGGGACAGCAGATGCCACAACGACAGGAGATGGATCACGTAACAATCACACTGGGTCAGCAATAACAAGCAGCGGCCACAGTCCAAGAGAAATACACCAATTTTCACCACAGCTATGTCCACACATTTGTTCCACACCGACAGTGCGGCCAATGACAGTTCATGCTGGACAAACCCAGTATTCAAGCCTGCAGCAGCCAGCTGTCTATGCAGCATATTCTCAAACAGGCCAGCACTTCGGATTGACCACTAATGGAATCAAGACCGAAGGAGGACTACCGCCAGCGCAATCTGCACTACAGACTGGATGCCTTAGTTACTGCCCAGGATTTGCTGCACCACAGCCTGGCCAGACAGCATATTCCTATCAGATGCAAGGTTCTAGTTTCACACCATCACCAGACATTGATGCGAGCAGCAATTCTGTCTCCAAATCGACATGCTTCAACGCTTCTCAGCAGAATCACCCTTCCAGCACAGCTGGTGGCCAGAACCAGTATGCACAGTTTTATCCAACTTCAGCAAATGGCACATCCATGACCTCGAATGATACTGCTGATGGTACCTCTTCAATGTCAACGACCTATCAGCTACAAGATGCCATCCAACAGCACCACCACAAACATAAAAAAAGAAAAAGACTCCAAATCAGACAGCAAAGTGATTTGACCACTTCTTGGTTCCTGTGGCTCGGAAACGTTGATGGCGTTCATAACCAAGAGAGACATTTGACCATGATGATTGATGGTTTATGGTCTCACGTGAATGATTTGGACTTATTGTTTAATCACCGTTCCCATACCTTACCTTATCTACCTGTTCTTTGTTCAGTTTTTCTTAAAGTGTACAGAAAATATGAACATATAAAAAAGGGAGGATGTGGTGATGTGCATCACTGTAAATACATGTAAGCTAGCCAGACACTAGAGGGAGCACCAGAAACATCACACACACACACTCAACCAATAGATAAGTTAGATAGGAGACGACCAATGGACATTCACGATACACAAGGAGGTGACACGACCACAGGGGGGCATTACACCAACCCATATATAAAGGGCACCACACACATGATCTGCCCTTTAGCCAGTGGAGACAGTCAGTAAGGACAGGCACAGGGTTGATTCAATATTACACCCACCACGTGGAAAACAGCAGCTGGTTGGTCAGTCTTGGTAGCTATAATAGGATTAGCAGTAGTGTCGAACTCAAGTTATAAAAGTGTACATAGTGTAAATAAATGTGTTGAAGTTATCTACACGTCTGAACCTTCCTTTGACAAATGCAACTCAAGGAAGCCGCTTATGTTACAAAGGCAACATAACAAAACAGCAGGCTCCTGGACTACAACGGAAATGCCATCACGGCACTGGGATCCTGCCATTTACTCGTCTCCAACCGGAGCATCCATGCACGTTTACGTTTTGAAATTGTCAAGCCAGACAGGGCATCCCTACTTGGCGTGCATGCCTGTAAGCAGCTGAACCTCGTGCAGAAGGTTTACATAACAACATCCTCCAATGTGGATCTTCAGGCCGGCATTGACAACATCCTCGCTCAGTATCCGGATGTGTTCAACGGGTTGGGCACGCTGCCATATCGATACAAGATTCTGCTATGACCTGATGTCAAGCCAGTGGTCCACGCACCACGCCGGGTCCCGGCTCTGCTGAGGGAGCGCCTGAAGGCACAGCTGAAGGATCTTCAGCAACAGGGCATCATTTCCAAGGTAACCAAACCGACTGACTGGGTCAGCTCGATGGTATGTGTTAGAAAGCCTTCGGGAGACCTGCGCATCTGCACTGATCCCAAGGATCTCAATAAGAATATAATGCGTGAACACTACCCCATCCCGAAGCAGGAGGAACTCACCAGTGAGATGGCACACGCTCGTTTTTTCACCAAGTTAGATGCGTCACATGGATTTTGCCAAATCCAGCTGGATGAGTCCAGCAGAAGGCTCTGCACCTTCAACACACCGTTTGGCAGATACTGCCATAATCGCATGCCGTTTGGCATTGTCTCGGCATCGGAGATCTTCCATCGCTTCATGGAACAGATGATGGAAGACATTGAAGGGGTTCGCGTGTACGTGGACGACATCATCATATGGTCCACGATCCCTGAAGAGCATGTTTCCCGTCTCCAGCAGGTATTCCGCCGTGTCCATGCCAATGGCCTGAAGCTGAACAGGTCCATATGTTGCTTTGGCATGTCGACACTCAAGTTCCTAGATGACCAGCTCTCTCAGCAGGGCGTGCGCCCGGACATAGACAAGGTCAAGGCCATCAAAGCCATGAAGATCCCTGAAGACAAGAAGGCGGTGTTGCGCTTCCTGGGCATGGTCAATTTTCTGGGCAAGTTCATCCCAAACCTGGCCTCACACACCACGGCCCTACGCAACCTGATGAAAAAGTCAACTGCCTTTGAGTGGAAGGCAGCACATCAGGCAGAGTGGTTGGAGCTGAAAGCCAAGCTCACCACTGCACCCGTCTTGCATTTTTCGACCCAGACAGGGAGACGAAGATCTCGACAGATACGAGCCAGGATGGCATCGGTGCGGTGCTGCTTCAACACGATGACACTTCATCCTGGGCACCGGTAGCCTACGCATCAAGGGCCATGATGCCCACCGAAACAAAGTATGCGCAAATAGAGAAGGAATGCCTGGGTCTTCTCACTGGCATTCTCAAGTTTCACGACTATGTCTACGGCCTGCCGACATTCACAGTCGAGATTGATCGTAGGCCTCTGGTCCACATTATCCGCAAGGACCTGAACGACATGACGCCTCGGTTGCAGCGCATCCTCCTCAAACTCAGAATGTACGACTTTGACTTAGTGTACACGCCTGGCAAGGAGCTCATCATCGCTGATGCATTTTCCCGCTCCATCACATTGCCTTGTGAACCGCTGGAAATAATCCAGCAGGTTGAATCACAGGTGCAGCTGTCTAGCACCGCCCCGGCGTCTGATGAGAAGGTGGTTCGTATCCGCGAGGAGACAGCCAAAGACCCCCCCTTGCAGCGTGTCATGCACCACCTCGCCAATGGCTGGCAGAAAGGGCGGTGCCCTCAATTTTACAATGTAAAAGATGACCTGATGGAGATTGATGGTATCCTCCTCAAGCTGTACCGGATTGTCATTCCACTCAGTGTCCAGAGCTTGGTGCTCTGCCAAATCCATGAGGGACACCTGGGCGTCGAGAAGTGCAGACGCAGAGCTAGGCAGGCTGTATACTGGCCCAGTATTAGTCAGGACATCTCGAACATGGTCCTCAACTGTGCGAACTGTCAATGCTTCCAGCCAGCGCAGAGCAAGGAGGCGCTCCAGCAGCATGAAATCGAGACCTCCCCGTGGTCCAAGGTTGGCACCGACCTCTTTCGTGCGAATGGTCGTGATTACATGTTGATTATAGACTATTTCTCCAATTACCCTGAAGCCGTGAAGCTCTCAGACCTCACATCTTGGACCGTCATCAAGGCCTGTAAGGAGGCATTCTCCAGGCATGGTATCCCACTCACTGTCATGAGTGACAATGGCCCGTGCTTCAACAGCCACGAATAGTCTATGTTTGCCAAGTCATACCATTTCAAACATGTCACTTCCAGCCCACACTATCCGCAGTCCAATGGGAAGTTTGAAAAAGGGGTGCACATTGTGAAACAGCTCATCTGCAAGACCACAGATTCTGTTTCTGACATCTACGTCACGCTGCTTGTGTACAGGGCGACCCCACTGTCCACTGGCATGTCGCCGGCTCAACTCCTGATGAGCAGGGACCTGCGGACGACACCTCCAGCCATACACTTGCCCAACCTGGATCACCTCCTCGTGCTGCAGAAGGTGCAGCAGCTCCAAAACCAGCAAAAGCAGGGCTATGATGCTCATGTTATCCCGGCAGACACTGTCAGGATCAAGATACCGGATGGTGGCTGGTCTGCTCCAGTTATCGTTGTTCGACAGGCTGCGCCCCGTTCGTATGTTGTACGTATGGCTGATGGTTCTGTTGTGCAACGAAACAGACGGGCACTGCGCAAAGTTACCTGCCCACAACCGCTTTCTTCGCCGTTTCCGTCGTTGTTTTGCCACCTCCTGATACCTCGAACTACGAGGCCACCAGCCAGGCTTCCATCCCGCCTGTCAAGGCGCCGTCGTCCCCACCGCCACCTCTCCGGTGGTCGACAAGGATCAGACGCAAGCCCCAGAGACTGGACTTATGAACATTTGTTTTGTTTGCTATGTTCTGTTTTCTCAGATTAGACAGCTGTCTTCACATGTAAATATGTTCACATATGCCACTGCTTGTAAATATGTTAATATATGCCACCACATGTAAGTACGTTCCCATATGCCAACAAACATTTTTTAAAAGGTGGAGATGTCATGATATGCAGACATGCAGATAATGATGTACAGACAGGCACAGACAGGCAGCTAATGAACACAGAGAACAGGACATGACCAATGAGCAGGCAGGACACTCAGGGGTGGTATCTCACTATAAAAGGCACGAGGCACTCACACTCCGCCTCTGTCCACTGATGAACATCTACAGAGTGAGTCAGGGTGTATTTACAGTATCACACCTCCAGCACGTGGCTAAGAGCCACGTGGTTCAGTCAGACAGAGTAACCACACTTAGGTTAGCAGAGAGTGGAACTCATACAGAACTGTGCTAACTGTGCTACTGGTTCAATAAATCAGATTGAACTAACTTTAAGGTGGGAGTATCTTTTGGTTAAAGATGCATCCAGTTGCAGCCAGTATTATCCCAGTGTACATAACACGACACAGGGCATAGATCGGACTCAACAACCTACCCCCCCACCCCCCCCAGATCCTGTGTGCCCAGGCATAAACCGCCACTGCCGCACTTGCAATGCAGCCATCTTCTGACAGAGCACCAAGGCAGGTTGGAACTTTTGTTCACAGGCGTTTATGTTGGACCTGTATTCCTGTATACGTGCGAATTAAAATAATACTCCAAGTTCAACTTTTGCATACTGTTCATTGTCTTATTTATCTCCAGATAAACAAGATCAACTCTGAAGTGGTTCCTTTCAAAGCTAAGAAGCACATGTTTCTCCAGCCCTTACATAGGACCGGGGCCTTTGACAGTAGGGCTTAGCCTTGAATTGCTCCAGTGGTGCGTGGCAGATCCTTGGAGTCCTTTTGGGTTTGTTGATCACCCAGGGCTAGTGTCAGAGAACGTGGATGTTGAAAGGGTTAATACTGCTCATCGGTGCGCCAATCCTGAGAACAAATGAGGAAGAAATGTACTGGTCTTAGGAAGGTTGCCAAATGCAACTCTCACACAAATACTGCAGAGACTAGAAAGCCAAAATAAAAACGGAAGATACTGAACAGGTCTGGCAGCATCTGCAGAGAGAGGGAAATACAGAGTTAATGCAGGACTTCCCTGCGGGCTTTTGTACCTAGTGTCAGGACCAAATGGAGGCCGTAGCCGACATTTGACAGCGGGAAGTGATGGAGCAAGCTTCTTAAGGTTGGAGGACGAGGCTCACAATTGGCAGCCTCCGAGCTTAATGGGGCAGAAAAATTGGCAGTATGTAATTGAGGCGAAGAATAGGGAGTGCAATTCTTAAAATTAAGTCCGATGTCAGTTGCATTTAACAGGGGGTTTCTTGGCACCTGCAGCGCTGGGAAACACCCGCTATTCAATGATAATTTACTGTCTATTTGACCTCAGGGAGTTTCTCTCTGCCGACGCTGAATTTAGAGTGATTTCCTGCTGGTAAGCTGATCTCACCCCCCCCCCCCCCCCCCCCCCACCGAACCTTTGCAAAGCCCCTGGGAACACGCTCACCCCCTCTAATTGGTAAGGTCCCCCCGGGCCCAACCTCTGTCAGTGCCAACCTGGCACCCTGGCAGTGATAGGATGGCACTGCCAGGGTGCCAGTGCCATGGTGTCAGTCTGACATCGCCCATGTCTCTCTCTTTTCCGTCGCTCTCCACCCCCCCCCCCCCCCCCCCAGTGTGTTTTGCGGCAGCGGTGGCAGCCCACCATTAGCTGGTGGCGGATCTTCCAGTCCCGTCAATGGGGTTTCCCATTGTTCATACCCTTTGCCGCTGGGGAACCTGCGGCAGGGGATTCACCACTGGCAGGACTGGAAGATCCCATCGTATGTATGTTGGATATTTGAGAATGGGGAAGATGGCGTTTTGAAACTGATGCTGAATTTAAGGCCTAGACATTGTATTATTTTCAAATTGGAACACATTTGGGGTTTTGTTGAATCCACCAAATGAGCACGCGGAAACAGCAGGTAGAAAACGATGAACAAGGTTTATTCATAATACCATCACTGCAAGGTTTATTAATAATACAATCACACTCTCTACTCCCCGAAGGGTCTCCCCCCCTGACCTGCACCCAGGTCAGGCATTTTATACTAGTGAGGGCTCCTCTTGTTAAGGGGAAGCCTCTCCCCCATTAACAGGGAAGTTCATATTCTGAGGCGGCCACAAGGAATCAGGTGGCCCTTATTGCTTGACCTCCGTGGGCGTAGTGCACACTGCATGTGCCTGAAAAAGCAAATGCAGGAACATGGCAAATTGGTCCATTGGCCTAATTTGTTCAGCACTAGCAATGTATGGACACCTAGCCATAGTGGGTTGTGAGAAGGCAATAAGATCAGCCAGCTGGGCGTCTCTTGAAGTGAATTACAAGCCTGACTCCATTTGGCGACTAATCCAGATCAGCTGAGTTTAAAATAGTCACTCCCTGTGGACACATGTTTTGAGTCTAAACAAGTGAACTATTTCTCCCTCAAGGCACACAACCACCGAGAGATATTACCTTCTTCCAGATAGCCTTTTAAAATATTTATCAGCTATGTTATAATTACCCAGATATTATCAGGGTTCGGGGCCTCTCTCAAAAACACTGCACCTCTCCACTTTGGAGTAGACAAGAATGTGGGGGGAGTCTTAAAGTTATGTACAGAATACTACCTGAGACGTCATACTTTACTAACTTATTTACAAATTTATACAGGAACTGTAACATCTAATACACTTGAGTGTGATAAGTTAACGGTTATAAAGAGATGGAAAACATTGCCAAAACTTTTCTGGCCGTTCACACCGGCAGGATCTTCCGGTGCTGCCGGCGGTGCACCCCCGCCGCGGGCTTCCCGGCCGTGAGCGGTGTGTTCAACGGAACCCTCAGTTGACAATGGTGAGACAAGAAGATCCTGCCACCGGCCAATTGCAGGCCGTCTCCAGTCTCTTGACGGGTTGCACAGAAAATCCTGCCCATTATCTCAGTTCAAATATACAGTCTAATATTTAAAAAGACTCTTACTAAGCTGCAAACTAGGATAAGATGGAATATCCATCAAATAATTCAGGCAGAATGTTACCTGAAACCTCTGAGTAGTTTAGCTGTCTGACCAGCCGGACAACAAACTCTGCTCAGTCAGCTTGAGGCGTATCGACATTTGAATTATTTGCAACATTACTGAGTTTCTGGGGGCATCTTTAGACCCCATTGGACTAAATTACATCATCCTCAGCAGCGGAGTGTTGCTTCTTTGTTTATGTTGTTCAATTTTAGAAACATAGAAAATAGGAGCACGAGAAGAATTCTCGGTCCATCAAGCCTGCTCCACCACTCAATGTGATCATGGCTCAGCCTATACCTCAACACCATACCCCCACTCTCATCCCTTTGACACCTTTAGTGTCCAGGAATCCACTTTTATTGATACATTCAGTGACTTGGCCTTCGCAGCCTTCTAATGTGGAATATTCCACAGGTTCACCACCCTCGGAGTGAAGAGATTTCTCATAACCTCAGTCCTAAATGGCCAACCCATTTCCTGAGACTTGTTCTTGGCTGGCCGACAGCCCCCCCCCCCCCCCCCCCCGCCCCCCCCCCACAAAGCTGGAGGAAATATCATCCCTGCATCGAGTTTGTCCACCCCTGTCAGAATTTTAAACGTTTCAGTAAGATCCCCTCTCATTATTCTAAACTCCAGTGAATACAAGCCTAGTCGACCCAATCTTTCCTCACACGACAATCCTGCCATCCCAGGAATCAGTCTGGTAAACCTTCATTGTGTGTGTTGCAGGTGGCGACATTCCAATGCGTTTGCTGCCCTTGTCCTAGATAGTAATGGGCATGAGTTTGGAAGGTGCTGTCCAAGGTGCCTTGATGAGTTCCTAAAGTTCATCTTGTAGATGGTACGCAATGTTACTACTCTCCATCGATGGTGGAGGGAGTGCATGTTTATGGATGGGTTGCCAATCAAACAGGCTGCTTTGTCCTGGATGGTGTCAAGTTTTCTTGAGTACTGTTGGAGCTATATTCACCCAGGAAAATGGAGAGTCTTACAAAAGCAAATTACTGTGGATGCTGGAATCTGAGACATAAACTGAAAATACTGGACAATCACAACAGGTCTGACAGCAACTGAGGAGAGAGAAGGGAGCTAACTTTTTGAGTCTGGATGATTCTTTGTCAAATGGAGAGTATTGTGACTTGTAGATGGTGGACAGACTTTGGAGAGCCAGGAGGTGAGTGATTAGCTGTAGGATTCTTAGTTTCTGACCTGCTCTTCTAGCCGCATTATTTATATGACTAGTCAAATTCAGTTTCTGGTTTATGGTAACAGCCAGGATGTTGATAGTAGGAGATTCAGTGATGGTAATGCCATTGAGTGTCATGGGGAGATGGTTAGATTCTCTCTTGTTGGAGATGGTCATTGCCTGGTGCTTGTGTGCCATGAATAATACTTGCCACTTGTCATCCCAAGGCTGGATATTGTCCAGGTCTTGCTGCATTTAGGTATAAATTGCTTCAGATTCTAAGGAGGTTGTGAATAGTGGTGAACATTGAACATCAGCAACATCCCCACTTCCAACATTCTGGTGGAAGGAAGGTCATTAATGAAGCAGCTGAAGATGGTTGGCCTCAGAGACTACAGGAACTCCTGCAGTGGTGGCCTGAGACTGAGATTATTGACCTCCCACAACCATCTTTCTCTTTGCCAGGTATGATTCCAACCAGCAAGAGTTTTCCCCCGATTCCCATTGACTCCAGTTTTACGAAGGCTCCTTGATGCCATACTCGGTCAGACACTTGATGTTAAGTCACTCTCACCTCACCTTTGGAGTTCAGCTCTTTTGCCCATGTTTGAACCAAGGCTGTAATGAAGTCCGGAGTGTGACCCTAGTGGAACTCAAACCGAGCATTCGGGAGCAGGTTTTTTGCTAAACTTGTGTCAGTTGATAGCGCTGTTGATAATCACTTCCATCATTTACTGATAATCAAGAGTTGGCTCATGGCACGGTTATTGGTTGGGTTGGATTTGCCCTGCCTTTTATGTATAGGACATACCCGGGCAATTTTCCACATTGCTGGGTAGGTGACACTTGTGGCTGTAATGGAACAACTTGGCAAGGGACACAGCAGGTTCTGGAGCACAAGTCCTCAGTACTATTGCCAGAAAAATGTCAGGGTCCGCAGCTTTTTTTGTGCCCAGTGTCTACAACCATTTCTTTATATCACATGCTGTGAACCGAATTGGCTGAAGACTGGCATTGGTGATGTTGGGGACCTCCGAAGGAGGCCAGAAGGCTGAAGGTTGTTGAAAATGCTTCAGCCTCATATTTTACACTGATGTGCTGGCTTCCTCCATCATTAAAGCTGGTTATACTTGTGGAGCCTCCTCCTCCTACAGAAAGTTGTTTAATTGTCCACCATCATTCACCACTGGATGTGGCAGGGGTGCAGAGCTTGGATCTGATCCATTCAACGTGGAATCGCTTAGCTCTATCACTTACTGATCATGCTGTTTAGCAATGCAAGTAGTCCTGCGTTGTTGCTTCACCAGGTTGACACCTCATTTTTAGGTATGCCTGATGTCACTCGTTCAGGCCCTTTAAAGTATCGATATCAATAACTGGAGATATGCAGAGGCCATAGGGAATGGCTGGAAAGGCATTGCTTGGCATTAGAGGTTGAAGGGCCATATGGAGTGGTGGGGGTGTGTGGGGGGGGGGGGTTGTGCAGGATGGGGTGGTTGGGGGGAGGCACAGGAGGAGCTTCTAAACTTACCTTTTAAAAGGTCCGTCTCATGTAGACTAGGGTTCATAACTCCTCTGAAGGGTCATGTATCATGATATTTTAAAAACCTGGCCAAACTACATGAAAATTATGGAGAAGCAGTAGGACATACATATCTCTGCTATTCAGCTGGCCAGTTCAGGAGCACCAAGCAACGACTTTTGCGCACCCCATAAAGATCCTTCTGAAAATCAGACAGTTCGGGAGTGGGGTTGGGAATCCTGGAATTGGACCACCTATCATTTTCAAAGGGTTCCCAAGTCATCCCGATTGGCAAAACTCCAGGCCGAAGAGACCAAATAGGAAGCATAAAGCAGGAAATAAATATTAAATTAAACTGATGAATATAAAGTTAAATAAAGATTGGGGAATACAGAAGGGATGAAGCGAGAGTGGCAAAAGAGACATAAAAAATATCACCAACATTAATTTTCTTCTGAGGGAACAAGATGCTACCCTTATAAAATTATTTCTTCAGAGCCATTAAAATTGCTGAGAAGTATTTATCAGTTATTGCAGTGTTAAAAGCTCAACCATTTCTGAATACAACAGCTCCAACATTTTCATCTGTTTACCGCGTAGAACCAGTGGAGCGGACCCCAAGTTCACCCCCTTGCAGTCATTCCAATGCCACATTGATGAGGACTGGAATAGACCAACCGGCAGAGGATCAAGTTATCATTGACTGCAGATTCTAGAAGTTGCTGTCAGACTTATCCTATAATAACCGCAAGCGCTAATAACTTCACAGTTTTTACGACAGCAAAATCTGCTCCAATATACTTGTAAAGGAAACATAGATTAGCACATATAACATTATTATCTGGAAGGATGAGAACTTGTCATGCAATCCTTGTTTGGAATATAGATTTTAAACTGTTTCTGTTTCCTACAGAGTTCAAACATAAATTATATTAATAAACTAATTATAATATTTTTCATTGGGCCTTTATTGGTTTTAATAGAGGTTTTACAATATTGCTGAAGGTCCATCTGTTACTGTTGTAAAAGAAAAGCATCTATTTACCATCTCAGGTCTTCAGTTGAACTTAATCATGATAACGCTTTGTAGCACACGTCAACTGGCTTCTGAATGAATAATACCCATAAATGGGTAAATGCAGTCTTGGAAGTGCAATGAATATCTTTTTTGAGATAGCCGCTAACACTGCAGCTTAAAGTAAGTTCAGTTTGTCTCTATAAATTGAGAATAATTGCTTCTGACTGTTCTTATAATTGTATATGACATCACAGATTAATGGATAGCAAAGGGCGGTGGAAGATGGAGATGGGAGGCAATGGGAGGGGTCTGGCATAACTGAATGAATGGAAGGGAAGTGGCTGGGTGGTGTAGAAGTAATTTGTTTGTTCCTATTGGCCTATGGATAAGCCATTTGAGATCAAAATATAATATTCTTCACTGGTGAAAAATGCTAACACCATTTTGTGTGAAAGACACGCCTAGATTTGGATCTTGTATCCCTTTCATATCCTGCAAACCACTTGGAGGGAAGGAAGGGCAATGGAATAATTGTGTCAAGCTTAGTCAAGACCTTATTTTCTCTACCTGTGAACTGAGGTGAGTTGCATTTCATCTAAGATTTCAACAGCCACTTAATCTTTATGGAAAATCTAATAGCTTCACAGGAACATCTGGGGCCCTACTTATAGTACTGAACTAAACAACCAGGGACACAAATAATTCCTTACTTTTTGTGAATCTGTGACATCTGTACACAGAGTAAACATAGTAACGTCCAGTGCATTGTCTATACTTGTTCAACATTAGGATAGGTTAATATGGGATTGAGTAGAGTACCGCCCACACGTTGCTGGAAGAGAACCCGCACCTGGGGGGGGGTCACAAATCTTAAATACAAAAGGTTTTTTTCTGCAGAAAAGTGTCTTTATGCATTCAGAAAGAAAAAATGAAAACCCTGCCGAGCCCAAAAAACATATACTGAGGTTGAGACTCAAAACAATAAGCTGTGAAACACTTTTCACACCAAATATTGAAGTGACCGATAAACACTTACTTGGGAGATGGTGCACTGAAGAGATGTGGGCACTGTGAGCCTTGTGCATGTGACAGACTGTGAAGGTCATTTGCTGAGGGACAGACAGAATGTTCTTCATCGTAATAAAAATCCATATGTATGTAAACAACAGGAAAAATAGGCTCCTCGACAAGTAATAAAGCAATGAAAACTCGAACAGCACAATTTTAGTCACTTGATACTTGTGCAGAATCAACTAAAATAATAGCTCTACACATGTGCTTTAATTAGAAATAAGAGTTCAGGACAAACAGGTTTTGATCATGTTTCCAATTATTTAAAACTTTACACTCAATTCATGAGGTATATTTAACTCAACGCTTGACAAATGCTGGTTCTAAAGGTATTGCGAAAAGTGACTAACATGAATTCAATATTTTGACAATAAGATGGGCTTCCTGAAAGGAGCATACTTTTCCCAGTCCTCAGCAGCCGACTGTGGGCATTTAGCTAACAGTGAAACAAGCTGTCTGCAATGCCAAATGTTCAGATAGTTTGCCTCTGTGGCAGGATGTTTGTAATGCATAAGCACGTGTCTTTCTATCAGCAGCCTGTGACTCATCCATTTTCTACTGTACTTTATTCGCCAATATTCAACTGGCATTCCGGCAGTGTACCTGGAGGGGATTAATCAATTATCCTGAGGTTGAATCTTCAAAATATTCATAAAACACTATAAAATGAAAACTATGACATTTTATAGGTATTTGATCAGTTACTTGTGGATGATTTTGATTCAAGTAATCTTGATAGGATGGTGAGCGCAGTGGTGAGCCTGGAACACCATGTCAGCACCATGAGGGTGGTGGCCAAAGCATTGCTCAGTCAGTGATGGCCATGTCCCAGTCATTGGGGGCCATGTCCCTGACCCAGGGGACCTTGTCGAGGCACTGCGTAGCATGTCCCAGTCTCAGGTGGGCAGTGCCGTGGCGCTCCGTTACATGTCCCAGTCGCTGAGGACCCTGTCCCAGTCTCAGAAGGATCTTGCCGAGACACTGTGGAGCATGTCCCAGTCTCAGTTGGGCTTGCCGTGGCGCTGCTGTGCATGTCCCAGTCGCTGAGAATCATGTCCCAGTCTAAGGTGGATCTTGCTGAGGCACATTAGAGCATGTCCCAGTCTCAGGTGGGCATTGCCGAGGGCTCCATAGAGGTCCCAGTCGCTGAGGAACATGTCCCAGCCGCACGTGGGTATTGGTAAGGTGCTGCAGAGCGTGGCCTGGTCACAGGCAGGCATCTCTAAGGGCGGCAACACCATGGTCCAGATAATGAGGATCCTGAGGGCTGGCAGAATTGGATGATGGAGGGCCTCTGGTGCTCTCTTCAGCAGCCACTCCATCCCAAGGTGACCAGCAGGGTCCTACGGACACCAACTGGGAGGAGGGACTGCATTTTCAGCAGTCCGATCCACGGCTAAATGACAGCCCGGGTGATCACATGGGCCTCGTTATACCAGGTCTCCACATTGGTCTCTGGCCTCAGTCCTGGTGTCATTAGCCAGGACCTCAGCGGGTACCGCTTATCCCCACAGAAGCAACCCATCATCCTGGTGTGTCCATTGACGATGCTGGCGATCTCCGATTGTCCCAGTATACAATAACTATGGTGCACACTCCCAAGGAAGTGTGCACACACGTGCATGATCGTGAGGTGGTGGTTGTCGTATTATTCACCTTGGGTTGACACGGACTGCATATTATGACAGTGGTCAGACACAAGTTGAAATGTTCAGGGAGTAGAATACCTTCCCTTTAATGAAGGGTGCTCCCAGACCACTACCGCGGTGCATGCAAGGCGACATGCGTGCCGTCTATTACCCCCTGGACCTGGGGCATCCTGGTGGTGGCACGGAACCCTGCTGCCTGGGCATCTTGATGGGCCTGATCCAGGTCAAAGTTTATATAGTCAGCTTCCCTGGCAAACAAGGCAACCGTGACTTCACAGCTGCATTTGTGGTCTATTGGTTGGGATATGACACACAAGTCCCCTCTCGAGCCCAGGAATGAACCCGGGATGTAAAGGTTCAGGGCTGCAGTGATGGCCTCGGGGAGAGACTTTCCTCCTCCTCCACGTGATGCCAAGTCCGCAAGGACATGGCACATGTGCCGCCCATCCCCTTGTTGAGGCAGAGCCTCCTGCGGCACATACAGGCCGACATCCCCTTGAACGACCAGAGGTGACTGTACACCTTGGGCTATTGCTGGCCTTCCCCACAGGGTCCCTCCTTGGCCTGATGGGTGGCCGGGTGCTGAGGGTGTGGGGCAGGCCCCTGCACATGGGCTGCCGCCTCGAGCATGTGTCGATGCTCCTGCCACCACCTTCTCTGGCATCTGGCTGCCTGGGCTGCCACCGTGAGGGCAGCTGCTGCGGTCTCCACAATAACATCCATCATGTTATATCTGTAAGGAATTGGAGAGGGTGAGAGACTGACAATCAGTTTGGGCTTCCACCATGGTCCCACCCTTAGATTCTCCGCCTTCTCCAAGGGGGACATCCAATGAGCCGGTTGTGCTGGGAGCCCGTCCCTGCACGTACATCCCTGGCCACATCAGGGGTCCATGTGCACCAGGATCCAGACCCTGGACCTCAGACCCCTGCCAGAAACAATTCTTGGACTGGGCGCAGGTGCCCTCCCTGATCCACACACCCACCCTCTGGTCGCAGGGACATCCACAGTGCTGAGGCCCAGTTCCTGGGTGTTTGATTGTTGGTTCTGCCTCTATGGTGCTGATGCCTCCAGTGTTCAGGCACAGTGTCCAGGCCTCGCAGTAACACTTGCCTGCGACATGGCATGTCTACCCACAGGAATCCACTTGAGAATATGTTGTTTATTTAACAGTCAACAGCAGCAGCAATTTGAAAATCAACCATGTAACATTCCACATATCACACTAACCGTTAATTAACAAGGAAATGTTCCACATTGGCACTAAAGCTAGATGAGTTCATTTTCATAAAAACAAGCAAACACATGGTATCACCTCTCTCAGGTTCCACAACATACCATCATCGAATAATAGAATTTACAGTGCAGAAGGAGGCCATTCGGCCCATCGAGTCTGCACTGGCTCTTGGAAAGATCACCCCACTTAATCCCACACCTCCACCCTATCCCTGTAAACCAGTAACCCCACCTAACCTAAAGGCAATTTAGCATGGCCAATCCACCTAACCTGCACATCTTTGGACTGTGGGAGGAAATTGGAGCACCCGGAGGAAACCCACGCAGACAGGGGGAGAACGTGCAGACTCTGCACAGACAGTGACACAAGCCGGGAATCGAACCTGGGATCCTGGTGCTGTGAATCAACAGTGCCGCCCAGAAATGGGGGATAAGCCTTTGAATGTGTTATCATGTCCAGAATTTTGTCGTAGAAATGATCTGTCCATCAATGTGTGACTTGTTCCACATATCAGTGCCATTCTCTGTCCAGGAGCCGCAGCTGTGCAGACCCTCCCACACGGTCCAATCCAATCTCAATGGACAGTGACCCAGGGTCGGGATTCGAACCTGGGTCTTCAGCTCCGTAGTCCCAGTGCTAACCACTATGCCACATGCCGCCCCCGGTCCATCTCACCACAACCAAATCCAGACATCCACATATTCCACTGGCGCTCAAGGTGCAGCTGAACATCTTGACTTCCAGCGTGTTTAACCTGCTGTAACATGCCAGTTACATGCAGCACTCACCACACCAGCAACTAAAGGATCAGCAATCTGCAAAATCATTTCTTCAACGGCGTTAGCAGGTGGCCCATTTAGATCAGTGTCGCGCACCAGGTCCGGCAGCGTCTTCTTACTTCAAACTGGATTGTCGTCTGGAGTCATACGCTCCCCCTGAGTCAGACCCAGGTATCTTAGAAAAAATTTTTGAGTTAAAGAAAAGGAAGAATCATAGAATTTACAGTGCAGAAGGAGGCATTCGTCTCATCGAGTCTGCACCGGCCCTTGGAAAGAGCACCCCACTTAAGCCAATGCCTCCACCTTATCCCTCTAACCCAGTAACCCGACCTAACCTTTTTGGATATTAAGGGCAATTTAGCATGACCAATCCACCTAACCTGCACATTTTTGGACTGTGGGAGGAAAACGGAGCACCCGGAGGAAACCCACGGGGAGAACGTGCAGACTCCGCACAGGGAGTAACCCAAGCTGGGTCTTGAACCTGGGACCCTGGAGCTGTGAAGCAACTGTGCTAACCACTGTGCTACCGTGCTGCCCCGGGAAACAGCAACAGCAGCCTTCAGGCATCTGCAGCCACCCGCAGGAGCAAGCAGCCAACACAATCTGCAGCTGTGGAGTGCTCACATAACTAACATTGCCAATTCCCTATTAGCTTCCCTACAGCGTTCAGCTGTGCAGCCAGAGGTCATCACGGTCAGTGGGGGTTAAAGTGATCACCACCATACCACGGACAGGGCTCTGTCCATGGGTGTTCGGGGTCAGGCAGGCAGCAGCTGATGTATGGGTATACACGATCCGGGGGGGGTGGCATGTTGGACCCGCGAGTGCTGGCCCCTCACCCCCCCCAGCCCAGGGGCAACCCCACACTAATGGCGGAAGATCCCCCGACAAGGCCCTTTCTCCCCCTAGGGTCTCTCCCACCCTCCATGAGCACCGAGGCAGCAGCCCCAGTGCCCCCGGGCTGTTTGCACGGTTTTGAAGATGGGAACTCACCTCCTCCGATCCCCTCAGCAGTCGTTGCACTATTTTCACATTTTTAAATAGGTGTGCTGAAGGGCGCCCGTGTGACCACTCGTTGGTGGGCCGGTTAGATAATTGGATTCTTAAACTCACTTAGCCGCCCCCGTGAGACTGGGCCCCGGCCATTGTGCGCGGGATCCAGATTGCGTCGCGCGATATCTGGTTAGATCTTGTGAGGGGGAACGACCATCGGAAATCTCGGGGGAGGCCTCTCCCGGGTTCTACCAGCCACGTCCCACTCCAATTCCGACAGAATGTACTGGCAGATTGTGCCCTATGAGTGAAGCAGACAGAAGGATCCAAGAGGTACAGTTGCAGGAGCCTCAGCCCTTGTCCTTGTCCAACAGGTTCGAGATTTTTGCCCCCTGCGTGGATGAGGGCCGGGACTGCAGTCGTAATCGGGGATAGTATAGTTAGGGGCATCAATGCTGCTCTCTGTGACCAGGGTTCGGGAAATCTCATCTGGGCTGCAGAAGAACTCTGTGCGGGAGGCGAAAGATCCAGTTGCCGTCGTTCACGTAGGTACCAATTGACATAGGTAGAGCAAGAATAGATCTGCTGAGGGAACATGAGCAGCTAGGGGCTAAATTAAAAAGCAGAACCAAAAATGTAATAATCTCCAGATTACTACCTGAGCTGTGAGCTAATTGGCACAGGGTCAATAAGATTAAAGAGGTAAATGTGTGGCTGAAAGGTTGGTGTGGGAGAAATGGGCTTGACAGGAGTACTGGGGAAAGAGTGAGCTATTCCGATGGGACGTCTTCACATAATTCATGCTGGGACCAGAATCCTGGCGAATCGCGTAACTCGGGTTGTAGACAGCACTTTCAACAAAATAGTGGGGGGAGGGGGGGAGAGGGGGAGGGTTCAATTGCATGGAAAATTAGAAAATCAAAATTAAATGAGAAGGTAGGAGTGCAGATAAGTAATGAGGTGGGTTGTTATCAGACAATAAAAGGAAGGGAGAGAACATGCCAATGTCATACTGCACAAGGGAAATTTGAGAATAGAGCAAACTTATGGGCTGTGTCTGGATGTACAAAGCATTCAAAAAGTCACACGAGTCACCCAACTCACTCCGCCCGGCACGCTCTGAATCTTGCCCTAGCTGGGCGAAGTCCAGATCTGAATATGTAAATGATGCGAATACCCAGAGGCTGGATTCACTCGGTGCCCGTGACTCCCTGGTGATGCCTGGGAGACTTCACCAGAGTGCCATTTCGTACAGGTCCACACAAACATGGACCAGGTTTAACAACACCCACTGGAGTCTCTCAAGTTATTGTAGACCCCTGAGGTGGTCGGGGACAGGGCAGGCGCCCTTACACAGTGACAGTGCCATCTCTGCACCATTGTGGCACTGCTAAGGTGGCTGGATGGCACTTCCAGGTGCCTGTGTGGCGCTGTCAGTGTGCCCATGCGCCAGGTTGGTGGGGTCCGGTCCGGGGGGGGGGGGGGGCTTTTCCAGGTAGAGGGAGATGAAAGTGGATTCCTGGGGGTCTTCCCTGCGGGCTGAAGGAGAGTCAAGAGTGTGGAGGGCCTGAAGGGTGGCAGAGTGGGGGAAATTGGGGCAGCCTTTCAGCAGGAAATCCCTCTAAGTGCAGCCTGGGACAGAAGGCCGAAAAGATGACATGTGGGCTGGATTCTCCGCTCCCCGACGTCAAAATCGGGAAAGTCGATTCGGCGCAGAATCAGTTTTTAACGCCGGAATTGTGGCAGACGCCAGGTTCATGCCAAATCGCAATTCTCCGGGGCCTCGACAGCGCCGTCAATGCGTTCCACTCCGCACATACACTGAACATCGTTTGCATATCATTAGCGGGCCTGACCCAGTATTCTCCAGGGCCTCCTCGATTCTCCGCCTCCACCGGGGGTAATTCCCGACAGTGAGATTCACTTGTGCTTTCGAAAATCGTGAAACAGGCGCCATGACTGCTGAGGAGGAGAGAGGGGGTTCGGAAAGTGTCCAACATCGCCATAGTTTGCTGACAGTTGTGCCGCTGGCCAGGGGGCTTCTGCCAGGGCCGGGTGGAGTAGCGGGGGTGGGAAAGAGGTGGGTCGTGGGGTCCGATAGACAGGCATGGAACACCATTGCCACAGCCTGCAAGACAGCCATGCAGTTGCGCACGTTAACGACCGCCCAGTGTGAACTTAGGGCCATGGGTCGTATGGGTGTCCCCCCAGGCCACCGTCCTAGGTACTCTCTGGCCCCAGCCGACCCATCAATGGGATGGGCATGCTCCAGCACAACCAGTGCCTTCCTGTTGGCTGGAATGAGTGTGTGTGGAGAGTGTAATGTATATATGCGGTTGCAGCTTGTCAGCATCCTGAGTGTTAATCACGGACCCGGCGAATCAGACACTGTTTTTCATTGGAATCGGTCATGTCCCACATGGCGCAGGTGCTAGCCCCTCAACAGTTGCTGAATCGATTCAGGTGCGGCACTAGTTTTGCTGTCGTAGAAGTCCATGAATCCTGCCATGCCATCAACACTTAGTCTCAGGAATGGAGAACCTCACCTGTGACCTGTCCTCACTGGGCCAGGAGGCCCACCAGACAAACGTTATGAAGGCGGTGGAATCAAATAGCCTGACATTCAATGCCAGGTGTCTAACCCCGAGGAGCGGGATACAATGCCACAAAAAATTTAATGAACTCATATAAGGTCAGTGAATGCATCAATATGCCTGGTGTCATAGTCCCCCGTGAGAAAGAAATTACGAAACTCCAAAGACGCTTGTAGTGTTCCAAAACAAGTTAATGAGCGCAATTTTCCACTCAATGCCTCTGGGTAAAAATCCTGGAACTCCCTCAACAACAACTCTTTCGAGACCGTTCACAGCATTGACTGCAGCATTTGAAGAAAAGTCTAATTTCTGTCCTCTCAAGAGCAACTTCGGAAGGGTAAAAAATGTATGCTTTGTTAGTTTTTTAAAAATTCCTTTACAAGCTTCACTGGCTAGACCAGCATTTATTTCCCATCCATAATTGCCCTTGAGAAGCTGGTGATGAACTGTCTTTCTGAGGGGGGTGTCATAATATACACCAGTATATCATGGTGCAGACACAACTGATGGACACACAGTGGGACCAATCAACATACACAACACCGCAGCCAATCACCAGTGAGAGCACACGCCATATAAAGACAGGGGACATCAGAGTTCCCGCTCATTCGAGTAGCAGCTAGCTAGGAGCACAGAGCTCACAGCCTGCAACACTGACATTCACCATGTGCTGAGTGCATCAACTGGTTAGGTCAAGGCAAAGGTCTTTAGTTAAAGCTGGTATCATATTTACCCACAGTTCAAGTATGTTTAGTTAACATTTTAATAAAACAGTGTTGCACTACTTCAAGTGTTGGTGACCAGTATGTGATCCAGAACACTCAACACATCATGATACCAGGAGTGGTTGCATACTAGCACTTCTTAGACCTACCTGCAAGTGATCTGCCTTCCGCCAGCATTCCTTCATTCTGCAACATGGACAACATCAGCCCGCCGCCGCCGCTCCGCATCGCCGGCAACCTCGGGACCAACTGGAAGATTTTCAAACAGCGCTTGGACAGGGAGGGCGCCTCGGACACCAGAAAGATTGCTCTTCTCCTCTCCACGGCCGGGGACCATGCCATCCATATTTTCAACTCTCTCACCTTTGTAGATGACGAAGACAAGACGAAGTTCAAGACGGTTCTCCTCAAGTTTGACACTCACTGCAGCGTAGAGGTGAATGAAAGTTTTGAACGCTACGTGTTCCAGCAGCGTTTGCAGGGTAAGGATGAACCTTTCCAATCCTTTTTAACGCACCTCCGCATCCTTGCGCAATCTTGCAGCTATGAGCCCACCTCCGACTCCATGATTCGCGACCAGATAGTTTTCGGTGTTCTGTCGGACCCCCTACGTCAGCAGCTCCTCAAAGTAAATCAACTCACCCTAGCGATCGCCATCGAGACCTGTGTCCTACATGAAAATGCCACCAGTCGGTACTCCCATATACAAACGGCGTGGCAAGGTCCCCACGAGGCGGAACGGGTCCAAGTGATTGAGCACCTCCAGGGCCTCAGCCTGGATGAAGGCGGCTATTTCGCTCGCTTTTCGCGGACTCCCGCGCTTGGATGCACCAAACAAGGGGACGGCGACATGGAGGAACGTAATGCGCAGGCGTGCACCACGCAGGACAGCACCGCGCATGCGCGGTGGCGCAGCAAACGTGCTGACGTCACGACGTGAGGCAACTGTGGCTCGGCCCATTTAAAGCGGCAATGCCCCGCAAAATCTCGACAATGCCTACGATGTGGAAGACTTGGCCACTGTGCTGCCTGCTGTCAAGCAGCTCAGCCTTCCAATTCATATCGCTTCAGCCAGCCTCGCAGGAATGTTCAGGCAATTCAACCCACGGTCACCGAGTCCGATTCCGACCTCCCACACAGCAGTGACACCGAGGACCCGAAGGCGCCTTTTCGAGTCGGCGTCGTAACAAAAAACAGGCTGTCCCCGAAGCAAAGACACCAGCCGCTGTCGGTATACAGCATCGATCCAGACGATGAGTGGTGTGCCACCCTGACGGTCAACCGGTCCCAAATAAGATTCCGCCTGGACACTGGTGCCTCCGCCAACCTCATGGCGTGGTCTGCTTTACAAAGCCTTCGTGTCAAACCAACCATTCTTCCATCGGCCTGCCAGCTATTGGACTATAATGGCAACATCATTCCTGCTACCGGCTCATGCCAACTCGAAGTGATGCACAAGTCACTAAAAGCCATCCTTCCTTTCGAGATCGTGGGCTCCTCGAAGGACTCTCTGCTTGGCGCACAGGCGTGCAAATTGCTAAACCTCGTTCAAAGAGTTCACACTCTCTCTCCTGATGACATGTCTGCCTTCCAGGCCCTGGAGAGCTCAAGTAGTGGTGGTAAAGACCGCACCGCGGCGTCTTCGAAGGCATGGGCACGCTCCTATATACTTACAAGATCATACTCAAACAGAACGACACGCCTGTGGTGCACGCACCTTGCAGGGTCCCAGCACCCCTCAAGGACCGCCTCAAGCAGCAGCTGCAGGACCTCCAAGACCAAGGAGTGATCTCCAGAGTTACGGAACCAACCGACTGGGTCAGTTCCATGGTGTGCGTAAAGAAGCCTTCCGGCGAGCTGCGAGTCTGCATTGATCCAAAGGATCTGAATTGCAACATAATGAGTGAGCATTACCCAATCCCCAAGCGCGAAGAGATCACATGCGAGATGGCTCGGGCCAAGCTCTTCACCAAACTTGACGCCTCAAAAGGATTCTGGCAAATTCAATTAGACAGATCCAGCAGGAAACTGTGTACCTTTAACATCCCTTTTGGCAGATATTGTTACAACAGGATGCCGTTTGGGATCATATCGGCGTCAGAAGTATTCCACAGGATCATAGAACAAATGATGGAAGGCATTGAAAGTGTTCGCGTCTATGTTGACGACATCATCATTTGGTCCATATCAGGAGCATATCAGTCGCCTCCAGTGCGTGTTCAAACGCATACGGGAGCAGGGCCAACGCCTCAACAGAGCCAAATGCTCCTTCGGCCAGACAGAACTCAAGTTCCTAAGGGACCACATCTCCCAGTTGGGTGTGCGGCCGGATGCGGACAAGGTGGCTGCCATCACAGCCATGAAAAAGCCAGAGGACAAGAAGGCGGTCCTCCGATTTCTGGGCATGTCAACTTCCTAGGGAAGTTCATCCCTAACCTCGCCTCTCATAGCACAGCTCTCAGGAACCTGGTCAGGAAGACGACAGACTTCCAATGGCTTCCTGCCCACGAGAGCGAATGGAGAGAACTCAAAACCAAACTTACCACGGCCCCGGTATTGGCCTTTATTGATCCAGCGAAAGAGACAAAAATTTCGACCGATGCCAGCCAATCTGGCATTGGGGCAGTGCTCCTGCAATGCGATGAGGCCTCATCATGGGCCCCCGTTACATATGCATCACACGCCATGACCCCCACGGAACAGCGCTGCGCGCAGATAGAAAAGGAGTCCCTGGGCCTGTTGACCGGTGTCGTCAAATTTCTTGATTATGTGTACGGCCTTCCCCAATTCACCGTCGAGACTGACCATCGCCCGCTGGTCAATATAATACAAAAAGACTTGAACGATATGACGCCTCGCCTCCAGCGCATTCTGCTCAAGCTCCGGCGATACGACTTTCAGCTCGTATACACCCGGGGCAAAGACCTGGTCGTAGCCGACGCTCTGTTCAGGGCAGTCAACACCCCGTGTGACCCAGCGGGATTTGTCTGCCAGGTTGACGCCCATGTGGCCTTCGTGGCCTCCAATCTACCGGCCACGGATGAATACCTCGTCCAAATTCGCCGCGAGACTGCGGCTGACCCCCTGCTACAGCGTGTCATGCGCCACCTAACAGACGGGTGGCTCAAGGGCCAATGCCCGCAGTTCTACAATATCAGAGACGATCTGGCGGTAGTCGATCGTGTCCTCCTGAAGCTGGAGCACATTGTTATCCCGCACAGCATGCGCCAGCCCGTCTTGGAACAGCTACACGAGGGCCATCTTGGCGTGGAGAAGTGCCGCCAATGGGCCCGAGAGGCAGTGTACTGACCCGGCAGCAATGACAACATCGCCAACACAGTGCTCAACTGCCCCACCTGTCAGCGATTCCAGCCGGCCCAACCACGTGAGACCCTACAGCCCCATGAGTTGGTCACGTTCCCTTGGTCCAAGGTCGGCATCGACCTGTTCCACCTGCTGGGCAGAGACTATGTTCTGATTGTAGACTACTTTTCAAACTACCCGGAGGTGGTACGTTTGCACGACATCACATCGTCTGCAGTCATCCGTGCCTGTAAGGACACCTTTGCTCGTCACGGCATCCCACTCACTGTGATGTCGGACAGTGGCCCCTGCTTCGCAAGCCAGGAATGGTCCAACTTTGCCAGGAGGTACAGCTTTGTGCATGTGGCATCCAGTCTCCTGGACTCCCAATCCAATGGCAAAGCGGAGAAGGGCGTCCACATAGTCAAACGGCTCCTCTGCAAGGCTGCCGATGCGGGATCCGACTTCTACCTCGCCCTGCTGGCCTATCGCTCAGCCCCACTGTCCACTGGCCTGTCGCCAGCCCAGCTGCTCATGGGTCGCACCCTGAGGACGACGGTGCCGTCCATACACGTCCCAGACCTCGACCATGTTCTGGTCCTTCAACGAATGCAACTGTCTCGTGCACAGCACAAGGCGGCTCATGACGCCCGTGCAGCTGATCTCCCTGCTCTGGCTCCAGATGACAACACCCGCATCCATCTTCCGGATGGTGGCTGGTCTGCAACTGATGTGGTTCTTCGGCAGGTGGCTCCCCACTCGTTCCTGGTTCATCTACCGGATAGTTCCATTCTGCGCCGTAATCAGCGTGCCCTTCGTCTCATTCCGCGCTCGCTCCATGATCCTCCGCCAGTGCCACGCCCTCCTGTTGTCCCTGACCTGGACTATGCAGAGATTCCGGTTACTCTGCATCCTCCTCACTCTGACGCAGTCCAGCCCGCTCCTCAGCTGGTGGCTCCTGACCCACCCTTGAGCCGGTCAACCAGAATTCGTCGCCCACCTCAGAGACTTAATTTGTGAACTTTGCACTAATGGAGTTTTTGGTCTGTTCTGTTCTTCCGTTTAATCGTTCAAGTGGTTTGTATACAGTGTTCATCTCGTTATTTGTGTGACACACTGTTTTTTTCTGCACCAGGCACCTTCCCATGTAAATAGCTTAATTTTATGTACATAGTCCTGTAAATATTTCGCACACACGTAGTCAGGAGCATTCACCACACACTATTTATTGTCATGCAGGCACATTTTCTTATATAAAAGGGGGGATGTCAGAATATACACCAGTATATCATGGTGCATACACACACTGATGGACACACAGTGGGACCAATCAACATACACAACACCGCAGCCAATCACCAGTGGGAGCACACGCACCATAAGGACAGGGGACATCAGAGTTCCCGCTCATTCGAGTAGCAGCTAGCTAGGAGCACAGAGCTCACAGCAACACAGACATTCACCATGTGCTGAGTGCATCAACTGGTTAGGACAAGGCAAAGGTCTTCAGTTAAAGCTGGTATCGTATTTACCTACAGTTCAAGTATGTTTAAATAGTTAGCCTTTTAATAAAATAGTGTTGCACTACTTCAAGTGTTGGTGACCAGTATGTGATCCAGAACACCCAACACATCAGGGGGCACAGTTGCAACAGTAGATAGCACAGTTGCTTCACAGCTCCAGGGTCCCGGGTTCGATTCCCGGCTTGGGTCACTGTCTGTGCGGAGTTTGCACTTTCTCCCTGTGTCTGCGTGGGCTTCCCCCGGGTGCTCCGGTTTCCTCCCACAGTCCAAAGATGTGAAAGTTAGGTGGACTGACCATGCTAAATTGCCCTTAGTGTTAAAAAAAAGATTAGGTGGGGTTACTGGGTTGCGGGGATAGGGTGGAGGTGTGGGCTTTGGTAGGGTGCCCTTTCCAAGGGACGGTGCAGACTCAATGGGCCGAATGGCCTTCTTCTGCACTGTAAATTCTATGATTCTTGAATCGCTGCAGTCTCTGATGTGTAGGTACACCTAAAGTTCTGTTATGGAGGTATTTCAGGATTTTGTCTCAGAGACAGTGAAGGAACAGTAATATATTTCCAAGTCAGGATGGTAAGGGCTTGGAGGGGAAACGTCAGGTGGTGGTGTTCAGGTCTGCTGTCTTTGTCTCTCTAGATTGTAGCGGTTATCATTTTGGAAGGTGCTGCCTAAGGATCCTTGGTGAGTTTCTGCAATGCATCTTGTAGATGGCACACACTACTGCCAATGTGTATTTGTGGTGGAGGGAGTGAATGTGTTTGGATCGGGTGCCAATCAAGCGGGCTGCTTTGTCCTGCATGGTGTTAAGCTTCTTGAGTGTTCCTGGAGCTGCACTCACCCAGGCAAGTGGAGAGTATTCCATCACAATCCTGACTTGTACCTTGTAGATGGTGGACAGACTTTGGTAAATCAGGAAGTGATGCAAGTTCAATGACCACTAAAGCGAGGTTGTAGTCCAACTGAAGCTAGATGTTTCTCCCAGCAGCTCAGGTACAGAATGAGGGCTGTCGGTGCGGCACGGGTTCTTATACCCCGCCTTTCAGGGCGGAACTATTATATACTCTAGCCAATAGCAAGCATACAGGCTCTACCAATGGTACTTTAGCCTCTCAGGAACCGTATTACCTATAATACCACATTCACCCCCTGTTAAAAAAAAGTCCGGTGGGGGTGGTGGCCAGAAACTACAAAACATAACAACATGGTATAATTAGTTATGGCGGTACCGTAATACCTCCGTACAGTGTTTAGTAACTATTTACAAGTCTGGTAGCTATGTACATTTGGTGTTTTATATTTACAGATTACAGTTAAAATGAAGCAATCAGTCGATCGGGGGCCTTGGTCGCCCTCTGTGATCATCGGAGCCTCGGTGGTGACACCGGTGGAGGCTCGGGCGTCTGTGACTCCGGGAGCGTGGCTTCGATCTCCATGGCAGCTTCGTCACCCCTAGACGGCGCTGGTGGGGAAAACAGCTGACCTGGGAAGGGAGCACCTGTGGGGGGCGTCGGTGGGTGGGGGGGCCTAGACAGGGGCGGCGGAAGGACCAATCCTCCTGTAAGGTTCTGCGGTGGAGGGGAGGGTGGGACTGGTGGCTGGAATGTGCGTAGAATTCCGGCGGGCACCAGCTCCCGTAGGGAGACCGTATCTTGTTGGCCGTCGGGGTACGCCACGTAGGCATACTGGGGGTTAGCATGGAGCAGATGGACCCTCTCGACCAAAGGGTCCGCCTTGTGCACCCGCACGTGTTTTCGGAGCAGGATGGGTCCGGGTGCTGCCAGCCAGGTCGGGAGCGAGGTCCCAGAGGAGGACTTCCTCTAGGAAGACAAGGAGACGTTCGTGAGGTGTCTGATTGGTGGTTGTACAAAATAGTGACTGGATGGAGTGGGGGGGCATCCGGGAGGACTTCTTACCAGCGGGAGACTGGGAGGTTCCTGGATCGTCGGGCCAGTAGGACGGTCTTCCAGACCATTCCGTTCTCCCTCTCTACCTGTCCGTTACCTCTGGGGTTGTAACTGATCGTCCTGCTCGAGGCGATGCCCTTGCTGAGCAGGAATTGACGCAGTTCATCGGTCATAAAGGAGGACCCCCTATCGCTGTGTATGTACGCGGGGAAACCAAACAGTGCGAAGATGCTATGGAGGCCTTGATGACGGTGGAGGCGGTCATGTCGGGGCAGAAGATGGCGAATGGGAACCGGGAGTACTCGTCAATCACATTCAGGAAGTACGTGTTGTGGTCGGTGGAGGGGAGGGGGCCTTTGAAGTCCATGCTGAGGCGTTCAAAGGGACGGGAAGCCTTTATCAGGTGCGCTCTCTCTGGCCGGTAGAAGTGCGGTTTGCACTCCGCGCAGATTTGGCAGTCCTTTGTGGCTGTCCTGACCTCCTCGATGGAGTAGGGCAGGTTCCGGGTCTTGACGAAATGGAAAAAGTGAGTGACCCCCCGGGTGGCAGAGGTCCTCGTGGAGGGCTCGGAGGCGGTCCACTTGTGCGGTGGCACATGTACCGTGGGGCAGGGCGTCAGGAGGCTCATTTCGCTTTCTGGGACGATACAAGATCTCGTAGTTGTAGGTTGAGAGTTCGATCCTCCACCGCAAGATCTTGTCGTTTTTTTATCTTGCCCCGTTGTGCATTATCGAACATGAAAGCCACCGACCGTTGGTCCGTGAGGAGAGTGAATCTCCTGCCGGCCAGTTAATGCCTCCAATGTCACACAGCTTCTACTATGGCCTGGGCCTCCTTTTTGACTGAGGAGTGGCGGATTTTGGAAGCATGGAGGGTCCAGGAGAAGGCTACGGGTCTGCCCGCTTGGTTGAGGGTTGCCGCCAGAGCTACGTCGGACGTATCGCTCTCGACCTGGAAGGGGAGGGACTCGTCATTGGCGTGCATCGTGGCCTTTGCAATGTCTGCTTTGATGCTGCTGAAGGCCTGGCGGGCCTCTATCGACAGGGGAAAAACTGTAGATTGGATTAGGGGACGGGCCTTGTCCGCATAGTTGGGGACCCACTGGGCGTAGTCTGCCTCGAAGGCAGTGTGTTTGCGGTCACTAGTGCGGTTGGGGAGCTGGTGGTAGGCGGACTTGAGATCCACCGTGGAGAAGACCTTATAATGCACCATCCTGTTTACCAGGTCGAATATGCGGGGGAGGAGATACGCGTCCAGCTGCGTAAACCTGTTGATGGTCTGACTGTAGTCGATGACCATCCTATGCTTCTCCCCGGTCTTTACCACCACTACTTGAGCTCTCCAGGGGCTGTTACTGGCTTCAATGACCCCTTCCTTCAGTATCCTTTGGACCTCTGACCTCATAAAGATCCGGTCCTGGGCACTGTAGCGTCTGCTCCTGGTGGCGACCAGGCTGAGGTTCGCAAACAGGGAAGGTGGGTCGGCCTTAAGGGTTGCGAGGCCGCAGACAGGAAGGGGGGGTTTAGGGCCGCCGAATTGGAAGGTCAGACTTTGAAGGTTACACTGGAAGTCTAATCCCAGGACTGCAGCCGTGCAGAGGTGGGGAAGGACGTAGAGACGGAAATCTTTGAACTCCCTTCCCTGGACTGTGAGGTTTGCTACACAAAACCCCTTTATCTCCACTGAGTGGGAACCGGAGGACAGTGAGATTTTTTGATTAACAGGGTAGATGAGGAGGGAACAGCGCCTTACCGTGTCGGGGTGTATGAAGCTCTCCGTGCTCCCAGAGTCAATTAAGCAGGACGTCTCGTGCCCGTTGATGAAAACGGTCGTCGTGGCGGTTGAGAGTGTTCGAGGTCGAGACTAATCCAGAGTCACCGAGGCCAATCGCAGTAGTTGGGAATTCTGTTCAGGCAGTGTGTGGTCAGCCAAGCTGGGGTCCTGGGGGTTCATCCAAGATGGTGTCTCCCATAAGTCGCACATGGCCGGGGTGCACAAAATGGCGGCGCCCATCCCTCAAGCGTGGCGTCCGTGGAACAAGATGGTGGCGCCCGGGGTCCGCACGTGGCCCTGGAATATGGGGGTGGCGGTGACCGCTGGCCACACGGGGTCCGGGGAGAAGCTTGTGGTGGCGGTCCGGATTCGCCGCTGGAGACCACGGCCACCGCTTGGGCCTGACATACCCCCACGAAATGACCCTTTTTGCCGCATCCCTTGCAGGTGAATGCGCGGGCCGGGCACGCTGGTGGGGGTGCTTTGCCTGCCCGCAAAAGTAGCAGCAGGGCCCCTCGGGGTTGCCACTCCGCCTTGCAGCGCAGGCCTGCGGGGTAAGCCTCGGGGTCGGCCACTGCAGGGTTCCACGCTGCCCAGGGGGCTGCCGCGCGGTCGGGAACGTAGGCACGGGCGTTCCTGGAGGCCACGTCCAGAGAGCCCGCAAGGGCCCGTGCCTCCCTGAGACCCAGGGTGTCCTTCTCTAACAGGTGCTGGCGGATTTGTGATGAAAGCATAACTGCCACGAAAGAGTCCGTATGTTCGCTCGCCGAAACTTGCGGGCAACCGCAGCTTCTTCCCAGCACCAGGAGTGCACGGTAGAATTCCTCCAACGATTCCCCAGGGGTTTGCCGTCTTGTTGCAAGCAGGTGCCGGGCATAGACCTGGTTTACCGGGCGAATATAGTGTCCTTTTAGCAGCTCGATTGCTGCATCAAAGTCTTCCGTTTCCTCGATGAGGGTGTAAATCTCCGGGCTCACCCTTGAGTGCTGGACGTGCAGTTTCTGCTCTCCCGTGGGTGCGTTTTCGGTCGTCTCGAGATACCCTTTAAAACACGCCAGCCAGTGCTTAAAGATTGCCGCTGAGTTCGCCGCGTGGGGGCTAAGTTGCACTCCGGCTTGATTTGGAGCTCCATCCTTTCTTTTTAAAAATCTAGCTTATTAAATTGATGCACGATCAATGACCACTAAAGCGAGGTTGTAGTCCAACTGGAGGCTTTAATAAGCTAGATGTTTCCCCCAGCAGCTCAGGTACAGAATGAGGGCTGCCGGGGCGGCACGGGTTCTTATACCCCGCCTATCAGGGCGGAGCTATTATACACTCTAGCCAATAGCAAGCATACAGGCTCTACCAATGGTACTTTAGCCTCTCAGGTACCGTATTACCTATAATACCACAGGAAGTGAGTTACCTGTGCAGGTGTCCTCGCCTCTGACCTGGTCTTCTAGCCATAGTATTTATATAGCTGGTCCAGTTAGATTCCTGATCAACATTAACCAACAGCATGTTGATCGTGACACACAAATCCCAAGAATTATTATTTTTAATCATCTCAGTATCTGGGTTTTGATTTTTTTCCCAATTTTAAACACTTTATGGGCTAACAATGAGTTTCCTCCTATTTTTAGTCACAGGAGTCTTGAATCCAAATCTGCCTGCACCGAGTTCTATTGAGGCAGGCAGCGTACAAAGTTCATGCAGCCTTCTCAGTTGAGTGACCAGGACCAGTTACTAGCTGGTCCAACTCTTAAACACAGATATCCCTCTTAAACTGGAACTGCACTCATAAAGATAATGTCGTTGACTGCTAGTCCTGCAATTGGAAACAAAGGAAATGGAGCATCATAGCAGAGAGAGGACTTCCAGGTTTAGGAATGCAGCACTGGAGGTCTGAGTCATGGAGATTGGGAGAAGGAGAGAGTTCACGACCAGTCCAACTCCTGTGAGGTCACAGATCCTCTTGAAATGAATAGTATGGTTCTGTGGTCACTTCCGTATTGAACCTGAGTCAGGTTTAGGTGTGAGAAGTGCTCTCTGAAAACATGTGGTGGGTAAGGTATTCAGTAAAGAGCCTTTCTCCTCCTCACCCCTCTTCACAGAGCTTCCCCTCCCCTGCAGTCTCTGTTCCAATTCTTGGTCATGCTCTGCATCCACAAGCACTTGAAACTACAAACTGTTATATTTGTTGTAGATTTGGGGTTGTATTTTATGGTCACACAAAGTACCGATGATGAGCTATAATTCCAGAAGCGCCCCCACCTGGGCTTTTGGCAGGACTCCTGGCTTCGTTTTATGGGTGTCAGGCAACAAGATAGTTGCTCTGGGGCTGCCATCCTTTTAAAGGGAGCTGCTGGCCAATCAGAGAGCCAGCACAGACTGCAACTGGAAGAAGGGGACGCCATGGAAGAACACTGCCCTGCAAACCATGTACATTGGGTGATGACAAGGGGGCTAGTCAGTGAGGGCATTGGTAGTGGGGAAGGTTGGTGAGGGGAAAAGGGATTGCCATGGGAAAAACGATGGCAACAGGAAGAAGGAGCCGTATGAGAAGGAAAACAAGGAAACAGAAGGGGAAAGTAGAAAAAGATAAATTGCATAAATTCATCAGTATTAATAAATTCATTTTAATTCTTGTCTACTTGCAAATCATTTGATACGTTGGTCCATCTTGATTTAATATTACACTTAAGCAAGCCAGAAATCTTTTGAATCATTTAAAAATGTTTTATTGTTTTTTTCCAATAAAGAGGGCAATTTAGTGTGGCCAATCCACCTACCCTGCACATTTTTGGGTTGTGGGGGTGAGATCCACGCAGACACGGGGAGAATGTGCAAACTCCACACGGACAGTGACCCGGGGCCGAGATCGAGCCCGGGATCTCAGTGCCGTGAGGCAACAGTGCTAACCACTGTACCGCCATGCCATCCTGAGATCTTTTGAATCAGGCAAAAGTTTCTCACACCCCCGCAAACAAAATTGCTGCTGCAGGGTTGCAGAAATGTACTGTATCAGAAAACAACATGGCTGCTAAATGAACAGATTGGCTGCCTGACACAGAATAAGTAGTACAACTCACAGAAGATTCATGATCTGACATTCACTCTATTTGTCTGAACCTGCCCCACTGTGATTTTTAATCATATCTAGATTAGAAGAAAATATATTTGTCACTTCCCAACAAGTCCACAGGCTGTCCCAACCAATGGACTATTAGGTACAATATAAATACATGTTAAAATATTTCCTTAACGCCATTCATTCTAAATATATTCATAATAAGATAAGACAGGGGTCAGAGTTTTTTCAGTCCTCACACGCTGATTTTGAATTCCGATCTTACTTTACGACTGTCGGAAACTAAAAGGGCAGCACGGTAGCATAGTGGTTAGCATAATTGCTTCACAGCTCCAGGGTCCCAGGTTCGATTCCGGCTTGGGTCACTGTCTGTGCGGAGTCTGCACATCCTCCCCGTGTGTGCGTGGGTTTCCTCCGGGTGCTCCGGTTTCCTCCCACAGTCCAAAGATGTGCAGGTTAGGTGGATTGGCCATGATAAATTGCCCTTAGTGTCCAAAATTGCCCTTAGTGTTGGGTGGGGTTACTGGGTTATGGGGATAGGGTGGAGGTGTTGACCTTGGGTAGGGTGCTCTTTCCAAGAGCCGGTGCAGACTCGATGGGCCAAATGGCCTCCTTCTGCACTGTAAATTCTATGATATAAAGAGATGATCTTTGAAAAGCATATTGCACTTTCCTAAAATCACCTTCAATTGGAAAACTTGAGGGTATCTTCATTTTTTAAAAAGTAAGCAGATATCATTAACTTCTACCAAGGCTTCAGTAAAATAAAGTCTGTGAAAACTGTGGGATACTGCAGCTTTATACACAAAGTGAAAATACTCACAAGGAATGAAAACTGTTTGAAAGATAACAGTTTAAAATACTGCAGCGTAGGAAGCTTCCTGTTAATATTAAAAGAATGGGTGCTGTGAAATGTTTTCTTTCTACCTCAGGTATATCAATACTGTCACTAATCAGTTTAAATTATGCCCTTTTATGTTCCTTCATTCCCTTTTAGGTTTTTATACATTTCTTTGATGTAACAAGAGCAGGTTTGACCAGACTTCACTAAAACTGGAAAACACTTGAAGAACTGAAGCCTATTCTGTATATTTAAAATTCATATGCTTATATGTGCCTTTCTTCTGCACTTGAACATTTTACAATATTCCTTTCTGCTGTCTACACCAACATACATCAAGACCATTTGTCCAAACCTTTCTTGCTCATAAATATACAAAGGTGCCTTAAACTTACTACTCCACAGTTCAGCCTATTCAGAGCTGTGGCTTCATTTTTTTGATCAATCTGCAATTTATAAAAGATTGACTGATGAAAGAAAAGCAACTCTTCCACTACACTGTGTACAGATTATTCCATATAAACTACGACTGTGTGTCCTAAAGGTTTTACCTTCACTTCGGAGACCATTTTGCTCGTGTAAAGTTAAAGAGCAATTATTTTACTAAACTTTTAACGTAAAGCTTTCAAGTTTAGTGGAAAGATTCATTTAATTTTGTTCAGAGAAAAATATACCCCTTTGTATGCTTAAAAGTCATACCATTTGCAATGCTCAATAACTTTTCTTCAATTTAAATTAGTCTACCGAAACCGGAATTATGCTGACGATACTTTTAAATGCAGAAAATGATACTATTATAGTTGAATGTGCATTGACATAAAATGGACTGGAATGCAATTATTTAAAGCTCCCAGTTTGCTCACATTTATATCGGCTCATTTATTAATCATTTTGTTATGGATTGTGAAAAAGGTAAGGTAAGTAATTTTCTTTATAGGTATGTTATATCTCCCAGTGCTAATTTAACTCCCCCTAAACACACATATTCAGCCATATGGCATATGCCTTTTTGATACAATTTTACGTGTTAATCTGTATTACTATATTTTCAGTTCATTAACTGAAAGGATGCATGAACCAAAACCTATTTAGCCAATGAGTTGTTGCAGCTTAAACTACCAAAGAGGTCACACAAAGGGTACTTCAATGCTGTAAGGTACACAATTACTGTAAGATACTAAAGGGAAAAGAAGGAGCATTTTTTCAGAAAACATCAGTTGAGGACTTCTGTCATCAAAGTTAAGAACATCACTAATTTATGTGAATTATTTTAGTAGTTTTAATTTTAGAGCCATTTGTGTCACAGATGGGGATGCCAGTTATGAGAAAGGAAGTCTTTTCATTTTTCTTGTTCTCAACAGCAGCATGGAATACTCCAAAGTCAGCCCTCGTGTAGGTTAAACAATACGCTGTAGTAGCGTTCCTTCTGTCCTCGTCTAGCAATATGCCTCAGTGTTATTCTGTGAATGTTTTTTCAACAGGAGCTTGATAAGATTAACTAAACATATTTTACTCGGAACCCTTAGAGACATAGGAAAGGGATGCTTCTATCCTATTGATCCGAGACTGAATTCAAACCTAGTCCTTAGAAGCTGAGGCACAATGCTTTTTTATTCCACCCAATCCCACTATTATTTTACTGAACATTAACAGGTGTGGTGGGAACAGCATTCAAGGTAAAAGTCAGAAAATTTGAAGTAAAGATACCTCAGTGGGGATACCAATCTATCTGCAGATCCGTGAGGAGGATCAGAGAAGCATGCAAAGCAGATGTATTTTACACCATCGTCACTCAACATGGAACCACCCTTAGAGTGTCCATAGGTCAAGGCAATCATATCTGGACATGCCTGAGCAGATCGAGATTTGCAGACTCCATGATTTAAGAGGGAGGCTGTAACGGTCTCTGAAGTCGAACCTTGAAACCACTTTGAGGACAGGGAGGGCTCTGTCAAGACCGTGAAGTTGACTGCTTTCTTAAATTTTTGCCATTTTCTTTTCTGAGAAATAGCAAGAGATATCTGGCAAACCTCACATACTGTCCAATGGCATCACATAAATGATAGCTGCACTGTTTTCTCCAACCTGGAACGTCGTTAATTTCTCTATGGAAAACAGTTAACAAATGCAAAGCTGGAATGTTGGAAGTTGAAAGAGTGCCCAAAGTGCACCAATCACCTCACCACAGTGACAGAGCCATGTAAATGGCTCCAACATAAGAGTAACAAAAGAAATTATGACAAAATTCTTCTTATTCTATGGTCATTTCACCAGAGTTTCCCTGTAACTCTGGATTCCAACATCAGTTTGAAATCCATCTCTGCTTCACAACTGGTCATTTCGGGGGGGAAGGGGGGGGGAGGCTACTGTAAACTGGCAGTTCCCACATTGCTGATCCTTAGGGGTTGTAGAATAAGACTAGACGCTGACGTACCAAATGGATGAGCTGTGCTGGCCTCCAGAATGTCAGAGTCTAGCTTCACTGGGTGAAGCCTACTTGTGACAATAAGCGATTTTCATTTCATATAATGGTCAGGACCACATCAGCAATGTTTCCCTGAATGGATTGTTCCTCTTCCCTTTTATACCAAGAGAATATTTAAGGTGAAACTTATAAACATTGACCACAGCTATCTTGTATACTGAGTTACACGGAAAAAGGTGGTCGAAAAGAGTTATAATAAAATTAACAGAAACAATGGGGGATGCTTTTATGGAGCCGTCAAGAGTGGGAAACATGGCGTACAGGGTGACTGAATCAGGCAGGATGAGAGACTTTGATTTACCAAGGGTGGGTTGAGATGAGGTGATTAAGTCAGCAGCACGTTTGCGATGCTTCAGGCCTCACACCATCATGTGGTGGTTTCCCACTTGTTACAGATTGATATGCCATGAAAACTCAGTAAAATGTACAAAGCGTTTAAAAATTACACCCTACCTTCAAGATAATGTCAGCAGCACACAATAATCTCATGGCACCCAGTTTACACGCATTTGAAGGTGGCACACAACAATTCACTTTGTGCAGTTGTCTCTGAGGTCAGCACTTTTCCTTGTTGAACTCTGTAGCACAAGGGAGGGGAGCAGGAGAATAGTAGCTTGCATGGAGGCTCAGGACTGGCAAGGATGGATCATTGGTGAGCAGAGATGTCGAGTGGTGTCAGGGGCGTAGAGGAATGAAAGAAGGATCCAAGGGATGATAGAGCATGGGGCTAGGGGCAAGGAGGAGTGGATGAGGGGAGGGCCTAGTATGCTGGTGAGGAGGGATATGGTGGGGGGTGGCGGGAACAGTCAGACAAGGTTCGAAAATGAGGGACCAAAAAGATAGGGACAGTCCTGCCCAGAAGTGGGTCCATCTCAGGGTGTTGACTGGCAAAATTGTTTGGCTTTGAATTCACCGATCACCTTTCAGTTATTCCTGTTGAAAGTTATCTCAGACAATATGCATCGAAAGGAAGGCCAGCGAAGCCATGTCCCATAGAGTGGCAAGTACAGTACTGGATACGAACAAGAACATTCAATAAAGAGTGAACTCAAAAACACATGGGCCCAGAACTTCTGATCTCTGGACGGTCGTACCCCAAAGGTATCGCTCAAGCTGCGTTATGGGACCCCTTGGATGTCCCGACAAACTGACTAGTGGGAATTTCCCCAGAAGTTTGGACTTCTAATCGGCAATTCTTCTGTGTCTCGAACCCTCCAAAAATGTCTCCAATTCTCAGTTAGTCAGGAGACTTTGGATGATTCCAACTTGCTTACCAAAATAGTTACACAGGAAAGATTAGAAGGATTCAGACCAATTCTAACTCCTGATATCCATACCACTGAACTCCCTACTCCTCACTAGACCCTCAGCATTGCTCCCCAACTCCCCCACTTACACCCTGATTACATCCCGACCACCACCCCCCCCCCCCCCCCCCCCCAACAAACAGCCCCCAACACCTTGATTAGCCCACAACTTGTCTTACTACCCCGTGACTCCCCAACTCACCAAATTACCCTATGACCTGACTGGCTCCAGAACCCACAACTACACCCTGAACCAACTATCCCTCTGACCCAGCTAACCCTCTGACCTGATTTCACATCCCTCAAATACCTCCTGACTAATTATCCTCCCACCAATCCCAACTACCCCCCCTGCCCGACCAGCCCTGCAACCTGATTGCCTCCTGACCTGACTCGACTATACCTGCCCTCTGCCTTGACTACACTCGACTACTTGACCGACCCAGCCCCGACCCACCCTACCCCTTCACCTACTTACCTGCAACCTTAACTCCTCACCTGCTTACCTGCAATGGAGCTGTCTCACCTACCCAACTGCCACCCCACTCCCTCACTAACTTTCCACACTACCCCCTTACCCATTTACCTTACACACTTACCTTCTCTGTGTTACATCTCAAAGCAATTTTGAGATTTCAACTCTACTTATCAGAATATGGGAGCTAGTGCTATAAAAAGGGATCCTGGCTCCTATGATGATTCTCTCCACTGTTCCCTGCAAGGATTGCTAACTTCCATGCGTTTGGAAGAATTTGCCAACAGAATATGGGCCCACAAAACCTTAGGATGGTCAATAGGTAAGCAATGACCAAAATGGGTCAGAAGCGATTATGACCCAGCTCGGAGATTCTGGGCTGTTATTGTTTCTTGCCCAATCAAGAATGTCGCTAACTCCTCAAAACTATCAGTGCATGCCAATCATGAGGTGTGCCAGTACAGATAGCTCTCTGGCTAAGCTGCTCTCAGCAAGTAATGATGATGCCAACACGAAAGAGATGTAATGTGAAATATTTACAAGTGAAATTTAAAGGAATTTTAATTTGAAAAACACCCGTGCATTAAGCCTAATGACAATGGATTTGAGCAGCAAAATTGTGACCACAATGGAGAGCCTCCCTGTTTGTCTAGACGGCTCCTTCATAGCCCACTTGTAACTTCTGCATCATCAGCTGTCAGAGGGTTTCACCACTGAAAAGCTTCCCCTGCCTTGTGATTGCAGGTGCTATCCGCACATGTCATTGGCACTTCAAATTTTAATTGTAATCTTGTAATCGTGTGGGAACGAGCAGAAAGCAGAGGTGGTGCCTGTTTCATCTCCCACCTTCAGGAACGGTGCGCCATGGCAAGTATTCCGCCCAGTGACTCCCAAAGTTGGATGGATTGGTGTTGGATAAAATGCTAAAATGTCAAAAACTTAAAACCCAACCATAACCTGCCTGCCACATGGCCACTTTCAGTTCTAATGGAGATGGGGGGAATGCCAACCTGCTTCCAAGAAGCAGATTGGTCAATTTCATATTGTAAGGGCAGCATGGTCGAACAGTGGTTAGCACTGTTGCTTCATAGCGCCAGGGACCCGGGTTCGATTCCCGGCTTGGGTCACTGTCTGTGCAGAGTCTGCACATTCTCCCTGTGTCTGTGTGGGTTTCCTCTGGGTGCTCCAGCTTCCTCCCACAAGTCCCAAAAGACATGCTTGTTAGGTGAATTGGACATTCTGAATTCTCCCTCAGTGTATCCAAACAGGTGCCGTAGTGTGGCAACTAGAGATTTTCACAGTAACTTCAGTGCAGTATTAATGTAAGCCTACTTGTGACACTAATAAAGATTATTATTATTATTAATGAGGCTGACAGTCACTGATTTAAACTACTTGGCAGGTTTAACTGCGGCGCCTGGATTTTCCAAGCTTCAGGAAACCTAACAGCTGAAGGGAGGTGAGTACAGCTTCATGAAAAGTTAAATGCTTCTCCTGATCACCCAAACTCCCTGACCCACCGCATCAGACTATCAACCCTATACACCAACTTCCCTCGGTTGAAGATTTATCTGCTCCACCATAATGTTAGGGTTGCATCCTTCTTCCTCCCTCTAATCCACCACAGGTTTGGGGATCAGACAACCACCAACACCCCTTCACATTATCATGTGAGAGTACCTTTAAGAAATAGGTGTTTATAAATGGGCATGCATATAAATATCTGCAGTGAGAGTACCTTTAAGAAATGGTTGTTTATTACTGCAGTGATGTCAGAGTCAGAGTGTGAGTGGACCTGGGCTGTCTGTCAGCTTTTTACTTTTGATTTTGAGCAGGCTGTAGGATGTGTTTTAGTTTCGTTTCCAGAGCTGGATAGCTGCAGTCACAGCCAGAAGGTGTATGAATCTCTCTCTGAAATCTAAAGACTGTAAATCGATCCTGGTGATTTAAAACTAATAACAATAGTGACTTTAACCTGATGTGCTTCTGGTAAAAGGTGTTTTAAGTCGTATGGATGTTAAATAAAAGGAAAGCTTAAAGGTTTACTTAGTGTTGTAGTCTTGGGGGTTGTATTTGAATTAATGGTTGCTAAAATGTTCACTGTATGTTTTAAAAAGGTTAACTTGAGTTTATAGAATAAACATTGTTTTGCTTTAAAAAATACTTTTCCATTTCTGCTGTACCACACCTGTAGAGTGGGCCATGTGCTCCAAATGGCTTATTTTATAGTAGTATCATCGTATCTCTACAGTGCAGAGGGAGACCATTCGCCCATCGAGTCTGCACCAGCCCTCTGAAAGAGCCCTTATCTCGGCCCAATCCTCCACCCTATCCCCGTGACCCCACCTAGGGGCAATTTGGCATAGCCAATCCACCTAACCTGCACATCTTATTGGACTGTGCGATGAAACCGGAGCACCCGGAAGAAACCCATGTAGACACAGGAAGAATGTGCAAACTCCAAATAAGCAGTGACCCGAGGTCAGAATTGAACCCAGGTCTTTGGCGCTGTGAGGCAGTAGTGCTAACCATTTGCATTTTTTTCAATTCATTCTTGTTATGTGAACTCAGCCGCTCGACCAGCATTTGTTGCTCATCCTTAATTTCCCTTGAGAAATTAATGGTGATCTAGCTGCCTTCTTAAACCACACCACTGCAGTCTATGTAGTTTGGGGCATCCACAGTGCTGCTAGAAAGGGACCCCCAGGTTTCTGACCCAGCGACTGTGAAGAAATGGCAATATAATTACAAGTCAGCGTGGTGCATGGAAGGGAAGTCGCAGGTGGTACAGTTTCCATGACCAACCACATCAGAATGCTCAGGCAGAAGGAAGCAGAAAGCTCTCCCCTTACATCAAAGAAAGTGAAATCGAGGGAGTGTGTCCTCAGTCACAATGAGCTTTCAGGAAGTAAGGCTGTGCCACACCTTACATAGGATGAAATAACCCTGTGTTTCCTTCCACAATAGGGAGACGTAGGGTACATAGGCATGTGGTACAGCACCCTTATGGGTACAGGGCAACTGTCCAGGAGGCATAGTTGTCTCGCTTAAGCTGCAAATAAACAAAAATAAACAAGTGGACATTGCCTACAGCAGAACACAGGACCAGTGCTTGGCTACAGCCCAAGATGAGGTTAGACTTGCATAGTGGTCCAGCTGCAGGGCTCACACCTGTAACACACCAGGCTGCAGAGCACATATAACTGTGGTTGTTGCATGAGATTATATGAATCAGGCCCAGAGTTTCCGCAACACATGGACAGCTTTACATTAAATCTCTGGGTTCCTATGGTAGAGGAGAATTGACGGATGTAGTGAGATGCTGTATGCAAGAGGAATTCTGTCATGTCTTGGGAATTATTCGATCATTTTTCCACAGGAAGGATTTGGGAAAGAAAGAGTTACTTTTAAATGTTGTGTTTCAAAGCTACGTGACTTTTAAAAAGGTGAAAGGTAGCCACAATGTTTAAAATTGAACAATTTGATAGCTTGTCTTGGTAATTAAAAAAGCAGCTGCCTCCCATTGTTTTGGGACATATCTGATTCCAGATGCTTGGCCAGGTGTTTCTGGCAGGTCTAACCTTCTGGCTGTGACTCCAAGGAGATGAAAATAGAGACAGATCTTAAACAAGTGTCACAAGAGCGAGCTTTGGTCAAGATCAGATAGAAACACTTTGCTTTTATATAGCACCATTCACATTCTTGAGACATTCCAAACCAATTCACATCAAAGGAAATATTTTTGAAGTGTAAGATGCTGTGCTATGTAGGCAAATGTAGTGTACAGTTTATATATAGCAAGGTCCTACAAATGTAGCATACAGTTCATACATAGCAAGGTTCTACAAATGGCAACAAGATAAATCAGATAATTGTTTTTGGTGCTGTTAGTTAAAAATTGGCTAGAATTCCCCTTTCTTTTCTCCAATTGTGAAAAGAGCTCTCCTCTATCTACCAATCCTAGGTAAAACATCTGATCTGAAAAGTCAGCACATTCAATGTTGCAGCACTGACTCACTATTACATTGAAGTGTCAGCTTAGATTACATGCTCATGTTCTTTTTCGAGTAGGTCTTGAACCTACAACCGCCTAACTCACAGGCGGGAGTGCTGAGACAGACACCTAGAAGGGATATGCAGGAGGGTAGTTTGGAGCTATTTTGTTTAAAATCAATCAAAACGGTGATGCAAGAAAGAAAAGCATATTCCTTTTTGTTTCAGTACGTTGTGCTAATTGAATGAAAAGACTCCAATCATAACTGCTCAGTATATCAATTTCCTGTAAAGTACAGTATCTTAACTAATCATGTCTGGCCTTGTAACACAGCTGTTTTCTGAGACTGCCTTCAAAACCTATTGAGCTGGTTTAGCTCATGGGCTAGACAGCTGGTTTGTGATGCAGAACAAGGCCAGCAGCACGCGTTCAATTCCCGTACCAGTTTACCTGAACAGGCGCCAGAATGTGGCGACTATGGACTTTTCACAGAAACTTCATACTTGTGACAATAAAGGGTTATTGTTATTATTCTTATTAAAAGATTTAAAGGGAACTTCAGGCAAGAGTTTAAGCCTGTATCAGTGACTTAAAATTCCTATATGTATTGTTATATCCTAACTATCCTATATTGTTGGGCATCATATTTTTCATAAATGTCCTTCAATGGTTGCTCAATTTTTCTCAGTGAAGTTTTTCCTATGTGCTACATTTCATTTCAAGTTGATTTATTGTATTACAGAAGCTAGCACAACTGGTATAAGGGACCAGTTGTTATTTTACAAACTGCTAGGAAAAAATGCATTTTTACAACTACTTACCCCCAGGAGGCATCTTTATTGCTGCAAGATCACTTATCACATATCCTTGACTATTGGAGGCATTTACTTGCACGGTGTAGTTGGAATAGGGAAGTAGTCCTCTTATGGTTACCCATGTATCAGCTTCTGAACTTTCGTATAATCTCTGGGTTAGGAGCCTGATAGAATAGTTACTTTTACCTATAAAAGAGGTAAATGATATAGTCAGGCCTTTTACATTGCAGAACGTTTTGATTTTCAACAATGAATATGGAGTATGTTAAGATCCCCGTAAAGGCTGGTAACTTTCAAAAGAAAGGAATCCCCAGAACACCAATTGAAAGAAAATCGATCGATAATATTTCACTTTTTTAAACTTTTACTTTAACAAAGCAACCAAAATCAACATAATGCATACATTACCTAATGGGATATTTCAAATACAAAGTTAAGTTTCACTTTAAATAGTTGATACAACAAAGACACACTTGAAGTAATTGCAAGGACTTATTACTTGCGGCACAAATGTGGCACCATTTGCAATCTCAGTCTTTCAAACTTAGCTTCTATTATGTATGATCATTTACTTCCCACTCAATTGTTTCAGTCCTTAAGTTGCATTCAATAGCAGCAGTATTCCATCTGAATTCCCTGGATATGGTTAAAGATGAGGCACACATTTACAGATCCTCTCTAATTTGAATCATGACAGTCCCGAGAGCACAAATTCCCCAGAGACTGTCTTCTGCGATCCTTTAAATAGTCTGATTGGCTCTGGCAACACTGAAACAGCAAGGGTGGGTCTTGTGCAATCCACAAACACCTCACTCTTTCTGTCTTAAGCTCTCTGTCCTTTCCAGATGCGCAACACACACAGTACACTGGCTGGGATTTTCCAGTCCCACAATTTGGAGAGCAGCCAAATGTCTGTTGACTTTGGGCAGAAAATCCTAGCCTTAGTCTCTGCTATATTCTCAGAACCCTGCTTCAACACCAGCCGAAACTGCCAAACAGGATAATGATCCATTTGTGGAGAGCCTTGCTTGTTTGCACTCACACCAATGTGAGAAACTCTGAACTACCATCCACCAGATAGGCTGGAATCCCAATTAGCTTTCTATTCACCTTTTTGCTTCACTATTTTCTGTTTTTGTTTCAGATTCCAGTAATTTGCTTTTAACATTATTCTGTATATTTAGATTAGTAAAAGAAGCTAAAATATTGATCCATCTTTCTCTATCTGATGCTAATTAAATTGTTGTGCACTTCTAGCATTTTCTGTTTTCATTTCAGATTTTCTTCATAGCTCAAACATTGTTACACCCCTGCCAACAACAGAAAGAGCAAGTAATATATTCCTTAAATATGATGATATGTCATAATCACATTTTTGCTGTTATAACAAATTTAGTATTTTCCAAAATTTCCAGGTAAATTGTAAGGCAGCATGCTGAATCTAGCAGAAATTCCAAATTAGTCACAGGACGCCTTCAGTTTTAGGCTTGGAAATTTGGTTATGCTGGCAGTGATGCAGGGCGCAATCACTAAGCAGGTAAGATTAAGGCACAACCAATTTTGGTTTTTGGGCCTCATTCAAATGAGGCTAGAAAATTGTGGAGGTCTGTTGGGCATAACCAGAGAGGTGTCAAGGCAGCAATCTGAAGAGCAGAGAGTCAATCAGGAGGTGGTAAGCAGTGGTTGTTAGTAACCCAGAGTTCTAAGGTAGAGATAAGGAAATTGGTTCCGCATGAGACCCTCCACCTGTAATAATGGTGAGAAATACATTACTATCCAATTTGAGGAACTCGATTTGCACAGCACACATTTATTCTCAGTTAACCTGTATAAAGTTAAACCAGAATCCAAGATATGAAATAATTCTCACATTTCGTCGACAGCAGTGCACATAAGATAATGAGCCTGTCATGCACATTGCAAATTACACAGCTTATATTGTCCAGATAATTGCAAACCTTATGAGAAATTTGTTAAGGCAGAAAAAAAATCATATAATTCCATTTTGATTAATTACCTTCTAATTCGTGTTGTGTGTTTTCCCTTACTACCAGTGCGAAATTTATGAGATCTCACACCTACCCATGTGTTTCTCCACATTCTACCTGAGTTGCAAGAATGCATGAAGTGGCCGGCTGCTTTTGTAGTGAAGGAATTTCTTGACCATCATCTCATGGCAGCAAATCTCAAGATGGACCAGCTGCAAGCTGCACTTGTGCAGAACCATGAGTAATTTTGTCCTGCATCCTTTCAGCTACACGTACAGATGTCAGCAGGGGTAGGCTGAAGGGTATGCATGTGTTGCTATCCTGAGAGACAGCACACATATCTGAGCGCATTCCAGACACATTCCATTACCGGGCACTGACTCTACTAACCACTGAGCCTCAAAGGGATAAAGTGACTAATGGGTCTGAAGTGCTGGCAGAGCTAGATGCATTGGCTGTGCCTAATCTTCCCCTTACATGGCTAGACGAAGAACAGCGAATAGATCAGATGAGCAGCATGTAAGTTTAATGATATAATTAACTGTCAAATTGCAGAAGATGCAGTAAAAAGAATAGCAGAATCCCATGCTGGCACCTCCTGTTGGCTGACATAATTCACTGCCATAAGTATTTGGTTGACTTGGTTCTCAGGAAAGATGTAATGGTAGGGATGGATTATCCGCAGCACTTGGTCTGATCACCATTAAAGATGGCTGGAGCTGACTGGAGGTAAGACAGTACTGACTTCATCCATATTGTTTCTTAGTGCTATTAGTAGACGAGAACTGACAGATTTCAGAGAAACTATTTTGGAAGTCCTTCAGAAAATAGGATCTTCCTTTAGGAAGTGAGGTCCACCTTGCCATTAAAAACAGTATGGGTGAAATTAATTCCGTTTTACTCGTGTGCGGATGCGAGAACAAATCAAGAAGATGTTTGCTGGGCGTCATGCACGGTAAAGGTATGTCACATTCAGAACTTTAAACATGGACTATATTCAGTATAGATTTTTCTGGGACTACATTTTCTTTCAAGAACAGACATTACAAGACTGCTAAAATGGCTGCCGGGGGTGGGTTTTGAATTTTCTGCGTAGACTCAGAACTACCTCAAGTGCTCGTAATGTTCCTAATTGAACGATAGGGTTGGGTACCCCCCCTTGAATGGGGGCTGTATAGCACAGGGCTAAGTCGCTGGCTTTGAAAGCAGACCAAGGCAGGCCAATAGCACGGTTCAATTCCCGTATCAGCCTCCCCGAACAGGCGCCGGAATGTGGCGACTAGGGGCTTTTCACAGGAACTTCATTTGAAGCCTACTTGTGACAATATGCAATTTTCATTTCATATCATGACAAAACCATTTGTGGGATTCACACTTCCTGTTGTTTGTGGATTAACGCAAAACTTCAAATCTCCTAGTCTCCTAGACTTGTGTTCAAGTTTGAAGCTTAACAAAGAGACCTGTAGAGAATCCAATTAATCATATGTAGGTGTGAAAGCCACCATCCATCCTCCATCTTGCAGCAATGGCTTTGAACTTCAAATAATTCTGGTTGGACAATAGAAGTAGTGACTAGGTAGACACACATCACCAAAACTGACACCAGATAACGAATCTTATTACTCCAAGAGCCGGGATAAAACCAGTCAGTCTGCAAACAGCACAGTAAGAAGCAGCAGGAACAGTAAAGACAGCAACATCCTTAACATTGGAGACTGTGACATTGTAAAATATCCAAGTCTGTTCCTTTTTAGGTTCACCAGCACAGAAAACTGACTTCTTTTTAATACTACAATCTACTAACTTTGTAACCTGCTGAAAATCCTCAGGCTGGATTCTTCGCCGGCGGGATGCTCCGTTTTGCCAGCAGCCCGGGGGTTTCCCGACGGCATGGCTGCCCACAATGGAAAACTCCATTGACCAGTCGGCGTAACGGAGCATCCTGCCGGCGGGATGAAACAGAAATGTGGCGCGGCGGAGCGGAGATTCCAGCCCAACGTCTTTGGGAAATCCTGCAACACCTTTGATCTATAACGTCAGATATTAACGTCACCGAGCTACACTTCAAGAGTGGAAATAATTATTTTCTTCACCAGGCTTACACCGAGACATGGCAATCGCATGACTTACAAACTATTCCTTTGTTTATAACTGTACTATTCTCTTTAACTATACTTTCCTCAGGTGTGCATGCGTGTCTGTATGTGAGTGGTGAATAAGTGACCTCAAATTAGATTTTTGGGGTAAAGGAGTGAATCAATAATCCTCTTTACTTAAACCCACAAAAAGCATGCTGCTGGCTATTCGAATATGCCATACACCCAGAGTTCAGGAAACACCCACATCTTCCTTTCAAAAACACACTGATTACAGACAGCAAGAGGAAGGAACAGATGTTTCAATTCTCTCTCATCCCTGTCTGGAACAGAACCAGAAACTGTGCCCATGATCTCAACCAACTGTAGTGAATCAGCAAAACCTGACATTAAAATAATAAACTGGAAGCAAAAGGGAAGAGATCAACAGCTGAAATTGGTTCTTTAAAAAATGGGACTAACTACAGAAACAGGCTTCATATATATTAACACTAGAAAATACCGGGCGGGATTCTCCATTCCTGAGACTAAGTGTTGACGCCGGGGCAGGATTTGTGGATTTCCGTAACAGCAAAACTGGCGCCACACCTGGACCGATTCAGTGACTTCTAAGGGGGTAGCACTGGCACCATGTGGAACACAATCGGTTCCAATGGGAAACGGTGCCGGATTTGCCAGATTCGGGATTGACATTCAGGAGGCTGACAAGCTGCAGCGGCAGATACACACATCACTCCCCACACACACCATCCCAGCCAACAAGATGGCAGCAAGGAGAATGGTCCTGAGATTCACGGACACCAGGCTCACAACCCTCGTGGACACCGTGGAGGAGTGGCGGGCCACCCTGTACCCCGGCCCCGGAAGGAGGCTGCAAGTCACCGGCGTTCGCAAGAGGCCTCCACCAACAGGTCCGGAAGAGCTTGCAGTGTCATAAAAAACTGCACAAACTACTCAGGGCAGCCAGGGTGAGTAGGCAGTACTGTCACCCTGGCACCATCCCACAAACCCATTACCCCATCGCCCCCCAACCCGGCAGGGGTCTGAACCCCCACCCTGCACCACATGCCAGCACCCATACCAGCCGCCATGGCCGGGTGCCCTGGCCACTGAAGCCATCAGCTATCCACCCCCTGGGCTGCATGCATCGGACTGTCTAACACTGTCCGTTTTCTGTGTCCCTGCCCCCCCCTCCCCCAGGTGAAGGCACTCATAACCGCAAGGATGGGGAAAAGACTGGAGGGGGACGGCTGGACCTGTGGCCCTTTACCATGGCAGAGCAGCAGGCCCTGGACGTGGTCGACGGGCCCAAGGAAAGGGACGTTGCCAGGGTGAAGATCGGGCGAGGAAGTGAGATCCCGTTGACTTGCGGTTTTCTGTGCCATGTGCGTCAATGCCCACCCCACAACTACCCTCACCCTCACAGCACTCCCTCACCACCCTCACCCCTACACTACCCTCACCCCACATCCCCACACCACCCTCACACCACCTTCACTCCCAAAACCACACCACCCTCACACCAACCGCAGTAACCCCCCAGCCAGTGGTTTAATCATGCGTGTTGTCTTGTGTCTTGCAGGAGCTGCAGGTGATGGGGCGGATCCTTCTGGCATACCCCGCCCCCAGCCACAGCCAAAGTCAGAACCACGCCCCCCGTGTCCCAAGCAACGATGACGACACTGACACGGAGAGGACCCATATGCCCAAGACCCAGGACACCCCAGAGCTCAAGTATGATGTTGACATCGATTTCCCGTCACAGCTGTCTCCAACACCCTCCACCATCCCTGAGACACTCACCTCGGTTGGGCACTTTGGTGAAGAGGCTCCTGGGACACTATCTGGTGCGCACCACACACATGCAACGGTACCTCAGGTGGAGGTAGGAACCCCAGAGAGGGTGGAAGATCAGAGGGTGGTCCAACCCCAGGGACTAGCTGCCGTCCAGACAGGTCTCGGGCTTCTGGAAACAGCGGTCCCATTGATGATGGTGACGCAGGCACAGAGCCGGGGACTACGTAAGGGGTTGTCAACAAATATCCAGTGGCTGCAGGTGTACTTGGAGGAGTCCAACCACCTGCAAGGGTTGAAGGTGGTGCCAACCATGTGTGCTACCCAGGCCAACACCACATGGGTGGCATCTGCGCTGGAGGCCTTGGTTCGATGATATCGGCCATAGGTCAGGATATCCAAGGCCTGGGGCATTCTGCGAGTGGTGACCGAGGCACAGTATAGGGCTGGCCTGGCACATGCAGCTATGTACCAGAACCACCTTGACATTGCAGCGGCGCTCCAGAGCTTGGCCCAGTCACAATGGGTCCTGGCTGCGGCGTCAACGGCATTGCCCAGCTATAGAGTGACCTGAGCCGTTTCCAGAGGGACCTAGCACAGTCCTAGAGGGAGGTGGCCCAGTCCCTATGCTCCATGGCCTTGAGCATGGAGATCCTAGTCGAGATGATAGAGGGCCTCCCCTCTACAGCATCCAGCAGGGTCTCCAGCACTGCATCTGTGAATCGGGGTGCTGCCATCCTGTTGGCGGGAATGAGTGCGTGTGGGGAGTGGAGTGGTTATATGCAGCTGCAGCTTGTCAGCCTCTTGAGTGACTCCGTTGAATTGGACACCATTTGTCATTGGAATCTCTCAAGTTCCACACGATACTGGTGATATCAGATATTAACAGATCATGAATTGCTCTGGGACCGGTGCCACTTTAATAGTTGTAGACATTTACCGATTCAGTCCCGGAATCAACACTTAGGGCGGGATTCTCTGTTCCCTGACATAGATTGTGTAATCGGCAATCGGGCAGAGAATCCCTTTTGACGCCGAAATCAGGGGAGCCGCCTGTTTGACGTAGGTCTTGTATGCTCTGCCCCTCCGAAATGACATCCTTGCGGCGCCAAGTTGGGGCGAGTTCCCGATGGTGCGGTTCACTCATGGTCTCAGCCGTGCGGGAACCCGGCGTGGCAGCTGCAGACTGTGTCCAGCGCCGCCACAGTTGGGTGGGAGCCATGCTGCTGGCCGGGGGGGCTTCCGCGAGGGCAGGGGGGACTGGTGGGGGATGGCCAGGGGGGCACTATCTGGCAGGTTGGGTCTGTGCACGGCCAGCGCCATGTTTTACGGCGCGTCCGCTGCAGGTCGTTGCCATGCGAATGTGCGGCCATGAACCTGGCCATTCTCAAGCTGTTTATTTTGTGGAGGCCAGGAGTTTTACGTGGGGTGGCTGCCGATTTGTTCCACGTAAACGCCACAGATTCTCCGCACTTAGCCCCAGAATCAGAGAAATTGGCCCTTCATCTCTGAAATGGAAAATCCCGCCCAGGAACGTTTGCTAAAAGACACTCAACCCTTCCTTGAATTTGAAAAAATTAAACAACTTCTATTCAACCTGTGGATGCAGCACTCTAAATTGACTACACTTACCATGGATTAAGAGAGATAATTTAAAAGGACTTCAAACATTGCCTCCCTCACAGCCTTAAGACTCATATGGAAGAGCAGAGGGATTTAACAGCCTTGAATGCTGCAACCCTCACTGATGGTGACAAGCTCACACATAGACATGGGAACATGGGCAAAACCCGTTCGTAATAACCCTCAGAAATGTGGAAAAGACAGAAAAAGAGAAAACCAAGGAAGATGGGGCAGCCATTAAAAAGCACCGAGAAATAAGAGTGCAATAATTCCCCCAAGAGCCAGAAGAGAAGGCACAGGGAGCAGGACTGACTCCTGGAGACCTGCGTGTCCCATGGTAGTAAGGCTGGACACACATTGTCAAACAGCTGGAAGCTCAGGGAGAGGCCTCACAGCTTGTTAGTGATCCATCTATGCAGCTCTGAGAGGGACACCCCTGTTGTTGGCACAGCAAATCAGATTGCGGCCCTACCAGCAGAAACTGACCCCTCTATAAGTACCAACCCATACCTGGTAGAACCGAACAAAATCCCTGAAAGGTCACTGAGTTTTGTCCTCCAAGGAAAAGTGTCTCTATACTTCTCTCAGGAAATGGGCAAGTCTATCATACTGTCCAGGGATACAGAAGCCACTCAATTTGTAACGTGGAAGAAAACCTGACAGCTTCCCCATAGATTTCTGTGATTTCCAAGGTATTAATCAATGGGTTTGGAGGATGATGCATATCCATTCCTTTCTATTGGGTGCACTTACAATGTGACCTAATCTCTGAGCCAATTACTGGTTTACGGGTGGCACAGTAGCACAGTGGTTAGCACTGTTGCTTCACAGCTCCAGGGTCCCAGGTTCGACTCCTGGCTTGGGTCACTGTCTGTGCGGAGTCTGCACATTCTCCCCGTGTCTGCGTGGGTTTCCTTCGGGTGCTCCGGTTTCCTCCCACAGTCCCTTAAGACATGTCGTTAGGTAATTTGGACATTCTGAATTCTCCCTCTGTGTACCCGAACAGGCGCCGGGATGTGGCGACTAGGGGATTTTCACAGTAACTTCGTTGCAGTATTAATGTAAGCCTACTTGTGACAATAAAGATTATTATTATTATTATGAAGGGATTATCCCTAAACTGCCAGTGGCCCGAATTTCCCCAGGCTGTGTTGTGGCCCAATCCCAAACTGGGCAGGCAAATTGAATGAATGAAGAGCCAGTGTCACACTAGAATGTAGTGCCCCCAGGGTACTGAAGGAAATCCTGCAGATTGCCATTCCAATGCCTGAACATGTGGGTGCCCTTAAAATCAAATCTGAATAAGCAGGCACTTTTTTCTAGCCTCACCAGAATTCTGCAAGACACATCAGGTTGTGGGAAAGTCATAAATCCACAATAAACCCTCCCACTCAATCCCACATTGCTGTTTAATCCAGGTGCAATTCTGGACCTTACTGCAGTTTAGGGATAATCCCTACAATCAGATCAGGGATTGAATTTCACCCCTTGTGTGTTCCAGGAGATATGTCCATCCAGCGAGGATGTCAAGGTACATGTATTAACATTTTATTTAATTTCAAAACGTTGGTTTACAATGCATGCTTACTGCACATCACTCTAAGTTTGGTGCACCAGCACAGAGGGAAAACAAAATGCAATAACATCTTTGGCAACAGTTTGGAAGCTAAATTGGCCTCTCTAACACTTATTTTTTAGGTGGTCACTAACACTGGAAAATGGTCTCTGTAATGCATGTGCATGTTCTGCTTTGACTTATTTGGTCTTCAATAAGAGTTACAGTATTTGGTGTGTTATCAGTTTTGACTTCCAACATCTGGGCCGGGATTCTCCGGTATCCGGCGGGCGGGCCGTATCGGAGCCAAAGAGTGACGTGAACCACTCCGGCGTCGGGCCGCCCGGAAGGTGCGGATGATTCGGGGGCTAGGCCGGCGCTGGAGTGATTGGCGCCATACCAACCGGCGCCGAAGGGCCTCCACCGGCTGGTGCGAAGTTTGCGCATTCGCAGGAGCGCCAGCATGTTCCCAGAATCGCTGGTGTGATTCCTGCGCGTGCGCAGGGGGTTTCCTCTCTGCGCCGGCCATGGCGGAGCTTTACACAGGCCAGCGCAGAGGGAAAGAGTGCCCCCATGGCACAGGCCCGCCCGCAGATCGGTGGGCCCCAATTGCAGGCCAGGCCACCGTGGGGCCCCCCCCGGGGCCGGATCCGCCCGCGCCCCCCGAGGTCTCCGCTGGCCGTGCTCAGAGCCAGGTCCCACCGGTACAGACCTGGTCTAATCCACGCCGGCGGGACTGGCCGAAAACAGGCAGCTGCTCAGGCCACTGGGGCCCAGAGATTCGCCGGGAGGGCCACAGCCAACGGCCACCGACCGGCATGGCGCGATCCCCGACCCCGTCAAAAAACCTGCACCGGAGAATTCGGCAACCGGCGTCGGAGCGGCGGGGCGGGTTCACGCCCCCCCCCCCCCCCCCCCCCTGGGAATTGTCCGACCCGGCGGGTGGAGTCGGAGAATCCCACCCGTGGTCTTCTTCTCTCATTGTTTTTATACCACTTTTGGTACATGGATAGCTGTGGATGCACTTACCAAAGGGTCACCGCTGTAAAAATAATGTGACATTGTACCGTTGTATCCAGCCAGTCAATACAAGTCTTGATAAAGATATTGATGGATTTGCCAGGTATCTGGACATTTTTGTTCAACTTGTTTCTTTCAATTATCTTGCTACTCCATAATTTAAAATAATTATCAAAGGCCTTTAAGATCCCTTTCAATTTGTTGGATTTTTCATTACTGCCTTGTCTTGCTACAGCAACATCACCAATTGCTCCAACAAAGTACAATAATGTATTGACTTGTTCCGTGTCTGGTTTGTTGTTTAATCTGGGTGCAATTCTGAACCTTAAAAATCGCTTTTGCCGACGACTTCCGGTGGCGGCTATGGAGGAGTAAGTCGCACATTTGGTGGCTCTCGATCCGGTCGGACTTTTGGACCCTTTTCCCCGGCGTTTTTGTACTTTTGAGTGCTTGGTCGGAAGGCATAAACACTCAGGTGCTGACTCCAGGCACAGGTGTATAGAATTAAGAAGCAGAAAGAATTGCAAACAGTTGAAGAAGTGGGCAAACAAGGGCAGTGTGGAAGCTGCAGCTGAGGACAATATGGCCGATGTCCGGACCCCGGTGCAGGCAGCTCAGCCAACAACGGAGCATCTGTTGAAGGTAATCCAAGAGGGCTTTACTGCTTTGAAGCGGGACAGCTTAGACCCGATTCAGAAGTCTATCGAGCGCCTTGAGCAGAGGCTGGATGCCCAGGATCGTCCGATCCAGAAGCTGGAAAAGGCACTGGAGGAGCAGGAGGATCACCAAACGGTGGTGGAGGCAGAGGTGGAGAGGCTGAAGGCCCAGCAAAAAAGGCTCCTGGAAAAGGTGGAGGACCTAGAAAATAGGTCTCGTCGGCAGAATTTGAGAATCGTTGGTCTCCCGGAGGCGGCTGAGGGATAGTATACCGCAGCAAATGTGGCGGGCATGTTCCAGAAGCTGTTGGGAGATGATGTTTTTCCGCGCCCGGTGGAGGTGGACAGGGCGCACAGGGTGCTGGCGAGGTAGCCGCGAGCGGGAGGCCCCCCCCCCCGAGCGATGGTGGTCCGGTTTCACAGGTTCCTGGAGAAGGAGTGGGTGCTACAGTGGGCCAAGTGCACGCGGAGCTGCCTATGGAATAACAGTGTCTTGCGCATCTACCAGGACCTGAGCGTGGAGGTGGCCAGAAGAAGGGCAGGCTACAGGCAAGTCAAAGAGATTCTGTTTAAGAAGCAGGTGAAGTTTGGGCTGCTGTATCCGGCGCGCCTGTGGATCACACACGAGGGACGGCACCATTACTTTGAGGAGCCCGAGGATGCGGTGGACTTCGCCAAGAGAGAAGGGCTGGTGCCGAACTGAGGACTTCTTGGACTTGGGTTAATAAGACACTGAGCGATGTTTACACATTTTTCTGGTGCTGTGTTTTTCTTTTTTTTCTTCCTGGTTTTTCTGTTTCCCTCCTGTACTTGAGTTTTTGTTGGGATAAAAGAGGGAGGTTAAGGTATGTGGTGCTGGGGGCTTTTTGTGTTCGGGTCGGGGGGGTTGGAAGTGCCTGTTACTTATTCTGTTTTATTTGATTTGCACTAGCATTGGGGCTTTCTTTGTCTCTCGTTTTGTTTGTTTCTTTTCAGAGTAATTGCTCGAGGATGGCTGGTTTGGGGAAGTGGTGTCGATGGGCGGGGGTGGTGTGGGTCAGAGGGAACAATAGGTGGGAGACCTGTTGGCGCCGGAGTTGAGAGTCACCAGGCTAGCTGGGTGAGCTGGTCCACGGAAGCCAGGTGGGGAGTGTGTATTTAGTTAATTTATGGCAGGGGTTAGGTTACAGGGTGTTGTTGCTAGGGTGGGGGAGGGGGATAGTTGTTCTGCTGACGAGGGAGGGACTTATATGTGGGATCATGGAGGAGGTCGGAGGTGGGGGCTGCCAGGAGGTGGGCCAGGGGAAGAGCGACACAGGGGCTGGGGGCGGCCCCAAGAAAGGGGATGGCTGATCGGCGGGGGCACGGTGCCCCTAAACCAGGCTGATCACCTGGAATGTTAGAGGGTTAAATGGGACGGTACAGAGGGCGCGTGTGTTCGCGCATCTGAGGGCACTGAAAGCGGACGTGATAATGCTTCAGGAGACTCACCTGAAAGAAGCTGACCAGGTCAGATTGAGGAAGGGCTGGATTAGCCAGGTCTTCCACTCGGGGCTGGACACTAAAACCAGCGGGGTCACGATTTTGGTCAACAAACGGGTGCAATTTGAGGCGGGCAGCACAATCTCGGATGGGGGAGGCAGATTTGTCATGGTGAGTGGCAAGCTCGAGGGTATGAGGGCAGTTTTGGTCAATGTATACGCCCCAAATTGGGACGATGTGGATTTTATAAAGAGACTGCTGGGGAAGATACCTGACCTGGACTCGCACAGGCTGATCATGGGAGAGGATTTTAACACAGTCCTTGACCCCGGCCTAGACCGATCGTGTCCAAGAACGGGTAAGATGCAAGCAATGGCGAAATAACTGAGGGGGTTCATGGAGCAAATGGATCATGGATCCATGGAGGGCTAGTCGGTTGACGGGGAGGAGTTTTCGTTCTATTCACATGTCCATAAGGTGTATTCCCGAATTGATATTTTCATCATGAACAGGGATTTATTAGCGGGGCTGATGGATGTAGAATATTCGGTGAGCGCTATTTCGGACCATGCCCCGCACTGGGTTGATCTGCAGGTCTGCAAGGAAAGTTTTTAGCGCCCTCAATGAAGGCTGGAGGTCGGTTTGTTGGTGGTTGAGGCGGTGTGTGAGAGGGTGAGGAAATGTATGCAAAACTACCTGCAGGTCAATGACACAGGGGAAGTCTCAGCGGCGGTGCCCTGGGAAGCGCTGAAGGCGGTGGTGAGAGGGGAGCTAATTTCAATCAGGGCACATAGGGACAGGACGGACAGGGCAGAAATAGACCGACTGGTAAGGGAGATCATACAGATAGGCAGGAGATATGCGGAGATTCCGAGTGCAGAGCTATTAAGGGAACGACGAAGGCTACAGACTGAGTTTGGGATGCTGTCCACAGGCAAGGCTGTGGAGCAGCATCGGAAGGCGAGGGGTGCGATTTACGAGCACGGGGAGAAAGCCAGTAGAATGCTGGCACAGCAACCGAGGAAGAGGGAAGCGGCCAGGGAAATAGAGAAGGTAGTCGACGGGGGGGGGGGGGTGGGGACGACGACTTGGTAGGGGATTCGGCGGGGCTGAACAAGATGTTCAGGGACTTCTATAACAAGCTTTACTCCTCTGAACCCCCCCACCCGGGGCGGGAGGGGATGAGACGCCTTCTGGATGAACTGACCTTCCCAAAAGTGGGCAGGGGATTGGTAGACGGGTTGGGGGCCCGAATCAGGACTGAAGAAATATTGATGGGCTTGAGGGCCATGCAATCGGGTGAAGCCCCGGGGCCGGATGAGTATCCGGTGAGTTTTACAAAAAGTTCTCCGAGATGGTGGGCCGGGGCAGCTAGGGTTTTTAATGAGGCAAGAGACAGAGGGGTGTTACCCCCGATGAGGTCACAGGACACCATCTCCCTGATATTGAAATGGGACAAAGACCCGGAGGCATGTGGGTCCTATAGGCCGATCTCTTTGCTCAACGTAGATGCTAATATTCTGGCCAAGCTCTTGGCGGCTAGGATTGAGGACTGTGTGCCAGACGCCATTATGGAAGATCAAACCGGGTTCGTCAAGGGCAGGCAGCTGATGGCCAACCTAAGAAGGCTGCTGAATGTGATTATGATACCCCCGGAGTGTAAGGAGGTAGAGGTAGTTGTGGCAATGGATGCTGAGAAGGCTTTCGACCGGGTTGAGTGGGACTATTTATGGGAGGTGCTGGGACGTTTTGGGTTCGGGGAGGGCTTTGTCGACTGGGCCGGACTGTTGTACCAGGCTCCAGAGGCGAGTGTGAGGACGAACAGGACGACATCTGACTATTTCAGACTGTACCGTGGGACAAGGCAGGGGTGTCCCCTCTCCCCACTGTTGTTTGCGTTAGCAATAGAGCCGCTGGCAATTGCCCTAAGTGCTTCTAGAGGCTGGAAGGGGCTGGAACGGGGGGGGGGGGGGGGGGGGGGGGGGGGGGGGGATTCGGCTGGTTCTCGGGGTACAAACTGAACATGGCAAAGAGTGAGTTGATTGTAGTCCAGGCAAGGGGCCAGGAGGGTAGGTTGAGGGGCTGCCGTTCAGGTTAGTGGAGGACAATTTTAGATACTTAGGGATACTGGTGGCACGGGACTGGGGCCATCTGTACAAGTTGAACTTGTCTCGGTTGGTGGAGCAAATGAGGGCTGAGTTCCGGAGGTGGGATGTGCTCCCACTGACACTCAAGGGGAGAGTGCAGACGGTTAAAATGACGATCCGCCCGAGATTCCTGTTCGTTTTCCAGTGTCTCCCCATTTTCATTCCGCGGTCTTTTTTCAAGAAGGTTAATAAAATGATTATGGGATTTTTGTGGGCGGGTGAAGAGGGTGATGCTCGAGAGGAACTGAGGGGAAGGGGGGCTGGCGCTGCCAAACTTTAGTAATTACTACTGGGCGGCCAACATAGATATGATAATGAAGTGGATGGTGGGTGCGGGGTCGGTTTGGGGGCGGATGGAGGCCGCTTCTTGCAGGGGGGCCAGTTTGGCAGCCTTGGTTACGGCACCCCTGCCGCTTCCACCGGTACGGTACTCCACCAGCCCCATAGTGGTGGGGACTTTGCAGATATGGGGCCAATGGAGAAGGCACGTGGGTGGAATGGGAGCATCGGTTTGGTCCCCAATTTGCGGTAATCACCGGTTTGCCCCGGGGAATATGGACGGTGGGTCCCGGCATGGCGGAGGGCTGGGATTGAGAGGATGGGGGATTTCTTCTTGGAAGGGAGCTTCCCGAGCATGAGGGCGTTAAAGGAGAAATTTGGGCTGGCGAGAGGGAATGAGTTCAGGTACTGCAGGTGCGGGTCTTTCTACGCAGACAGATTCCGTCCTTCCCATGCCTGCCACTCAGGGGGATCCAGGACAGGGTAGTGTCCAGTGGATGGGTGGGGAAAGGGAGAGTCTCGGATATATATAAAGAATTTATGGGAGCGGAGGAGTCACAGACCGAGGAGCTGAAACTTAAGTGGGAAGAGGAGCTCGGAGGTGAGATAGAAGAGGGCTTATGGGCGGAGGCGTTGAGCAGGGTGAACGCGACCGCAACATGCGCCAGGCTCAGCCTGATTCAATTTAAGTTCGTCCACAGGGCCCACATGACAGCGGCCCGGATGAGTACATTTTTCTGATTGGAGAACAGGTGCACCAGATGTTCGGGAGGGCCGGTGAACCATGTCCACATGTTTTGGGCATGTCCAAATCTCAGGGGGTACTGGCAGGGCTTCGCGGATGTTATGTCCCGGGTACTGAAAACAGGCGTGGTGATGAGTCCAGAGGTGACTATTTTTGGGGTTTCGGAGGACCCGGGAGATCAGGGGGAGAGAAAGGCTGACGTTTTGGCCTTTGCTTTTCTGATAGCCCGACGACGAATTCTGTTGGCATGGACGGACTCAAAATCTCTGAAGTTGGAGGCCTGGCTATCAGATATGGTGAGCTTTCTCGGTCTGGAGAAGATTAAGTTCGCTTTGAGAGGGTCACTGTATGGGTTCGCCCACAGGTGGCAACCATATATCGACTTCTTCGCGGAAAATTAGTCGTCAGCAGGGGGAGGGAGGGGGGCTAGGGTAATGTAGGTTAGGGGGTAGTTAGGCTGGTCCTTGTGGGAGGGGAGCTGGGTTTCTTGCACTATAACAATTGTTTTTTGCACACTGTTTTATATTATTGTTGTTTATTGTGCCAAAATGTCTCAATAAAATTGTTTTTCAAAAAAAAAAAAATCGCTTTTGCCATACTACCCAATTCTGTATCTGATCTGTTCCTTCCAAGTGTATATATCGGCCTGACAAGATACATTTTGTATCTGTAGCTGTTTTAAGCTCTTCGGAGCCATGATGCAGTAATAGAGTTTTCCCATGCTGGTCAGACTTTCACTGATACCCACTGTGGTCGCTGACCCTCTTCAGTCGTCATTCCTCAACTTTACAGAATTTTATAACTAAGTCCAATCACTGCCTTCTTCTCACTGGGGAACCTTACTGAAGCAGCCAAATTTATTTTTCAATTGCTGCCACGTGGTTGCCACGTGTGTAGAATCATAGAATCCCTACAGTGCAGAAGGAGGCCATTCGGCTCATTGGGTCTGCATCAACCCTCTGAAAGACCACCCCACCTAGGTCCACTCCCCCACCCCATTCCCGTAACATCGCTCAATCTTTGGATACTAAGGGGTAATTAAGCCTGGCCACTCCACCTAACCTGCACATCTTTGGACTGTGGGAGGAAACCGGAGCATCCGGAGGAAACCCACGCCGACATGGAGAAAACGTACAAACTCCACACAGTCACCCAAGGCCAAAATTGAACCCGGGTTCACTGGCTCTGTGAAGTAGCAGTGCTAACCACGGTGCCACCATGCTGCCCACGTAATTGCACCAACCTCGGATCCGGACTTGGGGGTGTATTGAAACCCACACTCGCTGAAATTGAATTTTTCCCAATGTTGCCAGCTTACTGCACCACTCAAGGTTGAAGATTTTAAGCCTTTTTCCAGGTTTGCTCAACTTCCTCAATCATCGCCATGTTCTTTAACTCTGCTGCTGGATCGGGATTTTCATGGACCAGCTCGTGCTCTGGGGTCGCCCTTAGCAAACTGAACAGTTGGGTTTTTTACTCTGCCTTTAGCCTCCACATCTTCAATGGAGCTCTTTTGGCGAAATTCAACTGTCTTGAGTTTTGGCGCCTTATATCAGATCAGACCTGCAGACTTTTTAAAGTACGTTTTCGGAGATTTCGGGGTCCTCCATTGCTGCACCAAATTATATGTTGGTTGTGAATGTTTAAGGAACAGTTATGGAGACATACATATGTCCGAACAATAATTGTTTACTGTATGAAGATAACTATTTGAAGATGTACAAGACTATAGGCACTGGTCAATCTAAGCCATGAGTTTGCTCTTTCTAGATTCCTAGTCATGTTACTCTTTCTTACATTGTCATGCAGCCAGCACTGTTTCTCCAGTTTCACACATTAATCCTTTCAGCCACAAACACCCTAGAATCACTTGGCAAATAACTCTCATCACCTCTTACAGTTCAAATGCACCTCTCCCTCAGGAGGGGCAGGCTGTTGTTGAGAGGGGATTCTGACTTTGAGGCATTCAGTTATAACCTAACAGGTGGTAGCTTTGTACCATTGGCCCTTTAGCCAAGCAAATGAATCAACGTATGGTTCCTCTCATGTTGAGCAGAGTTACGAATGCAAAAACACGATATCAGAAAGGTAACGTCAACCTGTCTTGCGATGGTTTTAAGGGGAGTTTTAAATAGTGCTCTCCAGCCTTGGTACTGAGCTTTCCTGATGATGCGTGCAGCCAATGAACAGGGCACACAGAGTACGTTGCATGCAGAAATGATTCAAAACAGCTGGCAGCACAAGCTTCACATACTGCCAGCAACCCACTGAATGGGCACCGGGTAATTCCATGCGACAATCTTTATTTTTGAAGATTAGCCAATTTAACCACTTCTATGTTTTAAATGGAAACACGTGCTAATGTTGTTCCACAAAACTGAGATGTTCCACATCCAAGTGTTGACGGTCTGGTCAATTAAAAGATGCAAGCAACAAGCAGCAATTTACACCCACATCCTGTGAAACCCGAGAGCTGCATTTATATTCTCATAGATGGCATTTAATGGCTTCAGAGGCACATGTATCTCTTTGTCTTCTTTTCAAAAAAATGTGTTATTATTTGCGGAGGAGCATTGCAAATAACAAGAGCCTGTACGTGCAGACAGGTGAGGAGTCATCAAATACTTATGAGCATATAGCAATGGAGATTCTGGGCACAAAGCTTTTAGAGGGGTAGCTGACAGTCTCACAAATATGGTCATCTGAATGCAGTCATTTGTGCCCCACGTCCTGGGAACACTGCCACAGGGTAGAGGTTACTGATGGCTGTTTCATGAAACTTAGAACATAATTTTCTGATATGTCCTGGCACTGGCATGGCCTTGCATGCAGTGGATGCCTCATAAACAAATTATAGGTACTTCCCAAAAATGTCAATTCATTAATTTCCATGGACAGAAAATCATGGGCAGCACAGTACAATTTCATGATGAACCATCTGCAGTGTGGCAGTATTGAGGCAAATGAAAATGTTGATAAACATTGTTCGAAGTTTCCACACACATGTGTCTTTGGACATATTAAGATGAGAGCCTGGCTTTTTATAGATGGGTAATGGTTGTTTCAAAGAGCAAACAATCTGTTTAACATGTCTTCTTTCTTCTTCCTCTTCTTCTCTGAGAACCTACAAATAGAGCAGCATGGCCATTGGAATGCCCATAGGCATTCATAAGTTCATATCTTAACATTATCCACTGGAAAAGATGATAGATCTAGATGGTGGATGATGTTTTAAAAGTGCTTTACCCAGTAACAGCAATATGGCAAAAGATTACTGATCTGAAAACAGAAACATTAAAAATGGCAGGTGGTTGAACATGCTCTGGCTACTATCTCAGTAACTACACTGGGATTGTCATCAACAGTGACACCCAGCATTGTTCAGGCTGGAGATGTAGAGTTAGTGGAGGTCATTTCATTTAAATATACAGAGCAGACACCCATGCCAATTACATGTCTACATGCTCAGGGACCCTACACAATGCCACATTACTATCCAGATCGGTGGCAGCTGAGAAGCAATGCTTAATTTTCATCCACATGCAATTCTCTTTGCGAAATCAATTTTACATGTTTAGATCATATGGTCCAAAACATTTTCAAGGCCGAGCCTTCCAAAGAGACCTCTGTATCTACTATGGTTTACTGGCCTTTAAAGAAGTACCAATCTCTCCTATGGTAATGAGGACTCCCCACATTGGGAGCCTGCCAGAATAGCCAAGCATTTAAAAAATGTTGTATGGCTAGAAGCCAGGGTGGACCGAAAGGGAAGAGGTCCCCCTTGGAGCTTACATTTTACTTCGCATGTAACTAGTGCATGAAGCACTTCAAGCTGCCATTATGGAAAACTATATACACTGGTTTCTTCATTACCGTTCCAGTATCCCTGTGCTACTGATACCAAAGACAGCATTGGTGGTCCCGCAGAGCTCAGTAAAGCTGAAGCAAACTTTAATATACCAATACTCAATAATTGCCTGTGACCCATCAGGGAAAGAGACATTTTCTAATCCTAAGTAAACACTGACTTATTTGGTTAAACATGCATTATGCTGTCAAACAGGAACTCTTTAAACGACAACTAAATAGAAAAATTGCCTGGTTTTAGTTTGGATACAAAAAATAATTTGTTTCAAAATACTGAAATCAGCTATTGCACAAAGGTAATAAATTGTTACAACAACCTGAAATATGATCTAACAAATTGCACATTTGTGAATGTCCTGGACTTTTAAAAGTAACAAAAGCAATCTAATCACTCTTGCATAATGTCAAATTGAAATATGTCTTCCATTTTACTGAATAACCAGAAGTTTCCAAAATCTAATGTGGCCAAGGGTATGAAGCCATTTTGAGGTATATTTGAAATGAAGTCTATACAAAGTAAAGCTCGCGAGGTCTTCCTTCATACAACTTTTGAACCTCAGTCTTAATCCTTGTAACGATAGCAGTGATTGAAGGGGCTAGAACAAAGAAAGGCTATGAAATGTGCTCCAGAGTTAATGATTGAAGCAGCTCTGCCAAGTTTAAAAATGCATTGTCTAGGTGGTTGAAGGAACAGGGATTAAAGAGAACAGGAGGGGCATAACAAATTAGGACAGTTGCTTGTGTGGGGTGAATGAATTGGTTGGGCTGAATGGCCTATTCGGCCTTCTCCTGCATTATGATTTCAATGTGTCATTGGCAAGTAATGGCAGTTAGCAAGAATTTAGGAGGGATTGTTCAGGAACAAATCAAAAGGGGAATAGTTGAATGTTACTGTGCAGATCTGGCATGAGAATCTGTAATAAAAAAAAGGACTGATTAGACCACTTGCACTCCTATTGATTTCAACTTGGAAAAGCTGACCCAAGAACAATCAAAGCATGTTATAAAGCTAATTTATATGAATGCAATAAATTGTTTTGTTCAATGTAATGAATTGGCATAGTTTAACCCCTGCATTAACGGCACTCTTGTATTTTATTTATTTTCCTAGAATGCTGTAGCAGGCCAGAGCAAATCATGCACAAAAAAGTCCATGTTGTCAAATGTTATTGCACTATAAAATACAATGTTTCAGTGCAAATGATTCTGTAAACCTACTGGAATAAGTTATTTGACATGGAATGTATTTGGGGGCTTTTATTGCTGGAGGTCTATGTGTTTTTTCAAATGATGGCAATGCAAAGTGTTGTGTGGAATCACTCAATGTAAAAACAACCCAAATTCGTTAATGGCCATTCACCGAGTGCATAAGGGTTCATGCAAAAATAAAGGGCTGAATCAGAAATAATTAATGACAACATTTGTATAATGTATTCAAGGAATACTTTTACCTCACAGCGTCTATATAAATAAAAAGAAACAGTCATCCTGTTATTATGTTATAAACAGCAAAACATTACCAAACATCAAGGCATTTGCAATGCCAATGTCTTAAATGAAAACAAAACGCTTTCTTTATTTCCACTATCAGATAAATGAATGGTTTTCGATGCTGAAGAATATATAATGGTTAAAAAGTCACTTTTTTCCTCAAGCTCTACATAAATCACAGAAGTAGTCAATATTTAATAATGCTTGCCTTGGTCTGGAGTCCCTTGATCACCCCTGTCATGTGTAATAGCTCCCTCTCCGATATCTTTGACATAAAAGCCCAGCTTTACTGCAATACTAACATGTAGAGGGTCATTACAGATCGACATTTACCTTAATCTGTGACTGCCAACCATGAACCGATAAATTCCAGCCGATTCCACTGGGAGAAATCAGTAAACTTCTCAGTGGAAAGAAGTGAAAGAAAATTCTGTAGAGAACAGAATCCATTTTCTACAAGCACTGCTCTATAAATGGGTTCTGACTTCTGAAAGTTCTTTTGCTGCTCAGCTTATAATATTTAATACTATTTTGATGATGTGAGGGACGTTCTGGCAATTGAAGATGACATGAATTACAGTCAAGCAAAAAATTTGCTGCACAAAAACAATGCAAGATTAAACACAAGAGTACATGGCTGTTGCATTATTCACCTTGCTACCTTGGCTGAATCTGCTGTTCTGTCATGGGCTCGACCGAAATGTTGCTACTTTTTAAATTGATCATCACTCGCACACCTCATAATCTTACAAGTGCCTCATAACATAATATTTCAAAGTGTACAATATAAGTAAGAGGGATATGCCAGCCTTTATATAGGGTCAGTTCAGTCTGCCAACAAATAAAAATTAGAATCAGGAATGTTTACGCTGCCCCTTTATAGGTATCAAAATTGGGACATTTCACTTTTTAAAGATGCATTTTCTCAGCATGTTTTGCAGTTGAATTGCTGACCTCGCAATTCTGTGAAAGTATCTGAAAATAAACTGATTTTCTTGAAAAAAAATCAAATCACTAAAAGCAATAATGATAATGATGTGAAATTTTGATTCTGTGGAGGTATCAGCTTGGGGAGCAGTAGTTGTGAGTTCCAGCCCTACTTTATTCCCTGGACAGTGTGTGGTAAAGGGAGCAGATGCAATCTTTGTCATTGTATTTGAATATAGCAAAGACAAAGGATAGCAGGGAGTCGTCTGAGGAGAACAGGAGACTTAAAAACAAAACACTTGGTTAATTTGTTTTATCATTCTCTATTCAATTGTCCCCAATGCATATACAATTCCCTTGTTAGAAGACAAGAGAATGACCTGGCAAATCTTGCCCCTCCTCGAGACAGACAGTAAAAGCCTGGTAGCAGCTTCTGTGAGGAACTGTTCAGTCTTCACTCTGTGCCTATCTGATGGAATGGCAGAATATTGCTATAAATCCACCTTTTACCAGTCTGCTTGCACTCCTCCAGTTCCTTTTAATTTTACAAGAAATTTGGACAAGTTAAAGATGCCAAACGGACTTAGATAAATGTTTAACAATATTTCTTACTGCTACATCGCTAAAACTGTCACAACATATAGGACAATTAGTAGTATTTAGATAGGCAAGGTGAATCTTCCAAGGAGTTAATTGAAAATTATTATGATGCTGGATGCATTGCCTTTTATGTAATCCTCAGGGGAATAGTGCATTAGGTTAGAATACTGTTGTTTGACTTCTAAAATCTGGAAAAATAGGAAGGAAGTCTCCTTTTTAAAGACTTTTTAAAGGTACTAATTGAAATGAGTGTCAGGCACATCAATCTGGCTCCCAGCAGACATAAATCCACAGCACAAAACTACCTATGATTTGGTGCTAATTAGACAATTTCACTCAGAGAGCTTATAAAGAGAGTAATGTGGGAACCTGAAATGTCACACTGGTAGAGAAGAATACATCAAATTACCTACTACAATTAAAGAGATGCACCAGCTTTTTTGTAAAGGTCAATTGTGAGAAAGACTCTTCTCAATAACAGTTAAGGCACAATTCTGTGCCTTTGTAGCTGGAGCACTGTACTATCTGTAGCCAAAATGACCGTGATGAATGTATGAATGTGTATTGTCAACTTGGCTCATTTGGTAGTGCTTTTTGCCTTTGAGTTGGAAAATTACGGTTCAAATCCACTCCAGGACTTGGGTGCACAGGCAATTTAGTTCTGGGGGAATAATACATCGCAGAAGCATAAGGAGGGCATTTAAGCATTGAAAACAGTGCAGAAAGAGCCACACAATTAAGCTCTTATGTTAGGAGCTCTGAGTTATTGGGCATTTCAGACTTTCATGGAGACATATGAGAGATGATAAAACAGTAAATAGTGTGGAAAAAGTTAATTAGAAAATTACTTTAACTTAAATTATGCAATTCGGACATGGCGCCACAGTTCAAAACTCATAAAAACAGATCTAAATTTTATTTGATTTCAGAATGTTCTGCACACAAACAGTGATCAACAGTGTGGATAGATTACTAAATAGAGCAGTAGAGACAGCAACCTTGGAATAATTAAAGATGCAATTGGATATTGCACAGGGGAGACTTCACAGCCACTTTGGACAGATATGCCAGATATGGACCAGCTAGCTTTCCTTCCTTTCTGATCTTATCATGTTGTGTAACTGGAGGACATTTAGGTAAATTATTGGAGAATTGTTTTAAAATCGATATAAAGAAGGCCTTAACTCACAGGAGCAAACTGAGGTGAAGTGATAGGCATTGAAATAAATGATGTCAAAGAAGAGTTAGCATACTGGAGGAATGAGGGTAAGTGGCTTCTCCTTTGCTACGACTTTCTTACGGTATGTTTAAATACTGTAAATTTGGAACTGCATTTGTGGAGTCACCTTGTGGGTTATATTATTGTTGGAATATATTCACAAAATAAACTCCTGATTGGGATTCCTACATTGTTTATTACAGAATAAATCAAACAATCCCCATAACCCAAAAAAGATGTGCAGAGAAGGCGGATTGGCCATGCTAAATTGCCCCTTAATTGGAAAAAAATAATTGGGTACTCTAAATTTACATTAAAAAATAGAATAAATCAAACAGTATAAATCTAGAAATAGCTATTAGTTCGCTAATGACGGATTCCTAAATAATGTTCTTGAGTTTTTTGAGGATTAAAAATTGTGACTCAACATATTATGCTGGTTTCAGTAGGTGTACTAAACAAGGGTGTGGTGGGGCTGTCCAGGGAAGCATTTGTTATTCCTGAAGAACATGTACTTATGGAAAATTAAACTGAAATGGCCCTCTTACCCAGGGAGTTTGGGAGGAGCTACTTGAGTGCAGATGTTGCATCTATCGCACTACTAGTTCCATGCAAATTACGTGTCTTCAGTGGGTCTAGCATTGGAAGACATCATCCCAATGTAGTTCCTGGGTTAATTCCCAGCAGGTTTACAGGGCGTATTGCATCCTTTTCATTTCACCAGCATTGTGCCCGAAGACAAAGTAAAAGCAATAAAGTTCCCAAATCCCCTGGCCATTCTCATAGCCTTTATCTGTCACAAAATCCTTGACCACTCTCATTGACAGAAATGCACAGCAACACGGAAATACCAACATAATTGTCAAATCCATGTTTTCCAGTCAAATCATCAACAGATGTGTTGATACTTTAAATGTTGTATTGATTGTTTTATTCAACCAAGCGTAACTTCAAAAATAAAGGTTATCATCTAGCAAGCTAACCTATAAAATTCTGTAAAGCAATTTTGAGTTACTTTATAACCATTACTTTTTCTGTGTGTTGAAATTGAAGATGATACTGCAGTCATTTTGATCTTTATCAGATTACATACTCAGCTTCAAAAGGAAAGAAGCGTCTCATCTTGAGAACTTGTCCATAAAACTTGGCAAAGGTCGTTGTAGGTATTCTGGAATTGTTTATGCCTCTGCTTTGTTTTGTCCAATTTAAAGATGATACTCTCAACCTCATTTTTATCATATAAAATCCAACTCTCAAGTTGGCCCAGAATCTCCTGGTATGATACAATCTGTGACATACATAACAGGCAGACTATGTTGTTTCTTGATCCAATCTAACCATTACAAACTTACCCAAAATTGGCTAATAATTTGAATATACTACAGTGAGCATAATCATAAATCACAGACCTCCGAAGTGGTGCAGTTAATATGTTTTCCCTGACCATTAATTAAGTGGATGGCCGAAGTCGTGGAATTCAAAATTTCAAATCCTTTTGTTCTGCTGAACTTGCCCATTTACAGAAATTTTGTCTGAGTTCTGGTCACATTCAGCAGTTAGATTCAGTTTTCAGAATAATTCTCAGCCAGTCTTTTTGAAACTATTTATTTAGAAGTCCGAATGAAGAGGACCAAATTGGACCTCATCACACCCATTTCTTGGGTATGAAATGGGAAGAAAAGGTCCAACTGTTCAGAGCTATATTCTATACCCCATATGTGCCTGAAACATGTCCAATGCCGTTTCATAGAATCATAGAAAGTTTGAAGCACAGAAGGAGGCCACTTGTTTGTGCCAGCTAAAAATGAGCCACCCAGCCTAAATCCACTTTCTAGCATTTGGTCCATAGCTCAGACGATCTTGCTAACCATCTTAAACAACCACCAGAACTTTGCATATGCTAATGACGAGTCTAATGCTTGTTTAAGGACTCCTATTCAAAAGCGGTCAGGATGTGCCAATACCTGGTGATGCTGAATGACTCACTTCACTGTTGCAATTTTGATGCAATTCTTTGCAATGCTAATTTCTTACCACCCTGATTATTAATGGTTAAAACTTTGATGAAGAAATATTCGACTGTGCCCAAGAATAGCAGCAGCCCATTTGTGTATTTATAAAGATGAATAGCAAAGTGCAGTGCGTTTATGGTTTATGATAGGACTGCAATTTGACAGTGAAGTAAAATTGTACGGTGAAGCAACATTGCAAAGTTAAACAACCTTTCTGCACATTTACTTGTATTTGTTGTGTTTTTTTGTCCAGCAAATAGCTTCCTCAGATGTAACAGCACTCACTCTGTTACATCCATTCAGGATTCATAATGAATGGGAAACCTTGGGCTGGCAGTGAACAATTTGGAGATTTCATAATTTATAGATTAAATTATTCAATTATTTGTATTGCATATTGAAAAATCACCACTCCTGAATGGTACATTGAAATTTGAAAAATTGGACTTTCCTCATGGCTCAGCTGGTTAAGCGGTATGAGGCTAGTCTTACAGACCAGGAAATTTCAAGGTTTAATTGCTAATCCGTTTTAATTTATCTCAGCCAGGGCACATTTGAAGACATTAATTAGCTCCGCACCCTGGGATTAAGAAGGGAAAAATCAGCAAGGGCTCCTGCACACGCTTTTTATGCATCAACCTTAATTGAAAAGGCTCATGTATGCATGTCAAGTGAACTTAGATTAATTTGTCTCCAACGTGCCCCCAAAATTGAGTAGCCTTCTAATACTCATTCAGTAAGCGCAGTGTTGAGAATTACAACTTGGCCGAGGTACAGGTGGGTAGGCAATACCTTTTGAACAATACGTGCAACTTAGAGTCAATGCTTTTAAGTAAGGAAGGTAGAGGAGAAAATGAAAAATCCAATGTTTATAAAGAGATAAGTATGCTGCAAATGCAGCATCCTAGTTCTGTGCATATCATTTATTCATATTGTAACTTGAATATTGCCGAAAAGGGAGAAATGATGCTGAAGCTTTTCATCTTGGACTTGTCAGAACAAATGCAAGAATGCCAACTTCCAAATGATCACAACAATACTATATGAGAAAACCTGCACTTGCAAAACTCAAAACAAAACGTCTACTGTTAGATGTGTTTCTGTGATTGAGCAACAGTGACTGAACAATCTTGAAGGCCCTAATAACTACACTAACGACAAATTTAAGATAACTAGTCGAGTTCATAATATGGCTCATTAATGCTTGCTGGAAACAAGATCATACGTTCATATGCAGGACCCGTTCTCTGCAAACAAAAGGGATGTGCTCAAGCCTTTGGCCTTTTTTAAATTACCTGGGGGTTTGGGCAACCTAGATGTCCTCATTGCTTTCTGCATGGCAATGCCTCAGCCAATTAGAATTAATTTACCAATCAATCAGTACTCTTTTCTGGCTTGGTACAGTCTGTACTCTGCCGATTAACTGAAGGAACATGCTATTTGGTTTGATTTGATCAGCAAATTGCTGGGATGTATAGCCTACAAACCCAGCAGTGCACCAGTACTAAAATTCGTACATGACATTGTTCAAATGTGCATCATTGAACCAGATACGGCACCGGGTGGTGGCCGTCCCAGTGATATTTCCCGCGTTGACGGCCACTGCCACTGCCTCCCAGACAGCACTGGCTGCCTTGTGGCTGACCCTCCGATCCCCTTGGGGGAACAGGGTATCCCGTCTTGACTCCGCCATGTCCAACAGTCTGGCCACGCCGGCATCTCTGAATTGTGGGGCCATTATGCACAGTGGCATGGCTGCTTGCTGTCTGGGGTTTGCTCTGCGGGATCAGTTTAATAGCTGCTCCTCCTCGTAGCTAGCGGGAAACTGCCGAGGGTGGTTCAGGTGAATTAGCTGGTGAGACAGTCTTTTGCGCGTGAAGCCCAAGGGGCATCATTAGTGCTCTAATTAATGTTAAACACCGGCGATGGCCTCACCGGGTTAGCTGTTGGGAAGTACCAGGCTGTTCCCGCTCGCTACCACACTTAGAAACGTTTCCGTTAGATCGCGCCCATTATATATACATATATATAAAGTCAACCTAAAAATATACTTTGTTTGTCACCGAATATATGGTTCTGATCACTTGAAATTTAGCATTCTTGCATTTGTTCTGATGAGTGCAAGGTGAAAAGCTTTGGCAACATGTATCTTTTTCCAGCAAAATTCAGGTTTCTTGTTACCAAGTCACTGCTCATTTTGTAATTGTTAATGATACCATTTTAACTTGCATCCTTATTTCACACATTACCTTATATATCTGTATTTATTGATGGCTGCACATTTAATCTTCCAGTGCTACAAGTCATAAAATATTGGCCTATATTTTGTCACAGGAAATCAGTGAGATTATCTGCCCTTACAGTTATTATGAAATACATTGAAATCTTTGGCACCCATACATGTGCAGTTAAATTTGGAAATCAGGAATTTGCTGTCTGATTTTCCCAGCTTCTCCACAATCTTGACTGCATTGGTACCGCACATATTCATCATCCTTATACATGTAAGGCGTAAAGTTGTTTTGCTTACCCACAACATACTGATTAAACATGCTAGAAAAAAGTTAGGGCAAGTCTATTCAAGTATAGTTAAATTTTAATGGCATAATGATTCTGAATTGTTACCAAACAAAATCTTCAGCACTGAAAATTTAATTTTACAAGAGTAAACTCTCATTCCTTCAGATTTTAATCATTGTGAGAGATTTTTAGACTTTTTTTTCGAAGTCTGTTTGCCTCTTTCTCTCTTAAACCCACTACTTTCCCTCTCTTCTGTACATGATTTTTAATTGAACTAAATATTCTAACTGGCATTCCCTAGTTTAGGCTCCGCATATTTCCGTAAGGATTCTTCAATCTGATTGGCTGAAGATTCACCTTGCTGTTATCCCATTCACACAAGTCCCAAGTTCCCTGGAGAGGACATCATGCTGCCTCAGATTCCTGATGGCCACAGATTGCTGTGAAAATGCCAACAATAATATAGAACATAGAACATACAGTACAGAAGGAGGCCATTCGGCCCATCGAGGCTGCACCGATCCACTTAAGCCCTCACTTCCACCCTATCCCCATAACCCAATAACCCCTCCTAACCTTTTTGGTCACTAAGGGCAATTTATCATGGCCAATCCACCTAACCTGCATGTCTTTGGACTGTGGGAGGAAACCGGAGCACCCGGAGGAAACCCACGCAGACACGGGGAGAATGTGCAGACTCCGCACAGACAGTGACCCAGCGGGGAATCGAACCTGGGACCCTGGCGCTGTGAAGCCACAGTGCTATCCACTTGTGCTACTGTGCTGATAACCGTATATGATAATCTGTAAGTGTGATGACTAATGAGCATTGTTTGTTGCTGCTGATTGCAAATTCAGGGCCAATATTAGTGAAATTATCAGGTGTTGACTCTTGTGGCATTGTTTAATGAAGTACATGAAGGCTTAACCATTAGTAGATTACAATAGAATTTCTATCAAAATCTAATAAAATTATCCATTCTGAGAACACTAATCAACAAAGTTGCATGCATAATAAGCTTGCATTTTTAGTTTAATACTTTTACATAGATACATACATAGAAGGCAGGAGCAGGAGAAGGTCTTTTGGCCCTTCGAGCCTGCTCCGCCATTTATCATGATCATGGCTGATCATCCAACTCAATAGCCTAATCCTGCTTTCTCCCCACAGCCTTTGATCCTATTCTCCCTTTATCATAGCTTTATCATAGAATTTATCATAGAATGTACAGTGCAGAAGGAAGCCATTCGGTACATCGAGTCTGCACCGGCCTTTGGAAAGAGCACCCTACCTAAGCCCATACCTCCACCCTATCCCAGTAACCCCACCTCACATTTTTTTTTTGGACACTAAGGGCAATTTAGCATGGCCAATCCACCTAGCCGGCACATCTTTGGACTGTGGGAGGAAACCGGAGCACCCGGAGGAAACCCACGCAGACACAAGGAGAACGTGCAGACTCCGCACAGACAGTGACCCAAGCCGGGAATCGAACCTGGGACCCTGGAGCTGTGAAACAACTGTGCTAACCACTGTGCTACCGTACTGTCCTTTAGGCAGTTATCATTTTACTGTATTCGGGGATTGTGGAGAGGAAAATAACCAGAATTCCCAAACTACGATGATCTTTGCCAGAAATACGAATTTGGATTTTGGGTTGTGTACATGATTTGCCCTACTTCTAATGGCATCTTTGGTCATTTAAGTAAGCAAAACGCTATTTTAAAGCTTTCACATAAAGAACAGCCATTCAGGAGGGCACCTATTATCCATGGAAACATGCTCAGAAAACAGTCAATTCATTCAGAAGAGAAGGAAGATGGGGGGGAAGAGAACTAACAAAACAGAGCAGGAGAACAACTATTTAGTACTTAGCCTAGGTTTGATGTGTTTATTTCTGAACAAGGCATTCCATTACATTGTGCTGGTCACTATTTCAGGAAGGCTATAGCACGAGTGTCCCATGCTGCACTGGAAGCATGCAGAGTGGGCAGATGACGACATCACACAGCATGTACAGCACACAGCTCATCATTCTGGATCACATAGGTCCTTCTAATGCACAGATTTATGCCGCTTAAGCACCCACAGTGGAACATGCGTTCAGTTGCACAAGGGACCCCTCCCTGCCACCCACTAGGACTATTTACAGGGACCACCATGTAACTTTTAGGTGAGGTGTTTTGATTTTCTTTTCTACAAGGGAAAGGCCCCCGAGCAGAAACCTGCTCTCAGTCATGGGGCTCTCGTTGCAATTCCTCATGGGCTGCAGCATAACATGCAGGTGGACCAGAGACAACAAAGAAGAGAAGCTGCTCACAGGGTGAGGAGGAGGAGGGCTCTCAACAGAAGGTCATATTCAGTTACGGTCTTCAGAGAACACTTCTCCGACCTTCACTAGGAGCAATGTTTGAGACAGCTACGATTCACAAAGCAGGTGGTCACAGACCTGTGCCGCATTCTCAAATCGAATCTGCAGCTTCAGAGCAGGATAATGCCTGCCACGTGGCTGTCAGCATCAGTGTGATTCTCAATTTCTACACCAGCTTGCAGCTGGTGGCATTGCCATTTTTCACTTGGCTGTGCATTGCTGTCTGCAAGAGAGCACCAAGGCCCTGAACTCAAGGAGAGTGGACTTCATTGTCTTCTCCACAGGCTGACACAAGCAGGAGATTTGGGCTTGTCACTTTGCCAGGATAATGGGTTCTCGATGATGCAGAAAACCATTGATTGAATTCAGGTGGCTATGCAGTGCCACATCTCCATGGGGGATATGCACCAGAACTACAAAGGGTGCTATTTCCTGAGCATGCAGTTGCTGTGTGACCATCTAGAGATCATTGTGTTGGTGAATTCTCACTATCCTGGCAGCAATATTTACCACTCAATCGTTATCAGAAAATCTGAAATTGTTGGTCATTGTCACATTGCTGTTTGTGAAAGCATGCTGCGCACAGATTGGCTGCTGTGTTCTTACACACAACTGTGACTACACTTCATTGACTGGAAAGCCCATTGGGACTTCCTGTGGTTATGAAAGGTACTACATAACTGCTGGTTTAGCTCAGTGGGCTAGATAGCTGGTTTGTGAGGCAGAACAAGGCCAGCAGTGTGGGTTCAATTCCCGTACCAGCTTACCCAACCAGGCGTCGGAATGTGGCAACTAGGGGCTTTTCACAGTAACTTCATGAAAGGTACTACATAAATGCAAGTCTTTCGTATTTTTCTCTTTCTCTGGCCTGTTGCTCCACTGCTCTGGTCTCTTCCTGTTGAGAAAGTTCTCTCATTCATTTCCAGCACCTGCTACAGCTGGGGTTCACCTCGCTTTAAGAGTAGTTTAGCTTATAATTGGTGCGAGCCTCACATGAGGCTCCTTGCCGAGTGGGCAGCCATGAGCTCCTTTAATACTGGGTTGCACCCCACAATCATGAAGATACGTAGTCCGCACAAAGTGTGCCCGCTGCCTGCATAACTTTCATTGGTGCATGGTAATTGAGCTTCACTAATTTCTGGGAAAAAATTGAAAATTTATTATGAAATTTGGCTTTGTAGTGCCTGTTATCAGAGTGCCAACAAAGGATTTCTTTTGCCAAACTGCTGCCTCAGCAACAGTTCCTTCAATGATAGTGAGCACCATCTCCTCCATAGGCTGAGGATGTGCAATCCTCCCTGTCCCCCATCTATCCTGCATTGCTGTCTCTGGTTTTGGACCACCTTGCCCTGCAACAGAGAGGGAAGTATATCAATAAATGTAGTGCATTCTCTTTGGGGATTATGCCTATTATAATTTAATAGCTGGCATTGTGTGCAAACTGAGAATATGGCAATGGGACATTTTGGTGACTGAAAGACTTTAAGAATATTTGATTCTGTGTATTGGGAAAGTTAAGGGTTAAAAGCCTGGGGGTATAGTATGTTTTTAAAAGGTTTCTGTTTTGCTTCTAGGGAATAGCAGATGAAATTGATCAAGGAATGTGTTTTTTAGTCTAGGCTAATGACTGTGGTTTACCGAGGGAAGTCCCTGGGGTGTTAATGTGCTTTACAGCCTTTAGAGATAATTAGTTTATTTCAGCTTGGGGAGATTAGGTCATTGCTGGGTGGAACTCAGAAAGGCAGGAAGGCAGTGAGTTGGAGAAGCTTTGAGAGAGAGAAGTGCTTAGTTCTGATTTGCCTGACTCTGAATTCAAAATTCTTTCCAAGGAGGTTAAATGAAAAAAGTAATAATGTTTTAAAGCAGAGAAGACAAGGAAGAGGCTAAAACAACCTAGATGAAGCAGCTATTTGAAGATGTTCAGCAAGAGTCTGAAGGGGTTCCAACCAGAGCCAAATCTGTTTTGTAATGTCCTGCTAATTTTAAGATGAATTAAGAGCTGTATGTTTCTTTTCATAGAATCATAGAATCCCTACAGTGCAGAAGTCGGCCATTCAGCCTATCGAGTCAGCACCGACCCTCCAAAAGAGCACCCTATCCAGGCCTATGCCCCCGCCCTATCCCTGTAACCCTACCTAACCTTTTGGACACTAAGTGACAATTTAGCTTGGCCAATCCACCTAACCTGCAAACTGAAAGGGTTTCCACTCGATGAAAGCGCAACTGGTGTGTGACCATGAGCTGCATGTCTGTGCCCGATACCTGGGCAATATGCATGACCCATTCATCCTGGCGCACTCAACGGCTCCTGACACCTTTGAGGTGCACCCCCAGTTGAGGGGTTGGCTTTTGGGTGACAGGAGTTATCCGCTGCGGTTGTGGCTGATGACACCTATCCAGAGGCCCCAGACCGGCGCAGACACCCGCTACAATGATGCCCATGCAGCGACCAGGGGCATGATCGAGCAGTGCATCGACATCCTGAAAGTGCCTGAACTGCTCTCTGGAGGGACCCTCCAGTATAGCGCTAGGAGGGTCTGCAACATTGTGGTTCCCTGTTGTGTCCTCCACAACATCGTTCAACAGAGTGGCGACGCGCCGGAGGTGGGGGATGAACACCAGGCATCGTTTGATAAGGAGGATGCGGAGAATGGCCAGAATGGGCTGGGCATGCTGCCTCAGCAGGCACAGGAGGCTGCACAACCTGTGCGCCAGGGCCACGCACACAGGACGCTCTCATCACCTCCAGATTCACCGCCTACGGGGCCTGACCAATGGCATGAACATCCGATCCCACCCCCATAACCACCGCACCCTCCCCACCCACCCGGCCGTCCACCCTCTCCCATGATACCCTCCCTGAACACCTTCCCACCCCCCCAAAATCCCCTCCGTGATTCCTACCTGCCTCACTACAGGGTGCGTGCCCTAGGTAGGCAGTAATAGCAGGTCTGGTCCATGGGACGGAGGATGAAGGCAACACACTCTGGATGAGCTCTGGTGATCCGCATCATTTGACGTTTGACTCCTGCCCACAGTAGCACTTTCCACCGTCCGCCTGGGTGATCCCTGCATGTGAGCTGGCCATTCCATCACACGGTCCCACTGAACCATTGGGGTGGCAGAGGTGGGTGCGGAGTAGCCCTAGGAGCTATCCCCGGGGGCTACCCCGCCACCTGGTGCTGCCAGTTCTGGAGGCCGCTCTCGTCTCAACTAGGGCATCCATGCTTGTGGCCATGGAGCAGAGAGACTGGCCCACCTCCCTCTGGAAAGTGCCACATCAGTCAGTGACTGTGCCACCTCCTTCTGGGACTGGCTCAGGTCAGCCAGTGCCAGGGCAATACCACCGATGCCCTCAGCCATAACCAGTTATGTCTGGGTCAAGCTCTGGAGCGCGCTCGCTGCTGCAATGTTCAAATGGCACTGGTACATAGCTGCCTGTGGCAGGGCAGCTCTGTTCTGTGCCTCGGCCACCTCCCGCACTGAATGCCCCAGGCCTTGGACATACTTACTCATGGCCGATAACTTTGCCCCAAAGCCTCCACTGCGGACACCACCAGTGCGGTGTTGGCCTTAGGTGGCATGCACGTTCAACGCCGCCTCCTTCCCCTGCAGGCGGTTGGACTCCTCCAACTGCACTCGCAGATGCTGGATACAGCCCCTTATGCGGTCCCTGGCTCTGTGTCTGCATCTCCATTATCGATGGGACAGCCCTTTCCAGATGCCTGAGACCCATCTGGACGGCAGCTAGTCCTTAGCATTGCACCGCCCTCCAACCGTCCACCGCCTCGGGGGTTCCTAATCACACCTGATATTCTGTTGCATGTGTGTGGTGCACACCAGTTAGTGCGCCAAGATCCTCTTCATTAACATGCCAACCGAGGTGGGTGTCTCTGGGATGGTGCAGGGTGTTGGAGACAGTTGTGATGGAAAGTTGGTGTCGCCCCCAGACTAGTGCTTCAGGATGTCTCGGCCTAACATTTGGGGGCTCATGCCACTGTCTTGCTGCTTCATCACTGGAATCTGCTTGGGGTTGGGATTGGAGGTGGGGGACAGCAGAAAGCCTGCCTTGTTAGCAGGCGATCCTGCAAGACACAAGACATGACGCATGATTGGATCACCGGTTGGGGTTTGTGGGTGGTGTGGCGGGGGGGGGGGGGGGGGGGGGGGGGGGGGGGATGTAGGGGAGGTGAGATAGTGTGGCGGTGGTGAGAGGGTGGTGTGTGGGTTGTGTGGGGTGGTGATGGGGTGGTGTAGGGGGTAGTGTGGGGGTGGTTTGGGGGAGCTGGGGTGGGGGCCATGTCACACATGCTATGGGGACACCGCAACTTAGTGGGCGCTCACTTGGTTGCCCGATGCCGACCTTTGCCTCGGCGACTGCCCTCTCTCCGAACCCACCAATCAGGTTCAGTGCCTGCTGCTCTGCGATGGTGAGAGGCCGCAGGTCCGGTGGTTCCCCTCCAGTCTTTTCTCTCTCTCTGAGGTTATGCACCACCTTCTCCTTGGGGAGAGGGTGGGGGAGAGACCGCAGGTTCACAGTGTTGGCCAGTCAGACGCATGCAGCACAGGGGTTGGACAACTGGTGGCCTTTGTGGGCAGGGCACCGGCCATGGCGGGCAGTAAGGGTGCTGGTCTGTGGTGCAGGGTGGAATGTGAGCAGACTGCCGGCGGGTGGGTTTTGGCCGCCCTCCGGGTGAGGGGGGTTGGGGGGGTTACGAGTGTGTGGGACGGGGTTGGTGCCAGTGCCCGGTGCTGCCTACTCACCCTGGCCGCCCTGAGGGGGTCGTGCAGCTTCTTCTGGCACTGGTGTCTGGGCCTGGCAGTGGGGCCCATGGCACTCACGGTCTCTGCCACCTGCGTCCAGACCCGGTGTATGGCGGCAGATTCAGCCTCCTTCCCACCTCGGGGAATAGGGTTGCTCGCTTCTTCTCCATGGTGTCCAGCAGGGTCTTGAGTTCTGCATCCGCAAACTAGGGTGCAGCGTTCGTGCTGCCATCTTGTTGGCTGGGATGAGTGTGTGTGGGCAGTGGAGTGGTGATATGTGGCTGCAGCTGGCAGCCTCTCGAGTGGCAATCGGGCACCATTTTTCATTGGAATCGATCGAGTTCCACGTGGTGCCAGTGCTAATCCATTAACGGATCATGAATGCTCTGGGACCAGCGGCAATTTAGTTCATAAAAATCCACTGATTCAGTCCGAGAGTCAGTCTCTGAAATGGAGAATCCCATCCTAAGTTCTTGCGCTGGAGAAGTGGAAATTAACAGACAACATCTCCCGGGACAGGGAATCATTAAACATTGTCCATCAATGGGATCAACTGCCCTGCTAATTTCTGAAGGAATTCGATGAGGAACCCATCTGGGTCCAGAGCTTTTCACGATTGCATTGATCCAATACATTTCAGAATGTTTTCATGGCTCAACGGGGACTCCAGCTGTTCCCTTCTCTCCCTCTCCATTGTCAGTAAGGATAATCCATCCAAAAACTGCATCACGGCGAACTCCCTTTCGGGTGGGGGGGCTCTGATCCATAAAGACTTTGATAAAAGGCTTCAAATGCACCTTCAGTGATGAATAGACCAAACTACCACCCGAGTTCCTTACCTGCACAATCTCCCGGGAGGCAGCCTGCCGCTTCAGATGGTGTGCTAAAAGACGACTGGCTTTCTCCCAGTGTTCATAGAATGTTGCCCTCGAACGTCTCAGCTGGCTCACAGTCTCATCCATTGAGAGTAATTCAAACTGTGTTTGCATCTTTTTCCTAATCGGCAGCAGCTCCGGTGTAGGGGCAAGCGAGTACTGATAGTCCACCTCGAGGATGGATTCCACCAGCCTGTGCCACTCCATCCTCCCAACAATTTCCAGATGTGCCTTGTGGGAAATTATCTCCCCCTAATGACCACCTGAAGGGATTCCCACAACGAAGAGGTTGAGATCGACTCACTCTTATTAAACGTATTGTACTCCCCAATGGCAGAGGATATGCGCTCGCAAAATCCTTTGTCTGCCAACAACGGCATGTCCAATCTACACAGTGGGCATTGAGAGGGGCCCGGCTCGAATACCAAATCCACAGAATGTGGGGCATGGTCTGAGATCACGTTTGCTAAGTACCCTACCCTCTTCACCCACGGAAGGAGAGACCTACTCACCACAAAGAATTCGATCCTAGAATAAACCTGATGGACATGGGTGAAGAAAGAAAAACCTTATCAGTCAGATGCAAAAACTGCCATGGATCTGCCCCCCTCATCTGTTCCATAGAAACTAATAATGCCCTTGCTATTTCGGATGGAATCAGAGACTTAGGTCTAGCTCAATCCAACTGAGGGTCCAAAACATACGGGATGGCATTCTCTGTCGGCTGACACCGGAATCAGGAAACATGATTTGGCGAAGAATCAGTTCCAACTCCAAAATCGTGGCGGGCGCTGATTTCACACAAAATCGCAATTCTCCGTCGTCTTGACAGTGGCGTCAATGCATTCCAGAATGCACGTGCAGTAAAGGCCATACATATCATTAGCAGGCCTGACCCAGGGCCTCCGCGATTCTCTGTCTCCACTGGGGCGAATTCCCAACGGCGAGGTTCACTTGTGCTTTTAAAAATCGTTAAACAGGCGCCGTTGCTGTTGAGGGAGACAAGGTAGGACACGGAGAGGCACGACTGTGGGCGGTCGGTCCTGACACCGACCGGGCTGGGTGGGGGGCCTGCCAGGGCCGGAAGGCGGGAAGGGGTGACAGAAAGCTAACGGGCTGTGTGGCCGGGGTGACCCCCCCATGGGGGAAACTGTGGGCCGCATAATGTCCTGCTGGTGGGTGGCAGCCGGTTGGGTGGGTGGTATGACGGAGGGTGCCGGGTTGTGGGGTGGGGCACGGGCATATGGCCGGTGTCACTCTGCAGAACCAGGGGCAACGTGGGTGGTCGGTGGGGTGTGCAGCAATGACGGTCTGTGCCTGGGCAAGCCCCCCCACACCCTCATCCCAGAGTCAACCATTTCCACCAAACAGGTTAATACAAAAGCTACTTAAAGAGTATAGGCACATGGCCCACCCAAGATGACGGGCAGAGACTCCATCCAGACTTAATATTAAAATAATTGCAGTCACCGTCAAAAACTATCCCCCCCCCCCCCCCCCCCCCCCCACCTCCCAACAATACCACACCCAAATAAACAATCAAGCAACCACCCAAAAAGCAAACAAAGACTCCTCGCCCCGATCTCCATTCTCCACTACCACTAACCCCAAACAAAACAAACAGTGGGTGAGTGCCCACTTTTTGGATGCATTGCTGCTCAAAGGAACTCCTGCTGGCACGCAGATGGAATTGCAGCAGCATCACCACCGTGTCGTGGACTGCCTTCCTCCAGGAAAAGATGTTTCCTCTGCCTTGGCAGCAACATGTTAAGCTATAATTCAGCTATTCATTTGGCAACACTTATTCTACCAAAGCATAGTTTACCACACACTTACTTCTAAAAGTGCACCCATAAATTGTATTCGCCATTCAAGCAGCGACCTAACGTTGACTTTGCTGGGGCTGTTTAGCACAGGGCTAAATCGCTGGCTTTGAAAGCAGACCAAGGCAAGCCAGCAGCACGGTTCAATTCCTGTAACAGCCTCCCCGAAAAGGCGCCGGAATGTGGTGACTTGGGGCTTTTCACAGTAACTTTATTTGAAGCCTACTTGTGACAATAAGCAATTTTCATTTTCACATTCAGCTCGTTCTCTAAAACTTCAATAAAATTATGAACTGCAGTTACCCTCACCACTCTGCACCTGTTAGCTAATTCTTCAGCTGGCAGGGTGGCCCCTGCCTCGAGTAAAGACAAATCAATAATAATAGCTTATTGTCACAAGTAGGCTTCAATGAAATTACTGTGAAAAGCCCCTAGTTGCCACATTTTGGCACCTGTTCAGGGAGGCCAGTACGGGAATTGAACCCGCGCTGCTGGCATTGTTCTACATTACAAGCCAGCTGTTTAGCCCACTGTGCTAAACCAGCCCCTAACCATCAAGTCCAACTTTATTAATCAAAGACAAAACGCCCTCTCACAGAAGAACACGGAAATACAAACTTTCACAAGAAATCCAAACAAATCCCCATACCATGGGGAGGCAGTGGCATAGTGTTATTGTTGCTGGACTAGCAATCCAGAGACTAAGGGCTGGATTCTCTGATTCTGCGGCTATGTCCACAGGATCCGCCTGGTCTTACGACCAGAAAGTCGGCGGTGCCCCTGCACCGATCCTCCGTCTGGTGGTGGGCTAGCAGCCGCGCAACATAAAGGCTTTACCTGCGGATACGGCCGCAGAATGGCCGGGTCCGTGGCCGCGCTTGCGCACGGCGACGGCCTGCGGCAGCCTGCCATGCAACATGGCGCCGGCCACGCGCAGACCCGGCCTGCTAAAAACTGTCCCCCTGTAACTCCACTCGCCACGCTGGACCACCCCCCACCAGTCTGCCCAGCCCCCGCCGAAGCCCAGCCTGCCAGTGGAACGGCTCCCCCCGACTGTGGCGCCACTGGACACAGTCTGCAGCGGCTTCGTGAGGTCCTCGAACGTTGTGAGGACACGCACCCCACGCTGTCGGGGACCCGGCCCATCGGGGGAGGGCCTCAGGTGATGTCCTGAGGCCGTCCATACGGCGTGCGGCGTACTCAGCGGTTATGCCGTTTTTGAGGGGGCGGAGCATCACAAAAACGGCAGCTCCCCTGATTCCAGCGTAAACATAGATTCTCTGGCCAATCGGCGAACGCGATTTCGGCGTTGCCGATCGGAGAATCCCACCTTCAGAATCATGCTCTGGGGTCCCGGGTTCGAATCCTGGCATGGCAGATGGTGAAATTTGAATTCAATAAAAATCTGGAATTAAAAGTCTAAAGGTGATCATGATACCATCTGGTTCGCTAATGTCCCATAGGGAAGGAAATCTGTCATCCTTGCCTGGTTTGGCCTACATGTGACTTCAGACCCACAGCAATGCGGTTGACTTTTAAATGCCTTCAGGGATGGGCAACAAATGTTGGCTGAGCAGCGAATCCCCACATCCCGTGAACGAGTAGAAAAAAAACACACGCCCTCCCCAAACATACAAAGACAACAGCCCATGCTTCTTAACAAAAGCTTCTGCCTCCTCCGGCACATCAAAATAATAGCCTTTGTATTAAAAGTCACTCTGAGATGTGCAGGGTAAACCACCACAAGTCAAACTCCTCTCTTATACAACGCGGCCTTGGCCTTGTTAAATGCTGCCTGCTTTTTAAGTAGCTCCGCGCCCACACCCTGATAGAGCCTGATGGTGTTGCCCTCACACTGTAGTCCCGATGATACTTTGCCCATCTTTCCTCCTCCTAAAAACTGGAATCTCACGATGATTACCCGTGGTGGATCACTGAGACAAGGCCTCTGGGTCGATCCAGCTCTGGAGGGACGTCACTCCATCTTCCTCCACCACCTTCTCAAACATTTCTGAGATATAGTCCATCGGATTTGAGCCTTTCAATCTCTCCTTCAACCCCACGATTCTAAGATTATGTCTCCTGGAGCAATTCGCCAGGCCATCCGCCTTGGCCCTCAGTGTTTTATTAACACCAGCCAACACTGCCATCTTGGCTTCTAATGAGACAATCTGATCACTCCAGTCCGAAAGAAGAAGAATAAAGGGATTAAGGGTTATGGCGTTTGGGCCGGAAAGTGGAGCTGAGTCCACAAAAGATCAGCCATGATCTCATTGAATGGTGGAGCAGGCTCGAGGGGCCAGATGGCCTACTCCTGCTCCTAGTTCTTACGTTCTTATGAAAGAGCCGCCTCCACACCCTGTATCGCCTTGCCATGCACCTTTACCGTCTCATAAATCTTCTGCAATGCTGAGCGAATAGGAGCTAGGGCTCTTCTATTGACTTGTGAGGGTTCTCGGAGACAGCCTGCCACTGCTTCTGAAATTCTGTTGCCAAGATGCTTATAAGCATCTCGGCCAACAATGGAGCGGGCAGAGTCGCGGTAGTAGCCTTCACCATTTTCTCAGCCGAAGACCTTCGAAAGGCTTCCGAATCCGTTGACGAATTTTATTTGCAAGTTTCCTTGTCCTGGACTTTCTGGGCATCTCTTCTGTGGGAACATCATTCCATCGAACTAGTGAAGTTATAGCTGAAACAAATCCAAAAACTGGACGAAAAAGACTAAAAATAAAGAACTCTGGCAGGTGCCTCCTCGTGGGCTCCCTAAACTCCCTATATGCCGCCACCAGAAGTCCCGTAACCTGAATTTCTAATAGCACAATCTTTTTCAAAGCCAGTCACTTTCAGCATTCAGATAATGAATTATTTTTTTAAAAATAGTAACAGAAGATTGTATATCTGCAGAAGTTGTTTTTAGTCTTTACACAGAAATTATTAAATTATTGGTTATTGTGCCTGAACAAAGTTATATAGCTTGGAGCAACGATCAGTGAAGCTGGCAGCTCAATTGTGCATTTTTTAAGTAGTCTGTGTGGTAAACCACTGTATTGTATTGTATTATATTGTACTGTTGTATTGTTACATGCCTGGGCTTGTCCCTGCTGACTCCGCCTGTGGCTCCTCCCCTCGGGCTCATGTATAAAGGTGGTTGGTCTCCGCCTCTGATCCAGTTCGGGATCAGAGGCCAGGAGGCTTTCTGTTTAGTGTATTAAAGCCTCAGTTACGTTCACCACTCGTCATGTGTTCATTGATGGCATATCAGTCTGAAGGTTGAAGTGTCAGTTGTTGTGCCAGTTTGCTCTTCAGTTGTACTGTTTTTAATTATGTTGCTCTGCTGAGCTAGGGCCTTAACTGCCCAGCTGCATCCCCTCTCTCCTCAACCCCTCAAAGTCACTCTTGTGTCCATAGTAATGATGCTCTCTGTGTGAATACCACTCGTGTGAGGAAAATGAACTTCTTTCAGCATCGTAGCCAAGTCCTCAGGATTATACTCTTGGCATTGACTGTGGCAGCGGCTAGGCACACTGACTTCTGAGTCTTCTGAATTTGTCTGGAGGTCTTCCTCATGCCCTGTGGTTACATGGCCCCTCTCTTCCTGACGAATCCCTGCACCAAGGCTTCCAGAGCTTTATCTGAAAACCTTGTTCTCTACCCTCCCATGCCATTTCTACAGTTCTTCTAAATTTAAAAAATTGGGTCTGTTTTCCTTGGAGATTTGATAGAGGTATTCGAAATCATGAAGGGTCTGGACAGGATAGGGAAAAAATGACCCGATTGGTGGAAGGATTGAGAACGAGAGGGTGCAGATTTAAGGTGGTTGGCAAAAGAAGTCAAGGCAACATGAGGAAAAACGTTCATGCAGCGAGTGCTTAGGATCTGGAATTCACTGCCTGAGAGTGCGATGGAGGAGAGTTCAGTCGAGGCACTTGGGCATTGTTATCTGGAAAGGAAGATTGTGCTGGGTGACAAGCAGAAGACAAAGGAGTGGCTGAGGTAAATTGCTCCAACAGAAAGCCAGCACAGACATGATGGGGTTAATGGCCTCCTTCTGTGTTGTACCAATTCTGTGATTCTTGCTGACTTTTGTCTCCAGTTTCAATACCTCCTGCAGCAAGAATGCACCTTGTCGCTAAATGCAGTTCCTCTCGCATGAGCTTAGACTCCCCACTGAGGCACACAGACACTTTTGGTACACTTAGTGTTGACTTGTATGTGACTCATTTAAATTAGCAGGCAGCACGCAGTTTGTGTGCTGCTTTTAACAGAAGAAATGGACATGCTTAATCATGCATCGTGTACCCTTTGCTCATTTTCAGGCCGCTTTTCATTTATAATCCATTCTATTGAGCAAGCCACCAATTGCCGTAAGAATGTAAGAAAACAGAAAACCAAACAAAAACCATTCAAGAGCACTCCTTCCACAGTCCTACACAGTCTCCCCGATTGCAGACTTTAACCTTTCCATTTAATTTCTTCAGACAGTGTTCTCCCTAACACCCAAAGGCAATCGAGTGAGGCTCCTGGATATATAATCATCCTCCAATCAACCTGAGCTGATTGCGTTCTACAAACAACATTTTCTTGATCCCAGCAGCAGAGGAACAATGGTGTTCCATCCTCAGTGCTGTATGTGATTATAGGTAACTGGAGCCATTCCAGGCAGACGTAAGCGGAGTTAAACAGCAGCCATATAAATGTTACACACTGGTTTTAATGTTACAAAGATCGAACATAATTGAGAGAGGTCAATGATGATGTTGCCCATTTATTTTTATGGCTCTAGCAAGCTCACTTGCCTTCAGATCTTTGATTTGGTAACTGCATCTGATCTATGCTCAGGCAAACACATGTTGAAAGCGGGCGTAAACTCTTCGGAAAACTTGACCATAATTGTCACCAAAGGGAACTTTAAAGTCTTGTGGGCAGCACGGTAGCATAGTGGTTAGCACGGTTGCTTCACAACTCCAGAGTCCCAGGTTCGATTCCCGGCTTGGGTCACTGTCTGTGCAGAGTCTGCATGTTCTCCCCGTGTGTGTATGGGTTTCCTCCGGGTGCTCCGATTTCCTCCTACAATCCAAAGGTGTGCAGGTTACTTGGATTGGCCATTCTAAATTGTCCTTAGTGTCCAAAAAGGTTAGGTTGGGTTAAAGGGATAAAGGGGATAGGGTGGAAGTGTGGGGTGCTCCTTCCAAGGGCCAGTGCAGACTTGATGGTTTGAATGGCCTCCTTCTGCACTGTAAATTCCATGATTCTATGATTCTATGAAAGGCTGTATTGCCCAGGATTGTAACCCTGATTGGTAGGTGAGAATAAAAATCTGCATCTTACCTGTACATTCCGAGAATTCAAATATTTGTTGATAATAAATTTGTGTGAGGGCAACTTACCAACTTCCAGAATGTGGTTGGACTGTCAGTCCAAAGTATGGCAAAGAAAGTACTGCAAGAGTTGTTAGTTTTGGGCACTGTTCTCCATCTTTAGTGCCAAAGACAGAAAAGATGCAACAGATTTGGTATACCAAACTTGGTATATCATTCTAAAATTTCCCATTCTGAACACAAATGGAGAAGCCACAGAAACCTTTTCTCCTGTTTATGGAACTAGCACCCACACCAGCAGCAATGCTTGGAATTGATTTCTTGATTACGAAGTCCAAATACATTTTAAAAAATTATTTTATGGTGTATGGGTGTCGCTGGCTAGGCAAGCATTTATCGTCCGCCGTTAATTGCCTTTTCGAAGGTGGTGGTCAGATACCAACTTAAAGGCAGGAGGCTTTTTGTGTGAAGAATAAATTGGGGAGGCAGTGACTGAGATTTGCAGACGAGTCTGCAGGCACCTGAACCATTTTATTTTGTGCTGACTAAAAGTTTACGTTTATTTACCCTCAGTTCATGACCAAATTCATAATTTTTGCCTGTTTCGTCTGCACACCCAAGAATATTCTGTCATGTTCCTAGCCATCCATTCAACCTGAGGGAAAATGTAGCACACATAACTATTGAATTTTCACGGTTATCAACCTTAAAAATATTCATCTATCCTCACATCTCGCTTATTCAACGTGACCTGTTGCTCTTCACAGTTCCCTACCTATTAACACAAACAATATGTGAGCCATTGGGGGAACTGAGGACAGGTGGGTTGGGCTTTGGGCAGGAAGTAAAAACGTTTTCATTCTCAAATCTGGGGCTGGATTCTCCGTCGACGGGATCCTCCATTTTGCCGGCAGCACACTCACGACCACGGATTTACTGACGGCGTAGGGGTGCCCACAATGGGAATTCCCATTGGCTGGCTGCCGGGATGGAGGATCCCGCTGACGGCAGAGGTGCGCCACACCAGAAACCGGGTGCGGCGGGACGGAGAATCCGGCCCTGGCCTCAGCTTGTTTTAATGAAGACAGGTAAGGAGGGAGTGGGCACCTAATCCAGTCTCACGAGGCGGTTTGATCAGTAAAAGCATTTACGGACAGTGTGTGCCACCATTTTAGCAGAAGTTTTATTTCTAACACATGGAGCTGGAGTTCCCCAGAGCTGAGAAATCCTAACAAGTAAAAGGAGGTTCTGGAGGCCACATCAAAAAGGTATCTTCTGAAGACTCGAAATGTTAACTCTGTTTCTCTCTCTAGATGCTGCCGCATCTGCTGACGTTTTCCAGCATTTTCTGTTTTAGTTTCGAGATGTAAGTACATTCATTGCGCCACATATTGATTAGGAGGAATAGGGGTATTTCCTCCAGGGTCAATAAGCTTACATTGTACACCAACACCTGTAAGAAGGAAGCAGTCCTGTTTTCAATATGCAGAGAGATCTCCTGAAACCTTTATGGCTGATATTCGGTATTACCAGAGGCAAGTACTGAACATAGAACATACAGTGCAGGAGGCCATTCAGCCCATCGAGTCTGCCCCGACCCACTTAAACCCTCACTTCCACCCTATCCCCCTAACCCAATAACCCCTCCGAACCTTTTTGGACACTAAGGGTAATTTAGCGTGGCCAATCCACCTAATCTGCCCGTCTTTGGACTGCGGAAGGAAACTGGAGCACTCGGAGGAAACCCACGCAGACACGGGGAGAACGTGCAGACTCCACACAGACAGTGACCCAGCAGGGAATCGAACCTGGGACCCTGGTGCTGGGAAGCCACAGTGCTAACCACTATGCTACCGTGCTGCCCCCACTGGTGGGGAGAATTGCGGGAAGGTAGGCAATGTTGGCACCCCGTTCGGTAAAACTTAATTGCCAGATCTTGGGTCCGAAGAGACCTAGATGGTAAGCTCAAATGTTTGAGGTTGTTCTGTGGCTCAGGAGGGGAATAACTTTTCATTTAGGCTTCACAAGGAACTCTTGGGTCTCCCTTGAATCAGATTACTCTCCCATCATGGAACGATCCCTCTCCTAATCCAGACAACATCCCACTGCTCAGCCCCTCACTCAGGCTCCGATTTCCAGTGTCCGCCGGGTCCCAATATCCTCCTAGTTCTGAGTGGTGGGGCAGTCCCCAGTTGACCAACTCCTGCCACTACTGTTCCCACTGGCTCATCAGTTGAAATATCCATTTGACATGCTGCCAGAAGGAAGGGTAACACAGCAATAATGTAGTGCTGCCCAGAAGTTGTGATCGGCAAGGTCTCCATGTTAGAGGTCTGGTCAAGTATTTCAATAACATGCTCCTGTTTCCTTCCTGGCTCCCCCTTTATCAAATCTAAAGAACCATGTACACTATCGGAAAAACAGAAAGGTGTCGCTGGTGCTTTAAAAAATTTACACTTATTAATCAGTGGTGAACTGTTTGTTGCCCAATTTTTGTAGCAAGACTCGCAAGGAGACAAATTTTGTCCAGTTTGTTGACCTTACCTTGCTCTGCGTAAAATAGCCCGGTGAAAATAATTGAATATGTCAGAAGCCCATTTGGTGCACTTGGAGCTGTCCATTTCACTTGGACTGACCTGGGGTCTTCAACAATCACAGCAAGTGAAACACTTCCCACTGGTGTAGATCCCAGTGTTCGAGCTTTTACCTAAAAGAAAGTCTTGAATTTATATAACATATATCAAAACATTAAGTACAATAGAAGAGTTTTGGTAAGCTAAATTGACAATTGCAATAATGTTACAAACAAATAATGATTGATCACGTTCATATTTCAGAAACAACGCATGAGAACAAGTGCATTTGTATCCTCTTGCTGTATTTATGGTGCTTAAATGGTTTACTTTGTTTTTATTGTTCGAATATTTTAAAGAGATTTAGGATAATTTAATGAAGTTTAATTAGAATGAGGTAAAGAAAGAGCTTGCATTTTTACAGCAGCTTTCACAACCTCAGGACATCACAAATCACTTTCTGATTAAGTGCTTTTTGAAGTGCAGTGGTTGTAGGAAATGCAGCAGCCAATTTGCACACAGCGAGGTCTCCAAAACAGCAACTCATAATAAAAACAGAAAATGCTTGAAAAACTCAGCAGATCTGGCAGCATCTGTGGAGACAGAAAGAGAGTTAACATTTCAAGTCCAATATGATTTCTTCCAAAGAAGAGTCAGATGGACTGAAAATATGAACATGTTTCCCTCTGTGCAGATGCTGCCAGGCCTGTTGAGTTTTTCCAGCATTTTTGATTTCAATTTACCACATTGTTGGATAGATGCCGGTGTTGCAGCTATACTGGAACAAATTAGCTAGGGGTATGGCTGGTTCTGGAGTACAAGACTTCAGTGCTACTGTTACCTTACCCTGGGCAAGTGCGTAGTCAATTCCAGCCCCACTCATCCCAGAGTCACAACACCAAGTGAATTAACCAATAATTCTTATAAAAATACTTGAAGTCTTTGGCCCTTAGCTGCCCAGTAATTACAGTCACCGGGTTTGTAAATTGAAACACAATTACTGCTTGTTTATAGCTAGAATAATGGTGAAATATGCAGTAATTACAACTGGATGCCAAACAAACTAGCCTACTGCTCCCTCTTTAACTGTCCCACCCTCTATCCACACACACATACACAAGACAGGAAAACACGGGGGAGGGGTGAAAACAATAAGGGTGAAGATCAAAAGATAAGAGCCTTTGCTTCCAATGGTGTTTCTATAGCAGGCTTTCCTCACAGCATGCTGGTTGATCAAAGTCCTTGGTTTGCAGTTGGTAATGGTCTTCTTTGCAGGGTCAGTCATTCAGTACAGTGTTTACAGGCAGCAGGCCCCAGGAGAGGCACTTTAGTTCTTATCAAACTGGGCCTTCAGTTCGAGGTTCACACTTAGGCCAATTTCGTTCTTGTGACACTTCATCTCACATCAAACCCTGCTTCCAGCTTGTGGTTTAACTTCAGGCCTCTGCACCCCAACTTGCTGGAGAGAGAGTCAGCTCTCACAGTGGCCTTCTGAAGAGAGTTTATTTGGATCTTTTGAGAGAGAATTAATTCGAACCCCCCAGCCAAGTTGCAGAATAGAAAGTGAAAATAAATTGGTCTTCTTGACTCTGAGAATATTGCAGTGGGATCAGATCAAATCACCACCTGTTACCGGGCAGAGCACAGCCTTTTTGGCCGAGTAATTGGCCACCAGCCAAATCAATAAAACCGAGTCATCACTGACACTGGACAAGCGGCAATCACCAGTTAAGTCAGCACAGCCTTCTGGATTCTACTGTTTCAATTAAAGGTACAGGCTGCTTTGCCTTAAAGTCACAGGTCCATTAACTGCCCATGGATCAAAACTGCAACAGCAAAAATAAAAGGGGAATTAAGGGAATAAACAGGGAAACAACAGAAACAAACAGGGAGGGCCTTATACTACAACAAAGATGCCTTTGAGATCCATAGCCTTTGCTGTATCCAGTGTCTTCAGAGCCAATCAAATTTTCTGTACATTACCTTCTATTATGGTGGGGACCTCAGGAATGGGACAAGATGGATTATCTATTCAGCCTTTCCGACTGAAGGTGGCTGCACATGCTTCAGCCTTGTATTTTGTACTGATGTTCTGTGTTCCCCATCATTGAGAATGGGAATCTTTCTGGAGCTGCTTCTTCTAGTTGGTTGTTCCAATGTCCACCATCATTCACAACATACCAATGGGGAAATCACTGAAGCATCTTCAGACTTGCCTCTGATGTTGTATAGGAGACCCTGGATGGACAGCAGGAAGGAGACTCTGTCCCCTCCAGGGGGTTGGTGGGTGGCGTGTGGGCGGCAGTGGAGAAAGCCATCAAAGCAACACCTCTGACCCCAGTTAGAAAAGGTTGCAGCGGAAGTTAATGCCAGAAGCTTACCTCGCAACAGAAAATAAATTAAATAACTTCAGTTTGCCAAGGTAAGAGTGGTAACCTTTAGATCTTTTATTCTCCACTCACACCTCTACCACTATTGATCTCACTTCATGCAATAATCTCATCCCTACTCTGCTCTCTATCACTGCATCATACTTGACTCCACCTCCTTTCCCTTCCACTCCCACAATCTGAACTTCATACCCTAACCACATTGGCAAACCTCACTGCCTCACACTTCATACGTTGCAGATTACATCTGAGCTACTCTTCCATCACAGGCACATTCTCTATGCACTTAATAAAGGTGTGGCCTAAAGCAAGAGAAGGTAGTGTGCACATTGGAATCTGTGGCTGCATCTGGTTGCAGCTCCTTTACCGGGTGAAAAAATGGAGGAATTCGCAGCCGTAGGTGGAATTTTACTGCTCCGTCCCAGTGGGGGCATTCAAAACCCGAACGACTTCAACAGGATTAAAATATTCCGTCGGTGGTAAGCGTGTAAAATTCTGCCTAAAGCGTGGGGTTTCTTTACAATTTATCTTCTTATTTGTGTCTTACTCCTATTTCACCGTACACACTCAGCCACTTCTGTCTCTGCTGTCCCTTCACATTAAAATCTAACCTTTTTTCACTCTCTTTAATTCAAGTGCTGGAAAAGTAGCCGAACAAAGAAGGATTTGCTATAGGATTTAGTAATGTAGCCACCTGGGTTGGCCAACTCCCGATGTAAAATGGAGCACAGCAAAGGCTGTGGGAAATTCAGTCAACACAGGCAGAAACTAGCAGGTGCAAGTTACTGTAAAAGCCCAGACAGCATCGATACAAGCAGCCATCTGCATAATAATGTAGCAGCCATCTACATACTAATGAGCGATCCCCGGGTACAATCAAAACATTTGGGATAAACAAAGTCAAGCCAGACAACTCGGCGCCAACAGGAGCCAACACAAAAGAGGTTAACGGACACCTCAAAACCACCCATCGATCAGGGAACCGCTCCAGTATTGGAGAAATCGAACCAAGTGATTGGAACAAAGTCCGATCACTTGGAACCAGGTACAGGGTCCGCCCCGAAAGGCGGGAAGCCCCTGGGGACTATAAAGTTAAGCCCCCAAGTTCAAATCGTTCTTCTTGATCGGGTCACTCAGCAACGCGAACCAACCCTTGACAGTGACCGGTTCAGCTGCCGCCAAGTTCCAGTAAGTCTTAAGTCAACGCTCGTTACGAGATAGGCGCTCCTAGCTACCAGCCCATACCAACTTCGGATCCCGCAGACTCAGAACCCGAATGAAAGGCTATTTGTTCCCCTGACCTGGTGGGCCAGTCCGAAGCTAAGTATAGGCCTGTTAGTTGTAGAAGTAGCTTAAAAGTAGAATTGATGCATGAGTAGCGATTACTGTGTATAATAAATGTGCTTTGATTTGAATCTTACTAATTGGTGTATTGAGTTATTGATCATTACTTGAACTTGAACCTCGTGAAGGTATCATAAAGATACCTGGATAAAGAGCAAAGGTTATAAAACAGAGCCAATTGAACCAACCAAAAGTTAGCAACGGTAATAGGGAATGAATGAGGGCAGATAAGGGCCAGGACCGCACATAGCCCCATTTTCTGCACTGAGGTGCATTGCTCATCAGAACTCCTCAGTGTAGCGAGAGATCAGGAGACCATTTTAAATGGCGTCCCGGTCTCTGGAGCTCCCGACGTGACATCCAATGCCCCCCCACACAACCTCAACCCAAATGAGAATGTGAGGACATGAGCATGACAAAAACCAGGATAATAGATTGGGGAAAAGCTGAGAATAGAAAGGGAGAAAATAAAATGGCCAACAATACTTGCAAACAATGATGTACAAAAGCAATAGGCAACATTTAAAATGGTGTTCAATTTCCCGTAGTGAATGGTGTATTCATTCTCCCGGCGGATTTGGACAGATGTCCTCGCTGCTGTCAGTAAATATTTGTGTTGGCCAGCATGGGGTGGAGAGGAATGTGGGAAGAAGTTCCCTATTGCAATTTAACTGCTCTGTTACCTAATTTTCATCAAATGAAATGATGGCTTTTTCTGAACCTACTTTCAAGATGTCCATACAAGACTTCCACCAGAAGCAGGTGGGGCCTCATCAATACTGTAGAATTGGAAGCATCTTCTGCAATTGTGAGCCTGTAACAATTTTAATAAGAAACAGAAATTCCAACCATGGGCTACCCATTAGCGAAAAACCTGGCGGCATCATTCCAGCAGACTGCTGGATTTAAACCTGACTGGATCGTCTGCAGGATTCACAGACTGCTGGATTTAAACCTGGCTGGATCGTCTGCAGGATTCACAGACTGCTGGATTTAAACCTGGCTGGATCGTCTGCAGGATTCACAGACTGCTGGATTTAAACCTGGCTGGATCGTCTGCAGGATTCACAGACTGCTGGATTTAAACCTGGCTGGATCGTCTGCAGGATTCACAGACTGCTGGATTTAAACCTGGCTGGATCGTCTGCAGGATTCACAGACTGCTGGATTTAAACCTGGCTGGATCGTCTGCAGGATTCACAGACTGCTGGATTTAAACCTGACTGGATCGTCTGCAGGATTCACAGACTGCTGGATTTAAACCTGGCTGGATCGTCTGCAGGATTCACAGACTGCTGGATTTAAACCTGGCTGGATCGTCTGCAGGATTCACAGACTGCTGGATTTAAACCTGGCTGGATCGTCTGCAGGATTCACAGACTGCTGGATTTAAACCTGACTGGATCGTCTGCAGGATTCACAGACTGCTGGATTTAAACCTGGCTGGATCATCTGCAGGATTCACAGACTGCTGGATTTAAACCTGACTGGATCGTCTGCAGGATTCACAGACTGCTGGATTTAAACCTGGCTGGATCATCTGCAGGATTCACAGACTGCTGGATTTAAACCCGGCTGGATCGTCTGCAGAATATACAGACTGCTGGATTTAAACCTGGCTGAATTTTCTGTAGAATAAACGGACAGTTGCATTTAAACTCAGCAGAATTGTCTGCAGAATGTACAGACTGCTGGATTTAAACCCGGCAGGATCGTCTGCAGAATATACAGACTGTTGCATTTAAACCTGGCTGTATAGTCTACAGAATATACTGACTGCTGGATTTAAACTTGGCAGGATCGTCTGCAGAATGTACAGACTGTCATGATATGCAAACATGCAGCTAATGAACACATAGAATAGGAAACGACCAATGAGCAGTCAGGACACTCAGTGATGGCATCTCACTATAAAAGGGATGAGGCACTCACACCCCGCCGCTTTCCACAGACCAACATCTACAGAGTGAGACAGTGTGTATCCTCAGCATCACACCCCAGCACGTGGCTTAGAGCAAGGCTGGTTCAGTTAGACTGAGTTACTACATTTAGATTAGCAGAGAGTCGAACTCATTGAGAACTGTGCTAATAGTTCAATAAAACATATTGAACTCACTTCAAAGTCTGGAGCATCTTTTACTCAAAACTGCATCAAGTGGCAGCTTGTGTTATTCCAAATTACATAACACAACACGATACCAGGAGTCTGTTCAATCTAGTTAGTTCAACCTAGCAAGCTCCGTGACGACCAGCGAGTGTATACCGGCACAATGAAAAAGATTCATGCTCCTCACCAGCTCAGGACCTCCGGCAATCTCAGTGCCAACTGGCGGACATTCAAGCAGAAATTTCAGCTTTACGTCAAAGCATTAGACCTCAATGGTGCATCTGGTGCACGGAAGATAGCTCTTCTCCTCACCACAGCGGGTGATCATGCATTGCAAATATTCAACTCCATTCACTTCGCCGAAGACCAGGACAAGACAAAGTTTCAGACGATCCTGGACAAGTTTGACAGCCACTGTGAGGTGGACACCAACGAAATCTTCGAGCACTACATATTCAAGCAGCGATTGCAAGGTGAAGACCAATCCTTCAACTCATATTTAATTAACCTCAGACTGCTAGCGCAATCCTGCAACTTCGGTGATATCACTGACTCCATGATCAGAGACCAAATCGCTTTTGGAGTTCATTCTGATCCTCTGAGAGAGCAGTTACTGAAGATCAAGGAGATGACCCTGCCAATCGCGAATGAAACATGCACAGTGCATGAGCACGCCGAAAATCGCTATTCCCAGTACAAAACGGCAGAAAATGATAAACTAGCCTCCCATGAGGAGGAGAGTGTGCAGGCCATCTCCCGGATGCAGCGCCTCAACATTGACAAAAACGGAAATTTTGCGCCCTCTTCCCGGGGCCCGACGTATGCGCGATGCGAACGGGATAACGAAGCAGCCAAAACCCGCACTGCGCAGGTGCAGACATCTGAGAACCGCATTGCGCATGTGCAACGATGCACGGAGCATCAGGACGCTGACGTCATGACGTGTTCAAACTGTGGCACCGCCCATTTAAAGAAACACTGCCCTGCAAGAGGCAGACGCTGTTTAAACTGCGGGAAGCCAGGCCACTGTGCAGCCCTGTGCAGATCTGCACCACCAGTCAGGAGCCAGCGCTCCCAATTCAGACAACGGCACATCCGGAGTGTGCAACAACGCCTACAGGATTCTGATCCTGGCAGTGCAACTGATCCAGATGTTGAATGCCTGGACAATGCCTACCGTGTGGGCATTATTACAACGTGTGAATATGCCACACCAGACTCATCGCAAGTCCAGTCAATCCTAGCTGTGGATTCCGAGGACGAATGGCGAGCAGTGATGAAGGTCAACCACTGCCCCATCCAGTTCAAGCTGGACACAGGTGCCTCTGCCAACCTCCTCTCACAGGCAGACTTCAGACGTATTAAGAACCCCCCACGGTCCTTCCAGCTGCCTGCAAGCTCCTGGATTACAACGAGAATGCCATCACGGCACTGGGATCCTGCCAACTGCACCTATCCAACAGACACTTACAAGCACGGTTACGCTTTGAAATTGTTACACTGGACAGGGCATCCCTACTAGGTGCGCACGCCTGCAAGCAGCTGAACCTCATTCAAAGGGTTTACACCACAACATCCTCCCATGTGGATCTTCAGGCCGACATCGACGACATCCTCGCCAGTATCCAGATCTGTTCAACGGGTTGGGCACGCTGCCGTATCGATACAAGATTCTGCTACGTCCTGATGCCAAGCCAGTGGTCCACGCACCACGACGTGTCCCTGCTCCACTGAGAGAGCACCTGAAGGCACAGTTCAAGGATCTTCAGCAAAAAGGCATCATATCCAAGGTCACCGAACCGACTGACTGGGTCAGCTCGATGGTGTGCGTAAAGAAGCCTTCGGGGGACCTGTGCATCTGCATTGATCCCAAGGGTCTCAATAAGAATATCATACGGGAACATTACCCCATCCCGAAGCGGGAGGAACTCACGGGTGAGATGGCACAAGTGCGCTTCTTCACCAAATTGGATGCATCACAGAGATTTTGGCAAATCCAGCTGGAAGAGTCCAGCAGAAGGCTCTGCACTTTCAACACGCCTTTTGGCAGATACTGCTACAATCGCATGCCATTTAGCATCATCTCGGCATCCGAGATATTCCATTGCATCATGGAACAGTAGATGGAAGGCATTGAAGGTGTTTGTGTGTACATGGATGACATCATCATATGGTCCACGACCCCTGAGGAACATGTGTCCCGTCTCCAGAAGGTATTCCGCCGAGTACATACCAACGGCCTAAAGTTAAACAGGTCCAAATGTTGTTTTGGCACATCGACGCTCAAGTTCCTAGGCGACCAGATCTCACAGCATGGTGTGCGCCCGGACACAGACAAAATCAAGGTCATCAAGGTGATGAAGGTCCCTGAGGACAAAAAGGCGGTGCTGCGCTTCCTGGGTATGGTCAATTTTCTGGGCAAGTTCATTCCAAACATGGCCACACACACCACGGCCCTACGCAACCTGATGAAAAAGTCAACTGCCTTTGAGTGGAAGGCGGCACACCAGACAGAGTGGCTGGAGGTGAAAGCCAAGCTCACCACTGCACCATTCCTGGCATTCTTCAACCCGGACCGGGAGACAAAGATATCCTCAGATGCGAGTCAGGATGGCATCGGTGCGGTGTTGCTTCAACGAGATGACACATCATCCTGGGCACCAGTAGCCTACGCATCAAGGGTGATGATGCCCACTGAAACCAGATATGCTCAGATTGAGAAGGAGTGCTTGGGTCTTCTCACCGGCTGTGGTAGTCGGTATTAGGGGTATTACGGTACCTAGGTTGAGGCTGTAAGATCATTGGTGTGGGAGGTATCTGAGACAGGAAACTCATTGGTGAAGCCTGCCTGCTGGTTCCGCCCAGTAAGGCGGAGTATAAGAGTCTGTGTCTCCCTAGCAGCTGCATTCTGTACCTGCGCTGCTGGGGGAAACATCTAGTCCAATAAAGCCTTCAATTGTCATCCAATCTCCCTTCTGGAGTCATTGATCGATTTATTGTACTAGATTTTAAAGAATGGAGCTCCGAATCAGGCCAGAGTGTCTGCAATTCAGCCCCCATGCGGCAAACCCAGCGGCAACCTTCAAACACTGGCTGGCATTCTTTAAAGGGTACCTCAGGATGGCCACGACTGCACCTACTGAGGACCAGAAACTGCAAGTTCTCCACTCGAGGGTGAGCCCAGAGATCTACACCCTCATCGAGGATGCGGACGATTTTGAGGCGGCGAAGGCCCTGTTGAAAGTACACTTCATTCGCCCAGAAAACCAGGTTTACGCCCGACATCTGCTAGTGACAAGGCGACAAATCCCGGGGGAATCGCTGGATGAATTCTACCGCGCGCCCCTAGTACTGGGTAGGAACTGCGACTGCCTGCAAGTTTCAGCCAACGACCACACAGAACATTTAATCCGGGTCGCATTCGTTGCAGGTATGTTGTCCTCCCAAATCCACCAGCGGCTGCTGGAGAGACACTAGGCCTCAAGGAGGCATGGGCCCTTGCCAGCTCCCTGGATGTGGCCTCCCGAAACGCCCACGCGTACGTCCCCGACCGTGCGGCTGCCCCTTGGGCAGCGTGGAACCCACCCGCGGCCGACCCTGATGTATCCCCCATCCCCCCACAAGCTTGTGCCGCGCGGCTACCAGGCAACCCCGGGGGGGGGCCCTGCTGTTATTTTTGCGGGCAAGCCAAGCACCCCCGGCAGCGCTGCCCCGGCCCGCTCCTCCACCTGCAAAGGTTGTGGCAAAAAGGGCCATTTCGTAGCAGTATGCCAGGCCCGGGCGGTCGCCGCTGTCTCCGGGGACGAACCGGGGCCGTCACCACAACTCTCTCCACGGGCCACGTGCAGGCCGCGAGCGCGGCTATCTTCATTTTCCTGAGCCATGTGCGGTCCCTGGGCGCCACCATCTTGTTCCCCAGGGGCCACGTGCGATGCGTGGGGGCCGCCACCTTGCCCACCCCCAGCCATATGTGACCCGTGGGCGCCGCCAACTTGGATGGAGTCTCAGGACCCCAATTCGGATGACCACACATGGCCCGAGGAAAATCTTCAACTTTTACCATGACTCGCCTCGGTGACCCTGGACCAGTCTCGGCCTATAACCCTCTCGATCGCGACGACGACCATGTTCATCAACGAGTTCAAAACATCCTGCCTGATCGACTCCGAGAGCGCAGAGAGCCTCATGCACCCCAACACAGTAAAGCGCTGTTCTCTTCCCATACACCCAGTTAACCAAAGAATCTCCCTGGCCTCTGGGTCTCACTCTGTAGAGATCAAGGGGTTCTGCGTAGTGAACCTCACGGTCCAGGGAAGAGAATTAAAAAATTTACGACTCTACATCCTCCCTCACCTCTGCACTGCCACGCTCCTGGGATTGGACTTCCAATGCAACCTCCAAAGCTTAACCTTTAAATTCAGTAGCCCTACACCCCCCCTCACTGTCTGCAGCCTCGCGACCCTCAAGGTCAACCTGCCTTCCTTTTTGCGAACCTCACCCCAGATTGCAAACTCGTCACCACCAGGAGCAGACGGTACAGTGCCCAGGACCGGACATTCATTAGGTCGGAAGTCCAGCGGCTACTGAAGGAAGGTATTATCGAGGCTAGCAACAGCCCCTTGAGAGCACAAGTAGTGGTTGTAAAGACCGGAGAGAAGCACAGGATGGTCATCGATTATAGTCAGACCATCAACAGGTATATGCAGCTCGACATGTACCCTCTCCCCCACATATCTGATTTGGTCAATCAGATTCCACAATACAAGGTCTTTTCCACGGTGGACCTCAAATCTGCCTACCACCAGCTCCCCATCCGCCCAGGCGACCGCAAGTACACTGCATTCGAAGCAGATGCGCGGCTCTACCACTTCCTAAGGGTTCCCTTCGGTGTCACAAATGGAGTTTCGGTCTTCCAACGGGAGATGGACCGAATGGTTGACCGGTACGGTTTGCGGGCCACGTTTCCATACGTCGACAATGTCACCACCTGCAGCCACGACCAGCAGGACCACCACACCAACCCCCGCAAATTTCTCCATACCGCAAAAACCCTTAACTTGACCCACAACAAGAACAAATGCGTGTTCAGCACTGAACGTCGAGCCATCCTCAGCTACGTAGTGCATGATGGAGTCATAGGCCCAGATCCCTAACACATGCGTCCCCTCATGGAGTTTCCCCTCCCCCACTGCTCCAAGGCCCTGAAACGCTGCCTGGGATTTTTTCATATTACGGCCAGTGGGTCCCCAATTATGCGGACAAGGCCTGCCCACTAATCCAATCCTCGGTTTTCCCCCTGTCGGCAGAGGCCCGCCAGGGCTTCAGCCGCTTAAAGGCGGACATCGCAAAGGCCACAATGCACGCAATCGATGAATCCCTTCCCTTCCAAGTCGAGAGCGACGCGTCCGACGTAGCTCTGGCCGCCACCCTCAACCAAGCGGGCAGGGCCTTCTTCTCATGCACCCTCCATGCTTCAGAAATCCGTCATTCCTCCATTGAAAAGGAGGCCCAGGCCATAGTAGAAGCTGTGCGGCACTGGAGGCATTACCTGGCTGGCAGCAGATTCACGCTCCTCACTGACCAATGGTCGGTAGCTTTCATGTTCGATAATGCACAGCGGGACAAGATAAAGAAGGATAAGATCTTACGGTGGAGGATCGAGCTCTCCAGCTACAACTATGAGATCTTGTATCGTCCCGGGAAGCTAAACAAGCCTTTTGATGCCCCATCCCGCGGCACATGTGCCAACGCACAAGTGGACCGACTCCGGGCCCTCCATGAGGACCTCTGCCACCCGGGGGTCACTCGATTCTTCCACTGTATCAAGACCCGCAACCTGCCCTACTCCCTCGAGGAGGTCAGGACCGCCACCAGGAACTGCCAAATCTATGCGGAGTGCAAGCCGCACATCTACAGGCCAGAGAAAGCGCACCAGATAAAGGCTTCCCGTCCCTTTTAACGCCTCAGTACGGACTTCAAAGGGCCCCTCCCCTCCACCGACCGCAACACGTACTTCCTGAACGTGATTGACGAGTACTCCCGGTTCCCATTTGCCATCCCCTGCCCCGACATGACCGCAGCCACCGTCCATAAAAGACCTCCTCAGTATCTTTACCCTGTTCGGTTTCCCCGCCTACATATGCAGCGATAGGGGATCCTCCTTCATGAGTGACGAATTGCGTCAATTCCTGTTCAGCAAGGGCATCACCTCGAGCAGGACGACCAGTTATAACCCCCGGGGAAACGGACAGGAAGAGAGGGAGAACGGAACGGCCTGGAAGACCGTCCTACTGGCCCTATGGTCCAGGAATCTCCCAGTCTCCTGCTGGCAGGAGGTTCTCCCCGATGCACTCCACTCCATCCGATCACTGCTGTGTACCATGACAAACTAAAAACCTCATGAACGTCTCCTTGTCTTCCCGAGGAGGTCCTCCTCCGGCACCTCGCTCCCAACCTGGCTGGCAGCTCCTGGACCCAGTCTGCTCCGCAAACACGTGCGGGCGCACAAGTCGGACCCATTGGTAGAGAGGGTCCACCTCTTTCACGCTAATCCTCAGTACGCCTACATGGCGTACCCCGACGGCTGGCAGGATACGGTCTCCCTACGGGTCCTGGCGCCCGCTGGATCCCCCCCCACACCCCCCCCCAAGAACCCCATCCTCCCTCCCACCGGCGCACCCCACAGCTGACCCCTTCCCAGGTGGATCGGTTCTTCCACTGGTCCCACCCAGGGGTGATGAAGCTACCGAAGAAGCCGAAGTCACGCTCCCGGAGTCACGGATGCCCGAGCCGGCGCCTGCATCACAACCGAAACTGCGACGATCACAGAGGACGACCAGGGCCCCTGATTGATGTCTTGCTTCATTCTGATATGTACATATAAAATGAATACTGTAAATAGTTGCGACATGTAATAAGGCAAAACACTGTACCACCGACGGGTACCACTATAACTTCTACCACTGTATGATGCGAGACCACCACCCCCACCGGACTATTTTTTTTAACAGGGTGTGAATGTGGTAGTCGGTATCCGGGGTATTATGGTACCTAGGTTGAGGCTGTAAGATCATTGGTGTGGGAGATACCTGAGACAGGAAGATCATTGGTGACGCCTGTCTGCTGGTTCCGCCCAGTAAGGCGGAGTATAAGAGTCTGTGTCTCCCCAGCAGCTGCATTCTGTACCTGCGCTGCTGGGGGAAACATCTAGTCCAATAAAGCCTTCAATTGTCATCCAATCTCCCCTTGGAGTAATTGATCGAGCATTACCGGCATCCTCAAATTTCATGATTATGTCTACGGCCTGCCGACATTCACTGTCGAGACCGATCATAGGCCTCTGGTCCACATCACCCACAAGGACATGACGCCTCGGTTGCAAAGAATCCTGCTTCAACTTAGGAGGTATGGCTTCAACTTGGTGTGCACACGTGGCAAGGAGCTCATCATCGCTGATGCATTGTCCCGCTCCGTCACCTCGCCCAGAGATCCGCTGGAGATCATCCAGCACAACGAATCGCAGGTGCAGCTGTGTGCCAGCACTCTCCCGGCGACAGATGAGAAGGTAGTTCTCATCCATGATGAGACAGCCAAAGACCCCCTCTTGCAGCACGTCATCTACAAACAATGGCTGGCAGAAAGGGCAGTGCCCACAATTTTACAATGTGAAGGATGACCTGACGGTGATTGATGGTATCCTCCTCAAGCTGGACAGGATTGTCATTCCGCTCAGTCTCCAGAGCTTGGTGCTGCGCCAGATTCATGAGGGACACCTGGGCATCGAGAAGTGCAGACGCAGAGCCCGGCAGGCTGTCTACTGGCCCGGCATCAGCTAGGACATCACGAACATGGTCCTGAACTGTGCTACCTGTCAGTGGTTCCAGTCAGCGCAGAGCAAGGAGACACTCCAACAGCATGACATAGTGACCTCTCCGTGGTCCAAGATTGGAATCGACCTCTTTCATTTGAATGGTCGCGACTACGTATTGATCATCGACTATTTCTCGAATTACCCTGAGGTGCTGAAGCTCCCGGACCTCACCTCTCGGACCGTCATCAAAGCCTGTAAGGAGACATTCTCAAGGCATGGCATCCCAATCACCGTCATGAGCGACAATGGCCCGTGCTTTCCCAGTCAAGAATGGTCCACGTTTGCCAGGTCATACAATGTCCAGTATGTCACCTCCAGTCCGCACTATCCGCAGTCCAATAGAAAAGTCGAGAAAGGGGTGTACATTGTGAAACAGCTCATCTGCAAGGCCATGGACTCTGCTTCCGACATACACCTTGCACTGCTCGCGTACAGGGCGACTCCATTGTCCAATGGTATGTCGCCGGCTCAACTCCTGATGAACAGGGACCTGCGGACGACACTTCCAGTCATACACCTGCCCAACCTGGATCACCTCCCGGTCCTGCAGAAGATGCAAAAGCATGGCTATGATGCCCATGCCACCGATCTGGCCATGTTATCCCCGGCAGACACTGTCAGGATTAAGATACCGGATGGTGGGTGGTCTGCCCTGGCTGTCGTTGTTCGACAGGCCGCGCCCCGCTCTTATGTTGTATGTATGGTTGATGGCTCCATCGTGTGAAGGAATCGACGGGCACTGCGCAAAGTTGCCTGCCCGCAACCACTTTCCCCTCCATTTCCATATGTTGAATTGCCACCTCCTGGTACCTCACACCACAAGGCCACCAGTCAGGCTTCCATCCCGCCTGCCAAGGTGCCATCGTCCCCTCCGCCACCTCTCCGGCAGTCGACCAGGATCAGATGTAAGCCTCAGAGACTGGACTTGTGAACATTTGTTTGGTTTGCTCTGTTCTGTTGTCCTCCGCCAGTCACGTTAGACAGACTCATTCACATGTAAATACATTCACATACGCCAACAAAACATAAAAAAAGGGGAGATGTCATGATATGCAAACATGCAGCTAATGAATACATAGAATAGGACACGACCAATGAGCAGTCAGGACACTCAGGTATCTCACTATAAAAGGGATGAGGGACTCACACCCCGCCTCATTCCACAGACCAACATCTACAGAGTGAGACAGGGTGTATCCTTAGCATCACACCCCAGCACGTGGCTTAGAGCAAGGCTGGTTCAGTTAGACTGAGTTACCACAGTTAGATTAGCAGAGAGTCGAACTCATTGAGAACTGTGCTAACAGTTCAATAAAACACATTGAACTCACTTCAAAGTCTGGAGCATCTTTTACTCAATACTGCATCAAATGGCAGCTTGCGTTATTCCAAATTACATAACATAACACAGGCTGTTGTATTTAAACTTGGCAGAATTGTCTGCAGAATATACAGACTGCTGGGTTTAAACCCAGCAGGATCGTCTGCAGAATATACAGACTGCTGGATTTAAACCCAGCGGGATCGTCTGCAGAATATACAGACTGCTGGATTTAAACCCAGCGGGATCGTCTGCAGAATATACAGACTGCTGGATTTAAACCCAGCGGGATCGTCTGCAGAATATACAGAATGCTGGATTTAAACCTGGCTGGATCGTCTGCAGGATTCAGACTGCTGGATTTAAACTTGGCAGGATCGTCTGGTCCTGGTCTCAGGGTCTTAGATTTTGGGGACTGCGTGTAATGCCGGCCCTGGCTACTGCTGCCACTGGCACTGCTGGGACTACAGAGCTCTCTGAGGTAAGACATCTGCCCGCATGAGGGTCTGAAATCCTGTTTCTAGCCAATTAATGTTCCTCAGACCTTTAAGTAGCTGTTGGGCTGCTGTGAACATCAGGGATATGTTCCTGCAGAATCTTCAGGTGACAGGATGGGAAACTACGTCATCTTAAAATCCCTGCCCCTGAATTTGCTTTCATGCTCCCTGTAACGCTGGTAAAAGGAAGCAGGTATCATTGAACCGCCCCCACTTGGCTGAGAAAATGAATGGCACAGGAAGACACGTGAGGAGAACTTTATTTTATATCACGTTAATTTTATAGGTATTACATGGTAATATATTAAGATTCAAATTATATATACAGAGGAATAAAGAGATGTAAAACTAGCAAGAACAGTTAGGAATTAAATTATCTTTTTTCCAGCCGGTTATATTCGTTAAACATTGTGGGCTTCTGTGGAAATTACTGATAAAGTGCTTTTGGAACAGTGACCAGGTACTAAGTGCGATCTAACAACTCTTTAACGAGCAGTGAATGGCATTTGATAAAATGTCATGCACAGCCAGATGGTTTGTATTGACCAATATGAATCATTATATTTCAGATATCCACTGCCATCTGACATTTTGTATGCTGGGCGAATTTCAATTGAGGTACTCACCAGGGGACCTAATGCGCAGCCTTTAGCCGTACAAGCTTGAACTCTAAAGTTATGAAGACTCCACGCCGTTAGGTCATTAACATGACAGCCAGGTGAAGAAGTGTTTTCCACTAACAATCCATTCATAAACAGTCCATAATTTATGACAATACCTTTGATCAATAAAAATGTGACAAAAGTTAGCAGTTTAAAATACCCATGTAATACTTATGTTAGTGAGTGCATGTGGTCAACATAAGATTTGTTTTCCTTTAACTGAAGCATCGTGGTCATTGATGTGTATATTGACTCTTGCTGCTAACAAAATAAAGAGATAAATTTGACAGTCTTCATGGTGTATCGTAGGTAGGTAAGTGATACCTCAATGGATACCAAGCAGGAAGCTCATCTCAGGGTCGAATGTTAGAAACATCTCAGGATTTGAAATTGGGCTTGATGAAAATTCCATCAAACCGAAATGAGATGATTGTCTTGAAATTATTGTGGAATAGCCAAAGTCTATAATTACCAGATAACAAGTTAAATGGTTATATTTTTCTAATTATATTTATGGAATTATCCATTTGTTTTCTTTTGGATACAAATGCAATGATAGGATATTCAAATATAAATCTCACATTAAAGTATTTAAAGTCAAACCTGTAACCAGGTGTGTAGGTGAGGATATTGCAGTTGATGTAATTTACATGGATTTCAGCAAAACCTTTGACAAGGTCCCACATGGGAGACATATAAAGAAAGCAAATACACATGGGATACAGGGTAACTTGGTAAGGTGGATTCAAAATTGGCTAAGCTGTAGGAGACAGAGGATGATGACAGGTGGCTGCTTTAGTGATTGGAAGCCTGTGGCGTACCCACAGAGATTTGCTTGGACCCCCATTGTTTGTCGTTTATACAAACGATATCTATGACTATGTGGGGATCAGTAAGTTTGCAGATGACACAAAGATTGGCCGGGTGGTTAACAATGAGGGTCTTGGGTTACAGGAAGATATAGATGGGGTGGTCAAATGGGCAGACAAGTGGCAGATGGAATTTAACCCTGAAAAGTATGATATACTTAGGAAGTAGTAATTTGACAAGAAAGTATTCAATGAATGGCCTGACACTGGGAAGTTCCGAGGAACAAAGGGACCTTAACATGTTTGTCCATAGATCTCTGAAGGCAGAAGGGCAGATTAATAGGGTGGTGAAAAAGGCCTCGATCAATCGAGGCATAGATTACAAAAGCAGGGAGATCAGGTTGGTTGTTTAGAACTTTGGTGAGACCATAGCTGGAGTACTGTGTGAAATTCTGGTTGCCACATTATAGGAAGGATGTGATTGCAGTGAAGGAGGTGCAGAGTTGATTCACCAGGATATTGCCTGGGATGGAACTTTAAGTTATGAAGAGAGATTGGATTGTTTTTGTTGGAGCAGGGAAGAGTGACCGGCAACCTGATCGAATTGTGCAAGATTATGAGGGGCATGGACAGGGTAGATAGGGAGGTGCCATTCCCCTTAGTTGAAGGGTCAGTTACGAGTGGACACAAGTTCAAGGTGAAGAGCAGCAGTTTGGGGGGATCTGAGGAAAAACAAATTTTATCCAGAGGGTGGCGACCATCTGGAATGTTCTGTCTGGGAGGGTGGTAGAGGCCTCATATCCTTTAAAAAGTACCTGGATGAACACTGAGCACGTCATAACATTCAAGGTTATGGGCCAAGTGCTGACAAATGGGATTAGGTAGGCAGGCCATGTGTTTTTTATGTGTCGGTGCAGACTCGATGGGCCGAAGGGCCTCCTCTGCACTGTGTTATTCTGTGATTCTATGTGGAAAATTGTAGGAAATGCCAATTCTGACCTGTGAGAAAAAACAGAAATGTGTGCAAGTTATGTTTATGTACATTTTATACAATAATAAACCATGGATATTTTTTACAGAAGTAAATAAAACACCTAAATATAAAACAATTTGGAGTAATAAACCATACATACATGCACACATTCAAATGTTATTTGTTTGCATACAAATAATTAACCATAACTGGGAAGCTGGTGTGGCCCAAATATTAAAGTATCTTTTACTGCAGTTGAAGTGAACAATCTGCAGTTTTATAGCAGACATAAATGTGCTGCATGTAATTCTTGTGAAGTTCATGCATAGTCCTGTAGGTACTAATTTCAATATTTGCTAAGCATATTGACAATTTATTTTTGCCATCCACACATAAATTATTTTATATACTCCATTTGAATTGTTGTATTAAAGGTGAAGAAACATTGTTGTTAACAAATCTGAAATCCTGATCAACATCAATCAAACACTCACCGCTCACCAGCTATGCACTGGTCTCAATGTGAACCATGTACACAAAGGACTAAAAATTGGTCCTCTCCATAGTTTGGGTGAGGATTGTGCCCTACTTGCATCTGTTGCCATGGAAGTAGGCGCCATGCAAATTTCACACTATTTACCTGATTGGTCCAAATGGGACCCAGGCTGCTGCTTGCCTGAGCATCCACCAAGAGGTTGAACTGCATTTATTCATATCACACGTGCAGTCAGCATGCCTCACTTAAAGGTAATCTACCCCACTTAAAGGGGTGATGCACAGTGGAAGCTGCTGCTGGCTACTAAATGTAAGAGATGAAGAAATATAACACCAGGGAAAAAAGAAGGCTCTTTGGTTCACAGGTGGGACACTGGATGGAGTTGATGGGAGGAGAGATGCCATGTTTCTATGCGGGCCCAGGAGGCCCTCAAGGAAAACCTTCAGACGGGATTGGGAGCAGTTGGCCAGGGAGCTCATTTCCTGAACAATCTCAGCAGGCCTGATAGCATCTGTGGATATAGAAGGGAGCTAACGTTTCCAGCCTGGATGACTCTTTGTCAAGACTAGAGAGAATTGGAAATAGGATCAGATTTGAACACCATCCTCTCAATGCACCACATCCACATTAGCAGTCCTTGGCACTCAAAACTCACACCAAGCATTCAGGTAGTTCATCTCATCCTCACTCACATTCTAATGATACCAGCCTTGCACCCAGTTTTCATTGCTCCCACATGACTCTAGCTACTCAGCTGTGGCATTAACCTCACCAAAACATTGTGCAATGCAATCACTAATTTCATCCCTTCATTTGTGCAGGACTAGGTGACACACAATAGAGGGGAGTGGAGTGAGGGTCAAGGATGGCTGCATGTTCTGAGCCCTTTACATTTTCCACATCATGGGGCTGGCTTTGACAGAACTTGTGCTGTTCAGCATCACTGAGAACATTCTGGATGATGGTATGTTCCTGTCTTATGACCCTTCATAACTCTCAGTTCATGCTACTATTTGACACAATGAGAAATCTGCTGCGGATATGGCCATGGACTTTTTCCTTCCCATCCCACCCCCTTGCTGTCAACCCAACCTTACTCTTTCTGATTTTTTATCATAGAATTTACAGTGCAGAAACCATTTCCTGGTTTCAGACACCAAACTTCCACCTGCCCAGCCACAGCAGCCCAAGGGGGATAGGGAGAGCAACAACGCTAATAAAGAGGTCCTGTCATTTGATCTGACACATAGATCAGGTCTTGTAACTACATGTACTTTCGAGACGAGTATTGACATGGAATGTACACATGATCAGACACTGAACCTGCCTGGTCTTTAGCCAGGCTGAGGAAAAAGGGTAGTTTTTGTGCCAGCTCACCGGTCGGCAACATTTCAGAGTTCTGCCAAAGGTCCACAAGTGAGGACCTTGATGGGGTGGTATACAGAAGAGTTCTGATGCGGGTGCCCATTGAGATACTGGGTGCATTGACTGGCCTGCCAGACAGCTTCCTATTGCTGTGAAGGAGCATGGAGGAGTCCGGCTCGAATTTGGCAGAAGGCATTGGGCAGAGCTTTCTCTCTTCACAACCTCTGCCCCAACTTCTTATCACGTTGCAGACGCAGAGACGCTGCAACTGCGTCTCCCTACAGGTAAGGTAATTGTCTTTGGCTGGGATTTTCCCTCCCCACCCACCGTGCCCCACAGGATTTTCCAATGGCTGGCCATTGGCTGCCGGCGGGAGCTTCCGGTCTTGCTGAAGTCAATGACCATTTGCATTGCTCGCTGGCCACGCCACCATGAGCATGCCTTGGGGGTTGCCTCTGGCAGGATCGGAAGTTCGTGTTGGTGGGAAGGGCTGGACAATCCCACACTTTGTGTGGACAGATCACCAAATCCTCTGTCCTCCCTCTGACAATGCAGGAACACTCCCTGCCTGATCTTGGAATTCCCTTTATCACCTCTTCATTCACCTGAGGAAGGAGCAGCGCTCCGAAAGCTAGTGACATCGAAACAAACCTGTTGGACTTTAACCTGGTGTTGTAAGACTTCGTACTGTGCTCACCTCCAAAAGCACATCACAGTACTTCCAGAGATGATACGACAGCAGAATTTATCTTAAATTACCTTACCTGTAGGTCAGTTGTCTGTCTCTTTCAATAATGTTCATACTGGGCCCTTCGGGAAGCTGGATGCATTTTCATTGTTGAATTATGGGGCAACATGTTGAATGGACCTACCCGGTCCAAGTAAGTCAAATCAGCCCATACTTCACAGAAGGAAGAAACAGTTTGGACCCGTTCAACATTGAACTGACTTGAACTTGGAAGAACTGTTTTTATTCTGGTCAGCTGGATTTTACTGGAGCTGACCGAATGGTTGGTAATACTATTAGACACATCGGAAATGTAGTAATGACTCCAGTTGCTGAGTAGTTGCCATTCAGCTGGAACCAAGGTATGTGTTGTCAATTTTACAAGCAATTTACCACCACCACCGTGCCTCCGCAACACCCCCCACCCCCATATACACACCACACAAACGCACACTCGCTCTCTGAACAATTTCATTGGCCTCCCTATTTGGGGCCATTTCCCCCATCCACACACCCTTGAAGATGTCCCCTCTTTTGCTTGATGAAATCCCCCTCCCCCTTCTTTTAACCACTTTGCTTGGAGCAATTACCCCACCCTCACATTGCTTGGAGCAATCCACCTCCCTCCCCCTACAATGTGCACCACCCCACCCCACGTGAACCCTTGCTTGGAGCAATTTCTCTTCAGCTCCTATCCTTGCTGTTTGATGTCATGACAGCATCAGTTGGGAGGTTTCCTGTGCACATAGCAGATCCCCACGTGCGTGCCCTTTTTGGTATGGAGCACCGAGTGTACTTTTCTGGAAAGAGCTGGAGGTGTTGGACGTCGCTTCTGGAGGACGTTTAGCTTCCTTAGCACTGCATACAGTGTAACTACCGATGCAAATCTCTTGTTCAATGGGCTGAATTTTCTTGGCTCTGTGGTGGCAAACTTTGAGGTGGTGGGTCCAGGGAAAAAAGGAGGAAACCACATTGTGATCGTTCTCGGATGCATTCCTACCACCATGGAGGTTTTCCATGGGCAGAGGGAACACAGACTGGCTGCCCGCACCACAAAGGTAAAGCAATCGATTGAGCTGATCATGAACCCAACTGGGTGCAATTTTGCAGACGCGCTGGGATTTTGCCACCAGTGAAGTGGTTCAAAATAGGTCAGCATCTCCATAGAGATAGCTCCCGTGCTTCAAGCTGGGAGACCATAAGAGTCAGAGGTTCCATGGCCCAAAGAGATCAGGGGAGGAGTAAGGCCCTGGTCACACCCATGGTCCAAGCAATGCGCCTGGATTTCCACCTGCAGAAGCCTAACAGTTTCTTCCCCAATAATGTTTCCTTTAAATGCATGGCTCTGAGGACATTGCACATTGAGGCAGCCTCACAATGCAACCACCCACACCTGCCTCAACAATACACGCCCCTCCCAATGGGGCTTCCGCAGCTCCAGACCTGCTGGCCCTATGATGTGACAGGCAGCATCAAGAGCCTACCCGCCATCTTAATAGCACAGAGAGGAGGTCGTCAGTTAGGAGGCTGCCTTCAGGAAAGTTGTGCCAGATGGTAAGTGTAGAATCAGGACCACCATTTGGTACCGACATCAGGCTCCCCAGGCCAATGGGAAAATCCATCCCAGTGTTTCTGCGAAAATACAATTCAGTGTTCCACTTCATAAATTTCACACCTGTAGTCCCAGGCCAGAATAAAACTAAGATGTATTTAGGTGTTGAAAGCATTGGTTGTTCCATTCTCACATTTGCACTGATAATTCAGGGTGTTGAGGATAGGTCCATAATAAACCTGCTGCAATTTTGCCAGATGCATGAAATATGTACTGTTTTACAATTGATCTTCAGGATAATGACACAATTGTTTCACAGGCAGAGTAGGTTTTAAAAAGTATTGAACTCTATAAGCAAATTTAAGTCCTATATTCTCCAGCAAAAACAAAAGCATGGGGCGAATTTTAAGTTCTAGGATGAAGTGAAAGTGTGCGGTCAGCTGTCTCCTGCCCCATCCTTTATAAACACTGAATAAATATGTTGCTGCCAATTAGTGGTGCCATGCTGGAAGCTGATTAACGAGGGGCGCGATTCTCCGGCCTGATTGTGCTCTCGCTCAAGAGTCAGGTGAATAGCGGGAGAGGTCAAAATGAGATCTGCGCCGGTCGGCAAACAGTTTGCGATGCAACCGGCCCGCCCCCCGCAGTCGAAATCGGGATTTTGCCATAGCATGGCGAGAAAACAATAATCACCGCTTAAGCCCCATTTCCATACAATTAACTGGCCCCACCCCGTATCAAACGGCCTCCCGTCATTCAGCGGCCTCCCCAGCAATTGGTCACACTGGCGCCGATTTGTACTCCTTTTGAAAAACATGAACCTGGAGGAAGGGCTTCTGTGGGGAGCCGAGGAGTGAGCAGCCATCTCTGCTCAAAGGCAAAGAGACCGGGGGCGCTGGGCTTGCCGCCCCTGTGCTCGGTGGGGGACCTTCGGCTGGGGTGGGTGACTCTCAATTGGGGCTGGGGGACCCTCCGCAGGGGAGGGCTGCCATGGAAGGGCACTACCATGTCAACCCTGGATCTTGTTTACCCGTTCCTGGGGCAATCTTTGTCCCTGACTGTCTGGCCGCCAACCACCCTTAACCCCCAACGACTACCAAGGCCTCGATCTGCATGGCTGAAGGATACTGCTAAGAGAGATTTGGCAATCGTGGTTAAGTGAGCACTTCACAGATGCCAAGTGGATTCCTGTGGGTGGGCAAGCCATGTAGCATGTGGGAGTCATTGCCTAGCATCCCAATCAGACCTTGATGCCTGGACACTGTGCTTGAACAGTGCGGGAGGTAACGCCACACATGCAACAACCGAATACCCAGGGGATGGGACACAACTCTGGGGACATGTCCACGGCTGGAGGGTGGGCGGGTGCCATGGGGAGGGGTGGATGCCCGGAGGATTAGGAAAAGCGTCCTGGGGTCAGCCCGCATTGCAGAAGAAATTGACAGAGGCATCGCAATCGTTGTGCAAAAAGGAGTTTAATGTGTTGTACAATACCCCACTCCCAGTGGTGCTGCCCCCCCACCCCCCAACCCTCAACCCCCCACCCCCTCTCCGGTGCCCTCAGTGATCCTCAATGTGCCTGGTCCTCCTAGCTCTACCACTACATCTAGGTGTGTTCCCAGGATGCACATTTGAGGTGGAGGTATCCAGTTGCTTACCACATCCCGTGGCCCTCAATGGCCCTGGCGGGCGTCCTCTGAGGGATCTCTGGAGGAGGACCCAGCTCACTTGCCAGCGGCACATGCACAGTCGTGCTGCCCTGTCCCGTGTGCTGACCTTGAGGCACGGCCTCATCAGAGGGGTGGAACTCGTCACTCCATGGGGCGGGTCCAAGTTGGCACTCAATGCCCCCTCCTCCCGGTCAGTGCCCATAGGGCCCTGGGGTTCACCTTGGGATGAAGGGGCAGCTGGTTCAAACCCCTGTGCTCCTGCATCCTCTGGTTCTGCCAGGCCTGGTGGTTTTCCGTGGTCCACACCATCGCATCGACGCCCTCGGCAATGCTCCTCGGTGATTAGGACATGCTCTACAGTGCCTCAACGATGCCCACCTGAGACTGGTACAAGCTCCACAGCGCTTTGGCCGTACCCATCTGAGAACAGGACATCTCCCTCAGAACCTCATCATGGTCAGCCTGGTACTGGATCATACTGCCGAGGCCCTCAGCCATGGTCGTCACCGACTGCACGACACCTTGGACTCCTTCGCTCATGGTGCAGACCCTAGCTGTGTTGGCCTCGGTGCCACTCATTGCCAGTGCCATCTGCTGGGATGGGCTGGCTCCGTTGGCTGGAAGACTTGCGGGAGAATGGGCATGTGGTAAGTGGGAGGGATGGGTCAGTCAGTAAGGGACTCACTACTCATGTTTGACAGGTCCTCCGGGTGGAGCCCAGTGGCTCCTCACCTCTGCTGCGTCCACCAGCCTCCGCATTGGTGACCGCCCTGTCCTCTGCCATACCTGTCACCTCCAATGCCCGCTCCTGGAAGGAGGTGAGGACTCTGATTCCAGCACCCCACCGCCAGTCTGGGCCCTCTCCCGCCGATTGTGGGACAGCATTTCCTGAGGAGACACAGAGGGGGCATCGTTAGTCACGTGGTTAACTGTGGTGAGAGGGAGTGTGAAGGCGGGTTTGGGGAGCGTTGAGGAAGGAGGGGGTTGAGAGGGGTGGGGGTCGCCTGGGGGGCTGGGGGGGGGGGGGGGGTGCTGTTGATGTCTACTCACTTGTGCTGCCCGGTGTAGGTCGTTGACCTTCTTCCTGCACTGAAGGTCAGTCCTCCTGGTCACACTCCCCGAACTGACAGCTGCCGCCACGTCGTCCCAGGCTGTACTGGCAACCTTGATGCTCACCCGCCGGGACTCTCGGGGGAACAGGACATCCATCCTGGCCTCCACTGCATCGAGGAGGCTCCCTAGGTCAGCGTTCCCGAATCTTGGGGCTGGTCTCCTCGGCGTCATTGTTATGAGCTGGTTGGGGTTGGCTAAGCAAGTGCAGCTTAAGTGCTGGTCGATCTTGTTAGAGGGGGGCTGGCGAGCGCGGTCCCAGCGAATCAGCTGGTGAGTAGTCATTTGTGGCAAGAGGCCCGTGCTGCCTTGTTAAAAGTGGACCAATTAATGTTGGATTGCGTCGTCAGCCTTGCTAGCGCCGGGAAGCTTGCGGCAATTGCCGCTCGCTACCACACTTAGAAATATTTCTGGAGAACATGCCCTTGGTGAGGGAAGTGTGGGCAGCTTTCCAAATTAGGTCACTCAATTAATGACATCCATCCGGTGTTGGGTGGTGGCACAGTGGTTAGCACTGCTGCCTTCCAGCCAGGGACCTGGATTCATTTCCAACATTGGGTGATTGTCTGTGGGGTGTTTGCACCTTCTTCCCGTGTCTGCGTGGGTTTCAGGTTTCCTCCCTCAGTCCAAAGACGTGCAGGTTAGGTAGACTGGCCATTCTAAATTGCCCCTCAGTGTCCAAAGGTTAGATGGGGTTGTGGAAATAGGGAGGGGGAGTGGGCCTGGGTGGGGTGCTCTTTCAGAGAGTCGGTGCTACTCGATGGGCTGAGCGGCCTCCTTTTGAACTGTATGGATTCTATGAAAAGAAGACTGTACAGTCTGACTATACTGAATTATTGGAGAAGTGAGAGGTAAGAGTCATTTTCCATTTTGGTGACAATTGTGCCAGAGGTGTCTCATTCAGCACCCTTGCCCGGCTATGATGCTTCCACAGAAAATTCATTACAATGCTGCTTTTCATCTACATCAAAAGAGGACTCATAATGCCCATGAGGTATCAAGGAGAAGAGGAAGAGTGCCTACTCTTGCCATTTTTACTCCGTTAGAGGAGGAGGTGCTGGAAATGGCATCAAACCAATGGAATAGCACCACTGGCCATGGTGAGTTTGGAGGACGGGCCTGGATACTGATATTCCAAGAGCACATAGCTCCCTCCTGCCAAGACAGTACTGAGGGGGTTGGGGGGCAGTGGAAGGGGGGGCAATGGCTGGGGAAGATGGTAGGTATGGAGCTTTGATGGGTAGTGTGTGTGTGTACATGTGTGAGTGGGTGTATGTGAATATGTGTACATGTGAGTGTGCATGTACGTTTGTGTTGCATGTGAGCATTTTTGTGTGTGCAGGAATGTGTGCATCTCTGAAATCAGCTCAAATGGAGACAGTCTTAATCCTATATTCCTTGCTTGTTTAAGGTCTGCAGATGCCAGTCCTGAGGCCACAACAATATTAACCTCTGAGAAAGAAAGAGAGCCTCAAGACGGTGCACCTTGCGGTGGACTTGCCACACCGAGCGCCACTGCAGATACAGGCACCCTGGTTGGCATGTGCAGATGGCAAGCCTCTGGAGTCACCCATCAGGTGACGGATGCTGGACGTACAGGACAAGATACTTGGAGATGTGGCAGAACCTCCAGAGGGGTTACGGGCATGAGAACAGACAGTGGAGGATTCCATCCAGGATATGAGGTCGGTGATCACTTCAGAACGTGTGGCTTTCTTCATCGAGATGCTGGTGTCTGTTATAGAGGGCCAGGCCCAGCAGCTCACTGATGGAATACTGGGTATGTGTTCTGATCTGCATTCCATTGACTTGTTGTTTTTAAACACTGGTGCCTGGGGCCAAGGTGAGAAGGGGAACGAGTGCCTGGCCAGATTCGTAGCCAGGTCTTGGTGCCTCTCAGGAAAGTAGGCTTGGCTAAATGGACCCCATGGTGGCAAATGAGCAACTTCTGTCACCATCAAGGGGCACCACTAATGGCACTTCTGATGGGAACATCCTCTCTCTTCCCCTCTGCCATTGACACAAATGTGTCAGAGTGTCACAATGACAGATGATATATCTGCCACTGATCAGCAGACCTCACACCTCAGACAACCCAGGGAACATTCGCCAAAGCCATCTCAGACAAAGGGGCATAAGGGTCATAAGTCTGTCTCCAGCACAGCCAGCAGTGAGGAGGGGCGGCTTCTTCTGCACTGTAGGGATTCTATGATTGCTAGACAAATTGCTGTATTTTTAGAGGCTTGCCCATCCAAAGCCTGCTGTGCACTGGCTTCTGCAGATAGCTGGGCATGGCTCACCCTCCACATATGACTCCTCCTTATCAGAGGGTGCGGATCACTCTACTACACCCTCCTCTATCAGGGCCTTGCCTTTCTAGAATGGCAGGTTGTGTAATAGAACAAAGAACAAAGAATAAAGAAAAGTACAGCACAGGAATAGGCCCTTCGGCCCTCCAAGCCTGTGCTGACCATGCTGCCCGTCTAAACTAAAATCTTCTACACTTCCAGGGTCCGTATCCCTCTATTTCCATCCTATTCATGTATTTGTCAAGATGCCCCTTAAACGTCACTATCGTCCCTGCTTCCACCACCTCCTCTGGCAGAGAGTTCCAGGCACCCACTACCCTCTGTGTAAAAAACTTGCCTCGTACATCTCCTCTAAACCTTGCCTCTCGCATCTTATACCTTTGACCCCTAGTAATTGACCCCTCTACCATGGGAAAAAGCCTCTGACTATCCACTCTGTCTATGCCCCTCATAATTTTGTAGACCTCTATCTGGTCGCCCCTCAACCTCCGTCGTTCCAGTGAAAACAAACCGAGTTTATTCAACCTCTCCTCATAGCTAATGCCGTCGATACCAGGCAACATTCTGGTAAATCTCTTCTGCACCCTCTCTAAAGCCTCCACATCCTTCTGGTAGTGTGGCGACCAGAATTGAACACTGTACTCCAAGTGTGGCCTAACTAAGGTTCTATACAGCTGCAACATGACTTGCCAATTTTTATACTCAATGCCCCAGCCAATGAAGGCAAGCATGCCGTATGCCTTCTTGACTACCTTCTCCACCTGTGTTGTCACTTTCAGTGACCTATGGACCTGTACACCGAGATCTCTCTGACTGTCAATACTCTTGAGGGTTCTACCATTCACTGTCTATTCCCTACGTGCATTAGACCTTCCAAAATGCATTATCTCACATTTGTCCGGTTCAAACTCCATCTGCCATCTCTCTGCCCAAGTCTCCAAACAATCTAAATCCTGCTGTATCCTCTGACAGTCCTCATCGCTATCCGCAATTCCACCAACCTTTGTGTCGTCTGCAAACTTACTAATCAGACCAGTTACATTTTTCTCCATATCATTTATATATACTACAAACAGCAAAGGTCCCAGCACTGATCCCTGCGGAACACCACTAGTCACAGCCTTCCAATCAGAAAAGCACCCTTCCATTGCTACTCTCTTCCTTCTATGACCTAGCCAGTTCTGTATCCATTTTGCCAGCTCACCCCTGATCCCGTGTGACTTCACCTTTTGTACCAGTCTGCAATGAGGGACCTTGTCAAAGGCCTTACTGAAGTCAATATAGACAACATCCACTGCACTACCTGCATCAATCATCTGTGTGACCTCCTCGAAAAACTTTAGCAAGTTAGAAAACACTCTATCAGTGTTTAAAAACTCACGACCTCTCCTTCACAAAACCGTGCTGCCTCTTGCTAATACGTCCATTTGCTTCCAAATGGGAGTAGATCCTATCTCGAAGAATTCTCTTCAGTAATTTCCTTACCACTGACGTAAGGCACACCGGCCTGTTGTTCCCTGGATTATCCTTGCTACCCTTCTTGAACAAAGGAACAACATTGGCTATTCTCCAGTCCTCCGGGACATCACCTGAAGACAGTGAGGATCCAAAGATTTCTGTCAAGGCCTCAGCATTTTCCTCTCTAGCCTCCTTCAGTATTCTGGGGTAGATCCCATTAGGCCCTGGGGACTTATCTACCTTAATATTTTTCAAGATGCCCAACACCTCATCTTTTTGGATCTCAATGTGACCCAGGCTATCTACACACCCTTCTCCAGACTCAACATCCACCAATTCCATCTCTTTGGTGAATACTGATGCAAAGTATTCATTTAGAACCTCGCGCATTTCCTCTGGCTCCACACATAGATTCCCTCGCCTGTCCTTCAGTGGGCTCACCCTTTCCCTGGCTACCCTCTTGCTTTTTATGTACGTGTAAAAAGCCTTGGGATTTTCCTTAACCCTATTTGCCAATGATTTTTCGTGACCCCTTTTAGCCCTCCTGACTCCTTGCTTAAGTTCCTTCCTACTTTCCTTATATTCCACACAGGCTTCGTCTGTTCCCAGCCTACTAGCCCTGACAAATGCCTCCTTTTTCTTTTTGATGAGGCCTACAATATCTCTCGTTATCCAAGGTTCCCGAAATTTGAAGTGTTTATCCTTCTTCCGCACAGGAACAAGCCGGTCCTGAATTCCTTTCAACTGACATTTGAAAGCCTCCCACATGTCAGATGTTGATTTATCCTCAAACATCCGCCCCCAATCTAGGTTCTTCAGTTCCTGCCTAATATTATTATAATTAGCCTTCCCCCAATTCAGCACATTCACCCTAGGACCACTCGAATCCTTGTCCACCAGCACTTTAAAACTTACTGAATTGTGGTCACTATTCCCAAAATGCTCCCCTACTGAAACTTCTACCACCTGGCCGGGCTCATTCCCCAATACCAGGTCCAGTATAGCCCCTTCCCTAGTTGGACTATCTACACATTGTTTTAAGAAGCCCTCCTGGATGCTCCTTACAAACTCTGCCCCATCCAAGCCCCGAGCACTAAGTTAGTCCCAGTCAATATTGGGGAAGTTAAAGTCTCCCATCACCACACCCCTGTTGCTTTTGCTCCTTTCCAAAATCTGTCTACTTATCTGCTCCTCTATCTCCTCTATTGGGTGGCCTGTAGTAAACCCCCAACATTGTGACTGCACCCTTCTTATTCCTGATCTCTACCCATGTAGCCTCGCTGTCCTCTGAGGTGTCCTCCCGCAGTACAGCTGTGATATTCTCCCTAACCATTAGCGTAACTCCTCCACCCCTTTTACATCACCCTCTATCCCACCTGAAACATCTAAATCCTGGAACATTTAGCTGCCAATCCTGCCCTTCCCTCAACCAGATCTCTGTAATGGCAACAACATCATAGTTCCAAGTACTAATCCAAGCTTTAAGTTCATCTGCCTTACCTGTTATACTTCTTGCATTAAAACATGTGCACTTCAGGCCACCTAGTTCTCCCTCAATTTTTTCACCTTCTCACCTATTGCTCCAGTACTCACCCCCCTGCCATACTAGTTTAAACCCTCCCGTGTGACACTAGCAAATCTCGTGGCCAGGAGATTTATGCCTCTCCAGTTTAGATGCAACCCGTCCTTCTTATACACATTACACCTGCCCCGGAAGAGCTCCCAGTGGTCCAGATAACGGAAACCCTCTCTCCTACACCAGCTGTTTAGCCACGTGTTTAGCTGCTCTATCTTCCTATTTCTAGCCTCACTGGCACGTGGCACAGGGAGTAATCCTGAGATTACAACCCTCGAGGTCCTGTCTTTTAACTTTCTGCCTAGCTCCCTGAACTCCTGCTGCAGGACCTTCCTGATTATGTCGTTGGTACCAATATGTACAACAACCTCTGCCTGTTTGTCCTCCCCCTTCAGGATGCCCGCTACCCATTCAGAGACATTCTGGACCCTGGCACCAGGGAGGCAACACACCATCTTTCACGGCCACAGAAGCGCCTATCTGCACCCCTGACTATAGAGTCCCCTATGACTATTGCTCTTCTGCGCTTTGACCCTCCCTGCTGAACATCAGGGCCAGCCGTGGTGCCACTGCTCTGGCTGTTGCTGTTTTCCCCTGATAGGTTATTCCACCCCAACAGTATCCAAAGTGGTATACCTGTTCGACAGGGGGACAACCACAAGGGACCATGACCATAAGCGATACACTGGCAGGAACTCTGCAGTCCACCACCAGAAAAGTCCTGGGGCTTGATTCTCCATTTTTGGGATTGTGTCCTCGTGCCGTTGTAAAAACTGTGGCCTTTCACGCCAGAAAAACTGGCGTAAAAGGGCCACATATTCATACCCCTGCAGGGGGCTAGCAATGACCCATCGGGAAGCTCGCAGCTTTTGCTGCAGATATGGGTCCCCACATTTCCGGGTCAGAGGCCGCGCATGCGCAGGGCGGCAGCCTCCAGAGGACCATGGAGCTGGATCTCCTAAATAGTGCCCCCGATCGGCCGCACGCCCGACCCGGACCGCCTGCCCAAAATTAGCCCATTGCCGTATGAGGCCCCCCCTGCTCTCCGATCGGCCTGCCCTCGACCATGGCAGCCGCCACGCTAGTATCCCGATTGGGAGGACCATGTTAGATCCACGCTGTCGGGAATTCGGCCGGTCGGGAGTGGAGAATGCCGGAGTGGGCCTCCAGCAATGGCCGCAGGTAGAGAATACCCGACGCTACGTACTCTCAGAGTACAGCCCTTTTTGGGGCCCGGAGAATCGGGGAACCAGCGCCGGTTCCATGCGCGAAACTGGATTCTCCGCCCCGGTGCCGGACTCGATTTCGGAGACAGGGTATGGAGAATCCAGCCCCAGATATCTAAACATCACTTTGAGACTACTGGTCGGCTCAGTGATGGCCCTGGTGGAAATGTGGCTCTCATTGTTCTGTGTCTCAGCCTCTGTACGTGGATTCCTGACTGGGGTCAGGAGCCATCTTTTAAATGGGTGCCCCTTGTCTCCCAGAAACAAGCCATCCAATGGTCTGGTGACAGAACAACCCTGGCACCTGGGAATGTCTGAGCATGTACCCATCGTGACAGCTCCCAGGATACTGTGCACACACCTGCATAAACCTCTGTCTGTGGTCACAAACAACCCGGATACCAACTGAATGGTGCCATTTTTCTGTTCTCAAAAGCCCTGGCTGTACCGATGATGTTTCGATTGCCACATGGGTGTAACCTATGACCCTTTTCACTGTGGGGATCCAGCAATGGTAGCAAAGCCTCGGATCTGTCTGCTTGACTGGACTCTGAGCTGAATGATATAAATTCATGGGCACACCTGAACATTGCATCTGTGGTAACATTGATACAATGATGTGCTGCTTGCTGCGAGATCCCGCAAAAGTCTCTCCAGCTAACATGTCATACAATGGTGTGACTGTCTCTCGCGGAAAGATGCAGTCTGGTACTGGCATTCTGGCATTTGCAAATATGTCACCTTTATGCTGCAGACTGTGTTGGCAAGATAGTGTCTTTGTCGAGCTGCTACTGCCATCTCTCCTCTGCAGACCCTAACACAGCAGCAGGTTTCTCACCTTGCTGGACCACAATGCGTACTTGCCCCTGGCCAGCTGTCCTTCTTCACATCCTCCTCCATTGGAGGCTGTGCCCATGGGGTACAGTGGTATTCGCATCCAATACTGGAATACAAACGCTCCGTGTTAGCCCTGTCCGTCAGCCACGTTCCCTACTAATATCTCCTATTGCAGCTTGAAAAAGATAAATGAACGCACTTGAAGCACTGGGAAACACTGCCATCTTCACCAGCAAACTCTTCTGTTGAATGCAGCCATAATCCTGCTTGTAACCTTTCTATCTGCCCTTGCATTCAAATGTTTTTCTAACTTCAAATGTTTTTTATGTGCACCCCAACGGAAAATGGCACAACGCAATGTAAAATACGAATCTATTAGCTTGTTAACAAGATGAACTGGCCTTTAATTTGTTTAAAAAAAATGGTGGGCAGACAGCCAATTTCGGCACCCGCCCGATTGTCGTGTTACTGGAGACCCAGGTGATGACATCAAGTTGGTGAACTGACGTGATCATGCTGGATTTTACATAAGTGCAGGTCGACAGTCTGACCAATTTTCAAATGGAAGATTAATCTCCATTTTCTGATTATTACTAAAGAGAAATAAAACTTGCTGCCAAAATATCCCTCTTGGGCTGCTAACGGGAGTTTCTGTTCACCCAGCCACGTGTTTCTCAGTGGCATGCCGTTCCCCGGGGGCAGGATTCTCTACTCCCTCTGCTTGTCAATAGGATTTCCCATTGAAACCACAACATGCCACCTGGAAATCTGTGGGCAGGGGTGCACTGTCGGTGGGAAAAGGGAAATCACACCGGTCAGAGAATTCCAGCCCTTGTTTTGTGTCACTTGTGGGTGGGTGTAAAATAAGTAGGGGGTGCCTGGAACTCGCTGCCGGGGGAGGTGGTTCAAGCAGGGACGATAGTGACGTTTAAGGGGCATCTTGACAAATACATGAATAGGATGGGAATAGAGGGATACGGACCCTGGAAGTGTAGAAGATTTTAGTTCAGACAGGCACCATGGTCGGCACAGGCTTGGAGGGCCGAAGGGCCTGTTCCTGTGCTGTGCTTTTCTTTGTTCTTTGTTCTTTGTTCATGATGTATATGTGGGACAGAAGAATAGAAGGGGGTTGGTTGTGGGGGGATAGGTGGGGGTGGGTTCAGGGGAAAGGTGGGGTGACAAGGATGTGCAATATAAAAAAACCAGGGGATCTTGTAGTGCAGTGGGTAGCATCCCTGCCTCTGAACCAGACGCTCAGGGTTCAAGACCCACTCCAAGTCTTTATATCCAAGGAAGGTTGATTATCAACCTACAACTCCTCCCAACACATACACATGGCAGGTGGTAAGTGCAGGAACGATTCCTGCTCAGCCATGTGATGGAAAGAAAATTGGAGCTTCTACCTTCTTTATCCATAGCTCTGGGCTACAATAGCAACTCAGGTTCCTTTTGGAGTGGGGAGAGTATCAAGCTTTTCCATTTCTCACTCAAACTGGCAGACATGAATGTGCGGAAAATAATGGGGCAGAAACTAGCCAAACAGTTACAATTATCCTTGGGATTCACCCATTGATTCCTCCCCCCCTAGAAGATGCCCCAAAACTTTGATTATGCGGTCTGGAGGAACAGCAACACTACGACAAAGAAAGTTCAGAACTCCTCATGGACAAAAAAGCTTAATTCAAGAGGTGATGTGCAACTGACTGCCTTTGCCATCAATGCAGCATTTGACCGATTGTGGCACCAGGCTCACCCCTTAATCGACATGTGAATATCTAGATCTGTTTCTGCTGTCCAACTCCATATCCGTGCTGCTGAAGGCACTCTGCTACCACCTAAATGCTTCCTCATATCTTCGATGGAAACTGGTTGAAATGTGCCGATAATGAACTAGTGTTAAAATTGCCCAACCTCATGCTACCAAGATCAGGAAGATTTGCTCCAGGCCTCAATTGCTGCCCTCCCGGGAGATAAAATTTGAGCTCTTGTTTCTCTTTCACAGAGACAAAAGGCAAATGCGTTGCAAGTAAATACACCTTTCTGCTGGACAACATGGCACCTAATCTTAAAGTATCCAAAAATCCGAGAGCTGTAATCTCATTGATTGAAACAGGACTGTGCTGGCTTCCACCCTCTAATAGCAATGCCGGCAGAAAATCAAGGGTCATTGGTAAAACATCTGGGGTGAGATTCTCCGACCCCCCGCCGGGTCGGAGAATCGCCGGGGGCCGGCGTGAAACCCGCCCCCGCTGGTTGCCGAATTCTCCGGCACCGGATATTCGGCGGGGGTGGGAATCGCGCCGCGCCGATTGGTGGGCCTCTCCTGGCGATTCTCCGGCCCGCGATGGGCCGAAGTCCCGCTGCTGGAATGCCTGTCCCGCCGGCGAGAATCAAACCAACTCTCTTACCGGCGGGACAAGGCGGCGCGGGCGGGCTCCGGGGTCCTGGGGGGGTGTGGGGCGATCTGGCCCCGGGGGGTGCCCCCACGGTGGCCTGGCCCGTGATCGGGGCCCACCGATCCGCGGGCGACCTGTGCCGTGGGAGCACTCCTTTCCTTCCGCCTTCGCCATGGTCTCCACGATGGCGGAGGCGGAAGAGACCCGCTCCACTGCGCATGCACGGGGATGCCATGAGCGGCCGCTGACGCTCCCGCGCATGCCCCGCACGGCAAAGTCATTTCCGCGTCAGCTGGCGGGGCACCATAGGCCTTTCAGTCCGCATCACTATCAGAGTTCTTCAAGGCAGTCCGCCGTGGGCCTAGCCCCTCAAGGTGAGGGCTCGGCCCCTCAAGATGCGGCGAATTCCGCACCTTTGGGGCGGCGTGATGCCGGACTGATTCGCTCCGTTTTTGGCGCCTGTTGGCGGACATCGCGCCGATTGCGGAGAATCCCGCCCCTCATTTCTATGATTCCAGCGGGTGCCTACAGCAATTTAACCAGAAAATCCATTCTTACTCAGCACCGGCACCCCTCCAGACGCATTGAGGGCTCTTGATTTTCTGTTTGAAAATTGGCAGTGGTTGGGTTTCAGGTTGGATCTCTTGGAATTCAAACTTTCACTGCAAATGTGTGGGGAACTGGCTGGTTGGCCTTGGGCCCACAGAAAATTAGTGGAAGGCCTGTGCCATTTGTTTCAATAAGACCTACAGTGAACCTGTTGCTTGCTGATGGCAGTGATCGTGGCAGAAAAGGTTCCCCCTTCTCTCGGTAGAATCAGCCAAAATGCGTCCCACAAATGCATCAACGAGGTGATTAACGCATGGATCAATATAGCTGTCGCTTTCATGTTCTCTTCCGTTAAAAACAATAGCAACATGCACAGTTTTCTGATGCCACTATATTCCTCAAAGGAGAGAGGTTGCTGATGGTCGTGTAACACATCCTGTGTGTCAGTGAGCAACCATGTATCATTCAGCTAGATTGTGTTACAATGATTGTATTTGTGAAGGCCTTTGAAGGTGTGAGCTTGTTTTAAGTTCCAACTTGAATATGTGCCCTGCTACAATATGGTTATTCATGATAAGCAGTGAAAGAGCTGCAGAGCTATGAGAGAAATCGGCATGGAGTACAGGCGCCGGAATGTTGCAACTGGGGGCTTTTCACAGTAACTTCATATTTGTGACAATAAAAGGTTATTATCATTATCATTATAACAGTGTTCCAGGTTGGCTCACTGACATGCAGTTTCCTGAGGGTTACCACTGACCAGAAACTGAACTGGACCAGCCATATAAATACTGTGGCTACAAGAGCAAGTCCAAGGTTGGGAATTCTGTGGAGAATAACTCACCTCCTGACTAGTCAAACCCTGTTCCCCATCTCCAAGGCACAAGTCAGGAATATGATGGAATACTCTTGATTTGCCTGGATGAGTGCAGTTCCAATAATGAAGAAACTGCACACCATCCAGTACAAAGCAGCAAGCTTGATTGACACCCCATCCACCACCTTCAACATTCATTCCCTCACACAGTGGCTGCAGTTTGTACCATGAACAAGATGCAATGCTGAAACTCACCAAGGTTCCTTCGTCAGGACCTTCCAAACATCTCACCTCTACCACCTTGAAGGACTTGGGCAGCAGGTGCATGGGAACACCACCACTTGCAAGCTCCCTTCCAAGCCACACATCATTTGACTTGGAACTATTTTGCGGTTCCTTCATTGTCGCTGGGTCAAACTCCTGGCACTCTGTTTCTAATGGCACTGTACCTATGCAACATGGACTACAATGAAATGAAATGAAATGAAAATCGCTTATTGTCACAAGTAGGCTTCAAATGAAGTTACTGTGAAAAGCCCCTAGTCGCCACATTCCGGCGCCTGTTCGGGGAGGCTGTTACGGGAATTGAACCGTGCTGCTGGCACCCCTAATATCACATTCCTGGAGTGCTGCTATCTCCAGGACCAATGTGGACCAGTGCTTGCGTGATTAAATAATTAGGGCTGACCTCAGGAAATCCCATGCAGTCAGCCTAACATGATGGCAATGAACACACAAGCGCACTGCTCTTCTGCTTTGCTGCTTTAGCACCCACACTGAAAAAATCATTCCATGCTAAAAAGAGAGAAAAATGCGCTTTGGATTAAATATATGACTAGGTTGTTACCACTATCATTATTCGTATATTAAAAAAACTCTTGAATCAGTCAATGAAAGTTTGACATGTTATTTTAAACAAACAAGCTTGCCCTGTATGTGGGCTCAACACAAACAGGCAGAGCAGCAGTCTGCATATAGTCAAGAAGCTGGCACATACATCTTGCAGATGTAGTACTTAATAACAGCCAAAAGGGAGCACTTTTGAGCCATTTAAATACAACACTCTAAATGACTGCAATTTCTGAGCTACATAAAATGATGCTATCTCAGGAGTTTTTTATGTGTTAAAATGGTCATTAAAAATTAAGTGCCACATATAAGTTGTCATCTAGAATATTAATTTACCTTTGCTAATCATGTTTTTAACTTCAGGCAAAAAAAAAATCACCCACCGTTTGGTAACTCTGGTTCTGCCCATGAGATGTTAAAGGAATTGGACGTGTAAGAGTGGACAACTGGAGCAGGGAGCTTTTCTGGGGTGTTCTCCTCAGTTTTAGCAGTACTAGCTGGACTCATTGTGCATCCTCCTTCAGTGCATGCCTGAGAGAGAAATAATTCAATAAATACATTTCAATCAAATTTTATTATTTAATGTTATGTACAGTAACTACTTCCTTACTTTGTCATGGACAATGATCACTTTTTCTCAGGTAATCGATTTTCTTGTTAATTGTGAGGACTATTAAACATATTTATTTTATCAATTCGATACAAATTTTAAATAGCCCAGGAGATAGAGGTGAAAATTCCACGAATGCCATGAATTTGAAACAAAAACACGGATTTGTGTCAAGTCAGTCATCATCTTGTTACCTGAATGGAAGGAAGGAAAAATGAGACAAAGGACAAATTGATTAAAGTCCAGAATAGCCATGATGTGGATTGAGGCAATGCTGCTGAATGGAAACACTGGGAGATTGTGTAAAGCATCACATGATAGCCAGGATGAAGGGTTTGACAAAAAAAATCTATCCATCTTTCTCCTCCATAAACTGAATGATTCCTGTGTGCATGTCTCACATTTTATCTTTTTCATTTAAGGTACTCTGGTAAAATTATTTATTTACCAATCCCTTGCCTGCAGGTTACCTTTCAGAGGTGTATATCATATACACTGTGGACGCAACTTTGCAGAAGAAAGTAATTTGCGCGTTCTGCTGAAAAAAGAGGGTGGAATTTCCTTGAGAATTCTCCTGGAAATCCCTCAGAAATCATGACTGTTTCGCTTCAAAGCTCGCATGCTTGATTTTATCACCACCAACCCCACCCCTTAATGTACTCCTATCCCCAGGTCCAATGTGTGCTAATTATTACTTTCACTATAATTTTGGCAAATGATCAGCAGACACTCTGGAGAAACCGTATTCACGGTAATGTAAGGTTTGTGCTGATCTTCCGCTAAAGTTATTGTGCGAGAACCTCCAGGGAAATTCCAGGCACATATACTTTTCAGCACTCACTGTGCACCTCTACTTTTTGTTTAATTGTAAAATATTTAGCTTCAAAGAATTTGTGGATGCTCTCCAAATCATTTACTGATGTACTCATCAATCATGGCCAAAAGTAGGTTGAGTGAAAGAGAAAAGGGTATATTATAACCACAGCAGATCTAAATATAGTACAGAAAATCAAATCATATAGATGTCATTGGCAGCCCCAGCAACATTAATGATAGTCAGGAATAAACAAATATTCTTTCTATTACAAATTGTTCTGTTTTTAAAAAACGTTTAAAGACCTTGTAAAAATACATGTTTTAATTTTTACTGTTGTTCACTATTCACTTGTGTTCTTTCATCATTCAGTCCCATCTTAAATCAAATTTAGAATAATGTTTTAACTCATACATAAATTGGAGCTGCAATGTTGTGCTTCTCATTGATTTTGGAAATTGGATAGAATCTAGAGGATCAGGGGCGGGATTCTCCCCTACCCGGCAGGGCGGGGGCTCCCGGCGGGACGGAGTGGCGTGAACCACTCCGGCGTCAGGCCACCCCAAAGGTGCGGACTCCTCCGCACCTTTAGGGGCTAGGCCCGCACCTTTAGGGGCTAGGCCCGCCCCGGAGTGGTTGGCGCCCCGCCAGCTGGCGTGGAAGGCCTTTGGCGCCACGCCAGCTGGGGCCGAAGGGACTCCTCCGGCCGGCGCGACTCCGCGCATGTGCGGGAGCGTCAGCGGCTGCTGACATCATCCCCGCGCATGCGCAGGGGGGTTCACCTATGCGTCGGCCAAGGTGGAGGCTGATGGTCGTCGCATAGGAAAAGAGTGCCCCTACGGCACAGGCCCTCCCGCGGATCGGTGGGCTCCGATCGTGGGCCAGGCCACCGTGGGGGCACCACCCGGGGCCAGATCGCCCTCCGCCACCCCCAGGACCCCGGAGCCTGCCCGCGCCGCCAGGTCCAGCCAGTAAGGGACCTGGTTCAATTTACGGCGGCGGGACTGGCATAGAAGCAGCAGTACTTTGGCCCATCACGGGCCGGAGAATCGCCGGGGGGTGGGCCCGCCAACTGGCGCGGCGCGATTCCCACCCCCGAATCTCTGGTGCCGGAGAATTCGGCGGCCGGCGGGGGTGGGATTCATGCCGCCCCCCCCCAGCGATTCTCCGAGCCGGCGGGGGGTCGGAGAATCCCGCCCCAGATTTTGGTATGCAGATAAAGCAAATAACAAATGTGTCATATTTCTTTGTTGCCGCAAAGAGAAAAGGTATGAAGTGGCCCACACTCTGGATTCTTGTAATACACAATGAGGGGTTTATTAAGGGTGTTGCTCATACAGTCAACGTGGTGAAATGCTCAAAACCCACGCAAACACCCTGCTGACATCACTACACATTATGTGACACAGAACCAGTAAGAATGTATCTATAATAAATGATATGCCTCCCTCCTTACTTCATTAATGCAGCAACAACAATTAACATTTATACAACAGATCCCCTGATATGTTATTTCCATACATAAATGCAATTTAATAAAACTATCACTGTGGTGGATATCTATCCCTTTTTCGTAGAATTCATCATTATTGTACTTGCGGCCTCAGAAGTCTCCTCAATCCTTTCTGTAGATAGTACTTCTTAAGGAATTATTACAGTGTCAATATAAACATTGAAAAGTCCTCACAAAAACAATTTGAACTCATCACTGTCTCTGGTCTTGGTTCCAAAGTATGCCTCTCCAGATCTTCTAATGGTGGAAACCCTTGCGATGTTTCTGCAACTCATTTGTTGCAGCAAGCAACTGATCGGTATGACATTGTCAAACTCCTTCATTATCCGTCTTTACGGTGTATGATATTGGACCTGTCTTCGCGAGGATCATAGCTGGTACCCATTTCTCATTGGTGATGTAACTCCTAGTTAGCACTCTCTCTCTCTGGTTGAATTATTTCTTTTTAGAGATTTCCTCCCGCCTAGCAATTTGTGCTTGCTGTTGTCATTTGGCAATCCCTGAAGTATCAGTTGTTGTTAATAAATCAATCCATGGTCATAGTTTCCTCTTGAACAACAGCATTCCTCGTGAACTTTGTATGGGAGCATGTACAGGTTCCGATAAGATATTAGAAATTTGTTTACTCTTCTTTATAATGTCCCCTGGTCCTTTGATGCTGTGATACAAAGTTTTAATGATTGTACAAAAAGTTCAGCCAATCCATTTGTTACTGGATGATATGGAGCTGACTTGATATGTTGTATATTGTTCCTTTTCAAGTGGTTCTCAAACTCCTTTGAAGTAAACGGCATTCCATTATCACTGACAATCTGCTCCAGTGTTCCAAATCTTGTGAATACTTCATCTAGTTTTTCAGTGGGCTGTTCAGGCATCGTTGACTTTGTTATATTGACTTCTGGCCATGTCGAGTATGCATCCACAATCACCAAGAACATACGGACCTCCAGTGGACCAGTGAGGTGAATGTATTGCTGTAACAATTCACCATGTACATATCTGTATTACGCTGTTGCCCATGTGGGCTCCACATGTGGAGCATTGTAAGCTATAAGAGCAGCCGCCTTGTAGGCGGCTCCCACTAACAGATCAGTCGCAGGCAGACACTGTTCTAGTTGACTAAAGCCACAGTTTACTTTTACTACTGGTTTCGTGTGAATTGATGGTAGCATCAATTTAATCAACTACAATGCCACTATGGAATCGGCCCTCAAACCTGACCGACTGGAACTCGATCCGCAGACCGCAGAGGCGAAAGAGATATTTTTGCACTGGCTCCGCTGTTTCAAGGCCTACCTCGCTGCCTCCTCCTCGCCTTCCATCACCGCCGAACAGAAGCTGAGTCTCCTCCACGCACGTGTGAGCCATCGAATCTCTGTTCAACTCGAGGAAACCTCCACCTATACAGATGCCCTCGCGATGCTAGAGCGCCTCTATGGCAGGCCCGTGAACGAGGTATACATAAGAACATAAGAACATAAGAACTAGGAGCAGGAGTAGGCCATCTGGCCCCTCGAGCCTGCTCCACCATTCAATGAGATCATGGCTGATCTTTTGTGGACTCAGCTCCACTTTCCGGCCCGAACACCATAACCCTTAATCCCTTTATTCTTCAAAAAACTATCTATCTTTATCTTAAAAACATTTAATGAAGGAGCCTCTACTGCTTCACTGGGCAAGGAATTCCATAGATTCACAACCCTTTGGGTGAAGAAGTTCCTCCTAAACTCAGTCCTAAATCTACTTCCCCTTATTTTGAGGCTATGCCCCCTAGTGCTGGAGCTCTACGATGACCGTTCGGGTAAACGGGCACGAAACGCCCTGCCTCTTCGACTCCGGGAGCACGGAGAGCTTCATTCATCCAGCAATGGTAAGACGCTGCTCGCTCCCAATCTTCCCGGTGCATCAAACCATCTCCCTTGCCTCCGGGTCGCACTCGGTGCAGGTCCGGGCGTGCATTACTGCAACCCTCGCAATACAGGGCGCCGAGTACGCCAACTTTAAATTATATGTACTCTCTGACCTCTGCGTTCCTCTTCTATTGGGACTGGATTTCCAATGTAACCTCAAGAGCCTAACCCTGAAGTTCGGCGGGCCCCTACCCCCACTCAACATATGTAGCATCGCGACCCTAAAGGTCGACCCTCCCCCACTCTTCACAAATCTCACCGCCGACTGCAAACCAGTCGCCACCAGAAGTAGGCAGTACAGCATCCAGGATAAGACTTTTATCAGGTGCGAGGTCCAGCGACTCTTGCGGGAGGGAATCTTCGAGGCCAGCAATAGCCCCTGGAGAGCCCAGGTGGTGGTCGTCAGGGCCGGGGAAAAGAACCGGATGGTTGTAAATTACAGCCAAACCATAAACCGGTACATGCACCTCGATGCGTACCCCCTTCCCCGGATCGCAGACATGGTTAATCAGATCACGCACTACCGGGTGTTCTTCATGGTGGATCTGAAGTCTGCGTACCACCAGCTCCCAATCCGCCCGGAGGACCGCCACTACACGGCTTTTGAGGCAGATGGCCGCCTCTTCCACTTCCTCCGGGTCCTCTTTGGCGTCACGAATGGGTTCTCGGTCTTCCAAAGAACAATGGACCGAATGGTGGACCAGTAGGGGCTGCGGGCCACATTTCCGTACTAGGACAACGTCACCATCTGCGGCCATTATCAGCAGGACCACGATGCCAATCTCCAGAGATTTCTCCAAACCGCCCGAACCCTTAACCTCACGTACAACAAGGAGAAATGCGCTTTCCGCACATCTGACGAGCCATCATCGGCTACGTCGTGGAGAACGGGGTTCTAGGACCCGACCCCGACCGTATGCACTCCCTCCTGCAACTCCCCCTTCCCCACTGCCCCAAGGCCCTGAAAAGGTGCCTCGGGTTCTTTTCATATTACGCCCAGTGGGTTCCCAACTTTGCGGACAAAGCCCGCCCACTAATGAAGGCCCACCAGGCCTTCAGCTGCATCAAGGCGGATATCGCCAAAGCCGTGATGTGCGCGGTGGACAAGTCCGTCCCCTTCCAGGTGGAGAGCGACGCATCAGAGGTCGCCCTCGACGCTACACTCAATCAGGCAGGCAGGCCAGTAGCGTTTTTTTCACGAACACTCACCACCTCCGAAATTCGACACTCCTCAGTCGAAAAGGAAACCCAAGCCATTGTGGAAGCCGTGCAGCACTGGAGGCATTACCTCGCTGGTAGGAGATTTACCCTCGTCACCGACCAACGATCGGTAGCCTTCATGTTTGATAATACGTTGCGGGGCAAGATCAAGAACGATAAGATCTTGAGGTGGAGGATCGAACACTCCACCTATAATTACGATATATTATATGTCCTGGAAAGCTCAAAAAAAAACCCAGATGCCCTGTTCCGCGGCACGTGCGCCAGCGCCCAAGATGACCGACTATGTGCTATCCACGATGACCTCTGCCACCCGGGGGTCACCTGGCTTCTCCACTACATCAAGGCCCGCAACCTGCCCTACTCCACCGAGGAGGGCAGAGCCATGACCAGGGACTGCCAAATCTGTGTGGAGTATAAGTCGCACTTCGGATAAGGCCCACCTGGTAAAGGCATCCCGGCCCTCAGTATCGATTTCAAAGAGCCCCTCCCCTCCAATAACCGCAACACATATTTCCTCAACATCATCGACGAGTTCTCCCGCTTCCGCTTTGCAATCCCTTGCCCCGACATGACCGCGGCCACCGTCATTAAAGCCCTACATAGTATCTTCACCCTGTTTGGTTTCCCCACGTACGTTCAGTGACCGGGGCTCGTCGTTCATGAGCGACGAACTGCGTCAGTACCTGCTCAGTAAGGGCATCCCCTCGAGCAGGACTACCAGTTATAACCCCAGGGGAAACGGGCAGGTGGAGAGGGAGAACGCGACGGTCTGGAAGACTGTCCTCCTGGCCCTACGGTCTAGGAATCTCCCAGTTCCCCACTGGCAGGAGGTCCTCCCTGACGCACTCCACTCTATTAGGTCCCTACTTTGCACGGCCACAAACGAGACCCCTCTTGACCGCCTATTTGTTTTCCCCAGGAAATCCACCTCAGGGGCCTCGCTTCCATCCTGGCTGAAGACACCGGGGCTCCTCCTGCTCCGCAAACATGTCAGGAACCATAAGTCCGACCCCCTGGTCGAGAGGGACCGACTCCTACACTCCAACCCCCAGTACGCATACATCGAATACCCCGACGGCCGACAGGATACGGTCTCCCTCCGGGACCTGGCACGCGCAGGTTCCACTACCACCGCCACCCCATCTTACCCCGCCCAACCTACGCTGACCAGCGCCCCCGCCCCTACATGGCATCCGCACCCCCTCCCGCCTGCAATTCCCCCTTCACCGACCCACAGGAATGAAGCTCCAGAAGACACACTCCCGGAGTCCACGTCTGTGCCCGCACCGGCGACTTCACTACTGATGTCAACACGGCTGAGTTCGACTCCCGGGCCAACTGCGATGCCAGAGCTTTGGCGATCACAGCGCACAATCCGTGCGCCGGACAGGCTGAAGTTATGAACCCTTCACCCCCGCCGGATTTCATTTTTTTAACAGGGGGTGAATGTGGTGAATGTATTGCTGTAACAATTCACCATGTACATATCTGTATTACGCTGTTGCCCATGTGGGCTCCACCTATGGACCATTGTAAGGTATAAGAGCAGTCGCCCTGTAGGCAGCTCCCACTAACAGATCAGTCGCAGGCAGGCACTGTTCTAGTTGATTAAAGCCACAGTTTACTTCTACTCCTGGTTTCGTGTGAATTGATAATCGCATCAACCAGCATAATCAATGTGTATTCTCTGTCATGACTGAGACTGCCATTTCCACAGATGTAATGATTGTAATGGTGGAGTGTTCCTTAGTTTTGCAAAAGATTGACATTGCCCAACTTTCTCTTCAATTTGAGTATCTATTTCTGGTAAACAAAAATAACTGTGTGGCAATTCCTTTGCCCTTAAGCATGGAGGAATAATCACATGGATTTCCCACAACGGAACTCCATTCAGTACTATCACCTCAAGTGTGATGTAGGGCTTGAGTTCTGGAATTTTCTTATGTCTGACAGCATTCCCTTTTGGACCAAGTCCATCAACTTCCCCATCACTGGATCAGTTCTTGAATATCTTTGAAATTGAGATGAAGTCACAGGTACACTATCTATGAGCGGGAAATACAAAATATTGATGAATTGTTCTTCAGGATCATGCTTGACTTGTAACGTCAATCGTGGTAAAGCATCAGCATATGCATCCTGCTCTGACTTGTGATGCTGGATATCGTAAGTGTGTGCCGGAACTATCAATGATCATCTTTGCAATCTACTAGCTGCCAAAGAGGGTACATCTTTATACGGTCCAAAGATTGCAGTCAAGGGTCGATGATCCACCATAAGGGCAAAATGACACCCATAATGGTAGAACATTCTTACAACAAAAATGATGTTCAAAATGTCTTTTTCAAGCTGAGCGTAATTCATTTCTGCGCTATTAAGAGCTCATGAAGCAAATGCTATTGGTCATTCCTCTCCTGGAGGCATAACATGCGAGATGACAGCACCAATGCCATAGGGTGAGGCATCGCAAGCTAATTGTAACTTCATTTTTGGATTGTAATGAACCAAAAACTCTGACTTCAGTAAAGCTTCTTTCACTTCATTGTATGCATTTTCACATTCTTCTGACCAATGCCATGCCTGTTTGACACATAGCAATGTATGTAAAGGCTTCAGTCGTGTTGCTAAATTCAGCATGAATTTATCATAATAATTGATCAATCCTGAAAACAACCTTAACTGTGTCACATTTTGAGGATGTGGTACTTCTAAGTTGGCTGACATTTTCTTTGTGTAAACGATCTTTGTTGATGATATGACCAAGGTAATTTATGGATGACTTGAAAAAGTCACACTTTTCCTTAACTCTCAGGTTGTGGCTCTGTAACTGCTTCAGCGTTGCTTCCAAATTCTTCATGTGTTCCTGTCATTTGAACTGGTGATGAGTATGTCATCTAAATAACATTGCACTCCATTCAACCCACTTAGAATTTTATCCATGGATCATTGAAAAGACTAGGTGCAGATGTTATTCAAAAAGCAAGTCTTCTGTAATGAAACAGACCTTTGTGAATCATGATGGTAAGTATTGGCGGTGATTTGGCAGCCACATTTATTTGTAGATATGCCTGTGAAAGACCAATTTTACTGATTTCTGTCTCCAGGAAGTCCATCAAACAAGTCTTCAATCAGCAGCAGTGTATAATGATCTATGCACAAAACTGGGCTAATAGTAGTTTTAAAATATCCACAAATTCTCACTGAGCCATCCCGTTTTAATACTGGAACAATTGGTGTCACCCAATTACATGTAGCAACGGGTTCAGTTACCCTTGTCCACATTAATCTTTCTCATTCTTCTTCAGTTTTAGGCTGGATGGCATATCGTATGGTTCGAGCTTTGAGACACTTGGGTGTTCTGTCTGACTTGACTTTCAGGTGTAACTGAACTCCAGTCATAGTGTCTTCGAACAACTTGTCATACGTCTTCAGAAGTTGTTGCAAGTTGCTCTTTGAATCCACTAATTGATTGGCCGTTTCCCAGTTAAGCCTAGTCTTAGCCAACCATGATGTGGAGACTTGCGTTCAAACAACCGCGCAACCTCAAACAAACCATTGTTTGCAGAAAACTACCCAGCATTCAGAACAGTGACGACACCACACAACCCTGCCATGGCAATCTCTGCAAGACGTGCCAGATCATTGACATGGGTACCACCATTACACGTGAGAACACCACCCACCAGGTACGCGGTACATACTCGTGCGACTCGGCCAACATTGTCTACCTCATACGCTGCAGGAAAGGATGTCCCGAAGCGTGGGACATTGGCGAGACCATGCAGACGCTGCGACAACGAATGAACGGACCTCGCGCGACAATCACCAGGCAGGAATGTTCCCTTCCAGTCGGGGAACACATCAGCAGTCAAGGGCATTCAGCCTCTGAGCTCCGGGTAAGCTTTCTCCAAGGCGGCCTTCAGGACGCGCGACAACGCAGAATCGCCGAGCAGAAGCATATAGCCAAGTTCCGCACACATGAGTGCGGCCTCAACCGGGACCTGGTATTCATGTCGCATTACATTCATCCCCCACCATCTGGCCTGCGAAATCCTACCAACAGTCCTGGCTTGAAACAATTCACACCTCTTTAACCTGGGGTTACCCCATCTCTGGATCTGTAAAGATTTAATACCTGCTAATGCTCGCATTCCAAGCATTGTCTGGCATCTTTGAATTTGTCTATATATATGTTTCTGGAACATACCTCTTCATTCCCCTGAGGAAGGAGCAGCGCTCCGAAAGCTAGTGACATCGAAACAAACCTGTTGGACTTTAACCTGGTGTTGTAAGACTTCTTACTTAGCCAACCATGCTCTGCCAAATAGAGCAAGAACATTTTCACGGACAACGTGAACTTCGCAGTCTGCCCATTTGCTTCTACTTTCACAATGATACATCCTTTTAATGGTACTACCTTTTCAGTGTACATCCTTAGGTTTACATTTGACTGTTTTAAAGGCAGATGCTTCGGCTTTTGATGCAAAATTGTCTCAGGTATCAGTGAAACTGCTGCGCCCGTATCTACTTACGTGTTAATTTCATGACCGTCAAGTTTTAGAAAAGCACAAAAATGTTGTTGATCTCCCTGCATTGACAAAACACCTAGCTTTAGGACTCGCTGTAGCCTGGTTCCGCTGTCTTTTGAGTGATCTTGAGTTTCATCCACTAATTTGTAGACACGACTAGATTGTTTACTTGTGTTGTTCTCCTTGTACCTTCTTGATGTAGAAGAAGCTTTTGGTCCAACTTGTGTACAACGGTGACATGTTTGCACGTTTGCAGCTTTGTTCCTTGAGGTACACATTTTGTTGATCTTCACTCCAGCCCCATCTGTGAAGCTTCTCTCATTGCAAGCGGCATAGATGTGGCAACTTCCACAGAAGCTTTCAGAGTTAAATCACTTACATTAAGAAGCTTCCTCTGAATTGCTTCACTGTGTAACTAAGAAACCAGTCTGACTCAAAGAGTATCATCAAGTGTTGTACCAAATTCACAAGATCTCGCTAACCTTCTTAAAGATGTGACAAACTATAAAACACTTTCTCCTTCTTCCTGACTACGGCTGTGGAATTGGAACATTTCTGCAATCAATAACGGTTGAGGAGAGAAATGTCTCTCTAAGATTTTCATTAATTCATTGAAGGATTTGTCTCCTGGCTTTGTTGGGTGGACAAGATTCTGTAGCAGCATGAACATATTCCGGCCAACTGAGCTCAGAAATATTGCAAAATTTATGTCCTCTTGTATCTGATGAGCCATTAAAAATAATTTGAATCATTCTTCATATGAATTCCATGTTTCATAATCCCCATCAAACGAATCCATGGCGCCATCTTTAGATTCAGCCTCCAAGGGTCTATGCCAGGAAATCCATTCCCTTTTATGCCTGAGTATTTTGACTTTTCTATCGAGTAGTGGCCCATGCAGAGTCAGCAGACTTCGATATCCCCATTCTCTGCAGTGCAACTTCATCATGTGACTGGTCCTTGCCATCCAGCTCCCACTCAATTCAATGCAAACAAGTCTTGCCTGACTGTCAGTCTTCTGACTCACAGTTGCTTTTGAAAACCTTGTTAAACCTTCACATTGGCAGCACTGCTTCGCCCGACGTGTGTGTGTGTGTGTGAGTCTGGTCCTGAGAATGTTTTGTTGTTCCCGATGCCGCCCCAAAATTAGTCAACAAAAATCTTCCTTCCAGCCATTTGTCTGCCTCAATCCTCATTGGCGGTTTTCCCTCCTGCTATATTTCTTTGCTGCCGCAAAGAGAAAAGGAATGGAGGTGCTCACACTTTGGATTCCTGTAAAACACGATGGTTTATTAAGGGTGTTGCTCATAAAGGGCAGCACGATGGCAGAGTGGTTAGCACTGGGACTGTGGCGCTGATGACCCATGTTCAAATCCCGGCCCTGGGTCATTGTCCATGTGGAGTTTGCACATTCGCCCCGTGTCTGCGTGGGTTTCACTCCCATAACCCAAAGATGTGCCGAGTAGTGGATTGGGCATGCTAAACTGCCCCTTAATTGGAAAAATAATAATTGGGTATTTTAAATTTATTTTAAAATAAGGGTGTTGCTCATACAATCAAGATGGTGCATGGCGCAAAGCCCGTGCAAACATTCTGCTGACGTATTCCCAGATACATAATAAAATTGAAAAGTGAAATTAGATAAGACATTGGGTATGATTCAGCGACCCTGTTGCGCCCAGCTCCCGCAAGAGCCCCAAATTGGGCTCTTTGCCAGGCGCTGGGCCAATCGTGAGTCACTTGACTCGCTCCACCTGCTGTGATCTGGATCTTGCCCTTGCCGGTGCACCGATCTGCAAACAGACGTTTCTGCTGGTGAGCTGATCTCTCGGAGTGTGGCTCTGGCAGAGAGAAACTCCCCAAGGCCAAAAAAGCGGCAAAGTGTCATTGAATAGTGGAGTGATTCTTGGTGCTGCAGCCACCGCGAATCACCCCACCAAATGCGCGCGACAGCGAACTTAGTTTTAACTCCACTGAATTGCATCTATTAAATTATGCCTTCTCAGAAGGATGTAGAACACCCCACTGCAATATTTAAAGAAAAGCAGGAGATTATTCCAATGTCTTGGAAGGCATTTCTCCCTCAACCAACACTATAAAGGAAGGAGCAGTGCTCTGAAAGCTAGTGATTTGAAACAAACCTGTTGGACTTTAATCTGGTGTTGTAGGACTTCTTACTGTACAACACTATAAAGAACCGATCAACTGACCAACCATGAAAATTGGCTGTTGCATTTACCTTCATAACAACAATGAATGCATTTCAAAAATCATTCATTAGATATGAAGGGCTGGATTCTCCTTTTGACAGAGTAGGGGCTGGTTTAGCACAGTGGGCTAAACAGCTAGCTTGTAATGCAGAACAAGGCCAGCAGCGCGGATTCAATTCCCGTACCGGCCTCCCCGAACAGGCGCCGGACTGTGGCGACTAGGGGCTTTTCACAGTAACTTAATTGAAGCCTACTTGTGACAATAAGCTATTATTATTATTAAGTCCCCACGTCGGCGTGAAAACGGTGGTTTTTAACGCCAGGAAAACTGGCGCAAATCGACCACCGATTCCCCGTTTGGCTGGGGGCTGGCAGAGACGCAGTGTAGAGCTCGCAGCTCTATCTGCCAATACGGCCCTGAGCATTTCCGGTTCCGTGGCCGCGCATGCGCAGTGCAGCGGCCTGCAGCGGCCGCGCCGTGCTCCATGGCGGACTCAGCCTGCAGACCCTTACCGCAAAAGTAGTGCCTCCTTTCGGCCGCTCGCATGCCCCGGACCACCCGCCCACAGTGCCCCAACCTCGAATGAAGCCCCCCCCCCCTGCCCGTGGATCGGCCCTCCCCCGACTGTGGCGGTGCTGGACTGGGTCCGCAGCCACCGCACGAGGTTCCCAGACGGTGTGAGCACACATAATCCACGACATCGGGAACTCAGCCGTCGGGGACGGAGCATCGAGTGGCAGGCCTCAGGCAATGGCCTGAGGCTGTGGATAATCGGTGTGGCGTGCTCCTACAGTACGCCACTTTTCAGGGGGTGGAGAATACAAAAAGCGGTGCCGCTCCCGCTATTGGCGTCAAAAGGATTCTCCGCCCAATCGCCGCAGGAGAAATCCTGATGAGGATTTCACTCTTTCCTCCAAACAAAGTTTTAATTATAATCAGCGGGGTCAACAATTTTGTCAAGAAATTTGGAAGTGCTCCACGTCTCAAATTGGTTAAGGTGTCCTGTATTTGCTCAGGGCACCTGTCTGAAACTGGCTTTGGCTTATTATCTCTGTCAATAGGAGTCATAAAACCTCTCTGGTTCCCTTTGTCAAACTGCACTAAGACTGTTCTGGAGAGCAAGTGAAAAATCCCAGAAGGTCAGCTCCCAGCAGCTCGGGGGCAAATAAGTAAACTGGGTAATCCACCCATTTTACAAAGTGAGTCGGGTTAAATTGGTTCTATTAGGCATAACCAAAGAATACCTTCTGTCTGCAGACCTGCTTCCAATTGGCATGAAAGCTCCAGCTTCCCCACTCAAATCCTGAGTTAAAGCTGCACTGGAGTATAAGGAAATCTGCATAAATGCTGAGGCTCTCTCTGAATTGCCCACCTGCAGATCCCTTTGGGATATTCTTAGAACTGGTCCAAATCTGAGCAGGTAAATAATTATTCTTTTTAACTGCCATCTGCCCAGTTGGTAAAATTAAAATCGATCCTAGTTCCTGAAATAGCCAAATAGTCTATTCCAAAATCTCATCTTCACAAATGACCATTCTGGCTGCCAGAAACTTCTAAGTGCAACATATACAACATTCGGTGCAATGTAGGTTGCATGGGAACATTTAATTTATTTTCCTTACCCACTTTGTCTTCTGAACTAACTGGCTCATACTTTCACAAGTGCTGACAGCTTCAGTATCACACTTAAGTGGTCATTATTAATTTATCAATTGCAAGGGTGAAATTCAGCAAGCTGATGGTCATCACAGCCAAGTTGAAATCTGTCCTCCTGCGACCTTCATACTTCCTTACAAAATAGTGCCATGTGATCCTTTACATCCACTTAAAAGGGTAAATAAGGTTTATTGTCCTATCTGAAAGGTAGCCCTGATATGTACGGAGATGACAGGAAGTGAGTGGTGTGACGACCAGGAAACCTGGAAATACAGGTTTCACAGAGGTCTGGCAGAATTTAACAGCAGGGTAGCTTTTACTCCATTCCCAGCTGGAAGCCAACCAGATTGAGAGGGCAGGCCTGGAAAGGTGGCAGAGGTGATCATTGGAGCTAGAGATAATTGTACCGTGTGTACCGAAGTGAATCCCTCCCTTTTTCAAATCCCGCCATGATTTCATACTTCCCTATCTCTGTAATCTTGTCCAGCTCTACATTATCGCAAGATCTCTGCCCTCCCCTAAAGTTAGCCAAACTCACAGGTAACAATCCGTCATTACAGCCATTCCTTGACTTGCTTAGGCCCTAAGTTCTGGAATCCGCTTCCTAAATTGCACTAGGCTGGAACCTTCTGGTCCCATCAGCAATGGGAAGCTAGGCGGGCAAAGGGAATTTAATTGGGCAGGAGGCCAGGTGGCGCCAAGGTCCCAGGTTCGATCCCGGCCCCGGGTCACCGTCTGTGTGTAGTTTGCACCTTCCTCGTGTCTGCATGGGTTTCACCCCCACAAACCCAAAAGATGTGCAGGGTAGTTGGATTGGCCATGCTAAATTGCCCCTTAATTGGAAAAAACTAATTGGGAACTCTAAATTTATATATTTTTAAATTGTGCAGGAGGCCACAAATCAGTTTATCAACAGTGGGATGAACTTTTGAAAGAAAGTTCTCTGGACTTCAAAGGCAGACCTGAGCTTCCCGATGAGCAGTGTAGGGAAGTCCTACTGCATATGTTCTTACTAAAAGGCCAGCTCACCAGAATTAAGATCAGACTCCAAATTGAGCTTCCTGCTAGCAAGAAATTAGAACATTCACATGTATGACTGCATATAAGAGGCATGTACCTGGCGAGGTAGACCTCTTCCATGATTAACGGTGTGTTGCCGCTGCATTGTCCTCTTTTGGGAGTGGCTGTGAATGCCAGTCTTTGCTTGACAGGTGGTGGCAATGCAAGTTGCATGGAGGACGACCAAGGAGGGAGGAAGGGAGGCAGGTTAGTGGGGAAGGGCGGAGCAGTTGAGTGTCAAATGTGGAAGGGTTAGTGGGGTGGGGGAGAGCAGTGGCTGCTCAAATGTTGAAGGGCTCGTGTAGACTATCTGGGGAGGAATAGTGCACAGTGTCCAGGGAAGACTAGTGCAGGCTGTCTGGAGAGAGATAATGCGGGCCAAGGGATGTAGGCTGATTCGCTCAAGCGGGTATTGGTCATGCTTTTGGTTGGTGGAGGGGCTGTCTGGGTAGTGATAGTGGCAAAGAGAAACGTCTAAAGGGTGGGGCTGAGGATGTTGAGGTTTGAGTCCTGAGGTTTATGACTAGGATATTGGGATGTAGAGCCTTGGTGATGGTGGCAAGGTGGGGAGGTGAATCTGGTAACGTGGCAGTGGCAGGATCATGGTTGGGTACTAGGGTTTAATACTGCGTTGTAAAAACAATCTGATTAAAGGTGGCCTCGAGGATAGGAAGGGTCAGGGTCAGAATGGGCATCTGCACTTGGATGTTTCAGAGCTCAGGGGGGGACAGCAGAGTTAAAGACATAAATATTATAGGATCAAGGCTAACGGGGAAGATTCAAGGAGAACAGGGGGAGATGCAGGATCATGAGGTGTTCATGAAGAAAGATAGGGGAAACTTGGTGAGTGACAGCGGGAGGGTAGAAGATGCATGCAATATCTCAATGGAGCAACACAGTGAGTGTCAGGATGTGAAGGTGGGTATTCCTGCACCATATGGACTGCAGTGGTTGAAGAAGCCAGCTCATCATTATCTTCTCAAAAGCAGTTAGGGATGGGCAATAAATGCTGGTCTTACCAAACACACCTACATGCTATGAACATTTTTTTTAAAGCGGGAGGGTGTCTTCAGCAGTGGATGGAGTTACTGGTGTGTTTAATTGGCCAACTAAAGGAAATCATAATAATCATTTGTCAACTGGATGCAGAACCATGACTAGGTGCATGCTCATCTCGATGGTCAAACAGGAGGAGTGCAGTGTCAGGAGTAGACCAATGTTACAACCTTCCAATTGCCTGATTTGAACAGGGACAGAGTGAAAGATTCAAACAATGTGATGCTTCATGGGTCACTGCAATGTGATCACAGAGCACTTCAGGCATTCCCAATAATGCTGGACAACCTTGCCATTTTACAACTGAAGAGGAACTGGCACAGGGTCATGAGTACCAGCTGGATAGCCAGATTCATACTAAGGTCTCAACTTCCACAATTATGCCCCAGGATGCCTCCTACAAAGTTCAGGATCCTTATATCTTCCACAACAATTGATGATGTGGAGATGCCGGCGTTGGACTGGGGTGAGCACAGTAAGAAGTCTTACAACACCAGGTTAAAGTCCAACAGGTTTGTTTCGATGTCACTAGCTTTCGGAGCGCTGCTCCTTCCTCAGGTGAATGAAGAGGTCTGTTCCAGAAACACATATATAGACAAATTCAAAGATGCCAAACAATGCTTGGAATGCGAGCATTAGCAGGTATTAAATCTTTACAGATCCAGAGATGGGGTAACCCCAGGTTAAAGAGGTGTGAATTGTACCAAGCCAGGACAGTTGGTAGGATTTCGCAGGCCAGATGGTGGGGAATGAATGTAATGCGACATGAATCCCAGGTCCCGGTTGAGGCCGCACTCATGTGTGCGGAACTTGGCTATAAGTTTCTGCTCGGCGATTCTGCGTTGTCGCGGGTCCTGAAGGCCGCCTTGGAGAACGCTTACCCGGAGATCAGAGGCTGAATGCCCTTGACTGCTGAAGTGTTCCCCGACTGGAAGGGAACATTCCTGCCTGGTGATTGTTGCGCGATGTCCATTCATTGGTACAATTCACACCTCTTTAACCTGGGGTTACCCCATCTCTGGATCTGTAAAGATTTAATCACCTGCTAATGCTCGCATTCCAAGCATTGTTTGGCATCTTTGAATTTGTCTATATATGTGTTTCTGGAACAGACCTCTTCATTCACCTGAGGAAGGAGCAGCGCTCCGAAAGCTAGTGACATCGAAACAAACCTGTTGGACTTTAACCTGGTGTTGTAAGACTTCTTACTGTACAACAATTGATGTGAGACAATAAATGGTGAGCCAAGAAGCCAACATCATCCACATATCCATGGAATGAAATGCAATGCTCTTAAATGTAAACGGTCATTTCAACAACTAGCAGCATAATGAGAATATGAATATAAACATTATATAAATAGACATTAATTTATAATTGTGATTGATATTTACAGTGATTATTTCTTTTATGCCAATGACATGTCTTTATCTTTCTTTCCCTATTTCAACGTCTAGGTGCAGCACCGACATCCATAGCTGAGGAGGAGGCAGCCTACTGACTGCTTTGCTCTGTTGACTGTGATGACTTTGGAGGGTGTCCTATGGTGGTCCATGGCATAGAGGCTTCTGGCCTGTTAAGGATCTCCTGCACAGGCGCAGATGTACCATTCTTGGTCTGACCCGCTGAAAGTGATCAGGTCACTGGCGGTGGGGAGATTAAGTGGCAGGGCACCATTGGAATGTTGGCGGATGAAGTCTCCGGCCAGTCTCACTGGTGCTCCTTCTCCCTGTGGGTGCACAATGGCACCTCACTGAATTCTTGAAGAGAAGGGGCAACTGGAGCTAGGTCAAAATGCCCTGTACCCCTCCTGCCAAGCCATTGCTACACTGCACCCATGGTTAGAGCAACGGAATGCAGGTCTGAGCACATATCCAGCACCCACTGTGTGTTCTGCCGGACCTGGGTCTCCAAGGCAGCCTCCTCCATGGAGGCAGCCAATTGGGTGCATGCTGGAGCCATGACAGCAGACAGAATGCAGATGCTCTCCTAAAGCCTTGGGTCATGTCCGCGCATGGCCTCTGGCATGTCTGCCTGATGTTCCCCTGTCTCTGAATCTCCAACATGTCTCTTATGGTTTGTGATCTGCTTGAGTCTGAGCAGGGGCCTGACCTCCAGCAGTTCTCCGAGTATCAGAGACCTTGGCTGTCTCTTCCTGTGCCAGCTGTGGACCTGTGTCTGAGATGTGCTCACCAGATTGTGACTGTGAACTGCTCTAGAATGTGCACCACCCAGGTGAATATCTCTCTGCTGGTTGAGGGTGAAGGTGAAAGTTGTGATGGCACATCCTCTGAGGATTCTGAGGAATCATTATTGGAGGTGAGTTTGGAGATGGGTCTCTGGGTGGTCTCCCTTCTTTGCCTCTCCATTTCCTTGCTAGTATCTGGAATGGAGAAAAGAAAGATTGAGTGGATGCCTCAGCACACTCACTTATTAAAACAATATCTCACTCTGTGGGCACATCTGACAATTGCAGGTTGGAGTTATCCTCACAGGCTTCCTGGGGGAGACCCATCTTGCCTTTGGTGCAGACATGATCCTGCTCATCGTCGGCTATATCTGTGGCCCCCTAAAAGGTAGTTAGAATTCTATTATTGGGGAAATGTCGCCACTGGTCTTGGCCCACTCACTCCTGTTATATGTGCTTGGTCCAGTAAATAGACATAAGGATTGACCATAAGACCCAAAGATGTTGCCACAAAATTAGGCCATGTGTCTCATCGAATCTGCTCCGCCATTCAATAAGATTATGGCTGATCTGATATAATCCTCAACTCCACTTTCCCGCCTTATCCCCATAACCCTTGACTCCCTTACTGATTTAAAATATGTCTATCTCAGTCTTGAACATACTTAACGACCCAACCTCTACAGCACTCTGCGTTAAATAATTTCATAGATTCACTATCCTCTGAGAGAAGAAATTCCTCCTCATCTTTGTCTTAAATGGGCAACCCCTTACTCCGAGACACCTCTCATTCTTCTAAACTCCAATGAATACAGACCCAACCTATTGAACCTGTCCTCAGAAGAAAATCCCTCCATATCCAGTATCTACCTCATGAACCTTCTCTGGATTGCCTCCAATGTCAGTATATCTTTCCTTTGATAAAGAGATCAAAACTATTCACAGATTGATTATGGGTGCATGAATGTTGTAGGAACATACAGGCTATGCCAGCTCCTGAGCCCTCCCCAGAAGTGGTTAACAAGCAGGATGTCTGCAATGGATTGAACATTGAGAGAGTGAAGTGGCTGTCACACATTCAATGCACATTTCCCAACGGCTGCTAAGTCCTGCAACCCTAAAATCCGTGTGCATTCATGCACTTATTTTTAAAAAAAATTTAGAGTATCCAATTTCTTTTTTCCAATTAAGGGGCAATTTAGCGAGGCCAATCAACCTACCTTGCACATATTTGGACTGTGGGGTTGAGACCCGCGCAAACACGGGGAGAATGTGCAAACTCCACACATACAGTGACCCAGGACCAGGTTCAAACCTGGGACCTCGGCGCCGTGAGGCAGCAGTGCTAACCACTGCTCCACTGTGCCGCCCTACTCATGCACTTATGCTGCCTGATGCCCTTATGTGTGTCAATTTTCAGTGATAGACAGTGCCACTTACCCTGGCGGAGAACAGCAGATTGTTCATCCTTTCCCAACACTATTGGGGATGTTCTCCTTAGGGCCCCTCATGTGCTAACCTCTGCTGCGACCTCTGTCCAGGCAGCTGAAGTCAGACAAGAAGGGCTCAAAAAAGCACCTCCCAATTTTTTGGCTAACCTCACGGAGAACATATAGGGAAGCTTCGCTGAACCATGGGGCCACACATTGTCTTTTCTGAAACATAATGTGATCTGCAGAATCTGAAGCTCCTGGCTTGCAGTGAGCAAATGGCTGCTGGGTGTTCTTTAAATATGGTGGCAAGACCTTCGACCCTATGCGGTAACAGTGAGGATGGCGACTTTCTCCCTCCTCCCCCCACAAGATTCACCATGTTCCTCACGCATACATATGTAACGATCAGGAGTAGCAAGCATTCCCGCAACCCCTGAGGAGATCATTCTCACTTCTGCTCCAACCACTCAACTCCAGAACGGAAGATTCTGCTCTGACCCTATTATCCTGTAGGTGCTTCCTTAAATAATCTAATATATCCTTATGTGAATTGAATCAAATTTTGTTTAATATGTTTCTTGGGACATGTTAAAGGCCTTGTATAAATGCAGGTTATTGTTACTTTTGCTATTTATATTTTTAAAGAGCATATCACGGGCAGCACGGTAGCACAAGTGATTAGCACTGTGGCTTCACAGCGCCAGGGTCCCAGGTTCGATTCCCCGCTGGGTCACTGTCTGTGCGGAGTTTGCACGTTCTCCCCGTGTCCGCGTGGGTTTCCTCCGGGTGCTCCGGTTTCCTCCCACAGTCCAAAGACGTGCAGGTTAGGTGGATTGGCCATGCTAAATTACCCGTAGTGTCCACAAGGGTTGGGAGGGGTTATTGGGTTGCGGGGATAAGGTGGAAGTGAGGGATTAATGTGGGTCGGTGCAGACTCGATGGGCCGAATGGCCTCCTTCTGCACTGTATGTTCTATGTAATCTATGTAATCTATGTAATCTATGTAATCTATGTAATCAATATCTCTGAAGACCATCAGTCAACCCTTGTTTATCAGATGAAAAATGAAATTATCAACTTCGAAATTAGTTCAAAAGAGGTATTAGATAAATATTCTATACAACACCTTTTCTTTTCATGCACTCGTCTAATTTTATAGTGTACTGCACAATGCAACCTTCATTATCAGTCATAATGGGGTCCTTCTCCGGCCCGGAAGATAAACAAGGTGCCCCACGTCTGTCTTGTTGTACTCCAGGTACAGCAATGGCAACAGTACAAGTAACAAAGGAATTATATTTATTGGGCTGTGGGCCTGATTTATATTAGACAGGAGATGCAGTGAAGTGACATCTTTTGCAAAGCTTTAGTCTGCGGAAATTCTGATGGATAATTAGAATATGTAGAATGGAGATTTAACTGGAGTTGTATTTATACACTATCATACAAGTAAATAATTAATCGAAACAAATCAAATACATGTGACTTTTTCATTATTTTCTGCATTGTGTTCTATTTTTTGAATATTACTGTTCCTCAGTTATGAAAACATAAAGGCAAGTTACATTGGTGAATAAACCAACGTTTTATACATTACTCATCACTAGATTCATTGAGAATCAATTTCACTGGGATTGTCAAACACCAATTATGTTTTAAAAGGAAACTGAGCATGGCATTATACACTTATTTTTAATACATATATTGATTCTGAAGTAATTTATTTCACATTGCTAAAATATCTTAACTTGGAACCTCAGAAATTATGTACTGCAGTTCAATTAATCACACTCAATTGAGAGATATTTTGTCTAATATGTACAAACTGTGGCAGAGATAATTTAGTACAATCAAGTCAAAGCATGCAACCTTTACTTGCAATAAAAAATTATCTCCAACACACCAAATAGTCATAGCTGTGTGCAATATAAATGTTAAGTAATTGGATTAAACAAAGCTACACGATTCTACTCCTTTTAAAATTCTATTTGTCTGTACACACATTTTCTTCTCCTCTTTAGGATCAATGAGAATCTGTGTTTAGATCCATAAATATCTGTTTTGACACAATGACATCTGTATTTTCCACAAGAAGATAGATGTTAAATCCCTTATCCTTCAAATTGCTTTCCATTTACCATAAGGAAAGTGGGAAAACCATTGATAGAATTCCCAATCTTAATGATTAACTGACTTGAACTAAGGGCCTGTCGTTCTTCTTTTTAAAAAAAAAACCTGGGAGAAATGCCCATTTTTCTCTAATATTAATGAACCATTAATGAAATTGTGAGATTGCGCTGCTTTGAAATGTGTAGTTTCATTGGCGGCAATAAAAAAAATCCTTTAACATTTTCAAGCAGCTAAGGAGTCACATCATTGGTATAAATGTCAAAAAGTTCAACAATCCAGTTGTGCAGTGAACGATGCTAACTGAAAATGGCCCAAAGCCAACATAGAAATCTCTGATTTAATGATGAGGTCTAACAAGAGCAGGTAAGCTCTGTAATGAAATGGCGTGGATACGTTTGGTGAGGAAGTACCTCCAGGAATGCACTAACCAAAACTGCTTTACCACTTCAACCTCTTTCCCCATGATGTGTTGAACTGCTTCAAGACATTTTCATTAACATCCTACAGGGACTATTGTCTCTTTCCCACCTTCTTTGACCGTACCTCAGCTTGTTGCCTTCAATATATGGATCTCACTTATGGTTTCACTGTGCACATTACTTCTTGTTTTTCACCATAGATGCTCTGATTATTGCCGTTGAGACTTTGAGTGTCAGAATGGAGAGGACTGTCTTTTTTAATATCCAAATAATTAGAGCTGGAATACAGGGAAGTATTTCTCAGGCTTGCAAAGATTTGACAGGTACCATTCATACTGTCCATTCTGTTTTCTCATTGACAGTGCCTCGTACTTGTGTCCACATATGTACTTCCATGATGTTTTCAGAGTTGCATGTGTGCCCTCTTGCCAACCCTATCAAATGCTGCATGTGTTATAGCAAAAACATAAGGACAGGTTGTCATTGCGTCAACACAAGAGACACATAAGGTTCAACTCAAACCCCCGAGTTTCCTGAAGAAATTCAGCATCCAGCCACTGAATACACTCCTGCAACTTCAGGAGCATTTAGGAGAAGTAGAAGCTTAGTTTTGATAGTGAACAGTCATATAAGGGAAGTATGATGGAACTAGTAAAGTGATATAAAATTTGGTTTTCATTAAAATTATTGATAATGTTCCAACATTATTTTTGGCAAGGACTGTAAGTGTCTATTTATGAGTTCATAATTTTAACATGAAGAGGGCATATGCAGACCAGATTATTATAACAGTGGGCTTAAATCAGGAGATTATTTCCTGTATCAGCTCGCAAGATGTTGCCCTCTGCATCTTCTTCATAGTACCTCTATTCATTTGTCTGTATTGTGTAAGTAGCTTTCTCTTCATCTTCCCAGGCCTCTACCAGAAGACAAAAACAACGTTCTATATTATGCAACAGATCACCATAAATTCTAGCTGGAATATGCTACAGAGCAACCCTAGACTGATTCATCCACCAGAAATATAACATTGCTGTCGCCTGGTATTATCATTAATTTTGTTGTAGCTGAGCTGCAATCTAAGGGAAGCAGCTGTGTATCTTGAGCCATAACCATATAGAGCACAGGTCTGATTTCTGTGAATCCACTTTCTGGTCAAATGTCACTGCCTTTAGATTCAGGTATTGTAGCAACTTCCAGGAATTGTCAGAGAGTCTTTGATGTTAGAGGAAAAATTAAAGGAGTGTTCCAATATGGACACAGATATCCCCATTGTACTGTGTTTGTTATCTATGTCAGGCTAGGTGCTGGGCAACAAGGGGTATTGCTTACCACCTTACTCATGACTCAGGTGCACAACCAACACACATATGGCTTCATGCAGATAATGATAGCCATGCTGTAACATGAAATTTCATCCAGCTCAACGGTGGAGTGCTTAAGCAATGTTTTTGTTGTCTGGACCGATCTGGAGAAGTCCTGCTGTACTTGCCAGAACATGTGCCCTGATTTTCCATGGTTCACTGCAGCCTGGACAATGTCGCTATCATGAGGATGCAGCTTTTAATACCAGTTAGCAGCTGAGGAGGAGAAAGAGGAGCAGGAGGCGTTTTATTGTCCTCATGCTCTGATGCAGTGTTATAGCATCATGGCTAGTGGAGGGCTGTTGCATTTTAGTGGGGGAGACTGCATGGTCTTCTAGGACAGCATCTAGCAATCTGGACTGCAGTACCTCGGCAATAAAGGAAGTAGTCTGGGCCAGTACAAGCAACAGCAAGGGCACTGGCAGAAGTGCACACCTAAAGAGTGACCTATGGGAAGAGAGGCACAGCCAGAGGGCGTGCAGGACCAGCAGGAAGTGCAAGGTGGAAAGGTCCACAGGAGATGCCATTATCCTGCAGCCAGAGTTTACAGGCAACACTCTAGCTACCACAACACATCTGAAACCCAGTGCCCAAGGCGGTTTCGCTTCTCTAGGGATACTGTGACCTCCATATGCCAAATGTTAGACCCAGAGATTACCACAAAATGTGTAGGTGCCACCGTGTGCCAGTGGCCCTTAAGGTTACAGTGGCCCTATATTTTTTCACTTCCAATTCTTTCCAAAGGTCAGTGTCCAAAGGTCAGTGTGAGATCTGTGTGGTATTTCCCAGTCTGCTGCCCAAAATTACATCAAGCTAGTCACTGATGTTCTGTTTAGATGGGTCATGACTTCTTTCATTTCCAGATCGATGATGCCAGCCAGGCTGAGCTTGCCATAGGTTTTGCTGCAATTACTGTGTTCCCCGCATCTAGGGAGTATTAATTATATGCATGCGGCCAGTGGTGAGCTGAGTGCCCTAATCAACAGAAAGGGCTGCCACTCCATGAAATCCCAGATTCCTCCCTGCAGTATATCCACTCCCCAGTCATGACATCTCCAACTCAAAGTTGTTTGTTGATCTCTTGATATGTCAGTTGGAGTGACAGCCTTTTTTGTTGACTATGAACTGTGTTGGTGATTTAATCATTACGCCTTCTTACATTTATCTTTCAACTTATGACATCATTCATTTAGTTTTAAACTGAGGCACATTGGAAGGCACTGGCTGTGACTATCTGTCCTGTGGAAGATCCATACTTTGAAGCCGTGAGTAATGACACACTACAGATTTCCAGCAAACCTCTTAAGTGCTAAAACACAAAATTTAAAATATATCTTGACCCAATAGTCTGCAAAACTTGGCCTTGCCAGAGAAACCTTTTGTCAGACTGACTAAATCAAAATAGTTGGATTGGATTTGTTAAATGTCACGTGTACTGAGGTACAGAGAAAAGTATTTTTCTGCGAGCAGCTCAACAGATCATTAAGTACATGGGAAGAAAAGGGAAGAAAAGAAAATACATAATAGGGCAACACAAGGTATACAATGTAACTACATAACACCGGCATCGGGTGAAGCATACAGGGTGTAGTGTTAATGAGGTCAGTCCATAAGAGGGTCATTTAGGAGTCTGGTAACAGCAGGGAAAAAGCTGTTTTTGAGTCTGTTCATGCGTGTTCTCAGACTTCTGTATTTCCTGCCCGATGGAAGAAGTTGGAAGAGTGAGTAAGCCGGGTGGGAGGGGTCTTTGATTATGCAGCCCGCCTTCCCCAGGCAGCGGGAGGTGCAAATGGAGTCAATGGATGGGAGGCAGGTTTGTGTGATGGACTGGGCGGTGTTCACGACTCTCTGAAGTTTCTTGCGGTCCTGGGCCGAGCAGTTGCCATACCAGGCTGTGATGCAGCTAGATAGGATACTTTCTATGGTGCATCTGTAAAAGTTGGTAAGGGTTAATGTGGACATGCTGAATTTCCTTAGTTTCCTGAGGAGGTATAGGCGTTGTTGTGCTTTCTTGGTGGTAGCGTCAACGTGGGTGGACCAGGACAGATTTTTGGAGATGTGCACCCCTAGGAATTTGAAACTGCTACCCAGCTCCACCTCAGCCTCATTAATGCTGACAGGGGTGTGTCCAGTACTTTGCTCCCTGAAGTCAATGACCAGCTCTTTAGTTTTGCTGGCATTGAGGGAGAGATTGTTGTCGCTGTACCACTCCACTAGGTTCTCTGTCTCCCTCCTGTATTCTGACTAGTCGTTATTCGAGATCATATCGTCAGCAAACTTGTAGATGGAGTTGGAACCAAATTTTGCCACGGGACCATGGGGATGGGTGGTGGTGAGGGTTTCCATGTAGCATATGAATAGGGTTTGGGACATGGGCATGGTAGCGCAGTGGTTAGCACTGCTGCTTCACAGCTCCAGGGTCCCAGGTTCGATTCCTGGCTTGGGTCACTGTCTGTGTGAAGTCTGCACGTTCTCCCTGTGTCTGCGTGGGTTTCCTCCGGGTGCTCCAGTTTCCTCCCATAAGTTCTGAAAGACATGGGGCGAGATTCTCCGACCCCCCGCCGGATCGGAGAATCGCCGGGGGCTGGCATGAATCCCGCCCCCGGCGGTTGCCGAATTCTCCGGCACCGGAGATTCGGCGGGGGTGGTAATCGCGCCACGCCGGTTGGCGGGCCGTCACCCGCGATTCTCCGGCCCGGATGGGCCGAAGTCCCGCTGCTAGGATGCCTGTCCCGCCGGCGTGGATTAAACCACCTCTCTTACCGGCAGGACAAGGCGGCGCGGGCGGGCTCCGGGGTCCTGGGGGGGGGGGGGGCGCGGGGCGATCTGGCCCTGGGGGGTGCCCCCACGGTGGCCTGGCCCGCGATCGCGGCCCACCGATCCGCGGGCGGGCCTGTGCTGTGGAGGCACTCTTTTCCTTCTGCCTTTGCCACGGTCTCCACCATGGCGGAGGCGGAAGAGACTCCCTCCACAGCGCATGCGCGGGATGCCGTGGGCGGCCGCTAACGCTCCCGCGCATGGGCCGCCCGGCAATGTCATTTCAACGCCAGCTGGTGGGGCACCAAAGGCCTTTTCCGCCAGCTAGCGGGGCGGAAATTAGTCCGGCGCGGGCCTAGCCCCTCAAGGTTGGGGCTCGGCCCCCCAAGATGCGGAGGATTCCGCACCTTTGGGGCGGCGCGATGCCCGACTGATTTGCACCATTTTTGGCGCCGGTCGGCGGACAGCGCGCCGAGACCGGGGAATTTCGCCCATGCTGTTATTAATAAGGACATTCTGAATTCTCCCTCTGTGTACCAGAACAGGCGCCGAAATGTGGCAACTGGGGGCTTTTCACAGTAACTTCATTGCTGTGTTAATGTAAGCCTATTTGTGACAATAAGGATTATTATTAAAGAGAAACGTGAGGAAAACCGCAGCAGAGCCATTAAAACTCAGTGCTGCGTTCATACATGATCCATTCTCGCTGGAGCAGGGGCGTTATCCCATGTGTGGGAGTTAAAAGTCATAAATGCTCTTGAAGGATGGATAAAGTCTGTCAAGCTATCAACTTATGTCACCGCTAGCCCTTTAAAAATTGAAAAGAAATGCCTTTCTGTCTCGATAAAAGTTGAATCTAGCAGTTTCGATGACTTTTGATGTAATCCTAAATGCTATTTTTTTTTTTTTAAATTATGTTTTATTGAAATTTTTTTCCCAAACAACAATTTTTCCCCTCTTACAAAGCAAACGCAACAATAACAATACAGACATTTTTAACAATACACAAGTAACAAAACCCCTTTATCTTTGACCTAAACTAAACTAAACCCCCCCCCCTCCCTCCCCCCCTCCCCCCCCCTCCCCTTCCCCCTGGGTTGCTGCTGCTGGTCATCTGTCTTCCCTCTAACATTCCCCTTGGTAGTCGAGAAATGGCTGCCACCGCCTGGTGAACCCTTGAGCTGATCCTCTCAGGGCAAACTTTATCTGCTCCAGTTTAATGAACCCCGCCATATCATTTACCCAGGCCTCCAGTCCGGGGGGTTTCGCCTCCTTCCACATGAGTAGGATCCTGCGCCGGGCTACTAGGGACGCAAAGGCCACAACGTCGGCCTCTTTCGCCTCCTGCACTCCCGGCTCTTCCGCAACTCCAAATAGAGCTAACCCCCAGCCTGGTTTGACCCGGGCCTTCACCACCCGCGAAATCACTCCCGTCACTCCCTTCCAATACCCTTCCAGTGCCGAACACGCCCAAAACATATGTGCGTGGTTTGCCGGGCTCCCGCCACACCTCCCACATTTGTCCTCCACTCCAAAGAACCTGCTCAATCTTGCTCCCGTTATGTGTGCTCTATGTAGCACCTTAAATTGAATCAGGCTAAGCCTGGCGCATGAGGAAGAGGAATTTACCCTGCTTAGGGCATCAGCCCACATACCCTCCTCTATCTCCTCCCCTAGTTCTTCTTCCCACTTTCCTTTTAGTTCGCCCACCGACTCCTCCCCCTCTTCCCTCATCTCTCGGTAAATCTCTGACACCTTGCCCTCTCCGACCCACACCCCTGAAAGCACCCTGTCCTGTATCCCCAGTGTCGAGAGCAACGGAAATTCCCTCACCTGTTGTCTAGTAAACGCCCTCACCTGCATATATCTCAAGAAATTTCCCCGGGGCAACTTATACTTTTCCTCCAATGCTCCCAAGCTCGCAAAAGTCCCATCTATAAATAAATCTCCCACCCTCCTAATTCCCAACTGGTACCAGCTCTGAAATCCTCCATCCATTCTTCCTGGGGTGAACCTATGGTTGTTCCTGATTGGGGACCCCACCAGGGTTCCCCGCACCCCTCTCTGTCGCCTCCACTGTCCCCAGGTATTCAATGTTGCCGCCACCACCGGGTTCGTGGTAAACCTTTTAGGTGAGATCGGTAGCGGCGCCGTCACCAGCGCCTCTAAACTCGTCCCTTTACAGGACTTTCTCTCCAGTCTTTCCACGCCGCTCCCTCACCCTCCATCATCCATTTACGTATCATTGCCACATTGGCGGCCCAATAGTAATCGCCCAAGTTCGGGAGTGCCAATCCTCCTCTGTCCCTACTACGCTGAAGGAACCCCCTCCTTACTCTCGGAACTTTCCCTGCCCACACGAAGCTCGTGATGCTCCTGTCTATTTTATTAAAAAAGGTCTTGGTGATTAGTATAGGGAGACATTGAAATACAAATAAGAACCTCGGGAGGACCATCATCTTAATTGCTTGCACCCTGCCCGCCAGCGATAGAGGCTGCATGTCCCACCTCTTGAAGTCCTCCTCCATTTGTTCTACCAACCGTGTCAGATTAAGTCTGTGCAAGGTTCCCCAGCTCCTAGCGATCTGAATCCCCAGGTATCGGAAGTTTCTTTCCACTTTCCTTAGAGGCAAGCCTTCTATCTCTCTACTCTGGTCCCCTGGATGTATCACAAATAATTCACTCTTCCCCATGTTTAGCCTATACCCGAGAAATCCCCGAACCCCCTCAAAATTCGCATAACCTCTATCATCCCCCCCGCTGGGTCCGACACGTATAACAATAGGTCATCCGCGTATAACGAGACTCGGTGTTCTTCTCCCCCTCTAATCACCCCTCTCCATTTCCTGGAGTCTCTCAATGCCATGGCCAGAGGTTCAATTGCCAACGCGAACAACAATGGCGACAGCGGGCATCCCTGTCTTGTTCCCCTATATAGTCGGAAATACTCCGATCTATGTCGACCTGTAACTACGCTTGCCGTTGGAGCCCCATAAAGAAGTCTAACCCAGCTAATAAACCCGTTCCCAAACCCAAACCTCCTTAACACTTCCCATAAATACTCCCACTCCACCCTATCAAATGCCTTCTCTGCGTCCATTGCCGCCACTATCTCTGCCTCCCCCTCCACTGGGGGCATCATTATCACCCCTAATAGTCGTCGCACGTTAACATTCAGTTGTCTCCCTTTTATGAACCCTGTCTGGTCTTCGTGCACCACCCCCGGGACACAGTCCTCTATCCTCGATGCCAGTACCTTTGCCAATAATTTGGCGTCCACGTTCAATAATGAAATGGGTCTATAGGACCCGCACTGCAACGGATCTTTATCCCTCTTCAAAATTAACGATATCGTCGCCTCCGACATCGTCGGGGGTAGAATCCCCCCTTTCCTGGCCTCATTGAACGTCCTCACCATCAACGGGGCCAACAAGTCCACATATTTTCTGTAATACTCCACCGGGAACCCGTCTGGTCCTGGGGCCTTCCCTGCTTGCATGCTTCCCAGTCCCTTAATAACCTCGTCCACCCCAATCGGTGCCCCCAGGCCTACCACCCCCCGCTCCTCCACTTTCGGGAACCTCAATTGGTCCAGGAACTGCCGCATCCCCTCCTCTCCCTCTGGGGGTTGAGACCTATACAGTTCCTCATAGAAGGTCTTGAACACCTCATTTATCTTTCCTGCCCTTCGCACCGTGTCTCCCCTTTCGTCTCTAATTCCTCCTATCTCCCTCGCTGCTGCCCTCTTTCGCAATTGATGAACCAACAGGCGACTAGCCTTTTCCCCATATTCATACCTCCTCCCCTGTGCCTTCCTCCACAGTACCTCCGCCTTTCTGGTGGTCAGAAGGTCAAATTCCGTCTGGAGTCGTACAATTCCTCCTCCGGGGTCTCTGCAAATTCCCTATCCACCCTTAAAATCTCCCCCAGTAATCTTTCCCTTTCCTTGGCCTCTGTTTTCCTTTTGTGGGCCCCAATGGAGATCAGCCCTCCTCTGACCACCGCTTTTAGTGCTTCCCATACCATTCCCACAGGGACCTCGCCGTCGTCATTGACCTCCAGGTATCTCTCAATACACCCCCGCACTCTTGCACACACTCCCTCATCCGCCATCAGTCCCACATCTAATCGCCAGAGTGTTCTCTGCTCCCTTTCCTCTCCTAATTCCAGGTCCACCCAATGTGGGGCATGATCCGAAACCGCTATGGCTGAGTACTCAGCTTCTTCCACCCTAGAGATCAATGACCTTCCCAAAACAAAAAAATCTATCCGGGAGTACACTTTATGGACATGGGAGAAGAAGGAAAACTCCCTAGCCCTAGGTCTAAGAAATCGCCATGGATCCACTCCCCCCATTTGGTCCATAAACCCCTTAAGTACCTTGGCCGCTGCCGGCCTTCTTCCGGTCCTTGAGCTGGATCTATCTAGCCCCGGGTCCAGCACCGTATTAAAGTCCCCTCCTAAAATCAAGATTCCTACCTCCAGGTCCGGTATACGCCCCAGCATCCGTCTCATAAATCCCGCATCGTCCCAGTTTGGGGCATACACAGTAACCAACACGACCTCCATTCCCTCCAGCCTGCCACTCACCATTACATATCTACCTTCGCTATCTGCTACGATGTTCTTTGCTTCAAATGCTACCCGTTTCCCCACCAAAATGGCCACCCCTCTATTCTTTGCGTCCAGTCCTGAGTGGAATACCTGTCCCACCCATCCTTTCCTTAACCTAACTTGGTCCGCCACCTTTAGGTGCGTCTCTTGGAGCATAACCACGTCTGCCCTTAGTCCTTTGAAATGTGCGAGCACTCGGGCCCTTTTTATCGGTCCGTTCAGGCCTCTCACGTTCTACGTGATCAGCCTCACTAGGGAGCTACCTGCCCCCCTCCCGTGTCGACTAGCCATTACCTTCTCTAGGCCAGTCCCATATCCCGCCTCCGCGCTCCCGCTCGCTCCCCCAGCGTCGCACACCATCCCCGCCCACCCACTCTTTAGCCATTTCCTTTTGGATTTCCGCAGCATCAACCCAGTTGTCCCCCCCCCCCCTCCCTCCCCCCCTCCCCGCTAGATCTCTTTCTAGCATGATTGCTCCCCCCATATTACTTCCGTAAGTCAGCTGACTTCAACTGACCCCGGCTACTCCTGCTCACTCCTCGACCCCCCCGTGTGGGGAACTCCCATCCGCCTTGCGCCTGTCTTCCCACTTTATTCTTTCTGGCGCGGGAACATCCCTTTACCTGACCCGCCTCTTATGGCGCAGCTCCCTTTCCCCTCCCCCTCCCCTTCCCCATTATCCAACTATGTCCCGTCTTTCCCCCCTCACCGGCGCCCACATTTCCCCAATGCCTCCCCCCTTCCCAATTTACTTCTCAATTAACTTCAACCATAACATTAACAATAACATTTCCTGCAGCATCAGCCCCTCAGTTCCGATCCAATTTCTCTTCTTTGATGAAGGTCCATGCTTCCTCCGCCGTCTCAAAATAATGGTGTCTCTCCTGATACGTGACCCATAGTCTTGCCGGCTGCAGCATCCCGAACTTCACCTTCCTTTTATGCAACACCTCTTTGGCTCGGTTGAAGCTCGCCCTCCTTCTCGCCACCTCCGCACTCCAATCCTGGTATACCCGTACCACTGCATTCTCCCATCTGCTACTCTGCCCCTTTTTAGCCCATCTCAGGACCTCTTCTCTCTCCTTAAGGCGGTAAAATCGCACGATTATCGCCCTGGGTGGTTCTCCCGCTTTTGGTCTTCTCGCCGGAATCCGATTTGCCCACTCCACCTCCAAGGGGCCCGTAGGGCCTCAGCACCCATCAGTGAGCTCAGCATCGTACTTGCGTACGCTCCACAGTCCACTCCTTCCACACCCTCAGGGAGACCCAGTATCCGAAGGTTCTTCCTTCGCGCTCCATTTTCTAGGGCTTCGATCCTTTCAGTACACTTTTTATGAAGTGCCTCATGCGTCTGTGTCTTAACCGCCAGGCCCAGGATCTCGTCCTCAATACCTGTCACCTTCTGCTCCACCACGTGGAGCTCTGTCTCCCGGGTCTTTAATGTCTCCTTGAGCCCCTCAATTGCCTGTAGCAACGGGGTCAGCACCTCCCTCTTCAGCAGCTCCACGCACCGTCTCACAATTTCATCCTGCTCAGGCCCCCATGTCGCCTGCGCTTTCTCCGCTGCCATCTTGTACTTCTCCCTTTCTGACCCTTTGGTCGACGATTCCTCGCGCTGCAGCCGCCGCCGCCGTTTTTTTCCTCCTTCGTTTGGGGGGGACTCCCTTCTCACACACCCCACACCGGGTTGCGTCGTCGAAAAATTCCCCGTTGGGGCTCTTAAAAGAGCCCGAAGGTCCGTCGGAGCTGGAGCCGCCGAAGCGTGCGGCTAGCAAGGCATCACCGCAACCGGAAGTCCCTTCAGTGGCCTTGATGAGGTCTTTTCACAGTTGTTCCCTCTGCTGCTAGAATTCACCTTTGATACAGGCCCTCAGGTCAGCTTGCAGCTTTAAGCTTGCCCTTCCCCCGCCTGCATGCTGGAAGAGGCCCTGTTTATCCTGCAGTTGCAGCCAAATCTTTTACTGTTTCTGCCGTGTCTGGCAACCCAGAGACATACCCTTCCTGGGGGACACTGTCGGGGGAATATTGCAGCCTTCTTCCCACACCGGGAAATGTCAAACAAATGCCGTGGGGGCCCTGCAAAAGAGCCCAAATGTCCGTTCCAAGCAGGAGCTGCCGAATATGCGACCTAGCTCTGCATAGCCGCACCCGGAAGTCCTAAATGCTATTCTTATAGCATTTTTTAAGGGCCCTTTCTGTTGATTACTTGAGTTCCTATTTCTTTTAGTTTGCCTTTATCGTTTTTGATCCATGGATCATTAATGGAGACATACCTTTAAGTCAAATAGAGGAATTAAGGAACTCAAAGTGTCAAAATAGTACACTGTGTTACAAAGTTTAGTATTTTGGGCAGAAGAACCCAGACATAGTGGCACCAGAGAAATTGGAGGGGTTCATTCCGATTGGCTGGCTGGTGGCCAATGAATTAGTCAGGGACAGTATTCTGCCCGGCAACTGACAGTGATTGTTTCCTATCAGATGGGTTTTTTCGGAGAGAACGCAGGAGAAGCCACTGAACCTTCAAGGTGGAAGCAGCACTCTCTCTCTTGGCTCTGCCTCTTACTGTCTAAAGGCAGAAGCTCCCAAGCCCTGAAAGAAGAAGCGGTCTCTCTCTCTCTTAAATGCTATTTCTGTGAGTCTACAGTGAAAACCATTACAAGCTGAAAGAAAAGATAACATCCATTTGTCAGAGACCTCTCACACCCAGGCTTTGACCTCTTCCAGACCCTTCCATCAGGCAGAAGATACAGAAGTCTGAAGACCCGTACATCCAGACATAGGAACAGCTTCTTCCCCACAGCTACTAGACTCCTCAACAACTCTCCCTCGGACTGATCTGTTTCTTGTAATGAGAATATTCATGATGCCCTATGTTGCTCTCCAATCACTATTTGTTTATGCACCATTTGTCAATGTACTCTGTCAATATTTTTTTCATTTGTCTGCTATGTACGCACTGTGTATGTTCCCTTGGCCGCAGAAAAATACTTTTCACTGTACTTCGTACATGTGAGAATAAAATATCAATCAATCATCTGAAAGCCTAGACTGAAGAAGAAACTAACTGGAAGACGTCCAGCTGAAATAAAGACTCTCATCCTTTTACTTTCATCATTATATTATACCCCTCTTTCCCCTTTGTGTTTGTTTCTGTGTATGCGTGTGTGTGTAGCAAGGGGATAGGGTGGTGTGGTGGTGGTGGTGGGGGGGGGGGGGGGTTAGAGATTAAATGGTAGTTAACTGGTTGTATTTGTTGCCTATTTAATTATAGTTACTGTTAATAGTAGAAAGTTGATAGTGTTTAAATTTACAAACCTGGTGACTGTACTTATTAGGCAGCTGAAGTCCTTGGGTAGATTAAAATAAAAGCCAATTTCAACCGTGTTGCATCTCTGGATCAAGTGAGGCAAGAATTGACCGCGCACTGGCCCAGAGTGCCGTAACACATTATTAATGCTTTGCTGCTTTCCTTAATCTATCATTATTACAATATGTAGTGAAGTATTAGCTGTCTTTTATGTGGGGTTATCAATACAAGCATGCGTGTTTTGAAATGAATTAAGTACTTGAGAGGATTTATATATATTGGATGGACTTTCGTGAATGGGACATTTTTGTTCATATAGTGAACTCTGCGATCGATATTTAGAATTTTATTTCATCTCAGCGTGGCTCCTGAGGTCTGCCCATGAGTGAGTTGGAATGAAGGCAGGAAGATGAAAGAGTGATGGGTGGGAATGTTGTGAGTTGACCGAGGACCAGAAAAGGCCATGGGGTAGGGGTGGGACACTGCTGAGTTGGCACTAAGTTGGCATAGGGGCCAAAAGGTACCATGAGGCTGGGCAGGGGTGAGGTTACCATGCAGTGAATGGGGGTGAAGGGGCTATTGGGAGTATGCTCAGGGCATGGGAAGAGGGTAGAAGAGGTAGAGTATGAGGGATGAGGGTTATAGGGCCTAATATTTAAGAAAACAACTGGGACAAAGTCCCAGAGAACCAAAGTGGACCTTTTAAACAGTCTGCCTCAGTACGTGGCAGGCCGAATATCTGTCTCTAATCTGCAACCAGGGAGGTGCCCCCCCCCCCACACCCACCCCCCTCCCCTCCAACCTTCAGAATGAAAATTCAACCCATTTGGGGCATTTTTGTTCATGAGATGGGTGTGGTGAGCTCGGAAATTTTCCAAATCCCGTTACCTGAATTGGGAGTAAACATTGGGGGTGGAGAGGGGATTGGAAACAAGGATGAAAATGTTTAACTCAAGGCATTGTGTGATTGCCAGTCAGCGTAAGTCAGTAACCACAGAGCTGGATGGTGAATAGGATTTGGTTTGAATCCCAACTCATTTAGTTGATAAGGAAGATGGTTTAACCTGTGAATTAATCTCGTGCCCTTTCACTGCGTGTTTTCCAAGGCCTTAATATCACTCACCATGTGAGAAGCTCAAAACTGGACATTGTATTCATAGAATCATAGAATTTACAGTGCAGAAGGAGGCCATTCGGCCCATCGATTCTGCACCAGCTCTTGGAAATAGCACCCTACTTAAGCTCGCACCTCCACCCTATGCCCGTACCCCAGTAACCCCACCTAACCTTTTTGGACACTAAGGGCCCACGATCGGCGGGTGGGCTAGTTCCGTCGGGGGCCTCTTTTCCTCCGCCATATTGTCTGGGGGCTGGCATGGAGATGGGAACCCACACGCATGCGCGTACTTTCGGCGGCCATGGCGCGGATGTGCGGACTCGCGCCGGCCATGGCGGCCTGCGCGGACTTGCGGCGGCTATGGTGCACCGGCCTTCGAGCACTGGAGCAGCGGACATCACTCCGGCGCCATACTAGGCCCCTAGGAAGGGGTGAATACCCGGGCCTGGCGGCCCATTGACGCCGGAGTGGCTCGCGCTGCTTTTACCGCCGGCGTCAGAACTTGGCCGCGGGATCGGAGAATCCCAACCCATATGCCAACACCTGCATTTATCATCATTAATAAAAAGAGCAACAATCCCAAAATTAATCCCTGCAGGACACACTTGGTACCCATTGTCCTAACATATCCAAATCTATATATAATGATATTCTGCATACAGCCTTCCAGTTAGTTCTCAATCCAGCCTCAATATGTTATCACCGACACCAAAGGCTTTGATCCTGTAGATAAGCCTTTTGTGTGATACCTTGTCAAAAGTTTTTTTAGAGGATTCAGTGGACAATTCCTACTGGGCTTTACTCATCTAACATTTTGTTAACTTCTTAAAAAATTACAATCAATTTTGTAAGACATTAACTTGTTTTGAAGTATGTTGGAAGGCTCGAATATGTCCCTCTCTAGCTAAGGAATCATGTATTTTAAGTTTGTGGGGCCCTGTGCCCAGCTTCATTTTTGGCCCTCTCTCACCCTGGTTTTTGGCCCTCTCTCACCCTGGGAAGTGAAGGCTGAAGCCCATCCCTCACACATTCTTCTTCCCTCACCCCTCGCACTCTCCCCCCCCCCCCCCGCCACTTGCTTTCCGCCACCAGTGTTGTGGTGGGATACTTTGAGGTGCAGGAGCTCTAAGAAAATGCATTGGCCATATAATTTCTCAATATTCTGTTATGATTTTTCCCTATGTATTAATAATTTGAGTCCCCAAATGACAGTAAAACTATGCTTTCTAAATGAAAAATATTAGTGCCGGTTGGCATTTTATTGCAAACCATGAATTATTGAAACATTAATCTTTAGCATAGCTAGAAATTCATTTGCAACAGTTTATTCATGTAATTCAAGCCTATTAAAAACATGAAATACAGAGCTTTACCACCAAGATATGGAACAAATTAGGTAAATAGAGTTAAGATACAGATCAGCCAAAAAGGCAGAACAAGCTCAAGGGGCTGAATGGCCTTCTCTTGTTCCTGCGTTCATATCTAGGCATTAATGAATGGGACTTGGCACATGTGTGCACGCCTTCATGCATCATGCTCTTTCTCCAGTCAATTCAAACTAGCCCAGGTCTCAAAGAACTATTCGTCAGCTAAAGTAATGGCTCGCACAGTACCTCTCCGATTTTCGCCACCATTCGAGGTTAAATGTTATCAGGTTCAGCAAACTGATCAATCTTCAGTGTGTCGAACCAAGCTAAAGTTATTTATGCATTTACATTCAAGGACTCACTACCTAAAGCATGTGTACCTACCGCTGTATCATCTTCAACCGTGAAAATGAATTTTAAAAAATATATTTACATTTCAGCCATATCCTACTCCTCACTCCTAACCACCACGCTAAATATTTCAAAGGCCTATGTGGCTTTTCTGGCCACAAACAGAACTTATAAAGCTTTACCTTATCATGGTAATGCCACCTGATCAGTTGTTTTTTCCAATGCACTTTTGGAATTCAATTCTGGCTGTAGTTATCTTCAGCTGTATCTGATACCAATACAAAGGCAATAGCAAAAGGAATTGAGTATAAAGGTGCAACTGTACAAGGCATTGGTAAGACCGCACCTGGAGTATTGTGCACAGTTTTGGTCCCCTTATTTGAGGAAAGATGGAGTTGCGTTGGAGGCAGTTCAGAGGAGGTTCACTAGATTGATTCCAGAGATGAGGGGTTTGTCGTATGAGGAGAAGTTTAGGCCTATACCCCCTTGAGTTTAGAAGAATGAGGGGAGATCTAATTGAGGTATACAAGATGATAAAAGATATGGGCAAAGTAGACATGAAGCAGATGCTTCTTCTTGTGGGTCATTCTAAAACGAGAGGTCATAATCTTAGAATAAGAGGTAACAAATTTAAAACAGATTTGAGGAAAAACGCCTTCTCCCAAAGGGTTGTGAATCTGTGAAATTCACTATCCCAGAGTGTGGTGGATGCAGGGACAGTGAGTAAATTTAAGGAGGAGTTAGACAGATTTTTAATTGGTAATGGGTTGAAGAGTTACGGAGAATGGGCAGGACGGTGGAATTGAGTCCAGGATGGGACATTGAGGGTGTTAGGCTCTGGAAGCTAAATTGCCTACACCCACTCCTAGGACATGTGTTCCAGGGAGGAGATGCTCTGGCTGATTTTGCAATCCAGGTCTTGGTCTGTAACATTGTAGGTAGCAGATGAGGAACATTTCAGCCATGATAGAATGGCAGTGCAGACTCGATGGGCCGAATGGCTTAATTCTGCTCCAATATCTTATGAACCTATGAATGCATACATTCTTGGCAGTGTTATACGTTATGAAATACTCATTTTTGAGGCTATTTTCTGACCATTTATGTAAATAACTTTATTTTTCTTCTCCACAACTTGGGCGAAATTCTCCTACCCGCCCCGCCACATTTCTGCTCCGACCGGCCGGCGGGAGTCTCCGTAACACCGGCCGGTCAATGGGGTTTCCCATTATGGGGCAGCCCACACCGTCGGGAAACCCCCGGGCGCTGGCAAAACGGAGACTCCCGCCGGTGGAGAATGACGCCCCTTATTCCTGTCAACCAGTACACCTCAATCTCCATTTTTGAAACCTTTCTTAAAACCTAAAAATTGAACCCATTCTTACAGCAGGTGCCAGGCTGTCTGCAGCAAGAATTTTCTCAACCAAATAAAATAGCTGATACAATGACTACAATCAAGGGATTGTTAAGACATGGAATCATATAATCCCTTTGGTCCAGAAGGCCATTTGAGCACTCTGCCAATTTACACTCCCCCGTCCACCCCGCCCTATCCATTTAACCCCATAACCTAACGTGCATAACAGGGGGGAATTTAGCATGGCCAATCCACCTAACCCGCACATCTTTTGACTGTGAGACGAAATCAGAGCACCCGGAGGAAACCCACGCAGACACAGAGAGAACGTACAAACTCCACACAGACAATGACCATGGGCCAGAATTGAACGCGGGTCCCTGACACTGTGAGGCAACAGTGCTAACCACTGTGCCATCGGGAAACCTAGAACATTCCCACCAGAAACAGTGGCAGGATTAGACTCAAAGAGCAAAGAAAAGTACAGCACAGGAATAGGCCCTTCGGCCCTCCAAGTCTGCACCAGCCATGCTGCCACCTAACCTTAAACCTTTTACACTTCTGGATTCCGTATCCATCTATTCCCATGCTATTCATATATTTGTCAAGATGCTGCTCAAGCGTCACCATCAGACCTGCTTCCACCAACCCCTCCAGCAACCAGTTCCAGGCGTCCACTACCCTCGGTGTAAAAAACCTCCCTCGCACATCTCCTCAAAACTTTGCCCCACACACCTTAAACCTATGTCTCCTATGACTCATCCACCCTGGGAAAAAGCTTCTGCCTCCATCAAACATTTCATCACCAAATTTTTTTAAAATAGAGAAGTATGGGAAATATGATGATGTAGATAGTTCTTTCTGAGAGCTGTGCAGTGACAATGATGGACCAAATAGCTTATAACTGTGCTGTGAATCCATTCCATCCAAACATGTGGAGTGAGGATGAAACTCTTGCCTACACCCTCAACTGCCTTTCTCCTGCCATACTATCTACTCAATAAGGTAGCACACCCTAATTTCTGACCAATTAACATTGTTTGATAGTATACATAGCTAATTTTGGTGGGATAAATGAAATGCTTGACAACATTTCTGGGGTCTAACTAAACTTTTACAGCCAATTTTGCTTTACATGACCAAAGTCTTGATCCTTATGAAATATTTATTCAGTTTGGAAGCCTAAAGAGGTTGCAGCCCTGGTGTTGAGATTATGTAATAGAGGCCAATGCCTTAATCTGCCCCTGCTTGCAATAACACAAAGGAAGAAAGAATATTAATTAAAAAGCCAAACATTGGGTGTAATTTTGCCACAATAGAATCTCCCCCATGGAACTCCCTGGCATCACCCCCACGGAAGACCCCCTCCCCCACGGAATATCACACTCCACACCCCTCCCTCAGCACTGCCCCCGGCACTGACCGGGCATTGCCTCATGGCAGTGCCCAACATGATGCTCGGCCCCCAGGGGGCTGTACTCACCTGCGCACCTCCGGCGGGTTCTGCACAGTGTGGGGGACCTGTTGTGATTCACATGAATGGACAATTTAGCCTGGGGGGGGGGCTATCAGTTCTAAAGTCAGGATTCCCATTATGCCATTGGCGGAGGGGGGGGGGGGTGGGCGGTGTAGGTGAATGGGGGGGGGGCAATTAGTTAGAGAAAACCTGCCAGCATAAAAGCTATTTTGGGACTCTTGCTCGATTGTCCTGCCCCACTGTCATTCCCGCCCCCCCAAAAGAGGGAGCAGAAAATCCTGCAGATTGTTCTTTAAGGGAATGTAGGCTTAAAGTGACTGATTTGGCCTCGCCACAATGCTCGGACAAGGGAGGTACCTGCAGAATGTGCTTCTCTCATTAAGGCTGCCCCTTAAACACTTACACCAACTGCCTCATAATGCCAGGTGGCGCCTCCTGGGGGGAGGCTATTGTCAGGATCGTCTCACCGTTGAAGGAACCTGGATACAAACTGGCCTCTCACTCACACTCTCTTACTCCCACACATTCAAGATTTTCCTACTGAGGGATGTGGGGTAAAGCATGGGGATGAGGGATGAAGGGGATGGGGTGAGAGATAGGGGTGAGGGAGGAGCATGGGATAAAGAATGTGGAGGATGAGGGCGGGGGTAATGTGGGAGGATGGGGGTAAGGGATGGGGATGAGGGAGGGGTTGGGGGTTAAAGAACGGTGCAGGGGGTGAAGGAGGGGGGTTGTGAAGAAGGGGTTAAATGGCAGCGATTCTGTTTCCTGCCACCTGGAGCTGGGATTTATACACACGCTTAGCCCCACACACATAGCACCTACTCGGGCTTGCACTCTCTCAGATTCAAACTCCCAAACACTAATTGCCAACTGCCGCTGCTCACGGCTGAACTACAACTCTCATCAGGCACAGCGAGCTGGATCTCCTCCAGATTCCATACTGCCGTTCCTGGGGCGCAATTCTCCGACCCCCCCACCAGGTCGGAGAATCGCCGGGGGCTGGCGTGAATCCCGCCCCTGCCGTGTCCCGAATTCTCCGCCACCAGAAATTCAGCGGGGGCGGGAATCGCGCCGCGCCGGTCAGCGGGAATCACGCCGGTCGGCAGGCCCATCCCTGCCGATTCTCCGGCCCGCGATGGGCCGAAGTCCCGCCACTGTCAACCCTCGCCAGCCGGCGTGGATTAGACCTCCTTTTGAACAGCGGGACAAGGCGGCGCAGGCAGGTTCCGGGGTCCTGGGGGGGGGGCGCGGGGCGATCGTGCCCCGGGGGGTGCCCTCACGGTGGCCTGGCCCGCAATCGGGGCCCACCGATCCGCGGGCGGGCCTGTGCCGTGGGGGCACTCTTTTTCTTCCACCTTCGCCATAGTCTTCACTATGGCGGAGGCTGAAGAGACCCCCTCCCCTGCGCATGCGCGGGGATGCTGTGAGCGGCCGCTGACGATCCCGTGCATGCGTCACCCGGCGATGTCCTTTCGGCGCCGGCTGGCGTGGCGCCAAAGGTCTTTCCCACCAGCCGGCGGAGCGGAAACCGCTCCGGTGCGGGCCTAGCCCCTCAAGGTGAGGGCTTGGCTCCTAAAGGTGCGGAGAATTCCGCACCTTTGGGGCGGCCCTACGCCGGAGTGATCCACGTCGTTTTTGGCGCCGGGTAGCGGACATCGCGCCAGTTTGAGGAGAATCCCGCCCCTGATTGCTTATTATTTTGGGGACCCCTGTTGTTTTGAGGCCCAGTGCCTGGGCATGGTGGGCGGGATTCTCTGATCCTGAGGCTAAGTGTTGACGCCGTTGTAAATGCCATCACGCCAACAGGCCACTCGGAGCAGCGATCCTGCACCGCACATCAGGCCAGCACGGCACTGGAGAGCTTCACGCTGCTCAAACTGCCGATACCGGCATCAGAACGGGTGCCGCGGGTCCGCGCATGCGAACTCGCGCATGCACGCTAGTTGCCATCTCCGCGCTGGCCCCGATGCAATGTGGCAGAGAGCTACAGGGGCCCGGCATGGAGGAACATAGGCCCCCACCAGGAGAAGCCCGCCCTCCAATGGGTAGGCCCCGATCTCGAGCCAGGCCACTGTGGAGGCCCCCCACGGGGTTGGTTCCCCACTCTCCCCCACCAGGGATGAACGGCGAGGTCCCGCTGGGTAGGACCACATGTAAATGGCGCTGGCGGTACTTGCCTATCTCGGCGGCCACTCAGCCCATCATGCGCGGAGAATCACCGGGGGGGTGGGGGGTGGCGTGTAGAGCAGCCCCGGCCGGCGTCGCGCCGACGGTTCTGGCGCTGATTCTCTGGTGACTCAAGAATCGGCGGACCGGCGTCGGAGCATCGTCGCGTGAATCACGACCCCCCCCCCCCCCCCACCCCTTCCCTCGGCGATTTTCCGACCCGGCCCAGGGTCGGAGAATCACACCTGGTATATTTCATTGAAAATCTGCCCTTGCAGTTAGGCATCATTTCTATTACTGATGTTAATCTAATGGCCCTATAGTTACCTAGGTAAATGGTGTCTTCTTTTTTAAAACAAAGATGAAGGCGGAACAACACGTGATGTAAGTGTGGGAGTCGCTGCTCTTCCGCAGGCTCTGGCGCCACTCACCTATAATCCATCATTTATCCTGATTGCCAGACACCTATCTACCTCATCCTTGAATTAATATTCCCTGGAAGACTCTGGGGTTAGTATTGGTCACTGTTTGGATGTCTCCGGCTTCTCCTGGAGTGTTTCAGGGATTTGTGTTATCTCATCTTAGTCATGGTAAATATGGCGTGTGCTCATTGTCCATCATCTTTCTTCAATTATCCGAGTGTTGATCATGGCAGATCAACGCTGAAGTGTGGGTGGTGGTGACGACAGATCTTCACGAGTGGGTCTAAAATGCAGGAGGAGCATTTGATTCCCATTCCCTTGTTGGCCTTTCTTTTCTTATACTTGTTCTGAAGGTGTCCAGATGGTAATGACAGTGTGGCCATGGGGTTAATCCTGTGGGTCCTTAGTGTTGATGAGGAATGGTCCCTAGAATCATTGTGGTTGGGATTCTTTTTTTGTTGTTAACTGTCGCACTTATTGTTTAAAAAATGGGGGGGAAAACAAATAAAAGTTATATATTTTTTAAAAGGTGAAGGTTGCATTAACCCAATTTCAGTCAATAGAAACTGTCAGGCAGTCCAGTGGGCTACTTTACAAAAATAAATTGCAACTTTTAAGTTTTAATTTAATGAGATTCAGCTGAGGGCAGCACAACCCACAAACCACTAATGTGACATGGCACCAAGTTTCAATCTCAATTTTCATTTTGCAAGTCTAAACATGGTGACCAAGTACACTTTTCCATTGGCTCATACCCACTTGCAGCTGAATGAAGGTTCCAAACTGTCATACTTTTTTTGAAATAACTATCAGAATTGGGTCATTTTAGCCAGCAGTGTTTGGATTAATTTACTTGTCATTCAAAGTGATGAAAAGCACTAAGCAATATAAAATGAATTGTTCTCAGTAATTGTTTAATAATCAAAGGAATACTCTTGAACTTGAATATGTCTGATTTTAGATCAAATTATTTAACAGTATTGTGAGAAAGTATTTCATAATTTTATTCCCCCAGTCATAGCTTCAGCCATTGAGGACAAGTATTGGAATTCATAGATTGAGGTCACAAGCCCCAGAGGATGTTTCATACATATACGTGGCAAAACTGTACCCATGATTACAAATTTGTAAACTACAACTTATGTTCTTAAGGAAATATATAATAAGAAATATGACCTAAAGTTACATTGAGACAGAAGGGGTATGAACACTTCGCTTGTTTGCATGAAATTATTTTCAACCATTTTTGTGTGTTCTCATATACCTTGGCTTAATGGTTGCTCTTTCACCTCTAGATCAGAAGGTTCCTTTTAAGAACATAAAAGTGCAATAGTGTCGGTGGCACAGTGGTTAGCACTGCTGCCTCACAGCTCCAGGGTGCCAGGTTCAATTCCGGCCTTGGGTGACTGTCTGTGTGGAGTTTGCATTTTCGCCCCATGTCTGCTCCGGGTGCTCCGATTTCGTCCCACAGTCCAAAGATGTGCAGGTTAAATGGATTGGCTATTCTAAAAATTTCCCCTCAGTGTCCAAAGATTAGGTAGGGTTACTGGGTGACGGGGATGGGGTATAGGCATGGGCTTAAGTCGGGTTCTCTTTCCAAGGACCAGTGTAGACTCGATGGGCTGAATGGTCTCCTGCACTGTAATTTCTATGATTCTGTGATTCTATGATTCTTGAATACTGAGGAAATGCTGCACTATTCACACATGAAATAGAAAACTAAGGCCTTGGGCGGATTTTCCTCTTTGAGGTGGAAATTGTGCATTGGGAAATTTTCCAACATCATAATGTCACCTTCTGCTTGGTAATGCCCACCCATGCTATTTTCATGGCAGGGTGGAATGGGCAGGCTGAGTCAGGGCTCATCCCTCCTGAAGCAGGCCTGAGGCAGGAACAGATGTGGGCAGACACTGAAGAGGGTTGATTAGTAGGCATGCATCCATTTGTTGGGACATTGGCACAGTTCTGTACATGAATTTTAGGCACCCTACCCCTCACCCCTTCCAACTTCACCCCCTCACTTCCCCTGCCCCCTCCATACCCCGAACCCACCCATCCAGTATGCACAATGGAAAGAACTCAAGTGGCCGATAAACACAAATTGATGCCTTTGACATGCTCAGAAAACTTAAAATTAGGGCTGATTTAGCTCAGTGGGCTAGACAGCTGATTTGTAATGCAGAACAAGGCCAGCAGCATGGGTTCAATTCCCGTACCAGCTTACCGGACAGGCGCCGGAACGTGGTAACTAGGGGCTCCTCACAGTTACTTCATACGTGTGACAATAAAAGATTATTATTATTAGAAAGGCACAGCTATTCAAACTACATTTATGAAATTCTTAATCACCTTAAGGGCCTATAAAACAGTCAAAATAAACAAATAGCCATTCAAAAAACACTTTACAAAATGTATTCATCTCAGGAGCTCACAAAGCTGTGGCCAGGATTTACGATTACTCCCATCCGGTGGTATAATATGGCCCTGTCAAACCGAATGAAGATTTAAATAGATTACTGCCTCTGCCTTCGGAGATGATGTCATAAAATCAAAACAGAGATTACAAACTGTTTGGCTTCTGTCTCAACAACCCCCACTGAACTAAATGCATTTGAGGTATCTGGAACTCAGCCAAGCATTTTTCATGAAATTCCATTGCACAACTGTGTCAACAAAGTCTCCAGAGCTGAATATATTAAAGTCTTTAAAGTAGTGGAGCAGATGGCCATCTGTTCCGTTGTTTCAAAGACTGAACAGTTGGCTGAACTATCAGTCAATGAAAATATCAAAGCACAGGGTGCCAATGATACAGTAAAATCTGAATCACAACACTTTTCAATGTTGAGATCACTTATACCCACTGGATAAATTAATCTACTGATTCTGTTATATTTTCCACTTCCACAATGCTAGTCAATTTAATGGTCACTTAATTTGTCTAAACAAAGCTCTATCATCAGTCACTGCATAAAGAACGCACTTAACTTATCACAAGGTTTCTGATCTCAGCCCTCCCCCATGGTTAATGACACCTCTGAGATGGTGTGAACCAGATCACCTTCAAGTGCCAGTATGACTCCAGTAAGATTTTGTGGGGGGTGTTGGAGGGTGGGTCTGAAATCACTACCCCAGCACTGAAGCTGCCAGCTCTTGGACTCGTGATCCATATTCTTATCCCTTGCCCTTAAAAATAAAACAAAACCGTCTGGGTGAAGGAAATGCAGAATTGGATTTTGCCTGCCTCTTTTCCTCACCACATGATGCAAGTTTGTACTATGTCAGTATGACAAAATCCAGCTCCTTGTCTGCTACATCCTTTGAAGTTGACATGAAATATACCATGGCATTGTTTGAAGGTTACCTCATTACTGCTGACAGGACCTTGCTGTATCCAAGTTGGCTGCTGCATTTCCCGAAACTACCTTAGTGATTGCACTGCTGAAAAGTACTTTATCAGCTACAATGTACTTTGGGATGGCCTGGGGTTTTGAAGGCACTATTTAAAAACAAGTTCTTCCTTTTTATAATAAATGAATTAACATATTTGGAAAAAATAGTGATCAGAGGAATTTTAAATATATTAAGCATGCAAATGCTATTATAGCACAATTTCAAGACTGATATGCATATCAAAGATTTTGTGAAAAAGAAAAAATCTGTAAACTCAACAAGCCCATCCTCCTTGATTCATTGGAATTCCACCTATCTGTTGCCTTGCCCGAACACTTAATTATCCCTTTTGGCAGAAATATATTTAATTTCCTCTTATACCATTTATGACTGTTTTCCACTTTGTGTATAACAATATCTGTCCACATTTCTTTCTTATTGCCAGATCCCTTACTTCCTCAGGTATTTGAACTATTCATTATATTGAACAAATTGAAAATAGCCATGTAAAATAGCTAAGTACAAATTTATATAAAACCGGCAGTAGAATTCATTAGGAAGTAACTGATAATTAAGCATGAATTGGCTTGTGCCAATGATTTTGCACATATAACTGTAGGTAAAATTGAGAATTTACTTAGCATTGAAGTGGATGAATGAGACTAGCAGAAAGTCCCAGTTGTATTCTGCATGGCTGAATATTTCTTTAGGCAATATTTTCAATAATACTTTGTTGAACAAGATAGCAAGCAAATCTGCTAACACAAGAAACACTTGCATTGAATATTTCTGTTTCTGCAAAGCAGTTGTACAAACTATCCACCATCACACCCCTGCTCCCTCAACACCAACCACACTTTTAAAGTATCTTAAGATGCTTCCCTATATTACAGATGCTGGACAGCACGGTAACACGGTGGGTAGCATTGTTGCTTCACAGCTCCAGCATCCCAAGTTCGATTCCCGGCTTGGGTCACTGTCTGTGCGGAGTCTGCACGTTCTCCGAGTGTCTACGTGGGTTTCCTCCGAGTGCTCCGGTTTCCTCTCACAAGTCCCGAAAGATGTGCTGTTAGGTAATTTGGACATTCTGAATTCTCCCTCTGTGTACCCGAACAGGCGCCAGAATATGGCGACTTGGGGATTTTCACAGTAACTTCATTGCAGTGTTAATGTAAGCCTACTTGTGACAATATAGATTATTAATTATTATTATTATTACCAATAACTTAAGAAAATAGCAGATGGCAAACATCATTAAAAAATGTAATTGCCTTCTGCCCACCCCACCTACATCCAATCCCAAAATTAACTATCTGGGTAGAGGATTTAACAGCATAAATGAGCAGAGGTAGCAAGGAATCAGGTTTCTTCACACCTCTAACAAAGGTCAGATTTTTGCCACAACAGAGAGGCTCTCCGTCATGTCAAAAATAGCAGAAATTAGAGAAATGGGATAGGAAAAAGTAACATTCTCACCTGACCAAGCAAGTCTAGGTCGAGGTGGCAGAGGAGGTCATACCCATGGGGTCATTGTAGGATCTGGCTACAGTGCCGCAAAAGGCTGAACAACTTGTTCTGTGGTGCAATGGTGAGTATCCTCAATGTTGAAGGAAATAAACATCGATGAAAAGGTATACATGTGTTGTGATTGACAAGTGTTAGCCAAGAGAGTGTTGAGTGCATTCCATGCACCCATAATAACAACTCAAGGGTCCTCGGTCGTCTGATTGGCTTTGGGGGTACTGACACAAGGTGGGGTGGGGGTGGAATGGTTAAATCACATGGAACCTGTGACATGACATGGAGTGGAAAAGCATCAGAGTTTACAGGAATCAACCTGAGGGGTTGATCTCTTCACATATGGAACTCAGCATTGTGCCATTGTTTTCACAGGAGAACAGGCTCCACAACATAGACGGTGTAGCCACCTGGGGTGGCCACTTCCCGACTTAAAATGGAGATCCGCAAAGACTACAGGGAAATTCAGCCAAACCAGGAAAAACTAGCAAGTGCAAAGTCTCCTGTGTATTAGACTTTGCAGAAACCCAGACAGCACTGAAACCAGCAGCCATCTGCATATTAATGAGCGATCCCCGGGAACAATTGAAACATTTAAGATGAATAAGGCCAAACCAAACTCCTCGGCGCCAGCAGGAGCCAAGACAAAGGAAGGCCAACGGACACCTAGGGACCGCCCAGTGATCAGGGAACAGCTCCAGTATTGGAGAAATCGATCCAAGTGATCGGAACCTAGTCCAATCACTTGGAACCAGATACGGGGTCCGCCCCGAAAGACGCGAAGCCCCTGGGGACTATAAAGTAGAGTCCCCAAGTTCAATTTTTCCTTCTTGGCAGGGTCACTCAGATCGAACCAACCCAGGACAGTGAACTGCCTAAGTTGCTGCACCAACCAAGTAAGTCTCCAGCCAATGCACGCTACGAGATAAGCGCTCCTAGCTACTAGTCCGTACCAGCTTTGAAGCCTGCAGATTCAGAACCCGAAAGAAAGGCCATTTGTTCCCCTGACCTGGTGGGCCAGTCCAAAGCTAAGTATAGGCCTATAGTATAGAGATAGTCTAGAAAGTAGAGTTTTATGCATGAGTAGTGATTGACTGTGTATAATAAATGTCTCTTGATTTGAAACTTACTAACTGGTGTATTGAGTTATTGATCAGTACTTGAACTTCAACTTCGTGGCGGTATCATCAAGATACCTGGCGACTCTAGAGCAAAGGTTATAGAAACAGAGCAAATTAAGTAAAGATACAATGGGCAACATTTAAGAGCCAACCAAAAGTTAGCAACATTTAGTGGCTGACTCTGCCGTGACCCGACTTAGAAGTGGCCTAACCACTCCGGGAGAACCCAAAATTTGAATTGAGAATCCAATTGGGAACAGAAAAGCCACAAGTGTTCAAGCAGTTCTGATCAATCCTCATAATTGTAACTAACAGGGCTATAAGGTAAAACTGATAGATTTTTTGTTGCGAAAAACTGTCGGGAGTTTGTATCCGGTAATTAGCGAACGCCGTACCCGTGTTTACAGCACCGCCTTAGTACCCCTCGTTCCAAATTTAAAAGAGCATTCAGAGAGGAAAAATGGCAATGAAGGCAATGGAATGCCTTATGAACCCCCAGGAATTCTAGATCGCAGCGACCAGCAACAGAGTAGGACAGTGTCCCGTTTGGGAAGGAGAGATCAGAAAATATCTCAAAGGGAAAGGATGGCCCCTTTGGAGTGAATTCTGTGATAATGAGGAAACAGGACCCGGGAGTATAGGACATACTTAGTGGGAAACCTGTCAGAGATCCATAAGAAAAGTTTAGGGAAAGCTCGCAAGCCGATGGCAATCGTGTCCTGTCTGGCACAATTGCGAGGCACAGAGGAGGTCGTTCGGACGCTCCACAAAGAAGAGATAGAAGAGAGACATCGAATGAGCAAGGTCAATGATAGTGAGATCGAGAGAGAGAATATAGGATTAAGAAGGAAGTTGGCAGCAAAGGACGGAGAGGTGGATGATGCAAAGTGGGCACACCAGTCTTGTCTAGCGCATCTGAGCAGCTTCCAAACCCAATATGAGAAGGCCTATCAGTACACGCAACATGCAGTCCTGGTAAGAGAAGAGACAGAGAAACAGGTAGAGGCATTGCAAAGCCAGTGCAGCGATCTAAAAACAGCGTTAAGAGTACTCCATGCTGCCACCACGGAGCACAGACAAAGCTCAGTGGATCATTCAAAATGCTGGAAGCAGATTGCGGAACTGCAGTCTTTGCTTTCAGTGCAAAATGGTTTTCAGAGCACCTTTAGACCCCAATTAGATGAGGAAGACGGCCCTGATTGGCAAGAATTAAACAAAACCGCGCATAGGTATGTTCAGGGAACATGTGCGCAAGGAACGCCCCAAAAGAGAAAAGCACCCCAACCCCCCACAGAGCAGATAGATCAGGCACCCATGAATCCAGTAACCACCCACCGCACAGTCACATCGGAAGGAGACGCAGAATTCCTTTACACCACTCCCTTAACCGCGACCCAATTACAGGACGCGTGCAAAAAGATCATACCGTTCCTCCCAACCTCAGACCCCCACCACTTCTTTACTAGAGTGAAGCAGCAGGCGACCATGTACGGCCTGGATGAGCGTGAGCAAGTGAAGCTCACAATTTTGAGTTTAGACCCTTCAGTTGTAGCAGCCCTTCCCGACCCACAGAATGTAGGAGGAGGCACCCTTGCAGAGATGCACACGGCAATCCTAGACGCGATCGGCTATAACAGAGGTGACCCAGTAGAAGGCCTGAATAAGTGCAGCCAGAGGAAGACAGAACACCACACAGCGTTTGCTGGACGCCTGTGGATCCATTTTACAGCCGTTTTCGGCAACTTAGACCGCGCCCATTTGTCCCCAGACAACATGGCCAAATGGACCCGCACCCTTATCTCCCATGCCACAGAGGCAGGATGAAAAGCTTGCGGAAATTATGACCCCCTCAGATGAGGCCCACAATGAAAAATAGGTTTTGAAGAGATTGTCCCGCGCTTGGGAGCAATCAATTGCAGGCAAAACCGCATTTATAGCACCCGATGAAGAGCAGGTAGAAATGAACCCAGTTAAAGCACACCAGAACCCTGCATGGGTAAATGAGGGCAGGAACAGCCAACCCCAGCCCAAATCTCAAGAATGTTACAATTGCGCACAATTAGGACATTACGCAAGAGAATGTCAAGCCCCCCTGAAACAGCAACGGAATCAGCCCACAAATGCCCCCCGAACCAGCAAAGACACCAACAGCCCCGACCCCCCCCCCCACCCAGGGAACCATACCCAAGGGAACAATGCATCAGAGAGCCTGCTCCACCTTATGTGCCCCAGGGGTCATGTTACAACTGTGGGTAGTCAGGACACTTCGTCCGAGATTGCAGGAGACCCCCACCAGCTAGACTAGCCCCCAGATATGAAAGAGAACACCACCCACAGCAGCTACAAGGTCCCAGCTGCCCCATGCAAACTGTGAGCGTTTACTCACCACTTCTCCTGGCAGGGACACCTCAGCAAGGCCACTTCATTTTTGTTTCACTCCTCCTTCCTCTCTTCTTCGGCCACACTATACTGCCTCCATATGCTAGTTACACCCCAGTCGAAATGTGATTTACGATGTCCTTTCTGATGAAACCTGCAGCATGTTTGTTCAATGTTTGTTCATTAATGTTATCGTTAAGTGTTGTGTGTAAACTCAAAAGTTTTCACGACCCCACATCACCACTCCTTTAATGCCCCCCCGGCTGTTAAAGGTACAAGTTTGTCCCAGACAATAGTTCAGAGGAGCGAGTCTGTCGACAGAAAAATGTTTAAGGTACAAGTTTGTCCCAGACAATAGTTCAGAGGAACTAGTCTGTCGGCAGACAACAATCATAACTACTCTCCTGATTCAAAGGTAATCACGAGAGGCAGCCCCCACGACGACCACATTCTTACCCGTTCTTGCCGGTTGCTCAGGCCATATTGGATTTGGTACTGAGTAATGAACCAGGACAGGTGTTAGATTTGGAGGTGAGCACTTTGGTGATAGTGACCACAATTCGATTACGTTTACTTTATTGATGGAAAGGGATAGGTATATACTGCAGGGCAAGAGTTATATCTGGGGGAAAGGCAATTATGATGCGATGAGGCAAGACTTAGGATGCATCGGATGGAGAGGAAAACTGCAGGGATGGGCACAATAGAAATGTGGAGCTTGTTCAAGGAACAGCTACTGCGTGTCCTTGATAGGTATGTACCTGTCAGGCAGGGAGGAAGTGGTCGAGCGAGGGAACCGTGGTTTACTAAGGCAGTCAAAACACTTGTCAAGAGGAAGAAGGAGGCTTATGTAAAGATGAGACATGAAGGTTCAGTTAGGGCGCTCGAGAGTCACAAGTTAGCTAGGAAGGACCTAAAGAGAGAGCTAAGAAGAGCCAGGAGGGGACATGAGAAGTCTTTGGCAGGTAGGATCAAGGATAACCCTAAAGCTTTCTATATATATGTCAGGAATAAAAGAATGACTAGGGTAAGAGTAGGGCCAGTCAAGGACAGTAGTGGGAAGTTGTGCTTGGAGTCCGAGGAGATAGGAGGGGCGCTAAATGAATATTTTTTGTCAGTATTCACACAGGAAAAAGACAATATTGTCAAGGAGAATACTGAGATTCAGGCTGCTAGACTAGAAGCGCTTGAGGTTCATAAGGAGGAGGTGTTAGCAATTCTGGAAAGTGTGAAAATAGATACGTCCCCTGGGCCGGATGGGATTTATCCTAGGATTCTCTGGGAAGCTAGGGAGGAGATTGCTGAGCCTTTGGCTTTGATCTTTAAGTCATCTTTGTCTGCAGGAATAGTGCCAGAAGACTGGAGGATAGCAAATGTTGTCCACTTGTTCAAGAAGGGGAGTAGAGACAACCCTGGTAACTATAGACCAGTGAGCCTTACTTCTGTTGTGGGCAAAATCTTGGAAAGGTTGATAAGAGATAGGGTGCATAATAATCTGGAAAGGAATAATTTGATTAGAGATAGTCAACATGGTTTTGTGAAGCGTAGGTTGTGCCTCACAAACCTTATTGAGTTCTTTGAGAAGGTGACCAAACAGGTGGATGAGGGCAAAGCAGTTGATGTGGTGTATATGGATTTCAGTAAAGCGTTTGATAAGGTTCCCCATGGTAGGCTACTGCAGAAAATATAGAAGCATGGGATTCAGGGAGAATTAGCAGTTTGGATCAGAAATTGGCTAGCTGGAAGAAGACAAATGGTGTTGGTTGATGGGAAGTGTTCAGACTGGAGTCCAGTTACTAGTGGTGTGCCATAAGGATCTGTTTTGGGGCCACCGCTATTTGTCATTTTTATAAATGACCTGGAGGAGGGCGTAGAAGGATGGGTGAGTAAATTTGCTGATGACACTGAAGTCGGTGGCGTTGTGGACAGTGCGGAAGGATGTTACAAGTTACAGAGGGACATAGATAAGCTGCAACGCTGGACTGAGAGGTGGCAAATGGAGTTTAATGCAGAAAAGTGTGAGGTGATTCATTTTGGAAGGAATAACAGGAAGACAGAGTACTGGGCTAATGGTAAGAATCTTGGCAGTGTGGATGAGCAGAGAGATCTTGGTGTCCATGTACATAGATCCCTGAAAGTTGCCACTCAGGTTGTGAGGGTTGTTAAGAAGGCGTACGGTGTGTTAGCTTTTATTGGTAGAGGGATTGAGTTTCGGAGCCATGAGGTCATGTTGCAGCTGTACAAAACTCTGGTGCGGCCGCATTTGGTGTATTGCGTGCCATTCTTGTTGCTGCATTATAGGAAGGATGTGGAAGCATTGGAAAGGGTGCAGAGGAGATTTACCAGAATGTTGCCTGGTATGGAGGAAAGATCTTATGAGGAAAGGTTGAGGGACTTGAGGCTGTTTTTGTTAGAGAGAAGAAGGTTAAGAGGTGACTTAATTGAGGCAGACAAGATGATCAGAGGATTGGATAGGGTGGACAGTGAGAGCCTTTTTCCTCGGATGGTGATGTCTAGCACGAGGGGACATAGCTTTAAATTGAGGGGAGATAGATATAAGACAGATGTCAGAGATAGGTTCTTTACTCAGAGAGTAGTAAGGGCGTGGAATGCCCTGCCTGCAACCATAGTGGACTCGCCAACACTAAGGGCATTCAAATGGTCATTGGATAGACATAGGGACGATAAGGGAATAGTGTAGATGGGCATTAGAGTGGTTTCACAGGTCGACGCAACATCAAGGGCCGAAGGGCCTGTACTGCGCTGTAATGTTCTATGTTCTATGTTCTATTTCTTGTACCACTCTCCTAAACTGTCTAAATCTTTCTGCAGCCTCCCCACCTCCTCAATACTACCTGCCCCTCCACCTATCTTTGTATCATCGGCAAACTTAGCCAGAATGCCCCCAGTCCCATCATCTAGATCGTTAATATATAAACCCTGCGGGACACTACTCGTCACCGGTTGCCATTCCGAAAAAGAACCTTTTATCCCAATTCTCTGCCTTCTGCCTGACAGCCAATCATCAATCCATGTTAGTACCTTGCCTCGAATACCATGGGCCCTTATTTTACTCAGCAGTCTCCCGTGAGGTACCTTATCAAAGACCTTTTGGAAGTCAAGATAGATAACATCCATTGGCTCTCCTTTGTCTAACCTATTTGTTATCTCTTCAAAGAGCCCTAACAGGTTTGTCAGGCACGACCTCCCCTCACTAAATCCATGCTGACTTGTCCTAATCCGACCCTGCACTTCCAAGAATTTAGAAATCTCATCCTTAACGATGGATTCTAGAATCTTGCCAACAACCGAGGTTAGGCTCATTGGCCTATAATTTTTCATCTTTTTTCTTGTTCCCTTCTTGAACAGGGGGGTTACAACAGCGATTTTCCAATCCTCTGGGACTTTTCTGACTCCAGTGACTTTTCAAAGATCATAACTAACGCCTCCATTATTTCTTCAGCTGTCTCCTTTAGAACTCTAGGATGTAGCCTATCTGGGCCCGGAAATTTATCACTTTTTAGACCTCTTAGTTTCTCTAGCACTTTCTCCTTTGTGATGGCTACCATATTCAACTCTGCCCCATGACTCTCCTGAGTTGTTGGGATATTACTCATGTCTTCTACTGTGAAGACTGACGCAAAATACTTATTTAGTTCCTCAGCTATTTCCTTGTCTCCCATCACTAGATTACCAGCGTCATTTTGGAGCGGCCCAATGTCTACTTTTGCATCCCGTTTGTTTTTAATGTATTTAAAGAAACTTTTACTATCATTCCTAATGTTACTGGCTAGCTTACCTTCATATTTGATCCTCTCTTTCCTTATTTCTCTCTTTGTTATCCTCTGTTTGTTTTTGTAGCCTTCCCAATCTTCTGACTTCCCACTACTCTTTGCCACATTATAGGCTTTCTCTTTTGCTTTGATGCATTCCCTGACTTCCTTTGTCAGCTATGGCTGCCTAATCCCCCCTCTGATAACCTTTCTATTCTTTGGGATGAACCTCTGTACTGTGTCCTCAATTACTCCCAGAAACTCCTGCCATTGCTGTTTTACTGGCTCTGCTCCCAGTCGATTTTTGTCAGTTCCTCCCTCATGCCCCTGTAGTTACCTTTATTTAACTGTAACACCTTTACATCTGATTCTACCTTCTTTCTTTCAAATTGGAGATTGAATTCTACCATATTATCATCACTGCCTCCTAAGTGTTCCCTTACTTTAAGATCTTTTATCAAGTCTGGCTCATTACATAACACTAAGTCCAGAATGGCCTGTTCCCTCGTGGGCTCCATCACAAGCTGTTCCAAAAAGCCCTCCTGTAAACATTCAATGAATTCCATTTCTTTGGGTCCACTGGAAACATTATTTACCCAGTCCACCTGCATATTGAAGTCCCCCATGATCATGGTGACCTTGCCTTTCTGACATGCCCTTTCTATTTCGTGGTGCATTTTGTGCCCCTGGTCTTGACCACTGTTAGGAGGCCTGTACATAACTCCCATTATGATTTTTTTGCCTTTGTGGTTCCTCAACTCTACCCACACAGACTCCACATCATCTGACCCTATGTCATTTAGTGCTATTGATTTAATTTCATTCCTAATTAACAAGGCAACCCCGCCCCCTCTGCCCACCTCTCTGTCTTTTCGATAGGTTGTGAATCCCTGGATGTTTAAATGCCAGTCCTGAACCCCCTGCAACCACACCTCTGTGATGCCTACCACATCATATCTGCCAGTCACAATCTGGGCCACAAGCTCATCTACCTTGTTCCGTACACTGCGCGCATTTAAATATAGCACCTTTAATTCTCTATTGACCGTCCCTTTTTGTTTTCTTAATGTGATGGACCATGGTTTACTGAGCCTTTCCATACACTGTGTCAGATTTTGTGAGATGGGGACTATCATAACCTCTCTTGAGTTCTGTCTTTTCGTGCTTTTTTGTATTCCTAAGCAGCTCCGCTTCCCACTGATTACTTCACCTCTTGGTTCCCTGATTTTCCCTTCCCCCCAATCTCTAGTTTAAAGTCCTATTGACCACCCTATTTACTCTTTTCATCAGAACACTGGTCCCAGCCCGGTTCAGGTGGAGACCATCCCAACGGTATAGGTCCCCCCTGTCCCAAAACTGATGCCAGTGTCCCGTGAAAAGGAACCCCTCTTTCCCACACCACTCTTTCACCAAACCTTGACAGTGAACTGCCTAGCTGCCGCATCAACCAAGTAAGTTTCCAGTCAACGCACGCTACGCGATAGGTGCTCCTAGCTACAGTCCATACCAGCTTTTGAATCCTGCAGACTCAGAATCGAATGAAAGGCCATTTGTTCCCCTGACCTGGTGGGCCAGTTCCAATCTAAGTAGACAACGATGAGGACGTCATACGTGTTTTTCGTCGTTATTGTAATTTGGATCCGGTTCCACGCGAATGCGAACCCCCTGACCCCAACTCCCCCGGCGGTCAATGATTCACTTCCCCATAGCACCCAGAGCCCAGTGACAAGTAACAACACACCATCATGGTGTGATACGTTTATAACCTGGTATTCACTATCATACGTAATTGAATCCCTTCTAGTACTGGCGATATTCTGCAGCATCATGCAGACTATCCGCATGAGGAAATGGCAAAGGGGAGCCTACCGCTCTTGCGCCCCGGTATACAGGATGAGATCCCCTATTTTCGGTTTTCACCAGGCCCCCGAACCCCTTGATCGACAATAAAGGACGATTCGTTTGCGTCATTTTGTGAATAAAGACAACTGAAAGAATGTAAACCTCTGTGCTTGACTGCCAAGCCAGAGAAACTTGTGTTGCTGCTATTTGTACATTTAAAGTGTTGTAGATTATTTTTGATTGTTTGAGTGAAGATAGTTTATTGAGGATAGTTAGAAGTACCGTTTTTTAATGTTGTAATGCATGCCACTGTTGTGACATAGCGCCACTTAGAATTGTCAGTTAAAAATTTTCATACATAGTTATGGTCAGTGTAGAGGCCATGGAAGAGTGCTCGCTGGGTCAGGAAGTGAAGACAACGCAATTATGTGATCCTTCACGCTTCGCGTGAGGGATCACAAGGAGGATGTGTAGCCACCTGGGTTGGCCACTTCCCGACTTAAATTGGAGATCCGCAAAGATTACAGGAAAATTCAGCCAAGCCAGGAAAAACTAGCAAGTGCAAAGTCTCCTGTGTATTAGACTTTGCAGAAACCCAGACAGCACTGAAACCAGCAGCCATCTGCATATAAATGAGCGATCCCCGGGAACAATTGAAACATGTAAGGTGAATAAGGGCAAGCCAGACTTCTCGGCACCTGCAGGAGCCAAGGCAAAGAAAGGCCAACGGACACCTAGGGACCGCCCAGCGATCAGGGAACGGGTATTGGAGAAATCGATCCAAGTGATCGGAACCTAGTCCAATCACTTGGAACAAGATACGGGGTCCGCCCCGAACGACGCAAAGCCCCTGGGGACTATAAATTAGAGTCCCCAAGTTCAATTCGTCCTTCTTGGCAGGGTCACTTAGCAGATCGAACCAACCCAGGACAGTGAACTGCCTAAGTTGCTGCACCAACCAAGTAAGTCTCCAGCCAACGCACGCTACGAGATAAGCGCTCCTAGCTACTAGTCCATAACAGCTTTGAAGCCTGCAGATTCAGAACCCGAAAGAAAGGCCATTTGTTCCCCTGACCTGGTGGGCCAGTCCAAAGCTAAGTATAGGCCTATAGTATAGAGATAGTCTAGAAAGTAGAGTTTTATGCATGAGTAGTGATTGACTGTGTATAATAAATGTGTTTTGATTTGAAACTTACTAACTGGTGTATTGAGTTATTGATCAGTACTTGAACCTGAACCTCGTGGCGGTATCATCAAGATACCTGGCGACTCTAGAGCAAAGGTTATAGAAACAGAGCAAATTAACTAAAGATACAACGGGCAGCATTTAAGAGCCAACCAAATGTTAGCACCAACGGGACGATGAGAACCAATGAGGGAATGCCAAATCTGGCTGTCCCAACAAAGATGGAAGAAGACATCCTGGATCTTGCCACTTAAAAGAGGGGCAGATTGGTTGGATGAGGAGAGGCCAGTGTTAATGCTGGGATAGTGAGCATCCAAGGGAATAATACTCAGCCGGGAGGTGATGGAGTGTATTTGGGAGGGAGGAATGGACGGCTAAATGCCTGGCAATTGATGGAGATGAACACCTGTGTGACAAGCATCAATGTTCAAACTTATCTCTCTGAGGTATAGTGATGTTTGTAAACTGATAATATGCAGTGTTGTGTTACTCATCTTGCGCTCTCCTCAATTAGTCAATCATTGGCCCCAAAGGCCACCAGCCCTGAGGGACGTGCACTGATGTCTGAGAAAAAGTGGAGGAGATATCAGAGACTACACCATCCCATATTTACTCGGTAACTTCCACTATCTCAGACACTTGCACTTCGGTGAGTATGCACACTTCTCCCAAACCGATGGCGCTGGTTTGAGCACCACATAAATGCTGGGCCAGCTGTCGGACACTCTTATTGTCCTCGTCTCTGACCGTCAAAGGAGGTTGGAGGGCCAGGAAGATGCTGAGTCCCAAGCAAATGACATCTGTGAGGTGGCAGATGATGGATATCCAATGGGGGGTGCATAAAGATTTGATGGATATTCCAGAGGGTATCCACACCCTGACAAACACTGTGGAAAAATATATCGAAGCAATGAGCGCTGTGATCTCCCTTTAATTTGCATGCCTGATTTCTTCCATTGATATATTGGCAACTGGACAACCACAATCAATAGCACATTCAGGAGATGCTGGATGTAGGTGCAAACCTGCAAGTCATGGCATTGATATTGAGCTCAATCAGGCATTGCTAATGCAAAAGAGGGATGATGTACCTGAAGTTTCAAACAGGAACCCAACCCTCTCTGGCAATACCGAGGGAAAATTGTATGTTGTATGGACAACAGCTCTCTGCACTTGGGGGGTTCCTTATGGTGCCAGTTACACAAGTCCCTCATAATGCTGTAGCAACAGCATTCTGAGGCACTTCTTCCACTGGCAGGACTCACTCAAAATGCTGAGGCCGTCATGGTCTCAGGTGACCAGATGATGGCCACCAAAGTAATCCAGGCCAACGGGGCATCAAGGTGAGCAGTTTACATTCAACACAACTGTCAGTGAAGGGAGAATAGCAGATGTAAAGAAATGAAGAATTCACTGCAAACACACATGGGTTATCATGAATACTCATTCATTTGTTAGACTGAGTGTTATGTTGTTGTGATCCTCTTCATTAAATATTTGTCACCTGTGGTAATGGTGTTATATTTGAGCTAGCTTTCGCATCCACGTGATTGTGATGATGGCAACAAGCCCACGGTCACTTCCAATGGACCTCAGAGACCCACTGGAAGGGAGAAATGTTGATCCGGACATTTGGGTTATTGTGAGTGTCTTGCCAATTGGATGTTATGTGCAAAACAAGGCTTCTCATTACTGCCTGTACCAAAAACCCCCAGATGTTTTGGTGAATCATCTCATGATCAAGGACCACCTCATCTCCCTGGCACTCACTCTCTGCTGCTCCTCGTGGTGCAACATGCTACTCTGTATCCTGATTCATCCTTTGATTCCTATCTGAGGAGACTTGAGAAAGAAAGCCGTCCTCGTCTGCCAGTGTTTCCCCGCCCTCCAGAGCCAAACTGTGCAGCACACAGCAAACAACAGTTATTTTAATATAAATTTAGAGTACCTAATTATTTCTTTTCCAATTAAAGGGCAATTTAGCATGGCCAATCCACCTACCCTGACATCTTCTGATTTGTGGGGATGAGACCAACGCAGTCATGGGAGAATGTGCAAATGCCACACGGAGAGTGACCCAGAGCCAGGATCGAACCTGGGTCCTTGGCGCCATGAGGCAGCAGTGCTAACCACTGTGCCACCGTGTCGCCCTACACAGCAAAAAACAATGATCAGACAGTCTAACTGCCTCTTTACTGCAGGGAATCAGCTGCTCAATCCAGGCATCTTAACCTCATTTTTAGGAAAACAATGGTCCTCAATAAGTGCCTTGGTGGAAGCATGGCTCATGTTGTACTGTTCCACTGCATGAATCATCTCCTCAGTAGATAGCACTTGTTTCCAAGTAGCCAACCATCCAGTTACATTTGGAGGGGGGCGGGGGGGAGATGCAAAGAGCTGAGGAACTTGGGAGTACCTAAAGATGCAAGTAGCATGGCTACTCCCAAGCTACTGAGCACCTATCTGTAGGATCCTTAGATGGTGGTCACATAGAATCTGCATATTAAGGCAGTGAAATCCCTTTTTGTTTACAAATGCCACTGGTTGCCCTTTCTGGATACACGTGTGCAATCGCTTTCCCTTTGCATGTTAGGGAGTCTTGTGAACATCTTGATCTGTTGACTTGGCTCTCTTCACCAGTTGAAGTAGTTGACCACCCGACTAAACAATGCAGCAGCAGGTCCGGGTAGGGCGGGGGGGGGCGGGGGGGGGGGGGGGGGGATGCTGGAGGGCCATTTGGCCTCGGCCTCAGGCTCAAAGGGGACCTCAAATTTAGAACCTTGTTCATTTTTTGGTATTTGATAAGTTTCGCAACTTGTTCTTATGCGCATAAGGAAATAATATAGGAAAATAAAGTGTATTCTTTCGTTCCATATTGTACATCAGGCAGCGTCTACACAGCCTATTCTACTGGTGGGTGAAGGAGGGTGTAAGTATGTGCATACGTTAAGACAGCAGAGCTAGCACATGCTTGACTTTGTTGTGCTATTCGTTTGCAGTAACTCTTCATGGTAGTTAATTTTTCAACATAAAGTCCTAAGAGTGAAAACACTCTTATCTGGATTGTAGGCGAAAGGAATTTCTTCAAGAAAACCTAAACTTGGTCTCTCTGATGTGATTCCGAATAGCACAGTTACATTGCGTATTTCTGTTAATTTGCCTGCATCAGCGGCTTCAGGTGAATGAACTGTCAACATGTTGAAGCAGGTAAAAAACTATTATCATTCAACGATGGGACAAGAGCATTTGAATGGTCTTGCATGCTTAATATCAACTGTGACATTGCACAAAAGTGGATTTTTCCTCAATAATTAACTTATTTGCACAGAAAAAGGCTAGGCGGGATTCTCCGACCCCCCGCGGGGTGGGAGAATCGCCGGGGGTCGGCGTGAATCCCGCCCCCGCCATCCTCCTAATTTTCCCGTCCCCCAAAAATTGCCCCGGCGTGAGTCGCGCCACCCGCCTCGGAGAATGGCGGGGTCCAGCGCGACTCAATGGGCCCCGGGGCCGCCCGAATTCTCCGGCCCGCGATGGGCCGAAGTCCGCCCGTTCTTTGCCAGTCCCACCGGCGTAAATTAGAGTAAGACCCTTACCGGTGGGACCTGGTGGCGGGGGCGGGCTCCGGGGGGTCGCAGGGGGATCTGGCCCCGGGAGGTTCCCCCACGGTGCCCTGGCCCGCGGTCGGGGCCCACCGATCCGTGGGCGGGCCTGTGCCATGGGGGCACTCTATTGTTGCGCACTGGAGGCTGTGGTCTTCCGCCATTCCCGGTACGGAAGCAAAACCCTCTGCGCATGCGCGGGCATGATGCCAGCATGCACTGGCGCTCCCGCGCATGCGCGCACTCTCGCTGGCCAGCGGAGGCCCTTCGGCACTAGTTGGTGTGGCGCCAAGCCCCTTTCCCGCCGGCCAGCGGAGCGCCAACCACTCCGGGGCGGGCCTAGCCCCTGAAGGTGCGGAGGATTCCGCACCTTCAGGGGGTGGCCCGACGCCGGAGTGGTTCACGCCACTCCGTCCCGCCGGGAACCCCCGCCCCACCGGGTAGGGGAGAATCCCGCTGAATATTTTTTTTAGATATTCAAATTATGCCTCACTTTTTTTGGTGCCCAATTTTGTTTTCATGCATCTTAATATTTTTATTATTGCTCGGGGGCCTCAAAAACTGGAAGTGGCCCAGGCCTCTTTGGATCTCTGAGAGGGCCTGTGCATCAGTAAGAAGCTGGATGCATTGTCAGAATGCTGATTGTGACATGCTGCAGAGATTTAAAGCTGGTCCTTGAAAGGATCCTGAGGGATAGAAATTAAATGAACCGTCACTTTCAGTCCCACAAAAATTGGATGACCACCCATACAATTGGAGCTCATTTCCCTTGCAAGCATGTCCAAATAGATATGACCTGCTCCCTGGAGAGCCACAGCCACCTAGATGCTGGTGCTCATACAGGTGGAGATAATTTGAATGCTGTCTGTACACCCTTCCTTCAGCATAAGCGCTACTCCTTGGGCAGCGCTACCTACAGATCTCTCTGCATCCTTCTAGCCTTTCAGCATCGCTCGGACTTGCAACTGGTTGGCCAACATGTTGCTGTCACCCCTCAGTATCTTCCTTCCTCTCCCTCTACCATCCTTGCTTAAGGGGCTCCACCTGAGTGAACTATCCCGATGACCACTCTGCTCAAGATGAACCTTAATAAGTGGACTCGGGCCAATTCCCTCATCTCTCATATTGTTTCAACTGCAACCTCCAAATCTACACCATCTTCTTCATTTGAGCCCTAATGTCATAGCTTTGTACTGCTAGGTCAACCCTGCTGTGATTGTCTCTTCCCTGTGCAGATTGAATGACCAACATAAAATTGCACGGAGGTTGGGCAGTGACAAATCATGGCCAATTGACTTGAATAATCATACATTGGCGTGATTGCAAGGTTGTTTGGCTTCTGCCTTTCTGTCCTGCTTCCCTGTATATTATTCCAGTTGAATGCAATGATATCGGGAACCACAACCGACGTCATAACACCTGATTTTATGCTGTAGCGGAGGAACAGTCATCCAAGCAGTCAGTATAAAATTCTTCTGTTTTTACAACATCTAACCAAACTCCACATAAGGCCAATAATCAATTTTAATTCATGAGTATTAATTTTAATGATAGTTTCTTATGTGGAACATCATTGAGTGCCTTCTGGAAGTCCATATAAGCTCCATCCATAGACATGCCACTGACAACTTTAGTTATTCCCTCAAAACTATTCAATTAAATCCATTCGACATGATCTCCACTTCAGAAATTCATACTGACTCTCTCTAATCAATCAAATTTCTCTAAGTGCTCAGTCACTCTGTCCTTAATTATAGATTCTATTAACTAGATTCCATTATCTTCCCCTGACTAGATATAACACTAACTGGTACATAAGTTCTTTCTAAGGAAAAACTAAAAATTCATGGGGTTCAGGAAAAAAACCACTCATCTGATTTTTGAGAAAGAATAGATATTACAAAAATGTGCTTTTTCTGTAAAATTTAATAAGGGCATGACCCAGCTCAAGTCACATTCATACCACAGAAGTGTTAGGTAGTCACCATCTTTCAATTATCTCTCTTTGATATTCAAAGTACAACCATTGTTAAATTCCCCCATCAGTAGGGGCGGGGGAGGGGCAGTCACAAAGTTCACAGACATGAAATAACTCTATTTCTCTCACTGCAGATGCTGCCAGATCCATTGAGTATCTCAAGCCTTTTTCAAACGGCAGGTCAAATGCTGGGTAACCTTGGCAAGTGACTTACTTCCTAGCTTGCGAAAGCTTTTCCACCATCTACGAAGCACTAGTCAGGAATGTGAGGAACACTCTCCAATTGCCTGAATAAATGCAGATCCAACACCATTCAAGAAGCTGAATGCCATTCGGGACAAACAGTCTATTGGCACTCAATTCACCACCTTAAACATTCACTCCCTCCACCACCAGTGCATCATGGCTTTAAATGCACTACAGCAACGTTCCAAGACTTCTTCAACAGGTGGTGACTTTTACCACATAGAGGAATAAAGGAGGCAAGTGCATGTGAGCACCACCAGCTCCTAGCTTTCCTCTGAGTCACGCACCATCCTGATCTGGCAGTATATTACATTCTTTCATTATTGTTTGATCAATGGCCTGAATTCCCCACCAATGTATTCTCAAATTTCTTTTGGGGGGTGAGTATGTGGGTGATTCACTTAAGTTCTTATCCCCTTTAAAAATTGTTGCATGCTGCATATGCTTGGTGACTTAAAGCAGCTGAACTAGGAACTTACTTTTTTTGGTACACCAAAGCGCAGCCACTCAGCTTCGAGCGAACATTCTTCCACAACTAATAGTACTGTCAGTAGCTTCAACACACAGATTGCTGCAGTTTATGATGGTGGCTCAGCACCTTCTCAAGGGTACTTAGAGAACGGCAATAAGTGCTGGTCTAGCCAATGACATTCCATGAATGATAATATAAATATTCTTAGACATTTGTAGTTTTCTAATATAGAGAGACAATTCTTGATTCAAGACAGTTTTGGAAAATTATGGCAAAAAAATTGCAACATCCTCACCTACTTTCTTTAAAATCCTGGGGTAGAAACTAACAGGTCCCGGGGATTTATCAGTCTTTGGTGCAATTTTTCTTTTCATTCTATTCTCCTGTTTATGTTAATTTGAGTGATCTCCAATCCTAGATTCATTATTAGTTTTCTTGGAATGTCCGTTATATTATCCCCTGCCTCCACTGTGAAGACTGACACAAAGTAATTATTCAACATGTCTGCAATATTAACTGAACTGTTTCCAAACAACCCGCTTTATCCCCTTTCTTCTAATAGAATCATAAAATCTTTTGTGTTAATCTTGATATTCCTTGCAGTTGCTTTTCATATTTCTGCTTTGAGCTCTTATTCTCTCTATTTGTCTTCCTTTGCTGGTCTTTATATCTCTCCCAGTTCCATATAGCTACATTATTCTTTTCACTTTTCTATGTTATTTTCTTTAATTTTGGTGACTCTCTCCTCCTTTGTTGACCATGGCTATTTTATGTAATAAGTAAGTGTGGTGATGAGAGACTTCAACTTCCCCAATATTGACTGGGACTCACTTCGTGCCAGGGGCTTAGACGGGGCAGAGTTTGTAAGGAGCATCCAGGAGGGCTTCTTAAAACAATATGTAGATAGTCCAACTAGGGAAGGGGCGGTACTGGACCTGGTATTGGGGAATGAGCCCGGCCAGGTGGTAGAAGTTTCAATAGGGGAGAATTTTGGGAACAGCAACCACAATTCAGTAAGTTTTAAAGTGCTGGTGAACAAGGATAAGAGTGGTCCTAGGGTGAATGTGCTAAATTGGGGGAAGGCTAATTATAACAATATTAGGCGGGAACTGAAGAACCTAGATTGGGGGCGGATGTTTGAGGGCAAATCAACATCTGACATGTGGGAGGCTTTCAAGTGCCAGTTGAAAGGAATTCAGGACCGGCATGTTCCTGTGAGGAAGAAGGATAAATACGGCAATTTTCGGGAACCTTGGATGACAAGAGATATTGTAGGCCTCGTCAAAAAGAAAAAGGAGGCATTTGTCAGGGCTAAAAGGCTGGGAACAGACGAGGCCTGTGTGGAATATAAGGAAAGTAGGAAGGAACTTAAGCAAGGAGCCAAGAGGGCTAGAAGGGGTCACGAAAAGTCATTGGCAAATAGGGTTAAGGAAAATCCCAAGGCTTTTTACACGTACATAAAAAGCAAGAGGGTAGCCAGGGAAAGGGTTGGCCCACTGAAGGATAGGCAAGGGAATCTATGTGTGGAGCCAGAGGAAATGGGCGAGGTACTAAATGAATACTTTGCATCAGTATTCACCACAGAGAAGGAATTGGTAGATGTTGAGTCTGGAGAAGGGTGTGTAGATAGCCTGGGTCACATTGAGATCCAAAAAGACGAGGTGTTGGGCGTCTTAAAAAATATTAAGGTAGATAAGTCCCCAGGGCCTGATGGGATCTACCCCAGAAGACTGAAGGAGGCTGGAGAGGAAATTGCTGAGGCCTTGACAGAAATCTTTGGATCCTCACTGTCTTCAGGTGATGTCCCGGAGGACTGGAGAATAGCCAATGTTGTTCTTCTGTTTAAGAAGGGTAGCAAGGATAATCCAGGGAACTACAGGCCGGTGAGCCTTACTTCAGTGGTAGGGAAATTACTGGAGAGAATTCTTCGAGACAGGATCTACTCCCATTTGGAAGCAAATAGACGTATTAGTGAGAGGCAGCATGGTTTTGTGAAGGGGAGGTCGTGTCTCACTAACTTGATAGAGATTTTCGAGGAGGTCACAAAGATGATTGATGCAGGTAGGGCAGTGGATGTTGTCTATATGGACTTCAGTAAGGCCTTTGACAAGGTCCCTCATGGTAGACTAGTACAAAAGGTGAAGTCACACGGGATCTGGGTTGAGCTGGCAAGGTGGATACAGAACTGGCTAGGTCATAGAAGGCAGAGAGTAGCAATGGAAGGATGCTTTTCTAATTGGAGGGCTGTGACCAGTGGTGTTCTGCAGGGATCAGTGCTGGGACCTTTGCTGTTTGCAGTATATATAAATGATTTGGAGGAAAATGTAACTGGTCTGATTAGTAAGTTTTCAGACGACACAAAGATTAGTGGGATTGCGGATAGCGATAAGGACTGTCAGAGGATACAGCAGGATTTAGATTGTTTGGAGACTTGGGCGGAGAGATGGCAGATGGAGTTTAATCCGGAGAAATGTGAGGTAATGCATTTTGGAAGGTCTAATGCACGTAGGGAATAGACAGTGAATGGTAGAACCTTCAAGAATATTGAAAGTCAGAGAGATCTAGGTGTACAGGTCCACAGGTCACTGAAAGGGGCAACACAGGTGGAGAAGGTAGTCAAGAAGGCATACGGCATGCTTGCCTTCATTGGCCGGGGCATTGAGTACAAGAATTGGCAAGTCATGTTGCAGCTGTATAGAACCTTAGTTAGGCCACACTTGGAGTATAGTGGTAAATTCTGGTCGCCACACTACCAGAAGGATGTGGAGGCTTTAGAGAGGGTGCAGATGAGATTTACCAGAATGTTGCCTGGTATGGAGGGCATTAGCTATGAGGAGAGGTTGAATAAACTCGGTTTGTTCTCACTGGAACGACGGAGGTTGAGGGGCGACCTGATAGAGGTCTTCAAAATTATGAGGGGCTTAGACAGAGTGGATAGTCAGAGGCTTTTCCCCAGGGTAGAGGGGTCAATTACTAGGGGGCATAGGTTTAAGGTGAGAGGGGCAAGGTTTAGAGTAGATGTACGAGGCAAGTTTTTTACACAGAGGGTAGTGGGTGCCTGGAACTCGCTATCGGAGGAGGTGGTGGAAGCAGGGACGATAGTGACATTTAAGGGGCATCTTGACAAATACATGAATAGGATGGGAATAGAGGGATACGGACCCAGGAAGTGTAGAAGATTGTAGTTTAGTCGGGCAGCATGGTCGGCACGGGCTTGGAGGGCCGAAGGGCCTGTTCCTGTGCTGTACATTTCTTTGTTCTTTGTTCTTTGTACAGTTCTTTCTCCTTAGGGATAGAGCTTAATTTTAATTACATCCCATTGTTCACCTATAGTGTCACCCAATAACAGTTTGAATCGTCTGTCTCATCCTTTTAAAAGCTAGCTTTCCCAAAATCTAACAATGTCTAACATTTTAGGAGTTTAGGATACAGTAATTCAGTCACAGAACCATGGGAGAACTGGATATATCTGGTGGGAATTTCAATGTAGCTGACCTGCATGCAGTGGGGAGGCTTGTAGCAGATTGAGAACCTTCCTGTCAACAAAGCGATCATTGCGAGGCTCTTTAACGGAGCCATAGCATTTGCATCCTGTCCTGAAAATTCAGAGAGGTCAGGTGGGATGGTGCAGCATCTGAGGGGCTGTAAAAAGCTGATATTTGCCAAAGAAGGGAGAACGAGGCCAGTCTTTAAAACCAAGGCATGTATGGAAGAAGCTAAGGACGTGAGCAGCATTGTGGTTTACCCCAAACTGGAGACAGTACACCTAGAGGACCAAAGACCTCAGAGGGTGGGAATGAAATGTTGGCATAATACTTTCAGGTACAAAGCCACACACTTTGACTGCCCCAGTGTTCTTTGGCACAGCTCTCCTCAGACCTACACACCTTCCAGCCCCACTAATTCCTCCCTCTCCAGGCATCTCCTCTCATCACCATTTGGACAGCCTATACTTACTCTTCTTGCCATCTCACACCCATGCCTCCGTAAATGTTTTCCTGCCTCCTTCCCTCCTCCCCACATAATCCATTTCTCACACTCATAACTCTGCTTTCTCTCCTTGCTGGAGAAGATTGGACTGAATTTTGAGGAGAGGCAGACTATCAGGACAGAGTTGGGAAGTGGCCTTCCCACGATAGCCACCTTGACAGCCACTGGCAGTGCCTGCCCATCTCATCCAATAGGAAGGAGGTTTTTCACAATGGGACTGAAGATGTCAGCAGGGATTTATGTGAAAGCCTGAGCTTCACAAGACACTGGTGTTCACAAATGACGCGATAGTGGATGGTCTGTCTGTAGACCTTCCATTGGGACTCTCACCTCCTTTGAACTGGGTCCATGTGCCCATCCCCTCCGCAATGTGGTGTGACATATGGCTGAGGGGAAGGCAGCTGGTGCTGCTGCCGGTGTTGCTCCTTCGTATTGATCTTGTTGCTCATTTTGTTTCTCATCAGAGTTCCAAGGTAGAACTGCGTAAGTGCTACACTCATGCTGCAGTGAAGGCTGACAACAGGGAAGTGCTGAAGTTCAAGACAGATGAACTGACTTCCAAGAAATGGAGAAGCATCTGTCAGCAGCGAGAGCACCTTTTCAGAGGAAGAGCTGGGAACATCAGCCTCCCACCTCAGCATGCCTGGAGCTCTTTAGTTTCACTGTTGAAAGGCTTCCCCGCCTGAGAAACACTTGTCACCGTGCTCTCACCTAGTTGATCCCGGCGAGTTGCAGACAGCTGGGGAAATATATGCACTGACTGTTAAAGATAGAATGCTTAGATAAAACAGCAGTTAATTAATTTTTTACATATCACAATTACTTATCTGACAGCACCGCTCGTCTGCAAAGCTGCACTTCTAGAAGTGGGCAGATGATGTTAGGATCCCAACCCAACTACACTTCGAGGGAGTTTAACTTCCTGTACACGTCTGAACCTGCATCCCCTTGGCAGTTTGTTTTGTCACACAACTCTTATTTAATTAGAGAGAAATCCAAAATTCTGTGGCTTGATTAGGCAGAAATTTGCAAATGAACACAAAACATGCAAAATAGGACCCTTTTATCAACTACGAACTTAGTATGTCATTAAGGGCTCCTGTTAGAATTTGCATGGGTCCTATTGTTAATCGCACCTCAACGTCATTGTGACAATATGAATTTATGTTAGCATCAGTTACTGGTCAGAACAATGGAAGTAGCATCAGGTCCGAGTATCAGACATTGGCCAGAACAATGGAACAATTGAAGCAGTATTCACTTAATCACTTGAAATTGTCTAGGTCATCCTGTTCTTTCTGAAAAACTAACTGCTTCACAGTGTCATCAAGGCGGCCATGATGCCAAGTCTTGAGGTTGAGCGAGAAGAAACTCACTTCAATGCATATTCTGGGTATCAGGTGATATAAGTCACAGAAAAGGGGGACACAAAATATCAAGGAACCGCCCCTCGAGGGTCAAAGGTTTCAGGACAGCCAGAGGGACAACATCCACACAGCCAAATTTGATTCCACAGGTCTGCAAGAAATCAGCTTGTATGACTCTATTAAATAACCACAATAATTTATATACTATTGGTGTCTGATTAATTAACTTGCATTTGGACAACACGCTCGAGTCTCTTAGAATCATAAAATCATAGAATTTACAATGCAGAAGGAGGCCATTCGGCCCATCGAGTATGCATCGGCCCATTGAAAGAACATCCCATTTAAGCCCACACGTCCAACCTATCTCCATTACCCAGTAACTCCACCCAACCTTTTTGGGCACTACAGAGCACCCGGAGGAAATCCACGCAGACACGGGATGAACGTGCAGACTCTGCAGACAGTGACCCAAGCCAGGAATCGAACCTGGGACCCTGGAGCTGTGAAGTTACTGTGCTAACCACTGTGCTAGCATGCTGTCCACTGAGTCTGAATCACAAGGAATTATGCAACTGCATTTCAAACAATTCTGACCATAAATGACTATTTCACAGGAAAAGCTCACACAATAGATTCTCATGTTTATGCAAAACCTCACAAGACTGTTACAAATCCCTAACCATATTTATAAACATTTTTAATTTTAATAGAACATGGATACTCACAGAAAGCTTTATGAAGTATCTCGTCCCAGGTTCAAGTTGTGTCAGAGTGCAATCCACAGACAGGCCGGAACTATTGTACATCACACCACTGTTGCTCAAGTTGCTGATCAAGACATGGAGCAGGTAACGCTCGAGGCACCCATTAATCTTTGGAGGTTCTCTCCATCTAAATTTGCCAGAAAAATATAATTTACTAGGTCTCAGAATAGATGTGTAAACAATTAATTTATGATTTGTATGATGCCTTTGTTCATGAGCTTACATGTAGAATTCTAGAATTTAGTTAATCTATTTATATTTAATTATTGAATATTTTAGCAAAATATAGGATCAATTTTCACCCTGCTACCAACTCATCTTTAAATGTCAATGGGCTGTTGTTATGATCCCAGCTGATGTTAGCAATGGACAGTCAGGTCCCAGAATGGAACCCTGGCTCAAGAGATCACAATTTTATTTTATTTTTATTAGAGATGTGGATGAACAGTTTCAGGACTTCCAATTAACTTTAAACAAGAGAATAAAACACTTAGTAAACATGAAAAGATTGACTTTAATAAAATACTCCTTCACCCCACCTATATCTTCAAAGATGTATGCAGATTTTTAAGGATACCACAAGTTACAAAATATATATTGTTTATAATGTTCTTGGGAAATACACAGTCCATGCAAACCAACAGTCCAACTGTGGTCAGACACATCAGGCGCGATTCTCTGAAATGGAGACAGAGTGTTCGCGCCGTCGTGAACGGCGTTGAGGTTCACGACGGCGCGAAACGGCCCCTATCCCGACCGATTCAGGGCCCGAAAATGGGCTAGGAGTGGCACCGCGTCATTTACGCGTGCCAGGCCTTGGCGCCGCGTAAAGCCAGCGCTGCATACATGACGCGGCCAGCGCCGCATAACTGGCATCACCCGCGCATGCGCGGGTTGCCGTCCTCCCCGAGTCCGCCCCGCAAGAAGATGTCCGACAGATCTTGCGGGACTGTGGAAGAAAGGAGGTCCTCCTTCAGAGAGGCTGGCCCGACCCCATTTGAGGTCCCCTCGGTGCAGGATCCCCCCTCCTCCCCCCCCCCGCAGGCCGCCCCCCCCAGCGTTCCCGCGCTGTTCCCGCTGGCAGTGACCAGGTATGGACGGCGCCAGGGGGAACCCGCCGTTTTGGGCAGGCCGCTCGGCCCATCTGGCACTGAGAATCGCGGGGGTACCGGTGAATCGCCATTTTGGCTGTCTCGGGCGATTCACTGGACCGCGCCGCGCAAAACGCGATTGTGCTAATCTGGCCGCTTCCGAGAATCGCGGGAGGGCCGGCGTCGTGGGAAAATTTGGCGACCCAGGCGATTCTCTGAAACGGCGCGGGAGCAGAGAATCGCGCCCATCATACTCTGAAACCAAATATCAAATGCCATCTCATCAAATCACCCCAGATGGTTGTCACACTGTGAGTCAACTGGTCTCACTGGAACTCTGATTTCCAAATACCAATCTCAAATACACGCCTTAGAATCTTCTTCCAAACAATGGATTCCTTCACCAAGGAGCCACTTTCAGGATCTTTCACTTTAGTATTCCTCTACCTTGTATTGTCACTTGTATTCAAGCTTCTACATAGGTACCCAGCCATACCAACAAAACACTATTGCTTCAAAGGCTGTATTAAGATGTCACCAAACATTTGATTTAACTCAAATGTCTGGCTTCTTATTTTAAATTCAATTCTTTCAGCAGAAAGGCTGAAGCACTGTCTCCACGAGGTAATTATGGAGGATTGGATTGGATTGGATTTTGTTTATTGTCACGTGTACCAAGGTACAGTGAAAAGTATTTTTCTGCGAGCAGCTCAACAGATCATTGAGTAATTAAGGATCATTCAGGATCAGACAGGCTTTGTCAAGGGCCGGCAATTGCCAGCCAATATCCGGAGGCTGTTGAATGTGGTTCTCTCCCCATCCAAGGAGCCCACGCCAGAGGTGATAGTGTCTTTAGATGCCGAGAAAGCATTTGACAGGGCGGAGTGGAGGTACCTGTTCGAAGATCTGGAGAGGTTCGGTCTTGGGCCAAATTTGATTTCATGGATAGCCCTTGGCTAGTGTTCGTACCAATACCTCAAGTTTGGGGTGCTTTCATTTGAATAGGGAGACAAGACAGGTGTGTCTGATGTCTCCCCTCCTATTTGCATTAGTGATCGAGCCCTTAGCCACAGCGTTGAGGGCTTTGGGGAAGTGGAATGGGATAAAGAGGGGAGGGGTGGAGCACAGGGTGTTCCCATATGCTGATGATCTGTTGCTTTATGTCATGGACCGGGTCCCCACTATGGGTGATGTAATTGAGCTACTGAGGAGCTTTGGTTCATTTTCGGATTACAAGTTGAATCTAGAAAAGAGTGAATGTTTCCTTGTTTTCTAGCCAACTTGGGAGTGTTGCTTTTTTGCTTGGCCAGCTCTAGCTTCAGGTATCTGGGAGTCTGAGCGGCCCATGACTGGGCCTGGCTGCATAAATTGAACTTCGCAAGTCTGGTGAACAAGGTTAAGTCCGATCTACAAAAGTGGGACAACCTTCCTCTGTCCCTGGCAGGTAGAGTCCAGTCTATCAAAATGATACTCTTCCAAAGTTTTTGTTTTTGTTTCAATGTCTTCCTATCTTCCTCCCTAAAGCTTTTTTGGGAGGGTTAATAAGCCAATCTAATTTTTTACATGGGCAGGCAAAACTCTGAGGATCCGTAGAGTAGTTCTTCAGAGTGATAGGCAGTCGGGAGCCTAGCTTTGCCAAATTTATTTTATTGTTATTGAGCGGCCAATGCTGAGAAGCTGCTGGGGTGGTGCCGTGACCCAAGTTCTATGTGGGAGCAGATAGAGGCAAGGTTGTGTCGGGGGTCTAGTCTGGGTGCACTGGTAACGGCCTTGCTTCCGTTTTCTCCGGCTAGGTACTCCTCGAACCCGGTGGTCGTTTCTACTCATCTAAGGATATTGGAAACAATTCAAGCAGCATTTTAAGCTTGGAGCTGTGTTGAGGCTGGCCCCTATCTGTGCCAATCATTTACTTGAGCCGTTGAGATTGGACGCCATGTTCAGCGTGTGGGAAGGCAAGAGACTGGAGAGATTCGGGGATTTGCTTGTAGAGGGACAGTAGTCAGCTTGGGGGAATTGTCGGTGACTTTTGAGCTTGGGGGAACAAATTCGTTCAGGTACCTCCAGATAACGAATTTTGTGCAGGTGGCCTACCCAACATTTTCCATGGCAGCGTGGACATCTCTGTTGGAAAGGATACTTTTGCTGGTGCGGTCGGAAGAGGGTAACATGTCTGGTATTTATGGGTGAATTACGTCTGAGGACTCGGACTTGGCGGATTGAGTGAAGACAAAATGGGTGAGGGAGCTGGGCTCTATAGTGGATGATGAGGTGTGGAGTGAGGCCTGTCATAGGATGAACTCTACGGGCAGGATTCTCTCTTCTGGGGACTAAGTCCCCATACTGGCGGGAAAACCGGCGGCAACCACTCCGACATCAACAGCCCCCGACATCAACAGCATTCGCGGAACACCCGGCATGATCTCACGAATGCGCGGAACGGCCGGCATATTTCCGCGCATGCGCGGGGTTCTCTTTTCCGCGCCGGCCCCTGGCGGATCCCTACAGGGGCCCGCCACGGAGGAAAGAAGGCCCCCACGGAAACAGCCCGCCCGCAGGATCGGTAGGCCCGATCGTGGGCCAGGCCACCGTGGGGTCTCCCCCCTCCCTGGGGTCGGATCCCCCTGCGCTCCTCCCAGGACTGCCCCCGCACACTTACCTGCCAGGTCCCGCCGTGCGTGAGGTGAGTAATTCACGCCGGTGGGACTGGGCCAAAACTGGATAGCCACTCGGCCCATCGGGGCCTGGAAAATCGCCGGGGTGGGCCGTTGTCAATGGCCCATGACCGGTGTGACGTGAATCCCGCCAGCCCCCGAAAAACGGCGCTGGAGAATAGGGAAGCCAGCGTTGGGGCGGGATTCGCGCCTCCCCCCGGGGATTCTCTGACCCTGCGGGGGGTCGGAGAATCCCGGCCCACGTCTTCATATGCGTGACTTGGTCTTATCCATCTTAAGACGGTGCACCTGACCAAAATTAGGATGTGTTTTTTTTCAGGAGACAGCTGTGAGCAGTATTTTGGGAGGCTGGTCAATCACACACAAGTGTTCTGGTCTTGTCCAAACTGGTAAGCTTTTGGGTCTCCTTCTTCAACACTGTATCAACGATTTTGAATATTGAGCTGGAGTCATGTTCTCTGGAGGCCATTTTTGGGATGTTGGACTCACCTGAGCGGCAGACAGAAGTGAAGGAAGATGTCCTTGCCATCGACTTGCTGATTGCCTGGAGGCAAGTTCTGCTGGGGTGGAGATCTTTGTCTTCAAACAGTGCCTTGGTTTGGTTGAGTGACCTAATTGAATTCTTGTACCTGGAGAAAGTCAAGGACTCAGTCATGGGGTTGGTTGAAGGATTCTACCAGAGGTGGCAGCCATTCATTACTTATGTAAGGGATTAATCACCATCAACAGCTACTGGTGGACGAAGTGGTGGTGGTTGGGGGTGGGGGCGGGCGGGGGGGCGGGGGGGGGGGGGGTTGCTCTCGGGTTGTTTGGTTTGTTTTCTGCAGTTTTCCATTTTATCATGGTGAAAGTGGTGAGTATGGTTAGTTGTGATTTTTGTTATGTTGGTGTTGGGTATCAGCAGCTGTTGCAAAATTTATTGCAAAAATGGAAAAGCTTTAATAAAAATATATATTTTTTAAAAATCTCAATTTTTCAGTTGCATTTTTGACTCAGAGCACTTTCTTTTATGCATCATGTATGCAGCGCTGGCTTTACTCGGCGCCAAGGCAATTTTTACTTCAACTTAACCCAATGAAACCTTGTTCTTTGTTTCTTGAATTTAACTGTCTTTCTGAGACACTCCCTGGTTTCTGAACTTTCTTATGTTCCTTTGGGAAGTCTGTTTTTTGCAGTTCCCTGGTCCTGTCCAGCTTGTTCTGGGGACAGCTTAAAACTAAACTCGAATGTTCTTTCTAACCTAGAGTGGCCCCTGGTTGCTAAGCAACAGCCAAGTCTTTCATTAAACTCTGTTTTCACACTGTAAACATGTTAATTACAATACAGGCACAGTTTAAAAATAATCCAAAGCCCACGACATGTCGGCACCTTTGTTTAACAGAAAATACTGGACAATCTCAGCAGGTCTGGCAGCATCTGTGGAGAGAAAAGGGAGCTAATGTTTTGAGTCTGGGTGACTCTTTGTCAAAGCTAGAGAGAACTGGAAATGGGATCAGATTTATACTGCTTGGGTGGGGGGAGGGTGGAGTGGTGGAGCTGGATAGAGGGCCAGCGATTGATGGAGATAGACAAATATGTTGAGGACAGAAGATAAAAGGAATGAAAATGGTGGTGATTAAGGCTAAGAAGGGGAAAGAGATTAAAATGTGTGAATGGCAGAACAAAGATGCATGGTGCATAAAGGGCAACTTTGGACAACTCTGTGGACAAGTCTGTGGACAAGTGAAACAATGATCAAACACTGCACACCCTAGCCTTCAAAATCCATCTGGCCTTGCGTAGCTATAGTGCTTCGGAAGTTACGGTTCCACTCTTTGATCCTCTCCAGCATTGATTCTGCTATAAATGGAAGGTTCAGTTTATTCAAGCATTCATTGGTTGATCAGGATTGAAACTCCCACATAGCATGTAATTAGTGCATTAGGGAAGCTTGTAAATTTGGGATGCAGCTTTTAAAAAGCCAAAAAATGATTTAAGATTGCAGTGACAGACTGGGGGAGCAGCAGGTCCACTGCAAAGTGCTTGGCTCAGTTTGTTGACTGTCAGGTAGCTATAATGGATGGCTCATATACAATTTTGTGTCAATTTTAAAGCATGTTGTCTTCAAATCAAGGAGTGTGCAGAGTCACACAATGAAGGGTAAAAGATATTAAACAGTACAGAAAAGAAAAATCCACAATTTCAATGCTATTGGTCTTTAGAAATTCCTGGATGAAAATTGACAAAGGAGAGAAAAGCTGATGGATATCCAGAGGAAGATTAAGTTATGAGTAATGAATTGGAATGAATTAACAATGAACAGTAAGCATCTTGGCATTAGTGACCATAATTTAATTGAATTTGATATTAGGTCCTGTGTATTTGCTCCCGGGGCAGGTAGCATGAGTCAGGAAATTCCCATCTTGAATACTAGCCACGCCTCGGGAGAAACTCTCCCCACAGTCTGTCCTTCCCTCTGGGATGGACAGGTACGGGATAGAGTCAGGGTCACTGCCCCTGGACTTCTTGGGACTTTTCTCCAGTTTTTAAACATTTTTAGGCCCCCCCCCCACCCAACCTACTCTCCATACCACCTTCATGCCTCAATGTCAAATTAATGCAAACGCATGCCGAAATATGCACCCACCCATTCCCATGGCTGCTGATACTCCCATGCCAACTTAATGCTAACTTCGCAAAAACCATGCCATGCCTTATCCCATGGCCCTTTATACCCCATGTCAACTTAATACTACTTAAGTCAACCAATGCCACCTACCCCGCACCCAAGGCCCTTATGCCCCCACACCAATTTAATGTCACACCACCCACTACCCTTGGCCCTTCACCCACCATGCACTCACCACCATGGTACCACCCTAGTACCACCATGGGAAGTCATCAGGAGCCATGCTGAGATGGAATAAAATAATGGTGTAAATTTCTACTACAGCCTTTGCTGTATTGAAAAATATTCCTATTTAAGGACAATTGAAAACTTTTATATTTCCTCAAGTACTTAGGGCAGGATTCTCCCTTCTGGGGACTAAGTCCCCATGCCCACCGGAAAAAGTGCGAGAATTACTCCGGACTTTTTCCTCGAAAGTCCGGGGTGATTCTCCATCTTCAAGGGGGCTAGCAGAGCCGCGGCATGCGTCCCGCAGCTCTGGCTGCTGGCAAGGCCCTGCAGTTACGCCCGCACGGCCGCGCAAATGGACGGCGGGCGGCCGCGGGTCTACACATGCGCGTGGCGGCCATCTTTTCACCGGCCCCCGTGCAACATGGCAGAGCCGTATAGGGGCATGGAGGAACATAGGCCCCTCCTCGGAATGAGCGTGCCCGCCAATCAGTAGCCCCCGATCGCGGGCCTGGCCACTGTGGAGGCCCCCCCGGAGTCGGATCCACCCCGCCCCCCTCACCAACACGGCCCCGCAGCCAGAATGCCGAGGTCCCGCCGGGTGGGACCACATGAGAACCACACCGGCGGGACTCAGCGGAACTCGGCCACATTCAGCCCTCAAGCGCGGAGAATCGCTGCAGGAGGTGCTTTCAACGGCCCCTGACCGGCGCCACGTCGCCCGCGCGCGTGTGTGTCTGGCCGGTCCACGGAAAATCGCAGAAGCGCTGTCGCGCCGTATTTCCGGCGTGACTGGCTATTCTCCACCCCTGCACCGGGTGCGATTCCGGCATGGAGTATCGGAGAATCCCGCCCCTAATTTCTGTAAAAAACAAAAACACTTCTATTCATATCCTCAGGTCAAAGACAGCTAATCTTTCAAGAACCTCTTTGAGCTGTCAATCATACAGTAGACTTAATAAACTCCTGCTGAGATAAGTTTAGCATCTGGAAAGCAGCCATGTATTCAGAATGACACACTGGCAGTACTTGGGATATGCCAGCGATCCACTACCGTAACTGCTTGAACAATGTTTTTCAACTCTTACTGACACAGGCAGGCTGTTTATTTTTGATTTTAAAGATCTGGAAATTTAAGTAACTTCACACCATTACAGTTCAATAGACATTATTTCCCCTTCTGGAGCATTTATGTCTACTCTAAAATATGTTAATGACTCCAAGACTGTGGGTCAAGGTCCTTGCTACAGTGAAAATGGGGTCTGTATGAACTGGGCACTTAGTTCAAATATCCTTGCTGAATTTGGGTTTCCCTTTTGTAGGAGTCACAGCTTCTCCCCATCTCCTATCAGATCCAGGGCCTGTCCATAATTTTTAAAGGTCTGCAGAGTCTCTATGACCTCATCAAAACCTGGGCCTATGTGTGAGATGAAGAGTCTTAAATGAAGATTTTAAATTAATGTAAGGTGAACGACAAAGGCAGAAGAAATAAATTGACCACAGTAAAATGAGTTGAGTTAGGCAACTATTCAATATTAATTTGGTACAATATTAAACACATCACTCAGGGAACCCAAGTTGCTGTGCCAACAGGGCTGGTTTAGCACACTGGGCTAAATTGCTGGCTTTTAAAGCAGACCAAGCAGGCCAGCAGCACGGTTCAATTCCCGTACCAGCCTCCCCGAACAGCCGCCGGTATGTGGCGACTAGGGGCTTTTCACAGTAACTTCATTGAAGCCTACTTTTGACAATAAGCGATTTTCATTTCATTTTCATCTACAGACACGTTGTAGTCTGGATCTATGGATAATGATGATGGAGGCTCCAATTTTCTTTCTGTTACAAGACAGAGCAGGAATCTCTCCTGCTCTTACTTCCTGCCACTGGCATGTGTTGGACAGACTTGCAGGTTGATAATCAACCTGGTTGGCCACATTATGAGCACTTATTCCTTGGCCACCAAATCCGTGGGGGAAATCAAAACAAGAACTGCTGGCTCAGGGGCAGGGACACTACTGACTGCACCATAAGACCTCTCACAAAACAAGTTCACGTCCCTGAAAGACAATGTTTCCATTTGTGCATTTCAGAAATTATGGTCAACAAATGAGACGAACGAAAAGAAAAGGCTTGCAAAAATGCAAGGAAAGAAAGAAATTTTGTGGGCTTGGTTAGTATCAGGAGCACCTGATACTGAAAAAATGAAAATCGCTTATTGTCACAAGTAGGCTTCAAATGAAGTTACTGTGAAAAGCCCCTAGTCGCCACATTCCGGCGCCAGTTCAGGGAGGCTGTTACGGGATGTAACTATGATCCAATGTCACATGACTAAGAGACTGAGATCTGGTGGGAAGCAGAAGTGCAACCACGTGTATAGCACTGAGATGTACATGGACCTGTAAGTGAAGAAGACAAGCCTCGATGGTTGTATTCTTAATGTAACAGGCAAACCCGAATGAAACACCACCTGGACCCCAAACCCAACTCAATCTACAAGTTTGTGGATGATACGACTGTGGTGGATCGTATCTCAAACAACGACGAATCAAACTACAGAAGCGAGATAGATAACTTGGTTGCATGGGTACTGAAAACAACCTCTCTCTAAATGTCAGAAAGACCAAGGAACTGATCATCGACTTCAGGAAGCGAAGCACAACACCCCCCATCTGCATCAATGGCTCTGAAGTGGAGATGGTTGATAGCATTAAGTTCCTGGGGGTCACTATCACCAACAGTTTGTCCTGGTCCATTCACGTTGATGCAACAGTCAAGAAATCCCAACAACGTCTCTACTTCCTATGGATGCTAAAGAAAATTCATCATGTCTGCACCGACTCTCACAAACTTCTACAGATGTGCCATTGAGAGCATACTATCCGGCAGCATCACAGCCTGGTATGGCAACTGCTCGGCCCAAGATCGCAAGAAACTGCAGAGTGTGGTGAACTCAGCCAAGGCATCACACAAGCTTGCCACCCTCACATTGATTCTGTCTACACCTCCCGCTGCCTCAGGAAGACAGACAGCATGATTAGAGACCCCTCCCACCCAGGCTTTGCCTTCTTCCAGAACCTTCCATCAGGCAGAAGATACAGAAGTCTGAAGACCCGCATATCCAGAAATAGAAACAGCTTCTTCCCCACAGCTACTAGACTCCTCAACGACTCTCCCTCGGACTGATCTGTTCCCTGTAAGAACCCTATTCACAATGCCCTATGCTGCTCTTGCTCATGTATTTGCTTTGTTTGGCTCCTTGATCCGCACTGTAACTAATCACTGTTTGTCGATGTACCAATTGTCAATGTACTCTGTCAATTATTCTTTTTTTGTCTACTCTGTACGTACTGTGTACGTTCCCTTGGCCGCAGAATAATACTTTTCACTGTACTTTGGTACATGTGACAATTAATCAAATCAAATCAAATCAAAGATGAAACAGGAGGAGCACTAAGATATAGTAACAAAGGAATACAAATAAAATGCTCAATTGAAAGATTACATTTTCAAGCGAGATAGCGAAGCTAACAGTAAAAGATTTCATAAATGTATTAAGAGATAGAGAGTATTCAAGGGAATCGTGGACGGACTGAAGACAATGCAGGTGAGACTATCACTAAAAGTAAGGCTCATTTTGAGAGAAATCAAATTCAAAAGCAGAGAGGTTATGTTAATGAACTTATAAATGTGGCTGTGCCATACGTAGAGTACTAGGCATACTTCTGGGACCGGATTGTCATCTCCTGATAGAGGCTGGAAGTGTATTGGGAAGCTTTTAAGGGAGGATTCTCCAGGCCTGTTAGCGAGCAGGTTTCCTGATGGCCCATGGAATCAGGCATCAGGCAAAAAATGAGTTTCACATTGGGTGTCAAATCAGTTGCAGGTCTCCCAGCCCAGCCCGCTGGCCGCAATGAGGTTCCCACCCAGACCTGGCGGGAACACGCAAATAGATCATTAGACCTCTTTTCGATGTAATTATCGGTCGGAACGTCCGATTCATCTCCATCCTAGGATGCTCCAGTACCCTCCCCCCCCCAGCCAGGAGTCCTGCTGGCATGAATTGGTGCACGTTCTGAGGACCTGGTGACTTGCGCTCCGAGGGGTGACAAGGGGGTGAGTACACTTCCTACACTTGCCTCCAGGGTGCTGGGGGGAGGGGGGTCCTTCATGGAAATTGAGGGTCTGGGGGCCTTGTGCTTGGCTGGAGGTGCTCAGGTCGGGGGGATGTTTCCTGGGATAGGGGTTGTTTGACTGGGATGGGGGTCGTCTTCCCACCTGCAGCCTTTAAACTGTCTGTCAACATTCAAAATTAAAGATCTATGAGAATAGAGTAAAAATCTTCCCACCTGCAGTCTTAAACCCTTTAAGCTATCTGTCAGCATGCCAAGTTCAAAGATATGTGAGATGAAGGTAAAAGTATTCCCTTTAATGTGGTGAAAACCTTTGAAGTGTTTTTTTCACTGTCAATTTCATTGCCATTTGTCTTTTTCAAGTCTGTTTGCATGCCGAAGAGCCTAAAAGTTTTGAACTGCATTGTTCACAGTCAATTTCATGGACCATTGCCTTTTAAAAGCTGTTTGATTGACAGGGCTAGGCAGTATCAAAGAAAGAATTACCGTTGATTATTTATATAGCTCTACAGGGGTCCATTAACTCTGAGGAGCAGCTGTTTTTGTGACGGTGTTTTTTAAAAGAGGCTTTCTCTTTGAAAGCTTTGTAAAGAGACAGCATAGGGAGGGTACTCACCCCTTTTCCACCCCTTGAGAGTGCATGGTGCCAGGTACTCGTGACCCTAAATCCTTTTGCTAGCAGTTCATTTCAAGGTTCTGCAGCTGAACTGTACAGACAAGGATCATAAGAACATAAGAACTAGGAGCAGGAGCAGGCCATCTGGCCCCTCGAACCTGCTCCGCAATTCAATGAGATCATGGCTGATCTTTTGAGGACTCAGCTCCACTTTCCGGCCTGAACACCATAACCCTTAATCACTTTATTTTTCAAAAAACTATCTATCTTAATCTTAAAAACATTTAATGAAGGAGCCTCAACTGCTTCACTGGGCAAGGAATTCCATAGATACACAATCCTTTGGGTGAAGAAGTTCTTCTTAAACTCAGTCCTAAATCTACTTCCCCTTATTTTGAGGCTATGCCCCCTAGTTCTGCTTTCACCCGCCAGTGGAAACAACCTGCCCGCATCTATCCTATCTAGTCCCTTCATAATTTTAAATGTTTCCATAAGATCCCCCCTCATCCTTCTAAATTCCAATGAGTACAGTCCCAGTCTACTCAACCTCCCCTCGTAATCCAACCCCTTCAGCTCTGGGATTAATCTAGTGAATCTCCTCTGCACACCCTCCAGTGCCAGTACGTCCTTTCTCAGGAAAGGAGACCAAAACTGAACACAATACTCCAGGTGTGGCCTCACTAACACCTTATACAATTGCAGCATAACCTCCCTAGTCTTAAACTCCATCCCTCTAGCAATGAAGGACAAAATTCAATTTGCCTTCTTAATCACCTGTTGCACCTGTAAACCAACTTTTTGCGACTCATGCACTAGCACACCCAGGTTTCTCTGCACAGCAGCATGTTTTAATATTTTATCATTTAAATAATAATCCCTTTTGCTGTTATTCCTACCAAAATGGATAACCTCACATTTGTCAACATTGTATTCCATCTGCCAGACCCTAGCCCAGTCACTTAACCTATCCAAATCCCTCTGCAGACTTCCGGTATCCTCTGCACTTTTTGCTTTACCACTCATCTGAGTGTCGTCTGCAAACTTGGACACTTTGCCCTTGGTCCCCAACTCCAAATCATCTATGTAAATTGTGAACAAATGTGGGCCCAACACTGATCCCTGAGGGACATCACTAGCTACTGATTGCCAACCAGAGAAACACCCATTAATCCCCACTCTTTGCTTTCTATTAATTAACCAATCCTCTATCCATGCTACTACTTTCCCCTTAATGCCATGCGTCTTTATCTTATGCAGCAACCTTTTGTGTGGCACCTTGTCAAAGGCTTTCTGGAAATCCAGATATACCACATCCATTGGCTCCCCGTTATCTATCGCACTGGTAATGTCCTCAAAAAATTCCACTTAATTAGTTCGGCATGACCTGCCCTTTATGAACCCATGCTGCGTCTGCCCAATGGGACAATTTCCATTCAGATGCCTCGCTATTTCTTCCTTGATGATAGATTCCAGCATCTTCCCTACTACCGAAGTTAAGCTCACTGGCCTATAATTACCCGCTTTCTGCCTACCTCCTTTTTTAAACAGTGGTGTCACGTTTGCTAATTTCCAATCCACCGGGCCCACCCCAGAGTCTAGTGAATTTTAGTAAATTATCACTAGTGCATTTGCAATTTCCCTAGCCATCTCTTTTAGTACTCTGGGATGCATTCCATCAGGGCCAGGAGACTTGTCTACCTTTAGCCCCATTAGCTTGCCCATCACTACCTCCTTAGTGATAACAATCATCTCAAGGTCCTCACCTGTCATAGCCTCATTTCTATCAGTCACTGGCATGTTATTTGTGTCTTCCACTGTGAAGACCGACCCAAAAAACCTGTTCAGTACTTAGCCATTTCCTCATCTCCCATTATTAAATCTCCTTTCTCATCCTCTAAAGGACCAATATTTACCTTAGCCACTCTTTTTTGTTTTATATATTTGTAGAAACTTTTACTATCTGCTTTTATATTCTGAGCAAGTTTATTCTCATAATCTATCTTAGTCTTCTTTATAGCTTTTTTAGTAGCTTTCTGTTGCCCCCTGAAGATTTCCAAGTCCTCTAATCTCCCACTAATCTTTGCCACTTTGTATGCTTTTTTCTTCAATTTGATACTCTCCCTTATTTCCTTAGATATCCACGGTCAATATTCCCTCTTTCTACCGTCCTTCCTTTTTGTTGGTATAAACCTTTGCTGAGCACTGTGAAAAATCGCTTGGAAGGTTCTCCACTGTTCCTCAACTGTTTCACCATGAAGTCTTTGCTCCCAGTCTACCTTAGCTAGTTCTTCTCTCATCCCATTGTAATCTCCTTTGTTTAAGCACTAAACACTAGTGTTTGATTTTACCTTCTCACCCTCCATCTGTATTTAAAATTCCACCATATTGTGATCGCTCCTTCCGAGAGAATCCCTAACTATGAGATCCTGAATCAATCCTGTCTCATTACACAGGACCAGATCTAGGACCGCTTGTTCCCTCGTAGGTTCCATTACATACTGTTCTCGGAAACTATCGCGGATACATTCTATAAACTCCTCCTCAAGGCTGCCTTGGCCGACCTGGTTAAACCAATCGACATGTAGATGTTTGGACATGTCGCTGTAAAGTCATTAAAATGTAAATATTCTTGTGGAGGAACTTCCATTGAAGGGAACCAGGATGCAACAGGATGACTCAGGGAATTTACGGGTACTATTGCCTGCTTATTTACAAAAGCTTAAATCTAATGTTCAGCCAAGACTCAAAGTTTACAAACTTGACATCTAAAAAAGTGGGGTGTGAAGGAACCACTTTGTCGCAAGCAGGTGATTCATTCATTCTCCCATTGTGTGACAATGGCTTATAACATTGTCACATGACTGAAACAGGAGGAGATAGCCAATATCTTATTAATCCACAAGGGCAGCCCAGTGAGCTAATTCTCGGAATTGAAGAGTAGGGGGAAATCATCTCCCGCCCATCACAAGCGAGAACACTGCCTCAAAAGGCACCTTAGGGAGAGAATTGGGGCTTATTTGTTTCACCTGCAAGATGAGCGTTCTTCATTACATCAGCTCAATCGACTTTGACTGGAAAAGGAGAAGCATTCTGTTGTTTGGGGTGGACCAGTGTGAATTTATCACCAGAAACTTCTGACCTTAATTTTTCTTTAGTGCACTGAGAATCCTTCAGACCTGCAACATTCCAACTACCATCTGCAGGCCTGATTAGAAGTGACTTTTTAAAAAACTCTTTCAGATAATGAAGTGCACGCTTCATGTTTAGAAATCATCTTTTCTTGTTTGTGTCTGTGATGTAAATGAGGAGTGGGTTTTGTTGGGCGGGATTCTCCGATCCCCCCGCTGGGTCAGAGAATCGCCGGGGGCTGGCGTGAATCCCGCCCCCGCCGGTTGCCGAATTCTCCGGCACCGGATATTCGGCGGGGGTGGGAATCGTGCCGCATCGCATGGCGGGCTCCCCCTCGGCGATTCTCCGGGCCGCGATGGGCCGAAGTCCCGCTGCTATCATGCCAGTCCCGCCAACGTGAATCAAACCACCTACCTTACTGGCGGCGCGGGCGGGCTACGGGGTCCTGGGGGGAGCACGGGGCAATCTGGCCCCGGGGCGTGTTCCCACGGTGGCCTGGCCTGCGATCGGGGCCCACCGATCTGCGGGCGGGCCTGTGCCATGGGGGCACTATTTTCCTTCCGCCTCGGCCACACTCTTCACCATGGCTGATGCGGAAGTGACCCCCCCAGCGCATGCGCGGGGATGACGTCAGCAGCCGCTGATGCTCCCGCGCATGCGCGGTCTTCCGCCGATCGGCGAGGCCCTTTCGGCCCCGGCTGGCGTGGTGCCAAAGGCCTTTCCCGCCACCTAGCGGCGTGCCAACCACTCCGGCGCGGGGCTAGCCCCTCAAGGTGAGGGCTTGGCCCCTAAAGGTCGTGCCCCAGGAGCCTCTTCTCCTATGTGCCCAACGGAGGTGAGTGTCAGTGTCGTGGGGTTGCCACTCCACTCCATCCCGCCGGGACCCCCCGCCCCGCCGGGTAGGGGAGAATCCCGCCCATTGTCTTTATATTTTGGGTATTGTGTGATATAAACGTAGAGGGATGGATTCTCCGTTTCAGAGAGTAAGTGCTGACGCCGGGACTGAATTGGTGGAATTCCATGATTCCGATAGTGGTGCCGGTCCCAGAGCGATTCAGGACATCCTAATGGGCTAGCACCGGCACCTCGTGGAACTAGTGCAATTACAACGAACACTGGCGTGTGATTCATTGGGGTAGGGATTGGCACTGACACGCTGCAGCTGTATGTATGCCCTCCACTCCCCACACACTCACATTAAAGCCAGGAAGGTGCCACCCCGAAGAGCGGCAACAAAGTTCACTAATGCCGAGCTGGAGACCCTGTTGGATGCTGTGGCGGGGAGGCGGAACACCCTGTTCCTCAGGGTGGGAAGGAGGCTGCCACCTGCGGATGTCAATCGGGCCTGGGCGCAGGTGACAGAGGCCGAGTGCCGTGGACCCCACCGCCAGGACCGGCCAGCAGCGTAGGAAGAAGCTGCACAATCTCCTCAGGGCGGCCAAGGTGAGTCACCACCACCATGCCCCTGGCACCAATCCCCGTCCCAAACCCATCACCCACCCCACCCCCCACCTCCACGTGGCCCCCACAAGGCGGACCGGTAGACAGCAGTGGGTGAGGATGGGCAATCCCCCCATGGTGAGTCAACACCACCACCGCCCCCCTGGCAACCTCCAGTCCTACACACCCATAGCCACCCCACCCCAAGAGCGATCGATCCCCACCTGCTGGCAGTCCGCATGGACCCCAATCTGCACCACATGCCAACACCCATACCACCCGCCATGGCCGGGTGCCCTACACACACAGGCCACGAGCCGCGGACCCTCTGTGCGGCCCACATCCGAGTGTCTCAGATTGTGCATTATCTGTCTCCCCAGGAGGGGATGGCCCAACACTGCCGGGAGCAGGAGAAGACCAGAGGGGGTCGCTTGACCTGCAGGCCCCCACTGTCGCAGAGCAGAGGGGATTGGACCTGATCAGTGGGGTCGGAGAACAGGCAGTCGCTGGAGGTTGACTTTGGGGAACCAAGTGAGCCCGCAATGAATAACAATGACCCTCTTGCACGTGTGGCACCCATCCCCCCCCCCCCCCCCCCCCCCCACCCCCACCACCGGCAATCCAACCATGCGTCTTGTCTTATGTCTTGCAGGATCACCTGGTGATGAGGCGGATCCATCGGGGTCCCTCGCCACCCGCCACAACCCCGAGAAACATCCAGGATTGAGGCAGGGCCTGCTGATGACACGCGCCCCCAGCCGCAACCCCACGACACTGACTTCTCGGCACTTCTGTGACTGACAACCTCCAACATACCAGAGACACTCACCTCCGTTAGGCACATTGGAGAAGAGGCTCCTGGGGCACGATCTGGTGCGCACCACACACATGCTGTGGTACATCAGGTGTAGGTTGGAACCCCCGGGGGGGGCAGATGGTTGAAAGGCAGCCAAACCCAGGACTAGCTACCGTCCAGACGGATCTTGGGCCTTTGGAAAGGGTGGTCCCAAAAATGCTGTAGATGCAGACACAGACCTGGGGGCTACAACCATCCAGCACCTGAAGGTGCAGTTGGAGGAGTCCAACCACCTGCAAGGGCAGGAGGCGGTGCTGAAAAAGCATGCCACCTAGGCCAACACCACACGGGTGGCGTCCGTAGTGGAGGCATTGGGTGCAACGGTATCGGCCATATGTCAGAATTTCCAAGGCCTGGGGCACAGTGTATGGGCAGTGGCTAAACACAGGACAGGGCAGCCATGTGACAGGCAGCTATGTACCAGGACAAAATGGACATTGCAGCAAAGCTCAACAGCTTGGCTCAGTCACAACGGGTCATTTCTGCGGGGGTCAAAAGCATTGGCCTGGAGTTGGCTGACCTGAACCAGACACAGAGGAATCTAGCACAGTCACTGAGTGATGTGGCCCAGTCCCTGTGCTCCATAGCCACCAGCATTGACCTGAACCAGACACAGAGGAATCTAGCACAGTCACTGAGTGAGGTGGCCCAGTCCCTGTGCTCCATAGCCACCAGCATTGACCTGAACCAGACACGAGGAATCTAGCACAGTCACTGAGTGATGTGGCCCAGTCCCTGTGCTCCATAGCCGCCAGCATTGAGGCCCTGGTCGAGATGAGAGCGGGCCTCCAGGAATTGCAGCAGCAGGTGATGGCTGAGCCCCCGATCTTGCTCCGACTGCACCCCTGTCCAAAGGAGTAGCCCGAGGGCCATCGCGCACCCAGAGGGAGGAGGAGGTGATGGGGCCCATGCCGGTAACGCCCGCAAGGGAGGTGCTGGAACACCGCAGCACCTCTAAATCCCCCCACCTGTCCCTGGCACATCCAATAGGCAGCAGGAAGAACAGGATGACACTATGCCACCTGTGACACCAGGTAGACAGGCGGGCCCATCCGGGGCCGGTCGCTCCAGAGGGTGGCCGCCAGAGGGGACCCAGGTCACAGGGTGGGGATCTCAGCAGGCCGTCTCCACTTTTGATGTACCGCCTGGGGTCCCACATAGACGGAGCATTAGGGCACGTAAGGCTAGAAAGTTAGACACCAGTTAGATTGGCATGGGTGAAGCACAGAGGTTAGCGATAGGGGCTAGTGTATACTTGTGTATATCACAATAAACACCTGTTCATCAATACTGTGACTTGCCTCGATGCTCTGTCTGAAGGGTGTAAGGGATGGACCGGGCTGCAATGAGTGCGAGAGGAGGTGAGAGGCTGTTGGTGTGGGTCGCGGGCGTTGGAGGTGGGCATGGGCCAGGGCCTCAGGGCAGTCAGGGGCACCCTCAGTGATTCCCCCAATGGTGGCAGGGGACGGGTCTAGATAGGGCAGCACGGCAGCACAAGTGGATAGCACTGTGGCTTCACAGCGCTGGGATCTCAGGTTCGATTCCCCGCTGGGTCACTGTCTGTGTGGAGTCTGCACGTTCTCCCCGTGTCTGCGTGGGTTTCCCCCGGGTGCTCCGGTTTCCTCCCACAGTTCAAAGATGTGCAGGTTAGGTGGATTGGCCATGATAAATTGCCCTTAGTGAACAAAAAGTTTAGGAGGAGTTATTGGGTTATGGGGATAGGGTGGAAGTGAGGGCTTAAGTGGGTCGGTGCAGACTCATTGGGCTGAATGTCTCCTTCTGCACTGTATGTTCTATGCTCTATATGTTGGGACTCCATGTGGTAGGGCCTAACCAATGCATGTCCCACCACCACTGCCAACCAGGCCCCCTAGTCGATGCACTTGGAGGCAATTAGACTGTCCAATGCGCGCTGGCCCAGTTGTGCAGCCTCCTATGCCTGCCTGTGCCCCATGCCCTGCCCATGCTGGCCCTCCTCCGCATGCTCGTTGTCGGACGTGACCTTGTAATCTTCCTCCTCCTTCAGGATGTCAACCCTCTGCTGTCCAATTTTGGGGCTATACTGGCGTGCCTCTCCAGAGGGATCCAGGCATTTCAACCGCATCTTGAGCATGCCGACGCAGAGGTCTATCAAGCCCCTGGTCGTGGCACGTGTGTCATTGTGGTGGGTCTCCGCATTGGTCTGTGGCTTCCAGATAGATGTCATCAGTCACGATCACAGCGGATGATCCCTGTCACCCAGTAGCCAACCCCTCACCCGGGGTAGCGCCTTGAAGGTGTCAGGTACCGTTGAGTACACCAGGATGAAGGCACGTGCACACTGTCTGGGTATTGGGTGCAGACGTGCATGATTTGCATCTCATGGTCACACACCAACTGCATGTTCATGGAGCGGTATCCCTTGCAGTTCCTGAAGTGCACCCCCTCATGCACTGGTGCCCATAAGGGACAATCACCCCGTGGATCTGGGGCATCCTGCCAATGGCGGCGAACCCTGCTGCCTGGGCAATCTGATGGGTTCAGTCATATGCAGGCTGACATACTGTGCCGCACAGGCAGGCAGGGCCTCCGACATGGCGCGGGTGCACCTGTGCACCGAGGTCTGGGAGATCCCCGACAGATCCTCACTCGCCGCCTGGCAGGACCCCGTTGCATAAACGTTCAGTGATACCTTCACCATGGGCACCATGGGACCTTCCCCTACCACCTTGGTTCCACGGGCACCATGATGCCGTAGATATATCATACGGTCTGCCTGGAAAGCCCAGTCCAGCAGGTCCTCGAATGTCAGGCACTACAGGTACTGTCAGGACCTGCTGCGGCACCACTTTCCCACCTCCTTGTCACCCTGTTGGACGGCCGGTTCTCCATCCTCTCCAGATGGCTCCAGTTCCTCTGGGCAGGCTCCACTGCTGCAGGGTCCTCCCCGAGCAGCTCCTGCTCGTACAGCCTCATGATGTATGCCAGGGCTGCGGTGGCTAGGCAGATGCCAACCATTCCTGGTTGGATACCGAATTCCATTGTCTGTAGGGGGGGAAAGGCGGAAGTGTTAGCATGGTGATTACCCTCGTGCCCAATCAGGTGCTGCATGGTGGTCGGGGTCTGCATTGCAGCCCTTCCCCAGCATGCGCCCCACCCCCATCCCCACCCCCTGACACGTTGCCCTCCGTGTTGCACCCATGGTCCTGTCGGTGCCTGGCACTGGTGACATGGATGGTTGCCTCACAGGCTGTGGCAATGGCGGTCCGTGCCTGGACACCCTGGTTTCGGGGGACACCCTAATCAATGGTTCATCCCCTGGTTCCTCATCCCCCTGGTTCCTCATCCCACTACTCCCTCTTCCCCGTCACAGCCCTGGCTGACACCTGCTCCAGCCAGCGGCAGGACAGGCACCCCACGGCTGAGCCTTTCGGAACATGTGTTACATCCTCTCTCACCCTGATCAGCCACGGTGCCAGTTTCCCGATTTTAAATACCACAAGTGAACCATGCCGTCAGTAATTTCACCTGACAGAGACGGAGCATCGTGGGAGTCCTGGAGAATGCCAGATCAAATCCATTAATGATATGTAACAGACTTTACTGTGCAATTTGCATGCCCCATGCCGGAATGCAGCATAGTACGCATTCACCTCGCTGTCGAGGCACTGGAGCATGGCATTCCATTCAATTTTCGGCTCTCGCATCCTGGGAGCATCGGCCGAAGGAGAATCCAGCCCATATTCTTTCTTTTGGCTTATCTTACAAGAAATCCTTTATCATGTCTGTCGTGTTGGGTGTTCCGATACACAAACGAACCAACACGGTTGTAGATGGTACAGCTCTGTTTTATTATTCTGTACAATAATAACTATTAACTTCAGGTGTGGTTCGTACTTCACCAGTTAACCTGTGGACCCAGTCCTATCACTATCTTGATGAGGCACTCAGCACATGGTGTATGTCTGAGTGGCACGCTGTGAGCTCTGTGCTCTGAGCTATCTCCTGGTAGAATGAGCGGGAACTGTGGTGTTCCCTGTTTTATAATGCGTGTGCTCTCACTGGTGATTGGCTGTGATGTTGTGTGTGTGTTGGTTGGTCCAACTACCTGTCCATCAGTGTATGTGTGTGATTGCACCATGATATGTTAATGTGGATATCATGACAATGTCTATTCTTTAAAATCATAGCATTAAAATGGTTCAAACACGCGTTGTCAAAATTGTATCTTTTTGTGGTCAGCTAAGAGGTGAGCGAATAGAGAAATTATCCCACATCTTTCCCTGTCTGAACACGCATATTGAACACAGGTGCAGCCACCAAGTCCCCAATGCCTTCTTCGCCAGGATGGCCCAGGTTACCTTGTTTGCGACAGATGTTGCATCTCCAATCCAATGGGTCTCAGTTGCGGGCTTTACCCAGCTGCAAGGCATGGTTGACTGCACACATATTGCAAAAAGGGCAATAAGGCCCACATAAAATGCAGTCCTGTACATTAACCAAAAGGGGTACCGCTCTTTGCATGTTTTCTATATTCTGTCACGGACGGGGGTGTAGCTGGCAATGTCAGCATTTGTTTCCCATCCCTAATTGCCCTTGAACTGAGTGGCTATCTTCGCATTTCAGAGTCAACCACATTGTCGTGGATTTAGAGTCGCATGTAGACCAGACCCACAGTTGACAGATTTCCTTTCCTATAGGATATTAGTGAATCAGATGAGTTTTTATGACAAGCGACAATAGTTATCATAGTTACCAATACTGAGACTAGCTTTATATTCCAGGTTAATTCATTGAATTTAAATTCCACCAGATGCTGCCATGGTGGGATTTGTACTCAGGTCTCCAAAGCATTAGCCTGGATCTCTCGATTACCAGTCCAGTGATATTACCACCATCTCTCCATCTGTGCAACTCCTTTGTGACCGCTCCAAGAGGTTTCTCCATGTGTACACCTTTAACCCTGGGAGTTGCTACGACTCATTAACCTTAAGGGAATCGTGCTGCCAAGAATGATCCAAACCATGGGCGGGATTCTCCGGCCCCCGCCAGGTCGGAGAATCGCCGGGGGGCGGCATGTATCCCGACCCGCCGGCTGTCGAATTCCCCGGCGCCAGGGATTTGGCGGGGGTGGGAATCGTGCCGCGCCAGCCTGCAGCCGCTGGCGCAGCCCCCCCTGGCGATTCTCCTGCCCGCGATGGGCCGAGTGGCCGCCCGTTTCCGGCCGGTCCAGCCGGCGTAAATTAGAGTAGGTACTTACCGGCGGGACCTGGCTGTGCGAGCGGCCTCCGGGGTCCTCGAGGGGGCGTGGGGGATCTGGCCCTGGGAGGTGCCCCCACGGTGGCCTGGCCCGCGATCGGGGCCCACCGATCCGCGGGCGGGCCTGTGCTGTGGGGACACTCTATTCCTCCGCGTCTGCTGATGTCGTCCTCAGCGATGGACTACATGGAGATGATCCTCCCCTGCGCATGCACTGGGATGACGCCAGCACACGCTGGCACCCCAGCTCACGCGTCAACTCGCACTGGCCGGCGGAGGCCCTTCGGCGCCAGTTGGCGTGGTGCCAAGCCCCTTCCGCGCCAGCGGGGCGCAACCACTCCAGCATCGACCTAGCCCCTGAAGGTGCGGAGGATTCCGCCCCTTTGGGGCGGCCCGACGCCGGAGTGGTTCACACCATTCCTTCGCGCCGGAGTTGCCCGCCCCGCCGGTTTGCGGAGAATCCTGCCCCATGACTCCAGTTGCATGGCTGGATACTCAGGGATAAGGGGAGAAAGTAGCTGCTCACATCTCTAAGCCAAACACAAATAGAAACCCAGAGAAAGTACAGCAAGAACCACGATCACAAAAGACACTGAACGAACAGGCTATTGAGCTGCTCAATATGAGGTTTAGATCACTCGGTGGCTCATGGAGGCATTACAGTATGCACTTTACAGGGTTTCCAGAATTATTGTAGCATGCTGCATGCTCCATAACTTGGTGCAGAGAGGAGGTTTATTATGACAACCAGCGAGGAGGGTGAGCGGAGGGTAGTCACAGGCTTGGGGGGTTATTCCAGGTAGCGGAGGATTGGGAGTGCCATAGGGGGTGGGAAGGAAGATCCCTTGGTGGGTTGGGGAGGGGGGGGGGGGTGTTGTACTATAGTTACGAAGGAGTTGAAAGTGATTTTAACTCTTCTAATTTTTCCTCGGTAACTATTCTGGACAGACAGTTAGAACCATCTGATGTCTCCAATTTAAATCAAAAGCTGAAAGTTGTGGGAATGTAAGTAAATGCATAAAGTGTGGTGTATAAGGCTGATAAGCTATGAGCACAAACAGTGTATGGGAATGTGATATAGTCGTATTAACAGAACACAGCTTGAAATAATGAGGACTGGGCGTTTAATATCCATGGAATAAAGGCCTGAGGTTTTGCACCTGGGTTCTGAGGGTAGGGATAGGACATTTCCCGGCTCCACCAATCCTACCCAAGAAAAAGAGGTTCAGAAGTTCAGGTTTTCATTCAGGCTGGGTGTGCTGGATTACAAGTTGGGCCTGCTGCCTCTGGAAGGAGTGCAGAGGCTGTTGGGGGTTGAGGTTCAGGGCACAGAGTGGTTAGTAGCAGTTTGAATAAAAATTGTCTCATGGACAGATAACCGCAGGGAAAGAGTTATATCTGGGGGAAAGGCAATTATGATGCGATGAGGCAAGACTTAGGATGCATCGGATGGAGAGGCAAACTGCAGGGGATGGGCATAATGGAAATGTGGGCTTGTTCAAGGAACAGCTACTGCGTGTCCTTGATAAGTATGTACCTGTCAGGCAGGGAGGAAGTGGTCGAGCAAGGGAACCGTGGTTTACTAAAGCAGTCAAAATACTTGTCAAGAGGAAGAAGGAGGCTTATGTAAAGATGAGACATGAAGGTTCAGTTAGGGTGCTCGAGAGTTACAAGTTAGCTAGGAAGGACCTAAAGAGAGAGCTAAGAAGAGCCAGGAGGGGACATGAGAAGTCTTTGGCAGGTAGGATCAAGGATAACCCTAAAGCTTTCTATAGAAATGTCAGGAATAAATGAATGACTAGGGTAAGAGTAGGGCCAGTCAAGGACAGTAGTGGAAAGTTGTGCTTGGAGTCCGAGGAGATAGGAGAGGTGCTAAATGAATATTTTTCGTCAGTATTCACACAGGAAAAAGACAATGTTGTCGAGGAGGATACTGAGATTCAGGCTACTAGACTAGAAGGGCTTGAGGCTCATAAGGAGGAGGTGTTAGCAATTCTGGAAAGTGTGAAAATAGATAAGTCAGATGGGCCAGATGGGATTTATCCTAGGATTCTCTGGGAAGCTAAGGAGGAGATTGCTGAGCCTTTGGCTTTGATCTTTAAATCGTCCTTGTCAACAGGAATAGTGCCAGAAGACTGGAGGGTAGCAAATGTTGTCCCCTTGTTCAAGAAGGGGAGTAGAGACAACCCCGGTAACTATAGACCAGTGAGCCTTACTTCTGTTGTGGGCAAAATCTTGGAAAGGTTTATAAGAGATAGGATGTATAGAGATAGTCAACACGGTTTTGTGAAGGGTAGGTCGTGCCTCACAAACCTTATTGAGTTCTTTGAGAAGGTGACCAAACAGGTGGATGAGGGTAAAGCAGTTGATGTGGTGTATATGGATTTCAGTAAAGCGTTTGATAAGGTTCCCCACGGTAGGCTACTGCAGAAAATACGGAGGCATGGGATTCAGGGTGATTTAGCAGTTTGGATCAGAAATTGGCTAGCTGGAAGAAGACAAAGGGTGGTGGTTGATGGGAAATGTTCAGACTGGAGTTCAGTTACTAGTGGTGTACCACAAGGATCTGTTTTGGGGCCACTGCTGTTTGTCATTTTTATAAATGACCTGGAGGAGGGCGTAGAAGGATGGGTGAGTAAATTTGCAGGTGACACAAGTCGGTGGAGTTGTGGACAGTGTGGAAGGATGTTACAAGTTACAGATGGACATAGATAAGCTGCAGCGCTGGGCTGAGAGGTGGCAAATGGAGTGTAATGCAGAAAAGTGTGAGGTGATTCATTTTGGAAGGAATAACAGGAAGACTGAGTACTGGGCTAATGGTAAGATTCTTGGCAGTGTGGATGAGCAGGGAGATCTCGGTGTCCATGTACATAGATCCCTGAAAGTTGCCACCCAGGTTGAGAGGGTTGGTAAGAAGGCGTACGGTGTGTTAGCTTTTATTGATAGAGGAATTGATGTTCGGAGCCATGAGGTCATGTTGCAGCTGTACAAAACTCTGGTGCTGCCACATTTGGAGTATTGCGTGCAATTCTGGTCGTCGCATTATAGGAAGGATGTGGAAGCACTGGAAAGGGTGCAGAGGAGATTTACCAGAATGTTGCCTGGTATGGAGGGAAGATCTTATGAGGAAAGGCTGAGGGACTTGAGGCTGTTTTCGTTAGAGAGAAGAAGGTTAAGAGGTGACTTAATTGAGGCATACAAAATGATCAGAGGATTGGATAGGGCGGACAGTGAGAGCCTTTTTCTCGGATGGTGATGTCTAGCACGAGGGGACATAGCTTTAAATTGAGGGGAGATAGATATAGGACAGATGTCAGAGGTAGGTTCTTTACTCAGAGAGTAGTAAGGGCATGGAATGCCCTGCCTGCAACAATAGTGGACTCGGCAACACTAAGGGCATTCAAATGGTCATTGGATAGACATATGGACGATAAGGGAATAGTGTAGATGGGCTTAAGAGTGGTTTCACAAGTCGGCGCAACATTGAGGGCCGAAGGGCCTGTACTGCGCTGTAACGTTCTATGTTCTATAGTAAATGTTTTTTAAGACTGGAGGATGGTAGACGTATGCAAATTATTTGGATATTGGAATGCGGAGCAAAATTTCAAAATTTTCTGACAACATAACACGTGCAAGTCTGGAAAATAGTGAAGATGATATCTATTGGCCTGGAACACTCTGCCGATGAGGATGGTGGAAGCAGAGGCAAGGAATGGTTTCTAGGGAAATTGCAGGGTTGTGAGGAAAGAGCAGGAAAATAACACTGACTGAATTGCTCTACAGTGGGCTGACATGGACTTTATGTATCAAATGGCCCCTCCTATGCTGGACACACTCAACAGGCTGTATTTTGGAAGAACTATGACCACCGACGTTCTCACTCTGCAATAATGGTCTGACAGCTGTGTTCTTTTTTCATTTTACCTTTCAAAAAGCATTCAGAGGATGCCTCTATCTTGAAGCAACCTCTGTTTCTCTTACCTACCTCAGCAGCTCCCACCTGCTGATTTTCCAGTGGTGGAGGGTCTCCTATTGGCCATCCACCCTTGGGAGCACACCTGCTGTTTGTGGAATGATGATAACTATCAGCACTGCAAAGTTTAATGAAGTGTTACAAGTAACCACTAGAGGGGGCGACAGTTACAACGAAATAAGGCAGTGATGCTGAGCCTTGTGGGATAGTCTGGTGGAGTATGCAGGAGTTAGCTAGTGAGAGACAGAAGTACAGATAGTATAAGTGAGTGCAGGTCATAGTTTAAACCAGTCGTGAGATTATCTGTAGATGAGTATAGTTTAGATGTTATTAATCAACTGTGTATTCTTTAGGAGTACGTGTCGAATCCAAGTTAGTAGTGTTCATAAGTGTATAGCTTTGTTTAAGTTAAAGTTATTTTGTGGCCTTTGTGAACACTACGCCAACCATCCTGTATTAAGCAACACAAAGAGCACCACACTGTTCTTAATTGGATGGGGTACCTGGAAGCAGCCATTTAATTGGTCACCTCCTCAAAAATTGATTCCAGGGTCCCGATGCCGGCAAGTTCAGGCTCAAAACCTTGAATTCAGCCGATGTTGGGATCAGGATCTTGCCCCATAACTACATGACGATATGAGTTACTAATAAATCCAATAAAGAATTCAGGAGAAACATACTTGTTCAGAAAGTTGTGAGAACGTAGAAGTCAGTACCAAATGAAGTGGTTGAGGAACCTGCATCCATGAAAAAGAATTGGGGCTGAAATGTACACTAACCTGTGCACAAATAGGACCCTGCATGCATAAAAGTGCTCTCACAAAAATAGCCTGAAATAGATGTGAGGCCTGCTTGCCTAAGACATCAACTCAGTGCCATTATTTACAGCAATATATAGATTTTCTATTCAATTAATAAAAATACGAACAATTCTGTTGCCTTAAAATCTCACATAATTTACAGGGTGTACTATACAATCCTATTAAATCCTATTATCCATTGTAAAAATCCTAAATAATTTATAGCTTCTACTATGGAATTCCATTAAATCCTATAATCCATAATAAAAATCCTATATGGTTTTCAGATAGCTTTTTATTAGCCTACAGATTTATGACAAGTATATCTCTGGGATATATTTGGGCAAGCTTAGCGATCGACTCCTTTGACTTTACAATTTCATTTGTTAGTTAACTGCATGCAAGCCTTACCCATCGTGTGCCATTGTAAAACAAAAACTATGCAATAAATAAATAGATTTTTATTTAAATCCTGAAACAGATGTATTTCGTTGCCTTATAAATATGTTGGTACCAAATAATTTCTGAGGAGATTTAATAAGTTTCTTTTTTAAATTTCAAAAATACTGTAAGCATTCCTTCAAAATGTAAGTAGCTAACGTGGTTGCTTAAACCCAGTAATGATGTTAAGTTACCTTCTGAACAGTAAATGATAGTCAACAGTTCATAGTATTGCTAAACTAATCACTTTGATGCATTTAATCATGTTAAATCAAATTTTCTGTCAAAAACTTCATCCAAATTGATCCTCTAGAGAATTTTACACAATGCAGGACATAAATGGCAAAGTCTACTTACTGTACATATATGCTTCTCGAGTCCAGGGCAGTCAGGGCTGGTGCATCAACATAAGAAGGTGGCAGCTGTGCTGTAAACAAGGTGACTTGGGAACTGTTTGCACAGCCAATGACTGTGCATGCTTCAAGCATAAGCTGATATGCAGAGTAGACTGCTAAACCTGTATGAAGAGACTATCCATTAGTAATTTACCATTTTTAATTGAGCACAGATAGCTGTCAACACTTCGCATATTGCAATGAGTCTTCATTACTCATTCTGATTTACTTTATGTTAAACATATTATGGCTCATTCTTCCAAGGTATGGCAATCACCATCGGCTTGTCACTCCAATCCAATTTTATTGGGCTAAGATGGAGCTCCACATTTATGGACGGAACTTCCAAACCGAGTCTCTTCAGAAATGTATTTCTCTCAGCTCTTCCTCATAGTGCAGGATTGCTGGGAGAAGCCAACCCACATCCCCTTTTTATGGTACTCACTGCCATATTTTTGTAACTTTTTATTCAATAACATAGTGAACAGCATTGAGACAGTTAAATAGGTTTTCAGTGTGTTAGTGAATGAGTCTGAATAAGGTAATTGCGGTCTTGGGCCGAGCAGTTGCCATACTGTTCTGCAGCCAGATAAGATGCTTTCTATGGTGCATCTGTAAAAGCTGATAATAGTTCATGTGGACATGCCGAATTTCCTTAGTTTCCCGAGGAAGTAATGGCACTGTTTTGCTTTCTTGGTGGTAGAGTTGCCATGGGTGGATCAGGGCAGATTTTTGGAGATGTGTACCCCTAGGAATTTGAAGCTGTTAACCATCTCCACCTCAACCCCATTGATGCTGATAGGGGTGTGTGCCTTTGCTTCCTGAAGTCAATGACCAGCTCTTTAGTTTTGATGGCATAGATTGTTGTCGCTACACCACTCTATCTCCCTCCTGTATTCTGACTCGTCATTATTTGAGATCCGGCCCACTATGGTCGTATTGTCAGCAAACTTGTAGATGGAGTTGGAACCAAATTTTGACACACAGTCGTGTGTGTACAGGCAGTATAGTAGGGGGCTAAGTATGCAGCCTTGCGGGGCCCTGCTATTGAGGACTATTGTGGAGGAGGTGTTGTTGTTTAGTCTTACTGATTGTGGTTTGTGGGTCAGAAAGTCAAGGGTCCAATTGCAGGGTGAGAGCCAATATAAGGCTATATAATCTGAGGCTGTATAAGGCTTTGGTCAGACTGCTTGTGGAGTATTGTGAGCAGTTTTGGTCCCTGTATCTAAGGAAGGCTAGGCTGGCCTTGGAAATGGTCCAGAGGAGGTTCAGAAGAATCATCCCTGGAATGAAGAGCTTGTCATATGAGGAGCGGTTGAGGACTCTGGGTCTGTACTTGTTGAAGTTCAGAAGGATGAGGAGGGATCTTATTGAAACTGAGAGGCCTAGATAGAGTGGACATGGAAAGCATGTTTCCAGCAGTAGGAAAAGCCTGAGCCTGAGGTCACAGCCTCAGACTAAAAGGATGATCCTTTAAAACTGAGATGAGGAGGAATTTCTTCAGCCAGAGTGCGGTTAATCTGTGGAACTCTGCCGCAGAAGGCTGTGAATGCCAAATCACTGAGTGTCTTTAAGACAGAGATAGATAGCTTCTTGATTAATAGGGGAGGAGGGGTTATGGTGAGAAGGCAGGAGAATGGAGGTGAGAAGCATATCAGCCATGATTGAATAGTGGAGCAGACTCGGTGGCCAGAAGGGCCTAATCCTGCTCATATAAATTATGGTCTTATATCAGTTGGACACTTACTAAGACATGGATTTTTCTGTCCAGTATTTCCTTGGTAACTATTCAGATAATTAAGTTGGAACCTACTGAAGTTTCAGACTCTAATTCAGAGTTAGACTTATTTGGAGGGTCCCAGGGAGGGTTGGGGGAGGGGGGGGGGAGGAGGGGGGGGGGGGAGAGAAGGAGAACTACCCATTGGAAATTGAAACTTCCCAGGCAATTCCCGTGTGGAGTCCTTGGGTAGGAATATCTGAGTGGAACCATAGCACATCCTCCAGGATATGTACAGACTCCAGTCTTCGAGGCTACTGAATAGAAAGTGAAAAGATAATTGCCAAGCTGTCATGCTCCTTATTAAATCCAACATATTGTGGATGCTGAAAATCTGAATTAAAAGCAGAAAATGCTAGATTAGCACAGCATGTCTGACAGCATCTGCGGGAGGAGAAGCAGACTTACCATTTTGAGTCCGAATGAGTCTTTTCAGCTCCCACCTGTCCCTGACGTTTTATTCTGCTTCACCTTCTCCACCCCACTATCAACTGTAAACCCATCATATTTCTACTCATTTCGAGCTCAGTCATACGGATTTGAAAAGTTAGCTCTTGGGAGTTAGCTGTTGGGATTCTCTTTTCTTGCTGGCAGCGCACCCCAGCCCGTAGGTTTCCCGGCAATGTGGGGTGGCTTCAATGGGAAATCCCATTGACAAGCGGTGGGAAGAGAGAATGGCGCGCCACTGAGGAACACACGGCTGGAAGACCGGAGAATCCTGCCCTCTGTTTGTCTTTCCATAGATACTACAAGACCTTCTGTTCTTATCCAGCATTTTCTGTTTTTGTTCCTTAGTAATTTGGATGGAGACAGGTCACGGTGCAAACAATTATGGTCAACTTTACCTTTTGTATTTTCTGTCTATTTGTGTGGAATTTTTTGAAAATATATTTTTACTTAAATAAGGGGCATTAATGACAATTCTCAAGAAAATAGCTTAGAGTTGTTGCTGAACATGAAAGACCAATGAGGTATAATTAACCTACACAATAAAAATTACATGATTGCTGACTCTATATTAATCTCTATAATCCTGGGTATAATAGCTCCAAGCCAGTCCCTCTCTCCAGTTGTGTCCAGCGATTATGCACATAAAATATTCTGGAAAGAAAGAAAATGCTGAAGGAAATGTTATTAAACTCATGATTAAAGGGCGTAGAAATGAAGAAACTTGTGGTTTAATTATAAGTTAAACAGACTTTGCTGAGCTCAGGCAAGTTCATGGAATCCAAGTCCCATTCTTGGATTTAAGCATATAATTTTGGAAAGTTTTAATCCACCACTATGAAGGGAATACCAAATTATTGGAGTGACCGTCTTTTGAAAAAGACATTAAAATATTGCAGTTGAGTTGGATGTAAAGGGGCCAGCATCAACTGCTGAAGAGCAGTGACAGCCTTTTTCCCCCCCTTTCACACCTGTCGACGTCACATCTGACGTCACTGTCATTTGGGGATGCTGCATTTGTCTACATTACCAGAGAGACTGCACAGAAAAAAGCAGGATTGGGAAATTATTTGTAAAAAAAAACACAGACAGGGGTTCAGAAGATTCAGTCACTGTTTTTATTGCATGCAGAGGCTAGAAGTCTACCACAATAAAATAAACCAAAATATAATAAGGAAATTAGAAATATAATTTTGTGCAAAGTGGCAAGACATGTATTACTGATGTGAAAGAAGAAAGAAGGTGCTGTGACAAATATTGATATATGAATGTCATCAGCATGTGACTGGAAGGACGAAGACAACAATAAACATATTTTGGCACACAAATATCAAAATATATTATGTACAATATATATGTGTAAATATATGATCAGTGCCTAATTATTAAACAAGAACTTTCCACATATTCCTCAATATCTGATGCAGAAAAATCATTAATTGGTTAACTGGTTTATACACACTTGTTATGTAAATTATGGTTTTCCACACGTAGAATAATCTGCAAATTATACGTTAACATGCTTATTTTTCTATCACTGGCATTATTTGACTTTGAGAGCTGAGCTGGAATGAACTGTATTGCAGCAAAAGGTGTGTAATAAAGAGAATACCTTGACTTTTGTATCTGGGAGGCAAACATAAACAATGTACTGTATGTTAGTTCAGAGTACATGATTTAGCAAAAGAATTACTCCCTGTTTCTAAACTATATTGCACAATACCTTAGTTCAGATGTGAAAGGGAAATAAAATTGCCATTGGCTACCTTGTTTTATATTGAATCAAAAATGTAACAATAATTTGGTAAAATTGCTTTGCATTCAAAAATGTCTTAAAATAACAATAATGTCCATATTTGATGTTCAAAATGATTATCTTTCATAGGGTTTATTCTATATTTGAGTAAGTTGGCGCTATTAGGTTTGGGCGTTAGATGAATCTCATTCACTTGATTTTGTTAAGAGCTGAAAAAATAGGCACAGCTTTTCATTGGTGGGCATACTTGAGGCACTTATAACTGTGTGGTAGATGAGATAAAAGGTTCAATAATACATTTACAACATGACAATGTTGCATTGTAATGCTGGCACTGATCTTAACAGGATCACATCATTCTTCAAAAAATAAATGAAAGTAGCTTTCTCAATACTCCTAAATTTAATTCAATCTGTCAGAATTAAAAAGACAAGGACTATTAGATCAAAAGCTTTTTGAGATATTAAATAGTACACGGTAGACTTTTATTAACCAATATTAAAGAAAACATACGTGAGGGAAATTGCCAAAGAAATTAAATGTACTTGATATGCTTTCGAATTTAGGTTTGGGGATGTGTGCATCTTATTATATGTTAATCAGAATTTGACTACATCGGTATTCTTTCAACGCTGCAAGTATTTCAAAAGTTTGCTATTTTGCCAAATGTCTTAGTTGGAACTATGAACATATCAAATGGAAGACAATCTAATTCCTAATTTTGTAAATTAGAGCTGTGCTTTCCCGGAACACACTTGGCACACTCAGCGAGGAGGAAGTGCCGAACTTGTGAAGTCAACTCGTTTGAATGGAATTCTTACCCATGGAATATGGACAAAGGGGTCATGGACTGGAGGTAATTGGTTAGGGGCTGGAAAATCCAGATAGTTGTTCCAAAAAATACTTTGGTTGAGGGTATAATGGAAGAAATGTTGGCAAACCGTTATTGGTGGTTTTTATTATTAATTGTATTATATTTTTATTGGTGGTTTGATCCATGGGAAAAGAAGGGCACCTTCCATCACACCTGGGAGTAAATTAGGAGGAATTCTTCCGGTACCAATGGGCTGCCAAGGTAAGTACATCCACCTCTCCACATATTAATTTTAGGACGCAGCTGAAATGAAAACTGTGAGCTGAAATATTCTCTGGAAGATAGCATGTAAAGTATGGTGGCAGCATTTCTATCTTCCTCATGTTCTGGGCTGAATTTCATGGCCATGAATAGACAGTGACAACCCTGCCAAGGATATTTGCAGCATCCGCGAGGGGGTTAAATGTCAATCAAGCAATCTTAATTGGCCTCTGGGCAGGAAGGCGGTTCTCGCCCGTCCCCGCCCCTTGACTTAATCGATGCGGGGGGGGGGGGGGGGGGGGGGGGGGGGGGCGTCGGTTGGGAAGGCAACCTGTGGCTTCCTGCTCTCCCATCCTATTAATACAGTAAGGCTATCACACTCGCACTGTAAGACAGAATACTGGAGAACTCTACTGTGAACCGACAGTGCCAACAGAATCAACATGAATTCAGCACTCACGCAAGAAGGAATATAAACTGGCCAAAAAAATGACTGCCTGCTCCTTGCATTTATAACATACTTTCTTTGCATTTCCAGGGGAAGGCTGCTTAGAATCAATGTGACGAGGGTGAGAGGATATAATTGTTGATTTTAAAACTCCAAAGGGCCTAGAAATGTATATCATGGCACACTTTTTCACCTTGTCTAGAACAGTAGAACTAGACAACATGGCCTGCACTTCAAGTATAGGTGAACTCAAACCTAATTTCTAAGTATTGGGCTCAATCGAATGATCTCATCGTGCCCGGCTCGGTGAGCACTGCTACCTCGCGGCACCGAGGACCCGGGTTCGGTCCCAGCCCCAGGTCACTGTCCATGTGGAGTCCTCCCCGTGTCTGCGTGGGTCTCACCTCGACAACCCAAAAGATGTGCAGGGTACGTGGATTGGCCACGCTAAATTGTCCCTTAATTGGAAAAAAAGTCAGATACTCTAAAATTACTTTTAAAAATCTTGCGAGAGGCTCGGAATGCCTCGCGAGATCTAACTGGGCTAGCTTAACATATTTAATATATTTAAGCTAATTTAAATATGCCTGTGCCAATTCCCCCAAGGCGTAGCCAGCCTGACACCATGGCACTGCTACCTGGGCACCCTGGCAGTGCTACCTGAGCACTGCAGGGTTTCTGCGTGGCATTGCTAGGCTGGTAGGGGTACTGCCAGAGTGCCAGGCATCAATGTCAAGTGCCAGGTTGCTTGTGTCAGGGATTAGTTCTGGGGGTGCACTGCCCTTAAGAGGTGGAGTGAGGGGGGCTCCCCTAAGAGTTAAGTTAGGGCAGTAGGGTAGTCTGGAGACCACAGTGGTGTTTCCGAGGGGGGTCAAGGGGTTGGGGCGGCATTTAAAAATGGCACCCCAATCTCTTCCTACACTGACGAGCACAGGAAGTGAGGTAAGTGTGGCCTAACCGCGGTGTTCTCCACTAAGGCCAAAAGAAACAATAGAGTCCCATTTTGAAGCGGGGTCGTTTGCAGTGCTGCAGGTGCCAAGAAAGACCCTGCTATACGTGCCCAAATCAGGGGCGTCATTCTCCGACCCCCCAGCGGATTGGAGAATGGCCGTTGGCCGCCGTGAATCCCGCCCCCGCCGGTTGCCGAAGTCTCCGAAGGGAGAAAAGTCGGCGGGGCGTTAATGGTGCCGCTGTCGCGGAGAATGTCACGGGTCTGCGCAAGGCAGCCGATTTTCGGCCTGCCAATATTCTCCCTTCCGGATGGGCCGAAGTCCCGTCGACGTGATGACCGTTCACGTCGACGTGAATCAAACCTCCTTTTCATCGGCGTGACCCGGTGCTCCAGGGTCATGCCGACCAGCGTGGAGGTGAGTGACGGCCTGGGGGGTTGGCTCTGGGCAGGCAATGGCATGGCCGCAGCCTGATTGCGTGAGGAGAGGTGTGTCTCGGGTTGTGTGTGTGTGTGTGCGGCGGGGGGGGGGGGGGGGGGGTGGTTAGAGTAGGCTGGGCTCCGAGGGAGTGCCGGGAGGGGGTCCGTGCCGGGGTTGAGGTTGGGGGGGGGTCCGTGCCGGGGTGGAGGTTGGGGGTTGGGGAGGGGTCCGTGCTGGGGTGGAGGTTGGGAGGGTCCGTGCTGGGGTGGAGGTTGGGGGGGGGTCCGTGCCTGGGTGGAGGTTGGGGGGGGGTCCGTGCTGGGGTGGAGGTTGGGGTCCGTGCTGGGGTGGAGGTTGGGGGGTGGTCCGTGCCTGGGTGGAGGTTGGGGGGGGTTCCGTGCTGGGGTGGACGTTGAGGGGGGGGTCTGTGCTGGGGTGGAGGTTGGGGGGGGGTCCGTGCCGGGGTGGAGAGGTTGGGGGGGGGTCCGTGCTGGGGTGGAGGTTGGGGGTTGGGGGGGGTGTCCATGCTGGGGTGGAGGTTGGGGGGGGGGGGTCCGTGCTGGGGTGGAGGTTGGGGGGGGGTCCGTGCCTGGGTGGAGGTTGGGGGGGGGATCCGTGCTGGGGTGGAGGTTGGGGGGGGGTCCGTGCTAGGGTGGAGGTTGGGGGGGGGATCCGTGCCGAGGAGGTGGATGGGAGGGCAAGTGAGTTGGCCCACCTGGCCAGGTGCCAGCCTCCAACAGTTGGACCCATGCGGTCCATACCACCTGGCTGGGGGGAGGAAGGGATATGGGCAATGATGACATGTCGTCGTTCCCCTCCCCCCCACCAGGCCATCATGTTTTCAGATCATCCAGCGATGTTGGCCGCCGTGGTGGCAGCCGCTCATGTCTATGTTGCCCTGGATGAGGAGGAGAAGGAGGAGGAGGAGGAGAAGGAGGAGCGTGCCAGAGAGGCGGCGCAGGCGGCAGCCGCCCAGGCTGGAGGGACACCTGACCGACAGGATGAGGAGGGGGAGGAGGACGTCGCGGCCCCACGGCAACGGAGGCACCCGAGGGCGCCCCGTGTGTACCGGCCCCGGCAGTCATACCAGGACCTCACGGACCGGGAATGCAGGAGGAGACTCCGGATGAGCCGGGAAACCGTGGCACACATCTGCCACCTGCTGGCACACCTGTCACCGCGTGGCACTGGCAGGGGACACCCTCTCCCCGTGTCCGTCAAGGTTACGGTGGCCCTGAACTTTTATGCAACGGGGTCATTCCAGGCACCGAGTGGGGACCTGTCTGGCATATCGCAGACATCGGTGCACCGGTGCATCCGGGCAGTGACAGATGCCCTATATGCCATGGCGCACCGCTACATCCGCTTCCCCGTGGACCGGGCCAGCCAAGATGCCCGGGCCGTGGGCTTCTCTGCCGTTGCCGGGTTCCCCATGGTCCAGGGCGCGATCGATGGGATGCACGTCGCCGTGCGGCCACCTGCAGATAACAGGGCCGTGTTCACTAATAGGAAGGGGACCTATTCGATGAACGTACAGGTGGTCTGCGACCACCGCATGATGATCCTGCACGTCTGCGCCCGTCACCCAGGCAGTGTACACGACTCATTCGTGTTGTCGCGGTCATCCATCCCCGGCATGTACGAGGGACGCCATCCCCGGCTGAGGGGCTGGTTGCTGGGCGACAGGGGCTACCCATTGCGATCGTGGCTGATGACGCCTATACGGAGGCCACGCAATGAGGCGGAGAACCGCTACAATGATGCCCATGTAGCGACAAGGGGAGTGATCGAGAGGTGCTTTCGCGTGCTGAAGATGCGTTTCAGGTGCCTGGACCTCTCTGGGGGCGCCCTCCAGTATCGGTCAGATAGGGTCGGCCGCATCATTGTGGTGTGCTGCGTCCTGCACAACATAGCCCAGCAGAGGGGCGATGTGCCGCAGGCAGAGGAGGGCGGAGTGGAGGAGCAGCAGGAAGAGGCCCAGTCCTCCTCAGATGAGGGGGATGGGGGCAATGGTCAGGGCAGACGGGGTAGACACAGGCGGGTGGCTGTCCACCGTTACCGGCTGGCCCAGCGGGCACGGGACAGACTGATAGACGCCCGCTTCACTGACTAGATGGGCGTGGGAATCGGGTAGTATGGCCACAGACCGCACACCATGGCAACAGCCGACCACCCACACCTCCCACCCATCCACCCACCCAACACCCTCACTCCCCTCCCCAACCCCACCCACCCCACCCGCATGCACACCACCCCCCCCACCCCCCCCCATTGCCGATCCACCTGCGGCACAACGGGCCGGGCTCACACAGTTGCGGGTGGACGCGTGTCTATCGCAGGACATGGAGGATGATGACAACCCGCCCTGCGATGAGCTCCTGGCTCTACATCGTTGGACTATGTCTGACCCATGGCCACAGTACCACCATCCACCCGGACCATCCCTGCATGCGGCTGTGACACTGCAGCGCACGGTCCCGTCCTCTGCCCGGGGGATGTTGATGGCGGCCCAGGGGGAAAGGGGCAGACTCACCTGGGGCTGAGGTAAGACCACCCCTCACACACACACTTGCGCTCAACGTACATGACACCCCCGCACACTTTGGACAGAGCACAAAGGCAGCTTCGGTAGGTGTAACATTGACTTTAATAACCAAAGGAGTTCATGAACGTGCCCTAGCCCCTAAAACTCATCTGTGCCCTGCACCCGTGCCAACTTACTCAGTGTCTAATTGTTTGGCCTTACGGGCCCTTTGACTACGTCTACGTGGTTCCCCAGACGGTACAGCAGAACTGGAGGTGGACTCCTGTGATTCCTGCCCTCTGACACTGGATCCCTTTGGCGGCCGTTTCCTGGGGCGTCCTGGCCTAGATGGGCCAGGCTGCGGCCCGGGCAACTGGGATGGCGAGCTGCCAGCCTGTCCTGCCCGTTGCCCACCCGATGCACCTGGGACGGAAGGGGGGGAGTCCGAGGTGTCGCGGTGTACCGGGACCTCCCGTACAGAGGGAGCCGGGATGGACCACACCACCTCCTCCTCCCTCGGGGTGCCCGATGGCCCCCAGGCCTCTACATGGGTGGGGGATGCGAACGGACTGGCCATCCGACGCCCCCCCCCCCGACATCTGGCGCTGCCAGTCCTGGAGGCCCGTGCTGGTATCGACAGGGGTCTGCAGGTTTGCAGCCATGGAGCCCAGGGGGTTGGCAAACCCTGTCTGTGACAGTGCGACGCCGGCTCGCACATGGCCACTGGCGCCGATGCCCTCAGCGATGGCCTGCAGAGACTGGGCCATGGCCTGCTGAGACTGGGCCATGGCCTGCAGAGACTGGGCTATGGCGTTGAGCGCCTCTGCCATCTGGCGCTGGCACTGGCTCATGGCCTCCTGTGAGAGGGCAGCCATTTCCTGGGCCACAGACGCCGCCTGCACGGAAGGCCCCAGGCCTCGCAAACCGTTCCCCATGTCTGACACCGTCGCACCCATTGCCTCCACCGCGGACGCCACCCGTGCGGTGTCAGCCTGGGTGGCACGCATGACCGGCACCACTCCCAGCTCCTGGACGCGGGTGGACTCCTCCACCTGCGACCGCAGCCGCCGCAAGCCGCCCGTCACCCTCTTCGCTCGTCTCCGGGTCGGTGGTTGCATCGGATCTATGTGTGGGTGTGGTAACTGCAGGAACCCGGGATCCATCTGGGCGGCAGATGTTTGCTTGGGCTGGGCTGCCCTCCGACCGCCCGGTCCCTCTGCTGCTCCTACCTCCACCTGCTGTACCGGGACGGCTGTGTTGTGCGCACCAGTGAGTGTACCAGGCGCCTCATCACTAAAGTGCCCAACCGTGGTGAGTGTTTCTGCGATGGTGGAGGGTGTTGGTGACAGCAGTGGCGTTGTGTCGTGCTCTTCGTCCCACTCTGAGTCCATGGCACTTTGGGGTGGGGGTTCGTCTCCACCCATCCACTCTGAGTCACTGTCCGGTATTTTGTCTTCCTGGGAAGTGCTGTCCCGGGTAGGGGTGTCCTGGGTAGTGCTGTCCCGGGTAGGGGTGTCCTGGGTAGTGGTGTCCTGGGTAGTGGTGTCCTGGGTAGTGGTGTCCTGGCTCGGATGTGACGGGGGCCTGTGGCTGCCCCCCTCGTCGCTGGGTGGTCGCTCCCGCACGTGACGGGGGTGTCGTCTCCCTGTTGCTCCAGGTCTCTCCGTCTCCCGTGGTGTGCGAGGGTCATCCTGCGGGCGTCGCATGCTGGAGGGTGCGGGTCTCTCCGTCTCCTGTGGTCTCCGAGGGGCATCCTGCGGGCGGTCTGCATCTGCGGGGATGGGTGCCTGGACGTTTGGTCCTGCGATACACAATGAAGCATGCATGGTTAGACATCAGGCAGTGATCAGGTGATACGGGGGAGGGGGATATAGGGGAGGGGGGATATGGGGACGGGCTGTCGGTGGCTCACTCGCTAGTACGCCCCCGACCTCTGCATCAGCAACCTCCCGGTCCTCAGGTCCGCCAGCCAGTTCCAGGGCCCTTTCCTCGTGTACGGTCAGTGGCCTCTCATCAGCGGGCCCTCCTCCAGTCCTCACATGCTCCCTATTGTTGTGTGCGTGCTTCTCCTGTGGGGGGGGGGGGTGGGGGGCAGGGGTAAAAGGCAACAGTGTTAGGCAGGTATATGAATGCACGCCATCGGTTGCGCGTGCATTGCAGAGGTTAAGGTTCGGGCTGGATTCACTTGGGGATATGGGGGATATGGGGGAGGGGGGATATGGGGGAGGGGGGATATGGGGGAGGGGGCATATGGGGGAGGGGGGATATGGGGGAGGGGGGATATGGCGGAGGGGGGGATATGGTGGAGGGGGGGATATGGGGGTATGGGGGAGGCTCACCCTGCCTGCTCTGACGAGGTCGTTCACCTTCTTGTGGCACTGGGTGCCTGTCCGTGGTGTCAGGGCCACAGCGGTGACGGCCTCTGCCACTTCCCTCCACAGACGCCGGCTGTGGCGTGGGGCAACTCTGCGGCCGTACCCGGGATACAGGGCGTCCCTCCTCTGCTCCACCGCGTCCAGGAGCGCCTCCACATCGCGTGACTCGAACCTCGGGGCTGAGCGACGGCCAGCCATCCAGTCGGGTGTTGCGGTCGGGTGTTCCGGTCGGGTGGGGGGGAGCAGCCTTATGAGCCGTCACGCCGTGCAGCACGTATGATGCTGCACGGCGTGAACCACTGCGCAAGCGCGGATCCCGTTACTTTTCTGCTAGCCCTTTTCGGGCCGGAGACTATCGACCCATTTTTCCGACGTGACGCAAGTCAGATTTGCGCCGTTTTTTGTGCCGATCGGCGGACTTTCCGCCGATAACGGAGAATTTTGCCCCTGGACTCTGTTTTTTGCGTGTTAAATCGCGCCCATTGTATTGGTCCTTTGCTTGAAATATGTGCAAACATTCTGGCAATAGGTCTACACAATATATTTCAAAGAAGATGCTGCTGATGTATTTCTCAACTCAATTTCCAATCTGTGCTTCAAAATCGATTCTCCCAGGGGTAAAATTGGATTGCGTCCATTGTCGGGCACAGGGGTCAGCATTTAGGTCAATCCTGTACAAGGTTCTGTTGAGGCAGACAGCACACAAACTCTGAGCTACCTCCTTAATTCCACAATTACAGTGTATAGTGCAGTGGCAAACATGCTGTTAACTGGCTGCATGCCCGCCAGTGTGCGGGCTCGCATGTGTATCACCTAGCTTGCACATTTTTAAGGCAACTTGAACCTCTGGGAAGTTACACTCACTAGTCCAAAGCTAGTACTAACTTTCTTTGTCAGAATTGGCTGCAAGGTAAAGGACCCAAATGGAGCAATAGGCAAGAGAGAGTGCCTCTTAGCTTTCAGGTCTTGTGTTGAAAGCCTTTTAAGAGATCGATAGAAGGTGACAGGTCATGGCGCCATTCTCCGAAATGGAGACTAAGTGTTCGCGCCATCATGAACGTCGTCGCGTTTCATGACGGCGCGAAACGGGCACGGGGACGACCGATTCTGGCCCCCACAGGGGGCCAGCACGGCACTGGAACAGTTCACGCTGCTCCAGCCTCCCTTACCGGCGCCAAATGGGCACCGTGCCAACCCGTGCATGCGCCGGGGACTTCTTCAGCACGCCGGCCCCGACGCAACATGGCGTGGGGGTTCAGGGGCCAGCCGCGCAACAAAGTAGGCCCGGGTGGGAGAGGCTGGCCTGCCGATCGATGGGTCAGTGGCCAGACCCAATCGGAGGCCCCCCCGGTGAAGGAGCGCTTTTCCCCACCCCACAGGCAGCCCCCCGACCCTACGCGCAGAGTTCCCGCCGGCTGCGAGCAGGGGTGAACGGCGCCGGCGGGACTCTGCCGTTTCCACGCAGCCACTCGGCCCATCCGGGCCAGAGAAACTGCGGCCCGGCCGTGGACAGCAGCCCGCGACGCGCCAAACACGTCGGCGCGAATGGCGCTGATTCTCCGCATCTCGGAGGCTCACGCACCGGCGTCAGGGTGGCGTGGCGTGGTTGCGCCGATTCTCCGGCCCGGCGTGGGGATGGGAGAATCGCGCCCCTGGTTTCCACAAGGTGAGAGGGGATAAAGGTATTCGGAGTGGGTACCAGGGAGGCCAATTCACAGTGTCTGGCCCCGAGAACCTGGCAGCTGTGCCACAAGAAGTTCAACGATCTCAAACGAGCAGTCAAGGTCATTTAATGCATCTTCACGTGACATTGCCTACCCACTGCACCACCAACCGCTCACAATGTTCAAAACATACCATGAATGCTACCTCCCCCCCCTCCAAACCCCCCTGCCCTGCATCACTCACCCATCAGTAATCTCTGGAAATCAAGCTCAGGCTTCACAATTAAATACTCTTACCCTCTTATGCATGTTCCAATGCTGCTCGCGTGACACCAACTTATTGTTGGCTGCATTCACAAACCTTCAGCTATTCAGATTTGGCAGGCAGATTACCCAAACGTAATCACTGACATACCTCCTTCTTTCATGCAGGACAAGATGGCCCTTAAAAAGATGGCTTCTTTTTTCATGGTTTAAGTCAAAAATGCACTGCAATGGGTCTTAGCAGAATAGCAGATGGATTAAAAGGGGAGGAATTGTGGAGCAACTGTGGTAGTGGCATGATATTAAGGGAAGCAGAATCTCAGTAGCTTTCATGGACAGCCTGTCCAAAGTCACTTTCTGCTTCCTCCTCCTCCTGATGTTGGCTTCCAAGCAGCTGGTCTCTGGTTCATCTCTGGTAGCCCAAAGACGGTGGGAATGGCTGACTGCACCAGGACAACGGCATTGTGGCTGCTTCCCAGATAGCCAACATCCATCAATATGATGTACCATGCACAGCCGCATGCTAGGCACATATGGAATAGTAGCCCTTGTGGTTCCTGTACCTCTCCCCATTTCTGCATGCATGAAGTTGACAGCTTCTTGAACCATTGGGAATCCCATTATCCTGTTGAAACCATATTCCTGCTCCTCCTGCTTCTCTCTTGTAAGATGGACGATGAATAACTCCAGCACGGCAGCACAGTGGTTAGCACAGTTGCTTCACAGCTCCAGGGTCCCAGGTTCGATTCCCAGCTTGGGTCACTGTCTGTGCGGAGTCTGCACGTTCTCCCCGTGTCTGCGTGGGTTTCCTCCGGGTGCTCCGGTTTCCTCCCAAAGTCCAAAGATGTGCAGGTTAGGTGGATTGGCTATGCTAAATTGCCCTTAATGTCCAAGAAAAAGGTTAGGTGAGGTTACTGGGTAACGGGGATAGGTTGGAAGTGTGGGCTTAACTGGAGTGCACTTTCAAAGGGCTGGTGCAGACTCAATGGGCCGAATGGCCTCCTTCTGCACAGTAAATTCTATGCACTCCCCTCCCGTGGCATACAGAGTTGTCCTCACCAATGTCATGGTTGATGGAAAATTGTTGGTTATGTCATCTGATGCTGCCTGAAAGGAGCTGTTTCCATGAAGGTTGAGGGTGATAGTGACCTCCCAATAGGCATTGGCAAGCTTTCTGTACCCAGGGCAGAAAACCCCTCTGACCTCCCTATCAAGATGCAGCAGCACTCTCTTCTAAAGCTAACACGTCACCAAATCTCCTCCAAAACTCACCACTTCCACAAACAACATAAGAAAGAACATAAACTAAACACACCTCATCTGCAAGTTGGATGGTTGGCCCTTTAAATAATAAACTTGTGAAAGCTGTCCATGGTGCAGCTGAATGCATGTTCAGATGAGATTGATGAGGACAGTGTTAATTTGATCTAAGAGGCTGTTTGATATCACATGCTTGTGGTGTTGGGTGCTCTGGTGCACAGATGAGCCAACACAGTTGTATGTGGTACAACTCTATTTTATTTTAACTCTTATAATACAGTTCGTTCTGGATACTCTGCACGTGCTGTCTCCCTGAGTGTGTTTGGTAACAGATCTGTCCTGGTCCTCCTCTGCAGCAAATACCGACCACCGGGGGTCGTGTCTGTGCTTTTATATCTTTCTGTCATTGGTTGTGGTGTTGTGTGTTCTGATTTGTCTGTTGGTGTGTCTATCATGATGTGTGTGTTTGAATATCATGACATCCCCCCTTTTTACAAAGATATGTGCCTACGTGGTTATAAATATAATTGTGTCGTGAGTGCATCTAAGAGTGTGTGTGTGTGTTCTGTACAGCGTGTGTATATGACGTAACTATTTACATGGGGCGATGTCGGGTGCGTCACACTAACAAGGTTGTACCATAACAAAACTTGGATGCGAGAGAAAAAAAAAACTTGAACATTGGTCTGGTCAGACGATATCTGGAACAATAAACAACAACAGGTTATAATACAGAAGTGTTTGACTTTTTGAACGTATGAACAGCGTTATAAGTCCAGTCTAATGGGTGACCGCCTCAAGAATGGGCTGGTCCTCAAGCCGGTTCAGCTGTGGAGATTTGGGGTCACACTGGTTCACCTTGGACTGTTGGAGGTGATGCTGTTGCCGAAGTCTCTACTTTACCATTTGTTGTACTTCGTGCAGTGCTTGGTTTTTTCATTCGTGCAAATATAACATTCAACATCTTTGTTAGTGGTGCCTTGGCTGTGGTTTGGTTCTGGTGGCGATGGAAGGGGCATGATCCGTGGCATCTCCACGAAGTCATCCTTGGGAACCAGTGGAGGATCCGGCGTGTGCGTACGGTTCAGTTGCGAGCGTGGAAGGCGGCGCAAAGCTCGCTGATTGCGCCTACGCACCAATCCATCCGCCCTGCATGCCAGGAACAAGGTGGAGTCTTTTTCTTTTTATGTTTGTGGTGGACGGCATCTTGTAGCCGATGGGTCGTTGCCATCGAAGTAGCACCATCACTAATATCATGCAAGGCGATGACTGTGCCAGATGTGGAAGTTGGCCGAGACCGTGCACGCTGGTTCCGGCCACCTGCTGTGCCGGAAGGGCGACTCCGCAGAGAAACGTCGAAGCATGTCGCCTTGGATAGAGAATTGTTGCTCGCATCAACGTCTGGCGATGGCGCAAATTGGTGTGTCCATCTTGGACCGCCGGTGCTGGTTGCCACTGCCGACCCAGTGGGACTTCCACGCGATCCATTCCCTGTCGCCGTGGCATCCGCCGTCACCCTGAGCGTGCCATCACCGAGGCCGCGACACCGCCCGTCCGGAGCAAGGTCTGGCGTGCGCAAATCAGAGTCGGCGCTTGGCTGCTCCACATCTGGAGTCCGGTCTGCCTTCCGTCGATGCCCCCGGTCCGGAGTCCCAACAGGTTCACTGGAGGCAGCCGAGATTCCCTGAAGCTGCACTTCTGGAGTCGGAACATGCAGGAATGCACCAACCAGTGGAGAGGGTCGAGCCATCGAGGGTGGAAGCGGTGCGCCACCACCGCAGTCGTCAGTGGTCCCACCGTGATCATCGAGTGCCTCGGTACGCACTAGGCGAGGTCTGTCACCTTGCACCTTTTGCATGGGAAGTGGGATGCTGTCGTCACTCGTCTCACATCCCGTGGATAGATCCTCATTAGCAGCTTGCTGTTCACTAGGGTTGGGTAAATTGTCAGAGTTTTCATCTGGTGGTGCACACCATGTCGGTGGACTGTCATTGTCTTGCTGTTGTCCTTCATTTGGGCTTTTCTTCTTTGGAATTTTAAATCTTCCCCCAGACATTGCAGAACCTTGTTAATTACCCCCAAATTCTCCCATATGTATGGTCTCGAATATAGGATCCAATGTTTCTATCGACATTGTACTATTTTCCAAAGAACATTCCGTTTCACTTTTCTTCGCAGGTACCTCATATGTATCTTTGTCTAATGTACATGCCTTCATGGTCTCTGGGTCTGATTTTGCTGGGACTGGCATGGTCACAGTCTCTCTTTTACTGTTCTCAATTGCCCACATTATACTCCCCATACATAACTGCTTAATCACTGGGGTTAGTGTGGTACAATGGATAATCGGGTCGACCTTATCTGCATCTTCACCATTAGTGGAAAGCACACTTGGTTCACTTGAAACTGCTGTGGGTTTTAAATTCGTTATCTGGCTACTCGATGTCGGTGTCCTCGGGATTCTTGCTCCAATGTTCTGCTCAATAATCAGTGGAGTGTGTATAGGTTCAATGCAATTAATGTTCCCCTCAAGGTTTGAAGAGTCATTACTGACTAACTGCTGGTCTCCGAAGTTGGGATTTTGCGGCGTTGTGTTGAAGGGAGACATTTGTCCCTGCTGTAGATATGATTCAGGTTGTGTTATTTCCATTACCTGAGGATCAATGTCTTGTCCATTTTTTCGATCCGTACTAAAACACTGGCAATTCTCAGTCTGCTCCTTGCAAGTTAAACATTCAATTAATTTCGTTAGCAAATCCTCAGCATCCTTCTGTGGCCGTGCAGCATTATTAATCTCTGTTCGGCTATAATGATCCTGAAGGTCAGCGCATAAACCTTTTTTCTTCGGGCTTGGACGAGGCGATTCCTTTGGCTTGTCTTCAGTTGGGCTTGAACAGTCTTCAGCGCTGTGCCCTTCATTGTAGCATGAGAGACCGTCATGGTCATGCTGCTGTGTAGTGGAGCATGGTAGGCTGTTATAGCCTTCTTGCTGTTCACGTGAGCATGGCAGACTTGCATCGTCTGCCGCTGGTTGGTCAGGAGAGGTTGCTAGACCCTCATGGTCTTGTTCCTGCAAGGACTGCACATTGGAGTCTTGCGTTGCTTCTATCGTGGAGGCTGTCCACGAGCTCTCTGTGGAGGCTTGTGACACTGGAGTCACTTCTTGTTCGTGCAAGGACTGCGCTCTGGAGTCTTGCGTTGCTTCTATCGTGGAGGCTGTCCACGAGCTCTCTGTGGAGGCTTGTGACACTGGAGTCACTTCTTGTTCGTGCAAGGACTGCGCTCTGGAGTCTTGCGTTACTTCTATCGTGGAGGTTGTCCACGAGCTCTCTGTGGAGGCTTGTGACACTGGAGTCACTTCTGGTTCATGCGAGGACTGCACTCTGGAGTCTTGCATGTCTTCTTTCATAGAGTCGGGAACGTTGAGCGGGACGTGGACCACGCTCTGTGTGGCAGCAGGGCGCTCTCCGTGTGCTTGCACCGCTCCCTGTCTGTTAATGTCAGGCTGCAGCATCATCCGGTACTGATAAGTTGGAACGTCATATCTGCTGGATTGAAGATCCTCAAATCCGAAAAATGAATCCGCATCTGCGTCGGATTCAATGTGGGGGCCGCCAATGTGCAACACGAAAGGTTCGTCCGAGTCATAGTCGTATAGGACCACGGAGCTATCATTGGGCTCGCGAGGTCCGGAAACACTGTAAAGATCGTCATCGAAGTATTCGAGGTCGGAATCATCGGCTTGTGCGTAGGTAACTGCTTGTCGGAGGGTTCTTCGGAGGTCAAATTCATCTCCTGGGTCAATTTGCGGCAATGTGCTGTCATTCCAGGTGAGGGAAGGTTGTTTTACAGCTTTAACAGATTTTTGTTTTTTTGATTTGGGACGTTTCCCTTTTAAATTGGATTTGGGACATTTCCCCTTTAAATTGGTGCAGTCTGGGGCCTCTAACATCCTGACGCTCGGTATGTAGCACGTAGGAAGCGACTGCGCATGCTCAGATCGCTGTTCCTTTACCGATGGCCGTTTTCTTGACTGCGCATGCGCAGCATCTCGCGCATGCGCAAACAAAACTTCCGGTTCTGCACACTGCTCGCGCAACTGTGCTAGCGTGATACCTTTAGCAAGATGGCCGCCGACCTCGACCCAGCCCTCTCTCAGGCCCGGGATTTCGGCCTCTGGGAATTCGGGCTCCGGGATCCCGGCCACGAGGTGAGTACTGCCGCTTTTCTTACCTTTACTTGCCGATTGGATTGCGTTTTTTTTACAGTACTTGGAGAATTTGTCCAGGACTGCCTGGTAATCGTACCTTTGCTGCCTCCTGAAGAACCTGAACCTTGTGAATATTTCTCTTGCCCTTGCACCGGCGATGGTGAGGAGAAATTCAATTTTTTCGCTATCATCCAGGTCTTGGAGTTCAGCTGCCACCAGGAACAATTCGAACCATTGCCGGAATCGCCGCCAGTTTTCGCGGAGATCGCCGTAGCACTGGAGCGGCTGCGGAACCGGGAGCTCTATCATTTTGCCTGGGCACTGCTGGTTGTCTCTGTACACTGAGGTATGCCGGCAGGTATCGATCCACTCCTGTACCATGTGGTGTTGGGTGCTCTGGTGCACAGATGAGCCAACACAGTTGTATGTGGTACAACTCTATTTTATTTTAACTCTTATAATACAGTTCGTTCTGGATACTCTGCACGTGCTGTCTCCCTGAGTGTGTTTGGTAACAGATCTGTCCTGGTCCTCCTCTGCAGCTAATACCGACCACCGGGGGTCGTGTCTGTGCTTTTATATCTTTCTGTCATTGGTTGTGGTGTTGTGTGTTCTGATTTGTCTGTTGGTGTGTCTATCATGATGAGTGTGTTTGAATATCATGACAATGCTGAAAGCTTCCAGGGCAGGCATAGCACACTCATGCCATTTACCAGCATGCTGTGCCATCCAGGCCATGGCGGAAGTAGCTAGAAATGGTGCACCCGCCATTTTCTGCAACGGTGCTTTTATAGAGCCAGCTCCAGTGCTGCGAGGTGGTTGAAATTTTCCGACGCTGGTGTTTTCCCCTGGCCTCAGTAAAAGTGTTATTTTTATTAACTCATCTCCTGCTTCCTTCAAGTGCTACCTCAATGGGAGCAGGATGTTTGAATATATCCTGCTGCTCCATTGTGAGGGCTCCTTGACAAAGCTGCAGAGATGCACCTCCTTTTGACAAGCCATGAAATTGTCCTACATCTATTGGCAGCATTGTGGCCTCTGTGGCAAGTTCTGTGGAAAGTGAAGGGCCGAGATCAATTATGAAAGCAAAATGTGAAGGATGGGTTTAAAAACACTTCCTTAGAAGTCAGTGTTAGATTGAAGTTGGTGCCTTTTGGATCACCACTTACCCACTTACCAAATGGGTGAGCTGTTAGACCAGTTTTGTTTTTGGTGTAATCAATTGCAGAAGTGGCAGAAACTTAGGAAATTTCTGTGCATTCGAACCGCACACCTTTGCAAATGATCTCCTGGGGGGCTTTGACAGGTATAAGATTTGCCGATGATCAGGGAAATTTGTGTTCAATGCAGCAACTGCAGGACAGTACTCAAATGTGCTTAAAATAGAAACAACTTTTCTCTATTTTTCAGTATGACAACAACATTGTACAATGTTGTACGTGCTTAAGACAACAAAGCATTCAGCTCTCTAGATGGGGGTGAATTCTCCACCTCCCTCGCCACATGTTTCTCGGCGTGCACCGTCACTGGTAGAGGGATTCTCCGTTCCCACCGCTGACCCATAGGATTTCCCATTGTAGTTACCCCATGCCGCCGGGAAACACAGAGGCAGGGGTGCGCTGCCGACGGAATAGAGAATCCTGCCGGTGAAGGATTCACTCCCATGAAAGTATGCTCTGGGACACTAACAAATGAACCCTTTGGGCTTTTTTCTGAATTTCCCTTCACCGTGGTTTTAGTGCGAAAGTTAGAAAGAAAGAGTTGCATTTATACTGTGCTTTTCATGAGCTCTGGATGTTTCAAAATGCTTTATAGCCAATTAAGTACTTTTGAAGTCTAGTTACAGTTGGTAGTTGCAGTTTAGTACCAATCTACACACAGCAAGCTCCCACACGACAGCAAGAATAATGACCAGATAAACTGCTTCACTGATACTGGTTGAGAGATAAATATTGGCCAGGGTACAGGGGAGAACTCTCCTGCTCTTCTTCATATAATGGGATCTTTGCATCCACCTGAGGGGAAAAATGGTGCCTCAGTTTTAGTGTCTCATCCTAAATGGTCCGTCAACAAATTATCTAAAACAAGGTATCTTTGCTCAAATAATAAAGAGAGGAATTTAAGAAGAATGTCTTAAATGGTTGTGAACTGGTATCCCATAGTGAAATTGCAGGGCAGTGGTAAATCGCATAAAGGTAAAATGTATGAATTTGTGCTTCCTGCTTAGAGATTCAGGAGCACATATCAGGAATTTGAATGTGGAAGTAGCAGGCTCTGGAAAATTTTCCATTCTTATGATATATTCTGCACCATTTATTTTTCAATCATCTGATAGGGTTGCATTTTCTATCATCTAATCTTCGGCGGGATTCTCCGACGCCCACCGTGTCGGATAATCGCCGGGGGGCGGCATGAATCCTGCCCCCGCCTGCTGCCGAATTCTCCGGCGCCGGGGATTTGGCGGGGGCAGAAATCGCGCCGGTCGGGGGCTGTTGGCAGCGCCCCCCCTCCCCAGCGATTCTCCGGCCCGCGATGGGCCGAGTGGCCACCCGTTTTCGGCCGGACCCGCCGGCGTATGTTATGACAGGTGTTTACCGGCGGGCCGGACCTGGCTCCGTGGGGGCGCGGGACCTGGGGGGGTGGGGGGCGCGGGGGTATCTGGCCCCAGGGGTTGCCCCATGGTGGCCTGGCCCACGATCGGAGCACACTGATCCGCGGGCGGACCTCTGCCATGGGGGCACTCTATTCCTCCACGCCGGCTGATGTAACAGTCGGCGATGGCCGGCGCGGAGATGAACCCCCCCCTGCGCATGCACTGGGATGTGCCAGCGCACGCTGACGCTCTCGCGCATGCGCCAACTCGTGCCGGCCGGCGGAGGCTCTTTGGCGCCGGTTGGTGTGGCACCATGCGCCTTCCGCACCAGCCGGCGCAGTGCAAACCACTCCGGCGCCTGCCTAGCTCCTGAAGGTGCGGAGGATTCCACGCCTTCCGGGGGGCCCGACGCCGGACTGGTTCACACCACTCCTTGGCGCCGGGACCACCCGTCCCGCTGGGTAGGGGAGAATCCCGCCTCTTGTGTTTTGCTATTTGTGAGGTGTTGTTTTCTTGCTTAAAACTAATTGGATCTGCAGGGCTGCATTAAAACTGGCGACTCTAAAAACGTGTTGGAAATTAAAAAAAAAAAACTGATTAAACGCCACAAAGGCAGAAGCTCAATGCAAAGGGTGACTCCTGAACGTCAAAGTTAGCAGATATCTCCACATCCTCTTTGACCACAGGCGAGGTTCCAGAGGACTGGAAAATAGCCAATGTTGTTCCTTTGTTTAAGAAAGGAAGCAGGGATAATTACGTAAATTATAGGCCGATGAGCCTGACATCACTGTGGGGAAGCTTTTGGAAAAAATACTGAGGGACAGGATATATGCACATTTGGAGGAAAATGGACTAGTTAGTGACAGGCAGCGTGGTTTTGTATGGGGAAAGTTGTGGCTCACCACTTGATTGAGTTTTTTGAAGAGGTAACAAAGAAAATTGCTGAGGGAAGGGCTGTGGATGTAGTTTATATGTTTATCTGGCGTTTGACCAGGTCCCACATGGCAGACTGGTACAAAAACTAAATTCACCTGTAATTCGGGATGGGCTGGCTAGATCGATACAGAACTAGCTTGGTTATAGAAGTCAGAGAGTAACAGTGGAAGAGTGTTTTTCAGAATGGAGATCTGTAGCTAGTGGTGTTCCGCAGGGATCAGTGCTGGGACCTCTGTTGTTTGTAGTATATATAAATGATCTGGAGGAAGTTGTGGACGGTCTGATTTGTAAGTTTGCGGGTGACACGAAGATTGGCAGAGTTGCTGATGGTGCCGAGGACTGTCAGAGGATACAACAGGATACAGATAGATTGGAAACTTGGGCACAGAAATGGCAGATGGAGTTTAATCCGGACAAATATGAGGTGATGCATTATGGAGGATCAAATCTAGGTATGAATTATACTGTAAATGCCAGAACCCTTAGGAACATTAACATACAGAGGGATCTGGGCGTGCAGGTCCACAGTTCCCTAAATGTAGCAACACAGGTACCAATGTGATTAAGAAGGCATACAAGCGTTCATCAGCCGGGGCAAAGAGCACAGGAGTGGGAAATCATGTTGCAGCTATATAAAATCTTGGTTAGGACACATTTGGAGTATTGCATGCAGTTCTGGTCACCACGTTATCAGGAGGACATAGAAGCTCTGGAGAGAGTGCAAAAAGGTTCACCAGGACGTTGCCTGGCCTTGAGGGTGTTGGCTATGAGGAGAAGGTGAATAAACTAGGATTGTTTTCACTGGAATGACAGAGATTGAGGGGAGACCTGATAGAGGTCTCCAGAATTATGAGAGGCATAGACAGGGTTGATAGTCAGAGGCTTTTTCCGAGTGTGGAAGAATCAGTTACAAGGGGGCACAGGCTCAAGGTGATAAGTGGAAAGTTTAAGGGAGGTGTGCGGGGTACGTTTTTCATGCAGAGAATGGTGGGTGCCTGGAACACGCTGCCAGAGTATGTGGTGGAAGCAGGCACAGTCACAACATTTTTTTTGTTACAAATTTAAAATGCCCAATTCTTTTTTTTTCAATTGAGGGGCAATTTAGCGTGGTCAATTCACCTACCCATTTTTGGGTTGTAGGGGGTGAGATCCACACAGATACAGGGAGAATGAGCAAACTCCACACGGACAGTGACCCGGAGCCGGGTTCAAACCTGGGTCCTCGCCGCCGACATTAGCAACATTTAAGAGGCATCTGGATGGGTACATGAATAGGGAGGAATTAGAGGGATAAGGACCGAGTAAGGGCAGAAGGTTGTTTTTTTTAGTTAGGGCAACATGATCGGCACAGGCTTGGAGGGCCGAAGGGCCTGTTCCTGTGCTGTAATTTTCTTTGTTCTCTGTTCTTAAACTGAGACCCATTGTTGAAACTGAAAACTAACGTGTGCTTGTTTGCTTTAAGGGATCTAACAGCTGCCCAGGTTGCTTGAGAAAAAGTGACGAATGAATAGCTATCCAACTTATCATCAATAACTAAGCTCTGGACTTTCTGAAGCATCTAAGGGCCCTGGAAGGAAGACAGGGCCACCAGAGAAGGAAGACCACCTAAATAAGCCAGTGTTATCAAGATCTTTTAAGGATTACTTGTCTGTACTAGGTTAAAATAGATGGAAGAAAAATCACTGTACAAAGAGGAATGGAAACTTCTGATTAAACCAGTGCTGTCATGAAATTCTGTTTATTAACAAGTGAAACATATGTATCAATCCAATAGTTTACAATTGAATAAACATTACATAATTATATTTTTAAAAGAGGAAAATTCTCTTTGTTTTCATAACTAGGGAGCATAGCCTCAAAATAAAAATAAGGGGAAGTAGATTTAGGACTGAGCTCAGGAGGAACTACTTCACCCAAAGAGTTGTGAATCTATGGAATTCCCTGCCCAGTGAAGCAGTCGAGGCCCCTTTATTAAATGTTTTCAAGATAAAGATAGATAGTTTTTTGAAAAATAAAGGAATAAAGGGTTATGGTGTTCGGGCGGGAAAGTGGAGCTGAGTCCACAAAAGATCAGCCATGATCTCATTGAATGGCAGAGTAGGCTCGAATGGCCAGGTGGCCTACTCCAGCTCCTCGTTCTTATGTTCATATGTTTCATCCTCCTCTGTCCTGGGATCCCTTATTGTAAACTTTTACAGATAGCTGGTCAACACTGAATGAGAAGTTGCGAATTAAGCTTGGTTAAATCAGACAGGATTGTCATTATCTTGTGTAGCAGCTATTCCGCTACTTATATAAATTGGAGGTTAGTGATAAATATATTTAATGATTGAAAACATTCTTATTGTTTCTTTGAATTTTTAAAATTTTTCTTTTGGTGGGGTCATGTTTAAATGAATCAAAAATAGCAGAACCAACATTGGTATGTACATATTGTTAAGGTATGACTCCCAAACAAACCAATTATTTTCCTTTCCCAGTATAAAATAACAGTCCTTTGGACCTTACATCATATTACATATTTGCTTGATGTCTTCCTAAAATATGGTTTGTGACAATCTATTCCCATCCTATTAGTGGTAACAAGGCAATATTGTGCATTCCAAGGGTTACATTATTTGCATAAGATCAAGCATCCAGGACAACAAAAACAGATCGCAGTGGATGTATTAGAAATGGATCAACAAATTTTATCTGAAAATGTGTTACAAGAAATTACATCTGCTGTGTGGCAGCCTACTCGATTACTGTCAAACAAGCTATAACTTACAATAAAGGCTGTAAATGATGCACTATTTTCCAATTGATTTCCTGCTATTGTTGGGAAATTTCATTGATCTTATTTTATGAAATAAATAGACGAACACTGAAAGATTAGAATGATACATAATTTACTGCCAGTTAAGGATTTATTTTTCAATTATTTGCCTGCAAACTGTAATGCACTTTATCAGGCACACAAAACATTGCAACTAATTCCTTGTTATAATTAAGAAAATGTTTTGCATAAAAGGAAAATGGAACTAACTTGTGGCTACTGTGGGGAATATCAAGTGATATACATAGATACATTATGGATGGTCAAACAATACTAAATTAATTACACATGGATCTGCACTTTATATAAGGTAGCAGGGTAATTTGACATCTCAGAGGGTGGTCACCCTTGTCTTTTTGTGAATCACTCCAAGCCTAGGTAAGGATTCCGTGCTCAGGGTTACGTGCCATGGCCATTGGCAGAATCAACAGGCAGGATTCTCTGTCCCGCCGCACCAGAATGCTCCGCATCTTTGGGGGCCGAGCCCCAACCTTAAGAGGCTAGGCCGGCGCTGGACGAATTTCCGCCCCGCCAGCTGGCGGAAAAGGCCTTTGGTGCCCCGCCAGCTGGCGCAGAAATGACATCTCCGGGCGGCACATGCGCGGGAGTGTTAGCGGCCGCTGACGGCATTCCCGCGCATGCGCAGTGGAGGGAGTCTCTTCCACCTCCGCCATGGTGGAGACTGTGGCGAAGGCGGAAGGAAAAGAGTGCCCCCACGGCACAGGCCTGCCCGCGGATCGGTGGGCCCCGATCGCGGGCCAGGCCACCGTGGGGGCACCCCCCGGGGCCAGATCGCCCCGCGCCCCCCCAGGACCCCGGAGCCCGCCCGCGCCGCCTTGTCCCGCCGGTAAGAGAGGTGGTTTAATCCACGCCGGCGGGACAGGCATTTTAGCAGCGGGACTTCGGCCCATCCGGGCCGGAGAATTGCGCGGGAAGGCCCAGCAACCGGCGCGATTCCCGCCCCCGCCGAATATCCGGTGCCGGAGAATTCGGCAACCGGCGGGGGCGGGATTCACGCCAAGCGTGAATGTTGTCTGCTGTGGCATGCCCCCGGGATTCTCCTTCTTGCCAGCTGGCCAATGGGGTTTCCCATTGTGGGCAGCCCCACGCCGTCGGAAAATCCCCCAGCTGCCGAGGCAATGGAGATTCCCAACAGCGGAGAATCCAGTTTGGTAGGCATAGTGGGAGAGCTGGGATTTTGAGGGACAATGGCAGCTTTCAGGTGGAGGATCCTTCAGGAAGAGGACCTGTGTTTCCTTTAAGCACACATGAGGAAAGGAATGGGAAACTGGCCCATGTATTCTTTTCCCTAGTTATATTCCACATTGCTCAATGAAATTAAAGTTTGGAGGCTTCTCTGAGAAACAGAAGAGGCAAGCGCAGGGCTGTGAGGTGTAGAGAAATGTGCAGAGAACCTGCCCTTGGGCAGATCACTACTACTGTGTACTTAATGGAAGAAAAGATACACATGCAGTTTTAAAGATCAATGGGTTCAATTTCCGTGGTGATTGTCCTGATCATCTGTCATAAGTTTGACAAAAGATCCATTGAAACTCTGGAGAACTGGTGTAAAAGTCCATTTCTCTGCGGTTTCCATGGATCTTGCATCAAAATTACAATGGACAGATGGAGGGATCCCTGCGGAATTTCAACACCAAGTGTTCAATTCTAATCAGCTTTCAGCAATCTGAGAAGAGCACATCAAGATAGCTTTATCATAAATGAGATACAATATCTGAAGCCTGGTGAGAAACTAGCTTCAAATGAGGCCTATGTCGCACAGCTCATTTATAACACTCCCTTTCCATAGTTAACACATCAATTTGAAATCTGCTCTTCTCAGGCTGTCTCATCAACATCTGGTCACCACTTTAGCAAAAGCTATCTGGCCTCTTGGCAGCCCAATGCACAAATCCCAGCAACAGGCCCAGAAATCCAGCTCACAAGGTGAAGAAAAACTGTCAGCTACTCCAAATAAAATCTTGTGGGTGGTTTAATTTATGAGAGAGTCTTCAAAAATTCCATCCACAGTTACAAGTGAGGCCTTTTAAACACACACAATGTGGCACGCATAGCAAATCCCTTGGTTTCCATCCTTCATGCACAGTGGGAAGTTGGAGTAAGATATGGAGGGAGATTTACGTATTTACACTGAGAACTGAGCACAGAGGATAATTCAAAAGCGAGCGCCATACATCTGGAATAGAATCTGTCTGATTTTAAATTAATGGAAGGAAATTTGCTATTTTTATATCAGACATGTCATCCTCCCTGCTGTTTTACTCTTTGCACTCCATCCAAGTAATGCTTACTGCCTAAGTGGTAAATACAAACATCCACTTTGTGGCCTTCCAGATACTATTTTCGATTATTGAGATAATCTGTACAATTATTGTGATTTCATTATCGTTTGATCACAATCTTTTTAACTCTAACTTCGCGAAATAATACCTGCTGGTCTGATATTTCAGCATTAAAGCTAAAGAAACTAATTACATGGCACAGTGAGCTGGCGCTTAAATGCTATGAAGTGGGTAGTTGCTAGTCATATAAGCAATTTATCACATTGGAAATTCCCTTTCAACCATACCGCAGCCTTCAGATAATTCTTCATAGAGAGGATGGAAAAGTTAGGAAGGAAGATTCATTCAAATATCTTATTGGATTACGCAAGGAGAGTGAAAATCTTGGCGATGTTGAATCCTGTGTGTCATAAGGCACCAGTCGGATCTTATAACTTTGACCCCTCCAAGGTTAAGAGGCAGTGCCCTCATTATCCTACCAAAATCAGATGCCAGTGGCATTATGGAGGTGCCAGGCCTCTTTCCAGAAAGGCAAGAGAGGTGTTGCTCTGTGCCTTTATAAGGGAGCCTATAAAATACATTGAAAATATAAATTTTTACCTTCTGACTTCAGACCATGACAGAGCCCTGGAATTCCATGGGTTAGGCCCGTGCCTTATATTGGCTGGCCTGGGATGATTTACAAGTTCTGAGATTGAGAAACTGGGAATGGAGGAACTTTTAACATGGGAGTCCTGTCTTTGACCATGCCCCACTGACTGTGTTTGAGGCATGATGAGGCTCTAACCCTGAAATGACCTGAATGAATCTCTAATGCAAGGCTGGACCATGGCGTTTCCAGGTCCTGGCCTAACCTAGGATTTATGGTGGAAATATGCTTTTAGAGCCGTAATGATTCATTTGCAAAGCCCCAAATACAGGTTGCCACCTGTCCCCAGTTGAGCCGATGATTGATGAGTGACTAGAGAAATCTCAAGCAGACTTGAAAATAAAATTAATTGAAAATTTGTAGAAGAATTGAACCTCATGATTCTGGTGATGCAGGCTATTAGTTTTCAAAAATCTATATTTTCCTGCATTAAAACACTTTGACCCAAATCATCCAGTCACCAGATTGCTGGAGAGCCAAACATGACTGGAGCTGGACATTGGCACCCTGGGGAAATCCTGATGCCTGGCTAATCCCGGGCTCCCTGCGACCCTCTGTGAATATCTCTGACTGAGTTAGAGTCGGAGGATTTGGACAGTTCCAATTTAGTTACCTCGGAAATTTTAGACACAAAGCTCATGGGGCGCAATTAAGCGGCCTCGTCGCACCCGACTTGGGGTCGGGCCGAGGCCGTTGAATCCCGCAAGAGGCCTCTCGCGGGATTTGCGAGGCTCGAAATGTCTCGTGAGATTCAACGGAATCGCAATCTGGATCTTGCTCTCACTGGGCATGATGCGGGCACACATATTTAAATAATCCATCAGACTAATTTAAATATGCTCTCACCAATTCACTTGGGACCCTGGATTTACCGGCCTCTCCAATGAGGCCTCAACCGGGCGCCGTTTGGTACTGGTTCATAAAGTCTGCAACAGTCGTAATGGTTCCTCAGGGGGTCTCACTGGGGAGTTGAGGCCCCCAGATGGGTCTGGGCAGGGTGCCACCCTGACACTCCCCAGCACCTGGGAACCTTGGCACTGCCAGCCTGGCACCGCCAGTTGCAGTGGAGCTCTCTGAGAGATGATAAGCAGCACGGTAGCATTGTGGATAGCACAATCGCTTCACAGCTCCAGGGTCCCAGGTTCGATTCCGGCTTGGGTCACTGTCTGTGCGGAGTCTGCACATCCTCCCCGTGTGTGCGTGGGTTTCCTCCGGGTGCTCCGGTTTCCTCCCACTGCTCAAAGATGTGCAGGTTAGGTGGATTGGCCATGATAAATTGCCCGTAGTGTCCCAAATTGCCCTTAGTGTTGGGTGGAGTTACTGGGTTATGGGGATAGGGTATGGAGGTGTTGACCTTGGGTAGGGTGCTCTTTCCAAGAGCCAGTGCAGACTCGATGGGCCGAATGGCCTCCTTCTGCACTGTAAATTCTATGATAATCTATGATGAGCTTGGGTGGATTTCTGGTAAAACTGGGATTGGAATATGCAGCAAGAAATGCAGAGCAGTGTCGAGTCGAGGGAATGTGTGAGTGTAACAGCAATCTGGTGATGATTGCCACTCTTTGGAAGGCCTTTAAGATATCCTGAAACTGTAACAGGCACTATTTAAATGTAAGTTTATCTTTTTTTAAATGTTTGATCCTGATTAATTACTGAGGAGGAAAGATTGAGCTGCACCAATAACAACTTGCTTTTCAATCATTTCTTTATTGCACTATCGCCCGCCAAAGCACTTTGCAAGGAAGTCATCAAACAAACTCTGACATCGAAACACATTTGGAGATATTAGGCCAGTTGACCAAATGGATTGTCAAAGAGATAGATTTTAAGGAACACCTTAAATGAGGAGAGTAGTGAAGCAGAGAGATTATTCCAGAGTTTAAGCAGCTGAATGTGTAGCCACCAGGGGTGCTGTAGTGAAAATGGGGATGCATAAGCAAGCAGAATTGGAGCAGCACAGATCTTGGAGATTTGTAAGTTCTGAAGTAGGGCAATGGAGGGGCTTAAAAACAAGTGAAGTTCCTGTGTGGCTCAGCTTGTAGATGCTGAGTTCGTAATCATAGAACGATGCAGCACAGGAAGCCATTCAGCCCATCATTTCTGTATTTGCTTTTTGGTAGAGCCAATCAATCCCACTCTCGGCACTTTCCCCAAAGCTCCATAAGTTATTTTCCATCATGTACTCATCCAATTCTCTTTGAAATTTTACCAATGAATCTGTATATTATCCTATAAGGAGGTACATTACATATCACAAGCGTCAACGGTGTAAAAAATTGTTTCCCCGTCTCACATCTGGATCTTTTACCAATTGACTGCCTGACATACGCTTATGGAAAGTTGGAAGAAATAGTCATGGAGGACAATTCTAGAATTGTTGCTGCAAGAACATGGATATAGAGCAGGAAGAAGTTTAATGGTATTACATGAGTTGTGAAGGTCGACAATTTCATCTTCAAATGGCAAATCCCACCAGTTGTATCACTAGCCTCATGTACTGCTTAATTCATTGCAATCCCATCATACACCTACTAAACAATCCAGATCAATCTGAAATCAATAACAACAATAATTTACATTACCCAAGTTGTTTCATACAAACATATAAATTAGAAGCAGGAGTCAGCCCCTCGGGGCCCCTTGAGCCTGCTCCTCCACAGTAAGATCATGGCTTATCTAATTTTAACCTCAACCTCACATTCCTTCCGACCACCGATAACCTTTCTCCCCCTTGCTTAACATGAATCTATCTATTTCTGCCTTAAAGATATTCAATCTACCTCAACTGTCTTTTGAGGAAGAGAATTCATAGCCTCACAATCCTCTGGGAGCAAAGAGATTTTGTCATCTCTGTCTTAAATGGGCGACCCCTCTTTTCAAACAGTGGGCCCTAGTTCTATACCCAGTTATGCACACTGTAGCTATTCAACCACGAAAACCACATCTCACAAATTTATTACATGACATTCACTAACCTGCTTCCCTCTTTCTTGCAGGAGGCAGTAGGAATTAGCTGGAGACATAGCCATCAATGATGGAGTGGTTAAAATCAATGACACCCAAGTCATCCGAATTTGAGGGGTGCAAGTGTCTTGGAGGTTTGTTAGGCTGGAGGAGATTACTGAGATAGGAAAGGTCAAAGTCATGGAAATATTTAAAAACAAGAATGAGAATTTTAAAATCCAGATGTTGCTTAACCGGATACCAATGTAGGTCAGCAAGCATAGGGGTGATAAGTGAACAGTAACCTGGGTAGCAAAGTTTTGGATGGCCTCAAGTTTATGAAAGGTGGAACATGGGAGACTGGGTAGGCATATAGTGGTATAGTTAAGTCTAGAGGTAAAAATAAAGGCATGTTGAGGGCTTCAGGAGCAGATAAATTGATGCAGGGATAGATTTGGGCAATGACCTCACATACTTAGCAGTGTTGCAAACCTCACAGCCATAATTCACAGCTCAAGCACACTGCAGCTATTCAATTGTGACATCCACATCACACAAACATATTGCATGACACTCATTGACACACTTCCCTCTTTCTTGTAGAAGTCTGTGCATAACAGGAAGCAATAGGAATTAGCTGGAGGGGGACAAGTTCACAGGCATGATTAACCCCCGGCAGAGCCCATTGCTGCCCATTATGAGAAGGGACATCACTGAGATTATCAGGCTGAAGCTATTGATGATGACTGACCAGAATCTGCAGATGAAGAAAGCATGCAGTTATTACTTCTTTCTCTCCCCTGGTCACAACACAACACTTGTTGCATTTTCATGTCAGATACCGAGGAACTAGAACATGTCCATTCAGTGGAGGATGTGATAGAAGAAAAACACCATCACTCAATCTTACATTTGTAGCTACAAGGTCAGATAGTGATACCGTGCTTGCTCCAGAGTAATAGGATAGAGACAAGATGACAGGCAGTGAGACACTGGGGAATAAATCATGCAGTTATCATCTCATCAGAGACAATGGGTGCGATTTAATGGGAAAAAACCGTCCTGTTTTGGGAGCCTTTAGCGGGGTGTTTCCCGGCACTTGCAGCTCCGAGACTGAACCTGCTATTAAAGGACCTCGGCGAGGAACGCCCTGCCGAGGTCGCACTTAAACTCATTTCCTGCACGGGCATCTCGGCATTGCCAACCTGGTACCCTGGCAGTGCCATCAATCTCGTGAAATCTCGCGCGAGACCTCTCACGAGATTTAACTGTCACGTCGGGTCACGGAGTTGGGCGTAACAAAGCCGGTAGATTACATCAATGTTGCACACTATTCTGTATCAGAGGTCTCAGATAAGTACTTGGATGGGTCAAACTATTGACTACAGTTCTGAAGAAGAGTCATATGGGGTATTTTTCTCTCTCCACGGATGCTGCCAGGCCTGCTGAGTTTATCCGGCATTTTCTGTTTTCATTACAGATAAAAGTTGTTGGGGTGTACACACCCAAATTGTGCTATGAAGCCTACCAGAGAGTCTGCATTCAATATCAAAGCACGTGGAGGAGTCAAGCACCTAGTAACAGATGACTTTGACCAAAGTGTGGAACCCATCCTTTCCAATATGGACTTTTGTTCACCTCCATCAACAGGCCTGTGAAACTAATCATGATGCAGCACCTGATAGTCAGTGCCTCAGTTTGCATTGCAGCAGAAAAAGAAGCCAGCAAAATTCTCAGTGCTGTAATGGAATATGAAACTGCTGCCATGATGACATTCCAGCGTTCAAAGGGGCATGCAGGTTTCTCACAGCAGTCCAGCAATCTGTTCTCCAACAGATTATTCTTATTGCTGAGACACTGACCCATCAGTGACACTCCATCAGCGCCCTTGCTGTTGTCTGTCAGCTAACCAGCCCAAATTGTTGTGACTCAGGCCAAGATGGTGCAGTTTGTTGCCAGGCCTTCTAGGACAAGAGTTGCCCTCCAAGGCCACCTATAGTGTTCTTAACTGAAGGCCGGCAGCCTTCCATCAGTCATACTACAGTCACTAAGGAAGCTTGTAAAAGCAACGGAAGAGAAAAGGACAAAACAGAACAGGGACAAAGAAAGTCAAGAGATGATTAATTTATTTTTGGACGCATAATGGCATGAGTCAATTTGCAAAATTAGTTTGGAATAAGTATTTTGTGTTGGTTTTTAGTTTAATTTTTCTACAAAGAGGACAATCTGATGATCAGTGACAGAGGGAAAGTAAAGAGTGTGGAACCACGGTGAATGGGGAGTTGTGCACAGAACAGTAGCAAGTCTGAGGGTAGGAAGCATTTTAGAAACCAGTAAACGACCACCAAAGAGTTGGTTAAAAAGGTAAAAAAATAGAATAGGAGGGTAAACTAGCCAGAAATGTAAAAGTAAGATATTTTATTCGGGTATAAAGGGGAATATGTAGCTGAAGTAAATGTGGCTCTTTAGAAGCGGAGACAGGAGATATTATCAAGGGGAATGAGGAAATAAATGGCAGAGCATTGAACAAATATTTTATGTCTGTCTTGTCAGGAAACAGAGGTATTATTAAATAATCTATATTTGTATTTGTGCGTATTATAAATCAGGTAAACCTTTAAGCAAGTTTAATTTTGTGTTTCTGTGTAAGAAGGGTTAAAACTTCAGTTAGGTCATGTTAAACAAAGGTGCTTGCACTGTAATTAAAGATTCACAACATGAAAATGAGCAGAGATTAAAGAAAGACTAGGATGTTGCTTAGCAACCGCAGGTCACCCTAGGTCAGAAAGAACTTTTGAGTTTTAGTTTTAAGCTGGGCCCAGAAGCAGCTGGACAGGACCGGGGATCTGCAAAAGCTGGACTTCTCAAAATCACACAAGGAAGTCCAGAAACCAGGGAGTTGGGAGGAAAAGTATGTCACAGGAAGACAGTTAAGTTAAAGGAACAAAGAACAAGTAGTTGAACAAGATCCTGTTCAGGAGAAACCAAGTAAAAGGCAGTGAAAGCCCTCTGAGTTAAAGAGCCAGCTCAAGAACCAGATTTAAAGTCAGCTGGATAAGATGCTAATCATCAGAGGTAAATCAAAATTTTGGTTACATCTTAATGCAGCCTGTGAAGCAGTCGTGTTCTGTTGGCATAGCTGGGTGTTGGAGAGATTATGTGGAAGCTTGGATGCATATGACAATCCAAGGCAGAAGAATACTGAAAGGAAAGACTGAAATCCTGGAAGTGAATCATTGGTGATGGTATCCGAGAGATTAAGACCATAAGACATATGAGCAGAATTAGGCCACTCGGCCCATCGAGTCTGCTCCGCCATTCAATCCTGGGTGATATTTTCTCATCCCCATTCTCCTGCCTTCTCCCCATAACCCCTGATCCCCTTATTAATCAAGAATCTATCTATCTCTGTCTTAAAGACACTAAGTGATTTGGCCTCCACAGCCTTCTGCGGCAAAAAATGCATTGTTTGGGGGAAGTTTCCAAGCTTGTTCTACAAGAGTGGAATTTGGAAACATTCATGTGGAAGTCAGAGTTCCAGTGAGACCAGTTGGCTCGCAGTGTGATAAGCATGGAGGATCTGATGAGAAATCCATATAATCTATATTGGGTTATACTGCCACTTAATTTCACAGTTTGGTGTGTCTGACCACAATTGGCCTGTTGGTTTACCTGGACTGTGTACTTAGCAAAAACATTAGAGTGTAAGATATCATAGCATCCCTACAGTGCAAAAGGATGCCATTTGGCCCACTGAGTCTGCATTGATCCACTCCACCCTACATCCATAAACCTGTTACTTAACCTGTACATCCCTGGACACTAAGGGGCAATTTATCATGGCCAATCCACCTAACCTGCATATCTTTGGACCGTGGGAGTAAACCGGGGCACCCGGAGGAAACCCACGCAGACACAGAGAGAAAGTGCAAACTCCACACAGACAGTCAACCAAGGCCGGAATTGAACCTGGGTCCCTGGCGCTGTGAGGCAGCAATGCTAACCACTGTGCCACTATGCTGCCCCATAGTATGTACATTATATATATTACATATTTTGTAAATTGTGTTCTCCCTAAAAATCTGTGGTAACATCAACTGGGATCATAACAGTCTTAAACAGTCTTCCCAGTAGAGGACACAAGTTCCAAACCAGAAATAGATGATAAGCTAGGTGCTAAAAAATGTGAGGAATTTAGGGAAATTAATATCAGCAGTACTAAAGTATTAGAGAAGTTTAAGGATTAAAATCTGCCAAATCCATGGCACCTGATGGCCTACACCCTAAAGTTTTAAAAGAGATAGCTGAAAAAATAGTGGATGTGCTGCCCATAATTTTCCAAAATTCCTTAGATTGGGAATAGTCCCATTAGATTGGAAATTGGCAAATGTTACAATTCTTTTCAAGAAATGACAGAGAGAGAAAACAATGAACTAGAGGACCGTTAGCCTAACATCAGTTGTTGCAAAAATTCTGAAATCTATTATTAAGGAATTCTTAACAATGCACTTAGAAAAACAGAGGGCACGATTCTCCGCTCCCGCGACTAAGTGCCCACGCCGTCGTGAACACCGTCATAGTTCACGACGGCGCGAAATGGCCCCTATCCTGACCGATTCAGGGCCTGAAAATGGGCTAGGAGCGGCGCCGCATCATTTACACGCGCCAGGCCTTGGCGTCGCATAAAGGTGGCGGCGCATACATGACGCGGCCGGCGCCACATAACTGGCGTCACCCGCGCATGCGTGGTTGCCGTCCTCCCCGAGTCCACCCCGCAAGAAGATGTCAGATGGATCTTGCGCTGCTGCGGAAAAAAGGAGGTCTGCCTTCAGAGAGGCCGGCCCGACGATCGGTGGGCACCGATCGCGGGCCAGACCCCATTTGAGGCCCCCCCCAGTGCAGGATCCCCCCTCTCCCCCCCGCAGGCTGCCCCCCAGCATTCCCACACTGTTCCCGCCGGCAGTGACCAGGTGTGGACGGTGCCGGAGGGAACCCGCCGTTTTGGGCAGGCTGCACTGAGAATTGCGAGGGTACCGATGAATCGCCATTTTGGCTGTCTCGGGCGATTCACTGGACCGCGCCGCGCAAAACGCGATTGTGCCGATCTGGCCGCTTCCGTGAATCGCGGGAGGGTGTCGGACCGGTGTCGCGGGAAAATTTGGCGACCCAGGCGATTCTCCAAACCGGCGCGGGTGCAGAGAATCGCGCCCATAGTATGATTAGAACAATTCAACATGATTTTACAAAAGAGAAATCCTGTTTGACAAATTTTTTATAGTTTTTTTTTGGATGTAACTGGTCGGGAAAATTGAGTTGAAGCCCAAGATCCGTCATGATCCTATGAAATGGTGTATCAGGCTTGATGGGCCATGTGGTCTACTCTGTTATGTTACCATAATGATAGAATACCTTGGACTTATTTACTGTACAAGACACAAGGCACCAATTGCCCAAAATGGGCTAATGGGGTCCTTCATTAAGAATGGCATATGAGAACAGTTATACACAGGTGTAAAGTTGAAGGCATTAGAGCTGTGTGTGTGTTCTGCTAAAAACAAAAAGTGAAACTAAGACTGGATCACATGACCTAATTGTCTTCAAGGGATGTCATGTTGATATCCCTTAAAGGCATATTAAAATATACTCCTGCTCTTATTTCATGTCTTCTTGTATTCTTGGAGTTGAGTTTACTGATCGTACTCATTTATCAATTAATTGATCGTTCAAAGTCCAGGCTGAATGGGCTTGTCTGCAGTGCAGCCTCCCTCAATGGGGCTACAGTACCCAGTTTCTCTAAAAGATTTCCCACCATTGCAATTGTACTGACAGGACCTGTAGTTGCTGGGTCGATCCCTCTCTCCTTTTTGAACAGATGTGTAACATTTTCAGTCCTTGAGTCCTCTGGTGCTTGGAGGATTGTGGTCAGAGGCTCCAAAGTTTTCCTCCTTACCTCCTTCAGTAACCGAAGATTCAGCCCATTCGGACTTGGTGGATTTACCTACTTCGAGGATTGACAGTCTCTTAAGTAATTCTTCTTTATCTATTATTATTCTATCCATTGTCACTACCATTATCCTTTACTGTTGCACTGGCTGCAACCTATCTTCTAGTGAAGGCTGGGATGAAGTTAGGGTGACTATAGTTCCATTTAAGTTTGCCTCAGTCCCCTTGGGCTGAGACAGAAAATGGGCCTGGCATTCCTGGTCATCTCCCACAACCTGTGCGTCGGATGGGTTCAGAATCTGGCTTACAGGACACGCATGAAGAATGGCAAAGTGGGCAAGGTATGAGAGGCCAAATTGGCACCAATAGTCAAGAACTCCTAGGAAGAGGCCGTTTGGCGGGGAAAATGGAAATATTGGCAACAAGTCAGCTCAACAAAAGTAAAGTAAGTACAGTGATGGAAAAGTCAATACAAAACTATGGAATTGAGGGAATGCATAATTCTTGTTTGTAGTCCAGATTCACATCGAGACGCTGTACACTTCCTCACCAGAAATGTGGGGAAATTAGAGAAGGAGGAAACCAAAATTGTTTTCACAAACTACCAGACAGACAGTTGTGAAGTCGCCTAGTCAGCAGAGATTGGGTTCCTAATTGCCCTTTTAGTTGGGCAAACTGCAAAGTGAATAGAAAATAACGAATAGCGACAAATCAAATAGTAGTCCTGTATGAGCAGCTGTTGTGATGTCACAATAAACATCTGGGTTGATGAATAACTCGGTCTGTAGAATATGGGGGTAATGTTAGGATCATGTGAAGGACACAGCTGGATGATAATAATTTTCAAAAATGAAAAAAAGGACGAGAGCATAATACTGCTTGGATGATAGAAAAAGAGAAGGCCCGCAATTTTCCAGCCTTTCCCGCTGATGGGATCTTCCGGTCCCGACTATGGCGACCCATCCCCTCCCCAGCACCCCCATGGCATGTTTCCCAACAGCAGAGGGTGCGGGGTTGCAAAACCCTGCCGATGTCAATGAGACTGATACTGCTGGAAAATATGCCGCCGGGGGGGGGGGGGCGGGGGCTGGACACAGCCTTCCCACCCTACCGCCAATTGAAGCCTTTGAGTGGGGTGTTAGAACACACTTAAGAGTCTCATCCTGCCACCACTGGTATTATCCCAGTGGCATGTAGGGCACGCCCGAGGGCAGCGTAACAAGCAAACCCATGCTGGGCTGTTTACAAGCTCCTAGGGAGTAGGGGTGGACCCCTTCTTTAAAGGCACTCAGTGCCTGATCAAAGTATCAGGCCTCAAGAAACGAGGGGCTTGCTGAAAACCACACACCATGGCCTTTTTGCCAATTATGTCAACCCCCCCAACCCAAGTCCCACGACCTTTCTCCCATCATCACGCACCTCTGGCCTGGGATCCAACAACAAAACGAGGTCTTGGGGGGTAGCATGCTGACAGCAGCCAATGTGTGGCACTACTATTCAATGGAGTTGCTGGCTCTGATTGGCCAGCAGGACCTCCACCACCTAGGGTACTTGATGCCAAGACCCACTTGGCCTCTGTTGGCTTCAGGGTCCCGGGTTCGATTCCCGGCTTGGGTCACTGACTGTGCAGAGTCTGCACGTTCTCCCCATGTCTGCGTGGGTTTCCTCTGGGTGCTCCAGTTGTCGTGTTATTCACCCTGGGGTAACATGGACTGCAACAGGATGCAATGAAATGGTCAAGTATACACCAAACGTAGGCGTTGGTTCAATAAGATTTATTGAACTTCAGTAATGAAGCACACAGCTGCCTGTGGGTTGACTCTCTACTACTCTAAGTAAACTAACCTTAACTATCTAGACCAGGCTAGCTCTGATCGACGTGTAGAAGGTGTTGAATGATTTGTACACCCTGACTGTCACTACAGTTGTCACCAGTGGAAAGAGGCAGAGTGCTGATGCCTTGTGTATTTTATAGTTGGAAGCCCCCCTCTGGTGTTCTGTCTGGTGATTGGTCGTGTTCTGTTCTGTATGTTGATTGGCTCACCTGGGTGTCTGTCACTGCCTGCTTTTACCTCATGATGTGCATGGGTGCATATTATGATATCCCCCTTTTAAAAATAATTTGTCGGCTGCTTAGAGCATATACGACATATTTACACAAGTAACTATATACAGCAATTGGTGAGTGAATGGATATGTACATGTAAGGTGTCTGGCGTGCAGAAACATAACAGTATATATACAAAGGAACTATTTATAAGTCCAGTCGTTGGGGCTGTCGTCGGATTCTTGTGGACCGCCTGAGAGGTGGAGGCGGGGATGATGGTGTCTTGACAAGATGGCATGCAGCCAGATTGGTGATCTCGTGGAGCAAGGTGTCCGGATAAAGCAGAACGACATCTGGGAACGTGAGATCCGGTGGTGGGCAGACAAGTTTGCGTAGTGCCCTCCTGTTGCGCCTGACAATAGATCCATCAGCCATGCGAATCACAAACGACCTGGGAGCAGCCTGTCAAACAACAACAGCTGGAGCTGACCAGCCTCCACCAGGCAACTTGATGTGAACAGCGTCCTTCGGAGAGAGCATGGGCAGATCAGTAGCATGAGCATCATATGTCAGCTTTTGCCGGGTTCTGATCTGCTGCATCTTTTGCAGCACTGGAAGGTGATCCAGGTCAGGTACATGAATGGCCGGAACCATCGTCCTCTGGTTACGATTCATAAGGAGCTGTGCCGGAGACATACCGTTGGACTGAGAGGTTGCCCTGTACGCCAGAAGAGCAAGATTAAAGTCCGAAGCTGAGTCCGCAGCCTTACAGAACATCTGCTTCAAGATATGGACCCCTTTTTCGACCTTCCCATTAGATTGTGGGTAATGCGGGCTCGAGGTTTTGTGCTGGAAGTGGTGTTGCTTTGCGAAATTGGACCATTCTTGACTATAGAAACAGGGACCGTTGTCGCTCATAACCGTGAGTGGGATTCCATGCCTGGAAAATGCCTCCTTGCAGGCCTTTATGACAGTCCTCGATGTTAGGTCAGACAGTTTCACTACCTTGGGGTAACTGGAGAAGTAATCAATTATCAGGAGGTAGTCATGCCCGTTGGCTTGAAAAAGTTCAACGCCGGCCTTAGACCATGGAGAGGTCACTATCTCGTGCTGCTGGAGCGTTTCTTTGGGCTGAGCAGGCTGGGAGCACTGGCAGTTCACACAATTGAGGACCATGTTTGATATGTCCTCATTGATGCCGGGCCAATAGACAGCCTGCCGGGCCCTGCGCCTGCACTTCTCAATACCAAGTGTATCTGCGTGTGCACCAAGCTCTGGAGGCTGCGCGGAATGACGATGCGATCCAATTTCAGGAGGATCCCCTCGACAACAGTTAGGTCATCCTTTACATTATAGTATTGGGGGCATTGCCCTTTCTGCCAGCCATTCGTGAGGTGATGTATGATCCGCTGCAGAAGAGGGTCCTTGGCGGTCTCTTCTCGAATGCTGACTAGGCGTTCGTCGGATGTCGGGAGGGTGCTGGCACACAGTTGCACCTGTGCCTCAATGTTGTGTGTGAAGTCTACCTGCTCACATGGCGAGGTGATGGCATGGGAAAGGGCATCCGCGATGATTAGCTCCTTTCCAGGTGTAGAACAGTTCAAAATCATATCTACGGAGTCGAAGGAGAACGCGCTGGAGCCTGGGTGTCATGTCATTTAAGTCCTTGTGTATAATGTGCACTAGGGGTCTGTGGTCCATCTCTACTGTAAAGGTCGGGAGACCATAGACATAATCGTGGAATTTCACGATGCCAGTGAGAAGGCCCAGGCATTCTTTCTATATTTGAGCATATCGTTCCTCAGTGGGGGTCATGGTCCTTGACGCGTAGGCCACTGGAGCCCAGGATGAGGTGTCGTCCTTCTGGAGCACCGCCCCAATGCCGTCCTGGCTGGTGTCTGTGGAGATTTTAGTCTCCCTCGCTGGGTCAAAAAAAACTAGAACAGGAGTGGTGGTTAGCCTCGCTTTCAACTCAAGCCACTCTGCTTGCTGTGCGGGTAGCCACTGGAACGTGGTGGACTTCTTCACCAGGTTCCTGAGGGCCATCGTGTGTGACGCGAGGTTGGGAATGAACTTCCCCCCAAAATTTACCATCCCCAGGAAGCGGAGGACCGCCTTCTTGTCCTCTGGGTCTTCATTGTGTTGATGGCCTTGACTTTGTCCGAGTCTGGTTGCACATCCTGCTGCGAGAGCTGATCACCCAGAAACTTAATTGACGACATGCCAAAGGAGCATTTGGTTGGCATGTATGCGCCTGAAGACTTGTTGCAGACGAGAAATATGTTCCTCCGGGTCGTGGACCAAATGATGACATTGTCAACATAAACCCGCACACCGTCAATGCCCTCTAGCATATGCTCCATTATTCGATGAAAGACTTTGGAGGCCGAAACAATACCAAACGGCATGCGGTTGTAGCAATATCTTCCGAAGGGTGTATTAAACATGCAGAGCTTCCTGCTGGACTCATCCAGTTGTATCTGCCAGAAGCCACGCATACATCCAGCTTTGTAAAGAATTTGGCATGTGCCATCTCACTCGTCAGCTCCTCCCGCTTCGGGATCGGGTAGTGTTCCCTCATAATTTTGCCGTTCAGATCCTTGGGATCGATACAAATGTGCAGCTCTCCAGAGGGCTTCTTGACATAGACCATGGAGCTGACCCAGTCAGTTGGTTCCGTCTCCTTGGATATTATTCTTTGATCTTGGAGCTCCTGCAGCTGCGCCTTTAGACGGTCTTTTAGGGGCGCCGGCACCCGGCGTGGCGCATGGATGACAGGCATCAGGCCTGAGCAGAATTTTATAGTGGTAGGGCAGCGTACCCATCCCACTGAACACATCCGGGTATTGCAATAGTAGCTCCTCAATGTCGGCCTGAAGAGAGCTGTTGGCAGAGGACATGGACAGAGGACACGCTGGATGAGATGGAGTAGCTTGCATGCATGGGCACCAAGCAGAGAAGCCTTGCTGGGCTTGACGATCTCAAACCACAAAGTGGCCTTGATGGCCTTGGTGGATACATGCAGGTGACAGGACCCTAACGCAGTGATGGCATTTCCATTGTAGTCGAGCAACTGGCAGGCCGGCGGAAGAATTGTTGGTTGCCTTTGGATACGAGCAAGATCTGCCTGGGATATTAGATTGGCCGAAGCACCGGTGTCCAGCTTGAACCGGATGCTACAATCATTGACTTGTACTGTGGCACGCCACTCGTCCCCATAATCCACGTTGAGGATGGGTGTGTGCGTTGCTGAATGCGAGGAGGCCTTGTCATGCATGGGGATGATGCCCACCCGATATGAGGACTCCGGGCAGTCGTCCTCTGGATTCGCGACAGGATCAGGTTCCAAATCCAGCAGCCCTTGCTGCACACATCGAATGCGTCTGCATTGGAACTGGGATCGCTGACCCCTTTAGGAGGTGCAGACCGGCACAAAGCCGCATAATGGCCAAGCTTCTTGCAGTTGAGACATCGCCTGCCTCTTGCAGGGCATTGCCGCTTTAAATGGGCGGTGCCGCAGTTGGCGCACGTCATCACGTCGACGTCGTTACGCTCGGTGCATCATCGCACATTTGCAGTGCGGTCAACCACCGCTCGCACCTGCGCAGTGTGGTCTTCGGCCGCTTCGTTCTCCCGACCGTGGTGTGCATGCGTGGGACCCCTGAAAAAGCACGTGAAATGGCCACCTTCATCGATGCTCAGGCGCCGCATTCGGGCGATGGCCTGTACACTCTCAGCCTCATGGGAGGCAAGTTGGTCCTGCTCTGCCGACTTAAGGCGGGAATAGCGACTTTTCGCCTGTTCGTGGACTTTGCACGTCTCGATGGCCACTGGCAGGGTCATATTTTTTATTTTTAGGAGCTGCTCCCGCAGGGCATCGGAGTGGACGCCCAACACGATCTGATCCCTGATGAGGGAGTCAGCGGTGTCACCGTAGTTGCAGGATTGCACGAGAATGCGAAGATGAGACTGAAAAGATTGGAAAGGCTCATCCTTACCCTGAAGGCACTGCTGGAAGACATAGCGCTCGAAGCTTTCATTCAGCTCGACCGCACAGTGACTGTCGAATTTGGCTAAGACGGTCTGGAAATTGGTCTTGTCCCCCGCAGTCGACAGAAGCAGCGCGATTTTTCGGGCATCGGGCGCCCTTATATGGTCGGCACGGGCTTGGAGGGCCGAAGGGCCTGTTCCTGTGCTGTACATTTCTTTGTTTCGAGGCCCGAGGTCTCAAGGTATAGACTGAATTTCTGCTTGAAGACCCGCCAGTTGGCGCCAAGGTTCCCGGAGATCCAGAGCTGTGGAGGTGCCTGGATCTTTTCCATGCCGCTGGAAGGCAGTTGCTGGTCATCAGTGAATTTTTGAAGGTAAATTACTTAGAAGTAGTAGCCACACCTGGTATCATGTTGTGTTATTCACCCTGGGGTAACACTGACTGCAACACGATGCAGTGAAATGATCAAGCATACAGCAAACGTAGGCGTTGGTTCAATAAGATGTATTGAACTTCAGTAATGAAGCACACAGCTGCCTGTGGGTTGACTCTCTACTACTCTAAGTAAACTAACCGTAACTATCTAGACCAGGCTAGCTCTGATCGACGTGTAGAAGGTGTTGAATGATTTATACACCCTGACTGTCATTATAGTTGTCACCAGTGGAAAGGGGCAGAGTGCTGATGCCTCGTGTGTTTTATAGTTGGAAGCCCCCCCTCTGGTGTTCTGTCTGGTGATTGGTCGTGTTCTGTTCTGTATGTTGATTGGCTCACCTGGGTGTCTGTCACTGCCTGCTTTTACCTCATGATGTGCATTAGTGCATATTAAAACACTGGTTTCCTCCCACAGTCCAAAGATGTGCAGGTTAGGTGGATTGGCCACGCTAAATTGCCCTTAGTGTCCAAAAAAATAGGTTAGCTGGGGTTACTGGGTTACGGGGAAACGGTGGAGGTGTGGGCTTAAGTAGGGTGCTCTTTCCAAAAGCCGGTGCAGACTAAATGGGCTGAATGGCCTCCTTCTGCACTGTAAATTCTATGATTCTATGATCAGATGGTGAGCCTTTATTTGTGGCGTGAAACCCATGGGGTCTCTTTAAGTGGACCAATTGACAATGTATTGTGCTGCCGGCCTAGCCAGATCCAGCGCCAGTAAGCTCGCGGCTGTGCCTGCTTGCTACCACACATAGAAATCTTTCCAGAGAATCACGCCGTAAGTCTCATTATGGGCATGTTTGGTGGGGTGTTTCATGTCAGTTTTTGTGGGTGAGATACAGCCTGGTTCAGCCCACACTTCGAAGTTTTTTCTGCAGTGGAGAGCTGAACTTGCCGGTGAGACTGGCTCCTCAGATATCAGGTTGCTCTTTTCAAAGGGTGCCCCAATGCCTGGGTGAGCTTGAGGGTATAACCACATCCCCCACCCATGGGCAATGCCACCCCCGCAGGCAAGGGAATTACACCACAACCCTCCCCCCCCAGTTGAGGACACTCCGATATGAGTTGCTGAGGGCCCCCTATTTCAAGATCCACCCATTACACTTTATAAAGCCCCTTTCTACCCCCATTTCATGGGTATGGCCCTCCTAAGGCCCCAACCCTTGACAGTGCCAATCTGGCACCTGGGAACCCTGGCAGTGCTAGCCTGGCACCCTAGCAGTGCTAGCCTGGCAAACTGGCAGTGCCTCGGCACCCTGGCAGTGCCAACCGAGCTGAATTGACACTGCCAGGGTCCTCGGGTGCCAGGGGGAGTGCCAGGCTGCTGCCCTGCCATGTCCCTGACCACCTGGAGGCCTCTGAGATCCCCGAATGCGTATCACGACTGATCTCCGTTTGTGGAGACCTGTGCTAATCGGCGCCCGGTTGAGACCTCATTGGTGCAGTCGGTGACTCCCAGGCACTGAGTGAAAGCGATGTCAAGGTGGCCGTGCATATTTAAATGATCCACTAAATATGATTATCTGTATCACACCCAACGAGGGCGTGATCCTAATTGCGCCGGGTGCCGCAGGTCGGGTGACTTGCGATCGGCTGTGCCCCAGGCTCAAAATCTGATGTGGGCCTCTCCCAAGGTTCACCCGTCACGCCTGGCTGCACGTCGGTGCAATGCAATGGCTGAATTACGCCCTATAATAATAATAATAATTGCTTATTGTCACACGTAGACTTCAATGAAGTTACTGTGAAAAGCCCCGAGTCGCCACATTACGCCGTCTGTTCGGGGAGGCCGGTACGGGAATTGAACCTGCGCTGCTGGCCTTGTTATGCATTACAAGCCAGCTGTTTAGCCCACTGTGCTCAACCAGCCCCATATAAATGTTGCATCATCATATTGTACCAATACAACTATTTTCCAGTATGTATATCCTGTGAATATTGTTATAACCTGCCTACTTACCATTGGCTGGGGACTAATGACAATCCCACAATCCTGTGGGAGTATGAGCTTCCCCAATGAGGGGGGCGGAGAAACCATTAGTAAACTCCAAGTATAAATAAAGCTGGCCAGTTTGGAAACAGCAGGAAGGAGTGTGCAGCAAGGGAAGTTGTTGCTGCTGTTACATATATATGTTATTGTAAATAAATGTTATTACTTTGTATCCTTAAAACTCGTGCTGGATTCTTCGTGGCCCTCACAAAAAATATAGAATAAAATATTGTACATTATTAACTTAAGAGTTTAATTACTTTCGGCTTGATGATTCATACAAAATGCTAACTTACCAGTCACATTGCATGTTTGCTCATTGCCTGTATAGATTGGTTTACCATCTTTGAACATTGTATAAAGGGTGATAATACCATTTGTTTGTTTTGGTAAAGGCCATGATACCAGTAACGATGTAGAAAAAGACACAGCAGTTGGAGCCTGAACATCTTTTGGAGCTAAAATAAAGTAAGAATATTAAGATTAGAGAAATATGCTGCAGAATTTGACACGGCCCAAAAACAAGCATGGTGATCACAATGCATTATTAACCCATATCTATTACTTTCCATACACTTCATGCTACTTGCTAATTTAAATCATTGCAGTGTGTCAGCAGTGCCAAAATCACTGTTGAGTGGCTGCATGCCTCATAGGAGGGTAAAGAATCGTGAGAGGCTGGCACAAGTTAAAACTAGTCTACACTAATTAAAACCAATCTGCACCTTTCACAGAAGTGCATTTCAGCAGAAGCAGGTTCTGGAAGTCATCACATGACTGATTTTGACTTGAGAAAGTCGCAAGATTAGCATAGAGCAGATTTAAAGGTTCTTCATTTTCTGATCTTACGGAGGGGTGGGAAAGGGTAGAGATGTCATTTATTCACAGAAGACCAGAAGGCTCATCACACAAGCTTTACGGAGGTAGTGGGATCAGACAACTGAGGCAGTCAATAACTTTGACTGTGCCCCTGGGGGTCTAGATGCAGTGCCGTAAGAAGTTCAATGACCACATTTGAGTGGTCAAGATCAGTAATCACCTTCAAATATAATTTCCCATTATCTGCCCCACACCACCATCACTCACCTACAGACAAACTATCGATCATAACTCAAACCCAACATTAATAGATAGAAGAAAATTACTACGGATGCTGGAATCTGAAACAGAAACAGAAAATGCTGGACATTCTCAGTAGGTCTGACAGCATCTGTGGAGAGAGAACAGAGCCAACGTTTCCAGCCCCACTGTTCCACCACCCCCCCACCCCACAACAGTATAAATCTGATCCTATTTCCAGTTCTCTCTAGCTTTGACAAAAAATCATCCAGACTCGAAACGTTTGCTCCGTTCGCTTTCCATCGATGCTGTCAGAGCTACCTGGATTGCCTAACATTAAAAGGTTCATCTCATACTCAAACATTTAGCACCACCTCACACCCTCATCTCACAGCTTGCACGTGCTGCCCGCTGTTTAACCATGACAGCCACATGACCCAAACAGATTCCATCACACTCAGTGACATATTTCCCTCGCTCTTTCAGGATTAGTGGCATGTAACAGCAGACAGACAAAGCTGTGTGTCCTTCTCCCAGCTGGGATGGCGGTGCTCACCATCATTAAAACGGCCAGCGATCGGGTTGAAGCTATTCAAGATGACTGTATTCTGATACCTAATTCTCCTACTCTTATTCTGCTTTCCCCTCATCCCACAATGCCACACGATTTTAAATTTGCAGTTGGTGTAAGCATGCACTCTTTGCTTTCCCCTCTGCAGGGATTCTCTATAGCATCCTTGGAGATACACAGGCACCGGATACGAAGACATTGTTGGACCAGTGTGTGTATCAGTATTGAAATAAGCAAAGGAATGGGGCTAAAACGTTACTTGGAAATCTGTAATTGGTGAATGAATTTGGCTCAGGGAATAGAAGCATCAATTGGATGTTCAATTGGATTTAAAAAATTGTCGAAAAGGCAGAAAACAAAAAGTCTTGGTAAAAGGTTATTTTCCAGATGGAAGGGTCATAGGCTGGTGTTCTCCAACGGTCAGTGTTCGGCCCACTGCAGTTTTTAGCTCTATGTAAATGACTTAGATGTTGGAATACTGAGTAGAATTTTAGACATTTCTGATGTGAGAAACTTGAAAGAATGGCAAACAGTGAGGATGATACAAATCGTCTGCAACATGACATGGATGGGCTCACAGAATGGGGATGCAGGTGACAAATGGAATTTAATTTTGACAAGTGTTAGGTGATTTTTTTTTCGTCAGAAGGGATAGAAAGAGACTGTATAGATTTAGTGGCACAGCTCCAAAGAGTCTGCAGGAACAGAGGAACCTGGTACATGTGAATCGATCAAGGTGGCAGGGCATATTGGGAGGGTTAATCAGCAAAATATATTGCAGTTTGATCTTCATAAGTAGAGACATTGAATACCAAAGCAGTGAGGGTATGCTATGCTGAATCTTTTATAAAGCTCTGGTTCGGACAAAACTAGAATATTGCATTGAGTTTTGGTCACTACACTTTGGGAAGGATGTAAGGGCCCTTGAGAGGGTGCTGAAGAATGGTTCTGGAAATGGAGCATTTTAGTTGCAATGATAGATTGGAAACGCTGGGGTTATTCTCCTTGAAGCAAAGGAGATTGATGGGAGATTAGCGTACAAGGTTATGACAGGGTTAGATAACGTAGACAAAGAAAAACTCTTCCTATTAGCTGCTTGTGTAAGGATGAAGGGGGCAGAGTTTGAAGATTTTGGCAAGTGAGGATGATGTTTTTGTGCAGCAAGTGGTATCAATCAGCAACTTGCTGCCCATAAGTGAGTGGGGTGGGAGGGTGGGTGCGGCACAGTCAATGGTTTCAAAAAGAAATTGGAAGGGTACTTGAAGAAGATAAACCTGCAATATTCTATCCAGAATGTGAATTAGTGTATCTTCACCACCCTGCAGTGTGGGTACAAAATTGTCTTCAGTACCGTCGGAAAGAGAAATGAGACCAGTGTTTTCACAACTGATCACTGGATCCAGAAGGAAAGTCGGTGAAACTTGGGAAATGACTGGCATTGGTCTGAACTGATCTTGTATGCCTTAAATTGGAATTCCAGTATGGACCAGGTTTTGCTGGTTTTGCCTTTCCTTCTCAACCTTGCCAGCGACTGAGTGGGAAGAATGGAATTCAAGTAATTACAAAACCAATCTCACCTATTATAGGCCAGAGATTGAATAGCTTTTGTACATTCATTATCAAAGATTTTGTACTGTGGTAAGAATTACATTTTCAGGGAGATAAACATATCTGAAATGTACCTAAAAAGCTTCACTGAAAAAATCTCCCTCTGATTACTTGATTAATTTCAGGTGGTACTTTTTGTGATAAACAGAATTTTAATTTTACAACAATTCATTAAAGAAGATCAATTTTAACATCAATCACTTCTTACTTGATTGTTTTAATGTGATAGATTAGTCCCAGTGACTGCAGCTTGTGGAGGTTTGCCACGTTAGTTCAAAACTAGGGAAAGAGGCATTCAGCTAATATCTAAATGAATCTATTAATGCTTAGCGCAAAATCATTGGCCCATAACTTCTGAACTCGAGACATCTTAACTGGGGTGTAGCCCAAAGATGTACTGGGGAATTTCAAACTTCTGTTGGGCAATTGTCCCGCAATGGGAACCATCCAGAAGTACAATATAAATTGTAAATTTCGTATGGTTTCTTTTGCCTTCCAGTCATAGTTACCCAGTAAAGGTTAGAAGAATTAAAACCAGCTCTAGCTACTGGGTTGATATTGGACTGACCTCGCCCCACAATCCTCCACAAGACCCCCTGACTAACCCACCGACCCTGCAAAGGGACTCCTCCACCCCCCCCCCCCCCGACTCCCCACCCTCCCCCACCTCCCCGACTCCCTGATCCCCACATGGTCCCAGGCTACCCACTGAACCCCCATGGGACTGCCACCATACCTCCGACCCATGAAACCCACCTGTTCCCTGGCTTCCTAAAGTGAATGGACCTCTAAAGCTATCTGCTTTTGGGCTGTAAAAAAGGGGGCATGGCTTCCTTACTTCTGACTCCCCTGCCCTTGACACCACGCCTCGGGAACCCGCTACACTACACTGTTCTCGCTCAGCCTGAGTCGGAACGTCAGGTGAGAAAGGAGCGGGTAGGCTTGTGATGTAAGTGGGTACGGGGGTGGTGGACATGGTCAGGTGGTTGGGAGGGCTGGTCAGTGGAGGGTTGTGAGGAGGGTAGGGGAATGCAGTCAGGGAGTCCTGTGATGTGTTGGGGGTAGCTCTGTGGGGGTTCAGAGAGGTAGTCGGGGATCATAAGGGGGTTCAGGGAGTAGGGTGGAGTCCCTTGGCAGAGTTGGTGAGGAAGGAGCAGCTTCTTTTCCCGATAAGTAACTAGAAAGGAGTGGCAATTCAACTCAGATTGCCACTCCACGGAGGTTACACGCCAATTATCTATTGACAGATGTCAATTTAGATGTATTGGGAAGGTTCTGCGCTGGCCAGTCCTGCTGCATAACTATGAAGGAGATAAAACCCAGCCTTAAAAAACTTGATTCAGCAACCTGACATTTCTTACACCAGCTACTTTGCTCAATTTCACAAAAAGTGAAAATAATACTAATGGCAGGTTATCTTCAAGTATGGACACAATTATTCTTAGGTTTGAACTGTCCGTTAAGAAGTTCCGTCATCTTACCAATCTAAAGTATTTTAACAAACTCAGGTTGCACTTTCTAAGGGCAACCTTCTATGGCCTCGTTGCGTTCTCGTTCGAGTGAATCATGGCCGGTGAATGGCAGGAGAGGCATGATGCACGGTCAATTGCACAAAGACGAGAGTCGAATACAACTGAGGCTTTATTGCTCTAAGATGTGCGGCCTCCCACAGCAGCTGGCGAAATGGCTGCAGCATGGAGGACACACACATTTATACTCTGCCCACTGGGAGTACAGGTCCTACCATACATCACCTAATAGAGTTGCAACAGTGGTTTACCACATTCATCCCCTGTTAAAATTGAGTCAGGCGAGGGTGGTGGAGAACTATATACAACAAATGGTTTTACATTTACAATATTTGAGAGAAAAAAATGTATTTTGAATTCCAGTGGACCAGTTAGAGGTTTAACCGGTCCGTGGCCTTGATGTGCCGCTGGGAGCGACGTAGTGGTGGCGGCGATGCCGATGCTGGTCTGATGTTCGGTGACTCTGGGAGCGAGCCAAAATCCTCTTCATCCTCGGGCGTGGGCTGGGGGAGGACGGATGGTCCTGGGGGGGTTGCTGCTGGGAGCGCCAGGGAGGGGAGGGTGGCACCGGGCCAGAGGGGTGTGTGTGTGGAACCTGCTGGTGCCAGGTCCCTGAGGGAGACAGTATCCTGGCAGCCATCGGGGTACACCATGTCGGCATACTGGGGGTTTGCATGGAGCAATTGCAACCTCTCCACCAACGGGTCCACCTTGTGGAGTCGGACGTGCCTACGGAGCAGGACAGGTCCTGGAACTACAAGCCAAGTCGGGAGCGACACCCCAATGTGGACTCCCTGGGGAAGGCCAAAATACATTCATGGGGAGTGTTGTTAGTGGCGGTGCACAGTAGTGACCGAATGGAATGTAGTGCATCAGGGAGGACCTCCTGCCAGCGGGAGGCCAGTCGGTTCCTGGACCGTAGGGCCAGTTGGACGGCCTTCCATACCATCCCGTTCTCCCTCTCTACCTGTTCGTTTCCCCGGGGGTTATAGCTTGTCATCCTGCTGGAGGTGATACCCCTGCTGAGCAGGAACTGACATAGCTCATCACTCATGAATGAGAATCCCCTGTCACTGTGGATGTAGGCGTGGAAACCGAACAGAGCGAAGATTGTGTTGAGGGCTTTGATGACGGTGGCAGACGTCATATCGGGGCATGGGATGGCGAAGGGAATCTGGAGTACTCATCGACCACTCTGAGAAAATATGTGTTATGGTTGGTGGAGGGGAGGGGCCCTTTGAAATCCACGCTGAGGCGCTCAAAGAGGTGGGACGCCTTCACCAGGCGCGCATGGTCCGGCCGGTAGAAGTGCGGCTTGCACTCCGCGCAGACCTGGCAGTCCCTGGTGATTGTCCGTACTTCCTCGATGGAATAGGGCAGATTGCGGGCCTTTATAAAATGGTACAACCGTGTGACTCCCGGGTGACAAAGGCTGTCGTGCAGGGTCCGGAGTCGGTCTACTTGTGCGCTGGCACATGTACCTCGGGATAGGGCGTCTGAGGGCTCGTTGAGCTTGCTGGGGCGATACAAAATCTCGTAATTGTCGGTAGAGAGCTCGATCCTCCACCGCAAGATTTTATCATTCTTGATCTTGCCCCGCTGTGTGTTATTGAACATGAAGGCTACCGACCGTTGGTCAGTGAGGAGAGTGAATCTCCTGCCGGCCAGGTAATGCCGCACAGCTTCAACGATAGCTTGGGCCTCTTTTTCGATGGATGAGTGCCGAATTTCTGAGGCATGAAGGGTGCGGGAAAAGAATGCCACGGGTCTGCCTGCCTGATTGAGGGTGGCGGCGAGGGCGTCGCTCCCTACTTGAAAGGTCAGTGTCTCGTCTACTGCGTGCATCCCGGCCTTGGTGATATCGGCTCTGATACGGGCGAAGGCCTGTTATGCCTCGGCCGTCAGGGGAAAATGGGTGGACTGTATGAGTGGGCGGGCCTTGACGCATAGTTTGGGACCCACTGGGCGTAGTATGAAAAGAACCCCAGGCAACGTATGAGTGCCTTGGTGCAGTGGGGGAGGGATGGCTCCATGAGCGGGTGCTTGCAGTCGGGATCAGGCCCCAGAACTCCGTTCTGGACCACATAGCCAAGGATGGCTAAGCGGGTCGTGCTAAACATGCACTTCTCCTTGTTGTAGGTGAGGTTTAGGAGAGTGGCGGTGTGGCGAAATTTGGCAAGGTTGGCATCGTGGTCCTGCTGATCATGGCCGCAGATGGTGATGTTGTCTAGGTACGGAAAGGTGTCCCGCAAACCATACCGGTTGACTATTCGGTCCATCTACCTTTGGAAGACCGAGACCTCGTTTGTGACGCTGAAAGGAACCCTGAGGAAGTGATAGAGGCGGCTTTCTGCCTCGAAGGCAGTGTATGGATGGTCAGATTTACGAATGGGGAGCTGGTGGTAGGCGGATTTGAGGTCTACTGTTGAGAAGACCCGGTACTGTGCAATCTGATTGACCATATCAGATATGCGTGGGAGGGAGTACACGTCGAGCTGCGTGTACCGATTGATGGTCTGGCTGTAGTCCACGACTATTCTGTGTTTCTCCCCAGTTTTAACTACTACCACGTGGGCTCTCCAGGAGCTGTTGCTGGTCTCAATGATGCCTTCCCGAAGCAGCCGCTGGACCTCGGATCTGATGAAGGTCCTGTCCTGGGTGCTGTACCGTCTGCTCCTGGTGGCGACGGGTTTGCAATCCGAGGTTAGATTTGCGAAGAGGGAAGGCGGATCGACCTTTAGGGTCGCGAGGCTGCTCACAGTAAGGGGTGGTAGGGCCCTGCCGAATTTCAGGGTTAGGCTCTGGTGGTTGCACTGGAAGTCCTGGCCGAGTAATAGGGCAGCGCAGAGGTTAGTGAGGACGTAGAGGTGGAAGCCGCTGAATTCTACGCCCTGGACCATGAGTGTGACTGTACAGTACCCCCGGGTCACCACGGAATGGGATCCAGAGGCCAGGGAGATTCTTTGGTTGGTGGGGTGTACCGCGAGGGAGCAGCGCCTTACCGTATCCAGGTGGATGAAGCTTTCGGTGCTCCCGGAGCCCAGCAGGCAAGAGGTCACGTGTCCGTTGATTTTAACGCTGGTCGATGTGGTGGCCAGGTTGTGCGGACGAGACTGGTCGATGGTCACTGAGGCGAGTCGTGGTCGGTCGTCGCTGGTGTTGGATGATGGGGAGCCCGAGGGGCACAGGTCCTGGAATGCTGGCGGTGCCCCTGTGCCGTGGGGGAGACAAAATGGCGGCGCCTGAAGATCTTGAGCAGGACAAAATGGCGGCACCCATGGGCCGCACGTGGCGGGGGTTGAACAAGATGGCGGCGCCTATGGGCCGCACGTGTTGCGCGGAGTGGAAGATGGTGGCGCCCACTGGCCCTGCTTGGTCTGAGGGGGAGAGGATGGCGGCGCCCACTGGCTGCGCGTGGTCTGAGGGGGAGAAGATGGCGGCGCCCACTGGCCGTGCGTGGTCCGGGGACGTGAAGATGGTGGCGCCCATTGTCCGTAAATGAGGGGGGTGGGGATGATAGTGGCGTCTGCACGGGCCTGGCACACTGCGGCGAAGTGCCCCTTCTTCCCGCAAGCCTTACAAAGGGCAGCATGGGCCGGGCAGCGTTGGCGGGGGTGTTTCTGCTGTCCGCAAAAGTAACATCCGGGACCCCCGGGGTTCGCTGGCTGGCGCCTGATGCAGGCGTATTGGCTGGGTAAGGCCCCCGCTGGGGCGGCCGTCTGTGGGGTCCCCGATGCGTAGGAGGGGTGGGCCGCACGGCTGGGGGTGTAGGCCTGACTGTTCTGCGAGGCGACAGTCATAGAGAGCGCTAGCTTCTTTGTCTCTGCTAGATCGCGCGTGGCCCCTTCTAACAGTCGCTGGCGTATGAGGTCCAACCCAATCCCCGTAACAAACACGTCCCACAAAAGGAGGTTTGAATGTTCAGTGGCTGTAACGGCCTGACAGTCACAGTCCCGGACCAGTGGGATTAGGGCCCGCCAGAAGTCATCTATGGACTCACCAGGGAGTTGCGAGCGAGTGGCGAGTACGTGCCTGGCGAAGAGCGTGTTCGTCTTCTGAGTGCAATTTTCTTTGAGAAGCGTCGTGGCTTCGGCGTAGTTTGGCGCGTCCTGGATCAGCGGAAAGACGTTGGAGCTCAACCTTGAGTACAGGATCTGTATTTTCTGAGCCTCCGAGACAGGGCTGGGCGCCGAGTTGATGTACGTGTTGAAACAAGCTAGTTAGTACTGAAAGTCCTTTTTGGCGTCGCTTGATTGCGGATCCAGCTGCAGATGATCCGGCTTGATACGCAGATCCATCTTTTGAAAATCTTCGAGCAATACATTGATGCACGATCAATTGCACAAAGACAAGAGTTGAATACAACTGAGGCTTTATTGCTCTCAGATGTGTGGCCTCCCACAGCAGCTGCCAAAATGGCTGCAGCATGGAGGACACACACATTTATACTCCGCCTGCTGGGCAGAGCCAGCAGGCAGGGACTACCAACGTGCCTGTAGTACAGGTCCTACCATACATCACCTAATAGAGGTGCAACAGTGGTTTACCACAAGGCGGAAAATGAGAACCGAGCTGGTCGGCAAACCATTCCTGTCGGCAAAATTGGGACCTCGCCGTCACGTGTCAAGAAACCAATTATCACCACTTAAGCCCTATTTGCATGTAATTAATGGGAGCCACCTTTTATCCAACGGCCTCCTGTCATCCTTGCCTCCCCAGCTAGTTGTCCACTGGTGCTGATTAGAACTCCTTTTGAAAAACATGAACCTGGCGGATGGGCTGCTTCGGGGAGCCGAGGAGGTGAGCAACCATCTTGGTTCACAGGCAATGAGCCCGGGGGCACTGGGCATGTGCTCTGTGAGGGGAGGGCAACTGGGGGAGCAGTGGGGGCGGGCCGCCATGGGGGGCTGGGAATGTCGGGGCTGGGAGGACACTGCGGGGTGTGGCTGGGTGTGTCGGACATGCACGGGCCCGCCATGCCAACCCTTGGACCATGTGTTCCCAGACTGGGGGCAATTCAGCAAACACCCACAACTCCCACGGACCGCGGAGGCCTCTGGCCATGTGGCTGATGGCTATTGCTAATAGAGAATTGGTAATCATGGTTAAGTGAACACCTCACACATCCCAACTGGGTCCTTGTGGGTGGGCAGGCCATGTAGCATGTGACGCTTGAACACTGTGGGAGGCAGCACCGCAGATACAGCAGCCAACCCAGGGGATAGGCCCCGGCCCTGGGCACATGTCCGCAGCTAGATGTGAGTGGGCAGGGCGTACTGGGTGGGGGGGCGGGGGCATGTCTGAGGGTATGGGATATGGGATTGGCGGTCAGTTTGCATCGCGGAACAAAGAGCCAGAGATGTCATACAGGCTGTGTTGAGGGTATTTTAATGCTCCTCATCCAACTGTACAACATTGCCCCACTATCTCAATGGTGCCACCCCACCTCCCTCCCTCCCTCCAAACCCCCCACAAAGCTCCGTTGTCCTCCACCCCCAACACACACTTCACTGCTTACACTGCCCCCCCCCCCACGCGCCCCCCGCCACCCCCACCCCCCCCGCCCTCCCCAGTGCCCTTTGTGATCCTTGATGTGATTTATCTTCCTTGCTCTACTGCTACGACTAGGTGTGTCCCCAGAATGCACATCAGAGGTGGAGGCAGACTAGCTGCTTACCTCATCCTGTGGCCTTTGATGCCTCTGACGGACGTCCACTGGGGGCTCTGGGGCCGGAAGGCCATGATGCATTTGTTAGCAGCACATGCACAGCCCTGCCTCCCTGTTCCAGGTGCTGCTTGCGAGACGCGGCCTCATGAGAGGGGTGGAACTCGGGGGAGCTGGTGGCCACCGTCGTCAGTCCATAGGATGGGTCTGGATTGCCACCCAGCACCCCTTCCTCCTGATTGGTGGCCATATGGCCTTGGGGTTCACCTCGGGTCGGAGGGGCAGCTGGTTCTAGCCCTGGCTGCCCCTGCATCATCTGGCTCTATCAACCCAGGGGGCTCCCAATGTCTGCACCATGGGGTCGATGCCCTTGACAATGCTGCTCAGTGATCTGCAGTGACTACGCAATGCCCACCGGCGACTGGGACAAACTCCGCAGTGCCTCGGCCATTCCCATCTGAGAGTGGGACATGTCCTCCAATGCCTCATAAAGGTCAGTCTCATACTGGGTCATGTCCCCCATCGAAAGAGACAGTCTGCCGAGGCCCACAGCCATGGTCGGCACTGACTGAGCCACGCCCTGGACACGTTCACTCATGCTGCTGACGTTGTGCACCAGGCTTTTCATTGCGGTCGGCACCCTAGCAGTGTCGGCCTTGGTGCCAGGCATTGCCGGCAATATCTCCTGTGCCCATAGCCTCTGGGCCTCTTCCAATTGGCTATGGACATGCTGGAGTGGCGCTGACATCTCCTTCTGAAAGTCCCGGCCGTTCCCTAACATGTCCATCAGCTACGGGTAAACCTCTTCCAGAGGCTCAGCATCTGACTGGGACCCAGCTGGGTCCTGGGATCCAGCAGCCCTCCGATTGCTGTCTCAGCTGGGGGTTCCTGCCTCCACCTGATGTGCATCAGCAACTGTGTGGTGCTCACTAGATTGTGCCCCAGAAGTCAACTAACGTTGCCTACTGAGGTGCATGTGTCTGCACTGGTGGAGGGTGGGTATGACAGCTGTGACAAAATGACTGGGGAACCCTTGGAGCTCTCCTCTGACGTGCTCTCATGGGAGGCAGGGGAGGAGGCTACCCTAAATTGGTCAGTGCTGTCGGCTGGAGGACCTGCGGGAGAATGAACACATGATCAGTGGGAGGGTTGGATCCATCTGTATGGCATTAACACCTCACGTGTGACAGTCCATCCAGGCGGGGCCCGGTGGATCCTCACCTCTGCAGCATGCGCTGACCTCTGCATTGGTGACCGCTCTGTCCTTGGCCAACCCTGTCACCTCCAGGGCCTGTTGCTTGAATGCCGTGAGGATTCTTGTGCCCGGCACCCCTCCGCCACTCTGTGCCCTCTCCCGGGGATTGTGAGAGAGCTCCTCCTGCGGAGATACAGGGAGGGTATCATTAGCCACCGCGTGGATCACAGTGCTGGGGGGTGGGGATGTGAAGGGAGGGTTGGGATGATGGGAGGGTTGGGCTGAAGGGAGGCAGGTATGAAGGGTGGGTTGGGGGATGTGATGGAGGGTTGGGCGGTGACTGGCCGCATTGGAGGGTTAGAAGGCTCCGGTGGAGGGAGGGTCTGGTGTCAACTCTCCTGTGCTGCCCGGTGTAGGTCGTTGACCTTCTTGCAGCACTGGTGGCCTGTCCTCCTGGTCACACTGCCGAGCTTACGGCTGCTGCCACTTCATCCCGTGCAGCACTGGCAACCTTGTAGCTCACCCTCCGGACCTTCGGAGAAACAGGATATCCCTCCTGGTCTCGACCGCACCTAGGAGTCTCCCCAGATCTGCGCCTCCAAACCTTGGGGCCAGTCGTCTCGGTGCAATGGCTGCGAGCTGAGTGGGGCTGGCTGTGCAGGAGCTATTTACTTGCTGCTCAACCTTGTTAGCGGAGGCGGGGGGGGGGGGGGCGGGGGGGGGCGCATCGACCCGTATATCATTGCTGGCCTGGCCGGGCCGAGCGCTGGGAAGCTCACAACAGTTCCTGCTTGCTGCCACACTTAGAAATCTTTCCGGAGAACCACCGTAACAATAACTTTATAATAAAGATAAATTAAAGCATAAATAACTGCAACTTCAAATATGGGGACTGCGATATGAACACACAAAATCAGGCTCAGTTGTACAACATCTGCATGGGATTGAACTGCATCAATCTTGAATATAAACATCAAGAAGTGTCAGCATATTTTTCAGCAGGGAAGTTTTCAATGATGAATACGCTATATGCCCCAGGTCAAGATTTAGTTACCCAAGGCAAGACCAAATGTCAATATCAGACTCTGCATATCACACTATCCTGGCAATTCATGAAAAAAAATCAATAGGCTTTGCTGTAGGTGAACATTTAGCATGCAGTTTGTATTATTTCATGGTCCTATTAACGTCAATTTTGGTATAAGCTTTCAAACAAGTGGTGCAGTTCAAGCAAACGTTTTTGAGAGGTGAAAATTTGAATATCAAAATAAATGCATAAATTAGGAACGCAATGGAAAATATAATTACTTCCTAGATTTGACCTCACCTGCAGCAGCTTTGAAAGTAAATCACATTATCTTATAAATTATGATGTTTAAACTTGTATTCTTGTTGACAGCAATAGTACTATAGATTGTGATTGCAGTGTGTGTGTAATTGTGATTTTTTATTTTGGTCCACGTGCAATACTGCATTCAAACAAAACACTGCTGAATGGAGTTGGAAGATCAAGGGGTAAATTCAAATTTTTATTGCCTGAACAAGTTAACTAGCAGAACAGATCAGCTGTCCATTGTGAAACCCAGCCGATTTATGTTCCATTGATTTCAATGGAATGAAATTCAGACCTGTTCTACAAGGGGCTCATAATTGACTCCACTACCGCTGCCCAGATAATCAAAATGAAAATGCACTTCAACATTTTTATTATGAATGAGTAAAGTCTCCAGTTTGTTTTCTACAAAATAGAATATTCTTGGACTGAAGCACTTGTATCAATGCAACATTTGCAAAAACACACTGTATCAACACTGCCGAGTTTGAGTTCGGCAGAATAAAAAGCCCAACAATTCACTGGGCAGGATAGATATGTCTAAACCAAAGATTAATGTTAATATGAATGGCACATTCACCAAGCAATTGAATGAAACATCTGATAAATCATCAGGCATGAGTATTTGCTGACTCTTGTCTACTGTGAGTCTGAGCTCTAACTACAAAGGGAGGTGCTGAACCATTGACCACAAAGCCAATTAAGCAGTGATATCTAAAAGTTATTTTTTAACCATGCAATTGTTTTCTACTATATAACTATTCAACTTTGGGGTGTTTCTTTGCAATTGCATTACAGTTTTTGGCATATTTTACACCTTTCCATTTTTTTGTCACTTTTTAAACTTTGAAATATTTTTACCTCTGAATATGGAATCAAAAGTCATTTGTAATGGCAGGGTTTAGAATTATGTACAGCAGCAACTGTTGTGGTTTTTTAAATCTTAAAACAATAGTAATATACGTATGAGAGGGGGGAGTCCCATACAGCCGAAGCACTTGGTTTTGAAGTGGAAATTCTATTGATTACTGTTTTGAAAAAAATGCAATAATTTACCATAAGACCATTAGACAAAGGAGCAGAATTAGGCGATTCGGCCCATCGAGTCTGCTCCACCATTCAATGAGTTCATGACTGATCTGGCATGATAATCCTCAACTCCACTTTCCCACCATTATCCGCATAACCCTTGATTCCTTTCTTGATTGCAAATTTCTGATGCAAATTGCCCAAAGTACATAGAATTGGAACATGAAACGGCTACGTTTATTTAAATCAGTTATAATGCTTTATTTTGATATTTATTTGAAACATTTTCAGAGTTCTCACTTACTATTGCTTTAATCAATGTTGAAATGTCTAATTATAAATATTTGTTGAATGAAGTGAAACTGTAAATTTTCTGTAATAAACAGCAGGGGTAGAATTTTAATTGTGGCTGGCGATCAGTGTTTGCCATCCCAAGAGCCGACACCTAACACGCAGCCACCAACTCGGAAACTCCCACTGCCATTAAACACTCACTTGAGCGTTGATTGGCAGTGAGCAGGACTTCTGTCACCCTTGGAAAAACGTCTCGCCTGTGAGAGCTGTCGGAAAATCTGATTGACTGACAGCTCTTGAGACAGCCAGGCACAGTGCTGTAGTGGCTATATGTGGTACTGCAGCACACTGCCTGGGAGTAAGTCCCAGGACCTTTGAAAAGGTAAGTCCCAGTTGTCATGGGGGCAGGAGAATAAGGGATGCCCGGAGGGGTCAGAAGTGGGGGGGGGGGGGGGGGGGGGGGGGGCAATCGCGGCATCAGGGCGTGGAGGGTTTCCCAGAGCGTCAACATGCCGGGGGGGTGCCCCAATTTTTAAGGGGCATTCAGGGTGATCCCCCCCCCTCCCGACAAACATGCAGACTCCACACAGATAGTGAACCAAGCCAGGAATCAAACCTGGGACCCTGGCGCTGTGAAGCAACTGTGCTAACCACTGTGCTGCTGTGCTGCCCGCCTACTCTGACTAAATACAATTTTGTACAGACGTACACTGGATCTGATTTGTTCTTCAGCACTGCATGGAAATAATTTCAGTTTGGAAATTGAGCCTGATAATACAAAAGGCAAAATGTTGCAGATGCTGAAAATCTGAAACTAAACAAAATATGCTGAAAATACTGAGAAGGTCAAGCAGCATCTGTAGGGAAAAAATAGGAACCTGATAATGATCTGTTCCAGTGATTCAAGTATTGAGAAACTTTTTCCATATACTGTGGTGCTGAGCACAGGAATAACGAGGAAATCTATGAAAAGTACTGTTCAGTGCATGAATAGGAACACTCTTCCAGCACACAAATACATCCTCTGCACAGTAATTGGTGAGGTGAGAGTGACTGCTCTTGACATCAAGACAGCATTTGACCAAGTGTCGAGTCAAGAAACCCCAGCAGAATTGAAGCAAATGGGAATCAGGGGGAAACTCTCCACCGGTTTGAGTCATACTGAGCACCAGGGAAGATGATTTTGTTGTTGGAGACCGATCATCTTAGTTCCAAGACACCTTTGCAGGAGTTCCTCAGAGTAGTGCCCTGGGCTCACACGTCTTCAAATTTTTTTATTCTTTTGTGGGATGTGGCATTAAAAATCCAGCACGTGTTACCCACTCCTAATTGCCATTGAACTGAAAGGCTTACTAGGATATTTCAGAGGGCAGTTAAGAGTCAACCATATTACTGTGGGTCTGGAGTCACATGTAGGTCAGAGAGGGTAAGAATGGTAGATTTTCTTGCTTAAAATACATTAGTGAACCAGATGAGTTTTGACAACAATGATGGTTGCCATGGTAACCATCACAGATATATTCATTGAATTTAATTTCCACCATATGATCCAGTGGGATTTTAATCTTTGTCCTCTGGATTACTGGTGACATTACCAATCTGCCACCATTGACCCAATTGCATGGCAATGAACTTCCCTCCAGTATAGGGTCAGAAGTGGGGATTTCCACAGATGATTGCATAGTGCTCAGTACCATTCTCTTCTTCTCAGATACTGAAGAAGTCCATGCACACATGCAGCAAGACCAGGACAATATTTAAGCTTGGGCTGATAAATGGCAAGTAGCACAAGCGGCAGGCAATGACCGTCTGCAACAATAGAGAATCTAACCACCTGCCCTTGACATTCAGTGACATTACCAGCACAGAATCCATCACCATTAACATAATGGGGGTTGCCAATAACCAGAAATGTAACTGGACTAGTCATACAAATGCTGTGGCTACAAGAGCAGCTCAGAGCCTGGAAAATCTGTGGCAAGTGATTCACCTCTTGACTCACCAAAGCCTGTCCACGATCCACATGGCATAAGTCAGTAGTGTGATAAAATACCTTCCATGTGCCTGGATGAACGCAGCTCCAATAACTCTGAAGAAGCCCAGCACCATTCAAGACAAGTATCTCACTTGATCGGCACCTCAACCAACACCTAAACGTCCACTCCCACAATGGCAGCAGTGTGGCAATCTAGCAGATGCACTGCAGCAACCACCAAGACTCCGTCAACAGCACCTTCCAAACTCACAACCTCCACCAGCTAGAAAACCAAGGTCAGGAATGCTACCATCTGAAAGTTCCTCTCCAAGTCACACACCATCCTGACAGGGAACCATATCGCTGTTACTTCACTGTTACTCGGTCAACAATCTGGAACTCACTTCCCAACAGCCATGAGGGTGCAGCTACCCGACATGGACTGCAGCGGTTCAAGAAAGCAGGTCACTATTACCTTTTCAAGGGCAATTAGGGATGGACAATAAATGCTGGCCTTGCCAGCAATGCTCACGTTCCACAAATGAATAAAAAAAATTATATATTGATTCCATCTTTGTAGTTGTTTCATGGCATGAGTAGTTTGATTAAAGAAGATAAGGAGCAAGAATTGACTCTAAACTATAACAGACTGGATCAAAAGTAATTGATTTAAAAAAAGCTGCTTACTCTTCATATAAGCATGTTCAATAATAACATAAACTACAATACTTGTCTTACTTCTTACCAATGTTATTAATTGAGAAAACATATATAACACCTGATCACTAACTTAATTGATTTAAAAATGATTTTTGTGCATTTAAAGCCGAGTTGATTCCGGTGTGTTATTTTTATTCTGTGTTTAATTTCTTGTTAAAGTCACTCCATGGTTCCACTTAGGTATTCAAGGAACAGTCGCCAAATTAGATTAAAAATGGTAATTACTCTTTCACAGCACTGCAAAGTAAATCTATTATATGTTTCTATAGAAGAATCTGTTCCTTGGCACTAAAACTTTGAAGTCATTTGCAGTTTTGAATGAAATTTATATGGCTGGGCTTGTGGTCTGCACTGTCTTTGGGGATATGCAGCATATTCAAGGCTATGTTTAGACATCATGGCAAAATCGAAACCTATCCCAGTGAGCAACAGCAGTCCAAATAATGAACTTGAAGGTTAAATAAAATGGCTTAAATAATGTGGTAAACTTGAACGTACTAAGAAGGCTTAGCAAAAATAAAATACTTTGTCATTTTAAGAAGCTCATGGAAATCAAGCATTTGATTTCCAATTTCATACTTTGCCATACAATCAATTCTTTTTAGTCAGACTGTCTCTAGATTTACTTCTCTGCTGCAGTAAAATGAAGAAGCTTTCATTAATCTTTCAGATGCCTCATATTAACGACGAGGCTCTTGCATGAACAATGTAACAGCAATTAAAAAGCCCATTAATCTGCATTACAGCTATTAAAGATGCATGTCATTAAACGGTATCGAGTTTGATTCATTTTCTCACCAAAAATGGAACAATTATGGTCTGGCAATGTACTTTGTCATCAAATTAGGTTGGAGTTTTCCAGCAAATGGCTTTGCAATTCTTAGCTATTCACCTATTTTATTATTCATCATTGAAATGTGGAAGCTAAAACCTTCTAAATGCTCTACCTTCTTCTGGTGTTGTAAGTTTCCATGTGCCTGCACTTTCTGCACAGCCAGCCATAGTGCAGACAGTCAATGTTATGCTATAATTTGTAAAAGGAATCAGGCCAGTCAAGTTTCCTACAAAGGGAACAAACAAGAATTGGCACGTGTAAATTACCTTATTATGCAGAAATAACAGTTTAAAACAACCAAATTAAAATATTAAGTACGCAGCCTGCATAAATGTGCTACCAACACACTTTTCTATTTTGTGCAGCCTCATCAGAGACTGCTTGGCCAGCATCACCCATAATCTGTTCCTCTTCATTATCTTAATCTGTGGGCGGAATGATTCTTGTCATCTTCGTGTAGCCCCATACAGCAATAGTAAACACCTTATCCTGTCTTTAATTGGACAGGTGTCTGTATCTGTGACACCCAGCCTTTAATTCAATTAAGGCACAGTCTGCATTACACTCATTACACAATCATTTTCCTGGTTATTTCACCAGTCTGTAGAGTTTACCTGCCAGGGAACGGGTGTCAGTAAAGTTGGCCCTGATGAGGGGCGTGCTGGGACTGTCCTCATTGTATGCTTTCAAAATGTACTTCTCAATTACACCTCTGACCTCAGCAGGCTCGTCCCAGCTCACCTCAACTCTGTAACCATTTATACTGCGAATCCTTGAGGGAGTCGGCACATTTTGTGGAACTGGAAGAAAAAAAAATAGAGTTGGATAAAGACCAGAAGTCCACATGAAGCACCACACATCTGTCAGCATTAGAGGCTGCAGTAAATTGAATGCAGAAATTACCATAATTATTATAATTTCCAAGTTGCAACTTTCTGACTGAGATGAAAACAGAGAGCCCAGGTTTACTTTCCAGACTTTCACAAAAAGTTCAGGATATTTAAATCTTTAAATGTGTCATTATGAATTCACAAAAACGCTTTGTAGATTTTCAGCAATACTTCTAGAATCCTTGTTTAAAACACTTTCTTTTATAAAACGATACACTGGGTTTACAACTGGGACTGACTTGTCAGATTTCATAATCCATATCGAACAATGAAGATCAGAACAATCACTGCTCACTGCTATACTTCAAAATCTATCTGGCAGAAGACAGGTAGAGTAATGGTTAAGGTAGTCCCTTCAGACTGTTGTGGTCACAGTTTCAAATTTCAATGGTATTTCTCCATTATAACACTCCCTTCTCCCTGGGGTCTCATGATGGATTTAATCAGCTGCAAGCCAGACCTCCAGGTGAGACGCCTTCCTAAAGTGGTTTCTCCCCTCAAAGAAAACTTTATACACATCTTACATCAAGTATGTCTGATGCTAAATGCACTGAGCAGAAAAGACATTGGAAGCCTTGTAAAACGTGCAAACTCTTTCTCCTTACATTCTGAATATGACAACCCATTGCGAAGAGAAATAGAGGGATGGTGATGAGGAAATTGAACCAAATTAAAATCATGAAATACATTTGACAGACTTGTAGGAAATAAATAAAAATAAATCTAGCCTGAATATAATTGACTGACATTCACAATTAGACAAGGTATCGACAGCATATTGTTCGCTATGGTAGACACAAAAATTGAACCAATAACACAAACTCCGTGATAGAAGCTGCTTAATAACATATAACCATACATATAAACTGCTCACTATCTTTGTACAAGGCATATAACCACATGTGCCTATGATCATTCCGATTTTCTCCACTTTCAGCCTTGCAAATTCAGGTACAGCCTTAGTATTTCTTAATTTAATTTGTTCTTTAAGAATCAGAATCAATTAATTTTTGTCATTTTGCGGAGCAGCGAGCAGCACTGAAGAGCCAGTAAAACAAAGAATTTACAGGTTGAGAATTAAGCAAAAACCGAAAAGTCTAGTCTGATCTAAGCAGAGCATGAAAATGCACATGGGACCACTGTGCACTTAAAACACACTGGTTTAGATTGAAGCAAATAATAAATAGCATTTAAAAAATCAATGGTATTGTATTCATTTGTCCAAAAATAACTTTGCTCTCAAATGTAACTAATTAATAGTTACAGGAATACCAGATGGTTATTATTTTATTACAAATGACTACACAAGGGACACAGTGGCAACACCCAAGAAGCTTTATGGCAGGATGATGGATGATTAGCCCAGCAGAAGTGTATGTGGACCCACAAGTCACTCCATGGAAACAGTATAGCTTCTCTCACTTCAAAAGCCATTTTCCCTTCACACAAACTTTGTTCGGTGGTAATTAAATAAAATAAACTGCATATATGAGTGGACACTTTTGAATAGATGATAGTTATTAACGTCTAACACCATGAAATTATGTAACATTTTTGACAGAAGCATACTTAGTTTCTAATACATCCCGTTCAGCTTTAGTTAAATTCAAGCATAATTATCAAAATATGAAGACAGAAAAATATTTACTGGTCCATCCAACCTGTCCTGCTTAAATATGATATACGTGTTTTACAAATCATACACGCCCTATTCCAATCAATCTGGAAACCATATAGTCTAGAAGAGATGAAAAACCAACTAAAACACACGGCCAAATAAACGACAAAATCTGGCAAGTTCCTCTCGAATTCCTTTAGGCAATTAAAACTAGTCCGGAGATCAATCTGGTCCTGATTTAATCTTATATCAGATGATCTCAGCCAGAAACAGGTTCACCTCTTGCTTGAAGGAATTCTGCAAGAGTTTAATATCATTCTGTTTTACTTTTATTTTTCAAACGCATTTTATTCAAACTTGTATCAAAGTAGGTTACAGCAAATAAACGCCCCGGGAAACATTCTTCCCAACAATCAACTAGACAGTTTGTACAGATTTTTCTCCTTTTTCACCCCCCTCCCCCAAATCACCACCCCCCCCCCCCCCCCCCCACCCCTCTGCGCCGAACAGCTCCTCAAACACGGTCACAAACATCCCCCACCTTTTCTCAAACTCCCCTGCTGAGCCCCTTAACTCATACTTTATCTTCTCTAACCGCAGGAAGTCATACAGATCACCCAACCATGCTGCTACCCCCGGTGGCGATGGCGACCGCCACTCCAGCACAATTCGTCGCCGTGCAATCAGAGAGGCGAAGGCTAAGACATCGGCCTTCCTCCTCTCCATGAGCTCTGGCTTCTCTGAAACCCCAAATATCGCCACCAAAGGGTCCGGGTCCACTCCCTCCTCCACTGTCCTGGCTAAGACCGCGAAACCTCCCGCCCAGAATCTTCCCAATTTTTTACAACCCCAAAACATGTGCGCATGATTCCCTGGCCCCGCCCACACCTCTCACACTCATCTGCTACCCCCTGAAAGAACCCACTCATTCTCGCTCGAGTCATATGCACCCTGTGCACCACCTTAAACTGGATCAGGCTCATCCTTGCACAAGAGGAGGTCCCGTTTACCCTTCGCAGTGCCTCACTCCATACTCCCCAATTGATCTCTGTGATGAACGGTTACTGTATTACTGTACCCTTATCATCATGTAAGGTGATGTCCCCTTTAAGACCGGGCTTGGAACCCTGGGGGACTCCGCCTCCACTCCGCCTCTGGCTCCGCCCACCTGGGAGTCATATATAAGGGGCCACCTTGTAGGCAGCACCCAGCAAGCGCCTGTCTCGGCACCAGGCTAGTTCTTAGCTTATTAAAGCCTTCTTTACCGTTTTACTCTCTAACATCGTTATTGAGGGTACAACAATTTAATAAGCTAAACTACATCAGGATGGACGCAGGCCTAAAACCAGAGAAGCTCAATCTGGAAGCACGAATACTGGAGGCAAAGGACATTTTTAAATACTGGCTCCGATGCTTCGAGGCCTACCTGGACTCCTCAGAGACTCCCATCCTGGGGCCACGCAAGCCGGCAATCTAGGGAACCCCTTCCAGACCTTTCGTGCAAAGTCCCTAACCTGTAGATATTTGAATTCACTGCCCCTCAGCGGCTCTACCCCCTCCCTTAGCTCCTCCAGACTGGCGAACCCTTCCTCCAAATATAAATCCCTCATCTTCACCAGCCCCACTTCTCTCCACCTCCTGTATACACTATCCATCCTCCCGGCTCAAACCCATGATTCTCGCACAGCGGCGTTAGCACCGACATCCCTTCCACCCTAAAATGCCTCCTCAGCTGATTCCATATCATCGCCGTTTACTGCACCACCGGGCTCCCTGAATACCTACTCGGAGCCATTGGCAATGCTGCCGCCACTGGAGCCCTCAAACTAGACCCCCTACAAGATTCCTCCTCCATCCTAACCTGCTCTACCCCTTCTCCTTCCCACCACCGCCGCACCTTGTCCACATTCGCCACCCAATAATAATGAAGCAAGTTTGGTAACGCCAACCCCCCCTTGCTGCCTCTGCCTCTGTAGCAGGGTCCTCCCCACCCTCAGCACCTTCCCCGCCCATACAAAATCAGAGATGATTGTGTCCACTTTCTGAAAAAAGGCCTTTGGTATAAAGATCGGGAGAGCCTGAAAGATAAACAAGAACCTCTGCAGAATATTCATTTTCTCCACTTGGACCCTCCCCGCCAACGTTAAGTGCAGTGTATCCCACCTCTTAAGATCCTCCCTGGCCTCCTCCACCAGCTTTGTTAAGTTCCACTGATGGAGCCCCGTCCATTCCCTCGCTACCTGAATCCCCAAGTACCTAAACCTATCCCTCGCTACCGTAAATGGCACCCCCCCTAAATTAGCTCGCTGTGCCAGCTCATTCACTGGGAATGCCTCACTTTTCCCTACATTCAGCTTGTATCCCGAGAACCCTCCAAACCTTCCCAACAGGTTCATAATCCTTCCCAAACTCTCCAACGGATTTGAAACATACAGCAAGAGGACATCGGCATAGAGCGACACCCGATGCTCCCTCTGGCCCATCATTATCCCCTGCCATTCTGCCGACCCTCTGAGAGCCATCGCCAATGGCTCTATGGCCAGCAAAAACAGCAGCGGCGACAGCGGGCACCCCTGCCTCGTACCCCTGTGTAAGTCAAAGCTTTGTGAGCTCATATCATTCGTCCTCACCCTCGCTCTTGGTGCCACATACAGCAATCGCACCCATGCCACAAATCTCTCATGTTCCCAAAACTTCGAACAAGTACCGATCAAATGCTTTCTCCGCGTCCATGGACACCACCACCTCCGGTATCAGAGCTCTCGACGGATTCATTACCACATTCAAAAGCCGTCTTATATTACTCGTGAGCTGCCTGCCCTTCACGAAGCCTGTTTGATCTTCTGCAACCACCCTGGGACACGATCCTCCATCCTCCCTGCCAACAACTTAGCCAATACTTTCACATCCATGTTCAATAGTGATATGGGTCTATACGACCCACTTTCCACCGGATCCTTCCCTTTTTTGGGGATTAGTATGATTGCTGCCTGCTTCATCGGCTCCAGCAACTCCCCCTTCTCCAGTGCTTTATTAAACGCCCCCAACAGATGTGGTGCCAGGTCCGTCGCAAATTCGTTATAAAATTCTGCCGGGTACCCATCCGGCCCAGGAGCCTTCCCCGACTTCATACCCCTGATACTATCCAGCACCTCCCTCAGCCCCAGGGGCTCCTCCAATGCCTGCCTCTTTGCTTCCTCCATCTGGGGAAATTCCAACTCGTCCAGAAACCACCTCATGTCCCCCTCCTCCCCTCCTGGGTCTGCCTCATAAAGTCCCTGGTAATACTTTCTAAATGCCTCATTTATCTTCCCTGGCTCTGATACCACATCCCCAGCCCCAGTCCGGATCTTCAAAATTTCCCTGGACGCAGCCTGCCTCTGCAGCTGGTTCACCAGCATGCGGCTCACCTTCTCCCCATACTCGTACTGCACCCCTCTTGCCCTACGCAGTTGCCCTACCGCCCTCCCCGTTGTCAGCCTGTCAAATTGCCTCTGCACCTTTTTTCTCCTCGCCAATCCCTCCATGGTGGGCACCTTTGAATATTCCCTGTCCACCTCCACTATCTCGCTCACTAGACGGTCATGTTCCGCCCTCCTTTCCTTATTTGCATGAACTGTAAATTAGATAATTTCTCCCCGGACCACTGCCTTCAGTGCTTCCCAAAAAATGCCCGCCGACACCTCCCCATTCTGATTCAACTCCACATAATCCCTAATCGCCAACCGCACCTTATCACAAAAACCTCCATCCGTCAACAACCCCGTGTCAAACCTCCACCCCGGCCTCAGCTCTCGTCCCGTACTGAACTGAATATCCAGCCAGTAGGGTGCATGGTCCGAGATAACTATCCCCGCATACTCTGCCCCCTCCACCCCAACCAAAATCTCCCGACTCACTACAACGTAATCAATCCTCAAATACACCTTTTCGACGTGTGAAAAGAAGGAATACTCACTTCCCCCTGGGTTCTGAAAGCGCCATGGATCCATCATACCCATCCTCTCCATAAACCCCCCCAGCTCCCTTGCCATTTGTACACTACCCATCAACCTGGGGCTCGATCTATCCACCCTCGGCTCCAGGACACAGTTAAAATCTCCCCCCATGATCAATTGGTATGTGGCCGAATCCGGGATTGCTGCCAGCACCCCCCCTCATAAAACCCACATCATCCCAATTTGGGGCATACACATTTACCAACACTACCGGTGCCCCTTCCAATACCCCACTCACAATCACATATCTCCCACCTGGATCCCTCACCTCCTTCGCACTGACGAATCCCATTTTTTTGCTCATTAAAATCGCCACACCCCTCGATTTCAAATCAAACCCCGAGTGAAAAACCTGCCCGACCCACCCCTTCCTTAACCTAACCTGTCCTTCATACAGAGGTGTGTCTCCCGCTTTCAAGCTCCTGAGATGCGCAAACACCCGCGACGTGTTAACCGGCCCATTCAGTCCCCGGACATTCCATGTTACCAACCTTACTGGAGGCTTGCGCCTCCAATCTCCTCTACCGTCCATCATCTTCCCCACTCAACTCCTGCCCCTTTAATTCCACTCTGTACCTAGCCCATCCCAGACGGCCCCTTTCTTCGCCCTTGACCATGTCAGCTCCCACCTCCTGCCGTGTCGCAGAAACCCCTGCCCCACTTCTCCCCTTCTTCCCCCCACCTCCCCTTTCCACCCTCCTCCCAGCCACCCCTCTTGGCCTTCTCCCCCACCACCTCACTTCCGTTCACCAGCATAACCTGCTAGCCCGGCTGCTCCTGCCCAAAGGCACATCCTCATGACCTCCCCCTCCCTCTTCCCCACCACTCCTCAGCTCAAAGAAAAAGGCTTCCTGCTGGCCTTACCCTCCCTCGCCCAAACAAGGACTTCTCCTGAACTCTGGGTAGCCTTCTCCAAAAGCAAACAAACAGATGTTAAACACAAACAGTCCCATAAAACAGTAGGGGGGATGGGAACATCCATCCCCACATAAACTTTTCATCCCTACAACTCCTTACTGTCATAATATACATCTATGTATACAATGGAGTGCAGACAGGCAGTGATTGACACACAGGATGACAAGTAAGCACACAGAACAGAGCAGCCAATCACCAGACAGGACACGACAACTATAAAGCAAGAGGGCACCAGTTTTCACGCTCTCTCGGGACCCAGCCTCTGAGACAGTCAAAGCTCATGAGCTAGCCAGTGCCTACACCATGTGGTAGCTAGGTTAGTCTGGTCAGGCTACTGTCAGGTCTCCAGTCAAGTCAGCATAGTGTCAACCCACAGTTGAACATGTATAATAGTTTGGATGTTGAAAAAAATCGTGTTGCATTTTATCAAGTGTTGGAGGTCTGTCTCTCGCTACACTGCATCAAGTGCAGTTCACCTCGACTCAGCCTACCCAACACATCATGGTACCAGCTGAGTGATGCTGAAAATGTGACGGACCTACCTTGAGTGAATCAGCGCTGACCAGCAAACAGCCATTCGGTGACGTGGAAAACGTCCACCCTCCTCCGCAGCTCCGCATCGCCGGCAACCTCGGTGCAAATTGAAGGGTTTTCAAATAAAAGTTCCAACTCTATCTCGAAGCCACTGATCTTGAGGCCGCATTGGACGCCAGGAAAATCGCACTATTCCTCTCCACAGCCGGGGACCACGCCATCCACATCTACAACTCCCTTACATTCGCTGAAGGCGAAGACAAGACAAAATTTAAAACATTCCTACTGAAGTTCAACAGCCACTGCGACAGTGAGGTGAATGAGAGCTTTGAACGGTACGTTTTCCAGCAGAGGCTTCAGGGTAAGGATAAACCTTTTCAATCCTATCTGACCCATCGCCGCATCCTCGCGCAGTCATGTAACTATGTCTCGACCACTGATTCCATGATCCGGGATCAGATCGTTTACAGGGTCCATTCCGATTCCCTTCGCCAGCAGCTCCTGAAAGTCAAGCAGCTCACCCTCACCATCGCCATCGAAAAGTGCGTTCTCCACGAACATGCTAACAATCGGTACTCCCACATCAGGGTGGCAGAAACGGCAAAGCTAACCTCCCACGAGGCGGAACGGGTGCAGGCCATCGCACAAATGCAGGGCCTAAGTATCGACGAGGGTGGCCATTCCGCGCGCTTTTCCGGGCTCCTGCGCATACACGCCATGACCCAGGAGACGGCGAGACCCACGACCAGACTGCGCAGGTGCGTACGTCGTTCGACCACACTGCGCATGCGCGCTGGCGCACAGAACGCGCTGACATTGGCGTCATCACGTGTCCGAATTGTGGCTCCGCCCATTTAAAGCGGCAGTGTCCGGCAAAATCACGACGGTGTCTACAGTCTGGCAAGCTTGGCCACTACACAGCCCTTTGCAGACCCTGCAATCTGGATGCCCAGCATCCAGCCATCCCAGCTGCTGCGCAGAAGCATCCGTTCAATACAGCAGGCCATGCCAAACTCCGACCCCGACAGTCCAACAGATCCTGATGCTGCGTGCCTCAAATCTCCATACCGGGTGGGCATCATTACGAAGCATGCGCTGCCTTTCTCCAAGACAGCGACGCACCACTCGATCCTCAGCGTGGATCCCGACGACGAGTGGTGTGCTGTCCTCACAGTCAACAAGGATCGCATCCGGTTCAAACTGAACACCGGGCCATCGGCAAACCTCATCTCCAAATCCAATCTCGACACCATCCGCGTCAGACCAAGCATTCTTCCACTGGCCTGCCAGCTCCTCGACTACAATGGCAATGCCATAGCTGCCAGTGGCTCATGCCAACTCGGAGTTTCCAATAAGTCATTCAAAGCGACACTGCGATTTGAGATCGCGGGACCTGACGGAGCATCCCTGCTCGGTGCTTGGGCCTGCAAACTCCTGAACTTGGTTCAGTGAGTCCACAACATGTCATCCTCACAGGCGACGGCCTCACCTGGTGAGAACGTCCAGGTTGAAATTGATGACATCATCACGCAGTACCACAGCATGTTCGACAGAATGGGCACACTCCCATACCGATACAAAATCCTGCTCAAACCGAACGCCACCCTTGTGGTCCATGCACCACGATGGATGCCAGCACCCATCAAGGGTCGCTTCAAGCAGCAGTTACAGGACCTCCAGGACCAGGGCGTCATATCAAAGGTCACAGAACCCACGGACTGGGTCAGCTCCATGGTCTGCGTCAAGAAGCCGCCAGGGGAGCTTCGAATCTGCATCGACCCCAAGGATTTAAACCGCGACACCATGAGGGAACATTACCCTATACCAAAACGAGAGGAGTTGACCAGCGAGATGGCTCATGCCAAACTCTTATGAAGCTGGACGCCTCCAAGGGGTTCTGGCAAATACAGCTGGATACATCCAGTCGCAAGCTGGGCACATTCAATACCCCGTTCAGTCGCTACTGCTACAACCGGATGCCTTTTGGCATCATCTCTGCCTCAGAGGTATTTCACCACATCATGGAACAGATGATGGAGGGTATCAAGGGGGTGCGCGTGTTGACGATGTCATAATCTGGTCCACAACTCCTCAAGAACACATCGATCGCCTCAAGCAGGTATTCCACAGAATCCATGAGCATGGCCTCCGATTCAACAGAGCCAAGTGCTCGTTCGGTCAATCAGAAATCAAATTCCTTGGTGACCTCATCTCGCAGCAAGGCGTGCGGCCAGATGCTGACAAGGTCTCGGCGATCAACGCCATGAAGACCCCAGAGGACAAGAAGGCGGTCCTCCGCTTTCTGGGGATGGTCAACTTCCTCGGGAAGTTCATTCCCAACATGGCGGCACACACCACAGCCCTCCGCCATCTCGTCAAAAAGTCGACGGAATTCCAGTGGCTGCACGCTCATGAGAACGAATGGTGTGAGCTCAGGGCAAAATTCACCACAGCCCCGGTTCTGGCATTCTTCGACCCGACCAAAGAGATCAAAATATCCACTGACGCGAGCCAGTACGGTATTGGGGCGGTGCTCCTCCAACGGGATGACTCCTCCTCATGGGCCCCAGTTGCATATGCCTCCAGAGCCATGACGCCCACTGAGCAACGGTACGCTCAGATCGAATGCCTGGGCCTCCTAACGGGAATCGACAAATTTCACGACTATATGTATGACCTCCCAACATTCACGGTTGAGACGGACCACAGTCCACTAGTCCACATAATCCAGAAGGATTTGAATGACATGACGCCTCGGTTACGACGAATCCTTCTCAAGCTACGGCGCTATGACTTTGAACTTGTCTACATGCCAGGCAAAGAACTCTTTATTGCAGATGCCCTTTCCAGGTCTATCACCACACCGTGTGAACAAACTGACTTTGTCTGCCAAATCGATGCGCAGGTACAATTGTGTGCCTCCAACCTTCCGGCCACTGATGAAAGGGTTATCCAAATCCGTGAGGAAATGGCCAAGGTTCCTCTGCTACAGCGAGTGATGCAGCACCTCACGAATGGCTGGCAGAAGAGACAGTGTTCCCAGTTTTACAACGTCAAGGATGACCTGACGGTGATGGACGGCATCCTCATGAAGCTCGATAGGATTGTGATTCCGCAGAGCATGTGAGCTATGGTGCTCGGCCAGCTCCATGAGGGTCACCTGGGGGTCAAGAAATGTTGACGCAGAGCTCGAGAGGCAGTCTATTGGCTGGGCATCAGACAGGACGTTGCCAACACGGTCCTCAACTGCCCCACATGTCAGAAATTTCAGCCAGCTCAACCCAAAGAAACTCTGCAGCAACATGAGATAGTGACCTCCCCATGGTCCAAGTTCCGTGTCGACCTTTTCCACGCCAAGGGGCGTGACTATGTCCTCCTGGTCGACTACTTCTCCAATTACCCTGAAGTGGTGAAACTGTCCGACCTCACGTCGAAGGTGGTGATTAAAGCATGCAAAGAAACGTTTGCCAGGCATGGGATACTGCTCACGATGATGAGTGACAACGGTCCCTGTTTTTACAGCCAGGAATGGTCTGATTTTGCCCGCCTATACAACTTTCGGCACATAACCTCCAGCCCCCACTACCCGCAGTCAAACGGGAAGGCCAAAAAAGGGGTACATATCGTCAAGAGATTACTATGCAAGGCTGCAGACTCAGGCTCCGATTTCAACCTGGCGCTGCTGGCATACAGAGCATCCCCGCTGTCCACTGGGTTGTCTCCCGCGCAGATGCTCATGAATCGCACTCTGCGAACCACGGTTCCAGCCATCCATGTTCCAGACCTTGACAACCTCACAGTCATACAAAAGATGCAGCAGTCTCGGGCCCAACAGAAATCAGCATACGACGTTCATGCCACGGATCTCCCTGAGCTGGTCCCAACTGATCGTGTTCGTGTGCAGTTGCCTGACGGCGGCTGGTCCGCCACAGCTGTGGTGGTCAAGCAAGTGGCCCCGAGATCGTTCCTCGTCCGCATGGCTGATGGCTCCTTCCTACGACGCAACAGACGGGCGCTGCGCAGAGTTCCACGCCCGCCACCTAACTATGATGTCCCGCCTCACACAATGCTTCCTCCGGATGTGCCCTACCACGAGGCCATTGATCTACCAGCAATCCTGCCGACCTCTGCGACCACCGCATGGGCAGCGGTCCCACCTATCCAAGTACAGGCGGCCCCTGATCCACCCTTGAGGCGGTCAACCAGAATTTGTTGCCTGCTGCAGAGACTAAACTTATAGACTGAACTTTTGCGCAACTGTGTTACCTTATCGTTTTGACCTCTGTAAATATCGTTGTTACCATTTCATCTGCCCTATATCTGCACTAGCGACACCTTCCTGTGTACATAAGGTCATTTTAGCACATTCTGTATATAGTCACACACATATACACATCCACACGCACATGCACCTTAATATTTATTATCTCAACACACACAATGTGAAAAAAAAACCAGGGGGAGATGTCATAATATACATCTATGTATACAATGGAGTGCAGACAGGCAGTGATTGACACACAGGATGACCAGTAAGCACACAGAACAGAGCAGCCAATCACCAGACAGGACACGACCACAAAAGCCAGAGGACACCAGTTTTCCCGCTCTCTATCGGGACCAAGCCTCTGAGACAGTCAGAGCTCGTGAGCTAGCCAGTGCCTACACCATGTGGTAGCTAGGTTAGTCTGGTCAGGCTAGTGTCAGGTCTCCAGTCAAGTCAGCATAGTGTCAACCCGCAGTTGAACATGTATAATAGTTTGGATGTTGAATAAAATCGTGTTGCATTTTATCAAGTGTTGGGGGTCTGTCTCTCGCTACACTGCATCAAGTGCAGTTCACCTCGACCCAGCCTATCCAACACATCACTTACAATCTCAACATTGAACAGAAACCACGCCCCCCCCGCCCCCCCCCCCCCCCCCACCCACCCACCCCCCCGCCACACCAACAAAAAAGGCGAAAATCCCCCAATCCCTACACTCACTTCAAACATGCTCCCGACCATTACATAGTGCCAGCACCCCGGTTCCCAAGCATTGTCCACTCAGTTCTCCCCCAATTTATGCGCCTTAATGAAATCTTTGGCCGCTTCTGGGGTCTCGAAATAATACTCCCGGCCTCCGAATGTCACCCCTAATTTCGCCGGGTAGAGCACCCCAAACCTGATCTGCCGCCTTGGCCTTGTTGAAACCTGCCCGCCGTTTTGCCAACTCGGCTCCGATGTTCTGATAAATTCGGACGTTATTTCCCTCCAAGTCGCAGCTACGCTTCTCCTTGGCCCACCGTAGAATATTCTCTTTCTCCACAAATTTATGAAGTCTCACGATCACCACCCGCGGCAGTTCCCCAGCTCTAGGCTTTTGCCTCAGAAACCTATGCGCTCGGTCCACTTCAGGTGATTTATCCAGCTCCCCTTCTGCCACCTGTCCCGCCAGCATCCTCGAGTCGTACCTCGTGGCACTCACACCTTCCACTCTTTCAGGCAGACCCACTATTCGCAGGTTCTGTCTTCTCGAGGCAGTCTCCTGCTCCTCCACCTTTGCCCTCAGCGTTTTACAAAGGTCTCCTAGGAGCCCCACCTCCGCCTCCAGAGCCACCACATGATCACTGTGGTCCGAGATCACTCCTTCAATCTCCCGAATCTGTGACACCTGCACCTCCAAACACCCCTCCATCCGCTCCAAAGTACTCTTCAGGGGTGCCACAGCTTCTGCAATGGCCTTTGCATGATCCTCAGGCATTTCTTTCCTCTGTTTATGGAATTCCTCCTTGATAAAAGTCATTAGTTCCTGTATCTGGGGCCTTACAGCTTGCCCCTCCCCCGCCTGCATGCTGGAAGAGACTGTCTGTGAAGCACAAGATTGTTTCAACTTTCCAGCCAAACCTCTCACTGTTTTCTGCCGGGACCGGTGGTCAGAAGACATACCTTTCCAAGGGTAAACTACTCCTCTAACATTCACCTACGCCTTTTCATCAAAATTCCACCCGGATCTGGGTAAAAAGAGGCCTTTTCTGTGACTTTGAACAGGAACAGCCCTTTATGTGACCAATCACTCCATGGTCACAAACGGAAGTCCATCGTTCTGTTTTACAATCAGATGTTCATGTAATTTTGGTTCCAACTGCTTTACAGAATTATGGAGCAGAATTTTGTGTAACTGACATGGGTCCAGTCCACTGGCTGGAGAACCAGTGGGGAAAGCACATGATTTATGAGCAGGAAGCCAGACCAAATGAGGTGTCTGTCAGTCATTGAACTGGCCAGGTTTGGGGTTTATCCAGAATTATGACTTGGCGGTGGAAATCTCAACCCCCCACCCCATCCCCCCCTACTCCCAGAGCTGCCGACCAATCCGGCATCGGTGGCTGCTGCCAGTAGTGCTCCAGGCTCTTCACCAATAATCTTCAGATGAGAGAAGGAAGATGGGGTAGCGGGGAGGGAATTGCAAAAGAGGATTGGTGGGTGGTGGGAGGAATGGGGGAGGGGCGAGGTTCAGAGACAAGGGCAGGGTCAGGCTTTCAGCAGCCTACTATTCATCATGCTGGTCCTTCAATCATGCACAAAATATCTTTGACAGAGGACCTTCCCCAAAGGGTGGATAAGTGGACAGACTCTCTGGGTATCTTTAGGAAGCACAGAATGTCTGCCACTCTAATCCCTGAATCACCACAAAAGTTCTGGTGGGCTCAGGAATAATTGTTACCAATTGACTCAATAATTAGTGAATTGACATCCTGCTACAAGCAGATGAGGTTCCCTCATGGGCTTCTTCCTGCCTCTGGCTTAATGACGTGAAATCTTCCCGCTACTGGAAACTGGTGCGGCCTTTCCCGTGATCAAATGGGCCTGCCCACCATGTTTCACTTCGCGATTGGCTGTATAAAGTGGGAAGCTTTGGCATTAGAACCAATGTCATGAATAACAGATTGAATCTTTCAAATGAGGTTCATATGTCACAATTTAATTTTGATGTCAGCATCATTGGATTTCATCCAGTACTAACAGAAGTCCTGGGTTTCTCATCTCTGCTGTAATTATACAGAAGCAAAAATACTGCGGATGTTAGAAACCTGATCTAAAAACAGAAAATGTTATAAATATTCAATAAGTCAGGCCGCAAATGTGGGAAGAGAAACAAAGGGTGGGATGTTCCAGTCATGTCCACTGTGGGGATCATAGTGGGTGGGTCGGTAAATTTGATGGACCAGCATAAAGTCCGATGACTTTGGGCGGGGACTCGTGCTTCTGCAGTGGGTGGGACCTGAAAATGCTGTCCAAATTTTCAGGTTCATGATCTTTCAGCAGAACTGCAAGAAATTCAGAGATGTAACAAGTACAAGCAATTGCAGATGTCCAAAATGGCCCCAAAGACGGCGTTTAGTAAAAACATAATTTACAAGTAAATTTAGTTGTACATTTTTCTATTTAGTACTGCTTCCTATATTTGTTGCTCACAATGTGGTCTCCTCTTCATTGTGGGGCAAACACAGATTGGATGATCGCCTAGGAAACACCTCCACTCAGCCCACAAGCATAACCCTGATACTTTTATTTTAATTTTCTGTCCTGCTCCCATCCTGACCTGCCTGCCCTTGGCTTCCTGCACCATTAATGAGGATCACTGCAAGGAAAAGAACTTCATCTTTCGATTAGGCCATTATAGCCTTCCAGACTCAAAGGTTCAACAATGTCAGGTTGCAACCACTTCTCCGATGTTTCAGACAGCAGCTGCTGGTAATGAACCTGTTGTTGCCATTTATAGCTCCCCTAAACTCATTTAAGCTTTCTCATTCATTTCGTTATTATTCCCTTTTTGACTGCGTCGGCATTTAGTTTATCGTTTAATCTCTCCTCTCTTCCACCCTATCACAAACCTTCCATTTTGTTCTTTCCTTCTCTCCTTCTTTTCCCTGTGACTTGAAACCTCTTGGGCGCGATTCTCCATCAGCCGAAGCTGGAATCGGGAAACGCGATTGGGCAGAGCATTGGTTCCGATGCCAAAATCGTGGCAGGCGCTGGTTGCATGACAAATCGCAATTCTCCATCTCCTCGACAGCGGTGTCAATGCATCCCAGAACGCATGGACAGTAACACCGTTGTCATATCATTAACCGGCCTGACCCGGTATTCTCCAGGACCTCCACGATTGTCCACCTTCACTGGGGCGAATTCCCGACAGCGAGGTTCACTTGTGCTTTTAATATCCTGAAACTGGCTGATGAGGGAGAGGGAGGAGGTAGGACACGGAGAGATGTGACCGTGCACTGCCGGTCCTAACACTGGCTGGGCTGGCTGCAGCAATGGGCCGTGGGGCCGGGGTGAAATCCCCCCCAGGACTGGGGCGATGCCTAGGCACAGACCCCACTGACCACCCACCCTGGCCCCTGGATCTGCTGAGTGGCACTGGCCATATAGGTGCCCCCACCCCACCACCCCCGCATCCCACACTAGGCCATACAACCCCTCCCCCAACCAGCTGCCACCCGCCAGCAGAGCATCACATGGCCCACTCAAGGCAATGCCCACAGTAGCTCCTGCAGGGAAGACACTGGGCAGGGGTCGCGGAGTGTACCCTGTACACTCGGTCCAGATGTGGCGCCAGTTTTGCTGTCGTGCGAGTCCACAAATCCTGCCCCGGCGTCAACATTTAGTCTCAAGAATGGAGAATCCAGTCCCTTAATTCTCTAGCTTTTTCCAGTTCTGGTGAAAGCTGGTCAATTTTGTTTCTCATCAATCGAGCCTACCATGATCCTAATGTTCTTGACGTTGGGGAGAACAGAAATGAAAAGGAAACCATCCTCCCTTTCTTTATTTGTTTTTATCCATTTTGTGCTATGGATGCCCTCTTAAACACAGAAAAAACTGCAGTTAATAATTTTGTTTATTTGATTTACATGTGCTTCTGAACTATTTGCCACAGAGATAGGATGACTACAGGAGGACTACTACCTTGTAGTCATTCTCCAGTTCACTTCATTGGACTTCCAGGTATTGAGTTGTTTTCCATTTGGCAAAATGATGTTATCATACTTCAGTTTGATACCAGATTTATTGCCTAAGGTGATAACATTGTGACCAGATATACTTCTCTCCTCCCAAACCTGCCATATTCAGATACTTTCTGGCAGGATTGCCTCCTGCACCAAATGGAAATTGTAAAAGCAGCTTTTCTTTCTGTGCAGCAATTGACAGCAAATTTTAAAATATTTATATATATATATATGTAAATATAGGCGGCGATTGTCCGAGCCCCGCGCCGGGCCGGAGAATCGCCGTAACCGCGCCCCGACGCCGGAGTGCGATTCTCTGAGGTGCGGAGAATCGGCGCCATTTACGGGCCGCTGATTCTCCAGCTAGGATGGGCTGAGCGGCCACGCAGATACGACAGAGTCCCGCCGGCACCGTTCACCCCTGGTCGCTGCCGGCGGGAACTCTGCGTGAAGGGTCGGGGGGCGGCCTGTGGGGCGGGGAAAAGCGATCCTTCACCGGGCGGGGCCTCCGAAGGAGTCTGGCCCGCAATCGGGGCCCACCGATCGGCAGGCCGGCCTCTCCCTCCCCCCCGGGCCTACTTTCCTGTGCCGCCGGCTCCTGAACACCGACGCCATGTTGAGTCGGGGGTGGTGCACTGAAGAAGTCCCCCGCGCATGCGCAGGTTAGCGCGGCCCAACTGCGCATGCGCGGTTTGGCGTTGCGCCCATTTGGCACCGGCAAGGGAGGCTGGAGCGGCATGAACTGCTCCAGCGCCGTTCTGGCCCCCTGCAGGGGACAGAGTCGGTCATCCCCGTGCCCGTTTCGCACCGTCGTGAAACCCGACGGCGTTTGCGATGGCGTTCACGACGGCGCGAACACTTGGGCTCCATTTTGGAGAATCGCCCCCTGAGATTCTCTTTCTATCAAGCTATAGAACTAAATATTCAAAGTGGCTTCCTGATTCAATGATGAAAGCAGCAGTAATTGGGGTCAAAGCTGTCTCTGAACTTAATATTTCAGATCCACTTTGGGATTTTTAAAAATGGAAGTCAGAATTATGCCCAAAGAGGTTAAAAGTGCTCATGTGACACAGCAAATAGTCTTAAAGCCTCGTGGCTTCTGATAATCGTCAAAATAAATACATTTTCCAGAAACTAATTTTAAAAAACACACACTCCTGAGTTAATCGCAAAATTCAGCTCCATGGCAGCTGGAGATGGAAGCCAAAGGCCCTCGAAGTTGTGTGCACAGTGCTTCCAGCCACTTCCAGTGCGGTATGCCATACTGAGAATAGTGTTTGTATATGGACATCTCTTCCATAGGCCAGAAAGTTTCACAGTGGACAGATCACAATGTCAAGTAGCCTGTTCGACTGATTTACATACATAGAAGTTACATAGAATTTACAGTGCAGAAGGAGCCATTTGACCCATCAAATCCGCACTGGTCCTTGGAAAGAGCACCCCTCTGAAGCCCACACCGCCACCCAATCCCCGTAACCCAGTAACCCCACCTTTTTGGACACTAAGGGTAATTTAACGTGGCTACTCCACCTAACCTGCATATCTTTGGGCTGTGGGAGGAAACCGGAGCACCCGGAGGAATCCCACGCAGACACGGGGAGAACGTGTAGACTCCACACAGACAGTGACCCAAGCCAAAATCGAACCTGGGACTCTGGAGCTGTGAAGGAACAGTGCTAACCACTGCGCTCTATGAATTTAGACCTTGGAGTTCCAGTGAATGTCTGTGCCATCATCATCGGTTGCGTGAGGGATGCCCAGTAAAGCCATTTAAAGGGCCAATTATCCAACTTGCATGGTAGATGCTTTTGACTTACTGTTGAACATGCTACATTTAACAAAGTGTTTTTGGAGAAGTTCCGGTGAGTTTCTGGATTGGAAAAGGTGATGTTACTGCAACCATACAGGGAGGTCAGAATAAGTTTGTGACCCGCCCATTTACAGGCTACAGCGGTTTTGGAGGGTCGAGTTGCTGGGCCTATGCTCTGCAACATGACAGAGAAATGAAGCTGAGGCTGCGGAGAGGGGAAGCTGTGTGTAGAGTGAGGAACGTAGGGGGGGTCTTTAAAGAGGACCCTGTGGTGTTCTTTGTGAGTCTTTTACTCAGGATGGATGTCGTAGTGTTCACAAAGACCACACAATCTAAGTTCCATAACAAAGCTAACATTTATTACACTACTTAATATAAAGCTTGACCACTTACTCCTATAGCAAGCAATAATCTATTAAACTACAATCTACACTATACTAATACTTGTCTCATGCACTCAGCCTAAAACTGTACTCTGCTCTCTTCTACACTCTTTCAAACACTTTCCTACACTCTCCCAGAAGCCCGAGAGTCAGTCCTTTCCATAAGTCTGTTCCCAGCTCCGTCTAGTGGTCAATTATGATATTATATTAACCCTATATATACTAAACATTCTGTATATTGTCACAGATCCTATTAACCAAAGATTTACAGGGGAGCACTTCACTTACCTCCACCTCTGCAAGAATCATTGTCTGAAATGGCCAAGACTCACCAAGAAGGTCACAAAGCTATGTCCCCTCCTTTAACAGGATCTGCAGCCTCGCAAAAGAGTGAGGTAAGTTCCGCGAGTGGTTGTCAAGGTAAATGTCTACGTGACTGGATCTTTTTTAGGTGGGTGCATGCGATATTGCAAACATATCCCAGTTCAATGTCTAACAATGCATTTGAAAAGCCATCGAGTTCATTGTTTCCTCTCTGACCAGATAATAGGATTTCCAATCATGCAAGAAGCTGTTGACTGCATCAACATGGTTCGCCTTCATCCTAAGGCAGTCTGCCATTCCCACTGTCTTCAGATCTCCCTGAAGGACCAGAGACCGCATGCTTGGAGACATGACTGATAACCCCTCTTCACCACCCAACCATATGATAACAATAGAGCCAGCAGAAATATTGTGTAACATACCATTGATATTCTTAAGCAATGGTTTTGTTGCCTGAACCATTTGGACTAACCCTATAATAATCGCCAAAGTGCTTCTTCATTCATGTTATTCTTCTATGTCCTCCACAACATTTTTATTGTAAGGGCTCAGCCATTATCACCAGGCATCCTGAGATTACCCCAGGAGTAGGAGGAAGAGGAGGTTTGCAGTGCCAAGGTGCCTTGGTGCCAGTTTGCCCTTGCCAGGGATCGGTCCGTGAGTGCCCTGCCCTTATGAGAAGGGGTGAGAGGGAACTCATGGACCCCCTTACAGATATATTGGGGTGTTGGGGGGTCCATAGGTTGCGGTGAGGAGTCCGAGATGGGTCGAGAGATCGGGGGAGGGGGACATTAAATGGCAACCCGATCTCTCCCTGCAGCTCAGCTCGTCAGTGCAGAAAATAAGGTAAGTGTGGCCTCGGTGGTATGTTCCGCGCCAAGGCCAAAAAGAAGAGTCCCGTTGGATTGTGGGATCATTCTCAGCGCTACAGGCACTAATAAATAGGCCGCTAAAAACACCAAAAACAGGACTCTGTTTTTTCCCGTTAATTTGCATGCCCGGTTTCCTTTGGACATCAGCTTGTCACCCTCATTGCTCTGTAATTCCCACCTTTCCATCCATCTGTGACATCTCAGCACTGTGCCCTGATGGTCAAAATCACCAACAACAAACATTTCCAGAACAGCTTTATCCAACCCTTAAAAATACAAAGAAAAATTAACTTTTTGCTCTTGTGGATTTCTTTGGCACCTGTCTTGTGAGTGAGAACCTTTGTCTGGTCCAGAGCTCTTATGTAGTGAAACTGTGATTGAAAAATATCACAGGCCATAGGCGAGTGTACACCACTAACAACCAGAACGGGGAAACCTCACCTTCCACATTCTGGGAGGCACTGAAGGTGGTGATTAGGGGAGAAATTAAAACCTACAAGGAATGTAGAGACAGGAAAGAGAGGGCGGCCAGGCAATAACTGATCGACTCCACCCTGGCGGTCAACAGAAGGTACTCTGAGGCCCCGACCATAGAGTTTCTGGCAGAGAGGAAAAAGCTACAAATGTATTTTAACCTGCTATCCTCCAGGAAGGCAGTGCAACAACTCTGCACGGGGGAATATTCTACGAACATGGAGAGAAGGCTAGCCGCCGACTGGCTCACCAGCTGAGAAAGTAGGCAGCCACAAAGGAGAGAGCGCAGGTGAAAATAGCAGAGGCAGACTGGTAATCAAGCAAAAAAAGGTCAATCAAGCATTTCATGCCTTCTACCGGGGACTGTACACTTCCGAGCCCCCTGACGCGACACGGGGATGAAACGATCCCTAGATGGACTGGACATGCTAGTCATAGGGTACAATAGGTGAGGGGAGCTGGAAGCACCAATAGGACTGGGAGAGATCATGGAGAGCATCAGTTCCATGCAGGCGGGGAAGGCACTGGGACCCAATGGGTTCCTGGTGGACATCTATAAAACATTCACACCAGGCCTGGCCCGACACCTACGGGAAATGTTTACGGACTTGCCAGCGAGGGATACCCCGCCGCCAACGCTTACACAGGCCACGATATCACTGATACCCAAAAAAGACAACAAACTGACGGAATGTAGATCATATAGACCCATCTCTCTGCTCAATGTGGATGCGAAGATAATTGCAAAAGTCCTGGCTAAGAGACTGGAGAACTGCGTACCAGAGGTGGTCGCAGAGGACTAGACCCTTTGTTCACGGTAGGCAGCTAAATGCGAACATGAGGCGGCTGCTAAATATAATAATGACCCCATCCAGGGAGAGAACACCAGAGGTGATCATCTTCCTGGACGCAGAAAACGTCTTCGATAGAGTCAAATTGAAGTGCCTCATTGAGGTAGTGGAGCGGTTTGGGCTCGGGACAGAGTTTACCTCATGGGTGAAACTCCTATACTCGGGCGGCATGGTAGCACAGTGGTTAGAACTGTTGCTTCACAGCGCCAGGGTCCCAAGTTTGATTCCCGCTTGGGTCTCTGTCTGTGTGGATTCTGCATGTTCTTCCTGTGTCTGCATGGGTTTCCTCCGGGTGCTCTGGTTTCCTTCCACAAGTCCCGAAAGACGTGCTTGTTAGGTAATTTGGACATTCTGAATTCTCCCTCTGTGTACCCGAACAGGCTCCGGAGTGTGCAACTAGGGGTTTTTCACAGTAACTTCACTGCAGTGTTAATGTAAGCCTACTTGTGACACTAATAAAGATTATTATTATTGTACAATGCTCCAAGGCGAGCGTTCGGACCAACACCACCAGCTCTGAGTACTTCCAGCTGCATAGAGGCACAAGGCAGTGATGCCCACTGTCCCAGCTCCTGTTCGCCCTGGCAATCAAACCCTTGCCGATCGCCCTGCGGGACCCAAAAGACTAAAGGGGCATCCGAAGTGGAGGAAGAGAGCACAAGTTTCACTCTATGCAGATGACTTGCTCCTTGACATTTTGGATCCACAGAACAGCCTGAGAGCAATCATGAAGCTCCTCGAATAGTTTGGGTCCTTTTCGGGTTAAAAACTCAACTTGGGCAAGAGCGAGGCATTCCCAGTGAACCTCAACAGGGTAGGGACAGAGTTACTATTCAATCTAGCCCAAAGCAAATTCCGCTACCTGGGGATCCAGATAGCCCATGACTGGTCACATATCCACAAGTGGAATCTGACCAGTCTGGCGGAGGAAGTTAAAAAGGACCTGGAGAGATGGGATGCACTCCCACTTTCCCTGGTGGGGAGGGTGCAGACGATCAAGATGAATATGCTGCCGAGGTTCCTCTTCCCGTTCTGATCCATACCAATCTTTACCCCCAAGGCCTTTTTCCAGGAGATAGACAAAATGATCATGGTGTTTGGGGGTGGGGGGGGGGGGGGGGAGGGGGAATGAACCCAAGGATCCCCAAGTTGACACTGCAAAGGAGGAAAAATATGGGTGTCCTGGCCCTACCGAACCTGCAATACTACCATACTACCACTGGGCAGCCACAGCCGAGAGGGTAAGGGGATGGATACAAAAACCCAACATGAAATGAGTGAGGCTGGAGGAGTCCTTCTGTGCACCACTTTATTCATTCACCCTCCGAGCCCTCACCGCTCTCATCCCCCACCCACCTCCCCAGCAAAATACCCATCCTACCCTGTGATGGTAGCCACATTGAGGACATGGAACCAAATGAGACACCATTTTCTTTTTACTGAGATGTCCTCCATGGCCCCCATCTAGGGTAACCACAAATTCCTGTCAGCTATGCTCGACGCCCCTTTCAGAAAATGGAGACAGCACGGGAGAATGCTAGTGGTCAGGGACTTTTGCATAGGGGACAGACTTGGGACCCTGGACGAACTGACGGAAGAACTGGAGCTACCAGCAGGACAAGAACTCCGGCAGTTTCATATCAATCACCTTCTCTGCAAGGAGATGACAAGGTACTCTAGGGCCCCGAGAGACACTCTGCTGGAGGAGGTAATAAACACAGACAGTAAGGAGAGGGGGAACTGTGGGGACATCTGTGGACAACTTCTGGAAAGAACAAGGACACCACTGGATGGAGCTAGGCAAAAATGGGAGGATGAACTCGGGATGTAAGTGACTCTGGAGCGAAGCACTGAGTAGGGCCAACTCCACCTCCTCCTGCACAAGGCTAAGTCTCATGCAGTTGAAAGTGGTGCACAGAACTCACCTAACCAGGACCCGAATGAACAGGTTCTTCCCGGAGGTGGAGGATAAATGCGAACGGTGTCAGGGAGACCCGGCCAACCACACCCACATGTTCTGGGTTCGCCCCAGTCTTGTAGGGTTCCGGACAGCCTTCTTCGAAGCGATGCCCAAGGTTGAGTGGGTGAGGGTGGAGCTGTGCCTGAGAGCGACAGTCTTTGGGGTGTCAGACCAGCCAAATCTACATATGGGGAATAGGGCCATTCCCTTGCTTTTGCTTCCTTAATCACATGCCGAAGAATCCTACTCGGCTGTCGATCAGCAGCACCTCCCACAGCTGCAGACTGGCTGGCAGACATGTCAGAATGTCTCCACTTGGAGAAGATCAGGTGCACCATCCGAGGGTCAGACAAGGGTTTCCACAAAGTGGTGGCGATATTCATCAGCCTGTTCCAAGAACTGTTCGAGGCCAACATCGACTAGGAAGAGAGTCGGGAGGGGTGGACTGAGGGGAGCAGTCAAGAGCACACATAGTGGAAAGGAGCAGAGGGGGGAGGGGAGACAAGGAGGGAATTCAGGGGAGTCGCAGAGAGAGAGACATGGAGGATAAAGGGAGGAGGGTAGGGAACAGGGAGAACCCCTACCACCGAACCCATTAACAGGCACTGCAGAAGAGAGAAGCGGAGCACAGTAATACGACACTCACGGTGAAATTTGGTGCCAGGAAAGAACCAGACTACCAATGGGAGGGGGTTGGTGCTGGGAGAAGCAGGGAGGGGAGTAGGGCAGACGGTGAGAATGTATGTAAAATTTGTAAATAAGAAAGGTCACAACATGTAAATATCAAGTGTACTATATGTTAAAATGTTATTAAGCAAACATTGGAAAATTGCCTATAAAAATATATTTTTTTAAACTTTGTGATTGAACATGGCTAGTGGAAGGTTGTTGACGTTCGCTGGTGAAGTCTGCAGATAGCCTTGTATGGTGATACACCACTGTACTTCCCTAGCATTGTACATAGTTATATAATAGTTGTGTGTAACGTGGCCCTGTAACCCTGTGTATTGTACTGTGTATTGTACTGTAGCTCTGTAGAGGTTCGGTCACCTCTATGTAACCTGACCTGGCCACGGAGAGCTCCGCCTTGGCCACTAACCCAAGAGTTAGGTATAAGACCCAGCTTCTGAGACCTGACCCATTTGTCTGGGGTCGTCTGTGTCGGGTAAGCTTCCTATGTAGTGTATTAAATTGATGCACTAAGCGTCAAGAACCACAAAGACATGTGAGACTTAATGGAGGCTGCTCTGAAACCCGACAAGCTCTCGCTCGACCCCCACGCTCCACGCGCGGATCACCTTTTCAACTGCTGGCTCCGGTGTTTCGAGGCCTACCTGGAAGCATCCTCCACCTTCGCCAAAACGGACGCTGACCGACTCAACCTCCTGTGCTCACGGCTCGACTACAGGCTTTTCGACCTCATCACGGGATCAACGACCTACGCCGATGCCATCGTGAAGCTCAAAAGCCGGTATGCACGAACTGTTAATTCTATTTATGCCCGCCACCGCCTCGCCTCCCGGCACCAGCAGCCAGGTGAACCCCTATCCGTGTTCGTTCGGGATCTCCGTGCCCTCGCGCTCACCTGCAACGCGCCAGCAGTCTCCGCTGAGCAGAACACTGAGGCCCTGGCGCTCGATGCCTTTGTAGCCGGCATCGCTTCCGTCCCAATTCGCCAACTCCTACTGGCGCAAACTACCCTGACTCTGGACACGGCAGTCACTATGGCAGAGGCCCAACAGGCAGCTTATGACAATAATGCGTCCTACACGCCTGCCCAAACTTCCTATGCGCCTGTCCACGTTCCCTACGTGGCCGCTACCTCCCTGCCGCCCGCCCAGCAACAACCCCTGCAAGTCACGGCCCACCCAGCCACACCAGCAGTAAAAAGAACACCTGGGCCCCAGTGTTACTTTTGTGGCCAGGCAAAACACCCCAGGAAACGCTGCCCTGCTAGAGATGCTACCTGTTCAGCCTGTGGCAAGAAAGGCCATTTTGCAAACGTCTGCCGCTCCACCGCTGCCTCGGGGTCCAACACCGCGGCCTGCTACTCCTGGGTGCCGCCATCCTCTGTTCCCGGCTCGCTATTCGACACGTGCGACGCATGGGCGCCGCCATCTTTGACTATCCCCGGCCCGGCTTCCTTCACTTCCGGTCCGCCGTACGCCACTTCCGGTCCACTGCCGATCGTCACTTCCGGTCCACCGCCGATCGTCACTTCCGGTCCACCGCCGATCGTCACTTCCGGTCCTGTGCACCCGACCGAAATGCTGCAAACAACTGAGATGCAGCTAACGACAGCAACCTGGCCTCCAACAGCAGCCTACGACGCCTGGGCTCCGCCACCTTCTTCCGCAGGCCGCTCCCCGGATCCGGCACCCTTCTCCAACAGCTCCACCATCGCATCCATCGTCCTCGACCAGGACCGACCGCATCAGCTCGCCAGATCCACCATGGAGGTTCAGGTAAATTGTTACACTGTTACCTGCCTCTTCGACAGCGGCAGCACGGAGAGCTTCCTCCACCCGGACACCGTGCGCCGTTGCTCCCTCAGGGTACTACCCACGCGCAGGCATATTTCCATGGCCTCCAACTCACAGTCGGCCGAGGTTTCGGGCTACTGCGTCGTCACCCTCTCAGTGAACGGCACGGTGTTCCAGGATTTCAAATTCATGGTCCTCCCTCACCTCTGCGCCGCCGCGATCCTCGGCCTGGACTTCCAATGCCACCTGCGCAGCCTCACCTTGCATTTTAATGGCCCCCTCCCCACCCTCACGGTCTCCAACCCCCAGTTCTTCCCTGATCCCCCCCCGGGTCCCACCTGTAGTCTCTCCACGCTTAGGATCCCCCCCCCTTCACTGTTTGCTAATCTCACCCCCGACTGCAAGCCCGTGGCTACTAAAAGTCGGCGTTACAGTTTCGGGGACCGCCAATTCATTCGAGCAGAGATTAAGCGCCTTCTCTCGGAAAAGATCATTGCTCCCAGTACCAGCCCCTGGCGAGCCCAAGTGGTGGTAGTCAAGTCTGGCGAGAAACACCGCATGGTCGTTGACTACAGTCAGACCATCAACCGGTACACGCTGCTTGATGCGTATCCCCTGCCCCGCATATCTGACATGGTCAACCGGATTGCACAGTACCGGGTGTTCTCCACCATAGACTTGAAATCCGCCTACCACCAGCTCCCTATCCGCCCAGAGGACCGTAACTTCACGGCCTTCGAGGCGGACGGCCGCCTCTACCACTTTCTTACGGTACCCTTTGGCGTCACCAATGGAGTCTCGGTCTTCCAACGGGATATGGACCGAATGGTGGACCAGAACAGACTGCGGGCTACCTTCCCGTATCTGGACAACGTCACCATCTGCGGCCACAACCAGCAGGACCATGACATCAACCTCACTAAATTCCTCCAAACTGCCAAACACCTCAATCTCACGTACAACGAGGCAAAATGTGTTTTCGGCACCACCTGCCTCGCCATACTCGGCTACGTGGTGGAGAACGGTGTCCTCGGCCCCGATCCCGACCGTCGGCGCCCCCTTCTCGAACTCCCCATTGCCACCTGCCCCAAAGAACTGAGGCGATGCCTCGGGTTCTTTGCCTACTATGCCCAGTGGGTGCTCGAGTACGCTGACAAGGCCCGACTCCTCCTCCGTTCCCCCTCATTCCCCCTCCCGCCCGAGGCCTGCCAGACCTTCCACCTCCTAAAAACCGCTATCGCCAAAGCCGCCATGCATGCGGTAGACGAGTCTGCACCATTCCAAGTCGAGAGCGATGCCTCCGACTTTGCCCTGGGTGCCACACTCAACCAGGCGGGCAGGCCCATCGCCTTCTTTTCCCGCACACTCCAAGGCCCCGAGATCCGCCACTCCTCTGTTGAGAAGGAGGCACAGGCCATAGTGGAAGCCATCCGGCACTGGAGGCACTACCTGGCCGGAAAACCATTTACCCTCGTTACTGACCAACGATCAGTTGCGTTCATGTTCGACAACAAACAACGACGTAAAATCAAAAATGATAAGATATTACGGTGGAGGATCGAACTCTCCACCTACAATTATAATATCTTATACCGGCCAGGTAAGCTCAATGATCCTCCTGATGCCCTGTCCCGTAGTACTTGTGCCAACGCACAGGATGACCGACTGCGGGCACTACATAATGACCTCTGTCACCCGGGCGTCAGACGGTTCTACCACTACATCAAGGGCCACAACCTGCCCTTCTCAGTCGAGGAGGTCAAGGCCGTGACTAGGAACTGCCAAGTCTGTGCGGAGTGCAAGCCGCAATTCTACATGCCAGACAAGGCGCACCTAATCAAGGCTACCCGCCCCTTTGAACGTCTCAGCATTGACCTCCCCACCCACAACCGCAACACGTAGTTCCTCAATGTCATCGACGAGTACTCGCGGTTCCCCATCGCCATTCCCTGCCCCGACACGACCTCCGCCACCGTCATCAAAGCATTGCACGACCTCTTCATGCTGTTCGGTTATCCCAATTACATTCACAGTGACCGGGGCTCCTCCTTCATGAGTGAGGAGCTGCGTCGGTACCTGCTCGCCAGGGGCGTTGCCTCGAGCAGGACGACCAGTTACAACCCCCGGGGGAACGGACAGGTGGAGAGGGAGAACGCGACAGTTTGGAAGGCCATGCTGCTAGCCCTCAAGTCCAAAGGCCTGCCAGTCTTCCGTTGGCAGGAGGCCCTCCCGGCCGCACTCCACTCCATCCGGTCCCTTTTGTGTACTGCAACGAATGCTACCCCTCATGAGCGGATGTTTCTCTTCTCCAGGAGATCGGCATCCGTGACATCGTTTCCGTCCTGGCTCCTGTCCCCGGGAGACGTCCTGCTCCGCAAGCACGTGCGGACCTCTAAGGCGGAGCCCCTGGTGGAGAGAGTCCGTCTCCTCCACGCCAACCCACAGTACGCGTACATAGCGTACCCCGACGGGCGTGAGGAGACCGTCTCCATCAAGGACCTGGCCCCCTCTGGGGCTCCTGCCGCCCCCGCCCCGCAACCTCCACCCCGCTCCCTCTCTGCTCCCGTCGATCCCTCGGCCTGTTACTACTCCGTGCCAGCCGCTGTCATCCCGCAGTTTCGCCTCGAGCCAGCCGAAGCGGTGGGGGACGTTATGCCGCCTCGCGACCCAGCACCACCGACCGCACGGATACCGCCGGACACTGCCTCAGCGCCGCAGCTCCGACGTTCAAAGAGATCGACCAAACCCATCGTTCGTCTCGACCTCTGACAACATGGAACCACCTGATGGACTCTGTTTGTTACTCCCTGTTTGTTCACTGTCTTTGCTACTCCATATTTTCACCCCAGACTTCCTTCTAAACAAGGGGTGAATGTGGTGATACACCACTGTACTTCCCTAGCATTGTACATAGTTATATAATAGTTGTGTGTAACGTGGCCCTGTAACCCTGTGTATTGTACTGTGTATTGTACTGTAGCTCTGTAGAGGTTCGGTCACCTGTATGTAACCTGACCTGGCCACGGAGAGCTCCGCCTTGGCCACTCCCCCGAGAGTTAGGTATAAGACCCAGCTTCTGAGACCTGACCCATTTGTCTGGGGTCGTCTGTGTCGGGTAAGCTTCCTATGTAGTGTATTAAAGCCTTGGTTAAAGTCTCACATGTCTTTGTGGTTCTTGACGCTTAGTGCATCACCTTGTAGGATGCTTTCGAGCAGCTCTGAGCTGTGGGGGGTCTAGCTTCAGGCTGCACCATCTTGGCATGGACAGCAGCAATTAAGTTAGTTCATTGGGAGGTAACAATGGGGGCACTCAGAGTAGCAATGCTTGGAGTATAAATTCTGTCACCCTGAGACAGCACCAAAGGTTCATGTACCACAGATTCACTGTAATTCCCCAGGGCGGTGCCTCAGCAATCAGTCATCTGTTGAAGGGCAAATTGCTGAACTGCTATCTCAACACCCCTTTGAGCACTGAGAGATGTAACCATGATGGCAGCAGTCTGAGCCTGTCGGCCAGCAAGCATGGATTTCAAGACCCCCATTTAAGCTTCTACTGCAGCGCTGATACATTGGTTTGTTTCTGTCTGCATTGCCTTGGAAGCTGAGATATTGGCCACTAGACACTGCATTATGGCTGGTTCTGGAAGTGCTGACATCGAGTTGATCACCCGTAAAACTGGACTCCTTCCTGCTCTTTGTCAGTGACAAAAAGCTATCGAGCAGGCATGTCAATGCACCAAGCATCATGGTGCGCATTTTAATCAGTTTTCTCCTGCACACCACCCCTTTGAACCCCTTATTTGAGTTCCCTGTAACAAAAAGCTCTGCAATCACACCTTCCGAGGAGTTTGCAGACAAGATAGCAGCACGGCAGCATTGTGGTTAGCACAATTGCTTCACAGCTCCAGGGTCCCAGCTTCGATTCCGGCTTGGGTCACTGTCTGTGCGGAGTCTGCACGTTCTCCCCGTGTGTGTGTGGGTTTCCTCCGGGTGCTCCGGTTTCCTCCCACAGTCCAAAGATGTGCAGGTTACGTGGATTGGCCATGATAAATTGCCCTTAGTGTCCAAAATTGCCCTTAGTGTTGGGTGAGGTAACTGGGTTATGGGGATAGGGTGGAGGTGTTGACCTTGGGTAGGGTGCTCTTTCCAAGAGCCGATGCAGACTCGATTGGCCGAATGGCCTCCTTCTGCACAGTAAATTCTATGATAATCTATGAATTCTAAGATGTCCTATTCCTCTGGCCTGGCTAAAACCCAATATGTCTAGTGCTTCACTATGTTTTGATTCAAATTCTATACTTGAGTCTAAAGTTTGGGTGGTGCCAGTATCTGAGCCAATGGTTGAAAGTGTCAGGTCAAGTGACAATGCTTCTCTATTAGAGTTGTTGTGCTGCTCTAATCCTTTTTCTTCAGTTTGCACTGGTTGGCAAGGCAGCAGTTCCTAGGTATCTGAAAGCAGACAATCAGAAGAGAACGTTGGACTGAGGGAAGAATTATGATGAGGTGGGACTTGAGAAGAGCAATAAATCAGGAACAGACGCAGCCACCTGTACCAATACTCTCGGTAGCATCGGATACGATGGCCTCTGCCACCACCATCCCATGATGCGGAACAGCTTCCTCCAGCAAGTTTCAGTGAGGCCCAGCAAGTGAGGCAGACATGCCCCTCCCCCTTTGGTTCTGCTCTGCTCCGATCAGTTAGGCAGCACCTAGTTCTGCATGGCTCTGTTGCACTGTGTTTGGATGATGTACCTGTCATAGCTGAATAGCTGGAGGTTATGTGATAGCCTTGCGAGATGGCTGCAATTATGAAGTAAAGGGTTAACATCAGAAACATACATGATGCTGATGTAATAATGATGTCAAATCATGTGATGGGGAACTAAGAGAGATATGGAAGGAAGAGAAGCTCCAACCTCGTGTAGAGGTCTAAATGTGTAAATACTGGCTGTAATTAAAGAGTAATAGATTTGAGAAACTACAGACTTGAGCAGCATACTTTGAGAGAATAGCCAATCTCCAAAGCAGCCGGCTAGATCCTGAACACACAGTAAAACATGGTGGCAGCGAGTAAAAGACCAAGCAAACCTTAAAAAGATGGAAGGCTGGCAAGGAAAAGAGACTCACGAAGGAAGGACAAAGGGGGGAAAAAAAAGGTTGAGTCACCAAAACATTAGTACATCACAACTACTCTCTTGAGCAGCAACCTTTGAGGCACAGATCCAGAGGCCAGACAGCAGTGACCACATGCTCAAAATAGCAAGCAGCAGAACAGAAGCAGGAATGAAATTACAAGACTCAGAGAAGCAAGGGACACACATTACAGCTCCCAGAACCATTTCAAAGTTCATTTATTCCAACTCTTTGCTTCCTTTCTGCCAACCAGCTTTCTATCCATTGGCATGGTGGCACAGTGGTTAGCACTGTGCCAGGGACCTAGGTTGAATTTCTGCCCTGGGTAACTGTGTGGAGTTTTCACTTTCTTCCCCTGTCTGCATTGGTTTCCTCCAGGTTCTCTGGTTTTCTCCCACAGTCCAAATATATGCAGGTTACGTGGCTTGTCTATGCTAAGTTGTCCCTTAGTGTCCAAAGGTGTGCAGGTTAGGTGGGGTTACAGGGATAGGGTAGGGGAGTGGACCTAGGTAGGGTGCTCTTTCAGAGGGTTGATGCAGACTCGATGGGCTGAATGGCTTCCTTCTGAACTGTAGGAATTTTAGGGTTCTATGGTTCAAGACACGACCCACAATTCCATGCACTTTGACTTTATATAGTAATCTACTATGTGAGATATTGTCGAAGGCCTTCTGAAAGTCTAAATAGACCACATCCACTGGTTCTCCCTGGTCACCTCTACTAGTTACATCGTCAAACAATTCCAGTAGATTTGCCAAGCATGATTTCCCTTTCATAAGTTCATGTTGACTTTGTTTTATTATACTGCTACTTTCCAAATGCTGTGCTATAGAAATTTTGAGAATTGACTCCTGCAAGTTCCCCACTACCGACTTTCGGCTCACCGGTCTATAGTTCCCTATTTTCTCTCTCCTTTCTGAATAGCGGGCTTACATTAGCTATCCTCCATCTATAGGAACCATACCAGAGGCGAAAGAATTTTGGAAAGTGCCCACCAATGGATCTACTATTTCGAGGGCCACTTCCTTAAGTACTCTCAGATGAAGATTATCAGGTGCTGGAGATTTATCAGCCTTTAATCCCATCAATTTCTCAAAACCATTTCTCTGCTAATACTGATATCCTTCAGCTCCTCACTAAAACTTGTGTTTCTCAGAACATCCAGTACATTATTCATGTCTTCCTTTCAAAAGACAGAAGTAAAGTACAAAGTTAGTTCCTCAACCATTTCTTTGTTCCCATTATGATTTACCCCGTTTCTGACTATAAGGGGCCTGTATTTGTTTTTGACAATCTTTTTCACTTGACATACCTATAGAATCTTTTAGAGTCAGTTTTTATGTTCCTGCTAGCTTCCTTTCATGCTCTATTTTCCCCTACTTATTCCCTTGGTCTGCCTTTGCTGAATTTTAACCTGCTCCCAATCCTCAGGACTAATGTTTTTTCTTGCCAATTTGTATCCTTCTTCTTTGAATCTAATACTACCTCGACTTTCCCTAGGAAGCCATGATTTGGTCACACTTTCTTTTCCACTCTTGCGCCAAATAGGAATAACAACTTTTGGAGTTCATCTATTAATTCCTTGAATGCCTGCCATTGCCTCCTTTCAGTAATGTTCCCCTGTCCATAATAGCCAACTCATGCCTCATGCCATCACAGTTACCTTTATTGAGATTCAAGATCCAGGTCAAAATCAACTACCTCACTAACCACCTTGATAAAGAATTCTATATTATGGTCACCTATCCCCAAGGGTTCTCTCACAACTAGATTGCCAACTAATCCGTTCTCATTGCACAATAGCCAGTCCAAGATGGCCTGTTCCCATTGTTGGTTCCTCAATGTATTGGTCCAGAAATTCCTCCTCTATTGTACTGTGACTAATTTGACTCAATCTATATGCAGATTAAAGTCACCCATCATCACATGCCTCTCTGATTTCCTGTTTAATTGCCACCTGGGCATCACCAACCTGGCACCCTGGCAGTGTCCATTACTGCTGGCAGTGTCACCTAGGCACATTGGCAGTGCCAGGCTGGCACCCGGGTCGCAATGCCAGGGTTCAAAGCAGGCACTGCCAGGATACCCAGCTGGCACCAGCAGTGCCAGTGCACCACTCTGCCCAAAGAGCATGCAGTTGGGGGCCTCTAATCCCCTGGGAGACCCCCACAAGTGTTGTTCCATCTGGTCCCTGTTTGTGGGGACCAGTGCTGAATGGTGCTCGCCTGAGGTCTCTGAGACGAAGGGTTGAATCCCAAAGCCTCAGGTACGTTGGGAATCTGCACATTAGAGTGAGGCTTATTGCCTCTTTCTAATATGCAGATTTGCTAAAAGGTGATCTCGGCCATTGTGCGCAGGATTCACATCGCAATGTCTTGCGAGGTCGCTTTGGATCTCGCAAGACGTGAGCTGGGTACATCCCGGGAGTGGTGTCTCCTGGCTTTCATTGGCCGCACTGCGTCGCGGTGACCTGCTTTTCCGGTGCAGCATGGCCTTTGGATCTCACCCGTCAACTCGGTTTCTCTCCTCACAAAAGTCTTTCCAGCATTTTCGTTTTTTATTTCAAAAATGTTAATATCCTTTAAAGAGACGTTGATCTTCTATTCCATTGAGTACCAGCCTGCATTTAGTATTTAGCTGTCAAAACATTGAACATCTGAGGAAAAACATTTTCTTTCTTAATTGTTAATCAGGCTTCTGAAATAGATGCTGCAAGGTTATCAAATGCAAACAAATCATGTTACCTGCTTCCTTTGTGCGCCCTCGCTCCCAAGAACTAGACGCTGACCCTCCTTGATTTGATGCAATGATTCTGTATAAATATTCTTCAAAAAGTGAATAAGAATAACATGTTAAACATCATCCAATAAAAGTAAATGCTGAAAACTCTTAAGAAAAATTTGTATGAATGTTTTCAGTAAAATATTTTCATCTTTTACCTGTAAACGGATGCAAACCATCATCGTATACAATACGTTTCTTCCCGCTAAACACAACAATGGAGTTATTTCCTTTACAGTTACCAGTACCAGCGGGTGATAAGCATCCATCCAGATAGACTCTGACAGCATTAGTGGACGCAGTCACCAAGTTTATGAGATCGCCTTTTGTAAATCTAACATCTTTTATACACCCACCGAAACCTGGCAATAATGAGAGTAATAAACAGGGAAAACACATCCATGATTTCTATCTTAACTAGAGTTGTTCAACTTCTTTTCATACAGTATATCATAAATATGTCCAATACGAAGAAAAGCCTTTATTGTTCAACTTAGAAAAAAAAGTAACATTGCTGCAAACACCCTTGGCAGCAACTAAGAAACAAACTTCACACGTAGCAATTTTTCATGGCATTGTTTGTTTATGTGGGATTAATGGAGAGTAATGTCGTCAAAATATTTGTGAAATAAAAAAATACATAGAGGAGGAAGGTGGATAAAAAAGCAAAGGAGAAAATGTAACTTAAGCGTGCACAAAACATTAGCGGAATCATTTGAAAGCAGTTGGAAAATACTTTTAGTATATCTTAACTGTTCCCCTATTAATAATTTTTCCAAAGTAAGTTTTGATTTTACAAAACTCTTTTCCAAAATACAACATAAAGTTGGAACCATTAAGAGTCAATGCACATGCAATACATGTACTTACAGCCAGTATAGTGCAAAAACATTTCTTGATATAAAATAATTCGCAAAGAATACAACCTATGCAAGCAGAGGGAAGGAAGAAGAATGTGGAGGTTTTTAGCTCTGTTTCAGAGGCTTGGGAGCAAGATTAAACGCTTGGCCCTGTCAGATGTAGGTGAAACTCCCATGGCATTATTTGAAGAAAGGCAGGGATCATACACGATGTGCAACCATTAATCAAAAACAAGTTAACTGGTTATTTTTTCTTATTTACTGTTTGTGGAACATTTCTAAATGCAAATCAGTAAACTTGCCTACAAAATAATAATTAATTGGAAATAAGGACACCATGAGAATATGAAAGCCACCACACAAAGTTCTTTCTACTTTTATGTTTACTATGTCATATGGATCATTACAATACTGATTGGTCACTCCTTCCGATTGACAGGTGGTTTTACTGCTGGATGTCCATCCTTTCACTAGCCTTCTCCACTTATCCAGGCTGGAAACTGGCACCAATACATACTGGTGTGCCTGCATTACTGGTTGGGTTCTTTCAAAGCCAATGGGACTTGAACTAGGGGCCTTCCTGCTTGGAGGCAGGACAGCCACCCACTGTACCACCAAAGCTTTTTCTATATAACTTTAAAATATTTCCGCATTAAAATTAACATCTTCTAATTTCATCAAAATAGTCTGACACTTTTCCTTACACTGACAGGTACTTCCTTAAATTATTACATTTTTAAGGTGCAAGACATAATGCAGAAAACAATGTGCCATAACATCTCCAACTAGCATCGGAAAGTGATTGCCTGGGGGCGCTGGGGTAATCATGGGTCGTGGGGATGGGGAATCAGATTGTGGGGCTGGGGGGTGGGAGGTCAGGGTCAGATGGAGGTCATGGGGAGTGAGGCATTTGGAGGTCTGATGGGGTGGTCAGAGGTCAGCGGGATTGGGAGGATTGGAGGTCGGGGTGGGGGTGTAATTGATGGTCAGGGGAGTGGGGGCAGTCGGAGGGGTGGGCTGGGGGAGTTAGAAATAAGGGCATGGGTATTGGAGGGTCCAATTGCGGGGTCGGGTTGGGTCGGGGGTGGCTGGGGTCCCTCTGGTAGGAGGGGTCAGGTTAGTTTGGTCAGTCGAGGAGTCAGGTTGGGGTTGGCTTGGATCAGGGTGTCCTGTTGGGTGGTCGGGAGGGTGGGGTTTAGGGTAGCTTGGTCATGGGTCGGGTTGGGTGTGTTGGAGGGGTAATGAGTCAGGGGGGAGTGACACGTTTCAGCCAGTTTGTGTGGTTTCAGCGGGTCAGGGAACCGCGCCGATCAGGTTTCCGATTAGAATCGGGCCCATGGATTGGGGGGATGGGTGGAGGGCAAGGGAAGTCCCATATGTGGAAGGATTGTGCCATGGGGGGAATCCCATGTGGGCGGGATTATTGTGTGGGTGTGATTAGTTAGTGGGGGTGAAGTGGGGGCCCTGGAGGGTCAGAGTTTTGGGGGTGTCCTCTGTCGGGATCGGTCTGGGGATTTAAAATAGTTACTGGAAAGGTTTTGTTTCTTCTAACTTTTTCTGAGATGATTAACATAACCCTGACAGAATCATCTGAAGTTGACAATTTAATTTGCTTTGTCAGATGGTTCCCAGAGTAATTGTCCAGGGGAAGCTAATGCTTCTGGTCAATTTCTGCACCATCTTATATCTGGGAACTTCTGAGAGAGATCTCATAGCGCATCTTTGGAGTACCCCCAGCTCCAATGTTAGGGAGTCAGGAAGTTACGTAACGACCAAAAATAGATATTCAGCTGGATGCTCTGCCACCGGTAGCAGGGTCCCCAATGTGGTGGAGAAACGTGCGTCCGGGAAAAATCGGGATCGGTGCCTCCAGACCGTAGCTGGCGGCTTGATCAGTGTTCACGCCCGCGTGCCAGCGAGAGATCCATGCTAGTGGATGTGATGGGATCCTAATGGCCCATTTGCATCTACATAGTGGGGCCGGCACCAGAGTCTCAGGACCCTCATGATTGACCGGCCCTCAGGGCCAGGAATCACGTGGGTGGAGATTACAACATGTATCACCAAGTATGAACCTGACGTAATGTTCCTCACAGTGGGCCAAGAGGGCAACCCCTTAAGGGAGTGACCCCCAAAGTCCATCCGCATTCCACCCTCCCCCCACACAATGCATGACCTGCCCACCCCTCCCCTGCCAGAGGTCCCTCCACCACCCTTCCCCCAGCGGCCCCTAAAACAGGAGACCCCCCAGAGACCCCCTCACTCAGGAAACACCCCCATGGATGCCCTAACTAAAAGGACCACCCAGGGACCCTGTAACTAGAGGGACCCCGCACAGGGACTCCCTAACTAAAGGGATGCCCCACAGAGTCCCCCTAACTAGAGGGAAATCTCTCAGACCCCTACCCCAGCTTGCCCCCCTCCCCATCCCCAGACCCCTCCCAGAAAAGCGACCCCTCTCTGGAAGCACAACAGCAGTCCAGACAGGACAGTGAAAAACTTACAGTTGTAACAGGCATCAAGCAACACCACATATCAATTCCTGGAAAGAGAACAACTGCAACCTGTGTTTAAACCCCTCAGATCTATTAATTGCAAGCCATTCATTCATTTCTGGCAGTTGGCTGTGATTGACAGCTTCCATAAAGCAGCTGTGCACCTTGCTTCATTCATCTTCTTCATGGATGTGAAAGTCTAAGTGTTGAAACAACAATGTTCACAAACATCAACCACATCAAAGAGAATTAAGTGCTGTCAATTTCTAACTCAACACTTCAAAATCACTCAAGCTTGAAGGGGCATACTTGGAATGCACTTAACTCTCTTTGATGTGGTTGATGTTTGTAAATGGTGGCCCGATAGCAGGATTCCCTCAGGAATCCCTTGTATTCCTCGCATGCATAAATTTGCATGGCGAAGGGCACTGAATTGCTCTGAGATTTACGCTCCGCAACGTGCAATTCAGCTCCAGCGGGTGAACATAGTCCCCCAAACAGAGAATCTCGGCCATTGGCACAGCTCATATTTTGGGTCCCACTGCTACCCTACTTTTTCTTTAGTGGTGAGAAGAGCAAGAAAATCTGGATCACAGATTGAAGAAATACAAGCAACAAAAGGCCTGACTTAAAAAGAGAATTGCCAAGGAGCACGAAATCTTTGAACACAAATATGAATAGCCATGAACATTTATTATTTTATACATGAATTTGAGTTTGGAAAATAGCATAGGGCCCGAATACTACTGTTCTCAAATCTCCTTGCTAAAATTATTTATGGATTACCTTAAATCCTTCAGTATTCTAGAGAATATGTACAAGTTTTGCAAAAATCTCCGAGACTTTAAATCAATCCCCAAAGTAGTTTTAGACAGACATAAATCTAAGGATGGTTCAATGTGCTTGATATTAAGCCACCATTAGAGCCAGGATCGGAGGCAGGTGGGCACGACAAATAGCACCGCCAGCCAGTGAGCTAGTTCCTCAGCTCATACATTAATGATGGTGGAAACTGAACCTTGTGAACTGACTATACCTCATGTAAATCTTATTCTTTTGTGCCATGCTGAATTGTTCTGCGGTTAGCTAGCATGCACTCGATGGGCTAAATGGTCTCCTTCTGTGCCATAAATGACTCTATGACGTGTGGTGAATGTATAGTACTAGTAATTCACCAGTGTATTAGTATCATGTTCTGCCATTGTTTTACAACTATGTTATGTTGTTGAACTTGTGGGCTCCACCTATGGGCCATTCTGTGGCTTCACCCACAGGGGGATATGTTGGGGCATGTACGGGCTCCGCCCATGGATCCTCCCCTTGAAAGGAAGTATAAAGAGCAGTTGACCTGTAGGCGGTTCACAGTATTGTACCAGTCGCAGGCAGGCACTGTTTAAGCTGATTAAAACCACGGTTTACTTCTACTCGTGTCTTTGAGTAAATTGATGGTCGCATCAATTTAATCAGCTTAAACACAACTATGGAATCAGCCCTCAAACCTGATCGACTGTAATCGATCCGCAGGCTGCGGAGGCGAAATACTTTTTTTCACACTGGCTTCGATGCTTCAAGGCCTCTTCCACGCTGCCTCTTCAACGCCTTCCTTCACCGATGAACAGAAGCTGAGCCTCCTCCACGCATGGGTGAACCATCGCATTTCTGTTCAGCTCGACAAGGCCTCCTCCTATGCAGATGCCCTCGCGATGCTCGAACGCCTCTACGTATGGCCCGTGAACGAGGTCTACGCACAACACATCTTCACCACTCGCCGCCAGCACCCCGGAGAGTCGCTAGATGACTACCTACGCGACCTCAAAACCCTCGCACGCAACTGTAATTACCAGACCATTACGGCCACTCAGCACATGGAACTCGCCATCTGAGACGTCTACGGGGCGTGAGTCCGGTTGAATTATGTGAGACAGCGCCTGCTCGAAAAGGGGGCCCAGGATCTGGACGACACGGTAAAGTTAGCCACCTCTCTGGAGGTTGCATTTCAGAGCCTTACTGCGTTCCCGGCTGACCACGCAACCCCCTCGTGGGCCCCCGACCAAAGACTACCACAGGCCTCTGCCGCGCGGCCGCCTGCCCATCATGGGGGGCTGCCCTGCTATTTTTGCGGCAAGTCTCAACACCCCCGACAGCACTGCCCGGCCCGCAATGCGAACTGCAGCAGCTGCGGGAGAAAAGGACATTTCGCCAAAGTTTGACTGGCCAGGTCTAAGAACTCTAACTCACAGACCCGATTCTCAGACTCACAGGCCCGCAGACTCCGCAGGGTGGCAGCGTGTCTGCTGACTCCGCCCCCTGCAGATGCCTCAGCCTCGTGCTATCAGTGGAGGCAGCCATCTTCCAGCCCTCACAGCACGTGCGACTCACGGGGGCCGCCATCTTGGCCACCCTCCCCCACGCGACCGGCCACGTGCGATCCATGGGGGCCGCCATCTTGGCACCATCTTCTTCACCACCCGCCACGCTCGACCAATGGGGGCCGCCATCTTGGCCGCCATCTGCTACGCCGCTCGACACGTATGATCAATATGGACATTTATCGCAGGGTCGCCCCAGCACCTCCGACCACACCGCCGGCTACCTGTAGCTCAGCGCGGTTACCCTGGACCAGTCGTGACCCAAGCACCTCCGGAGCTCCATGATGGCCATCCGGATTAACGGGCATGAGACGCCTTACCTCTTCGACTCCGGGAGCACAGAGAGCTTCATTCAACCGGACATGGTAAGACGCTGCTCGTTCCTAATTTTCACGGCGCAACAAACCATCTCCCTCGCCTCTGGGTCGCACTCGGTGCAAATCCAAGGGTGCACTACTGCAACCTTGCAGGAGGGCGCAGAAGGATGGGTGAGTAAATTTGCAGATGACACTAAAGTCGGTGGAGTTGTGGACAGTGCGGACGGATGTTACAAGTTACAAAGGGACACAGATAAGCTGCAGAGCTGGGCTGAGAGGTGGCAAATGGAGTTTAATGCCGAAAAGTGTGAGGTGATTCATTTTGGAAGGAATAACAGGAAGACTGAGTACTGGGCTTATGGTAAGATTCTTGGCAGTGTGGATGAGCAGAGAGATCTCGGTGTCCATGTGCATAGATCCCTGAAAGTTGCCACACAGGTTGAGAGAGTTGTTAAGAAGGGGTACGGTGTGTTAGCTTTTATTGGTAGAGGGATTGAGTTTCGGAGCCATGAGGTAATGTTGCAGGTGTACAAAACTCTGGTGCGGCCGCATTTGGAGTATTGCCTGCAATTTTGGTCGTCGCATTATAGGAAGGATGTGGAAGCATTGGAAAGGGTGCAGAGGAGATTTACCAGAATGTTGCCTGGTATGGAGGGAAGATCTTATGACGAAAGGCTGAGGGACTTGAGGCTGTTTTCGTTAGAGAGAAGAAGGTTAAGAGGTGACTTAATTGAGGCATACAAGATGATCAGAGGATTGGATAGGGTGGACAGTGAGAGCCTTTTTCCTCAGATGGTGATGTCTAGCACGAGGGGACATACCTTTAAATTGAGGAGAGATAGATATAAGACAGATGTCAGAGGTAGGTTCTTTACTCAGAGAATAGTAAGGGCGTGGAATGCCCTGCCTGAAACAGCAGTGGACTCGCCAACACTAAGGGCATTCAAATGGTCATTTGATAGACATATGGACGATAAGGGAATAGTGTAGATGAGCTTTAGAGTGGTTTCACAGGTCGGCGCAACATCGAGGGCCAAAGGGCCTGTACTGCGCTGTAATGTTCTATGTTCTATGTTCTAACCCTAGCAGTACAGGGTGCTGAGTACGCTAACTTCAAATTATATGTGCTCCCAGACCTCTGCGCTCCTCTCCTATTGGGCTACGACTTCCAATGTAACCTAAGGAGCCTAACCCTGAAGTTCGGGGGGCCCCTGCCCCCACTCACCATATGCAGCCTCGCCACCCTAAAAGTCGACCCTCCCCCTCTCTTCGCAAACCTCACCGCCGACTGCAATCCAGTCGCCACCAGAAGCAGGCGGTATAGCATGTTGGACAGGACGTTCATTTGGTCCGAGGTCCAGCATCTCTTGCGGAGGGTGTCATCGAGGCCAGCAATAGCCCCTGGAGAGCTCAGGTGGTGGTCGTCAAAACCGGGGAAAAGTTCCGGATGGTGGTTGATTACAGCCAAACCATTAACCGGTATACGCAACTCGATGCGTACCCCCTTCCCCGGATTGCAGACATGGTAAACCAGATCGCACACTACCGGGTGTTCTCCACGGTAGATCTGAAGTCTGCGTTCCACCAGCTCCCAATCTGCCCGGAGGACCGCCACTACACGGGTTTTGAGGCAGACGGCCGCCTTTTCCATTTCCTCCGGGTCCCCTTTGGCGTCACGAATGGGGTTTCGGTGTTCCAAAGAGCAATGGACCGAATAGTGGACCAGTACGGGCTGCAGGCCACATTTCCGTACTTGGACAATGTCACCATCTGCGGCCATGATCTGCAGGACCACGACGCCAACCTCCACAAATTCCTCCAAACCGCCCAAACCTTCAATCTCACCTAAAACAAGGAGAAATGCGTTTTCCGCACAACCAGACTAGCCATCCTCGGCTACGTCGTGGAGAACGGGGTCCTAGGGCCCGATCCTGACCGTATGACCCCCCTCCTGCAACTCACTCTCCCTCACTTTCCCAAGGCTCTGAAGTGGTGCCTTGGGTTCTTTTCATATTACACCCAGTGGGTCCCCAATTATGCGGACAAAGCCCGCCCATTAATCAAGGCCACCATCTTTCCACTGGCAACTGAGGCCCGCCAGACCTTCAGCTGCATCAAGGCGGACATCGCCAAAGCCGCGATGCTCGCGGTTGACGAGTCCGTCCCCTTCCAGGTGGAGAGCGACGCATCAGAGGTCGCCCTCGCCACCACCCTCAACTAAGCAGGCAGACCGGTAGCGTTCTTTTCGCGCACCCTCACCTCCTCTGAAATTCGACACTCCTCGGTCGAAAAAGAAGCCCAAGTCATTGTGGAAGCCGTGCAGCACTGGAGGCACTACCTCGCTGGTAGAAGGTTTACCCTCGTCACCGACCAACGATCGGTAGTCTTCATGTTCGACAATACGCAGCGGGGCAAAATCAAAAACGATAAAATCTTGAGGTGGAGGATCGAACTCTTCACCGAAAACTACAATATAGTATATCGTCCTGGGAAGCTCAACGAGCCCCCAGATGCCCTGTCCCGCGGCACATGCACCAGCGTGCAAGATGACCGACTACGGGCTATCCACGATGACCTTTGCCACCCGGGGGTCACCCGGCTCGTCCATTATATCAAGGCCCGCAACCTGCCCTACTCCACCGAGGAGGTCAGAACTATGACCAGGGACTGCCAAATCTGTGCGGAGTGTAAACCACACGTCTATCGACTGGATAAGGCCCACCTGGTAAAGGCATCCCGGCCCTTTGAACGCCTCAGTGTCGATTTCAAAGGGCCCCTCCCCTCCAATAACTGCAATACATATTTCCTCAACATCATAGATGAGCTCTCCCGCTTCACATTTACAATCCCCTGCCCCGATATGGCCACGTCCACTGTCATTAGAGCCCTGCATAGTGTCTTCACCCGGTTTGGTTTCCCCCGTTATGTCCACAGCGACCGGGGCTCGTCGTTCATGAGCGACGAACTGCATCAGTACCTGCTCAGTAAGGGCATTGCCTCGAGCAGGACTACCAGTTATAACCCCAGGGGAAACGGGCAGGTGGAGAGGGAGAATGCGACGGTCTGGAAGACCGTGCTACTGACCTTGAGGTCCAGGAGTCTCCCAGTTTCTCACTGGCAGGAGGTCCTCCCCGATGCGCTCCACTCTATCAGGTCCCTCCTTTGCACGGCCACAAACGAGACTCCTAATGACCGCTTGTTTGTTTTCCTTAGTGGAGCTACCTCAGGGGCCTTGCTTCCGTCCTGGCTGAAGACACCGGGACCAGTCCTCCTCAGAAAACACGTCAGGAGCCATAAGACCAACCCTCTGGTAGAGAGGGTCCAGCTCCTACACTCCAACTCCCAGTATGCTTATGTCGAACACCCCGATAGCCGACAAGATACCGTCTCCCTCCAGGACCTGGACTGTAACACAATGGCAGAGCATGATACTAATACACTGGTGAATTACGAGTACCACGTCATTCACCACATGACGTTATGCAAGTGTCATAAAATTTCCAATTGTCTTCTGACCCCCTCCTTCATCTCTTTTTCCAGTACATTGGTGACTGCATCCTGCTCTTGCTATGAACTGGAAAATTGCTTTTGCTTCCAATTTCCACCCTTCTTCCTCCTTCACTTGGTCCATCTCGGATTCTTCCCTTCCCTTCCTCAACCTTTCTGTCTTCATTTCTTCAGATAGGTTATCTGTTCATGTTCACTACAAGCCCACAGACTCCCACAGCATGCCTGATGACACTTCCTCACACACTGCTTCCTGTAAGAACTCCATTCCATTCTCCCACTTCTGTTGCATCTGTTCTGATGATGCAGTATTCCACACCAGCCCTTCCGACATGTCTGACCTTTTCCTCAATCGAGGGTTCCCACCCAGTGTGGTTGACAGGGCCCTTCAATATTTCCAATCATGCATCTCTACTCTCACCCCTTCCCCTTCCGCTCAGAACCATGATAGGGTTCACCTTGTCCTTATCTTCCATCCCACCAGCCTTTGCATTCAACAGATCATCCACTGCCATTTCTGCCAGCTCCAACATAATGCAGCCACAGAACACATCTTCCCCTGCCATCCTGTTTCAGGATTCCGCAGGGACTGTTCCCTCTGTGACACTCCAGTCTATTCCTCAGTTACCCATAACATCTCCTCCTTTCCCTGCATCACCTTTCTGGGCAAGCATAAGAAATGCAACAACTGCCATTTCATTACCTCCTTTCACAGTTTCCAAAGCCTCAAAAACCCTTTCCAAGTGAAGCAACAATGTATTTGTACTTCTCTCAATTTAGTGTGCTATATCTGGTGCTCACAACGTGGTCACCTCTACACTGGGGTGGCCAAATGCAGACAAGGTGACCACTTTGTGGCGCAGCCCTGTTTAGTCCATAAGCAGCACCCCAGCTCTGGTGGCTTGTCATTTTGATTCTTCCACTTGCCCCCATGCTGACCTATTTGACCATGGCCTGCTACAGCAATCCAGTGAAGCTCAATGCAAACCTGCGGAACAGCACCTTATCTTTCCACGCAGCATGCTACAGCCTTCCAGACTCAACACTGAGTTCAACAACTTCAGATTATAACCTCTGCCTCCATTTTGTTCTACGTGGTTTTTCTTTTTTTTTTATTTTGCTGGGTCAGTCTTGTCTTGTTTCTTTCTTTATTAATTTTACATTCACATTGTTTGGATTCAACAATTCACATTTCATTTGGATTCAACTTTGTTTCTTTACTATATCCATCACAACTCTATTTGGCTGCTGTGTCATGAAATCTTTTGTTATTTAATTTCTGCTGGCCTCCACCCTAATCACAGACTTACTCCAGTATTCTTCCTGCTCCTTTCCCCATTCCAATGGCATGAAAACTCTTACATTTCCATCATTTTTCAGTTCTGATGAAAGGTCATCAACTTGAACTGTGGGTTTCTCCGTCCCGCCGCTCCCATTATTTGGTGCAACCCCCCCCCCCCCCCCCCCCCCGCCACTGCTGGCAGCGGGATCCTCCGTACCGCCAATGGGGTTCCCATTGTGGGCACCCACACGCCAATGGAAAATCCACGGGCATGAGTGCACTGCTGGCAAAATGAAGGATCGCGCAGATGGAGAATCCAGCCCAAAATGTTTTCTCTATTTCTCTCCACAGTTGCTGCCTGACCTGCTGAGTATTTCCGGCATTTTTAAATTCTTACGCCATTAAAATTGTGTTCTCCATTTCTAAAAGAGTATCGTTGGAATTCTTTTCTTTGATACATATTCAAAAGACAGTGAATGTTCTTAAAACAATACCTGATTCTTTGAAAACATTTACCTTTAACATGTCGGGCTGGATACTCTGTTGGTGGGATTCTCTGTTGTGCCGGCCGCACGCCATGGGTTTCCCAGCGGTGTTGGGTGGCTACAATGGCAAATCCCAATGGCAGGTGACAGGAACAGGGAATTCCACTGCCGTTGTCGGCGCGCCACCCTGAAAACATAGCTGGTGGACGGGAGAATCCCGTCCGTAATGACTGTAATCTTTATGATCGTGTACACTTGGCACAATTACAACTGTTTTTTTCCTTCAATTACATCTACAAATCAAGTTTAGTAACTAGTTTACAAAGCCTTCCTGATCTTTGCATGTTTTGACCTTGAGTCAGCTTTAGGACTGTTTGGTTTAAGCTCAGTTCTCAAAGGAGATCCTGTTTCTTTCACAACCAATCAGCTGCTCCATTTGCTGCTTCATGAGATTTTGGAACAAAGGAGAACAGAATTACAAGTGGTTACGTGAGAGACGCTCCCCTGGCCAGCAAAAATAGACTGCAACTTGTTTTTGTACAGTCAGTATGTTTTGATCCATGCATTTTAATTCAATCCACCTGAAGTGGCTAGTCCCTTTTCTCAAAAGTCTACTTGCACTCTTTGAAATGGTCAAGTGGAATATTTGCAGTTTATTTCTGCAATTTTGGCAACTAGTACATTTACTAACCAATGATTCTAGGTTACAATGAAGGTACAAAGATTATGGATGAAGACTTGGCGAATGTGAGTAGTTTCAAGTACCTAGGCTCAGTGGTTGCAACAGATGGAAATGTAAACATGGAAATTAAGGGGCGGCATGTGGCGCAGTGGTTAGCACTGGGACTGCGGCGCTGAGGAGCCGGGTTCGAATCCCAGCCCTGGGTTCCCGTCCGTGTGGAGTTTGGCTATTCTCCCCATGCCTGCGTGGGGTTCACCCCCACAACCCAAAGATGTGCAGGTTAGGTGGATTGCCGCACTAAATTGCCCCTTAATTGGAAAAAAAAATAGTTGGGTACCCTAAATTTAAAAAAAACCATGGAGATTAAGCAATGGAGCAACTCTGGTTGGAGTAGTTAGAAGAAGTGCAGTGGAGTGTTATGTCATTGAAAAGTATCACTGAAACTGAATTCAAGAATCCACAAGATAGTTGTGAGGCCAGCAATGTGCAGAAATGTGGGCAACACCCATAAGAGGAAGAATGATAGGACACTAATGCAATGTGGGTGCTGAGATGGATGCGTAGAATGATGAGAAAGGACAATATCAGGAACCAATATGTCAGTGAAGATTGAGTGAACATTCAAAGAACAGTCAAGAAGAGACTGAAATTGTACTGATCATCTGTTGCCGAGGGGGAGAGGACATGTGAGGCACAGTAGCACAGTGGTCAGCACTGTTGCTTCACAGTGCCAGGGTCCCAGGTTCGATTCCCGCTTGGGTCACTGTCTGTGCGGAGTCTGCATATTCTCCCCGTGGATGCGTGGGTTTCCTCCAGGCACTCCGGTTTCCTACCACAAGTCCTGAAAGACGTGCTTGTTAGGTGAATTGGACATTCTGAATTCTCCCTCTGTGTACCCGAACAGGCGCCGGAATGTGGCGACTAAGGGCTTTTCACAGTAACTTCATTGCAGTGTTAATGTAAGCCTACTTATGACAATAATAAAGATTATTATTATTATTTACTCCAGTATTACCCCGCTGAGTGTCTGACTTGTGTACAACGGTGACAGGGTTTTCATAATAAAGATTATATTATGTGGTGAAGTGAGCAATGGAAATGGGATGCCAGGAAGAAGAAGATGATGCCCAAGACCAGATGGAAATATGTAGTGGTGAGAGACTTAAACACAGTCGAATTCGAAGAGGAATGTGTGACTGACAGGTGGAGATGGAGAAGGGTGATAAACCAGCATTTTGGTGACCCCAGGGAAAATGGTAGAAGCCAAAAATAGAACTTGTTTCTTTGTCACCAGATAGGACAACAAAGGAAAGCTCTCATTATGGATATCATGCTAACTATTTCTGTGTTCAATATTTAGTTCTGCCAGATGCCTATCTCTTAAAGAATTAAGTACCACCGCCTTGTGACCCAACTTAATGCAGCTCTGCTCACATAACAACTCACTGTGACAATTGTGGAATGGTTTCAGTTCCTCGGCTGTACACTGGCAAAGTTCTATCTGTTTGTCGACTGTTTTGTACAATTAGTCAGAGTTTAGGCTGCAATTTCAGTTGTAGCAATAGGAAAGTCATCGTCTACTATCTGTATTGTGAAGATTACCCCTTCACAGCCTGTATCTCAGTCCTCTTGCAGCAAACTGAAAGTGTTTCAGTGTTTGCATTCTCTTTCAAACTGCAATATTCAATGTTGTATTACTGTGAGAAAAGTATGATGCATTTTTGACATTGTTGATGTGTTGGGTGTTCTGGATCACAAACAGGTCACCAACACTGGAAGTGGTGCAACTCTATTTTATTATAAGGTTAACTATATTAACATACTTGAACTGTGGGTAAATGCAATACCAGCTTTCACTGTTGACCCTTGCCTAGTCCTAACCAGGTAATGCACTCAGCACATGGTGAATGTCTGTGTTGCAGGCTGTGAACTCTGTGCTCCGAGCTGGCTGCTACTAGAATGAGTGGGAACTCTCCTGTCCCCTGTCTTTATAGTGCGTGTGCTCTCAATGGTGATTGGCTGCGGTGTTATGTATGCTGATTGGTCCCACTGCATGTCCATCAGTGTGTGTGTGTCTGCACCATGATATACTGGTGTATATTATGACATCCCCCCTTTTATATAAAGAATATGTGCCTGCGTGACAATAAATATTGTGTAGTGAATGTACCTGACTATGTGTGTGTGGGTTATTTACATGACTATGTACATGAGGCTAATCTACTTACACGGGAAGGTGCCTGGTGCCGAGAAATAGGGTGTCTCACCAACAACAAAATGATCATTATATACAAACTACTGGAACGATGAAACAGGATAACAGAACAGATCAAAGAGTCCAACATCGCAAAACTCATAAGTCAAGTCTCTGAGGTGGGCGACGAATTCTGGTTGACCGCCTCAAGGGTGGGTCAGGAGCCGCCGGCTGAGGAACGGGCTGGGCCACGGCAGAGTGAGGAGGATGCAGAGTCTTCGGAATCTCCACATAGTCCAGGTTGGGGACAACAGGAGGGCGTGGCACCGGTGGAGGATCACGTAGCGAGCGTGGAACGAGACGAAGGGCACGCCGATTGCAGCGGTGAATGGAACCATCTGGCAGACGAACCAGGAATGAGCGGGGAGACACCTGCCGAAGAACCACAGCAGTTGCAGACCAGCCACCCTCAGGAAGATGGATGCTGACGTTGTCATCCGGCGCCAGAGCAGGGAGATCAGTCGTCTGAGTGACCAACTCATGGGGCTGTAGGGTCTCACGTGGTTGGGCTGGCTGGAACCGCTGACAGTTGGGGCAGTTGAGTACTGTGTTGGCGATGTCCTCATTGATGCCGGGTCAGTACGGCAGCACGGTAGCATTGTGGATCGCACAATTGCGTCACAGCTCCAGGGTCCCAGGTTCGATTCCGGCTTGGGTCACTGTCTGTGCGGAGTCTGCACATCCTCCCCATGTGTGCGTGGGTTTCCTCCGGGTGCTCCGGTTTCCTCCCACAGTCCAAAGATGTGCAGGTTAGGTAGATTGGCCATGATAAATTGCCCTTAGTGTCCAAAATTGCCCTTAGAGTTGGGTGGGGTTACTGGGTTATGGGGATAGGGTAGAGATGTTGACCTTGGGTAGGGTGCTCTTTCCAAGAGCCGGTGAAGACTCGATGGGCTGAATGGCCTCCTTCTGCACTGTAAATTCTATGATAATCTATGAGTACAGAGCCTCTCGGGCCCTCCGTCGGCACTTCTCCATGCCAAGATGGCCCTCATGTAGCTGTTCCAAACTGAGCTGGCGCATGCTGTGCAGGATCACGATGTGGTCCAGCTTCAGGAGGCCACCATCGACTACTGTCAGATTGTCTCTGATATTGTAGAACTGCGGGCATTGGCCCTTGAGCCACCCGTCCGTCATGTGGCGCATGACACGCTGTAGTAGGGGGTCAGCCGCAGTCTCACAGCGAATGTGGATCAGGCTATGATCAGATCCTTGCCCGGGGTGTATAGGAGCTGGAAATCGTACCGCCGGAGTTTAAGCAGAATGCGCTGGAGGCGAGGGGGTCATATCATTCAGGTTTTATTGTATAATGTTGACCAGCGGGCGATGGTCGGTCTCGACAGTGAATTGGGGCAGGCTGTACACGTAATCATGAAATTTGTCGACCCCAGTCAACAGGCCCAGACACTCCTTTTCGATCTGCGCGTAGCGCTGTTCCGTGGGAGTCATGGCACGTGACGCATATGCAATGGGGGCCCATGATGAGGCCTCATCGTGTTGCAGGAGCACCACCCCAATGCCGGATTGGCTGGCATCCGTTGAAATTTTAGTTTCCTTCGTGGGATCAAAAAATGCCAATACCGGGGCCACCTTAAGCTTTTTCTTAAGCTCCTCTCATTCGCGCTCGTGGGCGGGAAGCCATTGGAAGTCTGTCGTCTTCCTGACCAGGTTCCGGAGAGCTGTGGTATGGGAGGCGAGGTTCGGGATGAACTTCCCCAAGAAGTTGACCAGGCCCAAAAATCGGAGGACCACCTTCTTATCCACTGGCTTCTGCATGGCCGTGATGGCTGCCAACTTGTCCGCATCCGGCCGCACACCCAACCGGGAGATGTGGTCCCCTAGGAACTTGAGTTCCGTCTGGCCGAAGGAACATTTGGCTCTGTTGAGGCGAAGGCCTTGGTCCCGTATTCGTTTGAAAACGCGCTGGAGGTGACTGATATGCTCTGACTGATGTCGTCAACATAGACGCGCACACCGTCAATGCCCTCCATCATTTGCTCCATGATCCGGTGGAATACGTCTGATGCCGATACAATCCCAAACGGCAACCTGTTGTAGCAGTATCTACCAAACGGGGTATTAAAGGTACACAGCTTTCTGCTGGACCTGTCTAGTTGAATTTGCCAGAATCCTTTTGAGGCGTCAAGTTTGGTGAAGATGTTGGCCCGAACCATCTCGCACATTATCTCCTCGCGCTTGGGGATAGGGTAATGCTCCCTCATTATGTTGCGATTCAGATTCTTTGGGTCAATGCAAAGGGCGTATTTATGCACACCATGGAACTGACCCAGTCAGTTGGTTCCGTCACTCTGGAGAGCATTCCTTGGTCCTGGAGGTCCTGCAGCTGCTGCTTGAGGCGGTCCTTGAGGGGTGCTCGGACTCTGCGAGGTGCATGAACCACAGGCGTGGCGTCTTGTTTGAGCAGGATTTTGTAAGTGTATGGAAGCGTGCCCATGCCTTCGAAAACGTCGCGCTGCTGGTCGATGATGGCATTGAGTTGCGCTCTGAAGTCCGCATCCTGGAAGGCAGACGTGTCCTCTGGAGAGAGAGAGTATATTCGTTGAACGAGGTTTAGGAGTTTGCACGCCTGTGCGCCTAGCAGAGAGTGGTCAGACATTTCAGACCCTTGGGGTTAAACCAACCATTCTTCCGTCGACCTGCCAACTACTGGACTACAATGGCAACGTCATTCCTGCTACCGGTTCATGCCAACGCGAAGTGACGCACAACTCACAAAAAGCCATCCTTCCATTTGAGATCGTGGGCTCCTCGAAGGGCTCTCTGCTAGGCTGGTCTGGCACCGGCGATGGTGAGGAGAAGGTCTGTTTTTTCAGGATCGGCCAGGTCTTCGAGTTCGGCTGCCAGCAGGAAGATTTCAAACTTTTGCCGGAATGCCCGCCAGTTTCCGCGGAGATCGCCGTTGCACTGGAGCTGCTGCGGAACCCGGATCTTGAACATCTTGCCTGGGTATCATTGCTGGTTGTCACTGTACGCTGAGGTGCCGGCGATGCGGAGCGGCGGCGGCGGGTTGATGTTCTCCATACTTCAGGATGCCGGAATGCTGATTAGTTGCAGGTGGATCTCAGAAGTGCTAGTATGAAACCAAACCTTGTACCATGATGTGTTGGGTGTTCTGGATCACAAACAGGTCACCAACACTGGAAGTGGTGCAACTCTATTTTATTATAAGGTTAACTATATTAACATACTTGAACTGTGGGTAAATGCAATACCAGCTTTCCCTGTTGACCCTTGCCTAGTCCTAACCAGCTAATGCACATGGTGAATGTCTGTTTTGCAGGCTGTGAGCTCTGTGCTCTGAGCTGGCTGCTACTAGAATGAGCGGGAACTCTCCTGTCCCCTGTCTTTATAGTGCGTGTGCTCTCACTGGTGATTGGCTGCGGTGTTATGTATGCTGATTGGTCCCACTGCATGTCCATCAGTGTGTGTGTGTGTGTGTCTGCACCATGATATACTGGTGTATTTTATGACAATTGTGATTGTCGGAACTGTAGATTTTGATCTGAGAATAGCTATTAAGGGTTTTATGACCTGTTACTAAGTTTCTACTCAATAAAAACTGGTGAAACTTTTGATTCTGAAGAAGATTCCAAGTACTTCCTTTGCTCGCTGAGCCTAGTTACATTCACTCGTTCTGAGGACCACACGGCGCCGAGGTCCCAGGTTCGATCCCGGCGCTGGGTCACTGTCCGTGTGGAGTTTGCACATTCTCCCCGTGTTTGCGTGGGTTTCGCCCCCACAACCTGAAAAGATGTGCAGGCTAGGTGAACGGGCAGGTTGGCAGGTCGACGGAAGATGTGCAGGCCACGCTAAATTGCCCCTTAATTGGAAAAATCAATTGGGTACTCTAAATTTATTTTTTTATAATAAAATAAATAATTTCGATCATTCCCATTTCACATCTTTTGTCAACAACTGGTAATGGAGCTAACACCAGTTTCAAGCTCAGACATAAACTATAAGCAGTATCGAACCATGTCTAGAAAAGATCTAAGCTCAGACACAACTTATAATTTTGGGGCATATTGACTATAGCCTCTATCTTCTCTTACACAGAATGTAACCCCTTTTCATGGATTATCAGGCCAAGGTACACTATCTCAGATTGCACAGGAGCACAACTGTGCTTTTTCAACTTTGCCTGCGCCCTGGACCCCACCAACCGCAACACCTACCTTCCACAAGAGCTGACATCTGCCATCGGATCCCAGGATCATCCAGCAGCAGCCGCCGACCGAGGAAGCGAGGGAAACGCGGCGGTCTGCATGTTAGACTGAAACAACGCGGTTTCAAGACCCCTCTCCCCAGCATACTCCTGGCAAACGTCCAAGCGATCGAAAACAAGCTGGATGAACTTAACGCCAAACTTACCTCTCAGAGGGAAGTAAGAGACTGCTGTGTGCTCTGTTTCACAGAGACATGGCTCACCCCTGCCTCACCGGACTGTGCCATACAACCTGAAGGCTTCTCAATTCACCGGGCGGACCGCACGGCATCATCAGGCAAAATGAAGGGTGGAGGGGTTTGCCTCCTCATCAACTCCTCCTGGTGCTTGGATGTGGCGACTCTGGCGACCTACTCCTCCCCAGACCTGGAATACCTGACCGTGAAGTGCCGCCCATATTATCTTCCACGTGAGTTCACTTCAGCCATTATCACAGCAGTCTACATCCCACCCCAGGCAGTAGTGAAGAAGGCGCTGGACGAACTATACACAATAATAAACAACTACGAAACAGAACACCCGGAGGCCTTGTTCATCGTGGCCGGAGACTTTAACAAGGCTAACCTCAAGAGTGTACTGCCAAAATTCCACCAGCACATCTCCTGTCCCACCAGGGGCGACAACACTCTTGACCACTGCTACTCAAAAATCAAGGGCGCCTACCGTTCCATCCCCCGACCGCACTTTGGGAAATCAGACCATAAGACGGTGCTCCTTCTCCCGGCATACAAGCAGAAACTCAAGCGGGAGAATCCAGCTAAGAAGGTTGTGCAGTGCTGGTCCGAGGAGACAGAAAAGCTCTTACGTGACTGCTTAGAGACAGTGGACTGGTCCATATTTAAGAACTCAGCGACCAACTTAAATGAGTATGCCACCACCGTCACAGACTTCATCAGCAAATGTGTGGACGACTGCGTGCCAAAGAAAGCAGTACGTGCTTTCCCCAACCGGAAACCATGGCTCAATCGCGAGATTGACTCCCTACTGAAGGACAGATCTGAGGCACTCAAGGCAGACGACCCTGACCTATACAAGAAATCCAGGTACAACCTCCGCAAAGCCATCCGGAATGCCAAGAGAGAATATCAAACCAAGCTAGAGTCACAGACAGACTCTCGGCGGTTGTGGCAAGGACTAAACAACATAACGGGCTACAAAGCGAAGCCGAACAGTATCTCTGACAGCAGCGCACCAGTCCCCGATGAACTCAATGCATTCTATGCTCGGTTCAAGCAGGTAACCAACAATCCGCTGGCGAGTGCCCCAGCAGCCCATAATTCACCCATACCCACCATCACAGCTTCCGAAGTCAGATTGGCATTCCTGAAAGTGAACCCTCGGATGCGACGGACCCAGACGGGATCCCTGGTCGTGCACTCAGAGCCTGCGCGGACCAGCTGGCAGGGGTATTCACGGACATCTTTAACCTGTCCCTACTGCACTCCGGGGTCCCCACCTGCTTCAAGAAGACCACCATCGTACCGGTACAAAAGAAGAACCAGGCAACGTGCCTCAATGACTACCGACCAGTGGCCCTGACTTCAGTCGTAATGAAGTGCTTCGAGAGGTTGATCATGAAGCGCATCACCTCCATACTCCCAGAACGCCTTGATCCACTGCAATTCGCATACCGCTGCAACCGGTCCACATCAGACACCATTTCCCTGGCCCTACACTCATCCCTAGAGCATCACGAAAACAAGGACTCCTACATTAGATTCCTATTTATTGACTACAGCTCCGCCTTCAACACCATAATCCCAGCCAAGCTCATATCAAAGCTCCAAAACCTAGGACTTGGCTCCCCACTCTGCAACTGGATCCTCGATTTTCTGACCAACAGACCACAATCAGGAAGAATGACCAACAACACCTCCTCCACAATAGTCCTCAACACCGGCGCCCCGCAACGCTGCGTACTTAGCCCCCTACTCTACTCCCTGTACACACACGACTGCGTGGCAAAACTTGGTTCCAACTCCATCTACAAGTTTGCTGACGATACGACCATAGTGGGCCGGATCTCGAATAACGATGAGTCCGAATACAGGAGGGAGATAGAGAACCTAGTGGAGTGGTGTAGCGACAACAATCTCTCCCTCAATGCCAGCAAAACTAAAGAGCTGGTAATTGACTTCAGGAAGCAAAGTACTGTACACACCCCTGTCAGCATCAACGGGGCCGAGATGGAGATGGTTAGCAGTTTCAAATTCCTAGGGGTGCACATCTCCAAAAATCTGTCCTGGTCCACCCACGTCGACGCTACCACCAAGAGAGCACAACAGCGCCTATACTTCCTCTGGAAACTAAGGAAATTCGGCATGTCCACATTGACGCTTACCAACTTTTACAGATGCACCATAGAAAGCATCCTATCAGGCTGCATCACAGCCTGGTATGGTAACTGCTCGGCCCAGGACTGCAAGCAACTTCAGAGAGTCGTGAACACCGCCCAGTCCATCACGCGAACCTGCCTCCCATCCATTGACTCCATCTACACCTCCCGCTGCCTGGGGAAAGCGGGCAGTATAATCAAAGATCCCTCCCACCCGGCTGACTCACTCTTTCAACTTCTTCCATCGGGCAGGAGATACAGAAGTCTGAGAACACGCACGAACAGACTCAAAAACAGCTTCTTCCCCACTGTCACCAGACTCGTAAATGACCCTCTTATGGACTGACTTCATTAACACTACACCCTGTATGCTTCATCCGATGCCAGTGCTTATGTAGTTACATTGTATATGTTGTGTTGCCCTATTATGTATTTTCTTTTATTCCCTTTTCTTCTCATGTACTTAATGATCTGTTGAGCTGCTCGCAGAAAAATACTTTTCACTGTACCTCGGTACACGTGACAATAAACAAATCCAATCCAATCCAATCATATTGTGACCATTGAGCCTTTTTAATACTTCATCCTGTACAAAGAACAAAGAACAATACATCACAGGAACAGGCCCTTCGGCCCTCCAAGCCTGTGCCGCTCATGAAACCAACCTTTGCCAAAACCCTCAGCACTTCCTGTGCCATATCCCTCTATACCCATCCTATCCCTGCGTTTTTCAAGATGCCTTTTGAAGCCGTTAATGTATCTGCTTCCACAACCTCCCCTGACAACTCATTCCAGGAACTCGTCCAGGATGTCTCCGAACAGGTAGAGGGCATCCTGAAGGGGAAGGGCAAACAGGCAGAGGTCGTTGTACATATTGGTACTAACGACATAGGCAGGAAGGGGCATGAAGTCCTGCAGCAGGAGTTCAGGCAGCTAGACAGAAGGTTAAAAGACAGGACCTCTAGGGTTGTAATCTCGGGATTACTCCCTGTGCCACATGCTAGTGAGGCTAGAAATAGGAAGATAGAGCAGCTAAACACGTGGCTAACCAGCTAGTGTAGGAGGGAGGGTTTCTGTTATCTGGACCACTGGGAGCTCTTCCGGGGCAGGTGTGACCTATATAAGGACGGGTTGCATCTAAACTGGAGAGGCATAAATATCCTGGCCGCGAGGTTTGCTAGTGTCACACGGGTGGATTTAAACTAGTATGGCAGGGGGGTGGGCACGGGAGCAATAGGTCAGAAGGTGAGAGCATTGAGGGAGAACTAGGGAATAGGGACAGTATGGCTCTGAGGCAGAGCAGACAGGGTGAATTGGCTGAACACAGCGGGTCTGGTGGCCTGAAGTGCATATGTTTTAATGCACAAAGTATTACGGGTAAGGCAGATGAACTTAGAGCTTGGATTAGTACTTGGAACTTTGGGGCGGGATTCTCCGCAATCAGCGCGATGTCCGCCGACCGCCGCCAAAAACGGTGCGAATCAGTCCGGCATCGCGGGATTGAATTTAAGAGCCGTGAGGTGATGATGCAGCTGTACAAAACTTTGGTAAGGCCACATTTGGAGTACTGTGTACAGTTCTGGTCGCCTCATTTTAGGAAGGATGTGGAAGCTAAGCTCTGGAAAAGGTGCAAAGAAGATTTACCAGGATGTTGCCTGGAATGGAGAATAGGTCTTACGAGGAAAGGTTGAGGGTGCTAGGCCTTTTCTCATTAGAGCGGAGAAGGATGAGGGGCGACTTGATAGAGGTTTATAAGATGATCAGGGGAATAGATAGAGTAGACAGTCAGAGACTTTTTCCCCAGGTGGAACACACCATTACAAGGGGACATAAATTTAAGGTGAAAGGTGGAAGATATAGGAGGGATATCAGAGGTAGGTTCTTTACCCAGAGAGTAGTGGGGGCATGGAATGCACTGCCTGTGGAAGTAGTTGAGTCGGAAACATTAGTGACCTTCAAGCAGCTGTTGGATAGGTACATGGATTACGGGAAAATGATATAGTGTAGATTTATTTGTTCTTAAGGGCAGCACGGTAGCATTGTGGATAGCACAATTGCTTCACAGATCCATGGTCCCAGGTTCGATTTTGGCTTGGGTCATTGTCTGTGCGGAGTCTGCACGTCCTCCCCGTGTCTGCGTGGGTTTCCTCCGGGTGCTCCGGTTTCCTCCCACAGTCCAAAGATGTGCGGGTTAGGTGAATTGGCCAATGATAAATTGCCCTTAATGTCCAAATTGCCCTTGGTGTTGGGTGGAGGTGTTGAGTTTGGGTATGGTGCTCTTTCCAAGAGCTGGTGCAGACTCAGGGGGCCGAATGGCCTCCTTCTGCACTGTAGATTCAATGATAATCTATGATTAATCTAGGACAAAGGTTCGGCACAACATCGTGGGCCGAAGGGCCTGTTCTGTGCTGTATTTTCTATGTTCTATGTTCTAATCCTCCTTTGGTGCCCCGCCAGCTGGCGCGAAACTGACTTTGCCGTGCGGCGCATGCACGGGAGCGTCAGCAGCCGCTCACGGCATCCTTGCGCATGCACAGTGGAGGGGGTCTCTTCTACCTCCGCCATAGTGAAGACCATGGCGAAGGCGGAAGGAAAAGAGTGCCCCCACGGCACAGGCCCGCCCGCGGATCGGTGGGCCCCGATCGCGGGCCAGGCCACTGTGGGGGCACCCCCCGGGGCCAGATCGCCCCGGGCACCCCCCAGAACCCCAGAGCCCGCCCGTGCCACCTTGTCCCGCCGATAAGAGAGGTGGTTTGATTCTCGCCGGCGGGACAGGCATTCCAGCAGCGGGACTTCGGCCCATCGCGGGCCTGACAATCGCCAGGGGGGGCCCGCCAACCGGCGCGGCGCGATTCCCACCCCCGCCGAAGATCCGGTGCCGGAGAATTCGGCAACCGCCGGGGGCGGGATTCACGCCAGCCCCTGGCGATTCTCCGACCCGGCGGGGGGTCGGAGAATCCCGCCCATGATGTTGTTGCCATTACAGAGACCTGGTTGAGGGAAGGGCAGGATTGGCAGCTAAACGTTTCAGGATTTAGATGTTTCAGGTGGGAATAAGGGGGATGTAAAAGGGGTGACAGAGTTGCGCTACTGGTTACGGAGGATATCACAGCTGTACTAAGGGAGGACACCTCAGAGGGCAGTGAGGCTATATGGCTAGAGATCAGGAATAAGACGGGTGCAGTCACAATGTTGGGGGTTTACTACAGGCCTCCCAACAGCCAGCGGGAGCAGATAGGTAGACAGATTTTGGAAAAGAGTAAAAACAACAGGGTTGTGTTGATGGGAGACTTCAACTTCCCCAATATTGACTGGGACTCACTTAGTGCCAGGGGCTTAGACGGGGCGGAGTTTGTAAGGAGCATCCAGGAGGGCTTCTTAAAACAATATGTAGACAGTCCAATTAGGGAAGGGACGGTACTGGACCTGGTATTGGGGAATGAGCCCGGCCAGGTGGTAGAAGATTCAGTAGGGGAGCATTTCGGTAACAGTGACCACAATTCAGTAAGTTTTAAAGTGGACAAGGATAAGAGTGCTCCTAGGATGAATGTGCTAAATTGGGGGAAGGCTAATTATAACAATATTGGGCAGGAACTGAAGAACATAGATTGGGGGCGGATGTTTGAGGGCAAATCAACATCTGACATGTGGGAGGCTTTCAAGTGTCGGTTGAAATGAATTCAGGACCGGCATGTTCCTGTGAGGAAGAAGGATAAATACGGCAATTTTCGGGAACCTTGGATGACAAGAGATATTGTAGGCCTCGCCAAAAAGAAAAAGGAGGCATTTGTCAGGGCTAAAAGGCTGGGAACAGACGAAGCCTATGTGGAATATAAGGAAAGTAGGAAGGAACTTAAGCAAGGAGTCAGGAGGGCTAGAAGGGATCACGAAAAGTCATTGGCAAATAGGGTTAAGGAAAATCCCACGGCTTTTTACACGTACATAAAAAGCAAGAGGGTAGCCAGGGAAAGGGTTGGCCCACTGAAGGATAGGAAAGGGAATCTATGTGTGGAGCCAGAGGAAATGGGTGAGGTACTAAATGAATACTTTGCATCAGTATTCACCAAAGAGAAGGAATTGGTAGATGTTGAGTCTGGAGAAGGGGGTGTAGATAGCCTGGGTCACATTGTGATCCAGAAAGACGAGGCGTTGGGCGTCTTGAAAAATATTAAGGTAGATAAGTCCCCAGGGGCTAATGGGATCTAGCCCAGAATACTGAAGGAGGCTAGAGAGGAAATTGCTGAGGTCTTGACAGAAATCTTTGGATCCTCACTGTCTTCAGGTGATGTCCCAGACGACTGGAGAATAGCCAATGTTGTTCCTCTGTTTAAGAACGGTAGCAAGGATAATCCAGGGAACCACAGGCCGGTGAGCATTACGTCAGTGGTAGGGAAATTACTGGAGAGAATTCTTCGAGACAGGATCTACTCCCATTTGGAAGCAAATGGACGTATTAGTGAGAGGCAGCATGGTTTTGTGAAGGGGAGGTCGTGTCTCACTAACTTGATAGAGTTTTTCGAGGAGGTCACAAAGATGATTGATGCAGGTAGGGCAGTGGATGTTGTCTATATGGACTTCAGTAAGGTCTTTGACAAGGTCCATCATGGTAGACTAGTACAAAAGATGAAGTCACACGGGATCAGGGGTGAGCTGGCAAGGTGGATACAGAACTGGCAAGGTCATAGAAGGCAGAGAGTAGCAATGGAAGGATGCTTTTCTAATTGGAGGGCTGTGACTAGTGGGGTTCCACAGGGATCAGCACTGGGACCTTTGCTGTTTGTAGTAAATATAAATGATTTGGAGGAAAATGTAACTGGTCTGATTAGTATGTTTGCAGACGACACCAAAGTTGGTGGAATTGCGGATAGCGATGAGGACTGTCAGAGGATACAGCAGGATTTAGATTGTTTGGAGACTTAGGCGGAGAGATGGCAGATGGCGTTTAATCTGGACAAATGTGAGGTAATGCATTTTGGAAGGTCTAATGCAGGTAGGGAATATACAGTGAATGGTAGAAGCCTCAAGAGTATTGAAAGTCAGAGAGATCTAGGTGTACAGGTCCACAGGTCACTGAAAGGGGCAACACAGGTGGAGAAGGTAGTCAAGAAGGCATACGGCATGCTTGCCTTCATTAGCCGGGGCATTGAGTATAAGAATTGGCAAGTCATGTTGCAGCTGTATAGAACTTTAGTTAGGCCACACGTGGAGTATAGTGTTCAATTCTGGTTGCCACACCACCAGAAGGATGTGCAGGCTTTAGAGAGGGTGCAGAAAAGATTTACCAGAATGTTGCCTGGTACGGAGGGCATTAGCTATGAGGAGAGGTTGAATAAACTCGGTTTGTTCTCACTGAAACGACGGAGGTTGAAGGGCGACCTGATAGAGGTCTACAAAATTATGAGGTGCATAGACAGAGTGGATAGTCAGAGGCTATTCCCCAGGGTAGAGGGGTCAATTACTCGGGGGCATAGGTTTAAGGTGTGAGGGGCAAGGTTTAGAGTGGATGTATGAGGCAAGTTTTTTACACAGAGGGTAGTGGGTGCCTGGAACTCGCTGCCGGAGGAGGTGGTGGAAGCAGGGACGATAGTGACTTTTAAGGGGCATCTTGACAAATACATGAATAGGATGGGAATAGAGGGATACGGACCCAAGAAGTGTAGAAGATTGTAGTTTAGTCGGGCAGCCTGGTCGGCACGGGCTTGGAGGGCCGAAGGGCCTGTTCCTGTGCTGTACTTTTCTTTGTTCTTTGTAACTCACCACCCTCTGCGTAAAACACCTGCCTCGCACATCTCCTCCAAACTTTGCCGCATGGACCTTAAACCTATGCCCCCTGGTGACTGACCGCTCCACCCTGGGAAATAGTGCCTGCCCATCCACTCTATCCATGCCCCTCATAATCTTGTAGACCTCTATCAGGTCATCCCTCAACCTCCATCTTTCTAATGAAAACAGTCCGAGTCTATTCAGCCTCTCCACATAGCTAACACCCTCTAGACCTGGCAACATCCTGGTAAACATCCTCTGTACCCTCTCCAAAGCCTCCACATCCTTCTGGTAGTGTGGCTATCAGAATTGTGTGCAATATTCCAAGTGCAGCTTTACCAAGGTTCTATACAGCTGTAGTATGATTTGCTAGTTTTTAGACTCAATGTCCCGTCCAATGAAGGCAAGCATTCCGTATGCTTTCTTGACTACCCTTGTCCACTTGTGTTCCCACGTTCAAAGATCTGCGGACCTGCACGCCCAGATCTCTCTGATTTCTATATTCCGAGGAGTTTAACCATTTACGGTAAATTTCCCCTCTACGTTAGACTTACCAAAATTCATTACCTCACATTTGTCCGGATTAAACTCCATTTGCCATTTCTCTGCACAAGTCTCCAACCTATCTATGTCCGGCTGTATCTTCTGACAATCCTCAACACTATCTGCCACTCCACCATCCTTGGCGTCATCCGCGAACTTACAAATCAGACCGGCTACATTTTCCTCCAAATCATTTATGTACACCCCAAACAATAGAGGCCCCAGCACAGATCCCAGTGGAACACCACTAGTCAAAAGCTTCCATTCAGAAAAACACTCTTTGCCTTCTGTGACCGAGCCAGTTCTGTATCCATCTTATCACCTCACCTCTGATCCCATGTGACTTCACCTTTCACAGACTTCGCAGTCTGCCATGAGGCACCTTGTCAAAGCCTTTCCTGAAATCCATGTAAACAACATCCACCGCCCTCCCCATATCAATTACCTTTGTTACCTCCTCAAAAAACTCTATCAAGTTAGTGAGGCACGACCTTCCCTTCACAAAACCATGCTGTCTATGTTATGAGTCCATTTCTTTCCAAATGGGGTATAAATCCTGTCCCTGAGAATTCTCTCCAATAATCTACTTACTACCGGGAGGCTCACCGGCCTATAGTTTTCTTAAACAGCAGTACTACATTCATTATTCTCCAGTCCTCTGGGATCTCACCTGTGGTGTTGGGTGTTCTGACACACAGATGAGCCAACACAGTTGCATATGGTACAACACTTGTTTATTTAAACTCACTATTTACAACTTGGTCTTTGCACTCTGCACGTGGGGGGCTCCCTGCTTGTGGTGTTTCAACAGCTCTTTCATGCTTCCTTCTCCCCAGACCTACTGACCTCCAGGTGTCGTGCTCGTGCTTTTTATGTGGTTGGTGTTCTTGTCTGTGATTGGTTGTGGTGTTGTGTACTCTGATTTGCCTGTTAGTGTGTCCATCATGATGTGTGTGTTTGAATATCATGACATCCCCCCTTTTTACAAAGATATGTGCCTACGTGGTAATAAATATGATCGTGACGTGAGTGCATCTAAGAGTGTGTGTGTGTCGTGTGCAGCATGTGTCTATGACGGAACTATGTACATGGGGCGATGTCGAGTGCGTCACATGAATCCAGTTGTACCATAACATAACAGAAATGCGAACGAGAGAAGAAGAAAAAAAATTTTGAACAGTTGTCCAGTCAGACGACATCTGGAACGATAAACAACAACAGGTTATCATGTAAAATTGTCCAACTTATTAAACATATGAACTGTATTATAAGTCCATTCTAATGGGTTTGCGACGAATTTGGGTTGACCGCCTTAAGGGTGGATCAAGAACCACCGGCTGCTGTGCAGGCATGGCCATGGGTGGCGATGGAAAGGGCGTGATGTGCGGCAGCTCCACAAAGTCATCCTCGGAAGCCTGTTGAGGATCTGGCGTGTTGTGTGGCTGTGAACGTGGAAGTCGGCGAAGGGCGCGCCGATTGCGGCGACGCACGGAACCATCCGGCATGCGAACCAGGAACGAGCGGGGAGCCACTTGTCGGAGGACTTCGGCCGGTGCTGACCAGCCACCATACGGTTGATGGACGCGTACTTTGTCTCCGGAGGACAGGGGGGGCAGGTCCGTCGCTCGTGTGTCGTACCGACCTTTCTGGCGATCACGCTGCAGTTGCATGTCCCGAAGAACCGCCTCATGGTCTGTTGTCGGTGCCAGGACGGAAGGTACCGTCGTCCTGAGGGAGCGACCCATTAGTAGCTGCGCTGGCGAGAGGCCCGTGGATAACGGGGCCGATCGATAGGCCAGCAAGGCAAGGTTAAAGTCCGATCCGGCATCAGCCGCCTTGCACAGGAGCCGCTTTGCGATGTGGACACCCTTTTCAGCCTTCCCGTTCGATTGTGGATGCAGAGGGCTGGATGTCACATGAGTGAAACCATATGCTGCGGCAAAGGACGACCATTCACGGCTGGCAAAACAAGGTCCATTGTCTGACATGACAGTCCTTGGAATGCCATGGCGAGCAAACGTTTCCTTGCAGGCCCCAATGACTGCGGACGACGTCAGATCATGGAGAGGCATGACTTCCGGGTAGTTTGAGAAGTAGTCTATAATAACAATGTAATCTCTGCCGAGCGCGTGAAATAGGTCAACACCCACCTTCGCCCAGGGGGACGTCACCATCTCGTGTGGTAGAAGTGTTTCCGGAGGTTGCGCCGGCTGAAACCTCTGACAGGTTGTGCAGTTGAGCACCATGTTGGCTATGTCTTCATTAATACCCGGCCAATATACCGCCGCCCGGGCCCTTCGTCTGCATTTTTCGACACCCAAGTGGCCTTCGTGTAGTTGACGAAGAATCATCTGGCGCACACTGTGTGGAATGACGATCCTATGCGATTTCATAAGGACCCCGTCTATATTGGTGAGATCATCTCGCACATTGTAAAACTGGGGGCACTGCCCTTTTAGCCACCCTTCCGTCATGTGGCGCATCACTCGCTGCAGCAGAGGGTCAGTCGCCGTCTCTGCGCGTATGTGGGCCAGACAAGGATCATCAGCTGGCATATTTGCTGCTGTCAGAGTCACGTGTGCCTCAATTTGACGCACGAACCCCTCCGCATCTGGTGGTGTGCTCACTGCTCGGGAAAGAGTGTCCGCCACTATGAGTTCCTTCCCCGGAGTGTAGATCAGTTCAAAATCGTACCTCCTGAGTTTGAGTAAGATGCGCTGGAGGCGAGGAGTCATGTCGTTCAGGTCTTTGTTAATGATGTTGACCAGGGGGCGGTGGTCAGTTTCGACCGTGAATCGTGGCAGGCCATACACATAGTCGTGGAACTTGTCCAGTCCAGTTAACAAGCCCAGGCATTCTTTTTCGATTTGCGCGTAGCGCTGTTCGGTAGGGGTCATGGCTCGTGAGGCATACGCAACCGGGGCCCATGATGACGTGCTGTCTTTTTGCAGGAGTACCGCTCCAATACCAGATTGGCTGGCGTCTGTTGAGATCTTTGTAGGGCGAGTCGCGTCAAAGAAGGCCAGCACTGGTGCCGTGACCAGTTTGTGCTTGAGCTCCTCCCATTCCTGCTGATGCGACTGGTGCCAGTTGAATTCCGTCGATTTTTTTACGAGATGGCGCATGTTTGTTGTATGAGAAGCCAGGTTGGGAATGAACTTCCCAAGGAAGTTGACCATGCCCAGGAATCTTAAGACAGCCTTCTTGTCAGCCGGTCGTGGCATGGCTGTGATGGCGCTAACCTTGTCTGCATCGGGACGGACCCCGGACCTTGAGATGTGGTCCCCGAGGAATTTCAGCTCCGTCTGGCCGAAAGCACACTTCGCACGGTTGAGACGCAGGCCATTTTGCCGTATGCGGGTGAAGACACGTCGAAGACGATGCATGTGTTCCTGCGGAGTGGTGGACCAAATGATGATATCGTCCACATATACACGTACCCCTTCGATGCCTTCCATCATCTGCTCCATAATGCGGTGGAATACTTCAGATGCCGAAATGATGCCGAATGGCATCCGGTTGTAGCAGAATCTGCCAAAAGGGGTGTTGAATGTGCATAGTCTTCGGCTGGCCGGGTCCAGTTGGATCTGCCAGAATCCTTTGGACGCATCCAATTTAGTGAATATGTTGGCTCGCGCCATCTCGCTGGTGAGGTCTTCTCGTTTTGGGATGGGATAGTGTTCCCGCATGATGTTGTTGTTCAGATCTTTTGGATCTATACATATACGGAGCTCGCCAGAGGGCTTCTTTACACAGACCATGGAGCTGACCCATGGCGTGGGCTCCGTGACCTTGGATAGGACCCCTTGGTCCTGAAGAATCTGCAGTTGTGCCTTGAGGCGGTCTTTGAGAGGCGCAGGAACCCTGCGAGGTGCGTGAACGACAGGGATGGCGTCCGGTCTGAGTCGAATCTTGTACGTGTGTGGCAATGTCCCCATGCCTTCAAAAACCTCCTGGTTGTGAGCGAGGAGGGAATGGAGATTCGCGTGGAACTCAGCATCCGGGAAGTCGGATATCTCATCTGGAGAGAGAGACATGATGCGCTGTACCAGGTGAAGGACCTTACACGCTTGTGCGCCCAGTAACGAGTCCTTTGATGAGCCCACAACTTCGAAGGGGAGTGTGGCCGTGTACCTCTTGTGAGTCACCTGTAGCTGGCAAGATCCTACGGACGGGATAACGTTCCCGTTATAGTCAACCATCTTAAGCCGGGATGGTGTGATGAGTGGTTTGACCTTCATGGCCTGGACTGCAGAGTAAGCAATCAGGTTGGCGGATGCGCCGGTGTCCAGACGGAAGGCGACGCGCGATCGGTTGACCGTCAGGGTGGCACACCACTCATCGTCTGGATTGATGGCATTGACCTTGTTGACATCAATGACGGCAACTCTGAAGTCATCCTGGTCATCTGCATCACTTAACTGGAAGTCTTGATGCGTGGGCTGGACGGTCCTGACTCGTGTGCGAGGTTGTCGAGGATGCGCCGGATCCATGGGTTGAGCCGCACGACAGCGGGCTGCGTAGTGGCCTATCATGGCACATCTGTTGCACTGTTGGTATTTTGCAGGACATTGCCCTTTTAAGTGTAGACCTCCACACTTGCTGCACGTCATGACGTCACGGCGTTCGTTGCGCCACTGCGCATGCGCAGTGCGATCTTGCGGTGGGCGCGCCTGCGCAGTGCGTCCCTCGTTGTGGCCGTTATTTTTGGCGCGCACCTGCGCGGGAGACCGCGAAAAGCGCGGGAAGCGGCCGCTGTCGTCCGGGCCGTGGGGCGGGAAGAAATCGACGGCCTGGATGCGTTCAACGTCGTGGGCGGCCTGGCTTGCCGATTCGACGGCTGGGGACCCCCTCCGTGCCAACTCGGACGCCTGAAATCGGGCAAAACGGCAGGTCGCATTTTCATGGAGGACACAGGCTTCCACAGCAGACGCTAAGGTGAGGCTCTTTATTTTAAGAAGCTGCTGGCGTAGGCCACTGGAGGCAACGCCAAAAACAATCTGGTCCCTGATCATGGACTCTGTGGTGGTGCCGTAACCGCAGGACTGCGCTAGAATCCGGAGGTGCGTCAAAAAGGGTTGAAAAAGCTCCTCCTTACCTTGCAGGCGTTGCTGAAAGATGTATCTTTCGAAAGTTTCGTTTACTTCAGTTTGAAAGTGCTGGTCCATTTTGAGGATGACCGTGTCATATTTGGCCTGGTTTTCGCCTTCCTCGAACACCAGTGAATTAAAGACATCATTTGGGTGGGGGCCTGCGTAGAAGAGGAGCATTGCAATCTTCGAATCATCCGAGACATTCTGTTTTTCGGTGGCACGGATGTACAGGTCAAATCGCTGCCTGTAGAGCTTCCAGTTGGTGCCTAGGTTCCCCGTGACTTGCATCGGCTGCGGTTTGCCGGTGTGGTCCATGTCCAGAATGGCAGGTTGGTAGGCAGGTATCGATCCACTCCTGTACCATGTGGTGTTGGGTGTTCTGACACACAGATGAGCCAACACAGTTGCATATGGTACAACACTTGTTTATTTAAACTCACTATTTACAACTTGGTCTTTGCACTCTGCACGTGGGGGGCTCCCTGCTTGTGGTGTTTCAACAGCTCTTTCATGCTTCCTTCTCCCCAGACCTACTGACCTCCAGGTGTCGTGCTCGTGCTTTTTATGTGGTTGGTGTTCTTGTCTGTGATTGGTTGTGGTGTTGTGTACTCTGATTTGCCTGTTAGTGTGTCCATCATGATGTGTGTGTTTGAATATCATGACATCACCTGTAGCCAATGAGGATACAAAGATGTCAGTCAAGGCCCCAGCCATTTCCTCCCTTGCTTCCCTGTGCTGCAGTCTCAATCAACGTTATTCTAATTACACGATCTAAGCAGTACTTGATGCAAAATCATACCCATTGTAGCTTGGAAGATTTGGGGGGATTTCATGACCCAGGTTAGGAGAACATAGGACAACGGTGTAGCCCTGCAATGTACCGGCTTTGCATCAGGTCTGAATTGGATGCGGACCTTCACACCAAGGATGCCTTCATAGCTGTCCTTGAAAATATTACTGTAGCTGTGCAATAGCGAATCAAACTTCTTAATTGTCGCAATTTGGAAAACGTACTGGCAGCAATCCAGTGACTACATTGGGCCCGGTGTGGATCTGGGCGAGCGGGATGAATAGCGGAAAAGGCTGAAATTGAGATTTGCACCTGGCAAGACCATTTTACAATTTACCCGACCCGCTCCGATGGCGAGTTCGGGATCACTTCCAAAAATGGCGAGAACATCATTAACTTTCATTTGCATTCATTTCAATTTCAGTCTCCCGGAAATTACCCGACTCCCCAGCGCGAAGTCACGTGAATGTCGCTTAGTGATTGTTTTTAAAAATGTGAAGCTGGCACAATGGCTACAGAGGGGAAGTGAGGAGGTGAGTAACCATCTTCATATCCCAGCATGCAACCCAAGGGCATGGGAGCTGCCAACCCTGTGCTGCGAGGAGGGTGTGGGGGAGGGGGGGGGGGGGGAGGGGGAGTGCGGGAAGACCCCTCAGGATGTTGGGGTTGGGCTTGGTCAGGGAGCTGAAGCGTTGTAGGTTGGGGGTCACCCCTCGGCTGGCAGGTAAGGGGAGGGCGGGTTAGGGGCTTTGTGCTTGTGAGGCATTCAATCCTTCTGTAAATATTGTGAAGACTCATGACAGGGGCAACCACACCTGCAGCCTCTCTGCCCTACCAGATACTTCCAGGATGGAGATATGCTGCAGCTACTATCATGACATTCACTTTCACTCTCCCTGACTGTGAGAAGCCTCTAGCTTCACAGCTGAAGGCTATTTCAAATGAGGAATTAGCCTTGCCAGCTGTGCGAGCACTTCACACTCCTCAACTCGCAATGCCTCCTCGAGGGCACACATGCCATGTCTCAGAGGACGATTAGTGCACTGCATGTTCAGCAAACTTTGAAGCCTGAACAGTGTGTCTGAACTCCAGAAGAGTCAGCACTGTAGAGGCAACTGCCATCAATCACACACTAAAAAACAGGACTACAGCATGGATCTTCTCGCGACCAAAGTATAAGTGTGTGAATAAGTGGAGGGCAGCTGTGCAAAGTCTCCCTAAGGTTCCCGGCAGAGGTCTGGAGTCTGGGATCTTTTGTTTGCACTTGCGTGCTGAATTTGTGTGCATTAGAGTGTAAGGTGAGAGTTTGGTGACTGAGGGATATTAAGGGTTTATTTTTATCTAAAGTCTAGTCTTTCTTTTATTTTGGGAAATTAACTTAAAAGTTGCTGTTTGGGTTAGAGGAAAGTGAGTTTTCAATCAGCTTTAAACAGAGGTTCTACTTGCAGCTACTTGCAGCTTGTGGTAGTCACCACTGTTGTATTATATTGTCTATACTGCACTGCATACGAGGGTATTACGGTAAGGCCCCTGAACTACAGGTACAGGGGTAGATCGCTGCCTGCTGGCTCCACCCAGTAGGCGGAGTATAAATGTGTGCGCTCTCCGAACGGCAGCCATTACGGCAGCAGCTGTAGGAGGCCACACATACCTGTGTAATAAAGCCTCGATTACTCTCTACTCTCGTCTTGTCAGAATTGATAGTGCATCAATTTATTACCCAGAAATTTTACAAAGATGGATCTCCGCATCAAGCCGGATCGCCTTCAGCTGCATCCTCAAGCAAACAACGCCAAAAAGGTCTTTGCACATTGGCTAGCTTGCTTTGAAGCATACATCGGATCTGCGACAGACCCAATCCCAGAAGCACAGAAGCTCCAGATTCTATACATGCGGCTGAGCTCCGATGTCTTTCCCCTCATCCAGGAAGCGCATACCTACGCAGAAACCATGGCGCTTCTGAAGGAGAACTACGCTCAGCAGACCAACAAGATCTACGCCAGGCACCTCCTGTCCACGTGGCACCAACCTCCCGGTGAGTCTGTGGAAGATTTCTGGCGTGCTCTGCTCGCCCTGGTGAGAGACTATGATTGCCAGGCCGTTTCGACCGCTGAACATTCTAACCTGCTAATGAGAGACGCGTTCATTACGGGCCTACATCTGCCAGCGCCGCTTAGAAGGGGCTACGCTTGACCTCGCGGCAACCAAGAATCTAGCGCTCTCGCTCACAGTCACCTCACGCAATGTACAGGCATATGCCTCCGACCGCATGGCCCACCCCTCCTGGGCATCGTGGACCCCGCCAGCAGCCTCCCCATCATGGACCCCATCAGTGACCGCCCCCAGCCAACCCCACGCATGCGCCGCGCGGCAGCCAACCAACCCTGGGGGACCCAAGTGCTACTTCTGCGGACAGACAAAACACCCCCGGCAGCGCTGCCCGGCACAGAGCGCGCTCTGCAAGGCCTGCGGCAAGTAAGGACATTTCGCTGCAGTGTGCCAGGCCCGCTCAATCGCCGCTATTGTATCTGCACCCCCCGCGTGCAGCCAGTGGACGCCGCCATCTTCCTCGCCTCAAACCATGTGCGGCCCGTGGGCGCCGCCATCTTGCTCCCCTCACAACCAATGGGCTGAGTCATCTTGCCTGCCCCAGGACACGTGCGGCCCGAGGGCACCGCCATCTTGCCTGCCTCAGGCATGTGCGGCCCGTGGGCGCCGCCATCTTCCCCGCCTCAGGGCCCCTGCCAATTGGGCACCTCATTGGGCCGGTCATCGCCTGCAACCACCGACGACCAGCCGTGTCTCGCCTCCGTCACGATCGACCAGTCCCGACCGCACAATCTCGCGACCGCGTCGACAAAGGTGAAGGTCGACGGGCATGAGATATCCTGCCTTTCGGACTCCGGGAGCATTGAGAGCTTCATGCATCCCGATACGTTAATGCTCCCTCGCGGTACACCCCATCAACCAAAGAATTTCCCGGCCTCCGGATCCCACACCGTGGCGATCCGGGAGTACTGCATCGCCACCCTCACCATCCAGGGAGTAGAGTTCAGCGGCTTCCGGGTCTACGTCCTCCCCAACCTCTGCGTTGCCTGGCTACTCGGCCTGGACTTCCAGTGCAACATCCAGAGCCTAACCCTGAAATTTGGCGGGCCCCTACCACCCCTTACTGTATGCGGCATCACGACCCTTAAGGTCGACCCGCCTTCTCTGTTGGCAAACCTCACCCCGGATTGCAAACCCGTCACCACCAGGATCAGACGGTACAGCGCCCAGGACAAGACCTTCATCAGGTCTGACGTCCAGCGGCTGCTGCGGGAAGGTATCATCAAGGCCAGCAACAGCCCCTGGAGAGCCCAAGTGGTAGTGGTGAAAATGGGGGAAAAAAACAGGATGGTCGTTGACTACAGTCAGACCATCAATCGGTACACGCAGCTCGACGCGTACCCCCTCCCACGCATATCTGATATAGAACATAGAACATAGAACAATACAGCGCAGTACAGGCCCTTCGGCCCACGATGTTGCACCGAAACAAAAGCCATCTAACCTACACTATGCCATTATCGTCCATATGTTTATCCAATAAACTTTTAAATGCCCTCAATGTTGCCGAGTTCACTACTGCAGCAGGTAGGGCATTCCACGGCCTCACTACTCTTTGTGTAAAGAACCTACCTCTGACCTCTGTCCTATATCTATTACCCCTCAGTTTAAAGTTATGTCCCCTCGTGCCAGCCATATCCATCCGCGGGAGAAGGCTCTCACTGTCCACCCTATCCAACCCCCTGATCATTTTGTATGCCTCTATTAAGTCTCCTCTTAACCTTCTTCTCTCCAACGAAAACAACCTTAAGTCCATCAGCCTTTCCTCAAAAGATTTTCCCTCCATACCAGGCAACATCCTGGTAAATCTCCTCTGCACCCGCTCCAAAGCCTCCACGTCCTTCCTATAATGCGGTGACCAGAACTGTACGCAATACTCCAAATGCGGCCGTACCAGAGTTCTGTACAGCTGCAACATGACCTCCCGACTCCGGAACTCAATCCCTCTACCAATAAAGGCCAACACTCCATAGGCCTTCTTCACAACCCTATCAACCTGGGTGGCAACTTTCAGGGATCTATGTACATGGACACCTAGATCCCTATGCTCATCCACACTTTCAAGAACTTTACCATTAGCCAAATATTCCGCATTCCTGTTATTCCTTCCAAAGTGAATCACCTCACACTTCTCTACATTAAACTCCATTTGCCACCTCTCAGCCCAGCCCAATCTGATATGGTCAATCAGATTGCACAGTACAGGTCTTCTCGACAGTGGACTTCAAATCTGCCTACCACCAGCTCCCCATTCGCAAGGCGGACCACCTGTACACCGTGTTTGAAGCGGACGGCCGCCGTTACCATTTCTTTAGGGTTCCCTTCGGCGTCACTAATGGGGTCTCGGCCTTCCAACGGTCCAATGGACTGAATGGTTGACCGGTACGGACTGCGGGCCACTTTCCCGTACCTGGATAACGTCACCATCTGCAGCCACGATCAGCAGGACCACGATGCTAACCTTTCCAAATTTCTTCACACCGCCAAACTCCTCAACCTAACCTACAACAGGGAGAAGTGTGTGTTCAGCACGAACCGATTAGCCAACCTTGACTATGTGGTTCAGAACTGCGTTCTAAGGCCCGACCACGATCACATGCGACCCTCATGGATTTCCCCCTTCCCCACTGCCCCATGCCCTCAAACGATGCCTGGGGTTCTTTTCGTACTACACCCAGTGGGTCCCTAACTATGCGGACAAGGCCCGCCCACTCATCCACTCCACCGGCTTCTCACTGATGGCCGAGGCTCGCCAGGCCTTCAACCGTATCAAGGCCGACATCGCCAAGGCCGCGATGCACACGGTAGCCGAGACACTCCCCTTCCAAGTCGAGAGCGATGCATCAGACGTCGCTCTGGCTGCCACCCTCAACCAGGCAGGCAGGTCCGTGGCATTCTTTTCCCGCACCCTCCATGCCACCGAAATTCGGCACTCCTCCGTCAAAAAGGAGGCCAAAGCTACCGTTGAAGCTGTGCAGCACTGGAGGCATTACCTGGCCGGCAGGAGATTCACTCTCCTCACAGACCAACGGTCGGTTGCCTTCATGTTTAACAACATACAGCGGGGTAAGGTCACAAATGATAAGATCTTGCGGTGGAGGATCGAGCTCTCCATCTTTAATTACCATTAAAGATTTTGTATCACCCCGGTAAGCTCAACGAGCCCCCCGATGTCCTGTCTCGAGGTACATGTGCCAGCGCACAAGTGGACCGACTCCAGACCCTGCACCACGATCTCTGACACCCAGGGGTCACCCGCTTTTATCACTTCATTAAGGCCCGCAATCTGCCCTACTCCATCGAGGAAGTCAGGGCTGTGACCAGAGACCGCCAGGTCTGCGCGGAGTGTAAACCGCACTTCTGCCGACTAGACCGTGCACGCCTGGTGACGGCCTCCCGCCCGTTTGAACGCATCAATGTGGACGTCAAAGGTCCCCTCCCCTCCACCTACTGCAACACATATTTTCTCAATGTGGTCGACGAATATTCCAGATTCCCCTTCGCCATCCCATGCCCCGATATGATGTCTGCCACCGTCATCAAAGCCCTCAACACCATCTTCGCTCTGTTCGTTTCCCCGCCTACATCCACAGTGACCGGGGATCCTCATTTATGAGCGATGAGCTGTGCCAGTACCTGCTCAACAGCGGCATTGCCTCGAGCAGGACGACCAGCTACAACCCCCGGGGAAACGGGCAGGTGGAGCGGGAGAATGGGACAGTCTGGATGGCCGTCCAGCTGGCCCTACAGTCCAGAAATCTCCCGGCCTCCCGCTGGCAGGAGGTCCTCCCCGGCGCACTTCACTCCATTCGGTCGCTCCTGTGCACGGCGACTAACGAAACCCCCCATGAACGCCTCTTTGTCTTCCCCAGGAAGTCCACCTCCGGGTTTCACTCCCAACGTGGCTGGCAGCTCCAGGACCCGTTCTCCTCCGCAAGCACGCGCAGCTCCACAAGACGGACCCGTTGGTTGAGAGGGTACAGCTACTCCACGCAAACCCGCAGTATGCCTACGTAGCGTACCCCGACGGCCGCCAAGACACTGTCTCCCTCAGGGACCTGCCACCAGCTGGGTACCCCGGTGCCACCCTCCCTTCCCCCAGCACACCCTACCACAGCCCCGCTCCAGGACAATCTATCCTCCCCTTGGTCCCACCCAGGGATGAAGAGGATGTCGACACGCTCCCAGAGTCTCCGACGACCGAGCCGACGCCAGCAACTGCGGCGCTCTAAACGACGGATCAAGGTGCCCGACCTTCTAAATTTCTAACCTTCTCTGAAATTTTAATAAAAACCTGTATGTAAATAGTTTTCCACCACCCCCGCTGGACTCATTTTTAACAGGGGGTGAATGTGGTAGTCACCACTGTTGTGTTATATTGTATATACTGCACTGCACACGAGGGTATTACGGTAAGGCCCCTGTACTACAGATACAGGGGTAGATCGCTGCCTGCTGGCTCCACCCAGTAGGTGGAGTATAAATGTGTGCGCTCTCCGAACGCAGCCATTTCGGCAGCAGCTGTAGGGGGCCACACATCTCTGTGTAATAAAGCCTTGATTACTCTCGACTCTCGTCTCGTCATAATTGACAGTGCGTCACAGCTGCAGCTTGTTAATTAGTTAATTGGATTTCGCCAGTTTCCAGAGGCTAGAGTCAGACAGTCTCAAGGTGAGCCAGCTTACAGTGCTGACTTTCTTTGCACTTGAGTGCTGAATTTGTATGCATTAGAGTGTTAAAGTGAGAGTTTGGTGACTGAGTGAGTTTGGTGAGGAGGGAGCAAGGTGCTCCTTTCATTTCATTTCCTATATTATCTCAAAGAGTGTGAAGGGAGCCAGGAGTTTATAGAGAGTGCAGCTGACTGGGAGTAGAGTCGGAGGGCGGAACTGTAGTTGGTTCACAGGGCAGATACGTTCTGTAATGTAAGAGTTGTTTTTTTGAGTTTGTTTTGTTTTTGGGGGGCAGCAAGCTGTCTTTGTATCATTTAGCAGAATCACCAATTTTAGAAGGTTCACTTGGGAGAGTATTTTTTTAAGGGCCGAACGGTTGTTTTAGCTTTTCTATATTTTTTTTCCTTTAAATCTCTTTGGGAGTTCAGATCATTGGGGATGGAGGCTAGGGCAGTTGCATGCTCCTCCTGTAGGATGTGTGTGGTGAGGGACACCACCGGTGTCCCCACTGACTACACCTGCGGGAAGTGCACCCAACTCCAGCTCCTCCGAGACCGCGTTAGGGAACTGGAGCTAGATGAACTTTGGATCATCCGGGAGGCAGAGGGGGTGATAGAGAAGAGTTACAGGGAGATAGCCACACCCAAGGTACAGGAAAAGAGTAGCTGGGTTACAGTTCGGGGAAGGAAAAGGAATGGGCAGACAGTGTAGGATCCCTCGTGGCCGTTCCCCTACAAAACAAGTATACCGTTTTGGATGATCTACTGGGGGAAGGACCTAGCGGCCAGGTCTCGCGCACTGAGCCTGGCTCTGTGGCCTGGATGGGAAGGGGGGAGAATAGAAAAGCAATAGTGATAGGAAAATCAATGGTTAGGGGAATGAATAGGAGATTCTGTGGTCGTGAGCGAGACTTCCGGAAGGTATGGTGCCTCCTGGGTGCCAGGGTCAGGGATGTCTCGGATCGAGTCTACAGGGTTCTTAAGGGGGAGGGGGAGCAACCAGAAGTCGTGGTGCAAATAGGCACCAACGACACAGCTAAGAAAAGGAATGAGGATCTAAAAAGCAATTTTAGGGAGTCAGGCTGGAAGCTAAAGAGCAGGACAAGCAGAGTAGTGATCTCAGGATTGATACCGGTGCCACGTGCAAGTGTGGCAAGGAACAGAGAGCGATTGCAGCTGAACACGTGGCTACAGGGCTGGTGCAGGAGGGAAGGCTTCAGATACGTGGATCATTGGGATATCTTCTGGGGAAGGTGGGATCTGTACATGAAGGACGGATTACATCTAAACTGGAGGGGCACCGATATACGGGGTGGGAGGTTTGCTAGAGCTCTTCGTGAGGGTTTAAACTAGTCTGGCATGGGATGGGAACCAGAGTTTTGGATCAGAGGACAGGGCAGCTGTTGAACAGGTAGAAATAGTATGCAGCGATTCTGTGAGGAAGGATACTCAGTTGATCGGGCAAAGTTGCACTCAGTGGAATGGGATAAAGTGTGTCTGTTTCAATGCAAGGAGTTTCAGGATAAGGGAGATGAACTTAGAGCATGGATCAGTACTTGGAACTACAATGTTGTGGCCATTACAGAGACATGGATTTCACAGGGGCAGGAATGGTTGTTAGATGTTCCGGGGTTTAAATGTTTTCAGAAGAATAGAACATAGAACAGAGAACATTACAGCGCAGTACAGGTCCTTTGGCCCTCGATGTTGCGCCGACCTGTGAAACCACTCTAAAGCCCATCTACACTATTCCCTGATCGTCCATATGTCTATCCAATGACCATTTGAATGCCCTTAGTGTTGGCGAGTCCACTACTGTTGCAGGCAGGGCATTCCACGTCCTTACTACTCTCTGAGTAAAGAACCTACCTCTGACATCTGTCTTATATCTATCTCCCCTCAATTTAAAGCTATGTCCCCTCGTGCTAGACATCACCATCCGAGGAAGAAGGCTCTCACTGTCCAGCCTATCCAATCCTCTGATCATCTTCTATGCCTCAATTAAGTCACCTCTTAACCTTCTTTTCTCTAACGAAAACAGCCTCATGTCCCTCAGCCTTTCGTCATAAGATCTTCCCTCCATACCAGGCAACATTCTGGTAAATCTCCTCTGCACCCTTTCCAATGCTTCCACATCCTTCCTATAATGCGGCGACCAGAATTGCAGGCAATATTCCAAATGCGGCCGCACCAGAGTTTTGTACAGCTCTGCAACGTGATCTCATGGCTCCGAAACTCAATCCCTCTACCAATAAAAGCTAACACACCGTACGCCTTCTTAACAACCCTCTCAACCTGGGTGGCAACTTTCAGGGATCTATGCACATGGACACCGAGATCTCTCTGCCCATCCACACTGCCAAGAATCTTACCATTAGCCCAGTACTCAGTCTTCCTGTTATTCCTTCCAAAATGAATCACCTCACATTTTTCTGCATTAAACTCCATTTGCCACCTCTCAGCCCAGTGCTGCAGCTTATCTATGTCCCTCTGTAACTTGTAACATCCATCCGCACTGTCCACAACTCCACCGACTTTAATGTCATCTGCAAATGTACTCACCCATCCTTCTACGCCCTCCTCCAGGTCATTTATAAAAATTACAAACAGCAGTGGCCCCAAAACAGATCCTTCTGGTACACCACTAGTAACTGGACTCCAGTCTGAACATTTCCCATCAACCACCATCATTTGTCTTCTTCCAGCTATCCAATTTCTGATCCAAACTGCTAAATCACCCTGAATCCCACGCCTCCGTATTTTCTGCAGTAGCCTACCGTGGGGAACCTTATCAAACGCTTTACTGAAATCCATATACACCACATCAACTGCTTTACCCTCATCCACCTGTTTGGTCACCTTCTCAAAGAACTCAATAAGGGAGGGAGGTATAAGAGGAAGGGGCGTGACACCATTAATTAGGGAGTGCATCAAGCTACAGAAAAGGAGGTAGTTGAGGAGGGTTTGTCCGCTGAGTCAGTATGGGTGGAAGTCAGAAACAAGAAAGGAGCAGTCACTTTATTGGGAATTTTCTATAGACCCCCCAAAAGCAGCAGAGAGATAGAGGAACAGATTAGGCGGAAGATCTTGGAAAGGTGCAGAAGTAACAGAGTTGTTGTCCTGGGTGACTTCAACTTCCCTAATATTGATTGGAACCTCTTTACTGCAAATGGTTTGGATGGAGCAGATTTTGTCAGGTGTGTGCAGGAAGGTTTCCTGACTCAATTTGTAGATAGGCTGACTAGGGGGAGGCCATATTGGACTTGGCACTCGGCAACGAACCAGGCCAGGTGTCAGATGTCTCGGTGGGAGAGCATTTCGGTGACAGTGACCACAACTCCTTGACTTTTACCATAATCATGGCGAGGGATGGGAACAGACAGTATGGGAAGGTATTTAATTGGGGGAGTGGAAATTATACTGCTATTAGACAGGAGCTGAGGAGCATAAAGGTTTAAAGAGCAGAAACAGCATAGGGGCTGGTTTAGCACAGGGATAAATCGCTGGCTTTTAAAGCAGGCCAGCAGCACGGTTCAATTCCCGTTCCAGCCACCCCGAACAGGAGCCGGAATGTGGCGACTAGGGGCTTTTCACAGTAACTTCATTTGAAGGCTACTTGTGATAATAAGCGATTTTCATTTCATTTCATGAAGTGGGAACAATTGTTCTTGGGGAAATGCACAACAGTAATGTGGGGGTTGTTTCAGGAGCATTTGCTGCGAATGCTGGATAGTTTTGTCCCACTGAGACAAGGAAGGAATGGTAAGCCTTGGATGACAAGAGAAGTGGAGCTTCTAGTCAAGAGGAAGAAGGAAGCTTACGTAAGGTTGAGGAAGCAAGGATCGGGCACGGCTCTAGAGGGTGATGCATTATCAATTACGACGAGACGAGAGTAGAATGTAATCAAGGCTTTATTACACAGAGCTGTGTGGCCTCCTACAGCAGCTGATGAAATGGCTGATGTACTGAGAGCGCACATATTTATACTCCCCCTAATGGGCGGAGCCAGCAGGCAAGGATCTACCCCCGTACTTGTAGTACAGGGGCCTTACCGTAAAACCCATATATATGCAGTATAATACATCAATGGTGACTACCACATTCACCCCCTGTTAAAAATGAGTCCAGCGGGGGTGGTGGAGAACAATATACAGACAAGTTGCTTTTAAAATCACAGAGAATATTACAAATTTACGCGGTCTGGTGCCTTGATCTGTCGTTGAGAGCGCCGCCGTGCTGGTTGTGGCTCAGGCATCGGCTTGGTCTTCGGTGACTCCAGGAGCATGTTGAAATCCTCTTCATCCACGGGTGGGATCAAGGGGAGGACGGATTGTCCTGGAGCGGAGGCTGCGGTGGGGTGCGCCGGGGGAGGGGACAGTGGCGCCGGGGCGGGGGGGGGGGGGGTAGGATTGGGGACCCAGTTGGTGACATGTCCCCGAGGGAGACTGTGTCTTGGTAGCCGTCGGGGTACGCTACATAAGCATACTGCAGGTTGGTGTGGAATAGCTGTACCCTCTCAACCAACGGGTCCGCCTTGTGGAGTCGCATGTGTCTACAAAAGAGAACGGGTCCTGGAGCTGCCAGCCACGTTGGGAACGAAACCGCGGAGGTGGACTTCCTGGGGAAGGCAAAGAGACGTTCATGGAGGGTTTTGTTAGTCGCGGTGCACAGGAGTGACCGAATGGAGTGAAGTGCGTCAGGGAGGACCTCCTGCCAGCTGGAGGCTGGGAGATTTCTGGACCGTAGGGCCAGCTGGACGGCCCTCCAGACCTTCCCATTCTCCCGCTCCACCTGGCCGTTTCCCCTGGGGTTGTAGCTGGTCGTCCTGCTCGAGGCAATGCCCCTGTTGAGCAAGAACTGGCGCAGCTCATCGCTCATAGATGAGGATCCCCGATCGCTGTGGACGTAGGCGGGGAAACCGAACAGAGCGAAGATGGTGTTGAGGGCTTTGATTACGGTGGCAGACGGCATGTCGGGGCATCGGACGGCAAAGGGGAATCGGGAATATTCGTCTATCACACTGAGGAAGTAGGTGTTGCGGTCGGTGGAGGGGAGGGGCCCTTTGAAGTCCACGCTGAGGCTTTCAAAGGGGCGGGAGGCCTTCACCAGGCGCGCACGGTCTGGCCGGTAGGGGAGCGTCTCGTCAACCACGTGCATCGCGGCCTTGGCGATGTCGGCCTTGATACGGTCGAAGGCCTGGTGAGCCGCGGCCGTCAGTGGGAAAATGGTGGATTGAATGAGTGGGCGGGCCTTGTCCGCATCGTTTGGGACCCACTGGGCCTAATACGAAAAGAACCCCAGGCATTGTTTGAGAGCCTTGGGGCAGTGGGTGAGGGGGAGTTCCATGCGGGGGTGCATGCGATCGGAGTCGGGTCCCAGAACTCCATTCTGGACCACATAGCCGAGGATGGCTAAGCGGTTCGAGCTGAACACGTAGGTCTCCTTGTCATACGTGAGGTTGAGGAGAGTGGCGGTCTGGAGAAATTTGGAAAGGTTAGTGTCATGGTCCTGCCGGTCGTGGCCACAGATGGTGACGTTGTCCAGGTATGGGAAGGTGGCCCGCAGTCCGTATCGGTCAACCATTTGGTCCATCTCCCGTTGGAAGACCGAGACCCCGTTGGTGACGCCGAAGGGAACCCTAAGAAAGTGGTAAAGGCGGCCGTCTGCTTCGAACGCAGTGTATGGGCGGTCCGCCTTGCGAATGGGGAGCTGGTGGTAGGCAGATTTCAGGCCCACTGTCGAGAAGACCCGGTATTGTGCAATCTGATTGACCATATCAGATATGCGTGGGAGGGGGTACGCGTCGAGCTGCGTGTACCGGTTAATGGTCTGACTGTAGTCAACGACCATCCTGTTTTTCTCCCCCGTTTTCACCACTACCACTTGGGCACTCTAGGGTCTGTTGCTGGCCTCGATGATACCTTCCCGCAGCAGCCGCTGGACCTCAGACCTGATGAAGTTCCTGTCCTGGGCGCTGTACCGTCTGCTCCTGGTGGCGACTGGTTTGCAATCCGGGGTGAGGTTTGCAAACAGGGAAGGCAGGTTGACCTTAAGGGTTGCGAGTCCGCAAACAGTAAGGGGTGGTAGTGGCCCGCCAAATTTCAGGGTTAGGCTCTGGAGGTTGCACTGGAAGTCCAGGCCGAGTAGCAAGGCAGCGCATAGGTTGGGTAGGACGTAGAGCCGGAAGCCGCTGAACTCCACGCCCTGGACGATGAGGGTGGCGAGGCAGTACCCCCGGATCGCCACGGAGCGGGATCTGGAGGCCAGGGAGATTCTCTGCTTAGCGGGGTGCACCGCGAGTGAGCAGCGCCTTACCATATCGGGGTGGATGAAGCTCTCAGTGCTCCCGGAGTCCAGAAGGCAGGCGATTTCGTGCCCGTCGACCTTCACCTTTGTCGAAGCGGTCGCGAGGTTGTGGGGTCGAGACTGGTCAATCGTGACTGAGGCGAGACGCGGCTCGTCACCGGCGGTTGCAGGCGATGAGCGGCCTAATGAGGTCCTGAGGCGGGTAAGATGGCGGCGCCCACGGGCCGCAAGTGTCCTGGGGAGGCAAGATGGCGGCGCCCAAGGGCCGCACATGTTGTGAATAGAGCAAGATGGCGGCGCCCATGGGCCGCACGTGGTCCGAGGAGGGGAAGATGGCGGCACCCACTGGCCGCACATGGAGGATGCCGGGACAATAGCGGCGATTGAGCGGGCCTGCAGCAAAATGTCCCTTCTTGCCACAGGCCTTGCAGAGGGCGCTCTGCGCCGAGCAGCGCTGCCGGGGGTGTTTTGGCTGTCTACAGAAGTAGCATTTGGGTCCCCCGGGTTTGGTTTGCTGCCGCGCGGCGCAGGCGTGGGGTTCGCTGGGGGCTGTCGCTGATGGGGTCCATGATGGGGTGGCCGTCGGCGGGGTCCAAAAGGCACAGGGGGTTGGGCCGCGCGGTCGGGGGCATAGGCCTGAATGGGGCATGATGCGACTGTAAGCGAGAGCGCTAGTTTTTTGGTCGCCACGAGGTCAAGCGTGGCCCCTTCTAAGAGGCGCTGGCGAATGTAGTCACACCCTATGCCCGTAATGAACACGTCTCTCATCAGTAGGTTCGAGTGTTCAGTGGCCGAAACGGCCTGGCAGTCATAGTCTCTCACTAGGGCAAGCAGGGCACGGCAGAAATTTTCCACAGACTCACCGTGAAGTTGACGCCGCGTGGATAGGAGATGCCTGGCGTAGATTTTGTTGGTCCGCTGAGCGTAATTTTCCTTCAGTAGCACCATGGTTTCTGCGTAGGCCGGCGCGTCCTGGACGAGGGGAAAAACGTTGGAGCTCAGCCGCGTGTACAGAATCTGGAGCTTCTGTGCTTCTGGGATTGGGTCTGGCGCAGACCCGATGTATGCTTCGCTAACCAAGGTTCGAAGTCTTTTTGGCGTTGTCTGCTTGAGGATGCAGCTGCAGGCGATCTGACTTGATGCAGAGATCCATCTCTGAAAAGTCTCTGTGTAATAAATTGATGCACTATCTATTACAACGAGACAAGAGTAGAATGTAATCGAGACTTTATTGCACAGAGTTGTGTGGCCTCCTACAGCAGCTGACGAAATGGCTGCTGTACTGAGAGTGCACATATTTATACTCCGCCTACTGGGCGGAGCCAGCAGGCAGGGATCTACCCCCGTACCTGTAGTACAGGAGCCTTACCGTAAACCCCCTATATATACAGTATAATACATCAGTGGTGACTACCACAGAGGGTTACAAGGTTGCCAGGAATGAACTCAAAAATGGACTTAGGAGAGCTCGAACGGGGCAGGAAAAAGCCCTGGCAGGAAGGATTAGGGAAAAACCCAAGGCATTCTACACTTATGTGAGAAATAAGAGGATTATCAGAGTGAGTAGGGCCGATCAGGGATAGTGGAGGGAACTTGTGCCTAAAGTCTGAGGAGATGGGGGAGGCCCAAAATGAATATTTTGCTTCAGTATTCACTAGAGAGAGGGACCTTGTTGCTCATGAGAACAGTGAACCAGATTAATAGACTCGAACAGTTTGATATTAAGGAGGATGTGCTGGAAATTTTGAAAAGCATTTGGATAGATAAGACCCCTGGCTTGACGGGATATACCCAAGGTTACTACGGGAAGCAAGGGAGGAGTTTGCTGTGCAGTTGGCGATGATCTTTGTGTCCTCACTCGCCACTGGAGGAATACCAGATGACTAGAGGGCGGCGAATGTTGTTCCCCTGTTCAAGAAAGGGAACAGGGAAATCCCTGAGAATTACAGACACATCAGTCTTACGTCTGTGGTGAGCAAAATATTGGAAAGGATTCTGGGAGATAGGATTTATGATTATTTAGAAAAACATAGTTTGATTAAAGATAGTCAGCATGGCTTTGTGAGGGGCAGATCATGCCTCACAAGCCTCATTGAATTATTTGAGGATGTGACGCGATACATTGATGATGGTCGGGCAGTGGATGTGGTATATATGAATTTCAGTAAGGCATTTGATAAGGTTCCCCATGGTAGGCTCATTCAGAAAGTTAGGGGGCATGGGATACAGGGAAATTTGGCTGTCTGGATACAGAATTGGCTGGCCAAAAAAGACAGCGAGTGGTAGTGGATGGAAAGTATTCCGCCTGGAGGTCGGTGACCAGCGGTGTCCCGCAAGGATCTGTTCTGGGACCTCTGCTCTTCATGGTTTTTATAAATGACTTGGATGAGGAAGTGGAAGGGTGGGTCAGTAAGTTTAGTGTCGAGGGCTGTCGCAGGTTCCAGCAGGACATTGACAGGATGCAGAGCTGGGCTGAGAAGTGGCAGATGGAGTTCAACCTCGATAAATGTGAAGTGATTCATTTTAGAAGGTCGAATTTGAATGCTGAATACAGGGTTAAAGGCAGGATTCTTGGAAGTGTGGAGGAACAGAGGGATCTTGGGGTCCACATACATAGATCCCTCAAAGTTGCCACCCAGGTTGATAGGGTTGTTAAGAAGGCATATGGTATGTTGGCTATCATTAACAGGGGGATTGAGTTTAAGAGCTGCGAGGTTTTGCTGCAGCTTTATAAAACCCCAGTTAGACCACACTTGGAATATTGTGACTAGTTCTGGTCTCCTCAGTATAGGAAGGATGTGGATGCTTTGGAGAGAGTACAGAGGAGATTTACCAGGATGCTGCTTGGATTGCAGGGCATGTCTTATGAAGAAAGATTGAGGGAGCGAGGGCTTTTCTCACTGGAGCGAAGAAGGAAGAGAGGTGATTTGATAGAGGTGTACAAGGGAATGAGAGGCATGGATAGAGTGGATACCAGAGACTTTTCCCCAGTGTGGAAATGGCTGTCACAAGGGGACATAATTTTAAGGTGATTGGAGGAAGGTATAGGGGAGATGTCAGGGGTAGGTTCTTTACACAGAGAGTGGTGGGTGCGTAGAATGCACTGCCAGCAGAGGTGGTGGAGTCAGAGTCATTAGGGACATTTAAGTGACTCTTGGCCAGGCACATGGACAGCAGTAAATTGAAGGGGTGTAGGTTAGGTTGACCTTAGATTAGGATAAATGGTCGGCACAACATCGTGGACCGAAGAGCCTGTACTGTGCTGTACTGTTCTATGTTCTATCGAGAGGTCCCTGATGTGGCTGGGGGTGAATGTGCAGGGCAAGGTTTGCCAGCACAAGAGGCTCGTTGGATGACACTCTGAGAGAAGGTGGGGGAGGCTTGGGGGAGTTGAGGGTCCCAGGATGGGGCCCTCATGATTGTCAGTCTCTCTCCTTCTCAAATTCCTTACAGATATAACAACATCTGCTGGTTGGCCCCTTTGGAGGCTGCCCTCGCATCGCTTGTAGAGACAGCAGCAAGGTCAACACAAGCTGGAGGCGGCATCCCATGTGCAGGGCACTGCCACACACCCTGAAGACCCAGCCGCCCAACAGGCTGAGGAGAGACTCAGAAGTGGAGGCAGGCGGGGCAGCACGGTGGCGCAGCGGGTTAGCCCTGCTGCCTCACGGTGTCGAGGTCCCAGGTTTGATCCCGGTTCTGGGTCACTGTCTGTGTGGAGTTTGCACATTCTTCCCGTGTTGCGTGGGTTTTGCCCCCACAACGCAAAGATATGCAAGGTAGGTAGATTGAACACGCTAAATTGCCCCTTAATTGAAAGAAAATTGGGTAGACTAAACTTATTTTTTTTAAAAGTGGAGGCAGGCAACGGCCCAAGGTGTATAGGCATCATTGGACATTCAATGAGTTGAAGAACGCCATGTGCCACAGAAGACTGCATCTCAGCAGGGAGACAGTGCGGCACCTGTGCTATGTCCTCGCAGACTTGGCACCCTGTGGAGGAGGTGGACATCCACTCCCGGTGGCCATGAATGTAATGGCCGCCCTGAAATGTATGCCGCTGCCTGGTGGGCAGGGAAACAGGGGGCAGGCCGCTGTGAAGGTTAACGTGACAGAGGCTTCACATGTATGAGATGTGACATGTTTTATTAGTGAACGTTTTAATGTGACAGATTTCCTTTCCCCCTAACTATGGATAGTGACCTCGCCCATGCCCATTCAGTGCTCCTCACTCTTCTTAATCTTTCGTGGTCTAGGTGTGCCTCCAGGAATCATGTCAGAGGTAGGGGCAGCTTGCTGCTTTCGATGCCCTGTGGCCTTTGATGCCCCTGGCAGATGTCCTCTGGAAGACATGGAGCCGAGGGCCCCGCCCAACTTACTGGTGTCACTGACATCGCTGTGCTACCCTGTTCTGCTCACTGCCCTTGAAATGCTCCATCATTCAACATGCAGATGTTGTGCACCAGGCTTTCCACTGTGGTCGCTACCTTAGTGGTGTTGGCCTTGGTGTCATGCACTGTCAGCACTACCTCCTGCACTCTTCCAATAGGCCTCTCAGTCGCTGGAGTGCCGCTGACATTCCCTCTGAATTTCAAGGCTATGTCTTATCATCTGTATCATCTCAGGAAGAACCTTGTCCAGAGCTTGGCATCTGGCTGGGACCCAGATATTTCCTGGGATGGAGCACACCTTCAACTGCTATCTCCCCTGGATGTGCCTGCCTCCACGTGATATGCATCAGCGACTGTGTGGTGCTCACCAGATTGTGCCCCAAAAGTCTGTCCACTAATGACGCCCAACAAAGTGTGTGTCTCTGCATTGGTGGAAGGTGGGGGTGATAGCAGTGGTGACTTGATGTCGGTCCCTTCCGAGGTGTTATCTTGGGTGGCGGGGTGGGGAACGACTCCAGGTGGCCCAGCCTCATCTACTGGAGATTCTGCAAGAGAATGGACATGTGGGCCGGGATTCACCGACCCCCCCACCGGGTCGGAGAATCCTGGGGGAAGGCGCGAATCCCGCCCTGCCACCGGCTGCCCTATTCTCCGGCGCAGTTTTACGGGCGGCTGCGGGATTCCCGCCACATTGGTCGGGGGCCGTTGACAGCGCCACCCCCCTCCAGCTACTCTCTGGGCCCCAATGGGCCGAGCGGCCGTCCAGTTTTGGCCAGTCCCGCCGGCATGAATTACTCACCTCACGCATGGCGGGACTTGGCAGGAGAGTTTGTGGGAGTGGTCCTCGCGGGGGCGCAGGGGGATCCGACCCCAGGGGGGGCCACGTTGGCCTGGCCCGCGATCGGTGCCTACAGATCTGCGGGCAGGCTTGTTCCGTGGGGTGGACTTCTTTCCTCCATGCCGGGCCCCTGTAGGGTTCCGCTATATTGCCCAGGGGCCAGCGCAGAGAAGAGAACCCCCGCGCATGCGTGGAAATACGCCGGCCGTTCTGCGCATGCGCGGAAACACGCCGGCGGGCCCGCGCATGCGCAAGATCACGCCGGCCATTCCGCGCATGCTCGAACATGTGCCGTCCCTTTGCCGTCGGCTGGAGCGGCACTAACCCCTCCGGCGTTCACCTAGCCCCTGAAAGTTCGGAGAATTCCTCACTTTCGGGGGCTGTTGACGCCGGAGTGGTTGGCGCCGGTTTTCCTGCCGATGTGGGGACTTAGTCCCCAGAAGGGAGAATCCCGCCCGTGGTCATTGACAGGGAGGCATCATTTTGTCTGACATGAAATACTCATTGACTCATAGACTCCCTTACAGTGCAGAATGAGGCCATCTACACCAACCCTCTGAAAGAGTACACTGCCTAAGACCACGCCCCTGCCCTATCCCTGTATCAGACCAAAAGGGACAATTTAGCATGGCCAATCCACCTAAGCCGCACATCTTTGGACTGTGGGAGGAAACCGGAGCACCCGGAGGAAACCCACACGGGGAGAGCATGCAAACTCTACAGACAGTCACCCAAGGTCGGAATCGAACCTGGGTCCCTGCCACTAGGAGGCAGTTGTGCTAACCACTGTGCCATCATGCCACCCTAAATAACCACTTGAAACAGGTCTTCTGGGTGAATGTGCAGTGGATCCCCTCCTTGCTGCTGGTGACTGCTCTCTCCTCGGGCAAGCCCGCGATTTCCAGAGCCCATTTCCTCATAAGGGGTGATGAAGCTAATCTCTGGGACTCCGCCCTTCCTGTTTATTATGGGCCATCTTCCCTGCGAGGTGTCAGCCAGTGATTAGAAGGGGATTTGGGAATTTGAGAGATGGCTGGCGGAATTGCATGGAGGTCATTAGTCTTCATCCGACATTGGATGGCGGTACTCCTTTTCATGCTGCGAACACTGATAGCCGCTGCCACTGCTATTGCCTCCCAGCTGGCATTACTGACCCTGCTGTTGATCCTCCGACCCCTCGGGTGAACAGGGTGGCCCACCGCTTATCCACATGCGAGAAACCTTGTGAGATTGCCATCCTCAAAGTGAGGAGCAAGTCTGTGTACTGCCAGGCTTGTGTGTTGGCTGGGAAAAAGTGGTGAGGGAGCATTAAAAAGCAGCTCCTCCTTGTTAGCGGTGAGCTGCTGAGGCACAAGATGGGCAAATCAGACAGCGAGGCAACCAGTAATGTCGAGAAAATTCTTGTGGGGCTCATTTTTGGCACTAACTGCCGTTGAGTATGTGGCCCAATCTCGCCACCATGGCCGTCATGAAACACCCTGCCAAACATGCCCAAACCCGGATTTTGAAGGATTTCCATTGAATCGCCCCCACTAACTTTGATTTGCGAAACCAGTCTTTTCTGATTTACATTGGCTTGTTGACATGTCTCACTGTAACAATCAGCAACTCAAGTGACTTGTCCTTATGTTGTATAGTGAGTCCATTTGCCCATGCTCACCTCAGCAGAATAAGTTTTCAACTGAAACATGCTCTCAGTTATAAGTATTTGCTCTTGTACATGTCGCTTCTCATAATGGAGCAATCTGCAATGGGATTTGTCATAATATACGCCAGAATATTATGGTGCAGACACACACACACACACACACTGATGGACATGCAGTGGGACCAATCAGCATACACAACACTGCAGCCAATCACCAGTGAGAGGACACGCACTATAAAGACAGGGGACAGGAGAGTTCCCGCTCATTCTAGTAGCAGCCAGCTCAGAGCACAGAGCTCACAGCCTGCAACACAGACATTCACCATGTGCTGAGTGCATCACCTGGTTAGGACTAGGCAAGGGTCAACAGTGAAAGCTGGTATTGCATTTACCCACAGTTCAAGTACGTTAATATAGTTAACCTTATAAGAAAATAGAGTTGCACCACTTCCAGTGTTGGTGACCTGTTTGTGATCCAGAACACTCAACACATCATGGTACCAGGAGTGGTTGCATACTAGCACCTCTGAGACCCACCTGCAACTAATCAGCATTCCGGTATCCTGAAGTATTGAGAACATCAACCCGCCGCCGCCGCTCCGCATCACCGGCAATCTCGGGGTCAATTGGAACATTTTAAAATAGCGCTTCCAGCTCTTCCTCGAACCCACGGACAGGGAGAACGCCTCGGACACCAGGAAGATTGCTCTGCTCCTCTCCACGGCCAGGCAACACACCATCCACATCTTCAACTCCCTCACATTCGCAGACGACGAGGACAAGACAAAGTACAAGACGGTTCTCCTCAAATTCGATACCCACTTCAGCATATAGGTCAATGAAAGCTTCGAAAGATACCTGTTCCAGCAGCGCTTTCAGGGTAAGGACGAGCCTTTCCAATCCTTTTTAACACACCTCCCCATCCTTGTGCAGTCCTGCGGCTACGGGCCCACCTCCGACTCCATGATACACGACCAGATCGTATTTGGTGTTCTGTCGGACCCCCTGCGTCAGCAGCTCCTCAAAATTAAGCAACTCACCCTAGCGACTGCCATCAAGACCTGTGTCCTGCATGAAAATGCCACCAGCCAGTACTCCCACAGACAGGTGGCTGAAACGTTGCGGCAAGGTCCCCACGAGGCGGAACTGGTCCAAACAATTGAACACCTCCAAGGCTGCAGCCTGGATGAGGGCGGCCATTTCGCGGCCTCCCGTGCTTGTACGCGCCAAACGAGGGGACGGTGACGTGGAGGAACGTGATGCGCAGGCACGCACCACGCAGGACCGCACTGCGCATGCGCGGTGGTGCAACGAGCGTACTGACGTCACGACATGTGGCAACTGTGGCTCCGCCCATTTAAAGCGGCAATGTCCTGCAAAATCGTGACAATGCCTACGATGTGGCAGACTTGGCCACTATGCTGCCTGCTGTCGAGCAGCTCAGCCTGCCAATTCGCATCGCTTCAGCCAGCCTCGCAGGAACGTTCGGGCAATTCAACCCACGTTCACCGAGTCCGATTCCGACTTCCCGCAGATCAATGACACCGAGGACCCGAGGGAGCCTTTTCGAGTCGCTATTATAACAAAGAATGGGCTGTCCCCGAATCAAAACCACCAGCCGCTGTCGGTGCACAGCATTGGTCCAGACGATGAGTGGTGTGCCACCCTGACGGTCAACCAGAATTCGTCGCCCACCTCAGAGACTTACCTTATAAGTTTTACTATGTTGGACTCTTTGATCTGTTCTGTTATCCTGTTTCATCGTTCCAGTAGTTTGTATGTAATATTCATTTTGTTGTTGGTGTGACACCCTATTTCTCTGCACCAGGCACCTTCCCATGTAAATAGATTAGCCTCATGTACATAGTCATGTAAATAACACGCACACACATAGTCAGGTACATTCACTACGGGCTGGACATCATTTATTGTCACGCAGGCACATAAGAACATAAGAACTAGGAACAGGAGTAGGCCATCTGGCCCCTCGAGCCTGCTCTGCCATTTAATGAGATCATGGCTGATCTTTGTGGACTCAGCTCCACTCTCCGGCCCGTACACCATATCCCCGAATCCCTTTATTCTTTAGAAAGGTATCTATCTTTTTCGTAAAAACGTTTAAAGAAGGAGCCTCAACTGCTTCACTGGGCAAGGAATTCCAGAGATTCACAACCCTTTGGGTGAAGAAGTTCCTCCTACACTCCGTCCTAAATCTACTTCCCCTTATTTTGAGGCTATGCCCCCTAGTTCTGCTTTCCCTGACCAGTGGAAACAACCTGCCCGCATGTTCTTTATATAAAAGGGGGGATGCCATAATATGCACCAGTATATTATGGTGCAGACACACACACACTGATGGACATGCAGTGGGACCAATCAGCATACACAAGACCGCAGCCAATCACCAGTGAGAGCACAGGCACTATAAAGACAGGGGACAGGAGAGTTCCCGCTCATTCTAGCAGCAGCCAGCTCAGAGCACAGAGATCACAGCCTGCAGCACAGACATTCACCATGTGCTGAGTGCATCACCTGGTTAGGATTAGGCAAGGGTCAACAGTTAAAGCTGGTATTGCATTTACCCACAGTTCAAGTATATTAATATAGTTAACCTTACAATAAAATAGAGTTGCACCACTTCCAGTGTTGGTGACCTGTTTGTGATCCAGAACACACAACACATCAGTATTAATGCACATGTTGATGTACTGTGAATTAAACAACACTTTTGCACAGGAGTCTCTGTCATTTGATTACTAGTGGCAAAAATGATGTCCAGCCCGAACTTCTCTTCACTTTGGTGCTCTGGATTCATTTGAAGATTTTGAACTCTACCCTTGTGACATCACTGTTTTTCATTACCACGGCAACGAGTTCAGCAAAAGGTCACAGTATGGCCTTTAATTTTTTTTTGCAATTAAAGCCTTTGCCATTTATCTCCTGACATGCCTGTGGCATGTGGTTGCCATTTGAGTGATCACAAACCACTATTGCCAGCATTCTTCTGACTAGATCTCGATTTGAGGCTTGGTGCACGTTTTCTGAGAGTGGACAGAAGCTGTACTAGTCATTTGTGTAAGACAAAATTCCCAAGCATTCTATGATGCCATCTCCGTTGAAACAGAAATCTTACACACGATCACAAATGAGAGATTTTGCATATTCAGTAACTTTGATCATATGAATTTTTAAAAAAAAATTTAGAGTACCCAATTATTTATTTTTCCAATTAAGGGGCAATTTAGCATGGCCAATCCACCTAGCCTGCACATAGAACATACAGTGCAGAAGGAGGCCATTCGGCCCATCGAGTCTACACCGACCCACTTAAGCCCTCACTTCCACCCTATCCCTGTAACCCAATAACCCCTCCTAACCTTTTTGGACACTAGGGCAATTTAGCATGGCCAATCCACCTAACCTGCACGTCTTTGGACTGTGGGAGGAAACCGGAGCATCCGGAGGAAACGCACGCAGACACGGGGAGAACGTGCAGACTCCGCACAGACAGTGACCTAGCGGGAAATCGAATCGGCGACCCTGTCGCTGTGAAGCCACAGTGCTAGCCATTTGTGCTACTGTGCTGCCTTTGGGTTGTGGGGGTTGAGGGGGTGAGACCCACGCAGACACGGGGAGAATGTGCAAACTCCACACGGACAGTGACCCAGGACCAGGATTCGAACCCGGGTCCTCAGCGCCGTAGTCCCAGTGCTAACCACTGCGCCACATGCCACCTTGATCATATTCTATTATCCACCAAACCACTCACAATTCTGCCCTGTAATGTCGGTCTAAGAATGTGCCAAAGCTGCAATATAGTGAAAAAATTCTTCACTGGCACAATGTACTACTCACCAACAGTTTCATTACTTTTCTGATTTCTGGTTTCAAATTACTAGCTTTTTGCTACCTCTAATGGCATGGAGTTGAAATATTCCTCCAACTCGGTGATGATTGTTTTGCCTTGCTGGGAGCAAGACGATCTGTTAGCATTCAATACATTTTAGGCCCAATTTCCATTCACAAAATTGTTTTTTATGCTCAAGAATTGTGTACTTTTGAGTCTTGACCTCTTCACTTTCACCTTCAAGTTCCAGAATATTATTTGTTCTGAAAAACATGTCCATCCTTCCAGTATAAAAACTGAATAGTTCACAAGCTCTCTTGTATCTTAGTAGCCTTCTAATGTGTCCTTTGGGAACAGCCATATTTTCCCATGAGCAAATTCAACAGTAAACACTCTACATTAAGTTCTTGCGTAACATCATAGTTGCGTTCCTGATGGTGCAATGTTAAATCAGTAACATTAAGTAAATCAGATTTTCTCATTATAATCGAAGTATGGGCATGGTTAGGTCCAATAGTACCTTTCCCATAATAAAAAAAAGAAATATTATGCCCTGTAATTTGAAATTTTTACATTGCTAAATTTGTAAAAGAAAATAACTTTTAAAAGAAAACATTTAAAAATACAACAGAGGTATGCTAACTCTTTCTATTTGCCTCTGGCTCGCCATCTCCCATTCTCTGACCCTCACAGTTACTGCTGATTTGGCTTGCAAAACCTCCCACTTGCCACACATCCTACTCTCTCTTCAAACCCACCTCTCGCTGAACCTCGTTCTCACCACTTCCCAATCCTGAACCCTTGCTGTGAGCGAGGGCTCACACAATGAACAGCTAGAAGCAGGGAGAGCAGCTTTAACTATCAGGGCTGCAGAGATAAGACACAAGCTGGGAAGATGGTGAGAGGGTAGGCATGCAGCGACCAGGAGGGCCAGGGAGACGGAGCGTTGGCAGGGTTACAAAGCATGGCGTGAAATGACATTAAAATTGAACGACTCAAAACGGGGCGACTGAAATCAGAGTCTTATTGTACTGTCGCTGTTCAAAATGCATCAAGTTGGTGGTCTGCATGGTAGCACAGTGATTAGCCCTTTGCTTCACAGCACCAGGGACCCGGGTTCGATTCCCGGCTTGGGTCCCTGTCTGTGCGGAGTCTGCATGTTCTGCCCGTGTCTGCGTAGATTTTCTCCGGGTGCTCCGGTTTCCTCCCACAAGTCCTGAAAGACGCGCTTGTTAGGTGAATTGGATATTCTGAATTCTCCCTCAGTGTACCTGAACAGGTGCCATAGTGTGGCGACTATGGGATTTTTCACAGTAACTTCGTTGCAGTGTTAATGTAAGCCTACTTGTGACACTAATAAAGATTATTTCTATTATTGAAATTGTTCTCTGAATGAGATGAGTGATTTTAATCAGATGCGCATTAGGATCCTATGGCAGCCTATTTGATTGAGGAGACAGCTTGTATTTTCATTACTGTACGCACACATGCAAGCTTTACGGTAGTTCTACTCTACAATCTGGGAAGCTTTGCACCAACAAAGAGGTTTCTCTTTTTCTTTCCTTTTTGTTTGCCTCCTCTTCATCAATTCCATCCACTGAAAGGTTGTTTTGGGGACATCCCTCTGCTCTGATCTGGGCCAGGTTCTATTGCAGCCTATGGATTGCTGAGGCAAATATCTCACTTCAGCGACAGTTGGTTTTAGCATAGCGCTGAATACTCATGCTCCTTTGGTCCATGAGGGAGCATGCCATTTACTGGACATGAGCAAAAACTTATCCACACCTATTGGCAGGCAGAGAGATCTGGACGTATAGGTCCACAGATCACTGAAAGTGGCAACGCAGGTGGATAAGGTAGTCAAGAAGGCATGTGGCATAATTGCCTTCATTGGCCGGGGCATTGAGTATAAAAATTGGCAAGTCATGCTGCAGCTATTTAGAACCTTAGTTAGGCCACACTTGGAATATTGCGTACAATTCTGGTTGTCACACTACCAGAAGGATGTGGAGGCTTTGAGAGGGTACAGAAGAGGTTTATCAGCATGTTGCCTGGTCTGGAGTGTATTAGTTATGAGAAGAGGTTGGAGAAACTCAGATTGTTTTCACTGGAACGACAGAGGTTGAGGGGCGACCTGATAGAGGTTTATGAGTGGCATGGACAGAGTGGATAGTCAGAAGCTTTTTCCCAGTGGGGTAAAAGTCAATTACTAGCGGAGATAAGTTTAAGGTGCGAGGGGCAAAGTTGAGAGGAGATGTGCGAGGGAAGTTTTTGGACGCAGAGAATAGTGGCTGCCTGGAACTCGCTGCCGGTGGAAGCAGGTACGATAGCGATGTTTAAGAGGCATTTTGACAATTACATGAATAGGATGGGAATAGAGGGATATGGACCCAGGAAAGGCAAAAGGTTTTAATTTAGACAGGCAACATGATCGACAAAGGTTTGGAGAGCCAAAGGGCCTATTCCTGTGCTGTACTGTTCTTTGCTCTTGTTCTAAACTAACTTTTCAGGCTGTCAAGTCAATTTGTGACACAACTTAAGCACATTCATCTTCCTCGCTTATTTTGTGGCATATTTCATGGCACAAGTGAAAAAGACTGACATGAGGTATAGCCAGTTCACAAGAGTAAGGGTAGTATTTTAAGGATGGTGAGCCATCCTGAGAATCGGCACCGAACCTGATACTGCCGAGTCGCGGAAGATCACTGTCATTTAACACTCACTTGGGCGTTGATTCACAGTGGGCAGGACTTATGCCCCTCCTTGGAAGGAAGTCCCACCCTGAGAGCTGTCGGTCAATCCTCTGACAATCCTCAACACTATCTGCCACTCCACCAACCTTGATGTCATCCGCGAACTTACTAACCAGACCAGTCCCACGGTCTGTCACTCAAACTGCTTTATTGAGTTCTACTTATTCATAAGCAGGCTACTTTATGGGTTTCATAGAATTTCATAGAATTTACAGTGCAGAAGGAGGCCATTCGGCCCATCGAGTCTGCACCGGCTCTTGGAAAGAGCACCCTCCCCAAGGTCAACACCTCCACCCTATCCCCATAACCCAGTAACCCCACCCAACACTAAGGGCAATTTTGGACACTAAGGGCAATTTATCATGGCCAATCCACCTAACCTGCAATCTTTGGACTGTGGGAGGAAACCGGAGCACCCGGAGGAAACCCACGCACACACGGGGAGGATGTGCAGACTCCGCACAGACAGTGACCCAAGCCGGAATCGAACCTGGGACCCTGGAGCTGTGAAGCATTTGTGCTATCCACAATGCTATCGTGCTGCTGAGATTGTTGTATCTCAAGGGAGGGACAAGTAAAATTATTAATTCTCCCTCTACAAATTCTTCTCCTTGCTGACCAGTCATTAGGCAAAACTGTTGTCGTCATTAAGAAATTGGTGGGCCATCTTACTCTTCAAGCTAGAGTACGTAATAAAAGTAACATATATAATAAAGAACTTACATTTTTTATGAAATTACATTTTTACTTTTCATCCAATGAAGCACTATTATCTTTAAGGATGAAAAGTTCAGAAGTCATTTATGCATATCAAGGTCCCACAAACAAGAAAATGATGATGACCAGAGAATTAGTTTTAGTGTTCCTGGTTGAATATTGGTCAGGATACCAGGGAGGGACCTTTGCTTTTGCTGTTCCTCAAATGGGGTCATTTAAGTCCAGCTGAGAGAGCAAACAAGACCTCACTTTTGCATCTCATCTGAAAGGCAGCAGGTGAGATCTTCCAGTCCCGCCGGCAGGTTTCCCAGTGGCATGGAGTGGATTCAATGGGAAATCCCGGTGACAGCGGCAGGGCCAGAAGATACCGCTGCCAGCCGATGACTGGCCATCTCCCGCCACCGCAAAACATGGCAGGGGGAGGCCAGAGGATCTTGCCCAGCAGATCCAACAGTTCAGTGCATGCTGAGTACTGCCTGGATTTGATGGTCATGTCTCTGGGGTGGGACTGGAATCCTGACTCAGAGGCAAGGGTGGCCGCACTGAGTCACAGCTCATGCGGTCTCATGAAAGCAGTGAGGTTAAAAAAGTATTTTTACAAACGTGTGTCAAGATTTCTGGCAGTACCAATCAACCCAATGGCTAGACAGCTAGGGAAAAATTTTACAGCCCTGTTGCCGTAAGATGCAGCGATCTGTTTAAATTCCAACGACTTCGGCAGGACCGGAAAATCCTGCCTGCAGGAGGGACCATAAAACTCTACCCCTGGTGTGTGGATCAGATTGATGTCAACAGAACATGGCTCAATCCCCATTATGGTCAAGGCACTACCATGGTCTGCCTGCGCACCCACACCTGTCATTGAAAAAGAAATCGCAACACTTTGTGGTTCTGCAAATAATCACCATGGACCTGTGTTCAGTCAGAGAACAGAAGAGGGCTTCATGAAGAAAATGTTTTCGAGGGCAGCATGGTGGCACAGTGATTAGCACTGCTGTCTCACTGCGCCAAGGTCTCAGGTTCAATCCCGGCTCTGGGTCACTGTCTGTGTGGAGCTTGCACATTCTCCCCGTGTTTGCTTGGGTTTCGCCCCCACAACCCAGAGGGTAGGTGGATTGGCCACGCAAAATTGCCCCTTAATTAAAAAAGATAATTGGGCACTAAATTTATAAAAAACAAAAAAAAGAAAATGTTTTCTGGGAACTTGAAAAGCAGTTCCAAATCAAAGACAAATAGGTGCAAATTGTCACAAACCTTCTTTTAGTTCACATCCTCTGCAAAAGCTTTCTGCTTCAGTTGGGATGCCACCAAGATAAATCGGAGAGTTTATTTGCAGCTCCTCTTCCTTAGTTGCCAGTTCCTCCTTAATTTGCCCATTTACGTTCACTGACGCCATTGCACCTTGCTTCTTAAGTGTAATGTTTTTCCATTTTCCGTCACAGTAGGAAAGCCCCAACCAGAGGTCAACTCGGGTTATACTTGAATTTGTATTGACCAAGAAGCTCAAAGTTCCACTGTGCAATTCGGCCTGTAGGATTGCAATCCAAAAATTAGAAAAACAATGTGAAATGTTTTTCCATTCAATTAATATTATACTTATGATCTTGTAAACCAATGGAGCACTTGAATTGCATGATGAAAGTTGTTCATGTATTTTAATTTGCACAGATTGGAAATGACTAGATATAGCAATTAGCAATAAAATCATAGACACTGATGTATCCTTGAATTTGCAATAAAACAGTAGAGGCTGCTCCATACATCAATTGGCAAAACAGACCTTAATTAATAAAACCTCTCTCTTTCCTTCAAATGAATACTGATACACTAATTAATACTAATGTTAAATGTTTAAAAATTAACAGTCTTTACTTACACCAAAACAGTTAATAGCAAGTTGAGGACTGAAAACCATTACTAACTCAATTATTGTGTTAACTGCTTCACAGATACATTTTGCTTTGACTGAAAATTTGACATAGCGGGCGAAATTCTCCCCCAACGGCGGGATGCCCGCCGACTGGCGCCAAAGCCGGCGCAAATCAGACGGGCATCGCGCCGGCAAAAAGGTGCGGAAGTCTCCGCATCTTTGGCGGCCTAGCCCCAACATTGAGGGGCTAGGCCGACGCCGGAGGGATTTCCGCCCCGCCAGCTGGCGGAAATGGCGTTTGTTGCCCCGCCAGCTGGCGCGGAAATGCGGCGCATGCGCGGGAGCGTCAGCGGCCGCTGTCAGTTTCCCCGCGCATGCGCGGGAGCGTCAGCGGCCGCCGAAAGTTTCCCGCGCATGCGCAGTGGGGAGAGTCTCTTCCGCCTCCGCCATGGTGGAGGCCGTAGCGGAGGCGGAAGGGAAAGAGTGCCCCCACGGCACAGGCCCGCCCGCGGATCGGTGGGCCCCGATCGCGGGCCAGGCCACCGTGGGGGCACCCCCCGGGGTCAGATCGCCCCGCGCCCCCCCCCAGGACCCCGGAGCCCGCCCACGCCGCCTGGTCCCGCCGGTAAATACCAGGTTTGATTTACGTCGGCGGGACAGGCAATTCCTGGGCGGGACTTCGGCCCATCCGGGCCGGAGAATCCAGCGGGGGGTCCCGCCAACCGGCGCGGCTGGATTCCCGCCCCCGCCCAATCTCCGGGAGCGGAGACTTCGGCGGGGGCGGGGGCGGGATTCACGGCGGCCAACGGCCATTCTCCGACCCGGCGGGGGGTCGGAGAATGACGCCCAGCATGTTTCAATCTTCCAAATTGCATTTCAAAAAAGAAACACATTAGGATACATGACAGAAATTTGCACTCCAAGCCTGTACTTTAACCATTGGTAGGTCATATTGGTTGCATAGGAATAGGACAGTAGATATTCCATTAATTAATTTTAAATTTCTGAGAATCTTTTGGGATCCATTGACCTCAAAGCCTTAATTTCTAATATGTGCTCGAAGAGGACAAAGCACCACATCTGTGCTTTTAAATGGTCATGTTTACAAGAATATTGGAATATACCTGATTGATTGATTGATTTATTGTCACATGTATCAAAGTACAGTGAAAAGCATTTTTCTCCAGCCAAGGGAACATACACAGTAGACAAAAAGAATAATCGACAAAGTACATCGACAAATAATGATTGGTTGCAGTGCGGAACAAGGGCCAAACAAAGCAAATATTCTATATGAAGAGGAAAAGAGTTTTAGTAAGTTGGAACGGTGATAAGAGGTAAAACAAAAGGGTCTGAGTGAGAGAGCTCGCAGAGAGTCGCCATACTCCGGCGCCATATTCACGCTAAGTGTTCAAGAAAAAGAGGAAATTTGGATTGGAGATAGAAAGATAGGAGTTGAGATTGAGTTTTTGAGAATGGGCTGACAGAGGTGCTTGTGAAAGGGAGGGAAACAGAACTCATGCATAGGGGACCATTCACAACATCAATTACTGTGGACTCCATAAACATAAGATGGGTGGTTAGCAGTAAAGATTAGTGGGAACGGGGTCAAGGAACCAGGCGATAGGTATCATGGACAAGATGAGTTCAACAAAAGGTTTTATTTGAGTCATGCCGAAAAAAGAGACATGTTGAAACTCTTTGTCTTGTACTCACTGGGATATTTTACAAAAATGCCAATGTAAGGGGAAAAATTATATTGTTTGAGAAAAGAATGCTAATACTCAAATTTTCACAGTATAGGTTGTTTTTTCCCCTTAAAATCAGTATCATTTTGAAGTATCCTTGCATTTATGCAGCATATTTAAAATAGCAAACATGTCGCCACAGGGGCTAATTGACACTGGGCCAAAGAAGGAGATAATTGGTCACCTGATGAAAAGCTTGGTGAAAGAGCGAGGATTTAAGAGCGGCTTAAAGGAGGAGAAAAAGTAGAGAGACAGTGTTGATTAAGCAAAGAATTCCCAAGCTTAGGGCCTAGATAACTGAAGTCATAGTGGGGTGAAAGGAACTGGGGATGGACACAATAACACTCTCCTGCAGGTAATTGAATCATGATGCACTTGTGGAGGAGAGTTTCCAGATTTTGTACTTATTTGGTCTTAGCAGTATCAATAAGTTTTATCTGCTTAATAATTGTCAGTTTCCTTTGAATTGAGGAACAGTTGAAAAAGAGCAGCAGCAGTAACTTTGGCAGCAACATCAGCTGGACCTTTCCAGGGTATCGCATGTGAAGGTGTTTGCAAAAGCTCATATCCAGCAAATTGGGAGCACAGGCCAAGAGTCATGCGTCTGTCAGGGGGCCAGGGCATCAGGAGGTTACAATTCTCCAAACAGTTTGTTGCAAACATGTCAATAGAACCTGCTGTCAGCTGGACTGGAGGTCAGGAGGTGCAATTAACTATCACAGTCCTTAACTTCTCTGCCATTGGTTCTTTCCAATCTGTGACAGGAAACATCTACATCGTCCAACCTGCAGCACATAGTTGCAGTAAGAAGGTCACCAAGGCGCTGTTGGCCAGAGCTAACTAGTACATCACCTTCTCTATTCTCCTTAAGAGTCAATACAAGAGACCTTGGGGATCCACACCATTTTCAGGATTTCTTTACATCCTCAGCATGTCAGATTGCAAACATGCATTCACAGCACTGTGGGTGTACCTCGGACTGCAGCGGTTCAAGAAGGCAGCTCACCACCACCTCCTCCATGGCAGCTGGGGATGGGCAATAAATGCTGGCCTAGCCAGTGACGCCAATATCTTGTAAATTAACTTTTTTAAAGCTTGCCATTAGGACAACAGAACACCAAACAGCATCAATTAGAAATGCCCAGGTAGTATTCAATCACAGAAAGAGGGTTATGCAAGTTTGTGGAAGGTACCCAGGGGTATCACAATATATTTATACTCTGACAGTCTATCATCCTCCAGTTTTTAACCCGACCAGAAATGAGACAGGATAGCTCCTGGGCGACAAGATGTACCCTCTAAACATATGGCTCATATCACTTCCTGAAATGCTATAATGACTAAGCAACACTGGTATAATCAAAATCAGGAAACAATGATTATTGAGTCTACGACAGCATTACAGAAACAAGGGATCAACATGTTTGGGAGCTTCCTACAATTTGCCCCAGAAATATTTTCCTGCATAATGGTGACATATCTTATGCTGCACACTCTCAAAACTGCATTAAACATTGAAACCAAGATCATCACATGTCACACCAAAGAATCAATCCTGATAAAGAGGATAAATTTAATCTCTGACATAATAATTGTGTTATATTTTTCATCCAAATGTGCATCTGGGCTGACTGTCTTACAAGAAATGTCCTTAATTCTACTATTCCTATGAGGTGCCTCCCAGGTGCCTCCAGCAAAGCTGGTTGAAGGGTACAGCCAATCATGTGGGAACCCTCAAAATACTTGCTGCCCATGAGCTGAAGATTGCAAAAACCTGGTTGCAAATTACCACATTTCAGATGCTGCTAGGGCGCCTGGCCCAATTAACCTTCCAGCACAATGATGGCACTTGTTGACAGGATGGAAAAGCAGTAGACATGCTGCCCACCATTGTATTGAGAGGGGGAAATATTTTCTGCACCCATAATGCCACTGCCTCTCCATAAACTGAGGTTTGTCACTTGCGCCAACTTGTGGAGCAAGTCACTGAATAATAGTTTGTGAATAGTGATTCTGGGCAATATTTCCATAGGTCCTGGGCAATTCCTCTTGTCCTGACCCTCTACATTAAGATCTCCATGGAAGTATCAGAAAACCTAATACAGCTCTGACAAAAATGTTACAGCAGAACTGTATGCACAGTATTGAGATGCAATCTTGTTTTAAAAGGTGCATTTTGACTTTAAATCGGGGTTGGGTGGTCCACCAGAAATTGTGCAGGTGAATTGGGTGCACCACCCATTTCCTAATCCAACCAAGTGTCAGTCTGTTAATCATATTGAACTGAAGCCTATACATTAAAATCATCTGGGCCCCATGCTATCACATCATGGGAGATATCTACTTGCTCTACCTTTCAGCCACACAATTTGTGACAATTGTCAGCACTGATTATTGATATTCTAGTGATGGTTAAAAGGCATACGGTGGAATTATCCATCAGCTGATGGCAAAATTGGGAAAGGTGATTAGGCGGAGAATCCGTTTTGACGCCGAAAGCGCAGCGGACGCCGGGTTCGCACCAAATCGCAATTCTCCGGTGTCTCAACAGCAACGTCAATGCGTCCCACTCCGCACCTACAGTTTCCTTGGTCTCAGTCCCTGTGGAACATCCGCAAGGATGTGATCTTTGTGGATAGCACATACTGTGAGGTGATCACACAGCAGGTAAAGAGTGTGCAGGCATAAAGGGAATGGGTGACTATCAGACAGAGTAAGAGCACTGGGCAGATAATGCAGAAGTCCCCAGAGTCCCTCTCCTTCTCTCACAGATTTTCCATTTTGGATACTACTAGGGTAGACAGTTTCTCAGGGGAATGCAGCAAGACTCATGGCACCACGAGTGGCTTACTTGCAGAAGGAGGGGTGGAAAGAGGGTAAAAAGAAGAATGGGAGACCAATAGTGACAGGGGATGAATCAGAGAATTTACAGTGCAGAAGGAGGCCATTCGGCCCATCGAGTCTGCACTGGCCCTTGGAAAGAGCACCTTACCCAAGCTCACGCCTCCACCCTCTCCCCACACCTCCACCTTATCCCCATAATCCCATCTAACATTTTTGGGACACTAAGTACAATTTAGCATAGCCAATCCACCTAACCTGCACATCTTTGGACTGTGGGAGGAAACCTACGCAGACATGGGGAGAATGTGCAGACTCCACACAGTCAGTGACCCAAACCAGGGAATCGAACTTGGGACCCTGGAGCTGTGAAGCAACTGTGCTAACCACTGTGCTACCATGATGCACTATTGTATGTGATTCATTAGGATGGCATGTTGCCTCCTTGGTGCCAGGGTCAAGGGTCTCACTGAGCGGCTGCAGGGTATTCTGAAAGGGGGAAGGTGAACAGCCAGAGGTCTTTATCCATATCACTATCAATGACATAGGTAAGAAGAGAGCAGAGATCCTGAAAGCAGAATATAGGGAGCTAGGAAATAAATTAAAAAGCAGGACCTCCCAGATAATATTCTCAGGATTGCTCCCAGTGTCCGAGATCACGACTAGGAGAATAGATTAAATGAATGCGTGGCTGGAGAGTTGGTGTAAGAGGGAGGGTTAAAGATATCTGGGGCATTGGGACCAATCCTGGGGAAGATGGGCAGGTGCACCCCAGCAGGACCAGGAATATTTGCTAATATTCTTAGGGGAGGGTTTTCTAGTAGAGTGGCAAGTGTTTGGGAACCTATTGGGAAGACCCAAGAGCAGGAAACAAAGATAGAAATGAAATACGGAATAATAGAAAGCAAAAGTAGAAGGCAGAAGAAACAAGGCCACGTAGCAAATAAGGCCATAATACAAAAAATATGTAAAAATGTTAAAAAGACAAATTTAAAGGCACTGTAATCAAATGCACATAGCATTTGCATGAGGTATACAAATTAACAATGCAAATAAATATAGACGAGCACAATATGATTGCAATTACGAAGACATCGCTCCATGGTGACCAAAGCTAGGAACTGAATATCCAAGGGTATTCTATATTTAGGAAGGACAGGCAAAAAGAAAAAGGAGTTGGGCTGGTATTGTTAGTTAGGGGTGTAGACAGTGCAATAGAGAGATAGGACATTGGCTCAGAAAATCTAGATGTAGAATCAGTCTGGGTGGGGCTAAAAAGCAACAATTGACAGGAAATATTCGTAGGATTTGTCTATAGGTCTCCAAACAGGAGTGGTAAGGTAGGGGATGGCATTATCAGGAAATTAGAGATGCATGTAACAAGGGTGCTACATTAATTATGGGTGACTTTAATCTACATATAGATTGTGCAAACCAAATTAGCAATAATATTGTGGGGGATGAATTCCTAGAGTGTGTACGAGAATGTTTTTAGACCAGTACATCGAGGAACCAACTAGGGGACACGCTGTATTAGATTAGGTATTGTGGAATGAGAAGGGGTTAATTAATAATCATATTGTATGGAGCCCTTCAGGCAATAGTGACCAGAACATTATAGACTTCATAATCATGGTGGAAAGCGAAGAGGTCCCATCCGAAGCTAGGGTCCGCAATCTAAACAAAGGAGACTGAAGGTGTGAGGTGTGGATTGGTTAAAATAGTTGAGGGAGCCTCATTAAAAGGCATGACAGACAATGGCTAATACTTAAGGAAATAATTTATGCATTTCAATAGCTATACATTTCTTGTGGCACAAAAATATAACAAGAAAAGCGACACAACCATGGCTAACAAAATACATTAAGAATAGTATTAGATCCAAAGAAGAATCATATGATGTTGATAGAAAAAAGTACCAAGCCTGAGGATTGGAAGCAGTTTAGAATTCAGCAAATGAGGACCAAGAGATTGATTAAGAGGGGAAAAATAAAGTAGAAGAGCAAGCATGAAAGTGACATAAAAGTGGATTGCAAATGATTCAATAAGTACGCAAAAAGAAAAAGATTAGTGAAGACAAATGTAGGTCGCTTACAGTCAAAAACAGGAGAATTGATAGTTGAGAATAAACAAATGGTAGCACAATTAAACAATACTTTAGTTTTGTCTTCACGGAGGAAGACACAAATAACATCCCAGAAATACGAGGGAACCAAAAGTCTATTGAGAAGGAGGAATTGAAGGAAATTAGCATTACTAAAAAAAAGTGCTGGAGAAATTAATAGGGCTGAAAGTCAATAAATCCCTAAGGTCTGATAATCTACGTCAGAGGGTATTAAAGGAGGTGGCCATGGAAATAGTGGAGGCATTGGTTGTCATCTTCTAAAATTATGTAGATTCTGGAACACTCCCAGCCGATTGGAGGGGGGCACATGTAATCCCATTAATTAGCTAAGGAGGGAGGGAGAAACAGGGAATTATAGATCAGTTGGCCCAACAGCAGTAGTAGAAAATGCTAGTCTATTGTGAAGGAAGTGATAGCAGGACATTTAGAAAATATCAACGCAAATAGACAAAGTGAACACGCATTTATGAAAGGGAAATCATGTTTCACAATCCTCCAAACAAAATTCCAGTAAGACCATAGCAGAATAGATAAGGGAATACCAGTGGATGTGGTGCATTTGGATATTCAGTAAGATTTTGATAAAGACCTTCATGAGATGTTAGTGTATAAAATTAAAGCACATGGGAGTGGGAGTAATATATTGGCATGGATTGAGAATTGGTTAACATACAGGAAACAGGGAGTAGGAACAAATGGGTCTTTTTTGCAGCGGCAGACTAGTGGGGTCCCACATGGATTTATGCTTGGGCTCCAGCTATTCACAATATACATCAATGGTTTGGATGAGGGAATCAAATGTAATATTTCCAAGTTTGCTGATGACATGAAGCCTGGTGATAATGTGAGTGGTGAGGAAGGTGTTAAGAGGTTCAAGGTGATTTAGACAAGTTGGGTGAGTGGACAAATAGATGGCAGATACAGTAGAACGTTGATACATGTGACATTATACCGTTCAGTAAGAAAAACAGAATAGCAGAGTATTTTTAAAATGGTGATAGATTGGGAAATATTGATGTTCAAGGGACCTGGGTGTTCTTGTACACCAGTTACTGAAAGCAAGCATGCAGGTACAGCAAGCAGTTAAGAAGGCAAATGGTATGTTGGTCTTCATTGCAAGAGGACTTAACTGTTGATACAGATGTGCCTTACTGCAGCAGTATAGGGCCTTGGTGAGACCACACCTGGAATATTAAGTGCTATTTTGGTCTCCTTCTCTCAGAAATGATAAACTTGCTGCACAGGGAGTGCAATGATGGTTCACCAGATTGATTTGTGGGATGGCAGGGTGTCTGCATGAAGTGAGATTAGGTTGACTAGGACCGTATTCACTGGAGATTGGAAAATTGAAAAGGGTTCTCATTGAAATGTACATAATTCTGACGGGCCTGGGCAGATTGGCGGAGCAGTCTCGAAGGACCAAATGATCTACTCCTGTTCCTAATTTTCATGTCTCTATGGACTCCATCCCACCACACTCACTTCTCTCTAGGGATCCATTGACAATCCTCATGGTAGGCTCCATTGTAGACTCACTAGTGGCCATCCTGATTGGCCAGCAAAACTTGGAGGTGGAGTTTCCACCCTACTGGGGGCTTAGTCCGACTGGCGGTCTGATGCTGCTCAGGTCGGTGCCTGATTACTTGGGAATACCATTGGGCCTCCTGGAGAAAGGTGATGCAGGTTTCCACCTGTTCTCCACCTGTTCTCCTTCTGCACTGTAAAATTCGATGAAACTTCTATGATGTGGACAAGATCCCTTGTGTATATTTGTAGAATGCAATACAAAATATTTATTATATATATTAATGCTGATAGCAATACCACTCAGTCAAAAGGGAAAAGGCAAATTAAATTGATGTAATTCACAACTGTATCAACATTCTCGCTCTGGCTGCCTGACAAAATTTGAAATCAAAACCAGATTAATATTAGCTCAGGTTGGAATCAACTTTCCACATTGAGTTGGAAAATGTGCATTTAATGAGATTAAATCAGCAAAATTTGGATTGCCCTCCTGTGCACTGGGCATGCCTCCAAGGCTTTATGTTCTGATTGGCTCATGTAAAAGTGTGGAAAATCTAATCTACCAGCTTCGAGCCTGCATCAGCTCGTGTCTATATTGCCAACCACTTTCCTTTTACTGTCCTGGTCCCACGGCTTATCACCAACTGAAAGATACATATGCACCACCTCACAAAATAAATAATTTTTAGGAACTATTAGGGTGAAATCTAGAAAGGCATGTTGCCAGGAGACAGAAGTTATGAGTGAAAATTTTCCTTGGTGATACATTAGAAAAGCAATTAAGTGAAAACTTGCAACTGCTGGAAGCCTCGAATAAAGGAAGCAATTGCTGGAAATATACAACAGATCATAGAATAGAATCCCTACAGTGTAGAAGGAGGTCATTCGGTCCATTGAGTCTGGACCAATCCTCTGAAAGAGCACCCCAACCTAGGTCCACGCCCCTGCCCTATCCCTGTAACCCTACCTAACCTCTGGACACCTAGGGGCAATCCACCTGACCTGATCATCTTTGGACTGCGGGAGGAAACGGGTGCACCCGGAGGAAACCCACGCAGACACAGGAAGAATGTGCAAGATCCACACAGACAGTCATCCAAGGCTGGAATCAAACCTGGACCCCTGGCCCTATGAGGCAGCAGTGCTAACCACTGTGCCGTCTAGCCGCCAAAATGAGTGAGAATCTGAAAGGAGAAAGATAGGTTCATACTTTGGACCAAGACAAAGGCTCAGGTTTATTTCAGTGTAATTCTTGTCTGGTTACATTCCTGCGAAATACATTGCAATGTTTTCCTGCATTAAAAACATGATAGCTGAGAATTTCTGACCCCGCCCACCACTGGAATCTTCTGGTCTGCTAAAAGTCAATGGACCTTTGGCTGGCTCGCTACACCTCACCAAGACAGGGCCAGAAAATCATGGCCTATGTAAAGGAAAGTTGTTGCTGCTATTGATTACAACTATGCTGCTCTTGGAGGCCTTTGCTAAAGTACTTTGTAGGAATTAACACTTCAATTTTGGAGGCAAAAATACCAGATCTAACACATCAATTAGGAAACCTTTGGGATCATTTATTACATCTCACAGCATCTAATTGGACCTTGGTTGACAGTTTTAGACTGATATAAGCCTATGGGCAACCCAGTAGCTTATGCAAATTTAGAGGTACGGAAAAGAAAAGGCAAATAAAATTACTAGAACATAGAACATTACAGCGCAGCACAGGCCCTTCGGCCCTCGATGTTGCGCCGACCGGTGAAACCACTCTAAAGCCCATCTACACTATTCCCTTATTGTCCATATGTCTATCAAATGACCATTTGAATGTCCTTAGTGTTGGCGAGTCCACTACTGTTGCAGGCAGGGCATTCCACGCCCTTACTACTCTCTGAGTAAAGAACCTACCTCTGACATCTGTCTTATATCTATGTCCCCTCAATTTAAAGCTATGTCCCCTCGTGCTAGACATCACCATCCGAGGAAAAAGGCTCTCACTGTCCACCCTATCCAATCCTCTAATCATCTTGTATGCCTCAGTTAAGTCACCTCTTAACCTTCTTCTCTCTAACGAAAACAGCCTCAAGTCCCTCAGCCTTTCATCATAAGATCTTCCCTCCATACCAGGCAACATTCTGGTAAATCTCCTCTGCACCCTTTCCAATGCTTCCACATCCTTCCTATAATGCGGCGACACCAGAGTGTTGTATAGTTGCAACATGACCTCATGGCTCCGAAACTCAATCCCTCTACCAATAAAAGCTAACACACCGTACGCCTTCTTAACAACCCTCTCAACCTGGGTGGCAACTTTCAGGGATCTATGTACATGGACACCGAGATCTCTCTGCTCATCCGCACTGCCAAGAATCTTACCATTAGCCCAGTACTCAGTCTTCCTGTTATTCCTTCCAAAATGAATCACCTCACACTTTTTTGCATTAAACTCCATTTGCCACCTCTCAGCCCAGCGCTGCAGCTTATCTATGTCCCTCTGTAACTTGTAAAATCCTTCCGTACTATCCACAACTCCACCGACTTTAATGTCATCTGCAAATTTACTCACCTACCTTCTACGCCCTCCTCCAGGTCATTTATAAAAATGACAAACAGCAGTGGCCCCAAAACAGATCCTTGTGGTACACCACTAGTAACTGGACTCCAGTCTGAACATTTCCCATCAACCACCACCCTTTGACTTCTTCCAGCTAGCCAATTTCTGATCCAAACTGCTAAATCACCCTGAATCCCATGCCTCCGTATTTTCTGCAGTAGCCTACCATGGGGAACCTTATTAAATGCTTTACTGAAATCCATATACACCACACCAACTGCTTTACCCTCATCCACCTGTTTGGTCACCTTCTCAAAGAACTCTATAAGGTTTGTGAGGCACGACCTACCCTTCACAAAACCGTGTTGACTATCTCTAATCAAATTATTCCTTTCCAGATCATCCTATCTCTTACAAACCTTTCCAAGATTTTGCCCACAACAGAAGTAAGGTTCACTGGTCTATAGTTACCGGGGTTATCTCTACTCCCCTTCTTGAACAAGGGGACAACATTTGCTATCCTCCAGTCTTCTGGCACTATTCCTGTAGACAACGATGACTTAAAGATCAAGGCCAAAGGCTCAGCAATCTCCTCCCTAGCTTCCCAGAGAATCCTAGGATAAATCCCATCTGGCCCAGGTGACTTATCTATTTTCACACTTTCCAGAATTGCTAACACATCCTCCTTATGAACCTCAAGCCCTTCTAGTTTAGTAGCCTGAATCTCAGTATTCTCCTCGACAACATTGTCTTTTTCCTGTGTGAATACTGACAGAAAATATTCATTTAGCACCTCTCCTATCTCCTCGCACTCCAAGCACAACTACCCACTACTGTCCTTGACTGGCCCTACTCTTACCCTAGTTATTCTTTTATTCCTGACATATCTATAGAAGCAATGCAAAACTCAGATACTACCTTCAAAAGGAAATTAAGTTGGAGCCACAGGCCATTTTTCCCATGAAGCAAATGCATATAAAAATTAACTATGATTAATACTGACAGTTCACTGACCCTCCTGTGGACATGATAACCATCAGTAAAATAATTCTTTGTGATAAAATTACAAAAAGTAATGGGCTCAAAAGGCCAATATACTATTATTTCACTTTATAAGTAAGTATTTTAAAGAAGGACTCAAGTACCACAAACCTTTTCAAAAGTTTGAAACTGAGGACATTGCTGAGCCACAAACTGGCAATGGGTTGGGTTTGATTCTAATGCAAAGGGGGTTCTCAGTTTCCTCAAATTATATCTCTGAAAACTGAAGATATTGGACAATTTAAAAGTGACACTGTAGATTATGTATCAGTAAATATGAAATTCTGAAATAAGACATGAAAGAAAAATCACGTTTGACAAACCGACTGGAGTTTTCTGAGGAGGTAACAAATAGAATAATTAAGGGAGAACCAGTGACTGTGGTGTATTTGGATTTGCAGAAAGTATTTGATAAAGTCCCAGGTTAGTGTGCAGGATTAAGGGGAAAACAGTGGTATGGGTTGTGAATTGGTTAGCAAACAGGAAACAGAGAGCAGGAATAAATGGGTCTTTTTCGGAGCGGAAGAAGGTGATTAGTGGGGTACCAGCTCAGGCCCCATCTATTCACAATATATATCATTGATTTGGATGAGGGAATCAAATGTAGGTATTTCCAAGTTTGCTGAAGACACTGAGCTAGGGGGAATTAGAACATAGAACGACACAGCGCAGTACAGGCCCTTCGGCCCACGATGTTGCACCGAAACAAAAGCCATCTAACCTACACTATGCCATTATCATCCATATGCTTATCCAATAAACTTTTAAATGCCCTCAATGTTGGCGAGTTCACTACTGTTGCAGGTAGGGCATTCCACGGCCTCACCACTCTTTGCATAAAAAAACTACCTCTGACCTCTGTCCTATATCTATTACCCCTCAGTTTAAAGCTATGTCCCCTCGTGCTAGCCATTTCCATCCGAGGGAGAAGGCTCTCACTGTCCACCCTATCTAACCCCCTGATCATTTTGTATGCCTCTATTAAGTCTCCTCTTAACCTTCTTCTCTCTAACGAAAACAACCTGAAGTCCATCAGCCTTTCCTCATAAGATTTTCCCTCCATACCAGGCAACATCCTGGTAAATCTCCTCTGCACCCGCTCCAAAGCTTCCACATCCTTCCTATAATGCGGTGACCAGAACTGTACACAATACTCCAAATGTGGCCGTACCAGAGTTTTGTCCAGCTGCAACATGACCTCATGACTCCGGAACTCAATCCCTCTACCAATAAAGGCCAACACTCCATAGGCCTTCTTCACAACCCTATCAACCTGGGTGGCAACTTTCAGGGATCTATGTACATGGACACCGAGATCCCTCTGCTCATCCACACTTCCAAGAACTTTACCATTAGCCAAATATTCCGTATTCCTATTATTCCTTCCAAAGTGAATCACCTCACACCTCTCTACATTAAACTCCATTTGCCACCTCTCAGCCCAGCTCTGCAGCTTATCTATGTCCCTCTGTAACCTGCTACATCCTTCCGCACTGTCGACAACACCACCGACTTTAGTATCGTCTGCAAATTTACTCACCCACCCTTCTGCACCCTCCTCTAGGTCGTTGATAAAAATGACAAACAGCAACGGCCCCAGAACAGATCCTTGTGGTACGCCACTTGCAACTGAACTCCATTCTGAACACTTCCCATCAACCACCACCCTCTGTCTTCTTTCAGCTAGCCAATTTCTGATCTACATCTCTAAATCACCCTCAATCCCCAGCCTCCATATTTTCTGCAATAGCCTACCATGGGGAAGCTTATCAAACGCTTTACTGAAATCCATATACACCACATCAACTGCTCTACCCTCGTCTACCTGTTCAGTCACCTTCTCAAAGAACTCGATAAGGTTTGTGAGGCATGACCTACCCTTCACAAAGCCATGCTGACTATCCCTGATCATATTATTCCTATCTAGATGATTATTAATCTTGTCTCTTATAATCCCCTCCAAGACTTTACCCACAACAGACGTGAGGCTCACCGGTCTATAGTTGTCGGGGCTGTCTCTACTCCCCTTTTTGAACAAAGGGACCACATTTGCTATCCTCCAGTCCTCTGGCACTATTCCTGTAGCCAATGGTGACATAAAAATCAAAGCCAAAGGCCCAGCAATCTCTTCCCTGGCTTCCCAGAGAATCCTAGGATAAATCCCATCAGGCCCCGGGGACTTATCTATTTTCAGCCTGTCCAGAATTGCCAACACCTCTTCCCTACGTACCTCAATGCCATCTATTCTAATAGCCTGGGTCTCAGCATTCTCCTCCACAACATTATCTTTTTCCTGAGTGAATACTGACGAAGAATATTCATTTAGTATCTCGCCTATCTCTTCAGACTCCACACACAACTTCCCATCCCTGTCCTTGACTGGCCCTACTCTTACCCTAGTCATTCTTTTATTCCTGACATACCTATAGAAAGCTTTTGGGTTTTCCTTGATCCTACCTGCCAAATACTTCTCATGTCCCCTCCATGCTCATCTTAGCTCTCTCTTTAGATCCTTCCTCGCTACCTTGTAACTATCAATCGCCCCAACTGAAACTTCACACCTCATCTTCACATAGGCCTCCTTCTTCCTCTTAACAAGAGATTCCACTTCTTTGGTAAACCACGGTTCCCTCGCTCGACGCCTTCCTCCCTGCCTGACCGGTACGTACTTATCAAGAACACGCAGTAGCTGTTCCTTGAACAAGCTCCACTTATCCAGTGTGCCCAACACTTGCAGCCTACTTATCCAACCTATCCCCCCCAAGTCATGCCTAATGGCATCATAATTGCCCTTCCCCCAGCTATAACTCTTGCCCTGCGGTGTATACTTATCCCTTTCCATCACTAACATAAACGTCACCGAATTGTGGTCACTGTCCCCAAAGTGCTCTCCTACCTCCAAATCCAACACCTGGCCTGGTTCATTACCCAAAACCAAATCCAAAGTGGCCTCGCCTCTTGTTGGCCTGTCAACATATTGTGTCAGGAAACCCTCCTGCACACATTGTACAAAAAACGACCCATCTAATGTACTCGAACTATATCTTGTGAGTGATGAGGAGGGAGTAAAGAGACTTCAAGGTGATTTAGAGAAGTTGAGTGAGGAGGCAAATACATGACAGATGCATTATGACGTGGATAAATGTGAAGTTATCCACTTTGCTTGGAAAAACGAAATGGCAGGATATTATGGAAATGGGGATAAGATTGGGAAATGTTGACGTACAAAGAGACTTGGATGTCATTGAAAGCCAGCCTGCATGTGCAGCAAGCAGTTAGGAAGGCAAATAATGACTTCCGGTGGTGTTTGTGAGCGGAGCGGGCGCAGCAAAAAGGCTCCCACAGGTCCACGAAGTCGGGGATTTTTCAGGGGGTCTGAGGGTAAAAAAAATTAAAGTCCCACGAAATCGGGAACAGGGGAACTGGGCCTTCGGGAGCAGAGCGATCGGGCGGCAAGCCCCCCCCACGCACAGCAGCAGAGCAGGACAAACGGTGGCCTGGACCGAAGCGGCGGCACAGACCGAGCGGGGGCCGAACCTGCAGGGAGGAAGGAACGGAGGAGCGACCGACGGACCCCCCCCCAATCAGGAGAGCGCAGGTTGCGACGAGCGGCGGCCTCGGACCAAGCAGCGGGGACAGCAGTGGGGACCGAAGCGGGGACCGACCGACCCCCCACCCCCCCCCCCACCCCCCCTCCCCACCGGCGGCGACCACCTCGAGGCAGGAACAAAGAGGGACTCCCGACCAGAAGCCTCTCTCTCTCTCTTTCTCTCTCAACCTGTGTGAGTGCGGGAAAAGGAATGAAAAAATAACTTTTGCAAAATTTACGAGGACATTGGGGCAGACCTAGCCAGGAGACGGGCCAAGTTTAACAGAGCAAAAGCAGCTCTTCACAAGAGCAACGTGCATTTTGGTATGCTGTACCCAGCGAAACTCTGGGTCACATACCAAGAAAGAGAATACTTCTTTACAGCCCCTGCCGAAGCAAACAAGTTTGTAGAGGAACACGGCTGGAAAACCACCAGCGCGGGTAGAAATGAGAGACCCCTGGCAGGGGGCAACAACACGCTGACGGGAGGGAGGGGGAGGGGTGAGGCAACGCCATGCCCCCCCCGCCCCCATCACGGTGAATGCACCCTGAACAAAGAGCAAACCACTGCCCGAGGGACCGCTTCAGGTGGGAGGCCAGGTCCCAGCATGAGGGAACGAGAGTAGTGGAGAAGGGAGAGCAAGCAAGAGGAGTGCAGGGTAGGATAGGGGAAGAGCGGGCAGAAAACCGCAGAGGCCGGGCAGGGGAGAAGAGAGACAGTAACTCCCGAGAGGGAGGCCACCGTACTAGCAGGAAAGCTGCTACACCAGTCTTGTGCCTGTTGCTGTTACTTTCACACTTTCTCATCACAGTAACAGTAAAAATGATTTTATATGAGTTTGCATCATTCACAGTTCTTACCCATGGCCTGTCCTTCCAAGCAGGTCACTGCTGCTATTAATGAAATGTTCTGCAACTAAAATATTAATCCGTGCAACCTAAACAAAGCATTTTGCACATCAGAATATGCACTTTTAGTGCCAACATAAAAAAGATAATAAAAATCATATTAAAACGTTTGGATAGAAAAGTCCTCTTCTCTGCTGAACAAAATGAATTCAAACACTTGTCTTCAGAATTGTAGGACACCTGTGTACACTTAACACTTTTATCTACAATTCCTCTCACTCTAGCTAGCAGTAGAGTTCACCTATTTATTGCAAATGAGATAACACATCTACTGAAAGTAAGAGAGGAATTTCAGAGAAATATATTTAGTGTTGACATGCTCGTAGTCCACGGAATACATCTCAAGGCCAGGGTTTACATAAATTTGAACAGACAATATAATATTGCTCCAGCAATAGTGCTTCACTGGGTTTCTTTTTATCTGTCTATGAATCTACTACATTTATTAAATACACCCAGAAAAGCATGCCCAATGATGTTTTAAGTGTTACATGATGGTAAACAAGTAAACTTACACATGAACCTGTAAATGAAGGAATATGTATGTAATGTATCAGGGAATATATTCCTGCTGGTGAAATGTCACGTGATCTGTAATGCCGTCACCAGAGTGTTTGCGTGGGCTTGGCCGTTCTTCATCTATGATTGTATGAGCAACATCTCGACTCATCGTGTTTGTAAGAGTCCAAGAATGTGGCACCTCCATGCCTTTTCTCTTTTGTGACAAACTCAGAGATATAACAATGTAATATTGTAATTTCATATAAATGTTATATAAGAGAGAGACCAAGACAGAGAGAGATGAAAAGTGAGAAATGCACAGTTACACATGGTTCTTGCAAAACTTTATTCCAACTCATTGTAAGCTGTGACGTGATTTTACTTATTAATTGAGGGAGAAACTATGAAACAACTTACAGCAAGATATGTCTTCATTTCTTTATTGTAAGCGAAGAAAAGGAAACCATTCAACTTGCCCGTCTTTAGTTGAAACGAAACCTCAAATTGCATCCCACCAGAAAAAGTACTTGAATGCAACTCTAAGTACCCTGAAAGACATAGAATAGAGAATCTAACACAAACTGCTCAAGGAAATAATGTATTTCAAAGTGTTATGGATAATAAATGCATCTGTGGATGACTTAGTTTTTTGGATGTGATCTACATAGAGCAATACTCTTGGAGAATTATAGGATGGCATTTATTGAGAATACAGTACTGTAAAAAAAAAGAAGCACGTCACTGTCGGCAACCAAATTTTGGTGCAGCGTAAGAAAGAAATGCAACTTTGAGTCACTTGCACAAAACGTATCAATCATTGATGATCTTAATAATTTCAAATACATGAATTAGAGCCCTATAAGTCAGAACGAGCTCAGTATAATCAAACTCAAGGCATAAAGTGTATCTCCATAGCTCAGTATACCCGGACACGGAATCATCAAAAGTGGAGTTTTTTGCAGAAGCTACAATGTCTTTCTTGGGAAGGACACAAAAAGGTATGAAACTCCCCAAATCTCTACACAGCCCTTTTATCATGGTATTAGTGGTATGTATCTGGGAACATATTCTTATGTTTCGCGTCACTTGGTGTGTAGTGACATCAGCAGAGTATTTGCACGTGGGCTTTGAGCAGATCACTATTTTGATTGTATGAGCAACACCCTTAATAAACCTCTCATCCTGTTTTACAAGAATCCAGAATGAGGGCACCTCCATACCGTGTCTCTTTGCGGCAGCAAAGAAATATAACAGGAAAGAAAACTGGCGATAAGGATTGAGGCAGGAAAATCGCTGGAAAGAAGCTTTTCGGTGACCATTTGTGGAACGGTATCGTGACCAACAGAAGACTCTAAGGATGGGGCTCACATCCACACAGACATTGGGCGAAACACTGCTGTTGATGTGGAAGTTTAACAAAAACGTTCAACAGAAACTGTGAGTAAGAAGACCAACAGTCATGGAGCAATTGTTTACACTGAAGTGAGTGGAGTCTGGGCTGCAGAGACTGTGCACATGGCAATTCTACACCGGCTGTGGGGAACTTGAAGTGTGCCGAATCTGCACGGGCCACTACTCGGTTGAAAAGTCAAAATACTCCGGCATAAAAAGGGAAGATTTCTAGTTGCTTGTTCGAGGGATTGTTTGTGACATACTTTCCAACACATTCGGAAGGGAGAATGTGTAGACCCTAGGAGCCGGGATTCAAAAATGGCGGGAAAAACAGGCACCATGGACAGGTTTTTAAAAAATAAATTTAAAGTACCCAATTATTCTTTTTCCAATTAAGGGGAAATTTAGCATGGTCAACCCACCTACCCTGCACATCTTTGTGTTGTGGGGTGAGACCCACGCAAACACAGGGAGAATGTGCAAACTCCACACGGAGAGTGACCCAGGGCCGGGATCGAACCTGGGTCCTTAGCGCCGTGAGGCAGCAGTGCTAACTACTGCGCCACTGTGCCACCCAACCTATGGGCGGGTTTGATGATTATTATGAAACATGGAATTTATATGTAGAAAGATTCCAATTGTTTTTAATAGTTAATGAGACTCCGGAGGACCTAAAGGTCACAAGGTTTCCCAGGTCAGTTGGCCGTAAAACATTTATGCTGCTATAGAATCTTTTACACCCAACAAAACCAGGAAACTAGTCCTTCAGTGAATTAATGACAATTTTAGAGGGACATTTCTCTCCTATACCGTTACTGATGGCAGCTTGATGATACTCTTTGAGACAGGATGGTTTGTGAGTTACACAGTGAGTTACAGTAACAGGAAGCTTCTTACTGTAAGTGATTTAACTCTGGAAGCTGCCAGATAGGGGCTGGAACAAAGATCCATAAAATGGATCCCTTGATGAACAAGGCTGCAAAGGTACAACCCTGTCACCGTTGTACACAAGTCAGACACTCAGCGGGGTAATACTGGAGTAAATAATAATAATAATCTTTATTAGTGTCACAAGTAGGCTTACATTAACACTGAAATGAAGTTACTGTCAAAATCCCCTAGTCGCCACACTCCGGTGTCTGTTCAGGTACACTGAGGGAGAATTCAGGATGTTCAATTCATCTAATAAGCACGTCTTTTGGGATGTGTGGGAGGAAACCTGAGCCACACAGACATGGGGAGAAAGTGCAGACTCTGCACAGACAGTGACCCAAGCCGGAAATTGAACTCGGGTAGCTGGTGCGGTGAAACAACAGTGCTAACTACTGTGATACCGCGCTGCCCACTATCAAAACCAAATACATCCAGGAACTATGGTAAGAAGAGCTACATATCCAAAGCATGTTGGGCTGAGAAAACCTCTTCTACACCAAGAAAGTGCAAGAAGAACAATACAAGTAAGCAATCCAGTCATGTCTACAAATTAATGGATGAAGCTCATGATCACTCATAAGACTGCGAAACCGAGCTACAGCAAAAGCTAAAGTTAGGTGTGTTGTCAATGTGGGGAGTTCAACACATTTTTGGGCATATCCAAAACTTGAAGGTCATGAAATTAAAATGGAAGTGGATACAGGTGCAGCAATATCGCTAATAACTGACTCAATTTATCATCAAATGCTGAGGTATCTGCTTTTAAAACCGTCAATAACGATTCTTACCCGAACAGGTGCCGGAATGTAGCGACTAGGGGTTTTCACAGTACTTCATACATGTGACAATAAAAGATTATAATAATTATTATTATTAAGGATGTACAGTGAAGAGGTCGGACCATTAAAAGGATGCATTATGGTGAAAGTAGAAGCAAATGAGCAGACGGCAAAGTTGTCACATTGTCCGTGGAAACATATCTGCTCTATTTCGTACATGATGGTTGACTAAGATTAGGCTTAACTGGGGACCAGTTAATTAATTAGTGGATTCAAAGAGCAACTTGCAAGAACTTCTGAAGAAGTATGATAAGGTGTTTGAAGATTCACTCAACTCTATGGCTTGAATTGAAATAAATCTAATAATCAAAGCAGACAGAAGACCCAAATGTCTCAAAGCTAGAACCGGACCATATGCCTGTCGTGTTAGGTACACTGGTCTAACACTGGCTGCAATTGGATGCAGTTTAGATCAGAAAGATACTCCAGACCTTGAAGTTAGTTCAATCAGGTTTCTTGAACTAATAGCACAGTGCTCTGTGAGTTCGACTCTCTGCTAACTTAAGTGTGGTTACTCTGACTGAACCAGACTAGCTCTTAGCCACGTGGTGGAGGTGTGAGATTGTAACAACACACTTGACTGACTCTCTAGATGTTCATCAGTGGAAAGAGGCGGAGTGTGAGTGCCTCGTGTCTTTTATAGTCAGATCCCACCCCTGAGTGTCCTGCCTGCTTATTGGTCATGTCCTATTCTCTGTGTCCATTAGCTGCTTGTCTGTATATCATTATGTGTGTCTGCATAGCATGACAATGCCATTAAACCTAAAGTTGAAGAAGAACTAAGCAGATTATTCAGGACAGAAGTCATAGAACCTGTTGCTACATGTAATTGGGTGCCACACTAATCATTCCTATATTAAAATGGGATGGCTCAGTGAGAATTTGTGGAGATTTTAAAACTATTATCAACCCAGTTTTGTGCACTGATCATTATCCACTGCCGCTGATTGAAGACTTGTTTTCTGGACTTTCTGGAGGACAGAAATTCAGTAAAATTGATCTTTCACAGGCATATCTACAGACGAATGTGGCTGCCAAATCACAGCCACTACTCACCATCATGACTCACAAACATCTGTTTCGCTATCTGACTCGCAAACGTCCATTTGGAATAACATCTGCACCGGCTCTTTTTCAAAGATCCATGGATCAAATTCAAAGTGGATTGAATGGAGTGCAATGTTATTTAGATGACATACTCATCACTGGTTAGTGTGAACAAGAACACTTGCCGAATTTGGAAGCTACCCTGAAGCGTTTACAAAACCACAACCTGAGAGTTAAGAAGGAAAAATGTGACTTTTTCAAGTCATCCATAAATTACATTGGTCATATCATCGACAAAGGCAGTTTAACGAAAGAAAATGTCAGCAATCTTAGAAGTACCACACCCTCAAAATGTAACACAGTTCAGGCCGTTTTAGGATTGATCAACCATTATGGTAAATTTGTGCCGAATTTAAGTTTTTATATACATTGCTACTGTGAAACAAGCAGTGCACTTGTAGCCTGAGTTGGCCACTTCCTGACTTTAAAATGGAGATCCGCTAAGAATGCAGGGAAATTCAGTCAAATGCAGGAAAAACAAGCCGGTGCAAAGTTTCCTGTATATCAGAACTTGCAGGAACCCAGACAGCACTGAAACTAACAACCATCTACATATTGATGAGCGATCCCCGGGAACAATTTGAAACAGTTAAGATAAACAAGGTTAAGCCAGACTCCTCGGCGCCAGCAGGAGCCAAGACAAAGGAAGGCCAACGGACACTTAGGAACCGCGCAGCGATCAGGGAACAGCTCCAGTATTGGAGAAATCGATCCAAGTGATCAGAACTTAGTCCAATCACTTGGAACCAGGTACGGGGTCTACCTAAAAGGGCGCGAAGCCCCTGGGGACTATAAAATAGAGTCCCCAGTTCAATTTGTCCTTCTTGGCATGGCATCTCAGCAGCTCAAAACAACTCTTGACCGTGACCTGCCTAGCAGCTGCACAAACCAAGTAAGTCTCCAGTCAACGCATGCTACGAGATAGGCATTCCTAGCTACCAGTCTATACCAGCTTTGAAGCCTGCAGACTCAGAATCGAACGAAAGGCCATTTGTTCCCCTGACCTGGTGGGCCAGTTCCAAAGCTAAGTATAGGCCTCTTAGTGTTAGAGATAGTCTAGTAAGTAGAGTTTTATACATGAGTAGTGATTGACTGTGTATAATAAATGTGTTTTGATTTGAAACTTACTAACTGGTGTATTGAGTTATTGATCAGCACTTGAACTTGAACCTCGTGGTGGTATCATAAAGATACCTGGCGACTCTAGAGCAAAGGTTATAGAAACAGAGCAAATTAAGTAAAGACACAACGAGCAACACACTCATCTGAAGAATGTGAAAATGCATATAATGAAGTGAAAGAAAATTTACTGAAGTCAGAGTTTTGGGTTCATTATAATCCAAAGTTGAAGGTGCAATAAGCTTGTGATGCCTCACCCTATGGCATTGGTGCGGTTGTCTTGCACATTATGCCTTCAGGAAAGAAGTGACCAATAGTATTTGCTTCCTGCACTCTTAATAGCACAGAAATGAATTACGCTGAGCTAGAAAAAGAAGCTTTGAGCATCATTTTAAGTGTAAGAATGTGTCACCACTACCTATATGGGTGTCATTTTACTCTTTTGATGGGTCAGTGAATCATGATTACAATCTTCGGGCTCTGTAAAGGTTTACCTTCTTTAACAGATAGTATATCATAGAGATGGTCATTGATATTGTTAGCGCACTCTTACGACATCTAGTATTGCAAGTCAGAGCAGGATGCCAATGCCAATACCACGATTGCTGTTACAAGTCAAGCACGACCTAGAAGAAAATGTTGTCAATACTTTGTTTTTCATTCTCGTGGATAGTGTACCTGTGACTTCATCTCAAATTCAAAGGAAAAAAAGGACCAATCCAGTGATGGGGAAGGTGATGGACTTGGTCCAAAAAGGAACGCTGTCAAACGTTCAGAGGAAAAATCCAGACCTCAATCCCGACACCACACAAAGACTTGAGTTGACAGTACAGAATTGAGTTCTATTATGGGGAATCCGTGTGATTATTCTTCTGTGCTGGCATAGTAGAGTCCTTGACCAACTGCATGAGAGAAATCCTGGTGCGGTAAGGATGAAGGAATCGGCAGGCAGTTATTTTTGGTGGCCAGGGTTAGACGCACCAATTGAAGAGAGAGTTGGGCAATGCCAACCTTGTGCAGAACTAAGGAACACTCCGCCACTACAACCATTACATTTGTGGGAATGGCTGACTCAGCCATGGAAGAGAATACAGATCAATTATGCTGCTCGACTTTGTGATTGTTTGCGCACTCAAAATGGCCAGAAATCGCGATAATGAAGTCAACGGTGACTGAGCAGACCATTAAGAAATTAAACTAAATATTTGCAAGATTGTGGAACACTGGAGCAGATTGTCAGCGACAATGGTACGCAGTTTACGTCAAAGAAATTTGAGGACTACTTGAAAGGGAACAGTATACGCCATATCAAGTCACCTCCATATCATTCCCCAATTAATGGATTCGCCGAATATTTTTTGTAATCATTAAAACATTCAGTCAAAGCATTGAAGGACCAGGGAACATTACCAAGAGGTGTAAAAAAAATTCTAATATTTATTGGAAGACTGTACATGCTACTGTGCAAAGCTCACTGGCAATGCTGTTGTTCAAGAGGAAACTACGAATACAGTTTGATTTGTGATCTCCACCTGACAATTCAGAGATTTTCAAATGACAACGTCAAGCTCAAATTTCTAGGAGGGAAAAGATCTCTAAAGATGAGTATTCAACCAGGGAGAGTGTTAGCTAAGAAAAAATGGGTACCAGCTATGATCCGAGCAAAGACAGATCCAATATCATACACCTTGAAGATGGATGATTAAAGAGTTTAGCAATGTCATGCTGATCAGTTACTTGCTGCATGAAGTGAGTTTGCAGAAACTTCACAAGAGGATTTACCTTTAGAAGATCTGGAGAGTTCATACTTTGAAACAGGAACCATAGAGAGTGATGAGTTCCGATGCTGTTTCAAAGACTTTTCAAAGTCTAGAGTGACAAGATACAGATAGCCGGAATGAAAGACTTGACATATGAGGAGCAGTTGAGGACTCTGTTTCTATACTCAATGGAGTTTAGAAGGATGAAGGGGGATCTAATTGCAACTTAGAGAATACTGAGAGGCCTAGATAAAGTGAACATGGAGAGGATGTTTCCACTCGTAGGAGAAACTAGAACCCATGGGCACAACCTCAGACTGATTAGAACTGAGATGAGGAGGAATTTCTTCAGTCAGAGGGTAGTGAATCTGTGGAACTCATTGACGCAAAAGTATGTGGTGGCCAAGTCACTGATTATCTTTAAAACAGAGATAGATAGGTTCTTGATTAATAAGGGGATCAGGAGTTATGGGGAAAGGCAGGAGTATAGGGATGAGAAACATATCAGCCATTATTGAATGATGGAGCAGACTCGATGGGCTGAATGGCCTAATTCTGCTTCTATGTCTGAAATAACTGAAATAACTATCCAAGGAGTACCATCTACAGAAAGGAATGAGGACCCTTCCAAAGTCACAAGTAGCTGAGCTGAAAAACGCTGAATTCTATCAAAAAGGAATAGATGTCCACTGCAGTGGCTGTCTTATTGAATTGTGTATATGTATAGAAATAACATATCATAGAACATAGAACATACAGTGCAGAAGGAGGCCATTCAACCCATCAAGTCTGCACCCACCCACTTAAGCTCTCACTTCCACCCTATCCCCATAACCCAATAACCCCTCCTAACCTTTTTGGACACTAAGGGCAATTTGGCATGGCCAATCCACCTAACCTGCACGTCTTTGGACTGTGGGACTCACCCGGAGGAAACCCACATAGACACGGGGACAACGTGCAGACTCCACACAGACAGTAACCCAGCGGGGAATCGAACCTGGGACCCTGGCGCTGTGAAGCCACAGTGCTATTCACTTGTGCTACCGTGCTGCTGTACCGATCTGTTATATAAATGTTCATTGTTGTTGTTATAGAATTAAGTTATGAGGGACGGGTGTTAGTCTGGGAATAAATCTTGCTGGTTATGCATTACGTGATGTCAGCCGAATGTTTGTGTGGGCTATGAGCAGATCACCATCTTGATTGTATGAGCAACACCCTTAATAAACCCTCATCGTGTTTTACAAGAATCCAGAGTGCGGGTGTCTGCATACTTTCTCTCATTGCGACAACAAAGAAATATAACAGTTTTTATATTGAATGGTTTGGGAATAAAGCCAAATGCACTTCTGGGGCATTTTGCCTGCAGATACCTGGCAGTGCCATTAAGAGAGCGTTCAATGAAATTGAGGCAAACGAATTAAGAGAAGAGTAAGAAAATAAATGAAGTGCACCATACAAACCAGAGAAGCTCTATCTTATTGGGTAACCTTTTCAAGGTTAGTTATGCTTCATTCAGATGAGGGATTAAACCATCTATATTAGCCCCATATTCCTTCTCAGGTGGATGGAAAAGATCCAATGGCTCTACTGAAAGAAAAGCAGTGGCACTCCCCCTGGTGTCCTGGAAAATACTGAACCCCTCAACCACCATCACTAAAGCAAATTACTTGGTCATTATCTCTTGGCTGGTTTTGGGATCTTCTGGCACTAATTGGCTGCCACATTTCCCTACATTACAATGGGGCTTAAAAATGCTTTGTGAGATTCTGAGGTTGCATAAGTTGCTGAGTATTTGCAAGTTTATGTTGTAAATAAACAAGTGATGAGAACAATCATTCAAGGCTGAGGTGGCAATTGGGGACAATAAAATCTGAAAACTATGTTCAATTCCCAATGATGAAAACAAATACACTATGCAATAGAATACTAAAGAAGCACCGACCAATCAAAAGATTAGGAGTACGTGTACTTGTCCAAGGCATAAGGAAGTAAGGTACCAGGATAAGCTTTGTAATTTGATTGGAAGTCGTTTTTAAAAAATTATTCATGGGATGTAGGCACTGCTGGCAATACCAGCATTTATTGCCAAATCCTAATTTCCCTCGAGAAGGTGGTGGTGAGCTGCTTTCATGAATCATTGCCCTCTGTATGGTGAAGTTGCTCTCACAGTGCTGTTAGGTAGAGAAGCTCCTTTGTTCTGAATGACAGTGAAGGAATGATAATATATTTCCAAGTCATGGTACTGTATGACTTGGTGGTGGTGGTGTTCAATGCATCTGCTGCCCTTGTCCTTCTAATGATCTGTTGAGCTGCTCGCAGAAAAATACTTTTCACTATACCTCGGTACACGTGACAATAAACAAATCCAATCCAATTCTAGATGACAGATGTTACAAGTTTTGATCATATTATTAATGAAGCTTGGTGAATTGTTGCAGTAGATGGTGCACATTGCAAGAGCGAGTCACACTGAACTAATAGTGGAGGGAGTAAATATTGAGGGGGTGGACACGGTGCTCATCAAGCAGGATGATTAGGGGCAGCACAGTAGCAAGGGGCAGCATGGTAGCATAGTAGTTAGCACTGTGGCTTCACAGCGTCAGGGTCCCAGGTTTGATTCCCTGCTTGGTCACTGTCTGTGTGGAGTCTTCACGTTCTCCCTGTGTCTGCGTGGGTTTCCTCCGGGTGCTCTGGTATCCTCCCACAGTCCAAAGACGTGCAGGTTAGGTGGATTGGCCACGCTAAATTGCCCTTGGTGTCCAAAAAGGTTAGGAAGGGTTATTGGGTCACGGAGATAGGTTGGAAGTGAGGGCTTAAGTCGGTCGGTGCAGACTAGATGGGCCGAATGGCCTCCTTCTGCACTGTATGCTCTATGTTCTATGTTCAGGATGCTTTATCCTTGGTGGTGTTGAATTTCCTGAGTTCTGTTGGAGCTGAACCCATCCAGGCAAGTGGGGAATATACCACCTCATGTCTGACTTGTGCCTTACAGATGTTGTAATGGTTTGAGGAGTTAAGGGCTGAGTCATTTCTGCAGGATACCTCGCATTTGACCTGCTCTTGGCTGCTTATGTGACTAGTCTAGTTTAGTGTCTGGTCAAGGTGAAAAATGTCAATGATGGTAATGCCATTGAACATAATGCATTTTCTAGGGGCTACTGGATAAAAATAAAAATAAAACATGTTATTTTATTCAGAGATAAAGGATGCTCATGCAACTGCACAGTCATTCTAATAAGGTGCTTTAACCAATCCAATGTCTAAATGGAAAATCTGGGCTAATAAACATGACATATGGCAGTATTCTGATCCAGTGCATGAGCGATGGTTTTGATCTGGTCATGAAAATGATTTGGACTATATACTGACACTGAATCTAATGACACCTGTGAGTGGGAGTAATTGTAATATCCTCCAAATTTGACATGAGAGCAAACCAATACACACAATAGATACAAGTTTAGGGTCTCGCTTAGATGTCTCCTATGTCAATGAGAAAAGGCATACTTAGAATTAAGAATAGCTATAGAGGTCAAACATAACAGCAAGGAAATCCTTCCAGTTCTTTAACAGCAAGAGGGTTATCAAAGAAGAATTGAGGGCAGCAAGGTGGCGCAGTGGGTTAGCACTGCTGTCTCACGACGCCGATGCCCCAGGTTCGATCCCGGCTCTGGGTCACTGTCCGTGTGGAGTTTGCACATTCTCCCCATGTCTGTGTGGGTCTCATCTCGACAACCTAAAAGATGTGCAAGGATTGGCCACGTTAAATTGCCCCTTAATTGGACAAAATGAATTGGGCATTCTAAATTTATTTAAAAAAAGAAAAAGAAGAATTGAGATTGCTTAATGATGCAAATAGAGTTGAAAGAAAGGATGAACTAAAAATAGTTGACATACTAAATAATTACTTCCTGGAAGTATTCATAGAGACGACACTGGAGGCATGCAACCTATAATAGGAGGTTCCACAGTTAAATTTAATGACTCTGAAATTACTTGCACTTGCGAGATGGTCGTAGGTCATTTTGTCTTTTTATTTCTAATCTATATACATGTCATACACTTTCTCATGGGAGCTTCCAAAGCACTAGATTTGTTCTGACTCTCTTTTCTATTCACTCTTTCTGTAAATCTTTTCTTCCCTCTAGCTCTTTTTTCTATATGTTTTCTTATAAGACTCTCAAATGTTCCTTTACTGTTGTATTCAATTTTGCATGCTCATCTTTGTTAAAGTACATGGAAGTAACAAGGTAACAGTTATGTGCAGGGTTATGTGAGAACAGGCAGTCCAGGAGCAAGTGCAACGTCCATCATTTGAATGAACAAAGGTAGTGGCAATTCAAAGGATTATAGGCATCTCTCTCCATTAGATGGAGACAATTGGTTATTTAGCTTGAAGAACACCACTCCACATCAAGCGTGGGGTAAGGAAAGAAGGCAGGTCTCCATGATTTACCAGAGCAGAGGTGCAACTGGCTGCAAGAGAGGATGGGAAAAGGGATGCTGAGGCATGTTTACAGTGCTGTACAACAAAAGTAGATTTAGCAGATTTAGTGCTGTGGATTCAGAAAATGTTTTTGACTTTGTAGATTGGAGGCATGAAAATATGCACAAGCTTAATCAAAGGATATTTATTTACTGAGTTCAATGGACACTTTCTCCTGTTTTCAGCATTATTTTGAAGAGATTTTGCTTCTGCTTTGCAAGAAATACACCGAGAATCCACAGAATAAAGGTGCAAACAAGATGGAATGGAGGAAACATATCAGAATGATTTGTCACAACTTTATTTTCCAGGTGCAAAGCAGAGGGGGAAAGGGCAGTGATATAGCCTCTGCCCTCTTTTCATGTTGCATGCATTCTCAGGGGTATTGGAGCATAGTAGCACACTTCTTTTAAATAAAATGCAAATACAGCAGCCATGAGTTCATGAAGCTTCCCATCTTGTTTTCCTGGATTTCCACTTGGCTCATATTCAGAAACCAGCTCATTTATTGATAGTGGACTGTTGAGATGTCTCCAACCCCTGAGAATTGGAGGATCTGTCTGAGAACTAACATTTGTGTTAAATATTCTGTTAAAGATGTTAAAGATTAGCAAATACTTAAATATCAACCTCTTCTTTTCCTGTCATGTATTTGGCCATTTGGCCCTGCTATAAGAATGGAATATTTTGCAAAAGCCATTTCTAAAAATCTTTTTCTATATTTGCTGACTTCTTGATAGATTTTATTTGCAATCTTATCCTGTTCCTTTCTGGCCTCGTTAGTTGAAATTGTTGCATTCTTGCTCTGTAGTCCTTTGGGTGATTTTATTAGCTCTAAAATTAATTGCTACTGAACTCTTTATTCATTTGCCCCAGCAGATATGTCCAGTTTTGAACAATTTAATTCTCTAGGGAATTCTGCTGCATCTTTAATACTGGGCTAAATCGCTGGCTTTTAAAGCAGACCAAGGCAGGCCAGCAGCACGGTTCAATTCCCGTACCAGCCTCCCCGAACAGGCGCCAGAATGTGGCAACTAGGGGCTTTTCACAGGAACTTCATTTGAAGCCTACTTGTGACAATAAGCGATTTTCATTTTCATTTCATTCTTTGCCACGTATGGTATAATTTGGTGCTGTTTCTAAATTAAAATGTGCTATAAAGATCTTCATTCTCTCTTCTGCACCATCCTTTAACGGCAGTCATCAAGTTTAGAGCATTTCCGTGCAGTTTGACCTGACAAAATTTTCAGTATTGCATATAATTTCTCCTTGCACAATTCACGTTCCAGACTTTTAAAAAACTAATATGAGGGTTAATAAACTTGTCTGAAATTTAACCAGTGATACAGAGTTTCTGGCAATTCAGCTTTCAAAAATACATTAAAATATATCTGGTGCCCAGAGTTCAGTGGATTAATAATTAATTAAGTTCTGTTTATTTACTCACTGTGCACTCTAATGCCTGCAGCAGTGCTATTCTCAGTTGAAAGAATTCTCAGATTTCATCTTGAGTTCACAAGAGCTTTTAGTAGAATGTCAGTATATCTCAGCAAAGACCATGAGATCTTGGGACCTGACACCAATGCTAAAAATAATTATTTTAACATTATCTTGAGCCTTACACAGTCTCAGGGCACGATTCTCCCAACAAAATGGTTTGGGCAAGTTTAGCGGGGTGATTTGTGCCAAGTGTTTGGGTGTGATCCAGACCAGTTTTCACCCACACTTCGGGCTGGATTCTCCGATTCTGCGGCTATGTCCGTCTGGTCTTATGACCAGAAAGTCAGCGCCACCCCAGCAATGACCCTCCGCCTGGTGGGGGGCTAGCAGCCGCACAGTGTAAAGCCCCCGGCTTTACCTGTGTATACAGTCGCAGAATAGCCAGGTCCATGGCCATGCACGCGGACGGCAGTGGCCACGCTGTGCAACATGGCGCCAGCCGTGAGTGGACCTGGCCTGCCAAATACTGCCCTCTGTAACCCCACTTGCCACCCACTGACTACCCCCCACCAGTCCCCCCAGACTCCGCCGAAGTCCTCGCTGCCAGTGGAACGGCTCCCCTCCTGACTGTCGCGCCGCTGGACACAGTCCGCAGCCGCCACGCGAGCTCCCTGAATGCTGGAAGGACACGCGCCCCACGCCATCGGGGACTCGGCCCATTGGGGGCGGAGCATCGGGGGAGGGCCTCAGGTGACATCCTGAGGCCGACCACACGGTGTGCGGCGTACACCCGAGTACCCTGTTTTTTGAGTGGGCGGAGCATCGCAAAAACGGTGCTGCCCCTGATTCCAGCATAAACGTGGATTCGCCGGCTGATCGCCGAATGTGATTTTGGCGTCGGCGATCAGAGAATCCCGCCCTTCATAATTTGTTTGGAAATTGGGGAGTTTATCACTGGAAAATCCCACATATAGGGCACGATTCAATGAAAAAGTTTCTCAGTATAGTAGTGAACAGAAACTGGCACGAACTGCCCGGCATTCGAACCGGCGAGGCCAGCACTGCAATTCAATGTTAATTGGACCATTTAAGGAGCCCATGGGCTTCATGCACAAATCATGGCTCGCCAGCCGATTCGCCGGGATCATGGTTTACGTCAGCCTCCCATTAACAAAGTACAGCAGCACTTACACTGCTCTTGTACAGCCAAACCCACTCAGCTCAGAGCCATGGCCCTGAGGCGACCGATCCCATGATTCGGGGATGCAGACCTCGGGAGGCTCCTAGAGGTGTTTGAGGCCAGGAAAAATGTCCTGTTCCCTCGAGGGTCCCAGAGGAAAAGCCACAGGGCAACTAGTGCCGCCTGGGATAAAGTGGCAGGGGCCATCAGCTCAGGCAGCATGACCAGGAGGACTGGCACCCAGTGCCGCAAGAAGGCCAACCACCTACACCGGACCGCATGGGTGAGTTGGCACCGGCCACCCACCCGCCCCCTCCCCATGGGATTGTGCCTGGCACCGCACCCGCCCAGCACCGTGCCGTGCCCTGGCCCACCATGCCATCGACTCCCCAAAACCCCCTCCAAACAAAACCTCCTCCGCCCCCACGCACCTGAGGATGCATCACAGCTTTCATCCCCACCTCCACCAGCGCAGAGACGTGCACCTTGGTGGGCAACGGTTGTAGACAGGCTTTTGGGGCACATTCTGATGAACACCACACAGTTGCAGATACACATCAGGTGGAGGCAGGAACAGTCAGGCAAGACAGCAGTCAAAAGTCTGCTGGATCCCTGGACCCAGCTGGGTCTCAGCCAAATGCTGAGCGTCTAGAATAGGTTTGCCTGGAGCTGATGCAGCTGTGATATTCAGAAGGGGATGTCAGTGACACTCCAGCAGGTCCATAGCTGATTTGAGGAGTCCCAGAGGCTATCGGTGCAGGAGATAGCACGGCAATCCGTGGCACCGAGGCAAACACTGCCAGGGTAGCGACCGCAGTGGAGAGCCTGGTGCACAACATCAGCAGCATGAGTGGAGGTGTCCAAGGCATGGTGCAGTCGGATACGGCCATGGCTGAGGGCCTCAGTAGACTGTCCGACTCACTGGGAGACGTGACCCAGTACCAGGTGGACCTTGATGATGCCCTGCGGGACATGTCCCAGTTTCAGATGGGAAGACCTGAGGTTCTGCGGAGCTGTCCCAGTCGCAGGTGGGCATTGCCGAGGCACTCCAGAGCATGTTCCAGTCACTGAGGACCATCACCAAGGGCATCACCACCATGGTGCAAGAATCGGCAATCCTCCAGAGCTGGCAGAGCCAGATGACGCAGGGACAGCGGGAGCTCAATCCAGCTGCCTCACCGTTCTGAGGTGAAACCAGGGCTCCATAGGCACCAACTGGGAGGAGGGGGCGCTGGGTGCCAACTCGGACCCATCAGCGTCTCACAGTCAGCACCCGGTACAGTGTGGCACAGTGGGACATGTGTTGATGGCAAGTGCGTCAGGTCCCGCCGCCTCAGAGCCCCCAGAGGACACCTGCCAGGGGTATCGAAGGCAAAGGGACATCGTAAGCAGCAGGCTGCCTCTATCTTTGATGTGCATCCTGGAAAGATACCTAGACGCAGCGGTAGAGCATGGAAGGCTTGAGGATCACTTGGGGGGGGGTTAGGTAGGAGGTAAGGGTGGGGGGGGGGGGGGGGGGGGAAGCGTGTGTGGGGAGGTAGCGGTGGTGGGGAGAGGGGGGGTGGCACCATCGTGAATGTGTCGCTTGATGTACACTTGGGTTTGAAAAGCATTTAAAAACCTTCATCACAGCCAGTATGACACCTCGAGCACTTCCTTCCGCAATGCGTGCCGACCACCAAACCCATGCCCCACCTCCCCAGACATGGGAGTCCTGGCCCCCACCTCCTACCCTCAAATCCCCCGTTCCCCTCCCCTCGAGATACCACATGGGTGATGGGTGTTAACGAGCACTGAGAAGATAGGCAGGAGTCAGACTATGGCATAGATTGAGGAGCACTAGCGTTCAGCTCTCTGTGGGCTATCATCATCCCCCTGCCCTTCACAGTGACCTGCTGACAGTGCTGAAACACTCCCAGCAGCCTGGATTGATGTAACACAGACCCTGTGAGGGTGGTAAATGGGGGGTTGGACGGGAGGGAATAGGGGAGGGTGGCAGTGCAGAGGGATGGGAGAAGGGGGGGGGGAGGGGTTGTGATGCCGTATTAGGCCACATCCTACGTGAAGGTGGGTGGTAATGTGGGCCTTCCTGGCCCTCTGGTCTTGCTGGATCCTCACTGCTGTTGCTTGCCCTCCAGCCTCCAGCTGGTCCTCTGCTTCCTCCTTGAGGTTGTCCTCCAGCCCCTCCTGGTCTGACACCTCCTCCGAGGTGGCCACATGTTCTTCCTCCTCCACCTCCAGCACGTTACCCCGCTGCTATGCTCGGTTGCGGAGGACACAGCACACCACCACAATACAGTTGGTGTTCTGCAGGGCACCACCGGAGTGGTCATGGTATCGGAACCGCATCATGAGGAGTCCGATGTGCCACTCAATGACAGACCGGGTGGCTGCATGGACCTTGTTGCATCGGGTCTCCGCATCAGTCACCAGCCTCCGAACTGGCATCTTTAGCCAAATCCTTATCCCCCAAGAGCCAACAGGCCATCCTGGGGTGTCCACAAAGAGGTTGGGGAGTCCCACTGCCCCAGGATGTAACAATCGTGCACACTCCCTGGGAAGCGTGCACGCACATGTGCATGATTTTCTTGTGGTGGTTGATGTACCATCAATAACGACAGAGGACGAGTTGAGAGTGAAAATTAAAGATACCTGCTGGCAACCGGCCCCAGACTGAAGGCAGGCCCGGAGGTTGGCCAACTTTATACCCGAGCCCGAGGGGAGGAGCCACAGACAGAGCCAGCAGGGGCAAGCCCAGGCATGTTGCATACAGCAGGTATAATACAATACAGTAGTTTACCACATTCACCCACTGTTAAAAAGGAGCCCGACGGGGGTGAAGTGGACGGGTTAAGTTATATATCGAGTCTGTCGGGGGCTTTGACTTTCCGCTGTGACCGCCGCAGTCCCGGCTGTGGTGTGGATACTGGTGTCAGATGAAGTGTTGAGGCCTGCTTGTCCAGGAGCGTGTCGTCTTCTGCGTCGCCAAGTAGATGAGTGCCTGGCGACGGAGTGCCTGCCACGTAGGCAATTGGGGGTTAGCATGGAGGAGATGGACCATTTCGACCAGGGGATCCGACTTATGACTCCTCGCATGCTTCCGGAGGAGGACGGGCCCTGGGACCGTCAGCCAGGATGGGAGCGAGACCCCTGAGGTGGACTTCCTGGGGAAGACATTCTCTCATGAGGGGTCACATTGGTGGCGGTACACAGGAGCGACCGGATAGAGAGGAGCGCATCAGGAAGGACCTCCTGCCAGCGGGAGACAGGGAGACTTCTAGACCGTAGGGCAAGAAGGACGGCCTTCCTGACCATCGCGTTCTCCCTCTCCACCTGTCCGTTCCCCCGGGGGTTGTAGCTGGTAGTCCTGCTTGAGGCGATGCCCTTGGTAAGCAGGTACTGACACAGCTCATCACTCATGAAGGAGGAACCCCGATCACTATGGATGGAGTTGGAGAAACCGAACAAGGTGAAGAGGCCATGCAGGGCCTTGATGACTGTGGCAGAGGTCATGTCAGGGCATGGGATGGCGAAAGGGAAATGTGAGTACTCATCAATGATGTTGAGGAAGTACACGTTACGGTCAGTGGAGAGGAGGGGCCCTTTGAAATCGACTCTGAGGCGCTCAAAGGGGCGGGAGGCCTTTATCAGGTGTGCTCTGTCTGGCCGATAGAAGTGCGGTTTGCACTCCGCGCAGACCTGGCAGTCCTTGGTCACGGTCCTGACCTCCTCGATGGAGTAAGGCAGGTTGCGGGTCTTGATAAAGTGGAAAAACCGGCTGACCCCCGGGTGACAGAGGTCACTGTGAAGGGCCCGAAGTCGGTCTACTTGTGCGCTGGCACATGTACCGCAGGATAGGGCATCTGGGGGCTCATTGAGCTTCCCAGGTCGATACAATATATCATAATTCTAGGTGGAGAGTTCGATCCTCACTTTAGGATCTTGTCATTCTTTATCTTGCCCCACTGTGTGTCATTGAGCATGAAGGCAACCGACCGTTGGTCAGTGAGGAGAGTGAACCGCCTGCCGGCCAGGTAATGCCTCCTATTTCGCACAGCTTCCACAATGGCTTGGACTTCCTTTTCGACGGAGGAGTGTCGAATTTCGGAGCTATGGAGGGTACGGGAGAAGAAAGCCACGGGCCTGCCCGCCTGGTTGAGGGTAGCGGCCAGAGCAAAGTCGGATGCATCGCTCTCCACCTGGAATGCGATGGACTCGTCTACTGCGTGCATTGTGGCCTTGGCAATATCTGCTTTGATGCGATTGAAGGCCAGGCGGGCCTCGGCCGTCAGGGGAAAAAGGGTGGATTTAATGAGTGGGCGGGCCTTGTCTGCATAATTGGGGACCCACTGGGCGTAGTAGGAAAAGAACCCCAGGCATTTCTTCAGGGCCTTGAGGCAGTGGGGGAGGGGAAGTTCCAGGAGGGGGCGCATGCGGTCAGGGTCGGGCCCTAGTACTCAGTTTTCCACAACGTAGCCAAGGATGGCGAGGCGGGTTGTGCGGAAAACACATTTCTCTTTATTGTTCGTGAGGTTAAGGAGCTTGGCGGTGTGGAGGAATTTTTGGAGGTTAGCGTCATGGTCCTGCTGGTCATGGCCGCAGATAGTGACATTATCCAGATATGGGAACGTGGCACGCAGCTCGTATTAGTCGACCATTTGGTCCATCTGCCGTTGGAAGACCAAGACCCCATTGGTGACGCCTAAGGGGACCCTGATGAAGTGATAGAGGCGGCCATCTGCCTCGAGTTGTGGGAGGACGTAGTATTATTATTACTTTCAGTGTGAGATCAAGTGACGGTATTTCTTCTTCATCAGTCTCTACCTCCTCTAGGACTTCAGCTGCACCATTGCCTGATCATGTAAGGCTAAGGTGAGATAGTGGGAGGAAAGCAAGAGGTTTATTGTTACACTATCTGCAGCTTGTTAATTGAAAGAGATTGTGCTCTCAGGATAAACTGAGATGTGAATAGGTAGGTTAGAGGGGAACATACTGTCATCCTCAGTGGTTTCAGCCAAGCCACTGGCCATGACCTTAGCACCATCTCCTCATTGGCATTGAGGATGGGTAACAATGCCAACCCTCTGCCGGTTAAGAGCTGTTGCCTCCAATCCAATTATGGGCCACCTTGTCCTGCAAGAAAGTGAGAAATATGTCAGTGAGTGTGGGGCAATCTGTTTGGACAATGCCACAGTTAAATATTTGGCAGTGTGTGCAAGGTGTAAGATGTGAATGTGTGGCTTGCAGCCATGTAAGTATGTGAGGGTGAAGTGTGGATACGGTGTGAAATAAGCGTCATTCTTGATAGAGCTTATTTGGTGAATGAGAGGGTGCGGTAATGGAGCGGTGTATGACGTTAGTAGCTTATTTGTGAGAAAATTACATTTCAAGTAGCATTCACTGACCTTGGTCACACGCGTGAGGTAATTAAACATCTTGCAGTACTGCATTCAAGTTTCGGGGCTGACTGCTGACATTGATTATGACAGCTACCTTCTCCAACTGTCTTCTTATTACCTGCCTAGAAGGCTTCTTGATGGAAGAGGAGTTCTCCTCCTACATCTCCAAGGCCTCTAGTGCTGCATTAGAGACCATGAGGCACTCTCTCTTGCCGACTGCACCATTTCCCAATGTTCTTCCTGACCATTAACTCCTCCTTCACCACTTCAAGCTTTTACCACAACCAGATTGGAATTCAGCTTTAAAGGATGCAGAATGAATTTCGATAGTGCAGACTAGTTTTAAATGCTGCCAGCCTTTGCACAAACTTGTACACCTGCTGAGGCAAGAAACTACTCAACAGAGTGTACAGGATTGAACTGCACACGACGATCATTGTAATTAGCAGACAACAGGAATTTTTTGTCCTGCCTGCATTATTTTGAACTGGTGTGTGTTAATCGCGTATGACAAACCCTGGGCGGGATTCTCTGATCCTGAGGCTAAGTGTTGATGCCGTCGTAAACACTGCTGCATTTTACAATGGCGTCAACAGGCCCCCAGGATCAGCGATCCTGCGCCTGACAGGGGGCTCCAGCGTGCATTGCGACTCACGCAGCTCCAGCTGACGATACTGGCATCAAACGGGCAGCGCGTGCCGCTGCGAATTCGCGCATGTGCACTAGTTGCCTTCTCCGCGCCAGCCCCAACGCAACATGGCGTAGAGCTACATGGGACCGGCGTGGAGTAAAAGAGGCCCCCAACAGGAGAAGCCGGCCCGCCGATCGGTAGGTCCCGATCGTGGGCCAGGCCTCGGTGGAGGCCCCCCCGGGGTCAGACCCCCCCTCTCCCCACCAGGCCGCTCTCGCAGGATGAACGGCGAGGTCCCGCCGGATAGGACCACATGTGAACGGCGCCGGCGGGACTCGGCCTATCTCGGCGGCCACTCGGCCCATCATGTGCGGTGAATCGCCGCGGGGGGGGTGTATAGTCGGTCACCGGAGAATCGGCGGACCGGTGTCGGGGCGGCGTGCATGAATCGCGCTCCCCGCCCCCCCCCCCCCCCCCCCACGATTCTCCGACCCTGCCCGGAGTCAGAGAATCTGCCCCCTACATCTGTTTTCGAGGAGTATCTAATTTTTTCATCACTATTTTATATTTCAGTTCCAAGAGGATTAAGGTGACTGCAACAAAGAGCTTTTTCCACCTCCATTGAGATGGCTCAATACATGACTTGATAAATAATAGTTCAATGCAGTTAGAAAATAAATATTAGCCATTTGTTAGTTTGCATCACTACTTTGAAAATTGCTCTTGTTGAGAATTTGTTTCAAAATACTTGTTATTTTTAACGTGTTGTGTCCTTTAGGGGGCTATCTAAGACCAATCATGATCAATATATGCATAAATATAAGGTTATGAAGTTCTGTACATAGATGATACATGAATATTAAACTCCAGATCAAAGAAAGTATTAGTAAGAAGATAAGTGAATACTTTAAAAATAAAAATAACAGGACTGATGAATTTCATTTCACATCACCCGAACTGAGTTCAGGTGACACAATTTATTACCTAATTCAGGGCTAAGGTTATTACCATGTGGTGGGCACCCTTCCAGCACAAAAACAAAATTGCAAGAGGAAAGCTACCTACTGCTTCAAGTCTGAGAACGTGCAACAACGGTACGAGCCACTTCTTCAAAGTTTTCTGGTTGCTGTTCACATAAAAGCAGTGAGTTGTGCTCCTCTCCCATAGATCCTCGTTGTTGGCCTTGAAAAATAATCCTACCTCTATGGAGGCAAAAAGATGTTACTGACAACTTATTCTGCGATCTTCCAATTTGAAGGGGGCTATATACACCCTCACAGGCAAGTTCAAAATGTCAATCCCTTTTTAGTCTTATGCAGGTAAAAATTCAGAAAATTGAGGTGGGAATATTCTTCAAATATTTCCTAATACATTTGCATGTATTTGAATGGCTTACACAGATTCCAGGTGGGAGCTTTTCACTCTGCACCTGCCTGTGAAGTATAGAGAGAGAGAGCACAGACTCAGTGTAATAGAGTCATGTGAGATGATTGTTCAACCATCACAGAAGTGGTGTAGATCTGAGAGCGGATTATGAAACTTTCCATCCATCTGCTAAGCGGCCATTTAGTTCTCAATTGCACAAAATGATCCATTTAAAATGTCTGCAGTTTTTGATAGGTTATAGAAATGATGGAAAAGGTTTCATTATCAAAATAGAAGACAATAGCCTTAAGTTGCTGCATAATTAAACAAAGTTCTTGTCACAGCTGGCCATCCAAACCAAACGTTTGCAAGGCCGACATTAGAAAAGGAAAGCTTCAGTTGGCTCTGCTCCATATGTTTGAAAAAGGGATTTTTAAAGAAAACTATTGCTTTGATCACAATATGTCTCAAGTCATTCTTAATCCTGTTTCAATTTCCATTTGGAAATGAATAAATTCATGAAAGGTTGACTGGGTTTCTGATAAGCGCTAGCCTTAATTTATGCTGCTGCACAAATAGTACAAGTTCAAGAATGCAAGATATTTGAGGCACTTGGGGCGGGATTCTCTGATCTTGAGGCTAAATGTTGACACCGTCGTAAACGCTGTCGCGTTTCTCGACGGCGTCAACATGGCCTCAGGAGCAGCGATTCTGACCCCCACAGGGAGCCAGCACGGCACTGGAGCGACCCACGTCGCTCCAGCTGCCGATCCCTGACATCAGATGGCCGACGCGGATCTGCGCATGTGCAGTGGGACCGGCGCCAACGAGTGCATGCGCAGTGGGACCGTCGCGATTGCGCACATGCGTGGTGGCTCCCTTCTCCGCGCCGGCCCCGACGCAACATGGCATAGGGTTACAGGGGCCGGCGGAGAACAAAAGAGGCCCCCAGCCCGAGAGGACGGCCCGCCGATCGGTAGGCCCCGATCGCCGGCCAGGCCACAGCGGAGGACCCCCCCCCCGGGGTCGGATCCCCCTCGCCCCCCCCCCCCACCAGGCCGCCCCCGGATGCATGCACGCCGAGGTCCCGTCGGGTAAGAGCACACATGGACGGTGGCGGCGGGACTCAGATTTTTGGCGTGGCCATCGGCCCATCCCGGGCGGAGAATCGGCGGCGCCAATGGCGCCGATTCTCCACTCTCTGGAGAATCGGCGGACCGGCGACGGAGCGACATCCCGCCGAATCTCTGGCCCGGCCTGGGCTAAGAGAATCCCGCCCTAAGCATTTTTCATGATCTGAATTGCAGCAGGAATCATGGGCGAAATTCTCCATTATCGGCGCGATGTCCGCCGACCGGCGCCAAAAACGGCGCAAATCAGTCCGGCATCACACCGCCCCAAAGGTGCGGAATCCTCCTCATCTTGAGTGGACGAGCCCTAACCTTGAGGGGCTAGGCCCGCGCCGGACTGATTTCCGCCCCGCCAGCTGGTGGGAAAGGCCTTTGGTGCCCCGCCAGCTGGCGTGGAAATGACATTGCTGGGCGGAAGGAAAAGAGTGCCCCCACGGCATAGGCCCGCCCGTGGATCGGTGGGCCTCGATCGTGGGCCTGGCCACCGTGGGGGCACCCCCCCAGGGCCAGATCGCCCCGCGGCCCCCCCCAGGACCCCGGAGACCGCCCGCGCCGCCTTGTCCCGCCGGTAAGAGAGATGGTATAATCCACGCCGACGGGACAGGCATTCCAGCAGCGGGACTTTGGCCCATCCAGGCAAAGAATCGCTGGGGGGGGGGCCCACCATCCGGCGCGGCGCGATTCCCGCCCCCGCCGAATCTCCGGTGCCGGAGAATTCTGCAACTGGCAGGTGCGGGATTCACGCCAGCCCCCGGCGATTCTCCGACCCGGCAGGGGGTCGGAGAATCCTGACCCATATTTGTTAAGTGCAATTCAACTATTTACTCTTGCAAGTCTTTCTTTCAATTACTTGAACCAGACTGGAAAAGAAAAATAGTCTGCCATTTAAATTAAGCACATGATAAAGGGTTCAACAGTAGACCTCATGGGCGAAAATCTCCGGCATCGGCGCGATATCCGCCTACCGGCGCCCAAAACGGCGCTAATCAGCCCGGCATTGCGCCGCCCCAAAGGTGCGGAATCCTCCGCATCTTGGGGAGCCGAGCCCTAAACTTGAGGGGCTAGGCCCGCGCCGGACTGACTTCCGCCCCGCCAGCTGCCGGAAAAGGCCTTTGGTGCCCCGCCATCTGGCACGGAAATGACATTGCCAGGCGGCGCATGCGCGGGAGCGTTAGTGGCCGCTCACGGCATCCCCGCGCATGCGCAGTGGAGGGAGTCTCTTCCACCTTCGCCATGGTGGAGACCGTGGCGAACGCGGAAGGAAAAGAGTGCCCCCACGGCATAGGCCCGCCCGCGGATCGGTGGGCCTCGATCGCGGGCCTGGCCACCGTGGGGGCACCCCCCGGGGCCAGATCGCCACGCGCGCCCCCCAGGACCCCGGAGCCCGCCCGCGCCGCCTTGTCCCGCCGGTAAGAGAGGTGGTTTAATCCACGCCGGCGGGACAGGCATTCTAGCAGCGGGACTTCGGCCCATCCGGGCCGGAGAATCGCGGGGGGGGGGGGGGGGGGGGGGGCCACCAACCGGCGGGGGCGGGATTCACGCCAGCCCCCGGCGATTCTCCGACCAGGCGGGGGGTCGAAGAATCTCGCCCCTGACCTGTAAAAATATTGGGGGGAATTCTCCCCAAAAAACTATTTTGGATGCAATTCTTCCAAAACCTTTCTAAGTGTGGTAGAGAGTAGAAGCTGTGAGCTTCCCGGTGCTTGGCCTGGCGAGACTGTCACCACAATACAAGGTTAATTGGTCCACTCAAGGAAGCCCCCCATGGGCCTAATGCTGCAAATGAAGGCTCACCAGCCTATTCGCCGGGACCGCGCTTGCCAGCCCCATGTTAACAAGGTCGAACAGCACATAAACTGCTCTTGCACAGCCAACCACGCACAGCTTGCAGCCATAGCTTCGAGACAACCAGCCCCACAATTTGGGGATGCAGACCTGGGGCGGTTCCTACAGGCGGTCGAAGTCAGTAGTCAAGTCCTGTTCCCCGAGGGTTGCGGAGAATGAGCCACAGGGCAGTCAGTGCCGCCAGGGAGTAAGTCGCAGCGGCCACCAGCTCGGGCAAGGTGAACAGGAGGACCGGCATCCAGTGTCGCAAGAAGGTCAATGACCTACACTAGGCCATACGGGTGAGTTGGCACTAGATCTTCCTCCCAACGAGTCTGCATCTGGCACTGCCCTGCCCAGCACTGTGCTGTGCCCTGGCCCACTCATGCCACCCATGCCACCCCCTCCCCAACCCCTCCCCGAAATATTCTTCCTCATCAGCACAAGCTCTCGCCCCAATCACCTCCCTCCAAAACCCAGCCACCCCCCCAGCCCCGCACTAAATCATTCATGCGGCTAACAAAGCTCTCTCTGGGCGGCACGGTAGCACAGTGGTTAGCACTGTCGCTTCACAGCTCCAGGGTCCCAAGTTCGATTCCCGGCTTGGGTCACTGTCTGTGCGGAGTATGCACGTTCTCCCTGTGCCTGCTTGGGTTTCCTCCGGGTGCTCCGGTTTCCTCCCACAGTCCAAAGATGTGCATGTTACGTGGATTGGCCAAGCTAAATTGTCCTTTGTGTCCAAAAAAAGGGTAGGTGGGGTTACTGGGTTATGGGGTTGGGTGGAGGTGTGGGCTTAAGTATGGTGCTCTTTCCAAGGGCCAGTGCATCACGGTCTAATTGGGATGCTAGGCAATAACTCCCACATGCTAAATGGCACACCTACTCCGGAGATCCATTTGGGTGTGTGAAGTGCTCATTTAACTATGATTGCCAATTTCCTATTATCAATAGCATTCAGCCGCACGGCCAGAGGCCTCAGCAGTCACTGGTGTTATGCGTTGTCAGTGGGGCAGACAAGGATTGCCCCTGGTACGGGTACACACGAACCAGGTGTTGGCATGGTGAAGCCACGTGCGGTTGCCCCCTCCCAAGCAGAGCACACCGCCACAACCCCAGCTCTCCTGCTCTTCACTGGCCTTGTTGTGCTCTCGCTCGAGCGCAATGAGGCCACTGAATCACACACTAATTTTCATTTCTGGCGGAAAAATCAGTGCGATTCCCATTGTGATCCTCCCACTGACAGGGTGCCAGGGGACAGTATCATGGCACTGTCCTGTCATGTCTCCAACCAACCAGGGGCTACAAAGTCGCAGAGCCCCCTGGTATGGCCATCACATCTATCCAGAGAATTCAACAGCGGCCGCGAGAATGGTCCTCATTGGGGAACTTCATGTCTGAATGGTGCCAGCTGCTTCTCGTAGAAAAGAACCTCCAGTGCAGGCATGCTGTTCAGGCATCAGAGGTCGAACAAAAACCACTGTGATAAAAAAAACACTCAGACAGAGCACCTGGACTTCTAGGAAGCACTTCAGAGTAGAAAAAAAATCCACAACAGAGAAAATGCGGTCAGACAGGATACCTGCTCAAAAGAGGAAGCACTTCAATGTTAATGGACCCTGAAGTCCAATAAACCAAACAATGTAAATCCTTTCAGGTAGCCTTCAGCTGTCATTCAAGAGGCTTGTAATAGTCAATGGGGTGTGAAATTTAATGTCAAAACCATGTACAAGGGGATAAAAGAAAGCATACTGCAACATTGAAACTACAGAGCCTATTGAAACGTCAAGGGAGCGAAATGGTATATAAACAGCCAAAAACAAAGGGATAAAAGAACAATGCAACATTGAAACAAGACAGGTGGCTCGAAACATACACTGGAGGCTTAGAGTAGTGAGCAAAAGGGGCTTATTGATGAAAGGCAAAGACAGATAGATAACAGACACAGAACACTATGCACAGGTCTTTACTCGCTGGTCCACAATGCCCAGTGGGTCCTGTTCCCAGGGCCCCATTGTCCAGGGTTCGCACGCTCCCGCGCGATTGGCCCCAAGTTGGTCACATGGTCAGTGCAGTTTGCCCTCTTAAAGTGCCACACTATCACCCCCCACCCCCACCCCACCCCCAATTATGTCCCTTCATATACTTCCCCATAACTATGTACAGAAGTCACAACTGTTAACAGAGATAAGAGAATCCATCAAACGGTAAATCGGTCTGGAGCCCATAAAGGGGCCACACAATCACATTATTGAAACTCGAAGGGGAGTGAAATGGTACATAAACAACCAAGTACAAAAGGCTAAAAGAAATCATACTGCATCATTGAAAGCACAGAGCCTGTTGAAACTTCAAGGTGAGTAAAATGCTTCTCCAGCGAACAGGCTGTAGAATGGCTCCGTCCTGTGAGAGGATTTTAGAACAGACATGCTGCAGCTGTGCTTTGCCCTGTCATAGGGTGTTTAACATGAAAGAAAGCAGGCTTCAAGGCTTCAAAGACCCAAAGCGACCCAATCCCAGGTGATGCCCCTGACCTGACCACCCCCAGCCCAGCCCGAGCCCCCCAACCTCCAGCTCCCTTGAAGGACCCTCCCCAGCATCTGGCTGTGGCTGCTGTGCCCTTGGGCTCCCTGGAGGTAGGTGGAGAAGGGCTACTCACCTTTGTGCGCCTCCTCATAGTCCATGGCATCTGGCCCCTACTTTTAAGGACCAGTAGTTATTTGCACCCGGGTGACCTTCCATTGGGGGAGCAGGGGAACACCAGGAAGCCGCTGCATTTGACTCTAATCTCACGAATGAGATTAAAATGAATAAAAAATAGCTGTGATCAGTCTCTCACCCTTTCTGGGTGAGATCCTGATCACATCAGCTGGAGCAGGCCGAGACAATCGGAAACGGTTTTGCGCCTGACACAATTCCCATTTTGGGGCTCTCCCACAATTCTCACAACACAGCGAGAGTTGCGCTGGGTGCAACATGGTCGGTGAATTGCTCCCATATTTCCAAACAGCAAAATGAGGATTTAGAAAAATATCCAATAGTAGCATTCAAAAGAGAATTCAAGGGAATTCAAGGGAAAAAAGTAAAAGACTAAAAGGAAAGAACAAGGAAATGGGATTAATTACATTGCTCTATCAATGAGTTAGCATAGGCACAAAGGGACAAATAGCCTCCTTCTGTCCGTTATCATCCTGTGGGAGCTAAATTGATGATGGCCTATTTACAGCCACATAACTGACAGTGCACTTCAAGTATGAACACAAAGTTCCTTCCAATAATTGGGGTGAGCTGCTGACATCTGTCAGGCTTCCAAAAGCAGCTCATCCATATGGCTGGTGGAATGTGGGCTGTTTGCCTCACTGGCTCGTCAAATGTGAAGTTTGGGGAATGGTGGGAATAAAAACATGGGCCAGGATTTTACATCCGCTCCCACCTGGTGGGATATTTTGGTCCCGCTGAAGTAAACGGCAATTTGAATGACCCACTGCATCTCCTGCTGGGTCACATGCTGTGGTGGAGGCAGAAGATTCACAAGCACGGGCCAGCAGCAGTGGGACTGGGTGGCTCATAGGAGCAAATCTGTTCCTCCGATTCCACATTACTGATAAATATAAATGTATTTAAGGACATGGTTAGGCTAGTTTTTGACCAGATAATGGCGGTTTCTCCAATTCCAGTAGACAAATTTTGTGTCAGGATTATAAAATGGATGCAGGACCTTTACCCACATACTAGCTGCATGCAGGTGCTGATTGGCGGCAGGCCTTTCTACTACTCAATTTATCATTGTTGCACAAATTTTAAACATGCATGTGATGGGGGAGAATTCAATAGCTCGTGAAAATGGGTGGGGGACCGCAATGCTGGTTTGCATAATAGCAGGTAAATGCACTGTTGCACACATCAGCAGAGGGCCTAAGTTCATGCAAGGCTAGCACTGCCTAAAGCCAGTCTACACCTCTAAAGAGTAAATGCATTTTGGCGGCAACAGCTGCTTACAATGTCTGGGAAAGAACATCTGGCTCAAAGGAGAGTGAATATGATGCTAAAAGGGAAAGATTTGCTTCAAAGTTCTCTGAAGCTGCCAAGCTGGAGGAGGGGTGACAGAGATGTCCTCTATCCAAAAGATATCCAGGAGACCCCCCAATAAATTTTGTGAAGGCACTGGGAACAAATGACCACCTTGATCGATATAAGTAAGCAGTCTAGCCGCAAGGATCTGGAGTTACACGTTTGGTTTACACGACTGAGCAAAGTCAGTGAAATCATGCAAAATACTTACAATTGAACCTGAACCACTGGTCACACATATTGTTGGGTTCACCGCATCCACACTATTCAGCTATCAACCATGAATCACACCTCACATCCATAGCATCACCTCACCTTCAAACACTTAGCAATGCTGCATGCCTCACAAACACATTTCATAAGTATTTGGTTAAGGACATCTCTGAGCTGGAGAGGAACTTTAAGTGAATGAAAATCGCTTATTGTCACAAGTAGGCTTCAAATGAAGTTACTGTGAAAAGCCCCTAGTTGCCACATTCCAGCGCCTGTTCGGGGAGACTGATACGGGAATTGAATCCGCGCTGCTGGCCTGCCTGGGTCTGCTTTAAAAGCCAGCGATTTAGTCCACTGTGCTAAACCAGTTCCTGGGGAGAAAAGTATCCAGGATATATGTGTGTTAGGAACAGTTTCCTGGAAAGAATCAACCAGGGAAAAAGCTATTTTAGATCTAGTATTGTGTAATGAGACAGGGTTAATTAGTAATATCCTAGTAAACAATCCACTGGCAAATACAATGGGCAGGATTCTCTATTTGGGAGACTACGTTCTCCCGCTGGAACTGAATTGCACCGAATTTGCACTCATGCTGGCAGTGCAAATCAGGAAGCAATCGCCAATCCTTCGCCATGCAAATTTTTGTTTGGAAGCTAGAGAGCAGTCCAGACAGAGGCAGTGAAAAAAAATCACTACTTTAAAACACACCTGTGCAATACACCTACTGGCTCAGGCACAGGAAACAGCACCTGTCAATTCCTGGGAAAAGAAAACCAGTGAGCAGGATATAAACCCCATCAAGTCTTTGATCTGCAAGCCTTTCATTCATTTCTCTGTGATACTGATTTTACTGGGCTAGATTGACAGCTTCCACACATACCCAGCTGTGAGCATTGTTTCATCCATCTCCTATCACTTTGAAGTAGTCATCTGTGAAACTAATTGCAATGTTTATAAATCCCAATCTATGATTGGCAGCTCTTATGCCATATCAAAGAGAGTTCAGTGCTTTCTGTTTGTTTCACAGCTGACTAGAGACGCTGCTTCCTGTGCCTGAACTAGCAGGTGTATTGCACAGGTGAGTTTTAAAGCAGTGATTTTTTTTTTTCAATGCCTGTATCTGGACTGCTCTCTAGCTTCTGGACAGAGGTTTCTCTTCTGGGGAGTTTTGAGACGGTGGTCTTTCTTTTGGGGGCTTCCAGACAGGGTTTCACTAATGAGGGACTTTGTTGGGATCTATTAAATTAGGGGTTCTCTGGTGGGAGTCTTTTTAATTGCGGGTCATTTTAATCGAGGGTCTCTTTAATTAGGGGTTCTCTGGTGGGGGTCTCTTTAATTAGGGGGTCTCATGTGGGGAAGCTCTGGTGGGGTGGATGCGCATGCCTTGTATTGTGGGGAGAAGGGTAATGTGGCCCTCCGATGAACTTTGAGGGCAACTCCCTTAAACAGTTTGCCCCTTGGCCCACCGCGAGGTCCACCGCGGCATGGCTATTCTTGGGCGGCATTCTCCGACCCCGCCGCCGGGTCGGAGAATCGCTGGGGGCTGGCGTGAATCCCGCCCCCGCCGGTTGCCGAAGTCTCCGGCACCGGATATTCGGCGGGGACGGGAATCGCGCCGCGCCGGTTGGCGGGCCCCCCCGCTCGATTCTCCGGCCCGGATGGGCCGACATCCCGCCGAAAAATTGCCTTTCCCGCCGGCGTAAATTAAATCACCTACCTTACCGGCGGGACAAGGCGGCGTGGGTGGGCTCCGGGGTCCTGGGGGGGGCGCGTGGCGATCTGACACACGGTGGCCTGGCCCGCGATCGGGGCCCACCGATCCGCGGGCGGGCCTGTGCTGTGGGGGCACTCTTTCCCTTCCGCCTCCGCCACGGTCTCCACCATGGCGGAGGTGGAAGAGACTCCCTCCACTGCACATGCGCGGGAAACTGTCAGCGGCCGCTGACTCTCCCGTGCATGCGCCTCCCCGAGATGTCATTTCCGCGCCAGCTGGCGGGGCAACAAGGGCCTTATCCGCCAGCTGGCGGGGCGGAAATTCCTCCGGCGTCGGCCTAGCCACTCAATGTTGGGGCTCGGCCCCCAAAGATGCGGAGCATTCCGCACCTTTGGGGCGGCACGATGCCCGTCTGATGGGCGCCAGTCGGCGGACATCGCGCCGTTTCCGGAGAATTTCGCCCAACGTCCGGACCTGGAGAATCGCGAGGGCCTGGAGAATATGGTGCCTGGTCCGTTAACCGGATGCTAATGGGTCTTAATGACCCATTTGAAACCTCCCGCCTGACGTGGGGCGCAAACCTCGATCCCGATGATCCCGTTTTCTGCCTGGCGCTGGATTTTCCGCCGCATGCTGACGGTAGCGGATTTCCAGGTGTGGCAGAGAATCCAATCCAATGTTTGAAGTTTGAAAATGACACATTCCAGTCACAAACAAGAAACTTAAACTTAAACAAAATCAAATAAATAGGTATGAGGGGAGAGCTGGCTTAGGTCGATTGGGCAAATAAACTAAAATGTGTGGTGGTAAATAAACAGTGGGAAGCATTTAAAGAAATTATTTTAAAAGTTCAACAAAATTACATTGCACTGAAAAACAAAGGCTGGGATTCTCCCCTACCCGGCGGGGCAGGGGGTCCCGGCGGGATGGAGTGGCGAGAACCACTCCGGCGTCGGGCCGCCCCAAAGGTACGGATTTCTCCGCACCTTTAGGGACCAAACACTCACCGTGAGGGGCTAGGCCCGTGACGGAGTGTTTTCCGCTCCATCAGCTGGCGTGGAAGACCTTTGGCGCCACGCCAGCCGGGGCCGAAAGGACTTCGCTGGGCGGCGGAAGTTCACGCATCCGCAGGAGCGTCAGGGGCCGCTGACATCATTGACGCGCATGCGCAAGAGGGGGTGTCTCTTACGCGTCAGCCATCGCGGAGGCTGTGGCCGAGGCGGAGGGTAAAGAGTGCCCCCACGGCACAGGCCCGCCCGCGGATCGGTGGGCCCCGATCGTGGGCCAGGCCACCGTGGGGGCACCCCCCGGGGCCAGATCGCACCGCGTCCCCCCCCCCAGGACCCCGGAGCCCGCCCGCGCCACCTGTCCCGCCAGTAAGGTAGGTGGTTTGATTCATGCTGGCAGGACTGGCATGACAGCAGCAGGACTTCGGCCCATCGCAGGCTGGAGAATCGCCGGGGGGGGGAGGGGCCACCGACCAGCGCGGCGCGATTCCCGGCTCCACCGAATGTTCGGTGCCGGAGAATTCGGCGGCCGGCGGGGGCGGGATTCACGCCCGGCGGGGGTCGGAGAATCCCGCCCAAAAACTTTGCGTGAAATACCCATCAGTGGTTTTCAAAGGAGGTTGGGGATAATATTATATTAAAAGAAGAGGCTTAAATGCTGCAAATAACAGTCAGAAGTCAGAGTATTAAGAATGTTTTAGAAACCAGTAAACAGCCATCAGAAAGTTGATAAAAAGGGAAAAAATAAAGCGAGAGCAAACGAGCCAGGGATATAAAAACAGATTAAAAGAGCTTTTACAAGTGTATCAAAAAGAAGAGAGTAGTCCTCTCGACATCTATCTTGTCAAGCCCCCGAGAATCCTACGGGTGTAATTTAAGTTACACAATTAAGTTTTTCCAATTAAGGGGCAATTTAGCTTGCACATCTTTGGGTTGTGGGGGCGAAACCCACGCAAACACGGAGGAGAATGTGCAAACTTCATACGGACAGTGACCCAGAGCTGGAATTGAACCTGGGACCTTGGCGCCGTGAGACTGCATTGCTACCACTGCGCCACCGTGCTGCCCTCTACGGGTGTAATTTAACCGGTCAAAAACTGTCCGGTTTTCGGCACGATTAGCGGGGTGTTTCTCACCGGCTGCAGTGTTTGCCGTTTTTTTGGCCTTGTGGGGGGGGTTCTCTCAACCGAGGTCACACGTAGAGTCATCTCCTACTGGCGAGCCCAGCACAAAAGGCTCCCTGCAGATCAGGATGCCAGTTTGTCTATCTGCCCCGATCTTTCCCCCCCTTTGACCCACTCCAACGTTGGGGTGGCTCCCAGGAACATCCCCTCACCCCTTCCTCGACCTGGTACGGCCCCTGGGCCCCCTGTCCATGAACACACAGGATCTCTAATGGCCTGGGAGCCCCCTTCCCCCCAGCCCACCACCCCCCCCCTCACCCCCCGCCCTCAGGTGCCATTATGATTGGTCCACGCTTGTGGAAAACGGTACTAAATGGTGCTCTGGTGAGGTCTCCCAGGCATGGCCATTAGTTTCTGGGCACTGGGGGAATCCCGCAAACGCATATTTAAAAGAGCCTAATTGGCATATGCTGATCTGGATCATGCCCAGTGAGGGGGAGATCCAGAATATCACGTTTTGCAAGACTCTGTAAAATCAGACTGAGCGTTTCATGCATTCCAAATCACGCGACATGCCTCTCGCGAGATTCAACGGTTTCATCCCGACACCAAGTCGGGCGCAACAAGGCCATTAAATTGTGTCCTCTATGTCTCAATAAGGTCACCTCCCATTCTTCTAAATTCTAATCGGCACAGGCCCAATCAATTGCTCCTCATAAGAAAATCCCTCCATACCCGGGATCAATTGAGTGAACCTTCTCTGGATTTCTCTTTAATCTCGGGTAATATAGGGAAATGAAGGGTCATTATGACATATTTTGATTATTACTTTGCGGAAAAGAAAGCAAACAATAAAAGACACTTAAGGTGTTTAGTTTAATTATTTAAAGTCAATTGTTAATCTTCTTATAATACAAACACATTAATACATGGAACAGTGATCATAGAATCCCTACCATGCACAAGGTTCATGGCACCGTGGCTGGCTCTGCTGCGCAGCTGGGCAGGAAGAAGAATGGCAGGGCTATAGTGATAGGGGACTCAATCATAAGGGGAATAGACAGGCGGTGCTGCGGACGGAATCGAGACTCCAGGATGGTATGTTGCCTCCCTGGTGTGAGGGTCAAGGATGTCTCGGAGCGGCTGCAGGACATTCTGAGGGGCGGTGGGGGGGGGGGGGGGGGTGAACAGCCAGCTGTCGTGGTGCACATAGGCACCAATGATATAGGTACAAAACGGGAGGAGGTCCTACAAGCTGAATTCAGGGAGTTAGGAGTTAAACTAAAAAGTAGGACCTCAAAGGTAGTAATCTCAGGATTGCTAACAGTGCCACGAGCTAGTCAGAGTAGGAATGTCAGGATAGATAGGATGAATGCATGGCTCGAGAGATGGTGCAAGAGGGAGGGATTCAAATTCCTGGGGCATTAGAACTGGTTCTGGGGGAGGTGGGACCAATGCAAACTGGATGGTCTGCACCTGGGCAGGACTGGAACCGATGTCCTAGGGGGGGTGTTTGCTGGAGCTGTTGGGAAGGGTTTAAACTAATGTGGCAGGGGGATGGGAACCGATGCAGGAAGTTGGAAGGTAGTAAAAGAGGGACAGAAACAAAAGGCAGTAAGGGGGAAAGTGTAAGGCAGAGAAGCCATAGTCAAAAATCAAAAAGGGCGACAGTACAAGGTACAGTGACTGAGGGGAGCTCAGTGAATAGGCCCAGTAATACAAAAAGGAATAAAACGGGAAATAAAAACACGAATGGTAAGGGACGCGGTAGGTTGTTACATGAAGATATGGGTTCAACGACAAGGAAAATTAGGAGAAAAGTTAAGAGGAAATATAACTTAGGCGAGATTACTGATCGAGGTGTTAAGATTCAAAACAGAGGTAAAAAAGCCAACATAAGTGTACTTTACCTGAATGCTCGTAGTATTCGGAATAAGGTAAATGAGTTGGTGGCGCAAATCATTGTGAATGACTATGATTTAGTGGCTATTACTGAAACATGGTTAAAGGATGGTCACAAGTGGGAGTTAAATATCCGAGGGTATCAAACTATTCGGAAGGACAGAGTGGATGGTAAGGGAGGTGGTGTAGCTCTGTTATTTAAGGATGACATCCTGGCAATAGTAAGGGATGACATCGGTGCTATGGAGGATAAGGTTGAATCCATTTGGGTGGAAATCAGGAATAGTAAGGTGAAAAAGTCACTGATAGGAGTAATCTATAGGACACCAAATAGTAACATTATTGTGAGCAGGCAATATACAAAGAAATAACAGATGCATGTAGAAATGGTACAGCAGTTATCATGGGGGATTTTAATCTACATGTCGATTGGTTTAACCAGGTCGGTCAAGGCAGCCTTGAAGAGGAGTTTATAAAATGTACCCGCGATAGTTTCCTAGAACAGTATGTAATGGAACCTACGAGGGAACAAGCAGTCCTAGATCTGGTCCTGTGTAATGAGACAGGATTGATTCATAATCTCATAGTTATGGATCCTCTGGGAAGGAGCGATCACAATATGGTGGAACTTAAAATACAGATGGAGGGTGAGAAGGTAAAATCAAACACTAGTGTTTAGTGCTTAAACAAAGGAGATTACAATGGGATGAGAGAAGAACTAGCTAAGGTAGACTGGGAGCAAAGACTTTATGGTGAAACAGTTGAGGAACAGTGGAGAACCTTCCAAGCGATTTTTCACAGTGCTCAGCAAAGGTATATACCAACAAAAAGGATGGTAGAAAGAGGGAAAATAGATCGTGGATATCTAAGGAAATAAGGGAGAGTATCAAATTGAAGGAAAAAGAGGACTGGGAAATCTTTAGGGGGCAACAGAAAGCTTGTATTAATTGTACTAATTGTACTAATAAAGCTAGAAAGAAGAGTAAAATAGATTATGAGAGTAAACTTGCTCAGAATATAAAAACAGATAGTAAAGGTTTCTACAAATATATAAAACAAAAAAGAGAGACTAAGGTAAATATTGGTCCTTTAGAGGATGAGAAAGGAGATTTAATAATGGGAGATGAGGAAATGGCTAAGTACTGAACAGGTTTTTTGGGTCGGTCTTCACAGTGGAAGACACAAATAACATGCCAGTGACTGATAGAAATGAGGCTATGACAGGTGAGGACCTTGAGAGGATTGTTATCACTAAGGATGTAGTGAGGGGCAAGCTAATGGGGCTAAAGGTAGACAAGTCTCCTGGCCCTGATGGAATGCATCCCAGAGTGCTAAAAGAGATGGCTAGGGAAATTTCAAATGCACTAGTGATAATTTACCAAAATTCACTAGACTCTGGGGTGGGCCCGGCGGATTGGAAATTAGCAAACGTGACACCACTGTTTATAAAAGGAGGTAGGCAGAAAGCGGGTAATTATAGGCCAGTGAGCTTACCTTCCCTACTAGGGAAGATGCTGGAATCTATCATTAAGGAAGAAATAGCGAGGCATCTGGATGGAAAGTGTCCCATTGGACAGACGCAGAATGGGTTCTTAAAGGGCAGGCCGTGTCTAACTAATTTTTTGAGGACATTACCAGTGCGGTAGATAACGGGGAGCCAATGGATGAGGTATATCCGGATTTCCAGAGAGCCTTTGACAAGGTGCCACACAAAAGGTTGCTGCATAAGATAAAGATGCATGGCATTAAGGATAAAGTAGTAGCATGGATAGAGGATTGGTTAATTAATAGAAAGCAAAGAGTGGGGATTAATGGGTGTTTCTCTGGTTGGCAATCAGTAGCTAGTGATGTCCCTCAGGGATCAGTGTTGGGCCCAGAATTGTTCACAATTTATATCGATGGTTTGGAGTTGGGGACCAAGGACAATGTGTCCAGGTTTGCAGACGACACTAGGATGAGTGGTAAAGCAAAAAGTGCAGAGGATACTGGAAGTCTGCAGAGGGATTTGGATAGGTTAAGTGAATGGGCTAGGGTCTGGCAGATGGAATACAATATTGACAAATGTGAGGTTATCCACTTTGGCAGGAATAACAGCAAAAGGGATTATTATGTAAATGGTAAAATATTAAAACATGCTGCTGTGCAGAGAAACCTGGGTGTGCTAGTGCATGAGTCGCAAAAAGTTGGTTTACAGGTGCAACAGGTGATTAAGAAGGCAAATTGAATTTTGTCCTTCATTGCTAGAGGGATGGAGTTTATGACTAGGGAGGTTATGCTGCAATTGTATAAGCTGTTACTGAGGCCCCACCTGGAGTATTGTGTTCAGTTTTGGTCTCCTTACTTGAGAAAGGACATACTGGCACTGGAGGGTGTGCAGAGGAGATTCACGAGGTTAATCCCAGAGCTGAACGGGTTGGATTATGAGGGGAGGTTGAGTAGACTGGGACAGTACTTGTTGGAATTTAGAAGGATGAGGGGGGATCTTATAGAAACATATAAAATTATGAAGGGAATAGATAGGATAGATGCGGGCAGGTTGTTTCCACTGGCGGGTGAAAGCAGAACTAGGGGGCATAGCCTCAAAATAAGGGGAAGTAGATTTAGGACTGAGTTTAGGAGGAACTTCTTCACCCAAAGGGTTGTGAATCTATGGAATTCCTTGCCCAGTGAAGCAGTAGAGGATCCTTCATTAAATGTTTTTAAGATAAAGATAGATAGTTTTTTGAAGAATAAAGGGATTAAGGGTTATGGTGTTCGGGCCGGAAAGTGGAGCTGAGTCCACAAAAGATCAGCCACGATCTCATTGAATGGCGGAGCAGGCTCGAGGGGCCAAATGGCCTACTCCTGCTCCTAGTTCTTATGTTCTTATTCGGCCCATCGAGTCTGCACCAACCATTTTGAATGAGCACTATACCCATTTACACTCCCCCCAACCCCATCCTGGTAACCCCAAGAAACTAATCTGCACATCCCTGGACATTAAGGGGCAATTTAGCATGGCCAATCCTCCTAACCTGCACAACTTTGGATGAAGCTTCAGCGTTTGAGTCTAAAATGTGTGATTATTTCAAACTTGTGGAAAGTACAAGGCATAACAGCCATCTATATCATTACCGGTAGACAAAGGTTCCCTCCACGAACCCATCTAAATTTCTCCTTTCATTGTGGAACCAATTAAATAGGACACCCTCTCCATCAGGGCTCATAGGGAGAAGACAGAGGGCATGGAAAGGGAGAGGTTAGTGGGGGAGATCTTGAGAGTGGACAGGAGATATGTAGAGGCCCCGGAGGAAAGATTACTTGGGGAAAGACGACGGCTCCAGACGGAGTTTGACCTGTTGACCACAGGGAAGGCGGAGGCACAGTGGAGGAAGGCGCAGGGGGCGACCTACGAGTATGGGGGAAAGGCTAGTCGGATGCTGGCACACCAGCTCCGTAAGAGGATGGCAGCGAGGGAAATAGGGGGAGTCAAAGATGGAAGGGGAGCCACGGCTCGGAGTGCGACGAAAATAAGCGAGGGATTTAAGGCCTTCTATGAAGAGCTGTACAGATCTCAGCCCCCAGCGGGGGAAGAGGGGATGAGACGATTCCTAGACCAACTGAGATTCCCATGAGACCATGGAGGCCATGGAGGAGCAAGAGGTGGCTGGTTTGGGGGCACCAATTGGGTTGGAGGAGCTGAGCAAGGGTTTGGGGAGTATGCACGCGGGGAAGGCCCCGGGACCGGATGGGTTCCCGGTGGAGTTCTACAGGAAGTACGTAGACCTGTTGGCCCCGCTATTAGTGAGGACCTTTAATGAGGCAAGAGAAGAGGGGACTCTGCCCCCAACAATGTCGGAGGTGACAATTTCTTTGATCCTAAAGCGGGACAAGGACCCACTGCAATGTGGATCGTACAGGCCGATCTCGCTCCTCAATGTGGATGCTAAGTTGCTGGTAAAAGTGCTGGCCACGAGGATCGAGGACTGTGTCCTGGGGGTGATCCACGAGGACCAGACGGGATTCGTAAAGGGCAGGCAATTAAACACTAATGTGCGGCGGCTCTTAAACGTGATAATGATGCCATCGGAGGAGGGAGAGGCGGAGATAGTGGCAGCTATGGACGCGGAGAAGGCCTTTGACCAAGTAGAGTGGGAGTACCTCTGGGAGGTGCTGCGTAGGTTTGGGTTCGGGGGAGGGTTTATCAGTTGGGTTAAGCTCCTTTACAGAGCCCCGATGGCGAGTGTAGTGACGAACAGGCGGAGGTCGGAGTACTTTCGGCTGTACCGAGGGACGAGGCAGGGGTGCCCCCTGTCACCCCTGTTGTTTGCATTGGCGATCGAACCCTTGGCCATGTAGAATTTCATTGAATCTACAGTGCAGAAGGAGGCCATTCAGCCCATCGAGTCTGCACCGACTCTTGGAAAGAGCACCCTACCGAAGCCCACACCTCCACCCTATCCCCATAACCCCTTAACCCAGTAATCACACCCAACACTAAGGGCAATTTTGGACATTAAGGACAATTTAACATGGCCAATCCACCTAACCTGCACATCTTTGGACTGTGGGAGGAAACCGGAGCACCCGGAGGAAACCCACGCACACAAAGGGGAGGACGTGCAGACTCCGCACAGACAGTGACCCAAGCCAGGAATCGAACCTGGGACCCTGGAGCTGTGAAGCAATTGTGCTATCCACTATGCTACCATGCTGCCCCCACTATGCTACCGTGCTGCCCCCCACTATGCTATTTGAGGGAGTCTAATAAATGGAAGGGGGGTGGTCCGAGGGGGAGAAGAGCATCGGGTGTCACTTTCTGCGGATGACCTGTTGCTGTACGTGGCGGATCCAATGGAGGGGATGGTGGAGGCCATGCAGACTCTAAGGGAGTTTGGGGCGTTTTCGGGCTATAAGCCCAATGTAGGGAAGAGTGAGCTCTTTGTATTACAGGCGGGGGAACAAGAAAGAGGGATAGGGGACCTACCGCTGAGGAGGGTGGAGGGGAGCTTTCGGTATCTGGGGATCCAGATAGCCAGGAGTTGGGGGGCCTTACATAAACTGAAACTGACGAGGTTGGTGGAGCAAATGGAGGAGGACTTCAAAAGATGGGACATGTTACCGCTCTCGCTGGCGGGTAGAGTGCAGTCGGTCAAAATGGTGGTCCTTCCGAGGTTTCTGTTTGTGTTTCAGTGCCTTCCCATCGTGATCACCAAGGCCTTTTTCAAGAGAGTAGGTAGGAGTATAATGGGGTTTGTGTGGGTGAATAGGACCCCGAGGGTAAGGAGAGGGTTCCTGGAAATCAGTAGGGACCAAGGAAGCTGCCAAACCTAGGGAGCTACTACCGGGCAGCAAATGTGGCGATGATCCGCAAGTGGGTGATGGAGGGAGAGGGAGCGGCATGGAAGAGGATTGAGATGGCGTCCTGTAAAGGAACGAGCCTGGCGGCATTGGTGACGGCACCGTTGCCGCTCGCGCCGACAAGGTACACCACGAGCCCAGTGGTGGCGGTAACGCTAAGGATTTGGGGCCAGTGGAGACAGCACAGGGGTGCAATGGGAGCCTCGGTGTGGTCCCCGATCAGGGGTAACCACCGGTTTGTCCCGGGGAAGATGGACGGGGGGTTCCAGAGCTGGCATCGGGCGGGGATTAGAAGAATGGGGGACCTGTTCATTGACGGGACGTTTGCGAGCCTAGGGGCACTGGAGGAGAAGTTCGGGATACCCCCGGGAAATGCCTTTAGATATATGCAGGTGAGGGCGTTTGTGAGGCGACAGGTGAGGGAATTCCCGCTGCTCCCAGCACAAGAAATTCAAGACAGGGTGATCTCGGGTGTATGGGTCGGGGAAGGCAAGGTGTCGGCAATACACCAGGAGATGAAAGAAGAGGGGGAAGTTCTGGTAGAAGAGCTGAAGGGTAAATGGGAGGAGGAGCTGGGGGAGGAGATTGAGGAAGGTCTGTAGGCTGATGCCCTAGGTAGGGTTAATTCCTCGTCTTTGTGTGCCAGGCTCAGCCTGATACAATTTAAGGTGGTTCACAGAGCGCACTTGACGGGGGCGAGGTTGAGTAGGTTTTTTGGGGTAGAGGACAGATGTGGAAGGTGCTCAGGAAGTCCGGCGAACCATGTCCATATGTTTTGGTCATGCCCGGCACTGGAGGGGTTCTGGAGAGGCGTGGCAGGAGCAATATCTCAGGTGGTGAAAGTCCGGGTCAAGCCAAGCTGGGGGCTAGCAATATTTGGAGTAGTGGACGAACCGGGAGTGCAGGAGGCGAAAGAGGCCGGCATTCTGGCCTTTGCGTCCCTAGTAGCCCGGCGAAGGATCTTGCTAATATGGAAGGAGGCGAAGCCCCCCAGCGTGGAGGCCTGGATAAACGACATGGCTGGGTTCATAAAGCTGGAGAGGATTAAGTTTGCCTTGAGAGGGTCTGCGCAGGAGTTCTACAGGCGGTGGCAACCGTTCCTAGACTATCTCGCGGAGCGTTAGAGGAAGGTCGGTCAGCAGCAGCAGCAACCTAGGGGGAGGGGGGGAGGAGTGGGGGGGGGACCTCCTGGGAGGGGGGGGGGAGGGGGGTGGAATGAGGGATTGTCTGGGAGGATGGATAAGCAAGAGATAACATGAAGGGTTGGGGAAACTGGCACGTGGTGGAGAGAGCCAGTGTACAAAGCTATGTAAACATATCATTTTACCATGTATACATCTTGCTCTGTGCGATTTCTTGTTATTTTGTTAGGGGGGGGCACTTATTGTTTGTAAGGGAGAAAAATTGTGTTAAAAGACTTAAATAAATATATTTTTAAAAAATAAATAAATAGGACACCGCCGGTTGCCAAATTCTCCACCACCGGATATTCGGCGGGGGCGGGAATCGCGCCGCGCTGGTTGACGGGCCCACCCCGCGATTCTCCGGCCCGGATGGGCCGAAGTCCCGCCGCTAAAATGCCTGTCCTGCCGGCGTAGATTAAACCACCTACCTCACCGGCGGGACAAGGCGGCGCGGGCAGGCTCCGGGGTCCTGGGGGGGGCGCGGGGCGATCTGGCCCCGGGGGTGCCCCCACAGTGGCCTGGCCCGCGATCGGGGCCCACCGATCTGCGGGCGGGCCTGTGCCATGGGGGCACTCTTTCCCTTCCGCCTTCGCCACGGTCTCCACCATGGCGGAGGCGGAAGAGACTACCTCCACTGCGCATGCGCGGGAATGCCGTCAGCAGCCGCTGACGCTCCCGCGCATGCGCCGCCCGGAGATGTCATTTCCGCGCCAGCTGGCGGGGCACCAAAGGACTTTTCCGCCAGCTGGCAGGGTGGAAATTCGTCCGGCGCGGGCCTAGCCCCTTCAGGTTGGGGCTCGGCCCCCAAAGATGCAGAGCATTCCGCACCTTTGGGGCGGCGCGATGCCCGACTGATTTGCGCCGTTTTGGGCGCCAGTCGGCGGACATCGCGCCATTTCCGGAGAATTTCGCCCCACATGTTGATAAAATAAAAGGGAAGGGACGGGATTCTCCAATAATGGGGCTATGCCCCACATAAGATAGTCCTGAATGATTCTCCTACCTGCAGGGGGCTAGCAGGGCCCCATAGTGCTTCTTGCAACTCTGGCTGTGGATACGGGGCCCGGCACCTCCAGTCCGGTGTCCGCGCATGCACACGGCCGTGGCCTGCGGCGGCATCAGAAATGTAGCCCCCTGTCCCAAGATCGCGCACGCCCGCGGGTCCATGACACCTGATCGCCCCCTGGCCATCCATGAGGCACCCCCCGGTGATCAATCCCCCTCACCCACCAGGGGGGCCGCGGACTGTGTCCGCAGCCACCACCGGCTGTTCCCGACAGCCGATAGGTGGTTGGAGCCACGCCGTCCGGAACTTGGCCAGTTTTCCTCAGAGAATCGCCGTCAACGGCCCCCTACCTGCGCCACGTAGTTCGCGCGCGAGAGACTCCCAAGCAATTCTCCGGGGATCGGAGAATCGCGTGAGCGCCGTCGGACCGAATTTCGGCGTAAACGTCCATCCTCCGCCCCCGCGCCGATCGCGATTTCGGCGCGGAGGCTTGGAGAATCCAGCCCCTTATGTTGAGTAAGTGAAACACTGTGGGAAAACATTGGCCAAACATTTGAGAAGCCAGTTTGCAAATCACAGCAGCAGCACCATATATGCAAACAACATCCTTATGCAAAACAGCATTGGTCACATTTGGGATATAACTTGATCATTTCTCTGTCAAATTAAAGGAGCTAAATTCTGTTCTAATTTGCATTAACACATATGATGCATTGCATATATTTGTGTAGCAAAACATATTGCACCTGCATTGGAGTATCCTCTTCGTACCCTTTTGCCCTTGACGATGTACTGAAGAAAGATATATCTGCACAATTAGTTCACAAGCAAGTTTAGCTTTTTTGGGCACTAAGAGTCCTATCCTGTTCAGTAGTTTTCTGGTTATGAAACTGGATGAGCAGCCTCGAGATTGTGTGCTCAGGTCCCATTGTGGAAGGTTCTTCGTCAGTTCTCTGCCTGAAAGCAGGTTCGACATACAACACCACGATCTCCAACACCAGTAGATCAAGGAGCCAGGTCCCAAATCCACAACAGCTACACCGGGGATCGAAGCCCATATTGTCAGCATCAATCTGACACACATCAGCTCTCTAGCCAACTCCCGAGGACTCTGAGTTACTGCAGCAACATGTACTTTTGCATGCATATTAAAGTCTCGAGCTATGAATAGTGATGGTAGACAATCCAATTTCCTTTCCATCACCTGGCTAACCAGGAATCTCTCTCGCTTCTAACAGCTGCATTGGCATACATTTACAAGTTGATACTTAACGTGTTTGGTTACTATGAATATATCCTCCTTGGCTGTCAAGTCCCCGAGTGGGACTGGAACCCAGAGCTTCTGACTCAGAGGCCAGGATGCTATCCACTGGACCAAGAGACCTCCTGCAATGAATGGTTATAAATCTGAATTCAAACATTTTGGTAAATTGCCTGCTAGGACTCGACATTTGCTAGATTGTCATAAAAAGTCTACTGGGTCAGTCGTGTATAAAAGGGAAATAGCTAGCACCGCTAGGTTTGTCTTCAGTGAGTTCCCAGCCCTGCATTACGTGACTCACTCTTAATATTCTTAGGACACCCAGAGCTGGGTAATAAATTGTGCCACATTCCAAGTACAAATAACCATTGGTGATCATGTCCTTCAAACTAAATGTTAAACAGGGGGTTCTATCTTCGCAGATCCCTTGGTACTATTAAAAGAAAAGTAGAGGGGGCTCTCATATTTTGGCCAACATTACTTTCCAAATCAACACCTCAAGAAAATGATTATTCATCTCATGACTTTCCCATACTGAACCTGAATTTCCCAAACCAATGAGCATCAACATAATTAATAAAATTAATACACCTACAAATCTCTAGGAATGTTTCTGTAATGATAATTCTGGTGTGCCTCTACGTTCAATAACTGTAAATATATCTACCTTTGTTATTGGCATTATGGTAGGCATGTATACTGTATTTAAGAGACTTCAGAGGCATTACAATGGTTGCTATTCAGTTGCAATTTGTGTCAACGCAGTTAAGCTCAATGTCAGCTAAGCTTGCACATGTTTGACTTGCTGCCATGGATTGTTTGTTCAAATCTTAAATTGCACAAACCAAGGTTTTTCTCATTCTTTCACAGGATGTAGATTGCTGGCTAGGCCAGCATGTATTGCCCAACCCAACTGCCCTTGAGAAGGTGATGATGATGAGCTGCCATTTTGAACCACAGTCCATGTAGAATGGTTACACTCACAGTGATAATAGTGGTGGAATGGGGGGAGTTCCAGGGCTTTCACAGAATGACAGTGAAGGAACGGTGATATAGTTCCATGTCAGGATGGTGTGTGGCTTGGAGGGGAACCTGCAGGTGGCGGAGTTCCCTTGCATCTGCTGCTCTTGTCCTTTTAGATGGTAGGGATTGTGAGTTTTAAAGGGGCTGTCAAAGAAGCCTTGGTGAGTTGCTGCAGTGCATCTTGTAGGTGGTACAGCCTGCTGCCACTGCGCATCAGCGGTGGAGGGAGAGGATGTTTAAGGTGATGAATGGGGTGCAATCAACCAGGCTGCTTTGCCCTGGCTGGTGTGGAGTTTCTTGAGTATTGCTGTAGCTGCACAATCCAGGCAAGTGGAGAATATTCCATCACACTCTTTCACTTTGGGGAGTCAGGTGGTAAGTTGCTCACCACAGAATTCCCAGCCTTTGATTGCACTTGTAGCCACAGTATTTATTAGCTGGTCCAGTTCCGTTCCTGGTCAATAGTAACCCCTAACATTTTGACAGTAGGGGTTTCAGCAATGCTAATGCCATTGACTGTCAAGGGAGATGGTTAGATTCTCTCTCATTAGAGATGATCATCACCTGGCACTTGTGTGACACATATGTTACTTGCCACTTATCAGCCCAAGGCTGAATGCTGTCCAGGTTTGAATGTTGTCCAGATCCTGAATGTTGTCCAGGTCCTGAATGTTGTCCAGGTCCTGCTGCATTTGGACATGGAATGTTTCAGTATCAGAAGAGTAATGAATGCTACAGAAAGTTGTGCATTCATCAGCGAACATCCTTTCTTCTAACATTCTGAAGGATGGAAAATATTCAATGAAGCAGCTGAAGATGGAACTCCTACGGCGATGTCCTTGGACTGAAATGATTGACCTCCAACAACCACAACCATCTTCCTTTGTGCTCGTTATGACGTCAACCAGAACAAACAAAGAGAACAAAGAACAAAGAAATGTACAGCACAGGAACAGGCCCTTCGGCCTACCAAGCCCGCGCCGGCCAAGCTGCCCGACTAAACTACAATCTTCTACACTTCCTGGGTCCGTATCCCTCTATTCCCATCCTATTCATGTATTTGTCAAGATGCCCCTTAAGTGTCACTATCGTCCCTGCTTCCACCACCTCCTCCGGTAGCGAGTTACAGGCACCCACTACCCTCTGCGTAAAAAACTTGCCTCGTACATCTACTCTAAACCTTGCCCCTCTCACCTTAAACCCATGCCCCCGAGTAATTGACCCCTCTACCCCGGGGAAAAGCCTCTGACTATCCACTCTGTCTATGCCCCTCATAGTTTTATAGACCTCTATCAGGTTGCCCCTCAACCTCCTTCGTTCCAGTGAGAACAAACCAAGTTTATTCAACCGCTCCTCATAGCTAATGCCCTCCATAACAGGCAACATTCTGGGAAATCTCTTCTGCACCCTCTCTAAAGCCTCCACATCCTTCTGGTAGTGTGGCGACCAGAATTGAACACTATACTCCAAGTGTGGCCGAACTAAGGTTCTAAACAGCTGCAACATGACTTGCCAATTCTTATACTCAATGTCCCGGCCAATGAAGGCAAGCATGCCGTATGCCTTCTTGACTACCTTCTCCACCTGTGTTGCCCCTCTCAGTGACCTGTGGACCTGTACTCCTAGATCTCTTTGACTTTCAATACTCTTGAGGGTTCTACCATTCACTGTATATTCCCTACCTGCATTAGACCTTCCAAAATGCATTACCTCACATTTGTCCGGATTAAACTCCATCTGCCATCTCTCCGCCCAAGTCTCCAAACAATCTAAATCCTGCTGTATCCTCTGACAGTCCTCATCGCTATCCGCAATTCCACCAACCTTTGTGTCGTCTGCAAACTTACTAATCAGACCAGTTACATTTTCCTCCAAATCATTTATATATACTACAAACAGCAAAGGTCCCAGCACTGATCCCTGTGGAACATCACTGGTCACAGCCCTCCAATTAGAAAAGCATCCTTCCATTGCTACTCTCTGCCTTCTATGACCTAGCCAGTTCTGTATCCACCTTGCCAGCTCATCCCTGATCCCGTGTGACTTCACCTTTTGTACTAGTCTACCATGAGGGACCTTGTCAAAGGCCTTACTGAAGTCCATATAGACAACATCCACTGCCCTACCTGCATCAATCATCTTAGTGACCTCCTCGAAAAACTCTATCAAGTTAGTGAGACACGACCTCCCCTTCACAAAACCATGCTGCCTCTCACTAATACGTCCATTTGCTTCCAAATGGGAGTAGATCGTGTCTCGAAGAATTCTCTCCAGTAATTTCCCTACCACTGAAGTAAGGCTCACCGGCCTGTAGTTCCCTGGATTATCCTTTCTACCCTTCTTAAACAGCGAACAACATTGGCTATTCTCCAGTCCTCCGGGACATCACCTGAAGACATTGAGGATCCAAAGATTTCTGTCAAGGCCTCAGCAATTTCCTCTCCAGCCTCCTTCAGTATTCTGGGGTAGATCCCATCAGGCCCTGGGGACTTATCTACCTTAATATTTTTTAAGACGCCCAACACCTCGTCTTTTTGGATCTCAATGTGACCCAGGCTATCTACACACCCTTCTCCAGACTCAACGTCTACCAATTCCTTCTCTTTGGTGAATACTGATGCAAAGTATTCATTTAGTACCTCACCCATTTCCTCTGGCTCCACACATAGATTCCCTTGCCTATCCTTCAGTGGGCCAACCCTTTCCCTGGCTACCCTCTTGCTTTTTGTGTACGTGCAAAAAGCCTTGGGATTTTCCTTAACCCTATTTGCCAATGACTTTTCGTGACCCCTTCTAGCCCTCCTGACTCCTTGCTTAAGTTCCTTCCTACTTTCCTTATATTCCACACAGGCCTCGTCTGTTCCCAGCCTTTTAGCCCTGACAAATGCCTCCTTTTTCTTTTTGACGAGGCCTACAATATCTCTTGTCATCCAAGGTTCCCGAAAATTACCGTATTTATCCTTCTTCCTCACAGGAACATGCCGGTCCTGAATTCCTTTCAACTGACACTTGAAAGCCTCCCACATGTCAGATGTTGATTTGCCCTCAAACATCCGCCCCCAATCTATGTTCTTCAGTTCCCGCCTAATATTGTTATAATTAGCCTTCCCCCAATTTAGCACATTCATCCTAGGACCACTCTTATCCTTGTCCACCAGCACTTTAAAACTTACTGAATTGTGGTCACTGTTCCCAAAATGCTCCCCTACTGAAACATCTACCACCTGGCCGGGCTCATTCCCCAATACCAGGTCCAATACCAGGTTCCCTAGTTGGACTGTCTACATATTGTTTTAAGAAGCCCTCCTGGATGCTCCTTACAAACTCCGCCCCGTCTAAGCCCCTGGCACTAAGTGAGTCCCAGTCAATATTGGGGAAGTTGAAGTCTCCCATCACCACAACCCTATTGTTTTTACTCTTTTCCAAAATCTGTCCACCTATCTGCTCCTCTATTTCCCGCTGGCTGTTGGGAGGCCTGTAGTAAACCCGCAACATTGTGACTGCACCCTTCTTATTCCTGATCTCTACCCATATAGCCTCACTGCCGTCTGAGGTGTCCTCCCGTAGTACAGCTGTGATATTCTCCCTAACCAGTAGAGCAACTCCGCCACCCCTTTTACATCCCCCCCTATCCCGCCTGAAACATCTAAATCCTGGAACGTTTAGCTGCCAATCCTACCCTTCCCTCAACCAGGTCTCTGTAATGGCAACAACATCATAGTTCCGAGTACTAATCCAAGCTCTAAGTTCATCTGCCTTACCCGTAATACTTTGTGCATTAAAACATATGCACTTCAGGCCACCAGACCAGCTGTGTTCAGCAACTTCTCCCTGTCTGCTCTGCCTCAGAGCCCCACTGTCCCTATTCCCTAGTTCTCCCTCAATGCTCTCACCTTCTGACCTATTGCTCCCGTGCCCACCCCCCTGCCATACTAGTTTAAACCCTCCCGTGTGACACTAGCAAACCTCGCGGCCAGGATATGTATGCCTCTCCAGTTTAAATGCAATCCGTCCTTCTTATATAGGTCACACCTGCCCCGGAAGAGCTCCCAGTGGTCCAGATAACGGAAACCCTCCCTCCTACACCAGCTGTTTAGCCACGTGTTTAGCTGCTCTATCTTCCTATTTCTAGCCTCACTGTCACGTGGCATAGGGAGTAATCCCGAGATTGCAACCCTAGAGGTCCTGTCTTTTAACTTTCTGCCTAGCTCCCTGAACTCCTGCTGCAGGACCTCATGCCCCTTCCTGCCTATGTCGTTAGTACCAATATGTACAATGACCTCTGCCTGTTTGCCCTCCCCCTTCAGGATGCCCTCTACCCGTTCGGAGACATCCTGGACCCTGGCACCAGGGAGGCAACATACCATCCTGGAGTCTCTTTCACGTCCACAGAAGCGCCTATCTGTGCCCCTGACTATAGAATCCCCTATTACTATTGCTCTTCTGCGCTTTGATCCTCCCTTCTGAACATCAGAGCCAGCCGTGGTGCCACTGCTCTGGCTGCTGCTGTTTTCCCCTGATAGGCTATCCCCCCCAACAGTATCCAAAGGGGTATACCTGTTCGAGAGGGGGACAACCACAGGGGATTCCTGCACTGACTGCCTGCCCTCTCTGGTGGTCACCCATTTCTCTGCCTGCACCTTGGGTGTGACCACATTTATATAACTGCGATCTATGATGCTTTCCGCCACCTGCATGCTCCTAAGTGCATCCAATTGCTGCTCCTACCGAACCATGCGGTCTGTGAGGAGCTCCAGTTGGGTGCACTTTCTGCAGATGAAGCCATCCGGGACGCTGGAAGCCTCCCGGACCTGCCACATCTCACAGTCAGAGCACTGCACCCCTCTAACTGACATTGTGTCAATTAATTAAAATTAAAAGTGTTTTTTTTTATGTATATATATATTTTTTTAATTTTTAAGTTACTGTTAACTATCTGTTTCCTAGCACTAGATTTCTAATATAAATTCGAAAGCTAAATATAGTACTCTCCGATCTCTGGCTTAGATACCCCTCTAAATTATAATTAAGTAATTGTGTTTAATTAGTTACCAATGCTTAATTTTTTAAATTTAGTGTAGATTCCCAACCAGCCACTCAGGTCACAGCTTTTCTGTGATGTCACTTCAGTTTCCCCCCGACACACAATTTGAAAAAGGTATAAAAGTAAAAATGAGTAAAAATCATTCAGCTTTCCCTCTTATTCCTATTGACTTCAGTTTTGCTAGGTCTCGTTGATGTCACTCTCAAGCAAATGCTGACTCGATGCCAAGGGCAGTCACTCTCACCTCACCAGTTGAGGTTATTCCAGATAAAGACCTTTCTGATGCTTGTTGTACATGGGGGAATGAATAGGTCATCAAAGCCACTAATTACCACCCGGGTGCTTGTTCTCTTACGTTGAAATAATCCCTTTAAATTACCCAAAGGCTTTTTTTTTATGGTTTGCCTGCCATGCGTGTGAAATGCAGTTTAAGTTTTAAAGTCAATCACATGCAATTAAGTACAGCTATGGAACTGAATACTCAGAAAAGACAACACAAGTGAAGCAAATTTAAATCATCCCCAGACTCTTGACCATGGATATTTCCAGATGATTTATTCATAAAAATCTGTGCCATAAACCATATAATAATTGAAGTCATAAAAGATGCGAAGAAAAAGCTGTGGGCTGAATTTTCCAGATCCATAGCAGACTGGCTGGGAGGCGGGAGGACTGGCAATGTGGTGGGGGGAAATGTCTTCCCATCATTCACATATTTCCAGCAAGAACAAAGAAAAATACAGCACAGGAACAGGTCCTTCAGCTCTCCAAGCCTGCGCCAACCATGCTGCCCGTCTGACCTAAACCCTTCTACACTTCTGGGGTCGGGATCCCTCTATTCCCATCCTATTCAGGTATTTGTCAAGACACCCCTTAAATGTCACTACTACCATACCTGCTTCCACCACCTCCTCCGGCAGTGAGTTCCAGGCACCCACTACTCTCTGTGTAAAAAGCATCCCTCGCGCATCTCCTCAAAACTTTGCCCTTGCACGTTAAACCTATATCCCCCAGTAATTGACTCTTTCACCCTGGGAAAAAGCTTCTGACTATCTATTCTGTTCATGCCCTTCATAATTTTGTAAACTTCTATCAGGTCACCCCTCAATCTATGTCATTCCAGTGAGAACAAACCGAGTTTGTGCAATCTCTCCTCATAGCTAATGCCTTCCATACTAGGCAACATCCAGGTTCTCCCCATGACTGCGTGGGTTTCCTCCCGGTGCTCCGGTTTCCTCCCACAGTCCAAAGGTGTGCAGGTTAGGTGAATTGGCCATGATAAATTGCCCTTAGTGTCCAAAAAGGTTGGGTGGGGTTACTGGGTTGTGGGGATAGGGTGGAGGCGCAAGCTTAAGTGGGGTGCTCTTTCCAAGGGCCAGTGCAGACTCGCTGGGCCGAATGGCCTCCTTCTGCACTGTAGATTCTATGAAACCTCTTCTGTACCCTCTCCAAAGCCTCCACATCCTTCTGGTAGTGTGGTGGCCAGAATTGAAAACTGTATTCCAAGTGTGGCCTAACTAAGGTACTATACAATTGCAGCATCACTTGCCAATTTTTATACTCAATGCCCCGGCCAATAACTTTTTCTTTTTAAATTTAGATTACCCAATTATTTTTTCCAATTGAAGGGCAATTTAGCGCGGCCAATCCACCTACTCTGCACATTTTTTGGTTGTGGGGGTGAAACCCACGCTGGCACGGGGAGAATGTGCAAACTCCACACGGACAGAAACCCAGAGCCGGGATCGTACCTGGGACCTCAGCGCCGTGAGGCTGCTGTGCTAACCACTAGGCCACCGTGCTGCCCATTCCCGGCCAATAATAATAGCTTATTGTCACAGGCTAGCATGCCATATGCCTTCTTTACTACCTGCTCCACCTGCGTTGCCACTTTCAGTGACGCAAGGACCTGTACACCCAGGTCCCTCTGCCTATCAATACACTTAAGGATTCTACCATTTACTATATATTTTCCACCTGTATTAGACCTTTTAAAATTCATTACCTCACATTTGTCCGGATTAAACTCCACCTGCCATCTCTCCCCCCAAGTCTCCAACCGATCTATATCCTGCTGTACCTTTGACTGTCCTCATCGCTATCCGCAATTCCACCAAACTTTGTGTCGTCCGCAAAACTTAATATTCAGACAAGTTACATTTTCCTCCAAATCATTTATATATACTACAAACAGCAAAAGTCCCATCACTGATCCCTGCGGAACACCACTAGTCACAGCCCTCCATTTAGAAAAGCACCATTCCACTGCTACCCTCTGTCTTCTAAGACCAAGCCAGTTCTGTATCCATCTTGTCAGCTCACCTCTGATACCTTGTGACTTCACCTTCTGTACCAGCCTGCCACGTCGACCCTGACGCAGGAGGCGATGGGCCAGTAAATTTTGCGATAGGCCTCTCGCGAGATTTACCCGGCTCATTCGGCCTCCCAATATCTAACGGGATCTCGCGAGACATGATGATCTGGATCCTGCCTACAATGGGCAGGACCTAAACTTGCATATTAAAGTGTGCAGTAAGGAGATTCGGTTTAGATTGGGATGAGAGCAGATGCCGGGGTGGAGGTTTGACTCGGGGTTGCTGGCGAATGGAGGTTTATGTGATTAAGGTGCGGGAGGCGATTAAGGAGTATGTGGAGTTGAATCAGAATGGAGAGGTGTCGGTGGCCATTTTGTGGGAGGCACTGAAGGCAGTGGTCCGGGGGGTAATTATTTTGTTTAAGGCCCGTGTGGATAGGGAAAGGAGGGAGGAACATGATCGTCTAGTGAGCGAGATAGTGGAGATGGACAGGGAATATTCGAGGCTGCCCATCGTGGAGGGATTGGCGAGGAGGAAAAGGTTGCAGGGGCAGTTTGACAGGCTGACAACATGGAGGGTGGTCAGGCAACTGCGTCGGACAAGGGGGGTGCAATATGAGTATGGGGAGAAGGCGCGCTGCATGCTGGCGCACCAGCTGCGGAGGCAGGCTGCGTCCAGGGAAATATTGGAGATACGGACTGGGGCTGGGGATGTGGTGTCAGAGCCAGGGAAGAAAAATGAGGCATTTAGAGAGTACTACCAGGGACTTTATGGGGCAGACCCAGGAGGATAGGAGGGGGACATGGGGCGGTTTCTGGACAAGCTGGAATTTCCCCAGGTGGAGGAAACAAAGAGGCAGACGTAGAAGGAGCCCCTGGGGCTGAGGGAGGTGCTAGATAGTATCAGGGGTACGAAGTCAGGGAAGGCCCCTGGGCCAGATAGGTACCCTGTGGAATTCTATAAGGAATTTGCAATGGACTTGACACCACATCTATTGGGGGCATTTAATGAAGCACTGGAGAAGGGGGAGTTGCCGGAGACGATGACACACTAATTCCGAAAAAGGGGAAGGACCTGGTGAAATGTGGGTCGTATAGGCCCATATCACCATTGAACACGGATGTGAAAGTGTTGGCTAAGTTGTTGGTGGGGAGGATGGAGGAGTGTGTCCCCGGGGTGGTGCCAGAAGATCAAACCATTTGTGAAGGGCAGGCAGCTCGCGAATAATATAAGACGGCTGTTGAATGTGGTGATGAATCCATCGGGGGCTCTGGTACCGGAGGTGGTGGGGTCCATGGACGCAGAGAAGGCATTTGATCGGGTGGAGTGGCAGTACTTGTTTGAGGTTTTGGGAAGGTCTGGGTTTGGGCCGAGATTTGTGGCATGAGTACGGTTGCTTTATGTGGCAATATATAGGGTGAGGACGAATGATATGAGCTCACAAAGCTTTGACTTACACAGCTGGCACCGCTGCTGTTTGCGCTGGCCATAGAGCCATTGGCGATGGCTCTTAGGGGATCGGCAGAATGGCAGGGGATTATGAGGGGACAGACGGAGCATCGGGTGTCGCTCTATGCTGATAACCTCTTGCTGTATGTTTCAAATCCGCTGGAGCGTACGGGAAGGATTATGGGCCTTCTGGGGAGGTTTTGAGGGTTCTCAGGGTACAAGCTGAATGTAGGGAAAAGCGAGGTATTCCTGGTGAATGAGCTGGCACAGCGGGCTAATTTAGGGGGGATGCCATTTACGATAGCGAGGGATAGGTTTAGGTATTTGGGAATTCAGGTAGCGAGGGAATGGACGGGGCTCTATAAGTGGAACTTAGCAAAGCTGGTGGAGGAGGCTAGGGAGGATCTTAAGAGGTGGGATACACTGCACTTAACACTGGCAGGGAGGGTCCAAGTGGTGAAAATGAATATTCTGCCGAGGTTCTTGTTTATCTTTCAAGCTATCCCGATCTTTTTAACCAAAGACTTTTTCGGAAAGTGGACAGGATCCTTTCTGACTTTGTATGGGCGGGGAAGGTGCCGAGGGTGGGGAGGACTCAGCTACAGAGGCAGAGGCAGCAGGGGGGGTGTTGACATTGCCGAACTTGCTTCATTATTATTGTGCGGCGAATGTGGACAAGGTGCAGCGGTGGTGGGAAGGAGAAGGGGTAGAGTGGGTTAGGATGGAGGATGAATCATGTAAGGGGTCTAGTTTGAGGGCTATGGTGACGGCAGCATTGTCAATGGCTCCGAGTAGGTATTCAAGGAGCCCGGTAGTGCAGTCCATAGTGAAGATATGGAATCAGCTGAGGAGGCATTTTAGGGTGGAAGGGATGTCGGTGAGTTTGAGCCGGGGGGGGTGGGGGGTTGGATAGTGCATCCAGGAGGTGGAGGGAAGTGGGGCTGGTGAAGGTGAGAGATCTATATTTGGAGGAAGGGTTTGCCAGTCTGGAGGAGCTAAAAGAGAGGGTAGAGCCGCCGAGGGAGAGAGAGTTCAAGTACCTGTTGGTTAGGGACTTTGCGCGAAAGGTCTGGAGGGGATTCCCTCGGTTGTTGGAATACACCCTGCTGGAGCTACTGCTGCTCCCGGATGTGGAAGGGGAGAACATAAGAACATAAGAACTAGGAACAGGAGTAGGCCATCTGGCCCCTCGAGCCTGCTCCGCCATTTAATGAGATCATGGCTGATCTTTGTGGACTCAGCTCCACTCTCTGGCCCGTACACCATATCCCCGAATCCCTTTATTCTTTAGAAAGGTATCTATCTTTTTCTTAAAAACGTTTAAAGAAGGAGCCTCAACTGTTTCACTGGGCAAGGAATTCCAGAGATTCACAACCCTTTGGGTGAAGAAGTTCCTCCTAAACTCGGTCCTAAATCTACTTCCCCTTATTTTGAGGCTATGCCCCCTAGTTCTGCTTTCCCCGACCAGTGGAAACAACCTGTCCGCATCTATCCTATCTATTCCCTTCATAATTTTATATGTTTCAATGAGATCCCCCCGCATCCTTCTAAACTCCAGTGAGTACAGTCCCAGTCTACTCAACCTCTCGTCATAATCTAATGCCCTCAACTCTGGGATCAACCTAGTGAATCTCCTCTGCACTCCCTCCAGTGCCAATATGTCCTTTCTCAGGTAAGGAGACCAAAACTGAACACAATACTCCAGATGTGGCCTCACCAACACCTTATACAATTGCAGCATAACCTCCCTAGTCTTGAACTCCGTCCTTCTAGCAATAAAAGACAAAACTCGATTTGCCTTTTTAATCACCTGTTGCACCTGCACACCAACTTTTTGCGACTCGTGCATCAGCACACCCAGGTCCCTCTGCACAGCAGCATGTTTTAACATCTTACCGTTTAAATAATGATCCATTCTGCTGTTATTCCTCACAAAATGGATAGCCTCACACTTGGCAACATTGAATTCCATCTGCCAGACCCTATCCCATTCACCTAACCTATCCAAATCCTTCTGCAGACCTCCGGTATCCTCTGCACTTTTTGCTTTACCACTCATCTTAGTGTCGTCTGCAAACTTTGCCACATTGCACTTGGTCCCCAACTCCAAATCATCTATGTAAATTGTGAACAACTGCGGGCCCAACACTGATCCTTGAGGGACCCCACTAGTTACAGGTTGCCAACCAGAGAAACACCCATTTACCCCACTCTCTGCATTCTGTTAGTTAACCAATCCTCTACCCATGCTACCACTTTACCCTCAATGCCATGCATCTTTAGTTTATGCAGCAACCTTTTGTGTGGCACCTTGTCAAAAGCTTTCTGGAAATCCAGATATACCACATTCATTGGCTCCCTGTTATCTACTGCACTGGTAACGTCCTCAAAAAATTCTACCAAATTAGTCAGACACGACCTACCCTTTATGAACCCATGCTGCGTCTGCCCAATGGGACAATTTCCCTCCAGGTGCCCCGCTATTTCCTCCTTAATGATAGCTTCCAGCATTTTCCCTACGACCGAAGTTAAGTTTACCGGCCTATAATTACCCACTTTCTGCCGACCTCCTTTTTTAAACAGTGAGGGAAGAATTGGGGATATTTACAAGTGGCTGGGGGAGCAGGGAGGTGAGGGAGGAGCAGGGAGGGTGGTGAAGATCAAGGAGAAATGAGAAGCGGAGTTGGGAAGGGAGATCAATTGGGGAGCATGGAGTGAGGCACTGCGTAGGGTAAACGGGACCTGCTCATGTATAAGGAAAGGATGAGCCTGATACAGTTTAAGATGATGCACAGGGTGCATATGACTCAGGTGAGAATGAGTGGGTTCTTTCAGGGGGTAGCAGATGAGTGTGAGAGATGTGGGCGGGGGCCAGCAAATCACGCTCACATGTTTTGGGGTTGCGAAAAATTGGAAGATTCTGGGCGGGAGTGTTTGCGCTCTTAGCCAGGATAGTGGAGTAGGAGGTGGACCCGGACCCTTTGGTGATGGTATTTGGGGTTTCAGAGAAGCCGGAGCTCAAGAAGAGGAGGAAGGCCGATGTCGTGGCCTTCACGTGATTGCACACAGCGAATTTTGCTGGAGTGGTGGTAGGCATTGCCACCGGGGGTAGAGGCTTGGTTGGGTGACCTGCACGACTTCCTGTGTTTAGAGAAGATAAAGTATGAGTTAAGGGACTCTTCAGAGGGGTTTCAGGAAAGGTGGCGGATGTTTGCGACCGTGTTTGAGGTGCTGCTCATTGCGGGGGAGGAGGGGTGAAAAAGGGGAAAAATCTGTACAGACTGTATAATTGATTGTTGGGAAGCATGTTTCCCGGGGTGTTTGTTCACTGTAACCTGTTTTAATACATGTTTGTAATAAAATACATTTAAATAAATAAATAAAGTGTGCAGTAAGGCTCACTTTAATATGCACTCACCAGAGTTACCCAAGGCGCGGGATCTATCCCTGCGCCTCCGAGACCTCCAGCAAGCACTGGTCTCCACAAACATGGAACAGGTGTGTTGGCACATGGGAGGGGAGCACGGGGCGCCCCTGATGTCACCTAGGTAACCTGGCAGTGCCACATGGGTGTCACCCAGCAATCCACTGGCAGGCTGCCAGGATTTTCCTGACATGGGCAAATGCCTCTAGTAGCTGGAAGTGGCCTTTATTTGGTTCATTAAGTGGCTCAGTGATGGATGAACTGTCAAGGTTTCTGCTGCTGGAAATATGCCATCGGTGGGAAGATGTTGGACACCCCTTTCCCCTACCATTTTGGGCATGGGGGGGGGGGATTCGGAGGCCGGGGTGGGGTGTCTAGAGATCGGGGCGCCACCGATCTCTTCCTGCACTGGCGAGCGACACTCATTAGTGCAGCATATCGAAATGAGTGCAGCCTCGGCAGGGCGGTCCTCATGGAGGCCACAGAATGAAACAGAATCCTAGGACTCATTCTGCTAAAAGCGCTCGACACGGGACTCATTTCTGTTAAATTACATCCCACATGTTCTTCAAGGGTGCCTCAGTACACAACAGAAATGTCTTAATAGTATCAGAACTCATGACATTCTTGTGAGTGTTAGGATCCCAGCCAATATTATAATTGGATTCCAGAATTGAACCTGGCTTGATAGGTCATCATTTATTTTAATATTTCTGTTAAACTGGATGGGATTTACTGAAACAGATTCACTGCATAAGATTATACTGTATGAGAAGAGAGTGATGATTGGTTGGCAAGTGGACTCTGATTTGTAGAGGCATTGCCATGGAAATTCCACCCATTAATGGTGACTGACAGTTAACTGCCTGGCAATTTTTGAAATTTAAACCAGGCATGATCATGTTTGGCCAAGGTATTGCCCTGGGGGATGGCTGCCATTTATTTTGTTCAGCTGACCAGGCGCATTGTCTGTATTTATATTCTTTCTGTCTGCAAAGAATGGGGCTCTGTTGATTAATATATGCAGCTGCACCACACTACAATCCTGACTAACTATTTTAAACTGGTTATCCGCTTAATTCTTAGCGCAGTGGATTATTTATCAAATGTTGCGCAATCATGTGATCACATCTAATGTTGGACACTGTGTTTTGAGTTTGGCAATCTACTTACTACTAACCCCTTGGTAACCCATCTCTTCCCCAGAAGAGTCATAAAACACCATTAAAAATGCATTTATACAAACAGAGATCCAGACTTGCCAGTTCCATCTCATAAAACCTAAAACTGAAACCAAACCCAGGTTTCACCCTTCTTCACACATAAATAAAAAATATTATAAATAAAACTTAGTCAATCAAAGGAGGAATTGGTCATGAATCCTGACACAGAGGTTGGTGGCATGGGGGGGGGGGGGGATCAAGGGAGTTGGGAAGGCACCGGGGTCCCCTCCCTGCATGCTCCTGCCTGAACAAATGGCCCCCAGGGGGTGGGGGGGGTCAGTAAACTACTCCCTTTACCATCTTAAATGCCTTGCAATGGTGGTAGAAGCAGATTAATTGCTAAATTTCAAAATTGAATTGGATAAATACTTGAAGAAGAAAAATTTGCAGGTTTATGGGGAGATATCTCGAAATTGCAAGATTGAAAGAGAAAGGGTCATAAAAAGCCCAGACACAAGGTCATGACAAGCCTGAAACATTAACAGTTGCCTCCTCCACAGATACTTCCAGGCCTCTTGAGTATTTTCAGCATGTTCTGTTTTTATCACAAAGTTATGCCTTGCTCGAGAAAAAGTCATGCCCTACTGACTTATGACAGTTGCAAGATCTCATTTATTAGGTTTGCAGGTAGAAGGAGAGAGGTGATCGGGAGCTTCTAGCACATGCCACCTGATTTGCTGAGTGAAAGCAGCAAGATTTCCCTCTAAAATTAAAATTTAAATAGAGAGCTGTTACTCTTCTCCAGTGGTTCATAGTAGACGGCCCATAATAATAATTTTCCAGTGGGACTAAGCTGTCTCTCTCTTTGTCTTTGCAAAAGGAGCAGTCTCTCTGTTAATGCACTTACTTTTTCTGTAAGGACCTCTAGTAGACACTGACGTTTGCCATTACAGGGACAACGTGTTAGCACAAGAAGTAAAATATCCAGTTAGCTTGCCAGATTGTAATTACCAATTCCAGATAGATAAAATCCCACATAACTTTCTCAGTGTCAGAGAAAGATGAGAGTCAAGTCGGCTCAAATTTTTTGCTTGTGTGTCGGTGGGTTCAGTAGAACTGATGATCCGACAGAGCACATTTCCCCACTATCAGTTATGGCACTCACTGATTCGCCATTCGAACAGCCAATTTCTGAGATTCAGGCAAAGGAGAAAGTGGACTCAATTCTGTTTAACGATTAACGATGAAGTCTTGCTAACAATCAGGAAATTGATCATAATCTACTTGTTAAACTAGCTCACAAAGATTTTAACTTGTTAATTAATTAAGACCTTAATGAAGATGTAACAAGCAGGGTGGATAAAGGGGAATTAAAAGATGTAATATATTTGGAATTCCAAAAGGCATTTGATAAGGTGCTGCAGAAAATAAATTACTGCACAACTTAAGAGCTCATGGTTTTTGCAGTGATATATTATCATAGATAGAGGATTGACTAATTAACAGGAAATAGAGTCGGAGTAATTGGATCATTTTCATGTTCGCAAACTGTAACAAGGTATCAGTGCTGGCGCCTCAACTATTTACAATCTGTTAGTGTCACAGAATAATTTATATGTTAATAAACCCCACTGATGTTATGTGCGAGAGTGTTCTAACCTGAAACAGGTCCACAGCAAATGCCATTTCCCTGGCCCTACACTCACCCCGAGAGCATCTCGACAACAAGGACTCCTACATCGGACTCCTATTTATTGACTACAGCTCTGCCTTCAACACCATAATCCCAACCAAGCTCATATCAACACTCCAAAACCTAGGACTTGGCTCCCCACTCTACAACTGGATCCTCGATTTTCTGACCAACAGACCACAATCAGTAAGAATGAACAACAACACCTCCTCCACAATAGTCCTCATTACCGTGGCCCCGCAAGGCTGCATTCTTAGCCCCCTACTCTACCCTCTGTACACACACGACTGCGTGGCAAAATTTGGTTCCAACTCCACCTACAAGTTTGATGACGATACGACCATAGTGGGCCTGATCTCGAATAACGCCGAGTCAGAGAGAACCTAGTGGAGTGGTGCAGCGACAACAATCTCTCCCTCAATGCCAGCAAAACTAAAGAGCTGGTCATTGACTTCAGGAAGTAAAGTATTGTACACACCCCTGTCAGCATCAATGGGGCCGAGGTGGAGATGGTTAGCAGTTTCAAATTCCTAGGGATGCACATCTCCAAAAATCTGTCTTGGTCTACCCACGTTGACGCTACCACCAAGAAAGCACACAACGCCTATACTTCCTCAGGAAACTAAGGAAATTCGGCCTGTCCACATTAACTCTTACTATCTTTTACAGATGCATCATAGGAAGCATCCTATCTGGCTGCATCACAGCCTAGTATGGCAACTGCTCGGCCCAGGACCGCAAGAAACTTCAGAGAGTCGTGAACACCACCCAGCCCATTACACAAACCTGCCTCCCATCCATTGACTCCATCTACACCTCCCGCTGCCTGGGGAAAGCGGGCAGCATAATCAAAGACCCCTCCCACCCGGCTTACTCACTCTTCCAACTTCTTCCATCGGGCAGGAGATACAGAAGTCTGAGAACATGCATGAACAGACTCAAAAACAGTTTCTTCCCCGCTGTTACCAGGCTCCTAAATGACCCTCTTATGGACTGACCACACTAACACTACACCCTGTATGCTTCATCTGAGGCCGGTGCTTATGTAGTTACATTGTACACCTTGTGTTGCCATATTATGTATTTTCTTTTATTTCCTTTTCTTCCCATGTACTTAATGATCTGTCGAGCTGCTCACAGAAAAATACTCTTCACTGTACCTCGGTACACGTGACAGTAAACAAATCCAATCCAAAACACTGGTTTTGCGTGGTGTTTTATTTTGGATATTAGTGAGAAACATCTGCAGAACAGTGAGAACTCAAACCTCTCTTTCATTAAACAACGATGAAGTATATATTAAAGTATAAGAAAGACAATGAAATACTGCAAAGAACAATTATACTTCGGCACAATAACAGTAAGCACTTATTCCCTCAGACTGAAAACCCCAAACCCCGTAATCCTAAACTCTACTGAGACCCCTCCATTTCCCAAATAACTACCATAAATCTATTAGTCAAATCTAGCCAGTGACTACCACATTGTATGGCCTAAGTGACCAGGGCTTGGGAATGGACTTCGGTTCAGTAAAGAAAACAATCTTTTGCACCAACTGGCTTTTGCCTTCAGAACTTCATCTCCAGCTGAGCTGTTTCCTGAGGTTGGCTGCCTCTCTCTCTATTGCTGTTACTTCTTTAACACCTCATCTGTGACTAGCCTGTTTCCTGGCTCACAGCAGGCCTAATACAAAATGTATCAATTGTAAAGAACACCCTGTTCCCTATTCTTTCCTGTTCCTTCCTTTCTCTTAGATGCTGCCCAGACGTGGTTTACAAAATACCTGGCAGTTTTATTTTACTTGTGCAAAAAACAATACATCAATAGCATCTGCCCATTTTATGACTTGGATGAAGGGACTGAATCTATTGTAGTCATATTTGCTGATGACACAAAGATGAGAGGAAAAGCAAGTCATGAGAAGGTTGCAAAGAATCTGCAACAGGACACAGAAAGATTAAGTGAGTGGCAAAAATGTGACATTGACAGCTGGAGCATAATGGGGGAAAATATGAGGTTGCTCACTTCGAAGGGAAGAATGAAAAGCCAAATGTTATTTGAATGGGGAGGGATCTGGGTATTCTTGCACATGAACCACAGCATTAGGAGCAGCATTAGGAAGGCTAATGGAATATTGGTCTTTATTGTAAGAGAGATGGAATATAAAAGTAAGGAAGTCCTGTTACAATTATACAGGACATTGGCGAGACCACACCTCGAGCACTGTATGTAGTTTTAGTCTTCTTATTTGAGGAGGGATATATTTGCATTAGAGACAGTTCAATTAAGGTTCAATAAGTTAATTCCTGGGATGAAGGGATTGACTTTGAAGAAAGGTTGAATGGGTTGAGCCTTATCTTATTAAATGGCAGATCAGGTTCCAGTGGCCAAATGGTTGACTGCTGTTCCTATTTCTTATAGTTAACTCTAAAATAAATTTCCAGTCTCTGATGATTGCCAAAATTCCATCAATGCTGATGTACACTAAATTGTCTGCTTAAACTACCTGTTTTATTACATAATATGTCTGTTAATGATTTGCGGTTCAGACTGCTTGACAACTCTGCCCGCATTTTTTCATATGTTTTAAGTCTTCTTATAGTTACATTTAACCTTAAGTTCTGATTTTAAACCAATAATAAACCAACAGTGTTATGATGCATGACCAGTAATTTGACATTTCACTTGATGATTTAGCAAGAAAAAGTTAATTTATTTATTCAGTAGCTTGTCGGTATCCTGGCCAAACTAAAAGTTAAATTTAATCCAACTGGTTAATGTACGAACATTTTTAAAGCTGATCCAGGCACAACTCACTCCAAGGTCTATCCTGAGGCCTAAACTCAGATGCTTTCCAGTGAGAGTATTAAGGACTCGCCTGGTATGCAACCAACCAGCGGCAAGATACAATTGTTCAAATTAACAGGCAGCTCAAAGTTTATGTGTGGCCTGCAATGCAACAAATGAGTGCAGATTAATCATGCATTATAATTCCCACATTCCTTTTGGACCTTTTCCAATTTTCCCCAAACTACATTGACATGCAAAAATATATTGAATACAACATAAATTGCACTTTAACATAATACAAAATTCTATTCATGTAAAATACGCTATTTTGCAATCTGTTATTATTAATGATTCGAGTAATATAGACATTTGGCCAAGTGCAGAGCTCACTGACTTACTTGTCCTGGTGGACATACCACATATGATTCCTTAAAATTCAAGTTATTTTTAATGATTCATGTCTGCCACTTGATAATGAGAATTTATTGGATAATAAAAATACCTTGTTTTGTTCTACATAAACCTGTGTGAATTGGACAGTTCACCTTCATCATATTAGAATGTGAATTCATGATGTTGTACGTCTGTTGATCATTAGCTCACAAACATGAATTGCTAATGCAATGCATTTATCCTGTGCAATAGTACTACATTTGACACTACATTACTTCTTTGTTCCAACCCAGTGGGAACAGATGTTTAATTACCATTACCTTGTCCTAGGAAATGTGCTCCACCCACAAGAACACGAGGACAGCCCTCCCAGCTGTGATATGTTCCAACTTTTTCTTCAGCGCTATTCCAATCCAATGGTTCCCAATCCTCTGTTGGAGTCACTCTCTTCTTAATCTGCACATCACTGAGACATCCCACAAATCCCTTTTCAATCACTTTTGTATCACCTTAGTAGATTAAGAAAACAAGCATCAACATTGAATACAGCACAATACAATGCAGCTCTTACAACTAGAAAACACTGCAATTTTCCTATTACTAATTAAATTCAATCTTTTTTCTTTCTATTACCTGCACTATTCTAGTCGGCACTTATCAGCTTTGAGTACAACATTTTAAATACTTATTCGGGCAGGGGGCTTAATTTCACTGTCTGCATTCCTTTGTAATTTGATTCAATAAACAATATGCCGGATTTATCTCACAATAATAATATGCAGGCAGTTAACATTTTTAAGTAATAGCTCAGGATTTTAAACTTTCTCCCTATTTATTTAATTTAGCATTTTGTTAACAGGAAACATTTTGCAAAAGGTACAACATACCAGACTTGTGCCTGGGGTAGGGGTTTTATTTTAAACTTAAGAATTCATATCATTAGTCAAAACTGTCTTAACATCTCTGCATAATATTCTTTTCCTCTGAATGGCTGTTCTCTGTTCAAACTCGGTCCTAATTACATTTTCCGTCTTCTGATTTTTTTTCAATTTGTTGCTCTCCTCTCTGTGGTATATGGGACATTTAAATCGATCTTTTCAATAGTTTGTAACTGCCAAGAGAAAATATCCAAGTCCATAATTCTACAGTCTTGTCTACTGCCTTCACTTAGGGTACAGCTGTACTGGCGCTGGCTTTAGACCAGTGCAGTCAGACCACAATTTAACTATCGCTTGAACCTTGCACTGGATGAACAACAAAGTAATTCTACATGTATGTTCAATTGTCTGTTAGAATATTTAAAAATGGACGAGAATGGCAAATCTTCGCATTAATAAACATTACACGTGAACACTTGTAAACTTTTAAAACTTGGCTGCCAAAGTCTGCAGTAATGTTAATTACAGTGCAAAGACTAGGCAATGAGAATTATTTGACTCACACTATACTACAGTTGTCAGATCCATCTGCATTTGCAACTGCTTCACATTAATGTGGGAGCATTTGAATGATGATACAGTCATACTTATTATTTCTTTGTTGAAATCTGGCTTCGTTAGCACCATTCAACTGGTTAGGAGAGTCACTTTCCTCTCACTAAGGCCAGCAGTTCATTTACCTTCTACGAGAAACCATTAAATTAGAGTAAATCTTGACGGCCACAAGATAAGCTAATATAAATGGATTTTTGTTAGTGTCAGAAGTGGAGAAATATTGATGTACTATGGGTCAACAGAGAGTTTGCACTTCAAATTGTTGCTTGGAGGACTTTTAATCAACAAATTAAAACTCGAGGCAGCTTTCAATTGATGAAACTAGATTTATGTTGCTCATTTAATAGTCATTATTAATAAATATACATCAATAAATAATAAACATACACATACATAATAAACGTACATATTTCCTCATCTTAGACCATAAGAGCATAAGACATAGGAGCAGAATTAGGCCATTCGGCCCATCAAGTCTGCTCCGTCATTCTATCATGGCTGATATGTTTTGCAACCCCATTCTCCTGTCTTCTCCCCATAAACCTGATCCCCTTATTAATCAAGAACCTATCTATCTCTGTCTCAAAGACAATCAGTGACTCAGCCTTCTGCGGTACTGAGTTCCACAGATCCACCACCCTCTGGCTGAAGAAACTTCTCCTCATCTCTGTTTTAAAGGATCGTCCCTTCAGTCTGAGGCTGTGCTCTCGTGTTCTAGTTTCTCACACGAGTGGAAACATTCTCTCCACGTTTACTCTATCTAGGCCTCTCAGTGTTCTGTAAGTTTCAATGAGATCCCCCCCCTCATCCTTCTAAACTCCTTCGAGTACAGACCCAGAGTCTTCAACCACTCCTCATATGACAAGTCCTTCATTCCAGGGATCTTTCTTGTGAATGTCCTCTGGACCCCCTCCAAGGCCAACACATCCTTCCTTAGGTACAGTGCCCAAAACTGACCAGAGCCTTATACAGCCTCAACAGTACATTCCTGCTCTTGTATTCCAGCCCTCTCGACATGAATGCTAACATTGTATTGCCTTCCTAACTGCCACTGAACCTGCATGTTAACCTTAAGCGAATTCTGAACTAGGACCCCTAAGTCTCTTTATGCTTCTGATTTCTGAAACCTTTCCCCATTTAGAAAATAGTCTATGCCTCTACTCATACTACCAAAGTGCATAACCTCACACTATTCCACATTGTATTCCATCTGTCACTTTGGTGCTCACTCTCCTAGCCTGTCCAAGTCTAGGGTGGTGAAGAAGGCCTATGGAGTGTTGGCCTTTATTGGTAGAGGGATTGAGTTCCGGAGTCAGGAGGTCATGTTGCAGCTGTACAGAACTCTGGTACGGCCGCATTTGGAGTATTGCGTACAGTTCTGGTCACCGCATTATAGGAAGGACGTGGAGGCTTTGGAACGGGTGCAGAGGAGATTTACCAGGATGTTGCCTGGTATGGAGGGAAAATCTTATGAGGAAAGGCTGATGGACTTGAGGTTGTTTTCGTTAGAGAGAAGAAGGTTAAGAGGAGACTTAATAGAGGCATACAAAATGATCAGAGGGTTAGATAGGGTGGACAGTGAGAGCCTTCTCCCGCGGATGGAAATGGCTAGCACGAGGGGACATAGCCTTAAACTGAGGGGTAATAGATATAGGACAGAGGTCAGGGGTAGGTTCTTTACGCAAAGAGTAGTGAGGCCGTGGAATGCCCTACCTGCTACAGTAGTGAACTCGCCAACATTAAGGGCATTTAAAAGTTTATTGGATAAACATATGGATGATAATGGTATAGTGTAGGTTAGATGGCTTTTGTTTCGGTGCAACATCGTGGGCCGAAGGGCCTGTACTGCGCTGTATTGTTCTATGTTCTATGTTCTAAGTCCTTCTGCAGCCTCCCTGTTTCCTCAACACAGCCTGTTCCTCTACATATCTTGTGTGACATTGTTGTTGAATAGTTTTAATTTGAGTGTAATTTGAACTGTATCGCATTGACAAATCAAAACTGGGAAATAACTTAAAATCTTTACAGTACAGATCATTTAGCAATTCAGATCATTCTGGGAAATATCTGGCTTGTTTCCTCATGTTATCTTTTCTGTCTATTTTGTTTGTGTTCTCATGTCCAAAGTATATAAAATTTGGTTTGCCAGCTTTGATAAATGATCCAAATATGCTGATAGATTCTACTTTGAGAACAAGATTTTCATTTTTATCCATATAATTCATTTCAAATTGATGAATAATGTACAAACATAACAAAAGTAATTAAATATAACAGGACACAGTCAGAATTAAGCAAAAAAAAAATTTTGCTCACAGAATGAGATTTTGATAACTTCCTGTGCACTTTGTTGTTGGAGACTCTGAACCTCAGAGTATTCAGAGTCCCCCGCTTACAAATGGATTCTGTTTGTTTCAAGTCTTACTGTCCTTTTGCTTCTTAAACACACTTATTGTAAGGATTTTCATCAGTTCACAACATGGCAGCCATAAAGTCCATTGGGAAGAGAATGGAACTGACATAATCTTGGAATAATTACATCTCATATGAACCATTAACAATGGTCACAGGGAATTCAATATAGTACTGTACCATAGTTTCTAGCAAGGCTGGAAGTGCGGTATTCAATAAGGAAGATGAGAAAAATCGGAAATGCTGAAAAAGATGTAATCATGTTATTAAAAGGATGGGAAAGTCTCATGTATGCCTAGAACAGGTGGCAAGTTAAACGAGCAATTGCTCCATGTTGGCTTGAGATCTGAGCCAAATTCGACATTGGGTCACATGTGAATGTGTGCAGTAAAGTGCAATGACCAAACAGGCATTGGGATACAGCTCACTAGATGGAGCTGAACGACTTTTGCCAAAAGGTCCACCTATTTGCTCCCGATTTCTGCACTGGATCCTGCGACTAGCAATTTGCATAGGGAAGTGGACGTATGCCTGTTTCAACAAGGCTTGCTAATTTCCCTTTTGCTGCCCACGTGAACATGACATCAGCAAGCCTTGGGCATAAAAGGGGTAGCAGAGGTGCCCTCCTGATTCTCAACTCCCGTCTTCCTGGCCAACCATTTTTCAGGAGCATTAAGGATGGCTAATGCTTTTAACTGAAAGAAAGTACTAAAATAGAACTCATGATAATATCAAACAACTTAAAGTTGGAATTTAGGACAAACAGAATCAACAAAATTATTTTGAAGCAAAGCAAAAACAACACCCTTAGTGATATCAGTTCTCAAACTGTTTTAACTGAACCAAATAATGTGTCAGGATAAGTTTTTTTTTACCTGTATCCTCTCTGATAATGGTAAATGTTGGTGGAAGTCCTCCTATAAATACTCCTGTATTGTCTCCAATAATAGTGCTGCCACTTGTCGCAAATGCTGAACCTAAGGAACAATACCAATTGTTGTTGATTCAGTAGTATGAGACTATTCTAGTTCTTTCTTTACAAGACCTGGAAAAATTCATCAACTACGCTTCCAGTTTCCACCCCTCCATCACTTTCATCTGGTCCATCTCAGACACCTCCCTTTCATTCCTTGACCTTGCTGGCTCCATTTCCGGCAATAGACTATCTACTAATATTCATTCCAAGCCCTCTGACTCCCACAGCTTTCTTCGCACCCTGCACCCTGTAAGGACTCCATCCCTTTCTCTCAGCTTCTTTGCCTCCGTCGCATTTGTTCCGATGATGCCACTTTTCAAAGTGATGCTTTGAAAATGTGTTCCTTCTTCCTGAACTGTGATTTCCCACCTACAGTTGTTCTCACATTTCACCCCACCAGCTTCCGTATGCAAAGCATAATCCTCCGCCATTTTCGCCAACTCCAGCGAGATGCCACCACCAAACACATCTTCCCTTCACTCCCTTTGTCAGCATTCCACAGAGACCAGTCCCTCCTGATGTGCTGGGTGCTCTGCTACACAGACGAACCAACTCGGTTGCGAATGGTACAACTCAGTTTTATTACTAACATATATTTACAGTGGTAAACTGGTTACTGAGGTTCGATCATAACCCTTGAATCTGTGGAACTATTCCTAACCACTATCTTAGAGTGGCACTCAGCACATGGTGGATGTCTGAGTGGCTTACTGTGAGCTCTGTGCCCTGAGCTGTCTCCTGCTGGAATGAACAGGAAGTGTCGTGTTCCCTGTTTTGTAATGTGTATGCTCTTGCCTGTGATTGGCTGTGGTGTTGTGTGTGTGTTGATTGGTCCGTTGATCTGTCCATCAATATGTATGTGTGTTTGCACCATGATGTTTACCTGAATATCATGACATCCCCCCTTTTTTACAAGAACATGTGCCTATGTGGTTATAAATAGAGATGTGTACTGAGTGCAGCTGAATGTGTGTGTGCAATATCTACAGCATGTACATGGGGCTAAACTATATACAAGGGGCAATGTCGGGTGCGACATAGCAACGAGGTTGTACCATAAACGAAGGACGGGGAAATGTTGAACGACAAAACGAACTCCTGTAACGACAAGGAATAACAGAAACATATTAACACAGTGTGTTATGAGTTCAATGTACAAACAGGCTCATAAGTCCAGTCTAGTAGGTGGGTGATGAATTTGGGTTGACCGCCTCAAGGGTGGGTCAGGATCCACCGGCAGAGGAATGGGCCTGGCCGTGGGCGACAACGGATGGGGCATGGTGGCAGGAAGTTCCACGAAGTCGACATCTGGAACAACAGGAGGGCGTGATAACGGTGTAAGTTCCCGTAGCGAGCGTGGAAGTAGGCGAAGAGCCCGCCGATTGCACCTGCGAATGGATCAATCAGGCGTGCGAACCAGGAACGAGCGGGGAGCCACGCGTCGGAGAACTTCAGCAGGTGCTGACCAGCCACCTTCTGGTAGGTGGATGCGGATGTCGTCTCCAGGCGCCAGGGCGGGAAGATCAGTTGCCCGTGTGTCATATGCCATCTTCTGGCGAACGCGCTGCAGTTGCATTCTGTGTAGTACCGGAGCATGGTTGGTTGTGGGTACCAGGATGGATGGCACAGTGGTCCTGAGGGCGCGACCCATCAACAGCTGGGCTGGTGAGAGGCCAGTGGCTAGTGGGGCCGAGCGATAGACCAGCAGGGCTCGGCAGAAATCGGATCCGGCAGCAGCAGCCTTGCAGAGGAGCCGCTTGACGATGTGAACGCCCTTCTCCGCCTTTCCATTGGACTGGGGATGCAGAGGGCTGGACATTACGTGTGTGAAGCCATACGAAGCAGCAAAGGACGACCATTCCTGGCTGGCAAAACAGGGCCCATTGTCCAACATGATAGTAATCGGAATGCCGTGGCGAGCGAAGGTGTCTTTGCAGGCCCTTATGACAGCGGACGATGTTAAATCGTGCAGGCGTATGACCTCTGGATAGTTTGAAAAGTAATCAATGATGATTACATAGTCCCTGCCGAGCATGTGAACAAGGTCCACATCCACCTTCGCCCAGGGGGACGTCACCAGCTCATGGGGCTGAAGCGTTTCAGGAGGTTGCGCCGGTTGAAACCTTTGGCAGGTGGGGCAGTTGAGCACCATATTGGCAATGCCATCATTGATGCCCGGCCAGTATACCACCAGCTTGTGCATGCTGTGAGGAATCACAATCCGGTCCAGCTTTAGGAGGACACCATCAATGACGGCCAAGTCGTCTTGGACATTGTAGAACTGCAGGCACTGTCCTTTGAACCACCCTTCCGTCATGTGGTGCATCACCCGTTGTAGAAGGGAGTCAGCCGCAGTCTCCCGGCGAATACGGGCCAGACTGGAGTCGTCAGCTGGCAGATTTGCCGATGTGAAGGCCACCTGCGCTTCGACCTGACAGACGAACCCCTCCGAATCGGGCGGTGTGCTCACTGCTCTAGATAGGGCGTCCGCAATGATAAGGTCCTTTCCCGGGGTGTAGACCAGTTGGAAGTCATACCTCCTGAGTTTAAGTAGGATGCGCTGGAGGCGAGGGGTCATCTCGTTCAGGTCCTTATGTATGATGCTGACCAGGGGGCGATGGTCAGTCTCAACGGTAAACTGGGGGAGACCATACACGTAGTCATGGAACTTGTCTATTCCGGTTAGCAAACCCAGGCACTCCTTTTCGATCTGCGCGTAGCACTGTTCTGTGGGGGTCATGGCCCACGAGGCATAGGCGACCGGGGCCCATGACGCAGTGTCATCCCGCTGTAGGAGTACCGCCCCAATGCCGGACTGGCTGGCATCAGTCGAAATGTTAGTGTCACGAGATGTGTCGAAAAACACCAATATCGGGGCTGTGGTGAGCTTAATTTTGAGCTCCTCCCATTCCTTCTGGTGTATGGGCAGCCACTGTAACTCCGTGGACTTCTTGACTAGGTGGCGCAGAGCCGTCGTGTGGGAGGCAAGGTTGGGAATGAACTTCCTCAGGAAGTTGACCATGCCTAGGAAGCGTAGCACTGCTTTCTTGTCTGCCGGCTGCGGCATGGCTGTAATGGCACTCACCTTGTCTGCATCCGGACGGACCCCTGACCGGGATATGTGGTCCCTCAGTAACTTCAGCTCGGTTTGCCCGAAACAACACTTGGCTCGGTTGAGGCGCAGGCCGTTTTCCCGTATGCGCACAAAGACGCGCTGGAGATGATTGATGTGCTCCTGTGGTGTGGTGGACCAGATGATGACGTCGTCCACGTAGGCGCGCACCCCCTTCGATGCCCTTCCATGATCCTGTGAAAGACCTCAGATGCCCGAGATGATGCCAAATGGCATTCCGTTATAGCAGAACCTGCCGAAAGGGGTGTTGAAGGTGCACAGCTTTCGGCTGGACTGATCCAGTTGGATCTGCCAAAAACCCTTTGAGGCATCCAGTTTTGTGAAGATTTTAGCCCGGGCCATTTCGCTCGTGATCTCTTCCCGTTTGGGTATAGGGTAGTGTTCCCTCATTATGTTGTTGCTGAGGTCTTTTGGTTCAATGCAGATCCAGAGCTCGCCGGAGGGCTTCTTAACACACACCATGGAGCTGACCCATGGCGTGGGCTCCGTGACCCGGGATAGCACCCCTTGGTCCTGGAGATCCTGCAGCTGCTGCTTGAGGCGGTCTTTGAGTGGCGCTGGGACCCTGCGAGGTGCGTGAATGACCGGGGTGGCATCCGGTTTGAGCCATATTCTGTCGATGTAGGGCAGTGTTCCCATGCCCTCGAATGCCTCCTGGTTGTGGGCGAGGAGCGATTGAAGCTGAGCCCTGAATTCTGCATCCGGGAAGTCAGATGTGCCTTCTGGAGACAGAGCGTGGACCCGTTGCACGAGGTGGAGAACCTTGCACGCCTGTGCGCCTAGCAGGGAGTCCTTTGATGATACGATTATTTCAAATGAGAGTGTGGCCGTGTGTGTGTTGTGTGTCACCTGGAGCTGGCAGGATCCCATAGCCGGGATAATGTTTCCATTGTAGTCGACCATCTTGCAACGGGATGGCCGAATTGGTGGTCTGACCTTCATGGCTTAGAAGGCTGACCATGCTATGAGGTTGGCGGATGCGCCAGTGTCCAGACAGAATGTTATCGGTGATCGGTTGACCATTAGGGTGGCACACCATTCATCACCGGATTGACAGCGTTCACTTGCAACGGCTGGTGGGTCCTGGCTGGAGACATCCGGTTCTCATCAATGACCGCAACACGGAAGGCGTTCCGGTCGTCTGTGTCACTGGTCTAGATATCGTCTGGGCACGACTCGTAGTAAGGAGGCTGAATGGTCCGCACGTCCGTGCGAGGTTGTCGGAATTGGGGAACATTGGCAGGTTGAGCTGCTCGACAGCAGGTAGCGTAGTGGCCCATCTTGCCACAGCGGAGGCATTGTCGGTTTCTTGCCAGACATTGCCGCTTTAAATGTGCGGCTCCGCAGTTGCCGCACGTCGTGATGTCATGCCGTTCGTTGCCCCACCGCGCATGCGCAGTTCGGTCTTGCGTCGAGCGCGCCTGCGCATCACGTCCCTCTGTGTCAACGTCTTTTTTGGCGCACACAAATGCGGGAGGCCTCGGAAAGCGCGCGAAATGGCCGCCCTCGTCCGGGCCGCGGGCCGGGAGGAACTCGATCGCCTCGACCCGTTCGGCCTCGTAGGACGCCTGCCTCGCCGATCCGGCTGCGTGGGACCCCTGCCTCGCCGATTCGGCCGCTCGAAATTGTGAGTAGCGGCTAGTCGTGTTTTCATGCAGGTCACAGGCTTCGATTGCGGAGGCTAGGGTGAGGCATTCCATTTTTAGGAGCTGCTGGCGTAGGGTGCCCGAGGTGACCCCAAAAACAATCTGGTCCCGAATCATTGAATCAGAGGTGGTGTCGTAACCGCAGGACTGCGTGAGGATACTGAGGTGTGTAAGGACGAATTGAAAGGGCTCATCCTTACCCTGCAGGCGCTGCTGGAAGAAATACTTCTCGAAACTCTCGTTGACCTCGACGCTGAAGTTTTGGTCGAGTTTGAGAAGGACCGTCTTGTACTTGGTCCTGTCATCACCTTCCGTGAACACCAGGGAGTTGTAGACATGGACGGCGTGTTGACCTGCCGTGGAGAGGAGGATGGTGATCTTTCTGGTGTCCGAAGCGCTCTCCTTTTCGTTGGCTTCCAGGAAGAGCTGGAAGTGCTGTTTGAATAGCTTCCAATTGACGCCGAGGTTTCCAGCGACTTGCAGCGGCTGCGGTGTGCTGACAGCGTCCATGGCGCAGGATGGCAGATTCCTGAGGATTTGTAGGTAGGTCCCACAGTTACCGGGTTCCAATCTTGGTACTATGATGTATTGGGTGCTCTGCTACACAGACAAACCAACATGGTTGCGAATGGTACAACTCAGTTTTATTACTAACATATATTCACAGTGGTAAACTGGTTACTGAGGTTCGATCATAACCCTTGAATCTGTGGACCTATTCCTAACACTATCTTGGAGTGGCACTCAGCACATAATGGATGTCTGAGTGGCTTGCTGTGAGCTCTATGCCCTGAGCTGTCTCCTGCTGGAATGAGTGGGAAGTGTCGTGTTCCCTGTTTTGTAGTGTGTATGCTCTTGCCTGTGATTGGTTGTGGTGTTGTGTGTGTGTTGATTGGTCCGTTGATCTGTCCATCAGTATGTATGTATGTTTGCACCATGATGTTTACCTGAATATCATGACACCTCCGAGATAATCTAGTCCACTCCTCCCAGTACCCAGTACCTCTCCCATCACCCATGGCACCTTCCCCTTTACCTCTTCCGTGCTTAACGTCCCAGGCCCAAAACACTCATTCCAGGTTAAGCAGCGTTTCACTTGCACCTCTTTCAATTTGGTCTATTGCATTCGCTGCTCCCAATGTGGTCTCCTCGATATCGGAGAGACCAAACGCAGACTGGGTGATCACTTTGCGGAGCACCTTTGGTTTGTGCGCATTCAGGACCCTGACCTTCCCGTTGCTTGCCATTTTAACACAAGACCCTGCTCCCATGCCTCCATGTCTGTCCTTGGCCTGCTGCAATGTTCCAGTGAAGCTAATGGGGACTGCCATTAGCACTCTTTTCCCTTGGTTTCTGTGGCTATGACTCATCTTTCATCCCCTCACCCCACAGTATAAATATCTCCACTTTCTATGTCTTTTAGCTTTGACAAATGGTCATCTGGACTCGAAACGTTAGCTCTTTTCTCTCCCTACAGATGCTGCCAGACCTGCTGAGATTTTCCAGCATTTTTTCTTTTCAGATTCCAGCATCCGCAATAATTTGCTTTTATCCTTTCTTTACAAGAACAGTTATGTCAAAAGAACATTTTATTTTGGGACATAAAAATTGCTGAGTATTAAATAAGTAAGGTCCATTTAGCTCACCTTCTATCATCTTGCATGATTGTGTAAGAAGGTGACAGATAGAGAATAATATGAGGAAGTTGGAACTATTCACTTTGGCAGGAAGAATGGAGAAGTAGAATATATTTTTTAATGGTAAGAAACTGGTTAATGTGAGTATCCAGAACTAGCAGACCCTAGACAAGCTGTTTTGGTACAGCTACAACACTGGCATCTGCCTGACAGTGTTGAATATTACCAGGTGTGTTCTGTGGACAAAAAGCAGGACAAATCCAGCCAGGCCATGTTTTTAAAAAGTCATTCATGGGATGTGGCTGTCATTGGCTGGGCCAGCTTTTCAGAGGGCAGTTAATCGTCAACCGCATTGCTGTGGGTCTGGAGTCACGTGTAGGTCAGACCAGGTAAGAACATTAGTGAATCAGATGAGCTTTTATAACGACAATGTTCATCATTAACCTTTTAATTCCAGATTTATATTGAATTTAAATTTCACCACCTGCCATGGGAACCCATTTCCTTAAATCATTACCTTGGGTCTATGGATTACTAGTCTAGTGGCAATACCACTACACCACTGCCATCCCTTACTTTACCATCTCATCAGTCTACTCTCAATCATCAGCAAAGTGATGGAAAGTGTCACTGACAGTACTATCAAGCGGCACTTACTCAGCAATAACCTACTCACTGACGTTCATTTTGGGTTCCGCCAGGGCTACTCAGCTCCTGACCTCATTACAGTCTTGGCCCAAACATGGACAAATGAGCTGAGCTCAAGAGATGAGGTGAGAATAGCTGCCCTTGACAACAAGACAGCATTTGAGCAGGTATGGCATCAAGGAGCCCGAGTAAAAGTGGAGTCAACGGGAATAAGGGGAGAACTCTCCATGGTTGGAGTCATATGTAGCACAAAGGAAGTTGTGGTTGTTGGAGGTCAATCATCTAAGTAGCAGGATATCACTGCAGGAGTTCCTCAGGGTAGTGCACTAGGCCCAACCATCTTCAGATTATTCATCAATTACCGTACCTCCAACATCAGGTCAAAAGTGGGGATGTTCACTGATGATTGTGTAATATTCAGCACCATACATGACTCTTCAGATACTGAAGCAGTCTGGAACAAAATGCTGCAAAACCTGGACAACATTCAGGCTTGGGCTGATAAGTGGCATGTAACATGCATGCCACACGGTGCCAGGCAATGACCATCTTCAACAAGAGAGAATCTAACCATCTCCCCTTGACATTCAATGGCATTACCATCATTGAATCCCCTACTATCAATATCCTTGGGGTTGTCATTGACCAGAAACTGGACCAGACCTGCCATATAAATTACTTTGGCTGCAAGAGCAGGTCAGGGGCTGGGAATTCTGTGGCAAGTAGCTCACCTCCTGACTGCCCAAAATCTAGCTACCATCTACAAGCTCGAAGTCAGTAATATGATTAAATATATTCCATTTGCCTGGATGAGCGCAGCTCCAACAAGACACAAGCTCAGCACCATCCAGGACAAAGCAGCCCACTTGATTAGCATCCCATTCACCACCTTCAACATTCACTCCCTCCACCACCAACACGCAGTGACAAAAGTGTGTACCATTTACAAGATGCACTGCAGCAACTCACCAAGGCTCCTTCAACAGCAGCTTCCAAACCAGTGACCTATATCAACAAGAAGGACAAGAACATCAGGTGCATGGAAACACCAAGTTCCTGTCCAAGCCACACACAAACATGACTTGGAACTGTATCACTGTTCTTTGGGCCAAGATCGTGGAACACCTTTTCTAAAAGCATTGTGGATGTAGGTACATCATATGGACTGCTGCAAGGTTTGATGCCATTTCTCTGAATTTTGCTGTAAAAATAATGGTGAGACGACAGGTGTTCATTGTTATTCAGGAGTAAATTGGACAGCAACTTCCCCTGACTGCACATATGCCTTTAAACTCAGAGATCGCAATTAACACCAACGAGGGAGATTCAGCATTCAAACACATGGAAGGATATTGAGTTGCGGTAATTATGTGATAGACATCCACTAAACATACCAGGAAAAGCTAGAACCTACCCATTCAAGTGTAAAAAATTCTTAATTGCATGTTAAGTTTTAATTATTTTCAAACAACCTCTGTGGGGGGGAGGGGGAGGGGGAGGGGATGGGGCAGAGGGCGGGGGAACGGGGCAGAGGGCGGGGGGACGGGGGGAGGGGAGGGCCCTCTGCATTGGCCCAGTCCAATGGAAAGGCGGGAAGTGTGTTCCGGCTGCTGCTGCCGGATGGGATTTCTGCCTAGCCCTGCTGGCCTATCGCTCGGCCCCACTAGCCACTGGCCTCCCACCTACCAGCTATTGATGGGTCGTGCCCTCAGGACCACTGTGCCTTCCATTCTGGCACCCACAACCAACCATGCTCCGGTACTACACAGAATGCAACTGCAGCGCGGTCGCCAGAAGAGGGCATATGAAATCGGGCAACTGATCTTCCCGCCCTGGCCCCTGGAGACGAAGTCCGCATCCACCTACCTGAAGGTGGCTGGTCAGCACCTGCCGAAGTTCTCCGACGCGTGGCTCCCCGCTCGTTCCTGGTTCACATGCCTGATGGATCCATTCGGAGGCACAATCGCCGGGCTCTTCGCCTACTTCCACGCTCGCTACGGGACCTTACACCGACACCGCGCCCGCCTGTTGTTCTTGATATCGACTTTGTGGAGCTGCCTGCCACCATGCCCCTTCCGTCGTCGCCCGTAGCCAGGCCCATTCCTCAGCTGGTGGTTCCAGGCCTACCCTTGAGGCGGTCAACCCAAATTTGTTGCCCACCTACTAGACTGGACTTATGAGACTGCTTGTACATTGAACTCATACTACCTCTTTGTTAATATGTTTATGTTCTTATCGTCACAGGAATTCGTTTTATTGTTCAGCATTTCCCCGTTCTTTCTTTATGGTACAACCTCGTTGTTATGTCGCACCCGACATCGCCCCTTGTATATAGTTAAACCCCATGTACATGCTGTAAACATTGCACACACACATTTAGCTACACTCAGTACACATCTCGATTTATGACCACGGAGGCACATGTTCTTATGAAAAAGGGGGGATGCCATGATATTCAGGTAAACATCATAGCACATACATACATGCATACTGATAGACAGATCAACGGACCAATCAACACACACAACACGACAGCCAATCACAGGCAAGAGCATACACAGTACAAAACAGGGAACATGACACTTCCTGGGCACTCGAGCAGGAGACGGCTCAGGGCACAGAGCTCATTGCCAGTCACTCAGATATCCACCATGTGCTGGGTGCCACTACAAGATAGAATTAGGAATAGGTCCACAGAATCAAGGGTCATGATCGAACCTCAGTAAACAGTTTACCAGTGTAAATAGGTGTTTGAAATAAAACTGCGTTGTACCATTCACAACCGTGTTGGTTCATCTGTGTGGCAGAGTACCCAACACTTCAGGAGGGAGGGAGGGAGGGAGGGAGGGAGGGGGGAGTGGGAGGGGGTGGAGGGGGTAGGGAGGGAAGGGGATAGGGGAGGGAGGGGGAGGGAAGGGGGAGGTAGGAGGGGGAGGGGGAGGGGAGGGGGAGGGGAGGGGGAGGGGGGATGGGGGGAGAGGGAAGAGGGGAGGGAGGGGGAGGGAGAGGGAGGGAGAGTGGAGGGGAGGGAGGGGGAGGGGAGGGAGGGAGGGGGAGGGGAGGGGGAGCGGAGGGAGGGAGGGGGAGTGTAGGGGAGGGGGGAATGCAGGGGGAGGGAGGGGAAGGCAGGGGGTGTGGGGGGAAGACAGGGGGAGGGGGGGTGGCAGGGGGAGGGGGGAAGGCAGGGGGAGGGGGGAGGCAGGGGGGGAGGGGGGAGACAGGGGGAGGGGGAGGAAGACAGGTGGAGGGGGAGGGGTCAGGGGAGGGAGCGGGAGAGGGAGGGGAGGGGGAGGGGAGGGCGGGAGGGTGGAGGGAGGGGAGGGGAAGGTAGCGGGAGGGAGGGGGAGTGGGAGGGAGGGGGAGGGGGGAAGGCAGGGGGGTGGGGGGAAGGCAGGGGGGCAGTAGGAGGGGGGAAGGCAGGGGGAGTGGAGGGAAGGCGAGGGACAGGGGAGGGAGGTGGAGGGAGGGGGAGGGGGGAGGGGGAGGGAGGGGGAGGGGGGGAGGGAGGCGGAGGGACGGGGAGGGAGGGGAGGGATGGGGGAGAGGGAGGGAGGGGGGAGGGAGAGAGGGGAGGGGAGGGAAGAGGGGAGGGAGGGGGAGGGAGGGAAGGCAGGGTGAGGAGGAGGCAAGGGGACTGGGGGAAGGCAGGGGGAGGGGGAGGCAGGGGGAGGGAGGGGGGCGAAGCGAGGGGGAGGGGGAAGGGAGGGGGAGGGGGAAGACAGGGGGAAGGGGAGGGGAGGAAGGCAGGTGGAGGGGTCAGGGGGAGGGAGGGGGAGGGGGAGGGAGGGGGTAGGGGGAGGGAGGGGAGGGGAGGTAGGGGAGGGGAGGGAGGGGGGCAAGTAGGGGGAGGGGGAGGGGGAGGGAGGGGGGAGTGGGAGGGAGGGGGGAGGGGGCAAAGCAGGGGGATGGGGAAGGCAGGGGGGCAGTAGGAGGGGGAAGGCAGGGGGAGTGGGGGGAAGGCAGGGAGGGGGAGGGACAGGGGAGGGACGGGGAGGGAGGGGGAGGTGGAGGGAGGGGGAGGGAGGGGGAGGGATGGGGAGAGGGAGGGAGGTGGGGGAGGGGGAGGGGAGGGAAGCGGGGAGGGTGGGGGAGGAGGCAGGGGGACTGGAGGAAGGCAGGAGGAGGGGGAGGCAGGGGGAGGGGGAGGGAGGGGGGCGAAGGGAGGGGGAGGGAGAAGGGAGGGGGAGGGGAGGAAGGCAGGTGCAGGGGGAGGGAGCGGGGGAGGGGGAGGGGGAGGGAGGGGGAGAGGGAGGGGAGGGGGGAGGGAAGGGGGGAGGGAAGGGGGAGGGAGGGAGTGAGGGGGAGGGGGAGGGAGTGGGGGGGAGGGAGGGGTGGGAGGGAGAGGGGAGGGGAGGGAGTGGAGGGATGGGGGAGAGGGGGAGGGAGGGGGACGGAGGGGGGAGGGAGGGGGAGGGAGGGAGGGGGAAGGGGGAGGGAGGGGAGGGGGAGGGGAGGGGGAGGGTGGAGGGGAAGGGGGGAGGGGAGGGGGAGGGGAGGGGGAGGGGGAGGGGAGGGGAGAGGGGAGGGGAGGGGAGGGGAGGGGGAGGGGAGGGGAGGGGAGGGGAGGGGAGGGGAGGGGGAGGGGGAGGGGAGGGGAGGGGAGGGATGGGGAGGGAGGGCGAGGGGGGAGGGGGAAGGGGAGGGAGGGGGAGGGAAGGGAGGGGAGGGGAGGGGAGGGTGGAGGGGAAGGGGGAGGGGAGGGGGAGGGGGAGGGGAGGGGAGGGGAGGGGAGGGGAGGGGGAGGGGAGGGGAGGGGAGGGGGAGGGGAGGGGGAGGGGAGGAGAGGGGAGGGGGAGGGAAGGGGAGGGGGAGGGAGGGGGAGTGGATGGAGTGAGGGGGAAGTGGGGGAAGGCAGGGGGTAGGGGAAAGGCAGGGGAGGGGGAAGGCAGGGGCTGCGAGAGGGGGAGGGGGAAGGCAGGAGGAGGGGGGAAGGCAGGTGGAGGAGGAGGGGGTAGGCAGGGGGAGGGGGGGAAGGCAGGGGGAGGGGGAAGGCAGGGGATGGGGGGACGGCAGGAGGAGGGGAGGAAGGCAGCGGGAGTTGGGGGAAGGCAGGGGAGGGGGGAAGGCAGGGGGAGGGGGAGGGAGGGGGGAGGGGAGGCGGAGGGACGGGGAGGGAGGGGAGGGATGGGGGAGAGGGAGGGAGGGGGAATGGAGGGGGAGGGAGGGGGAGAGGAGGGGAGGGAAGAGAGGAGGGAGGGGGAGGGAGGGAAGGCAGGGGGTGGGAGAGGCAAGGGGACTGGGGGAAGACAGGGGGAGGGGGAGGCAGGGGGAGGGAGGGGGGCAAAGGGAGGGGGAGGGGGAAGGGAGGGGGAGGGGGTAGACAGGGGAGGGGGAGGAAGGCAGGTGGAGGGGTCAGGGGGAGGGAGTTGGAGGGGGAGGGTGAGGGAGGGGAGGGATGGGGAGGGAGGGGGAGGGGGAGGTAGGGGAGGGAGGGGGGAGGGAGGGAGGGGAGGTAGGGGGAGGGAGGGGGAGGGGGAGGGAGGGGGAGGGAGGGGGAGTGGGACGGAGGGGGGAGGGTGCAAGGCAGGGAGATGGGGAAGGCAGGGGGGGCAGTAGGAGGGGGGAAGGCAGGGGGAGTGGGGGGAAGGCAGGGAGGGGGCAGGGACAGGGGAGGGAGGGGGAGGGGGAGGGAGGGGAGGGGGAGGGAGGGGATGGGGAGGGGAAGGGAAGGGGTGGGGGAGGGGGAGGGAGGGGGAGTGGAGGGAGGGAGGGGGAAGTGGGGGGAGGGGGAGAGTGGGGGAAGGCAGGGGGTAGGGGAAAGGCAGGGGGAGGGGGAAGGCAGGGGCTGCGAGAGGGGGAGGGGGTAGGCAGGAGGAGGGGGAAGGCAGGTGGAGGAGGAGGGGGTAGGCAGGGGGAGGGGGGAAGGCAGGGGGAGGGGGAAGGCAGGGGAGGGGGGACGGCAGGAGGAGGGGAGGAAGGCAGCGGGAGTGGGGGGAAGGCAGGGGAGGGGGGAAGGCAGGGGGAGGGGTGCGGCAGGGGAAGGTGGGGAAGGCAGGGGAGGGGGTGGAAGGCAAGGGGAGCTGGGACGGCAGTGGGAGAGGGGAAGGCAGGGGGAGGGAGGAGGCAGGGGGAAGGGGGGAAGGCAGGGGAAGGGGGAAAGCAGGGGGAGGGGGGATGGCAGGGGGAGGGACGGGGGACGACATGTAAAAATCTCTGTAAATAAGAAACGTCTTCCTATGTAAGTATCTGGTACACTATAGATTGAACAATTGTTGTTACTATGTAAAAACTGTAAAAACTGTAAAATACCAATAAGAATATTTCACAAAAAAAAATTACATTGATCTTATTGAATGGGATGGACCAAGCAGCTGACTCCGGCTCCTGATTCGTATGTTTGTAGAAACCACGACTATTGTATAAGCTAGCATTCATTACATGCTATGTAATTTACTGAGAATGAATTAAGCCATGTTTTTATGTATTTTGTCCAATGCCATGTGGATAAGGATACTGCATAATCAATACTTTCCATTACTGGGAGCTTCCATTTTCTTCTAAATAGGCCAACACCATTGCTTGACCATCACTGATCATATGAATGTTCAGGTGATAGAAATAATGAAATTTTAATGAGCAACAAATGCACGGGTGGATTTTTGGTGCTGGGAGTTGTCTGGTTCATATTAGGGTCCAGATGATGTCACATCCCCACGATGAAGCTTTGGCAATTTATGTACATCGTCAGATTAATTTGATAACCTTTTATTCACTTTCTGTTATGCATTATTTTATTATACTATGGTCTCAATAAACTGAACACAATATAATGAAAGTTAAAAATAGAACTGAAATTACATTGATTGAAAATTGAGAGAGGGGATTGTGATGTCACAGTTACCAAATAATACTGTCAAGTGATTCATTGGGAGTTGCAAAAAGAATATTATTCCACAGTCAGGAAATTAAATTATATTGTGAATGAAACTATGTCCAATACAATGTGCACTGAGATATTAATAGCTGATCACCACAAACACAAAAATAAACTTGGAATTGTATTTCCATGGGTTTAAAATGCTGAGTGGTGAATTGTGCTCACTATAATCAGGGAAGTTTCCCGTAGGTTGCACCCCTCACTGCTGGGGAACCTGTGGTGGGTGGGGGTTGCTGTCAGCAGGACTGGAAGATTCAGCCAGCGGGAACAGCTGGAAAATTCCGCCTGGAGACTGTGATCTCCAAAACACTGGTAAAATCCCCAAATGCCATGCAAGAAGAATAGAATTTAACTTCTCGGTCTGAATTTTACTGGTGGCAGTGTCTCTTTTCAAACTGGGTGAGGACTCCTAGCTGCAGTCTGTGCTTTGAACCTTGTTAGGTTCTCGGATGAATCTCATTTAAATTTTAATAATTGGCTCTCAATTATATGAGTGGTTTCATTTAGGAGCCCAGTTCTGGGAAAGAAAAATAGATGTGGATCCTGCCAGAGCATAGCATTGTTGGCAATACCATCTGAGGGAAATAACCAGAACTTCTTAAACAATTAATTAACAGCATTTCTAATTACTCTCTGGCGAACTGAACCAATCAATCAAGACCTTTGCCACAATTGATGGGCAAATGAATGCAACATCCACCATTGCCTCTCATGGAAAGACCTAGTAATAGTGGCCGTGGTCAAGGGCAAGGCGAAATGGCACCTTCTCACAATTCCTACTCAGCTTGTCCTTTACGCCTTTCAATGGAAAATTAGTGCCATCTAGTCACCGTGGAGCAATGGCTTCAATTATTTGTAAACATACACCACTCTTTGCTTCTTTGATGACAGTGACACAATTTGAGCCAGCCATTATGGGAAAAAGATTCCTCGGTGCATTCGGTGTAATAAAGTTAGAAACATTGGGCTAGATTCTCCACCGGCGGGATGTTCCATTTTGCCAGCAGCCCGGGGGTTTCCCCGACAGCGTGGGGCTGCCCCACAATGGGAGAACCCCATTGACCAGCCGGCGTAACGGAGCATCCCGCCGGCAGGGTGAAACAGAAATGTGGGGCGAAATTCTCCGTTATCGGCGCGATGTCCGCCGACCGGCGCCAAAAACGGCGCAAATCAGTCCGGCATCGCGCCGCCCCAAAGGTGCGGAATCCTCCGCATCTTGAGTGGCCGAGCCCTAACCTTGAGTGGCTAGGCCCGCGCCGGACTGATTTCCGCCCTGCCAGCTAGCGGGAAAGGCCTTTGGTGCCCCGCCAGCTGGCGCGGAAATGACATTGCCGGGCGGCGCATGCGTGGGAGTGTCAGCGGCCGCTGACGCTCCCGCGCATGCGCAGTGGAGGGTGTGCCCCCATGGCACTGGCCCCCCGCGGATCGGTGGGCCCCGATCGCGGGCCAGGCCACCGTGGGGGCACCCCCCGGGCCAGATCGCCCCGCACCCCCCCCCCCAGGACCCCGGAGCCTGCCCGCGCCTCCTTGTCCCGCCGGTAAGAGAGGTGGTTTAATCCACCCCGACGGGACAGGCATTCTAGCAGCGGGACTTCGGCCCATCCGGGCCGGAGAATCGCCGGGGGGGTGGGGGGGGGGCCAACCGGCGCGGCGTGATTCCCGCCCCCGCCAAATCTCCGGTGCCGGAGAATTCACCCATTGGGTGGAGAATCCACCCATTGGGTGGGATTCTCCATCTGTTCAAGGCAGTGGGACTCTCCAGTCCCATTGCGGTGAATGGGAGATTTGGCTGAGCACCAAATTCTCTGTCCTCACAAGCAGCAGTAACGGGGCGGTCCCGCAAAGGGAAATCTCGGCCATTGCTGCCTTGACATTTACAATTTTGTACCCCTAATGCACAGAGAAAATTTTAGTTGTATATTCTTTTGCATGGGTTATTTGAGATTGGCACGGGTAATAAGATTAGAGCAAATGTTAAGGCCAACAGGACAGGCAGCTATCGTGTACTGAAAGAGGATGAGGGAGGAGAGTAAGATTTGCATATTCAAAAGGGAAATCTGAATTGAGAACAGAAAATGCTAAAAATCCACAGCAGGCCAAGCATTGTCGAGAGATAAGTAGTGCAGAATTTTGTCACAGAGGCACAGGAGGCTTCCGTGGCAGATGCACCAGCAAATGGAGACAGGGGTACATCACTCCGGTCATCTGATGTGTTCCAACCCACAAAGTGATTCTTCTAGAGCTGGCCTCTTGGGAAGAACATCCATAGCAGCAGGCAGGAAATTAGAGCAGCAGGTACTGAGAGGTAATTTGAGGCAAGTGCTTCAATTTTCACAGCAGTGGATGGATCCCATACCAAGTCATCACCTCTTTCAAGCAGGTGATTCTGCTGCACAGCAGAAAGCTCCTGAACAAAGTGATGGACATTAATTCCACTGCATAAAAGAGCAAATCAGCAAATTGAAGTTTATGCATAGCCACAGCGTTGTCATGGTATATGCAGAGCTCTGAGCTGACTGATCCATTCATATCCCTTCAAGCTTCAGTGGTCTAAATGGTGAAATCCCAATGTTTGTAAACATTGCCACATTAAAGAGAGGTAAGTGCAGTGAAATCACACGCTTGAGTGATTGGAATGCATTGAGTGCAGTTTCATCACTTTGATGTGGGCAATGTTTACAAACATTGGCGTTTCACCACTTAGGCGGCTAAAGAAAAAGGATATGAAAGGATCAAAGGAGCAGATGGTTTTCACAAGCTATCAGTCACAAACCACTACTCCAATGTCATGAATGGAGTGCAAACAGTGAATCTGTGGGAACCAGATGCAGGCACAGCTTCTCCCCATGGAGGAATGGACAAGTGGAGCTGTAAGGTATGTGTTACAGCTATAATGCTTCCCACAACCCCTGTCTGGACTGCTCTTCAGCTTCTAGACAGGGGTCTCTTTTCTGGGGAAGAGCTGTGTGTGTGTGTGTGGGAGAGGGCTGTGTGTGTGGGGGGGGGGGAATCTGTGGAGGGGGTTTCTTTAGGCATGGGGTCCCTGTGGTGGTCCCTCTATTACAGGAGTCCCAGGAGGGGGGGTGGGGTGGAGGTGGGGGAAGGTCAGGTTACCTCCATACCTCGGGGTGGGGAGATGCCCAGGCAACCCGGGTGGGGGGGCTGCTGTGAGGTGCGGGGGGGAGGGGACAGGGCTGATTTATGGTGCGGGGGGAAGATGGTCTTGGATAGTCTCCATCATCGTGACCCTGGCATGGTGGATCTCGCAGTGGGCTGAGGGGACCACCCCCTTGGCCCACCGCGAGGTCCATCACAACTGGGCCACAATTGTAGAGACCAGAAAGTGAACCTCGCCCACGTGATTCCCAGCTGAGGGGACGGTAGAATCATGGGAGGGTGGAAGATAGGGCACCGGGTTCACTAGATGGATGCAAATGGATCATTATTTGACACATTTGCATTTATTTCCATGCTCCCACTGGCATGCACAATGGAACTTGTTCACGCTGCCAGAGAGGGGTCGAAGCATGGTTTCGGGTCGGCGCCAATCCCGCCCCAACATCTAATTCTCCGTCCCATTGGGCAACGCATTCTGGGCGTCCTGGGGACAGAGAATCCCGCTCCTGGTCTCTGATCCAGAGGAGTACCTTAGGCTGCAAGGAATGGGTGGGCAACCAATATCAACAGTTCACAAGGTGACGGTTACCATGAATTTCTTAGTGTCTATATTGTTTTAGCAGGGGTTGGCAGGCGACTTTTATGGAATCTTGCAAGAGAAATCCCACAGCAATCATGCACAATCCTTAGAAGCATTCTCTGTAGGTATGCACTAGGTTTCCTGGCAGGTCTTATGAAGCATTCATCCTCATGCAGACACAGGTGCCGCAGCTCTTCATGGCACGGAACAGCCTCTGCAGATATCTCCTGTCTGACAATGGATATCCTTTGAAGAGATGGCGCTGAAACCTGTGTGAAACCCCGGCAATGGAAGCACAGGAGCTATACAGCCATTACCATCTCACCACAAGGCTCACTGTTGAGCAGGCCATCATATCCTTTAGCAGTAGTTTTGGTGCTTTGAAAAACTGGGAGGCAGTCTCCAGACAAGGATGTCACACATTGGTGCCTACCGTGCTCTAGGCCGTATGGGCCTCCAGAGACAGGTGGAACTGAAGAAGCAGCATGTGGGAGAGTGTCCCACCCTATTGGAGGTGAAGGAGGTTGATGAGGACTAGCCGAAAGGCCATCCAGAGTTCATTTTGAGGGAGCAAAGAAGGTCATGATGCCCTGATATAGGTTACACCTCCTAACACTAGCAAATTGAGTACTGAACTCTCGCCATACATCACCTGTCCATCATTACCCTCTGTTATTAATATTCCAAAGCCACACAGATGTCTGGTGTGTAATAGTCATCTCCAAACATACCATTCTGCCAGCCTTCTCACCAAGCTATCACCTTATGCTACTGTTGCTGTGTCCCAATAATAAGGAATTACCCATTTCATTGCACAAGCATATGTGCTGTCAACATGTTACAATCTACAATTTGGTGAATCCTGAAGTGACGTTGATGATGCTTTTGTGCTTTGTTACTAGAGTCGCTAAGGGCTACTTGCCCTGTGTCTGAAACTGAAGTGGAGACAGGCTATTCAATTGTACGTCTGGGTGGCTGAGATGCCCATGGCACCTGGGCACTGCCAAAGGCTGTGCCAATTGCATCTGTGCAGGTGCAGCTTTGGTCAAGTGACTTGAGGTAATGAGTGTGTCTCCATTCAGGAGAGTCAGGCCCCATTGACATCATCCCTATCTCACTTAGCCATTTCATTACGCACTGCATGCCCACAGTGAGCAGAAATATTGGGGCAGAACTTGGCTGACTATCCATGCAATAGAGATCAGGATTGCAGAATATTACATGCATGTCATCCATGTCAGTCTGCTACACCTGCATCCTTTATGGCAAACCATTACATTGTATTACACCTTGTAGGAGCATACTGGAGGGGACATCACAACCATTCAGTGCACTGGAACTGCATTTTCATGACACTGAAAGCCTGCTCAGTGCAGGTACTTGTGATGAGATGGCAGTGGTTGTAATGTTCCTCTACCATAACCTCCAACCATATCTGCCTAGTCTGGCTGGCAAGTCGCCTCCTCTCCTGCTTCTCTGAGGAAATAAAACATTCCCGCTGGCTATCACTGCCTCATTCAGAACTTCCACTGAGGCCTCCACTGAGACAGAAAATAAACAAAGATGTTATTCAGAGGAGGTGCAATGGGAATAGCAGAATAATCCATTATTAAATGTGAAGGCTGGCGAGGTGGAAGGTAAGGACAAGGAGAACCGGGTTTTGGTTCTGGAAGGAAGGGAAGGGCGTGAAAGCAGAAGTGCAGGAAATGAAATAGACATGGCTTTTTGCCCTGTCAACCACAGCAGAAATGGGGGTAACCTCAGATGACGAAAATGGAAGTCATATCAGAAGCACTTCTATAGAAAGCTGCATAGTTAGAGTTAATACAGGAGAGACATTGGAACTGCAACAATGGAATACTCCTTACAGGAAGCAGGATGGGTGGGAATGTAGTCAAGTTACCTATGGGAAGGGCAGCATGTGGCGCAGTGGTTAGCACTGGTACTACGGTGCTGAGGACCCGGGTTCGAATCCCGGCCCTGGGTCACTGTCCGTGTGGAGTTTGCACATTCTCCCCATGTCTGCGTGGGTTTCACCCCCACAACCCAACGATGTGCAGGTTAGGTGGATTGGCAATGCTAAATTGCCCCTTAATTGGAAAAAAATAATTTGGTACTCTAAATTGTTTTTAAAAAGTTACCTATGGGAGTCAGTGGGTTTGTAGTGGATAATGGTCGATAGTCTATCCTCAGGAATGGAGGAAAAAAAGTGAAGGAATGAAAGGGAACTGTTAGAAATGGACCATGCAAAGTTGAGGTAAGGGTGGACAGTGGTAGGAAAGTTAATGAAATTCAAATAACTAGTCTGGGACAAGAACAGGAAACAATAGCAATACAATCATCAATGTACTGGAAAAATAGGTGAGAGAGGGAACATGATTCAAATCAATCATTCTAAACCTATCTCGCTCTGAGCATGCAACAAGGATGGCACTGGTGCTGTTTGGTGAATCAACTGCTGCCTCGCGGAGGTTGAATGTCAATTCTCTAACATTGCTTCTTATCTCACCCTGAACCAAGAGCCCATAGTCTCCCAAACCTACAGAACCCACTTCTACCTCCTTCCTAAGATCCACAAAGAATACTGCCCTTGGAGCCATTATTTCTGTCTATACTTACCTCACAGAAATAATTTCTTCCTGTCTTGACTCTATTTTTCATCCTTGTCCAGTATCTCAGGACTTATATCTGCACATCTTCCAACTCCCTCCACCACTTGAATAGTTTCCAGTTCCTTGGCCATAATCATCTCCTTTTCACCATACATGTCCAATACCCCCATACCTCCAATGCACATGTGAACTCCTGAGTCTTTGTTCCTTTCAGGAATGGAAGCCTAGCTAGTCCCTGTCCATCACCCTCTTCAACCAGCTAATCTTGTTCTCACATCAATCAGCTTCTCCTTCAATTTCACTCATTTTCTCCAAATAAGAAGTGTTGCTGTGCAAACTCATGGATCCTAGCTATGTCTGCCTGTACATGGTATATGTGGAATATTCCAGTGCTCCTCAGGTGTCTTTAGTGGGAGCATCCTCGACCTTCGTGTTATGGGTCCCAAGAGCAGGACCAGATGAAAAGTGCCTGGCCACACACAATCACACGGCTGTCAGCCAATTAGATATGCACAGGTGAGGAATCTGGGGATGGCCTAGAAGTCGCGGTCCCACCAATACTACAAGGGGTCGAAGGTCCAGGTTTTAAATTGCACCTGGACATGCATTCAATCCTTGCTATCCAGCAGCAGTTTATCTTAACGTTATTGCAGGTTTTGTTTTCCATTATTTTGCCTCTTTATGAGACTGTGTGGTTAATGGTTGGGTGAATAGAATATGTGACACCCTGTATTGGAATGGATTGGACATTATGGGCTTTAAAATCTTTTCCTCCTCTTTGGGTACATGTTAATAGGTCACTAAGGTCTTGTCTCGCTAGACATACCTGATCATGCCAACCAGTGCACGGTGGTTTAATCAAAATGTATCATAGGTTGATCATTGACCAAATATAATGGAAGATTTTGATTATTTCTGATATTATCACTTCTGAAAGAATGTGTCCACCTTTCAGTGCAATGAACAACTGTGCCATTGGTGAAGAGGCAAACTCCAAACTCAAATTATGTAGCTCAGAAGAAAAAATGGTAATAATGGGTTTTGCCCATGTGATACTGGGGACAGGCTGACAGAGGGAGAAAGACATATAGGCCGAAAACTGGAACTATCAAATAAGGCCCTGGCCAGAACCAATACTGGCCATCTGCCAGACCACTCAAGTCAACACAGAAATTCATTATTGCTATATGGAACTTTGTGATTACCCACTGACAGTAGTTATCATGTTTAGACAAAAGTACAAAAGACCATGCTACGAATATGTAACTTCGAGCCAGTAGTGATTAACTTTGCAGAAGGGAAGGGCAGCACAGTGGCACAGTGGTTAGCACTGCTGCCTATGGCGCTGAGGACCCGGGTTCAAATCCCGGCCCTGGGTCACTGTCCGTGTAGAGTTTGCACGTTCTCCCCGTGTCTGCGTGGGTTTCACCCCCACGATCCAAAGATGTGCAGGATAGGTGGATTGGCCAAGCTAAATTGCCTCTTAATTGGAAAAAATAATTGGGTACTCTAAATTAATATTTTTAAAAACTTTGCAAAAGGGCGAACGATGAACAAAGAGTCAATCAGACTCCATAATGGCCTAATGGCTGATCAGAAAAAAATGTGTCAGACGACATGGAACTCGATTAAATCACCTCGGCTGAACAACATTATCCTGTTTATTTCAACTAATGAGTTTTGATGGGACAATAGAACTCAGGCCGGGTGTGCGTATATCATGGCTCAGCGCTAGCAGAACCTGGAGGAAAGAAGGAACATTGGAACACATTGTCAGAGACAATCAGAAACCCCCCAGAAGCAACTGTCGCAGAAGAGGAGCCCTGAACCCAGAGCTCAGAGAAGATAGCCACACTGAGTGATCATAGCCTGGCCTGCCTCCTTCACTATGGTGGATAATACCTAGGGCTCAGCTGTGAGTCTGAATCATATTCTGTGTGATTCATTTTGAAGATTGTAAAACCCAAATAGAGTTACAGTGAAGAGTGTGTATTTTTTTATGCCTGTCCAAGCCGATCAAAAAGGGTTTTCTCGGTCAACAGCACTCATTGCTGACCTTGAAGAAAACACTTACAAACATCTTCACCTTTTCTGAAGTTAATTTAATTGTGGCAACATTGGCTATATGGGATTGGGGGGTCTAGCAACAGTGATGTTGCAAAACAAGCGAAGCAGCCAATTACATTGATGAATTTTCACAGTTGGCAAACCAAATAGTATCAAGCATGTTTATCACTTAATTTTTTTAAATTTTACAGGGATCGAAATACAAATTGTGGCATGCACACAGGGGCAGGGAGCGAAGTGGAATTTAGTGCTGCTGGATATAATGCTGGTTCACTGGCTCGATCCTGCCCCCAGGCCAGTTTCCCAGAGGCAGAATATGGTGGGGGTGGTAGCCAGCCCACTAATGGCCACTTAAAGCCAATTGTCAGGGGCTGAGTGGGAATTTTCAGCTGGCATCCAGCTCCCCATGGTGGTGGAAGGTAGTACAGATGCCGAGAGGCAGTGCCCCGGTGACAGACAGGAGTATCAGCATTTTAGGAAAACTTAGTGGTCCATCATGTCTATAACTGAAGCTGCCCTATGGAGGGCTCCTCTCTCTTCCTCACCCACACCCCACAATGCCCAATGGTGGCTTGGCTTCAAAGGCCTTTTTTATTGTACATTTTTAAAAGTTGGAAGGTGCCTCCATTTTGAGACCCCTTGGTTACCCAATATGGCATCCTGCTACTGCTTTTGGCTCCTACTGACCCTCACATTTGGGGAGCCTGCCCCGCCCTCTTTAATTCAATGACGAACCTGCCCTCTGGTAACTAAATCGCCAAACCAAGGAAAATCACAGATGAGTCTATTCCCTACACAGTGGGACTGCAGACCAATTTGAACCTGACATTGGAACCCAAAGGCCTGCATGGAAAATCCTTCCCTGGTATAAAGGTGGAAGTTGAAGTATCATTAGCAAACTTTTAAAATATTATTTTAAAATTCAATGGAACTTTTAGCATTAATTGGGGAAATGAAATGTTCTACAAATATAAAACTATTTTTTCAGGGCCAGAAAAGCTGTTCAGCCGTGATAATAACTTGGCATGCTGTTAAAGAGCCAATTACACCTCAATCACCAAGGCCTACATTTTTATAGCAAGACTAATGTCATAAAAAGCGGAACTTCATGTCAAACCAAAAGTGTCAGGTTCTGACTGAAAACCGTTGTGTTTCCAGGTGTTCTGACGCTTTGTAAAAAAAAACAAGGGGGGTGTAGCCACCTGGGTTGGCCACTTCCCAACTTAAAATGGAGAACAGCAAAGACTGAAGGGAAATTCAGCCAACACAGGCAAAATTGAGCAAGTGCAGAAATCCTGTGTATTGAAACTTGCAAAAACCAGACCGCACTGAAACCAGCAGCCATCTGCATAGTAATGAGCAATTCCAAGGCACAATTGCAACACTCAAGGTGAATAAAGCCAAGCCAGACTCCTCGGCGCCTGCAGGAGCCAAGACAAAGGAAGGCCAACGGACATTTAGGGACTGCCCAGCGATCAGGGAACAACTCCAGTATTGGAGAAATCGATCCAAATGATCGGAACGCAGCCCAATCATTTGGAACCAGGTACGGTTCCTAAGTATAGGCCTTTTAGTGATAGGAATAGTCTAGAAAGTAGAGTTATATGCATAAGTAGTGACTTACTGTATATAATAAATGTGTTTTGATTTGAATCTTACTAATTGGTGTGTTGAGTTATTGATCATTATTTGAACTTGAATCTCGTGGCGGTATCATAAAGATACCTGGCGACTCTAGAGCAAAGGTTAAACAAACAGAGCAAATTACGAATTAAGAGCTAACCAAAAGTTAGCAACATATTACTGGCGACATCCTGACGGGACCCGACTTAGAAGTGGCTTAACCACTCTGGGAGAACCCAAAAATTTGAATTAGAATCCAATTGGGAACATAAAAACCACAAGTGTTCAAGCAGTTCTGATCAATCCTCATAATTCGGAAGTGTGTTAATGCATGCGTAACTAACAGGGCTATAAGATAATACTGATAGATTTTTTTGCAAAAACTGTCGGGAGTTTGTATTCCGGAAAATAGCGAAAGCCGTACCCGTAATTACAGCACCGCCTTAGTACCCCTCGTTCCAAATTTTAGGAGAGTATTTAGAGAGGAACGATGGCAATGCAGGCAATGCAACACCTCATGAACCCTGAAGAATTTGTGGTCACAGCGACCAGCAGCAAAGTAGGTCAGTGTCCCGTTTGGGAAGAGGAGATCAGGAAATATCTCAAAGGGAAAGGATGGCCCCTTTGGAGTGAGTTCTGTGACAATGAGGAAACAGGACCCGGGGGTATAGGACATACTTGGTGGGAGAACCTGTCAGAGATTCATAAGAAAAGCTTGGGAAAAGCTCGCAAGCTGATGGCAATTGTGTTCTGTTTGGCACAATTGCGAGGCACAGAGGAGGTCGTTCGGACGCTCCATAAAGAGATAGAAGGAGTCCATTGAATGAACAAGGTCGATGTAAGTGAGGTTGAGAAAGAGAACATAGAGTTGAGAAGGAAGTTAGCAGCAAAGGACGGAGAGGTGGATGATGCTAAGCGGGCACACCAGTCTTGTCTGGCGCACCTAAGCAGCTTCCGGACACAGTACGAAAAGGCCTATCAGGACATGCAACGTGCAGTCCTGGTAAGAGAGGAAACAGAGAAACAGGTAGAGGCATTGCAAAGGCAGTGTAGCGACCTGAAAGCAGCATTACGAGCACTCCATGCTGCCACCACGGAGCAGAGACAAAGCTCATTAGATCACGCAAAGTGCCGGAAGCAGATTGCAGAACTGCAGCCTTTGCTTTCAGTTCAGAATGGATTCCAGAGCACCTTTGGATCCCAGTTAGATACAGAAGACGGCCCGGATTGGGAAGAATTAAATGAGACCACGCATAGATATGTTCAGGGAACATGTGCGGAAGGAAAGCCCCAGAAGAGAAAAGCGCCCCAACCCCCCACATCGCAGATAGTTCAGGCACCAATGAATCCAGTAACCACCCACCGCACAGTCACATCGGAAGGAGATACAGAATTTCTTTATACCACACCCTTAACCGTGACCCAATTACGGGACGCGTGCGAGAAAATCACACCGTTCCTCCCCACCTCAGACCCCCACCACTTCTTTGCTAGAGTAAAGCAGCAGGCGACCATGTACGGCCTTGATGAGCGTGAGCACGTGTAGCTCACAGTTTTGAGTGTAGACCCTTCGGTCGTAGCAGCCCTTCTCGACCCACAGAACGTAGGAGGCACCCTTGCAGAAATGCACGCAGCGATCCTAGACGCGATCGGCTACAACAGAGGTGACCCCGTAGAAGGCCTGAATAAGTGCAGGCAGAAAAAGACAGAACACCCTACAGCGTTTGCTGGACGCCTGTGGATTCATTTCACAGCAGTTTTCGGTAATTTAGAACGTGCCCATTTGTCCCAAGACGGTATGGCCAAATGGACCCGCACCCTTATCTCCCATGCCACAGAGGCAGGACAAAAAGCGTGTACGAATTATGACCCCTCAGAGGAAGCCCACTATGAGAAATAGGTTTTAAAAAGATTGTCCCGCACCTGGGAGCAGCCTGTACAAAACAAACCCGCAGTTAGGAAACCCGAGGAACAGCAGGCAGAAGCGGATATCCAAGCGGTGAAAACACACCAAAACCCCGCATGGGTGAACGAAGACAGGAACAGCCCCCCACAAAAGCCACAAGAGTGTTCCAACTGTGGACAGTTAGGACACTTTGCACGAGAATGCAATGCCCCACGAAAGCCACAGAGAGCCCAGCAGGCAGGCACTCTGAATAAGAATAGGACAGAGCCCATACATAGTGTGAGCACCCGTTCAGACCAGACGGACCTGAACGGAACGGACTGACGGTGTTCGGGCTCCCCCAGTTGGGTCTGTGACACCCTTTGGGATAGGTCCGGCCGACCAGTAGTTGCAGCAAAGATACGGGGACAGCCCATCGAATTTTTCTGGGACACAGGAGGGTCCCACACCACAATCAATTCCTCCACCATATTCCAGAAAGACACGTGGCCCACTACAGCCACCATCACCCTCAGTGGCTTCACAGGCCACTAACAGCAGGGACACATCACAGCCCCTGTACCCATTCAGATTGGCAATATAACGACAAAGCACCCCAAAGTTTTAGTCGATCTACCCCACACAGCAGAACACATTTTGGGAATTGACTTTATGAACTCCCACCACCTTTCATTTGATCTGGTAAACCAATGTGTTTGGAGAATGGCAAAATCCACAAGAGCCCCCGCAACGCTCACTATAGGTGAATACGCAAACAAGATTAGCGCAGTCGGCGAATTTTGGTTTGAGCCGACCACGATTAGCACATACAAGCAGGTTAGGGCAGTTCTGCAGAAGCACAGGACAGCATTCGTGACCCACAAACACGACTGTGGCCGGATGATTGGTTCCGTTCAAATCACAGGACCTGACCCTAGACCCCAAAAGCAATACGGATTTCCCCAAGAGGCAGAGGGAGAAATCTCAAAAGTGATCGACAGCTTATTAGAGCAGGGTGTACTCAGATCAGTAGCCTCCACTAATAATGCCCCGATTTGGCCAGTGAGAAAGCCCGATGGATCATGGCGACTGACCATCGATTACCGGGAACTCAACAAAGTCACCCCCGCGCAGCCCCCACGGTAGCCACAAGTCCCGAGACCATGCTCAAACAGGGACTCAACTCACGATATTTTACAGTTTTGGACGTTAGTAATGGATTCTGGTCCATTCCATTGGCAAAGCGTGCCAATACAAATTTGCCTTCACTTTTAAAAATCAGCAGTACACGTGGACATGCCTTCCACAAGGATTCCACAACTCCCCCTCCATTTTCCACCGCCAGCTGGCAAATGGATTATCAAAATTCTCTCGCCCCGAATGTATGGTCCAGCATGTGGACGGCCTGTTACTGCAGACAGGGACCAAGGCAGAGCACATCGAGTTTCTGTCCGAACACCTGGAACTCCTACAGGACATTGGCTGCAAAGTAAACCCCACAAAGGCCCAGATTTTGGAAAACAAAGTTATATATTTGGGTACGATTATCACGCACGGTAAATGCGAGATCGAGCACAAAAGAATTGACTCGATTGCCAAATTGCCCCTTCCCCAGAATGTTTCAGCCCTCGGGTCGTTTTTAGGACTGGTTGGCTACTGCCGAAACCACATTGACGGCTTCGCCAGCAAGGAAGCACCCCTCTCGGAACTCCTAAAGAAAGGAACCCCTTGAGAATGGCATCCACAGCATACGGATGCTGTGGAAGCTTTGAAAAGAGCCCTCATTGCAGCCCCCGCACTACAGGTTCCAGACCCGCTTTCCCCCTATGCTATAGAGATAGCTAGCACAGACCGTACCCTTTCGGCCATGCTCCTCCAGGAACGGCACGAACAATTAAGACCCGTGGCTTATGCCTCCAGACTTTTAGATCCTGTGGAGCAGGGATTTTTGGCCTGTGAAAGGCACCTGCTCGCAGTTTTCTGGGCAGGTCAGTATTTTTCCTACATAACTGGACTAAACCCCAACACAATCCTCACAGAACACACCCCCACCCAACATTTACTGGACGGACGACTTAAGGACGGGACAGTTAGCCAAATTAGAGCAGCTAGATGGACCATTCTTTTGCAGGGACGGGGCATCACTGTTAAAAGGACCCAGACCCACACTTTCTTAGCCGATAACCTTCAGTATCAAGGCACCCCCCATGAATGTGAAATCATCTCACCGCACCACAACACAGGCCCCTTTATTGCAAAAACACGCCCCAGAAAGATAGGTAGTTCACCCCAGAGCCCCCAGCACACAGGCACGTGTGCACCTTTAAGGATATATGTGGATGGATCTTCCACTATATTAGAAGGAAAGCTCATTACAGGATGCGGCATATATGTTGAGGACGCGCAGGGACGGGTCCTAGAAGAAATCTCTCTAAAACTACCAGGACACTTAGGCGCGCAGGCGGCAGAGCTAGCAGCCGTTGCGTACATTGTGGATCACCCAGATTCCTTCCCCAGCCCAGCAGACATATACTCGGACAGCCTCTATGTCTGCAACAGCCTTACAGAATTCCTACCCCTGTGGAAAGCAAGAGGATTTGTTTCTGCAGACGGAAAACCCCTCCCTTCAGCCCCATTGCTCCGTCACATTTTAGAGAAAGCACAGGACAGGGCCTTTGGTATTGTTAAAGTTCGCAGTCACCACCGTTCCTTCCCCCCCTGGAAATGTAAAAGACGACACACTGGCCAAAACAGGTTCCAGGCATGGATATTTTTGGATACCCCCCAAAAGCGCACCAGTGAATGCAGTTCAGGTCTCGCAGACTAATATCGAGGATTTAGTGCAGGTCCAGAAGCAGGATAGCAATCTCAGGGAGATTTTGAAAGGAAAATTTCCAGCCCCCTATGAGATATTTAGAAATACACTGACCACACATGACGGTGTGGTGTTAAAAGACACCCTTGATGTGGTTCCAGAACAGGACAGGAATCAACTTATTTGTTTATTCCATGACAGTCATGGACATCAGGGAATTGATCCCACGACAGCCCACCTCAGGCGGCTCTGTTGGTGGCCAAATTTAAAAGAAGATGTAACGCACTACGTTGAGAATTGCCTTATCTGTGCCCAGAACAATCCGGGCAGATATGCAAAGAAGGCTCAGCTTAGTCACACCCGCCCTGTTAACGGCCCCTGGACTAACCTCCAGATCGATTTTATAGGACCATTGCCCCCTTGCAGGAATGTTTACAAGTACGTATTAGTCGTCATATAAACTTTTACGAAATGGGTAGAGGCATTCCCATCCAGAACGAACACGGCAAAGACCACCGCAAAGATCTTAACCCACCACATCTTTACGAGATGGGGACTCCCCCGCAGCATTGAATCCGACCAAGGTTCCCATTTTACGGAACGTGTCATGAAGAACATCCTCATGAAATTTGGCATTACCCAAAAATTCCACATCGCATACCACCCCCAGTCAAGTGGTATCGTGGAGCGCATGAATCGGACCCTAAAATCAACCCTCAGAAAAATGGTCCAACAAAACAACACCACTTGGGATTCAGTCCTCCCTTTTGCGCTGATGTTTTTGAGAAATACTGTCTCAACTTCCACAGGTTACACCCCACACACTCTGATGACCGGACGCCCCATGAAAGGCACAGAATTGTTATTAGGATTGAACTTCACCAGCCCCGAAGTGACAGCCCTCACACACGAGAACGCAGTCAAACAGTTAGTGGAGAATGTGAAAACGGCACAGCTAGCAGCCGCAGTAAGATTAGGCACAAGGAGGAAACAGAGCAAGGCCTGTTTCGACAAGACAGTGCATGCGACTGAGTTTGAGGTAGGACAGCAGGTCATGCTCTCCATCTATAACCTCAGCACATTCCTGTCACTGACGTATTCGGGTCCATACTCCATTGCAGACAAAGTAAGCCCCTCAGTCTATAAAATTAAGTACCCCAACGGAAAGACTGCGTGGTTCCATATTAACCAGTTTAAGGCATATGGCCCACAGTCCAATCACGCACACCACGTCATGCTCGACGCAGCAGACCACACCCCTCCCACACCCAACGTATCCCTACCCTCCCCCAACACGGCCACCACATCCATGGACTCGCCCTCGACTCCACCCCCGACCTCTAGACTCCGCCCCGGAATGGCCACAGACAGCAGCAGCAGCGACAGCGACTGTGCCTCAGACAATAGCCACAGCACGCCTCCCTACTATCCCCAGGCAACAGGACCCACTCCCAGCGAATCTGACCATGATTCGGGTGATCCCTTCCTCATCACATTCCTCAACAAACCCCACCAAACACCACCGCCCTGCGATGACGATTCCGCCCCCACAGAACTAGACACCACCTTTTGGCACCGCGATAATTCATTCAGGCTCGTCCGGAACGACGAGATGGACCCCAAATTGCACCATGCAGCCCTATCAGCCCTTATACATTCGAGAGTATGGCATCCGGGAGAAGAGGGCGACTTTGAGTCTGACTCCCAAAGCGAGAACCCCTTTGCGACCCTGTTCGTAACTGATAACTGAGGTGTCCACACGATGATTTAAATAGGAACCGCTTGGGAGAAAAGGTGTCCTTTCTGATGGAACCTGCAGCATGTTGTTTAATGTTGTTTGTTACTGTTATTGTTATGTGTTGTACGTAAGATCGGAAATTGTTTTCCACGGCCCCATGCCATATTTGTCTGCAGAAACCTATGAGAACTTGCCAGCACGCTCATTGGCAGAAACCGCTGAGAGCTTGCCAGCCTCCGTTCATAACTGCTCTTCTGGTTCGAAGGTAGAACCCTTACGGCAACCCCCCCCCCACGCTGACTACATTTTTGCCCGTTCTTGTCGGTTCCTCAGGCAGTGGAGAAACGGCATTGGTCTCCGCCCTGCCTGAGGACCCCTCCTCTGGTCAGCTATGCTCGGGTATAGCACACTCGGCATCGGTCACCATCCTACCCGGGGATTCCATCCAATTCTTACCCGTCGCGGCCCATACGCACCTCATTTCTGCACTCTTGGTTCAAAAATTTTTATTTTGTTTTCCGGCAACCCTTATGTTGCCATCCCGATGCTATTTACATCCTCAAACATTTGGATGGTAAATCGCACAGCCTGCGAGACGGCTCGCACTGTTTCAGTATTTTTAAGTGTGCTTGTCCTGAATATTCGGTTTTAAAAAAACATTTTTAAAAATGAGGGAGTCACACATGGTGACAAATTGTAAAGGAAGAATTGGCACTCAAGGACAGACATACTAACGCACGAGATATTAACCAAGATAGTAACAGACACTATGCGTGATCCATAGAACCCCAGAAGCTCCAGGAAAAGAGACAAAACGGAATGGAAGAGACAAAAAGAGAAAGAAGAAGAACAATGAGGACATCCTCCGTGTTGATCTCCACCATTATGATGTGTATTCGGTTGCACGCGAACCCCCTGACCCCAACCCCCCTCTGGCCGTTAATGATTCACTTCTCCATAGCACACAGAGCCCAGTAACAGGCAACACCACACCATCATGGTGTGAGAAGCTCATAACATGGTACTCCCTTTCCTAAGTAGTCGAATCCCTATTAGTGTTGGCGATACTCTGCAGCATCGTGCAGAATATCCGCATGAGGAAATGGCGAAGGAGAGCCTACCGTTCTCGCACCGCGGTATACAGAATGAGATCCCCTATTTTCGATTTTCACCAGGTCCCCGAACCCCTTGATCTACAATAAAGACCATTTGTGTTACATCTTTTGTAAATAAAGAAATGGAAATATTGTACACCCCTGTGCTTGACTGCCAAGCCAGGAAAAATGTAAATGCTGCTATTATTTTGTATTGTTTAGGAAGTTAATATGACTGGATGTTTAGTGAGTGTAGTTTATTGAGGACATTTAGAGGTACCGTTTTTTAATTCATTTTGTAATGCATGTCCCTGTTTTGACATAGCGCCACTTAGAAAATGTTAGTTAAAGTTTTTCTCACATAGGTATGGTCAGTGTAGAGGACATGGAAGAGCGCTCGCCTAGTCAGGGAATGAAGACAACGCAGTTATGTGATCCTTCACGCTTCGCGTTAGGGATCACAAGGAGGGCGTGCAGTCACCTGGGTTGGGCACTTCCCGACTTAAAATGGAGAACCGCAAAGACTGAAGGGAAATTCAGCCAACAAAGGCAAAATTGAGCAAGTGCAGAAATCATGTGTATTGAAACTTGCAAAAACCAGACAGCACTGAAGCCAGCAGCCATCTGCATAGTAATGAGCAATTCCAAGGCACAATTGCAACACTCAAGGTGAATAAAGCCAAGCCAGACTCCTCGGCGCCAGCAGGAGCCAAGACAAAGGAAGGCCAATGGACAGTTAGGGACCGCCCAGCGATCAGGGAACAACTTCAGTATTGGAGAAATTGATCCAAATGATCGGAACGCAGCCCAATCATTTGGAACCAAGTATGGGGTCCACCCCGAAGGGCGGGAAGCCCCTGGGGACTATAAAGTAAAGCCCCCAAGTTCAAATCGTCCTTCTTTGGCAGGGTCACTCAGCAACTTTAATCAACCCGTGAGAGTGACCTGTCCAAGCTGCCACATCAACCAAGTAAGTCTCCAGTCAATGCTCGCTACGAGATAGGCGCTCCCAGCTACAAGTCCATACCAGCTTTTGAATCCTGCAGACACAGGACCTGAACAAAAGGCCATTTGTTCTCCTGACCTGGTGGGCCAAGTCCGAAGCTAAGTATAGGCCTTTTAGTTATAGGAATAGTCTATAACGTAGAGTTATATGCATAAGTAGTGACTTACTGTATATAATAAATGTGTTTTGATTTGAATCTTACTAATTGGTGTGTTGAGTTATTGATCATTACTTGAACTTGAACCTTGGTATCATAAAGATACCTGGCGACTCTAGAGCAAAGGTTAAACAAACAGAGCAAATTACGAATTAAGAGCCAACCAAAAGTTAGCAACAGAGGGATGTTTTGTACCTCACTCTGGTGGGGCAGGACCTCATAGTGTCGGCAAGCCCAGCTCTACAGAGACCATCGTTCTCAAAGTGGAAGTAAAGGCCCCTCTTTCACCACCATTGCCGGCACCGGGGCTTCAGTTGCCACCCACCCCACCGCCACTGTCACCATCAGGGCTGAGTGGGAACCCATCCCATAGGATTTACCTGGAGGCTCCGACCTCTGGCCCACCCCTACATTCCCCCCAGCAGTGCCAACCTGGCAGTGCCAGGGTGCCAGGTTGGCAGTGCTAGGCTGCCATGCCCCATCTAGGGACTATACTGGTCTTCTCGACTGCTGCAGAGTAGTAGTGATTCCCGCTGGCATGAGATCATGCTGGCGAGGTGGAGGGAAACATATGACGTCGCTGGAAGATACGGCATTTGGGCATATTTAAATAACTGCTAATTTAAGGTAATCTGGTTCACGCTCTCATTGGGTGTGAACCTGATAACGTTAGCTGCGGGGGCAGGGAGGGTCTCACTCTGAGATCTCCCTGGCGCTAATACTGTTATGGCCCTCTCGGGAAAGTTAATGGCCATAATGGGACTTCCGCCTCCAGTGAACGGGCCATGAAGATTCCTCCCACAAACCGCAACCTTTGGATTTCTGCCTTTAACTGCCATTGCTGTCAGTGTCTTACACTGCAAAATCCATTTTCAAAAGCATTATTTAAGTGAAACAGAATGTTATTTGCTCATTTATTTGTGTAGTGACATCCTTCTTTGCACAAATACCTTTAATGAATTTTGATTTACAAACTAGTAGTATGTACTCTTAGAAAGGTAATATCAGGCATAAAGAACCCCTTTTGTTTCTTTTTGTAATATACACATTATATGACAATAACATTGCACTGTGGAAAATTCTTGGCCTAAATATCTTGCATCCTGATATATGTGTGACATTTATTATCTAATGCAATCCAAACAACTAGCTCTTATCTTTTAAATAAATTACCTGTATATTGGCCATCCACAACAATTGTTCCTTCAGCCTCAGTTCTTGTAGCAGTTATATGGTGCCACTGGTTATCATTATATGTTTGTCCTCTATCATTAGTAGGAGTAACTGCAACAGCAGAACCCTGTCAAAATACAATAGAAGTGTGCTTCTTTAGATAAGGATCAAATATACTGACATACACTATTGCTTAACCCATTAAGCATACAGCAGAAAGATGCAGAGAAAATATTCCCAACATTTACCACAGCATGGAATATATTCAATGAACTACCACAGTTAAATAATAAATCAACACACAGGTTTCACAAATTGTTTAAACATGGAATATCGTGGACCTGCGATTATTTATAAAGATAGGTGAGCAATTTTGGGATAGTTTTAGGTGGCGAGAGACATCTCCTTCTGTCTCCCAGTGTTTGTTAATATGTCAGCTCAAAGGATTACCTTTGCACTTTCGCAGAGCAAAGTCGGGGGCCTCTAGCAACCTACTTATTATTTAGAAAGGCTATCAGCTTTCTCACTTCGAAAAGAAGAGAATTAGAGCCTGTAGTGACAGGACTGAATTTCTGGGAGGGCGGTTCTCGCAATGTTCAGTGCTTAAATAATACCTGAGAAATGAATGCAAAGCACAGAAAAGATGAGCAACATTCATTCTCTTCGATCTATGCTTCAATAAAATGGCAACCCAAATTACGAGCTGTACTTTACTGTGCTCAAAGCGGACAGAGCAATCTAGATTACATGTAACGGCATGTTCAAGGGCTCTGCACACTGATTTTGTGTAAATAGCACTAGACAGAGATCAGGGGCAGACTGCTACCATAAAAAAACGGAAACACAAGGCACGATTAGACTTAGAATCGGACTTCCGGCTGAAACCGAGATCCCCCCCGCGGCAACTGAAAGCCATGCTCCAGTCCCTCGCTCGCAGCGATAGTGAAGACCGCACCCCACACTGGTGGAGCCATTGAAGACTGGTATTTAAATATATTTGCATCGCATTAGCCGTTTGGACACGGTACAGTCCAGGCCTCCATGGTTCTCCACTTCTCTCAGGCGGAAGTGACACGGGCACAGTTCACCACAGGTATTTGCAAATGGGGACTGGGCGCCATGGCTGCTGAGGGAGAGAGAAGGTAAGAAAAATTGTACAATCTGTTCCGAACTGTAGTGCTTGCTGGGTGGGTGGCTGCCAGGGCCGGCAGGAGTAGTGGAGAGGACACATGCACCATTGCCTTCCGCACTCTACATGGCACACTGCCCTTTCAGGGCAGAGGCCTCACCAATCATACTGTCGTCTAGCCACTAGGGAGATGGAACGGTAGGCGCATCTCCTGTCCCACCAAGGGCGACAACACTGCTACTCAAAAATCAAGGGCGCCTACCGTTCCATCCCCCGACCGCACTTTGGAAAATCAGACCGTAAGATGGTGCTCCTTCTCCCGGCATACAAGCAGAATCTCAAGCGGGAGAATCCAGCTCAGATGGTCGTGCAATGCTGGACCGAGGAAACAGAAGAACTCCTACGAGACTGCTTAGAGATAGTGGACTGGTCTATATTTAAGAACTCAGTGACCAACTTAAATGAGTATGCCACCACTGTCACAGACTTCATCAGCAAATGTGTGGATGACTGCGTGCCAAAGAAAGCAATACGTACATTCCCCAACCGGAAACCATGGCTCAATCGCGAGATTGACTCCCTACTGAAGGACAGGTCTGAGGCGTTCAAGTCAGGTGACCCTGATCTATACAAGAAATCCAGGTACGACCTCCGCAAAGCCATCCGAGATGCCAAGAGAGAATATCAGACTAGAGTCACAGACTAGCGTTACAGACTCTCGGCGGTTGTGACCTAAACAACATAACGGGCTACAAAGTGAAGCCGAGCAGTATCTCCGGCAGCAGCGCACCCATCCCCGATGAACTCAATACATTCTATGCTTGGTTCGCAGGAAACCAACGAACCGCCTTCGAGTGCCCCAGGAGCCCATAACACATCCATACCCACCATCACAGCTTCTGAAGTCAGATCGGCCTTCCTGAAAGTGAACCCTCGGAAAGCGACCGGTCCGGATGGGATCCCTGGTCGTGCACTCAGAGCCTGCACAGATCAACTGGCAGATGTGTTCACGGACATCTTTAACCTGTCCCTACTCAGCTCTGAGGTCTCCACCTGCTTCAACAAGACCATCATCATACTGTGTCAAAGAAGAACCAAGCAATGTGCCTCAATGATTGCTGTCCGGTGGCCTTGCCTTCAGTCATAATGAAGTGCTTTGAGAGGTTGGTCATGAAGCGTATCACCTCCATACTCCCAGAACTCCTTGATCCACTGCAATTCGCATACCACAGCAACCGGTCCACAGCAGACGGCATCTCCCTGGCACTACACTCATCCCTAGAGCATCTCAACAACAAGGACTCCTACATTAGACTCCAATTTATTGACTACAACTCCGCCTTCAACACCATAATCCCAGCCAAGCTCATATCAAAGCTCCAAAACCTAGGACATGGCTCCTCACTCTGCAACTGGATCCTCGACTTTCTGACCCACAGACAACAATCAGTAAGAATGACCAACAACACCTCCTCCACAATAGTCCTCAATACCGGTGCCCCGCAAGGCTGCGTATTTAGCCCCCTAATATACTCAGTGTACACATACGACTGCATGGTAAAATTTGGTTCCAACTCCATCTACAAGTTTGCTGATGATACAACCATAGTGGGCCGGATCTCGAATAACGACGAGTCCGAATACAGGAGGGAGATAGAGAACCTAGTGGAGTGGTGTAGCGACAACAATCTCTCCCTCAATGCCAGCAAAACTAAAGAGCTGGTTATTGACTTCAGGAAGCAAAGTACTGTACACACCCCTGTCAGCATCAACGGGGCCGAGGTGGAGATGGTTAGCTGGTTTGCAGCTTCATATTCCTAGGGGTATCCATCTCCAAACATCTGTCCTGGTCCACCCACATCGACACTACCACCAAGAAAGCACAACACAGGGCAGCACGGTGGTTCAGTGCGCCGAGGTCCCAGGTTCGATCCCGGCTCTGGATCATTGTCCGTGTGGAGTTTGCACATTCTCCCCGTGTTTGCATGGGTTTCACCCCCACAACCCAAAGATGTGTAGGGTAGGTGGATTGGCCTCGATAAATTGCCCCTTAATTGGAAAAAATGAATTGGGTACTCTAAATTTATTTTAAAAAATAAAGCACAACAGCCCCTATACTTCCTCAGGAAACTAAGGAAATTCGGCATGTCCACATTAACTCTTAACAACTTTATCAGATGCATCATAGAAAGCATCCTATCTGGCTGCATCACAGCCTGGTATGGCAACTGCTTGGCCCAAGACCGCAAGAAACTTTAGAGAGTCGTGAACACCAGCCCAGTCCATCACACCAACCTGCCTCCCATCCATTGACCCAATTACACCTCCTGCTGCCTGGGGAAAGGGGCAGCATAATCAAAGACCCCTCCCACCCGCTTACTCAATCTTCCAACTTCTTCCATCGGGCAGGAGATACAAAAGTCTGAAAACACGCACGAACACACTCAAAAACAGCTTCTTCCTCATGCTGAATGAGGTAGAAGAATGCCAGACCTCTTCTGAAGAGTAAGTTGCGGAGGATAGTCAGGAGGCTCCGGGGCCAGTGCACTTGGGAGAACTTAATCAGCTCCCGATTTTCTCATTGAGCTTTGGCCGCTGGCGGCTCTGCCAGTTTATTGCACCTCTCGATACACTCACAACACCCCCCCCCCCCCCCCTCCTCCAAGTGATGCCCCCTTCCCCATAGCCACTCACATCCTCCCCTGTCCGGCCTCCCTTCAACCACCCCACTATCTCAGCTCCCCTTCATCCCTCTGAGGGTCCTAACAACATCACCACAGAGTGTTGGTCCTGGGTTGGCAGTATCAGTGGGGCTTGCCCACAGGATGGAGGATAATGATGACTCAATACGAGATGAGCTCTAATACTCCTCATCTTTTCATAAAGTCTGACTCCAGCTTTCAGGGTCACATTCCACTGTCTGCTCAGGTGCTCCCTGTATGTGTGCTGGCCATTCCATCTCATGGGCCCATACATCCTTGGGGTGTGGTGGGCAGCTATGGAGATGGTGAGCGGGGATGAGTCATTCACTGGGTAAGCTGTACTAAAAGGTTGCCTCATACCTCTGGCCCCATCCCTTATTGCCTCCGAGAGTCACTCCAAGTAGACCATCCAATTGTTTTGGGCCCCTGCTACATGCCATCCTCCAGCACCCACACTCCACACCACCAAACTCCCACCCACTACCCACCCTCCTGCCCCCCCCTCCCCTTCATGCTCCCTGGCACAGCCTCTACACCCAGCCGAACCAAGCCCATCCCTCACACCCTTCAGATAGACGATTGAGGCGGGTCGCAGTTTTGATGCAAATGTGTTTAATAGTGACTATTTACAGTATTGTGCCCTGACCCCTACCTCTAACCCATATGCTGCACCCATGCTGCACCACTTAACTGGTGTCCAACTTTCTTATCTTCCGTGACCTACTGCTCCTTCTAGCTGTGACCCCAGACAGCACATCAAATGTGGAGGCAGCCGACTTCCGGTTGCGGTGATGCGGAGCTAAGCTGCACGATTCGGCAGCTCCCGCGATCACGGTCTTTCGGGCTCTCTAGAAGAGCCCCAACGGGAATTTTTTGAAGACGTTCTGTGTGGGAAGGGGAGAGTGAGGTCCCCCTTCACTGTTTATGGATCGGACAAGAAGTGAAACGGCCAAAAAAGCGGCGTTAGAGCAACGGGAGAAGCGAGGGAAGAAAAACAAGATGGCGGCGGCCGGAGATAAAGTGGAAGGCGGGCCAGAGCTGCAAGAGTTCATTAAGCGCTGTTTTGAGGAGCTGCGGAAAGAGATGCTGGCGCCTATGCTGTCGGCGATTGAAGGATTAGGGATGACCCAGAAGGCCCACGAGGTAAAGATCCAGGAGGTGCAGAAAAAAGTTAATGAGAACGAGGATGAGATCTTGGGCCTGGCGGTGAGGGTGGAGGCGCACGAGACGCTGCACAAAAGGTGGGCGGGAAGATTTGAAGACCTGGAGAACAGGTCGAGGAGAAAGAATCTTCGGATCCTGCGTCTCCCTGAAGGAGTGGAGGGGGGCGATGCCGGGGCATATGCAAGCACGATGCTCGAGTCGATGATGGGCGCAGAGGCCCCTTCGAGGTCTTTGGAGCTGGATGGGGCGCACCGGGTGCTGGCGAGGAGGCCCAAGGCTAATGAGCCGCCAAGGGCGATTGTTGTGAGGTTTCACCGTTTCACGGACAGAGAGAGGGTCTTGAAATGGGCCAAGAAAGAGCGGAGCAGCAGCTGGGAGAATGCGGAGATCCGAATATACCCGGACTGGAGCACGGAGGTTGCAAAGAGGAGAGCGGGTTTCAACCGGGCCAAGGCGGTGCTGCACCGGAAAGGAGTGAGATTCGGAATGCTGCAGCCAGCGCGATTGTGGGTCACATTCAAGGATCAACATCACTATTTTGAAACGTCTGAGGAGGCGTGGACCTTTATTCAAACCGAAAAGCTGGACTCAAACTGAGGGTTTGTGAGGGTGGGGGGGATGTTTGATGTTTGTTGTACATAGGGTGTTAGTCACGCGCAGGAAATGTTCCACGGGCTGGGGGATGGATGGGGATGGAGAAAGGGACCGGGTGAGAAGGCCGTACGAGACGGTGCAGCCTGGTGCTGGAGGGAGAGGAGGCTCGGGATGGGGGAAATGAGACAAGGCTGCGACAGGAGCTGTGCCAGAGGGGGCGGGGCAGGCTTAGGAAAGCGCGGGCTTTTTCCCGCGCTAGGGAAGGACGGAGGGGGGGGAATGGAGGAGCGCACACTGATTGGGAGATTCCCACACGGGGGGGTCAATGGGACGGCGGGGGAAGCCGGGGTCAGCAGGAGTCAGCTGACTTACGGGAGTGCTATGGGGGGAGCAAAAGAGCTAGACACGGGGGTGGGTGGGGGGTGGGGGGGAAATAGGGTTGCTGCTGCACTGACCAAAGGGGAATGGGGCACAGAAGAGGTGGTCGGGGCAGGGGTCTCCCGTCTGGGAGACTGGAGAGTGAGGGCGGCGCGGGCACGGGACTGGCCTAGAAAAGGAGATGGCCAGTTGGCGGGGGGGGGGAGGCCCCCCATTCCGGCTGATAATGTGGAATGCGAGGGGCCTGAATGGGCTGGTAAAGAGGGCCCGAGTGTTTGTGCACTTAAAGGGACTGAAGGCAGACGTGGTCATGCTTCAGGAGACACATTTGAAGGTGGCGGATCAGGTCAGGTTAAGAAAGGGATGGGTACGACAGGTATTCCATTCGGGGCTGGATGTGAAGAACAGAGGGGTGGCAATATTGGTGGGGAAGCGGGTGTCGTTTGAGGCCAAGAATATCGTAGTGGACAATGGAAGTCGATACGTGATGGTGAGCGGTAAGTTGCAGGGGACGTGGGTGGTATTGGTAAATGCATACGCCCCGAACTGGGATGATGCCGGATTAATGAAGTGCATGTTGGGGCGCAATCCGGACCTGGAGGTAGGAAGCTTGATAATGAATGGGGATTTTAATACGGTGTTGGACCCAGCACTGGAGCGCTCCAGATCTAGGACCGGAAAGAGGCCGGCTGCGGCCAAGGTACTTAGGGGGTTTATGGATCAGATGGGGGGAGTGGACCCGTGGAGGTTTGCCAGGCCGCAGGCCAGGGAATTTTCTTTTTTCTCCCACGTGCACAAAGCCTACTCCCGGAAATTTTTTTGTTCTGGGCAGGGCGCTGATCCCGAAAGTGGAGGGAACGGAGTATTCGGCCATAGCCATTTCAGATCACGCCCCGCACTGGGTGGAACTGGAGTTGGGAGAGGAGAGGGACCAACGCCCGTTGTGGCGGTTGGATGTGGGACTGCTGGCAGATGAGGCGGTGTGTGGGAGGGTGTATTGAAAGGTACTTGGAGGCCAACGACAACGGGGAGGTGCAGGTGGGGGTGGGATGGGAGGCGCTGAAGGCGGTGATCAGGGGAGAGCTAATCTCCATCAGGGCTCATAGGGAGAAGATAGAGGGCATGGAAAGGGAGAGGTTAGTGGGGGATATTTTAAGAGTGGACAGGAGATACACAGAGGCCCCTGAAGAGGGACTACTTAGGGAAAGGCGACGTCTCCAGACGGAGTTTGACCTGTTGACCACAGGGATGGCAGGGGCACAGTGGAGGAAAGCGCAGGGGGCGACGTATGAGTATGGGGAGAAGGCGAGTCGGATGCTGGCACACCAGCTCAGTAAGAGGATGGCAGCGAGGGAAATAGGTGGAGTCAAGGATGGAAGGGGAGCTACGGTGCGGAGTGTGACGAAAGTAAATGAGGCATTCAAGGCCTTCTATGAGGAGCTGTACAGATCCCAGCCCCCAGCGGGGGAAGAGGGGATGCGACGATTCTTGGACCAACTGAGGTTCCTGAGGGTGGAGGAGCACGATGTGGCTGGTTTGGGGGCACCAATTGGGCTGGAGGAGCTGATCAAAGGTTTGGGGAGTATGCAGGCAGGGAAGGCCCCGGGACCGGACGGGTTCCCGGTTGAGTTCTATAGGAAGTACGTAGACCTGTTGGCCCCGTTGCTAGTGAGGACTTTTAATGAGGCAAGGGAGGGAGGGACCCTGCCCCCGACAATGTCGAAGGCGACGACCTCTTTGATCCTGAAGCGGGACAAGGACCCACTGCAATGTGGGTCGTACAGGCCGATCTCGCTCCTCAACGTGGATGCTAAGTTGCTGGCTGCTAAACACCAATGTGTGGCGGCTCTTAAACGTGATAATGATGCCATCGGTGGAGGTAGAGGCGGAGATAGTGGCGGCTATGGACGCGGAGAAGGCCTTTGACCGAGTAGAGTGGGAGTACCTCTGGGAAGTGCTGCGTAGGTTTGGGTTCGGGGGAGGGTTTATTAGTTGGGTTAAGCTCCTATACAGAGCCCCGGTGGCGAGTGTGGTTACGAATCGGCGGAGGTCGGAGTATTTTCGGCCGTATCGTGGGACGAGGCCGGGGTGCCCCCTGTCGTTTGCATTAGCAATTGAACCCTTGGCCATGTCATTAAGGGAGTCTAAGAAATGGAGGGGGGTTGTCCGAGGGGGAGAGGAGCATCGAGTGTCGCTTTATGCAGACGGCCTGTTGCTGTATGTGGCGGATCCAGTGGAGGGGATGGTGGAGGTCATGCAGACTCTAAGGGAGTTTGGGGATTTTTCGGGCTATAAGCTTAATGTAGGGAAGAGTGAGCTTTTTGTAGAACAGTCAGGAGACCAGGAAAGGGGGATAGACGATCTACCGCTGAGGAGGGCGGAAAGGAGCTTTCGGTACCTGGGGATCCAAATAGCCAGGAGTTGGGGGGCCCTACATAAACTTAATCTGACGAGGCTGGTGGAGCAGATGGAGGAGGACTTCAAACGATGGGACATGTTGCCGCTCTCACTAGCGGGTAGAGTGCAGTCGGTCAAAATGGTGGTCCTCCCGAGGTTTCTTTTTGTGTTCCAGTGCCTGCCAATTGTAATCACCAAGGCCTTTTTTAAGAGGGTAGGCAGGAGTATTATGGATTTTGTGTGGGCGAGTAAGACCCCGAGGGTAAGGAGAGGGTTTCTGGAGCGCAGTAGGGACCGAGGAGGGTTGGCGCTGCCGAATCTGGGTGGCTACTACTGGGCAGCAAATGTGGCGATGATCCGTAAGTGGGTGATGGAGGGAGAGGGGGCGGCATGGAAGAGGTTGGAGATGGAGTCCTGCGAGGAAACGAGCCTGGGGGCGCTGGTGACGGCACCTCTGCCGCTCTCGCCGACAAGGTACAGCACGAGTCCGGTGGTGGCGGCAACGCTGAAGATCTGGGGCCAGTGAAGACAGCGTAGCGGGGCAATGGGAGCCTCGGTTAGGTCCCCGATCAGGGGTAACCATCGGTTTGTCCCAGGGAGGATGGACGGGGAGTTTCAGAGCTGGCATCGAGCAGGGATTAGAAGAATGGGGTACCTGTTCATTGATGGGACGTTTGCGAGCGTAGGGGCACTAGAGGAGAAGTTTGGGCTACCCCCGGGAAATGCTTTCAGATACATGCAGGTGAGGGCGCTGTGAGGCGACAGGTGAGGGAATTCCCGTTGCTCCCGGCACAGGAGATTCAAGACAGGGTGATCTCGGGTATATGGGTCGGAGAGGGCAAGGTATCGGCGATATACCAGGAGATGAAAGAAGAGGGGGAGGGGTTGGTTGAGGAGCTGAAGGGTAAATGGGAGGAGGAGCTGGGGGAGGAGATTGAGGAGGGGCTATGGGCTGATGCCCTAAGTAGGGTTAATTTCTCTTCTTCATGTGCCAGGCTTAGCCTGATACAATTTAAGGTGGTTCATAGAGCGCACATGACGGGGGCGAGGCTGAGTAAGTTCTTTGGGGTAGAGGACAGATGTGGGAGGTGCTCAGGAAGCCCGGCAAACCATGTCCATATGTTTTGGTCATGCCCGGCACTGGAGGGGTTCTGGAGGGGAGTGGCGGGAACAGTATCTAAGGTGATGAAAGTCCGGGTCAAGCCAAGCTTGGGGCTAGCACTATTTGGAGTAGTGGACGAGCCGGGAGTGCAGGAGACGAAAGAGGCTGGCATTCTGGCCTTTGCGTCCCTCGTAGCCCGGCGAAGGATCTTGCTAATGTGAAAGGAGGCGAAGCCCCCCAGCGTGGAGGCCTGGATAAATGATATGGCAGGGTTTATCAAATTGCAGAGGATAAAGTTTGCCTTGAGAGGGTCTGCGCAGGGGTTCTACAGGCGGTGGCAACCGTTCCTCGACTATCCCGCGGAGCGTTAGATGAAGGTCGGTCAGCAGCAGCAACCCAGGGGGGGGGAGGGGGGGGGAGGGGGGAGGGGGGGATGTCTTGCGTGGGGGGGGGAGGAGGGAGGGAGGGCTTGTTTGGGGTGTATTTGAGCAAGAAAATACATGAAGGATCTGGAAAACTGACATGTACGAGAGGAATCCAATGTACAAAGCTCTGTATCATATCGATTTACCATGTTCATGTCTTGCTATGTGCGCTTTCTTTCTTTTTGTTACGTGGGGGGGGGGTTTGTTTGTAAGGGTGAAAGATTGTGTTAAAATTCTGAATAAATATATATATTTTTTTTAAATGTGGAGGCAGCCTGCTGTGTATTGCGTCCTGTGACCTGAGATGCCTTTGGAGATGGTCTGGACCTAAATGGGCCCAGCCAACTTTTGGGTGTCGAAGGTGATGAGAGGCTACCCTGTTCTTCCCACTGCCCATCAGATATGCCAGTTTTAGGTGGGGGTTTCAGAAGCACTGGGGTGCTCCAGCACCTCCCCTGAAGGAGGCACTGTCACAGGCCCCATCACTCCCTCCTCGCGAGGGGCGAACAATGGCCCTCGGGATTACACCATGGGAAGGAGTTGAGGCCGGAATGAGCTCCGGAGGCTCCACCATCATCTGTTTCTGCCAGTCTTGGAGGCCTGCTTTCGTCTCAACCAGGGTTTTGATGCTCTCAGCCATGGAGCACTGGGACATGTCCCTCTGACACCGTGCCAGGCCCCTCTCTGCCTGGGTCAAGTCAGTCAGTGCCTGGTCTATGCGCTCGACTCCCTCAGCCATGTGACTGGGCCAAGCTCTGGAGCACCGCAGCAATGTCCATGTGGGCCCGGTACATGGCTGCCTGTGACTGGGCTCCCCTGTGAACCAACAGATGCTGTAAGGTTGCTGACGCCCTCTCCTGTAAATCTTGGCTCTGTGTCTGCACTCTTAACAGTAATGGGAATCATCCTTTCCAGTAGCTCTACACCTGTCCAGACTACAGCGAGTTCCTGGGATTGGGCAGTCCTCCGACCTGCCCGCTCCCTCGGGAGTTCCTACCTCCATCTGATGTGCTGCGGCTTATGGGGCGTGTGCACCAGAGAGTGTCCCAGGAACCTCTTCACTAATATGACCTACTGAGCTGATAGATGGTGGAGGGTGCAGGTGAATGCAGTGCCAAAACCCACCAACTCGCCACCTCTGACCAGGCCCGGTTGGCGTTGGCGGGCGTCAGCCTCCTGCTTGCCCTAGGGAAGAGGGTGCCCTGCCTCACCTTCACTGCATCTAGCATTCGGTCAAGCTCTCCATCTATGAATCTTGGTGCTGCTCTTCGCAGGGCCATCTTCTTGGCTGGAATGAGAGTGTGGGAGGAGTGGGGTGCTTATAAGTGGCTCCAGCTTGTCAAGCCCCCCAATGCCAATTCCGGCCCCAGTGACTCTGATGCCGGCAGCAATGTGAATTGCTCTAGATTCACATTAGCAGAGTACTGGTTCATTAGCATGTCCTGAATTGCTCTGGAACTGGCGCCCCCAACGGGAACGCAAGTCCCACACAATTCAGTCTCCGCGTCCCCACCTACTCCCTGAAATTGAGAATTCCGCCCCATGTCTATGAGATGCTTTTACTGTCATCGAGTCACAAATAAAGAAAGAAATACTGCAATTGAGGCACTTTCAAAATCTTTTTTCATTTTCGTTTTATAAATTTAAGAGTACGCAATTCTTTTTTTCCAATTAAGGGGCATGGCCAATTCACCTACCCTGCACAACTTTGGGTTCTGGGGGTTAGACCCACACAGATACGGGGAGAATGTGCAAACTCCACATGGACAGTGGCCCTGGGCAGGGATCGAACCTGGGTCCGCGGCAGCGTGAGGCAGCAGTGCTAACCACTACACCACCGTGCCGCCATTCGAGCTTTCAAAACCTAATGTAGTATTTCCTAATCTGGGTCCACGGAACCCTGGGGGTCTGTGGGACACATCCAGGGATTCCGCAGGAAGTCCGGCCATTTAAAATTTTTAAACAGCTGTCCTTCCAGCTTGACCAATCAAAGGTGTTTTTTCTCACTTTCTTAGCTATTGATAGGCGCACTAGTCAACTACCAGCAATCACTGCATTGAGAAGATTAATCTTTTTAAGTATATTTCTGTTCAGCAAAACACTTGGAAATAGTTTCCACAAAGTCAGTTTCCCCATGATGTTGGTAAGAATCATTCTAAAGCTTTTGTAATTATGTAAAGATCCCCACCAAGGTCTGATCCAGAAAGCTCGAGAAAGTATATGAAATATTAACGACAAAGTCAATCAAATTAATGAACTTAAATTTCCTGTACAATTATTAGTAATAATTTAATGCACTTTAACTTAACTGTGCAATGAATTTTCATATATCAAAACACTTTAAATTGGACACAAAATTAAAATATATTAAAAATCCATCAGAAATTGGTTGTTTCCAGATCTTTAAATCGCGTATTTAAGCCCCTCTCTTTTATGCTAGCTGGAAATCCACTAAACATTGGAAATATCAACAGGCTTGCTAAAGGCCATCATTTGCATCTGCAATGCATAATTAATGAGGCTTTCATTCAAAAGTGTCAGGAGTGAATTACATAGGCATAAAGCGCAAATGGAAATAAGCTTGGGTGTATTTTCAGAAGGCACTGGACAGAAGTGCTCATCGCTCAATTTCCCAGCCCCAATCACTGAAATTCTACCAGAAGTAGTGAGTTGCCAATCAGAAAATCTTTAGTACAATGTTAATATGGCTGTTTCTTTTTATTAAAGGTAAGCAGATTTTAAATGAGCATAAGCTTATTAAAATATAATGCTTATTCAATATAATTATGCCCCAATTACTATTTGAAATGTGGTCATTTTGACAAACAATGGGCATTAAAACTGGAAAGAAAAAATTGATGGGAGAAATTCGATAGGTGTGCCTTAACGTTAAAGATTGATATTCTAATGACTGAGAATATACAATTACAGCCATTAAAACATGTCCTTAAAAATAATAGGCACCCAGGAATTAGCACTATTTGAACAGGAAATGTACCCTTAAATAATAAACTTGAAGGTCAGTCCATAAACTTTGCAATTAATTTATAGTTATTTCCCATTCTGGCCAGTTCAATCAAGAATAAACATTTGAAAAGCATTGCAATATAAGAATGCAAAATTACAAAATAAATTTGGGCAAGGGCAATCCATAAAATAGGTAGCGTCTAATTACAACAGTTAATGTATAGGAGGTCTGAATATACATTTTCAATTTTGCTCACTGTGTACAAAAGACCATTTATTTTGTGCAGCACATCATATGCACAATATTCCTTCTGAGAAGGCCTGACTGCCCCTGACTGCAGCAGGTTTACAGCTACAGCATCAACATGTGGGGAGGGTGCAAAATGATTCTAATCATAATGTTATCATGACAACATGTGCTTATCCAGTGCCTTATCACAACAAATTATTTCAAAACATTTTGCACGGTGAACTAATTTTGAAATGCTGTGACATGTTATACAGACCAATTCAGTAGCCATTTTGCGCCAGTCCAACAAACTGCAATAAGAAAAGTACCTAGTTAATCGATTTCTTTTGTGTATCTGTTGACGGAATAATTTTGGCAAGTTTCTGCATAACTAACTTACAACAGCTTTACGTTGAAACATTGCACAGGTACCTTTGGTCCTTCCTTTTGTCTTAATCTGTCATCAAAAATCTTAATGACATTCATTTACTTTGTGTTGCTGGAGTGAACTACAGAGCAACCTGGTTCTCTGGTAGAACATGACAATTTTCAAGGAAGAAAAGTCATATTGGACACTGTTTTTTGCTCCACAGGTTACAGAGTAGGCATGTAGCTCTTAGATGTGATTCCAACCTATCTTTTAAGAATTTAATGAATGACTGACTAGATCAGTGGTACATCATAATCTACATCACATATAGCATATACCACATTAACCCCTTGTACTACACCTCCCCACGAATATGCTATCCTACTTTTTAATGCAAACATGAAGCTGCTTACATTGTATTCCTGTAACTCCATTGTAGCCATTATTGATTGCATTCAACTCCAACTCTCACTTTTCTCCTCCCCAAGACACAATTTTGAGGGTTTAATCTCCATCAGTATTCTCGGCCCTTAGCGAAAGCAACTTGGAGACATGAGGGGTGGGATTCTTTGGAAACCGGCGGGAGGGGCAACTCCGGGGCGAAGGAGTGGCGTGAACCACTCAGGCGTCGGGCCGCCCCAAAGGTGCGGAATCCTCTGCACCTTCAGGGGCTAGCCTGGTGCCGAAGTGGTTTGCGCCGCGCCGGCGCGGAAGGGGCTTGGCGCCATGCCAACCGGCGCCGAAGGGCCTCCGTTGGCCGGCGTGAGTTGGTGCATGCGCGGGAGCGCCAGCATGTGCTGGCGTCATCCCAGCATATGTGCAGGGGGTGGTTCATCTTCACACCGGCCATCGCGGACTGTTACAGTGGCTGGCGGGGAGGAACAGAGTGCCCCCCCCCGACACAGGCCCGCCCGCGGATCGGTGGGCCCCGATCACGGGCCAGGCCACCATGGGGGTACCCCCCCGGGGCCCGATCCCCCCGCGCCCCCCCCGAGGACCCCGGAGGCCGCCCTCAGAGCCAGGTCGCGCCGGTAAGTACCTGTCGTAACATATGCCGGCAGACCGGCCAGAAATGGGCGGCCCTCGGCCCATCGCGGACCGGAGAATCGCCGGGGGGGGGGCGCTGCTAGCGCCCGCGGACCGACGCGATTCCTGTCCCCGACAAATCCCCGCCGCCGGAGAATTCAGCAGCCGGTGGGGGTGGGATTCACGCCACCCCCGGCGATTCTCCGACCGGGCAGGGGGTTGGAGAATCCCGCTCGAGAGCTTTCTCCTTCATCTGATAGGACATTATCATCTGCCGAATGGGACAACTGTTTATCAGCAGATGCTGTCAGCATCTCTGGGAAGCTGAGTGCAAGTTTCAGAATGACTGAACTGCAAGTTGAATGAAGAAGTATCAATGAAAGGCTGAGTGAAATGAGATGACTGAACAGAATCAAAGTTTCGCCCCTCTGGAACTAGAAGAAAGGAACTCAGGGCAGTCTGATGAACTTGTTGTTCCCTTGAAGGATTCTGGGAAGAGGCTTTAAAAGTGGAATAATCTTCAACTCTTGGGAAGACTGTCACAGTTGTCTAATTGACAGCTGTATGAAGGAATGAAAAGGCATTGAAGGTCTGAGATTTCAATTAACTTAAACGATGAAGGAAACAATATCTAATTTCCTCTATGTCTGCCAGGATAAGAAGGAGAGTTGAGTTCCCAATGATATTTCAGAAGAACTGTTTACTCTCTGGTGAGCTTTTAGGCTCTGGTAAGCATTCTCTCTGTACAGGGTTGCTTCACCATGGGCAATGGGAAGAGCTGCTGAGACTATGGAGAGACCATCCTCACCTTCTGTAATGTGAGAAATTTATTATCGACAATTAACTCTGGCATAAGATTGCTGCACAGGACTCTGCAGTTTCAGAAGTGCTAAAGATTCTGTCACAGTTTATGTGCTGACCTCCAGCTCTGAAGAGAAGAAGTCTTTCTGCTGAGACTGAAGTATGGATGTCAATTGGCTTTCACCCTGGGAAGGTGCCAGCTCTTGAGTGTTGTGATCCTCTATGTACTCTAACATAAGCCCAGGCAAAACATTCTCTTTGGAAGACTCTTCATGAACAACAGGGGATAAAGTAGGCAACATATCAGTAGATTCAGTGGAACTAAGATCTGTGGTGGAAGTTTCCTGACCATACAGCGACAGGCATCGTGATGGGTGGGACAGGAAAATTTCATGGGGTAAGTCTTGTTAGGTCACAGTACATAGTGTCTCAAGATGGGGAGCGGTCATGTTGACAGGGGGCACTGAGACATTAAATGGTTCGGGGAGAGGACAGGGATACCTACAACAAACATGATGGGTTACAAGATTAGAGGGGGAGGAAAGAGTGATTGGAAGGAGGGAAACCTGCACATTATGGTCTTCCAACACAATGGGAGGAACCTCAACAGTGAGGGGGCAAAGGGTTGGAAGCTGGTCTCATGGTAATACTTTGCACCACAATATTGCAAGACAATCCAATGGGGCTCTGGGGGATTGTTAGTGGGGGGGGGGGGCAATGGGGGTGCTTCCACTGATGCTCAAGGCTGTTCTACAGCTGCAAGAGAAAATATGGGGATTGGATGTCTGAAATGAGGACTACCCAAGGGCTTCACATTGACTCCCTAGCTTGCGACTGGAAGATGATCATTGCAAGGTTATGTCTAATCATGTTTCTGTTCAATGTTTCCGCAGACACGCAGGAGCGGCGAATGGATTCAGCAGGCAACATTTCCCTTTTGCTGGCAATAAGGCAACTGAGGAGGAGAAGAAGGGCCCGTTACTCTGTGGCAGGGCATAGGGAAGAAAGAGCCTTCCACTGAGAAACATGGACCAGTAGGGCCCATGAAGAACCAGATACTGAGGATGAGAGGCCCATTCTATGGTGGCTTTTGACATAAGACATAGGAGCAGAATTAGGCCTCTTGGCCCATCGAGTCTGCTCCGCCATTCAATCATGGCTGATATTTTCTCATCCCCATTCTCCTGCCTTCTTCCCATAACCCCGATCCCCTTATTGATCAAAAAACTATCTATCTCTGTCTTAAAGACACTCAGTGATTTGGCCTCTACAGCCTTCTGCGGCAAAGAGTTCCATAGATTCACAACCCTCTGGCTGAAGAAATTCCTCCTCATCTCTGTTTTAAAGGATTGTCCCTTTAGTCTGAGATAGTGTCCTCTGGTTCTGTTTTTTCCTACAAGTGGAAACATCCTCCCCACGTTCACTCTATCCAGGCCTCGCAGTATTCTGTAAGTTTCAATAAGATCCCCCCCCTCATCCTTCTAAACTCCAAAGAGTACAGACCCAGAGTCCTCAACCGTTCCTCATACGACAGGTTCTTCCAGGGATCATTCTTGTGAACCTCCTCTGGACCCTTTCCAAGGCCAGCACATCCTTCCTTAGATACGGGGCCCAAAGCTGCTCACAATACTCCAAATGGGGTCTGACCAGAGCCTTATACAGCCTCAGAAGTACCTCCCTGGTCTTGTATTCTAGCCCTCTTGACATGAATGCTAACATTGCATTTACCTTCTTAACTGTCGAATGAACCTGCACATTAACCTTAAGAGAATCGTGAACAAGGACTCCCAAGTCCCTTTGTGCTTCTGATTTCCTAATCATTTCCCCATTTAGAAAGTAGTCTATGCCTAAATTCCTCCTTCTAAAGTGCATAACCTCTCACTTTTCCACATTGTATTTCATTTGCCACTTCATCGCCCACTCTCCTATCTTGTCCAAATCCTTCTGCAGTCCCCTTGCTTCCTCAATACTACCTGTCCCTCTACGGATCTTTGTATCATCTGCAAACTTAGCAACAGTGCCTTCAGTTCCTTCTTTCAGATCATTAATGTACATGACCAAGTGCACTGAAGGTGCCTCTCATACCTGTACATGAGCGAGAGACAGTGACATAGATGCCTTCATGCTACGTGCCGGATCACATCTGCAACATTCTTCAGGGGGAGTTGACTCCACAAGGACAGGGAGGCCATCCATTGCCAGTGGCTCTAAAGGTGACCGCTGCACTGAACCTTTTTAAAAGGGGCTTGTTCCAGGGCTCCACTTTGGACCTGTCCGGCAAATTCCAAGCATTTGCTCATAAATGCATCCAAGTGGTAACCAATGCCCTATTTAGCAAGGCACTGAATTATGCCCAGTTCACCCTGGATGAAGCTAGACAGGCTATCAGAGCAATGGGGTTTGCAAAGATCTCCGGCTTCCCACAAGTGCCGGGTGCCATCAATTGCACACATGTTGCTTTAAGAGCTCACTGGATGTAGCCACTATGACTCATCAACAGCAAAGGCTTCCATTCCCTCAATGTGCAGCTGATCTGTAACCATCAGCAGTAGATTATGCAAATCTTTTCAAGGTACCCTGGAAGCTCACATGACTCTTAGACCTTGAGTGAATCACAGATGTAACAGATCTTCAAGGGCTCTCAGTGCATCCAGGATTGGCTCCATGGTGATAAAGGTTACCCGCAAAAGATGTGGCTGATGACACCCTTTGGATGGCTACAAAGGTTTCAGAGGAGAGGTAAAATGTGGCTCATTCAGCAACACGCTCATAGATTGAGCAGACCATTGGCATGTTTCAGATGTTTAGACCGGTCAAGCGTCACTCTCCAGTACATGTCCAGAGATCTCCTGCATCATTGTGATTTTCTGAGAACCACACAACTGGCACTACAAAGGGGGATGGCTCCAGATCGAGAGATGGAGGAGCTGCATGTCTCCTCTGATGAGGAGTATGTCGAGACGGTTGAGCTCAATGAGGGTGAGGAAGCTGGGGTTCCAGAGGAGGAGACCATAGCATGGACCAGATGTGCCAGATGTGTCTGTGAGATGTCTGGAGCCACAATGTTCCAGGGTGATGACAATTAGCTCAGACAAGTCTCTTTTGTTGTGCCCTCCATGCTGTCTCACCATTAACACCTTTCCTGCCATCCTCAGCAGTTCAATGAAGGACATCAATCTTTGAATGAGTAGTCACAATCTTGCATGGTGATGGTCTCATCATTGGAATGCTAGATAGCCTCTGGAGCATGTGACCATTTTGTTATGGGATAATAATTCCACCAGTGCAAACTGTGAACAGAGTAGGCATGGTGCAGTCCCTTCAAGCACCTCACCAACATTCCACTGCCTATGGCAGCCTTCATCGAGGTAGGACCAGCACTGCCAACCTCAGTGAACTTGTGACAGTCTGCCTGGAGTGTTGCTCGGTGCATCAAGGAAGAAAAGCTGCACTTATTGGTTCTCGCTTTGATGTCTGAAGTATAATCTGAATCTGGACTGCAGGATCTCTTCACGGGAAGTCTCTCATGCAAGATTAGGGCTCAGGCCTCGTCATCATACTGGATTCCATAGCCTGCAATCATTCTTTAGAATGCATTGATATCTCACTCTCAGTGCTGGATCGAGCCTACGCATCAGGTCACCTATGTGTGCACTGTGAGAGCTTCTGGAGCAGCAGTATCTGATCACTGAATCACTCATAACCCTGTTTTTGTTTGGAGTATCCCAACTTCCCATGAAATCTAGTCTTTGCATCTGTCAACCTGAGAATGCAGACACTGCATTTAGGCATTAATTAGTTAATTCTTTGATAAGAAACAGCACACATCAGATGTAGTGAAGCTTAGTTCTGAGCCCATTTGAGGCCTCCACATTTTCATTCCGTAAGTCTCATACATAAACCAGGCAAAATGGCAACCAGGAGAGCTGCCTCAGTGGACAGTGAGAGCCTTTTTCCTCGGATGGTGATGTTGAGCATGAGGGGACATAGCTTTAAATTGAGGGGTGATAGATATAGGACAGATGTCAGAGGTAGGTTCTTTACTCAGAGAGTAGTAAGGGTGTGGAATGCCCTGCCTGTAACAATAGTAGACTCGCCAACATTAAGGGCATTTAAATGGTCATTGGATAAACATATGGATGATAAGGGAAGAGTGTAGATGGGCTTTGGAGTGGTTTCAAAGGTCGGCGCAACATCGAGGGCTGAAGGGCCTGTACTGCGCTGTAATGTTCTATGTTCTATGATGTGGGCAAAACATGCTAGCTACACCTTCAGGTCCAGAGTGGCATCCTCCAATGTAATTGTCCAGCACCTGGGACCTTGGCACACACCTCAGATCATAGCATGCATTTCAGGAGTCATTGAGTGTTAGCTAGGACAATAACTCAACGTTATTTGGTGGGCAAGCTGGGAAGTTTAGGGCAAATATCTAGCTGTAAATGCGAACATGACGTTACACTTCAGGCCATCAAGAATGCATAAGATCCCTGAATGCTGATATATATGTAACTCACACCGGAATCTGACAGCCATTACATGGAGTTCTTTGAAACATGCACTGACTGAGATTGACTCCAATGTAGCTTGACAGTAAAACTTTGTTATACTCATGAGGCCACATGATATGCTCCTCTGATGCAAGTCTCAGATATGTATTGCCCAACCATCATTTTGCTGGAGCTAGAGGCCTTGCTCATGTCCCTGATGTGCACCAAAAGGTGACAACGCACTGTAATGAGATAATGCAAGACACCATGATCTGAATCACATGATGGGAGATATGTGAGGAGGGGCAGCCTCTGCCTTATTTGTGTGACTTCACTAAACATTGCATCAGATAGAAGATCAATTCATTGGATGAGAAGCTTATAGAAACAAAATATATAAATAAATGGGAAGATGCTTAGGAAATGAGAAGCAAAAAGGGACTTGGGAGTCCTTGTTCATGATTCTCTTAAGGTTAACGTGCAGGTTCAGTCGGCAGTTAGGAATTCAAATGTGATGTCAGCATTCATGTCGAGAGGGCAAGAATACAAGACCAGGAATGTACTTCTGAGGCTGTATAAGGCTCTGGTCAAACCCTATTTGGAGTATTGTGAGCAGTTTTGGACCCCGTATCTAAGGAAGGATGTGCTGGCCTTGGAAAGAGTCCAGACGAGGTTCACAAGAATGCTCCCTGGAATGAACAGCTTGTCGTATGAGGAACGGTTGAGGACTCTGGGTCTGTACTCGTTGGAGTTTAGAAGGATGAGGGGGGATCGTATTGAAACTTACAGGATACTGCGTGGTCTAGATAGAGTGGACGTGGAGAGGATGTTTCCACTTGTAGGAAAAACTAGAAGCAGAGGACACAATCTCAGACTAAATGGAAGATCCTTTAAAACAGAGATGAGGAGGAATTTCTTCAGCCAGAGGGTGGTGAATCTGTGGAACTTTTTGCCGCAGAAGGCTGTGGAGGTCAAATTACTGAGTGTTTTTAAGACACAGATAGATAGGTTTTTGATCAATAAGGGGATCAGGGGTTATGGGGAGAAGGCAGGAAAATGGGGATGAGAAAAATATCAGCCATTTATCATAGAATTTACAGTGCAGAAGGAGGCCATTCGACCCATCGAGTCTGCACTGGCTCTTGGAAAGAACACCCTACCCAAGGTCAGCACCTCCACCCTATTCCCATAACCCAGCAACCCCACCCAACACTAAGGGCAATTTTGGACACGAAGGGCAATTTATCATGGCCAATCCACCTAACCTGCGCCTTTGGACTGTAGGAGGAAACCGGAGCACCCGGAGGAAACCCACGCACACACGGGGAGGATGTGCAGACTCCTCCGCACAGCAGTGACCCAAGTCGGAATCGAATCTGGGACTCTGGAGCTGTGAAGCAATTGTGCTATCCACAATGCTACCGTGCTGCCCATGATTGAATGGTGGAGCAGACTAGATTGGCCGAGTAGCCTAATTCTGCTCTTATGTCTTATGGTCTTATATGGACAATTATGCATTGAACATCCAGATAATGAACACCCATACCACCTTTATGATCTCAAAGTTTCTTAATTTTTCTTATGCTACAGCTACAGCCCAGTGCACCCCTGACATCTGTAGCAGACTTGGAGGCAGCCTGCTTACTGTTACGCCCTGTTATCTGTGTTGATCGTGGTGGGGGTCTTCTGAAGGGCTGAGGATTGGAAGGGCCTGGTCTGCTTTGGCTTTCCTGATGTGCAGTATGTGCATCTTTGGCCTGAGGTGTGGCCTGCCTTCTCAACCTTGCCCGTCGCCTGAGGTGTGGTGACTCTCAGGTTAAATCACTACCAGTTAGTTCTCCCCCTCAAAGGGGAAAACAGCCTATCATCATCTGGGACTACAGAGACGTTACTGTTGTTATGTTAGCGAAACTGGCACACAATTTGTGAATAGGAAGTTCCCATAAAAAGAAATAAGATGAACAACTAGTTAATATGTTTTGGGTGGTATTGATTAATGGATGATTTTGAATTCAACATTGGAAGAATTTATTCTTCTTCTTCGAAAGCGCAATATGAGACATTTATGTCCATCTGAATGGGTATACAAGGCCTTGATTTAATGTTTCATCCAAAAGACACACCTTCAACAATGTAGCACTTCCCCAGTACTACACTGATATATCCAGCTCAGATTACGAGCTCAGATACTTTAATCGGACCATAATTCTGCAACCATCTGACCACTTGATATATAGATACCAGTATTGTATAATGCATCACATCAGGTCACATGGGTACAATATATAATGCTCTGGACATTTAGGAATCCTGGTCCTCTATAAAATTGCAAACCTTTTCCACAATGTTATTTGTTGTTCATGGGGAATGCAACTTAAATTGATCATTCAAAACAATAAGATCACTTGTTCGACAAATCTGTGGAGGTATTCCAGAAAGAATAAACTTGCATGCATGTAGTGCCTTTCATGGCCTCAGGATGTCTCAAAAGTAATTTTGAAGTGTAGTCCGTGTTATTATGGAGGGAGCCATTAGCAGCAATGAGGTAAATGACCAGATGATTTGATCTGGTGATGCTGATTGAGGAATGAATGATAGCCAGGACATCAGGAAAAAGATCTGGCTATTCTGCAAATAGTTTCAAAGGACAACAGTATATTGTCACAGCTTCAAGTGAAGTACAGTATTTAATAATATGGCATTCCCTCAGTATTGTTGTGAATGGCTAAATTAAAAATGTGTTCAAGTCTTTGTAATGGGGCTCAGAGGAAATAGAACTACCACTGGAGCAAGGTTGGAACCTTTGGTTCTTGATGACTCCAATGGAAGTAAGAAACAATCTTGAAAAATAACATCCTGGTGGCAGCGAAACCTGACATCCACTGGCAAGTCAGTTCTTGTGCAAGAGCTTAGCTATGCGTGAATCACATCAATCTCTATAAATTATAGCCTCCTCAAAGACTGCACTTCTGCTGTTAGGAATGAAAATGGTAACTTAACTTTTGCTACAAAGGGATTGGCGTATAAGAGTGAAAAAGTCCTGTGACAATTTTGCAGGACTTTGAGGAAGCCACACCTGAATGTTGGTTTTCTTGCCTAAAGAAGGACATCCTGGCCCGACAGAGAGTTTGACTAGAATAAAATAATGATTCATATTTATAAAGCACTGCTAATGGCTACGAGTCATCTCAAAGCCAATGAAATACTTTTTGACGTGGAATCACTGTTGTAATGTAGGAAATATAGCAGTTAGTCTAAACTCAGTAAAATCCCAAAAATAGCAATGTGGGGCGTGATTGTCCGACCCCCCACCGGGTCGAAGAATCGCCGGGTGCTGGCGTGAATCCCGGCACCGGATATTCGGTGGGGGCGGGAATCGTGCCGCGCCAGTCGGAGGGCCAGCCCCCGGCGATTCTCCGGCCCGTGATGGGCCGAAGTCCCGCTGCTGGAATTCAAACCACCTCTCTTACCGGCGGGACCTGGCGGCGCGGGTGGGCTCCTTGGTCCTGGGGGGGGGTGCGGGGCGATCTGGTCCCGGGGGGGTGCCCCCACGGTGGCCTGGCCCGCGATCGGGGCCCACTGATCCGCGGGCGGGCCTGTGCTGTGGGGGCACACTTTTCCCTCCGCCTCGGCCACAGCCTTCACCATGGCCGACGCGGAAGAAACACCCGACACCCCCCCCCCCCCGCGCATGCGCGGTGATGACGTCAGCAGCTGCTGATGCTCCCGCGCATGCGCGGACTCGCACCAGCCGGCAGAGTCCTTTCGGCCCGGCTGGCGTGGCGCCAAAGGCTTTCCACGCCAGCCAGTGGAGCGGAAACCACTCCGGCGCGGGCCTGGCCCCTAAAGGTGCAGAGAAATCCGCACCTTTAGGGGCGGCCCGACGCCGGAGTGGTTCCCACTACTCCATCCCGCCGGGACCCCCCGCCCCGCCGGGTAGGGGAGAATTCCGCTTGTGATAATGATCTTTGGTGTGAAGTTGATTGAGGGATAAATATTGGCCAGGACACCGGAAATAACTCCTTCGGTTCTTCTTCAAAATTTTGCCATGTTGTCTTCTACATCAACCCAAACTAGCAGATGGGCTTAGTTTCTCAGACTAGACTTATATTCCCTGGAGTTTAGAAGAATGAGAGGTGATCCATTGAAACAAATAAAATTCTTATGAGGCTTGACAAAGTAGAAGCTGAGACAATGTGTCCGCTGGACGGAGAGACTAAACCATAGAGCTACAGCCACAGAATAAGGAGTAGGCCATTTAGGACTACGATGAGCTGACATTTCTTATGGTTGTGAATCTTTGGTATATTGTAGCCCAAAGAGCTGTGGTGCTCAGTCATTGAGTGGGAGTTTCTGCAAACCCCCCCTCCCCCCGCCCCCGATGTGTTTTCTGGCTGTGGAGGCTGTTCGTGTTTAGCTCCTGCCGAGATCTTTCGATCCCGCTGACACCTATGGTGTTTTGCATGGCTCACCTGTCCTGTTGCCAGGAAACCTGCCATGGGAAAGGTGGCACCTTCGGCGGTGGAAGGGCCAGAAAATCCCATTCATTGAGTACATTCAAGATTGAATCAGATAGATTTTCTGCTGTGGAAGTAATTAACAGATATGAGGATAGCGAAGGAAGGCAGAGTTGATGTAGAAGATAACCGAGATTTTGACCCGACATTTTCTTGAGGAAGCCTATTTATCATATTTGTGCTTCTGTTCCAAAAGATAGCAGGGCAGCAATTGCCACAAAAGTCCTGACAAAATATGTGACAAAACAATAAGGAAAATGATTGGAAAATGACCTTTTTCCTGAGCTTTTAAACATTGCTCTATCTACAGCTCAGCATCTAATAAACCAGGATGTCCAGTTTAAATGGGAAAGTAACAGAGCTAACCAGAATGCAAATGGTAGACAATCATGCATGCACTGTCATAATGTAATTTGCAATCATGGGCACATACAAGTGGGAGGAGGGGTGTAAATTTCAGCACAAAATCAGAAGTAAAAAGTGGCCAGAGAGTCTCTGCCCAAATTTCTAATTGAAACCACTGGGTTGTATCCAAACATTGGGTGACCCATATTAGAAAATCTATCCGATGTTTCCCAACACAAAAAGCAGTCAGTTCATTCCAAATGATCCAGACAGAGGCACACACTTCAGTTGGTGCGTTAGTAAAAGTCTGGTGCATTCAAAAATTGTGGTATGGAAACATGTATGGATATAAATTAGGAAGTTATAATCTGTTGCTAGCATTTATATTACAAATTTACTACTTTACTATTTGACAAACACCCATTACATTACATTAGTCTAGTCCAGTAATTAAAACCAGAACTAGTGTCATGGCCAATTAATGTCCCCAGGTAGCATGCCCATTAGTTTTCCCATTAGTGAATTCAACAATACTAATGGGATTTCCACCATGGGATGTTAATTGGGCATGACACAGGAATTGGTTCGCTTCTTTGCACACCCTTGCTAATGATGAAATTAATGAGCATTTTATTGAATGCTATCTCATCAAAGTGTATCTAGCCAATTCATAGAACTGTATTATGAACACCATTTTGTATCTGTGAAGTTGTTGCACAACTGCATCATAGAATTCACTGCAATATCATTAAATTGCCACCTGCAGCCAAACACCAGCCAAACTCACTTATTTTCTTCTGAAGCATCAACACTTGTTAAGTTCATAATTTTGTTGAGTATTCAATTTAAATTAAACTTTTTAAACTTAAAAACTTGTTGGCAGGTGTGCTCCTAAGTTGTCATGTTTTCTATTCTATATTTTAAAGCGACCACCCAAACATTTCTCACCGTGCTCCAACATTTCAATATTGTTAAGTATTTTACCTTTTGATTAAAAAAACTACACTACTCTTTTAATACCATACCAATTTTAACACAGCTAACATATGAAAGATATTGAAATTTATAGAGCATATACACGACAGATATTTAGCAGTTTGTCTCAAATTTCTTACTGGAGTAACTGAGTAATTATGTCTAATTGAGCTTTTGAATTGGTATTTTATTTGGGTTGGCTATGCTGACTTCACTTTACCGACAAGTTATGCAGAGAAGTGTATCAAATGATCTATTTTGAAGTCTGTTGATAGAAGAAGGTAGTCCTTCAAAACTACAGCAGTAGGTATAGGGGTTGAGAAACATACATCATTCAAAAGGAATTCAAACTGTGAAATCATAGGTACCCTCCCCTTCCTTCCCCCATTCCAATATAATTTTCAATGCATTAAAATAAATAGTTGGAAAATCATAGGCAGCGTGCTTTTGATTTTCCAATATGCACTCCCAGCAGAGTGCCAGGAAACCCGTGGCTAAATGCACTCGCTGGGGGGTTTTGGGAGAACCACGCCCATGAAGTCAACCTTACCTGAAAATACAACACAAAAAAACATTTTTGTTGCACAACAAACCTACAAAAGATATAAAGTTACTTAACCCTTCTTCAAATAATTCATTCCACATGGGAAGTTAAAAGCCTGGAAATTAATGTTTCCAATACTAGTGGATGATATTCCCATGACATTCCATTGTTCATTACTTCCGAAGGCATCAACCCATTTAAAATAAATGGGTTAATGCTTGTGTTCAGAATAATACCATAGAAATATGTGAAACATTTATCTGTTACTACCAACTGTAATGTCTAGTCTATACAGCAACAATGAGAGACCTTTTTGGATTACATACACAAAATAATGGATAAGTAAAATGCATTTAGAAGGAAATATCAAATCCTGTGACTCAAATAAAGTCAGACCCAACTGCAAAGATTCACATAATTACTTGAACCTTGGAACTGTGTTACATAAATTTCTCTGCCTCCTACCTACCTATTATATTTAACAATGGTTTGTAACAGTGGTTAGCACTGCTGCCTCATAACGTCGTGTACCCGGGTTTGATCCTGGCCCCAGGTCATTGTCAATGTGGATGGGGTGAAAATTTAAGGGAACTAAGGGAAAAGAGCAGTGAAGTGGGCATGACTGGATTATTCTATAAAGAGCTGATATGGACTTGATGGGCCGAATGGCATCCTTCTGTGCTGATAATTCTATAACTAGTAATATAACAATATTCCATGGAGAGACTCAGCTTTCACATACATGAAAAGGTTTGACATTGCAGTACTTAAATACTAAATATCCTCTAAACACACTGGACTGCGGCGATTCAAGTGTAAACTAATTTTAATGCCAAACAAACTCTCTGTCACTGAAGATTTTCTTTAAAAGTATGGAGACTTGCTCTTCTACACTTTCATAATTGCTGGAGATATTTTAAAAATTAAGTTATTTTTTAATTTTTGCACTTTCATCTGTTTTGCTTAATCCCATTTTTCAGGACATGATTTGCCATCAAACGCAAATGTCTAATTTGCACTTCCTGATTTAGTCTCTCGGCACAGAATTTTTATTGGGGGCTGCATGGTAGCACAGTGGGTAGCACTGTTGCTTCACAGCTCCATGGTCCCAGGTTCGATTCCCGGCTTGGGTCACTGTCTGTGTGGAGTCTGCACGTTCTCCCTGTGTCTGCGTGTGTTTCCTCCGGGTGCTCCAGTTTCCTCCCCCAAGTCCCGAAAGACATGGGGGGGGGCGATTCTCCAAAATGGAGACTAAGTGTTCGCGCCGTCGCGTTTCACGACAGCACAAAATGGGCACGGGGACAACTGATTCTGTCCCCCACAGGGGGCCAGAATGGCGCTGGAGTGGTTCATGCCGCTCCAGCCTCCATTCTTGGCACCAAATGGGCGCCGCGTCTACCCGTGCATGCGCAGTTGGGCATGCGTGGGGGACATCTTCAGCGTGTTATGGGTCAGGGTTTACAGAACCCCAAAGTGTATCATGGAGTTCACCTGACCCACAACTTTTAATAGATTGTGGTATGGGGAGCGCACGGCCCACTCTACAAGAGTGGTACTTCAGATATGGTAATGTTCTTTTTTAAAGCAAAACAATGTTTATTCTATGAACTCAAGTTAACCTTTTTAAAACAAACAGTGAACATCTTAGCAACCAGTAAATCAAATACACCCCCCAAAGAATGCAACACTAAGTAATCTATATGCTGTCCTTTTACACCCAAAAGACTTAACAAACCTTTAAACAGAAGCACATCAGAGTTTACATTCAATACTGAAAATATTTATAATTCTGAATTCACCAAATGATTAAGAGATGGTCCTTCATGGCAGAGAGCTCAACAATACAGCTGCTTTGGCTGACTTCAGCTGCAACACACTGCAAAACGAAACCAAACGACACAGACACACCCAAGCTTTCCTCAAAGTGAAACTAAAAAGCAGAACCAGAGCTCAGCTCCACCCACACTCTGACATCATTGCAGTAACATGAGCAGCTAACCATTTCTTGAAGCGACATTCTCATGACAAGCGTGCTGGCCCCACGCAACATGGCGTGGGGATTCAGGGGCCGGCCACGCAACAAATTAGCCCCGGGGGGGGGAGAGACCGGCCTGCCGATTGGTGGGCCCCGATCGCAGGCCAGAACCCATCGGAGGCACCCCCAGTTTTCCCCGCCCCACAGGCCGCCCCCTGACCCTTCGTGCAGAGTTCCCGCCGGCAGCGACCAGGGGTGAACGGCGCCGGCGGGACTCTGTCGTATCCGCGCGGCTGCTCGCCGGAGAATCGGCGACCCCGCCGATTCCAGGGCCCACGGCCGGCGCCGCGTCAAACGTGCCGGTGCAAATGGTACCGATTCTCCATACCTCGGAGAATCGCGCGCCAGCGTCGGGGTGTCGTGGCACGGTTGGGGTGATTCTCTGGCTCGGCGCAGGTCTCGGAGAATCGCCCCCATGCTGTTAGGTCATTTGGACATTCTAAATTCTCCCTTTGTATACCTGAACAGGCACCGGAACGTGGCGACTAGGGGATTTTCACAGTAACTTCATTGCAGTGATAATGTAAGCCCACTTGTGACAATAAAGTTTATTATTATATTCACAGAAGCAAGTGACTGAGAGCTGGTAAGGAGTTAAAAGCGCTGAAATTGATAGCGGCTGTGGAAACTTACTTCAACCCACTGACTTCTGCATTTAACTGCACTGCATTAGGCTGCATGCGAGCAGCCCCCTCGGGAAAGGCAACTTGTTAATTTCAAGATGTTAATTGCTCATTAAAAGTGATGCTAATATGGGTTTTGGGATTTGACTGTGGGTGCCTGAGCTTCCTGGAACTCGTCAGTGAAAGCAAGGCAAAGAACACAGCAGCAATTGAGGGAATGAGAAAAAGGACAGGTAAAAATCCTTAAAGGCACTGTAAATTCACAACTGCTTTCTTGTCTAATTGTGTGAAATGTTTTCTGTTTATTCAAAGCACTTCCACTACAAATTACTTTCACTACTTTGGACGCGACTTTCACTACTTCCAATGTTGCTTTCACTACTTGGGAGGTTAGTGCATCTGTGAAGACATTCTCCTTTCTGGGGACTAAGTTTCCACGCTGGCGGGAGAACCGGCTCCAACCACTCCGGCGTCAACAGCCCCCGAAAGTGCGGAATTCTCCGCACCTCCGGGGGCTAGGTGGATGCCGGAGGGGTTGGCACCGCGCCAGCCGGTGGCGAAGGGACAGCGCGAGACCATGTATGCGCCGAAGGGCCGGCGTGATCTCGCGCATGCGCGGAACCGCATCAGCAGATCAGCCGGCGTATTCTGCCGCATGTGCAGGGCATTCTGTTCTCCGCACCGGCCATGGTGGAGCCCTACAGAGGCCGGCGCAGAAAGAAGGAGTGCCCCCAGGGCCCAGGCCTGCCTGCAGATCGGTGGGCCCCGATCGCAGGCCAAGCCACCGTGGGGGCCGCACCTGGGGCTGGATCCCCCCGCGCCACCCCCCGAGGACCCCCCAATTGACTTACCTGCCAGGTCCCGCTCTGTGGGACCATGCCTAACCCATGCCAGCGGCACTGGCCAAAAATGGACGGCCGCTCGGCCCATCGGGGCCCGGAGAATTGCCGGGGGGGCCGCTACCAACGGCCCCCGATTGGCGTGGCATGAACCCCACACCTGCCCGAAAACCGGCGCCGGAGAATACGGCAGCCGGCGGCGGGGCGGGATTCACGCCCCCCCCCCCCCCCCCCCCCGGGGATTCTCTGACCCAGTGGGGGGGGGGGGCGGAGAATCCTGCTGCAGATCTCCACTTTGCATCTGTCATATATCAGATCAGCACGGTTGGCAATCATGTCAGATTAGTATGGACCTGAGATGAGGACCAGAATGGTCATCAGCATCAGTAGTAGAAACAGCAGCATCAACCGCAGGATGAATAACAGCAGAAGCACCAACAGCAGGAGCAGCAGCAGCCTTTTCCTCATGGTCCTGCTGTGCCACAGGACAGTGGAGAGGAGAAGTTTGCGGCGGCTCACCGGAGGTGATATCTGTAGTGGCTGTTAAAGTCACCGCTGCCCTCAACGTTCCTTCTCGATCCTTCTAGGAATCCATTAGAGAAATTTTCAGCACCTCACATTCACTTGCCCACAAATACAGAAACAGATGGCCGATACCACGTTTTCCAGGACATACAATTATCCTTACTTTGCCACTGGAAATGTCAATCAGAATGAAGAAATGCTTAGATTTGCAGCTCTGACTGGTTTTCTACAGGTACAGGGCTACAATAACATATGCTAATTAATGTCAACAACTCCTATTCCCGCAAATCATCCAGGAATGTTCATCAACCAAAATGGTTTGCACTTCATTAATATACAGTTGATGTGCACCCCCCAAAAATGATTATGCAGCTGTGTGCCATAAGGCATAGAAGCGGAATTAGGCCACTCATTAGATTGAGTCTGCTCCGCCATTCAATCATGGTTGATATTTTTCTCATCCCCATCCTCCTGCCTTTTCCCCATATCCCCTGATAAATCGAGAGCCTATCTATCCCTGTCTCAAAGACATTCAATAATTTGGTCTACACTGCCTTCTGCGTCAGAGTTCCACAGATTCACCACCCTCTGGCTGAAGAAATTCCTCCTCATGTCTGTTTAGTGTGAGATTGTACCAGCTGGCTTCTTGGAGGCGAGGGATACTCACTTAAAATCTGGCTGATGGCACCCATGTGGAACTCAAGCAATGAGGCTCAGGAGCTGAAATAAAAGCCATACTTATCATAGGCATGCTGAAAATGTGCTCCAGGTGTCACAACAGCTCTAAAAATGGTCTTCAATGTGCACCAGCCAGAGTCTCCAGAATCGCCATGGTTTGCTGAGTTCTGCGCAGCATTTCACAACAGTGAAAACGGGACCGTCTGGATGAGCAAAGCGCAGAGCACAATGTTTCTCTGGAGAATGATCAGAATAAGGATACACCCAATGCCCCATCATTAGCAGCATTCATTACTGGAATGCCAAGGAAGAGATCATGACAATAAGGTTCAGTTAGGTTCCACCAGTGCACCCATCTGGCAGCAACATGCTAAACCCACTTCCCCCAACACAAAGCAGTCCTATTAAGTATCCCTTTCACACCTACCCATTGCTGGGTTTTAAGTTTTGCTTACCATTTGTCACAATTTAAAAGGCTACTTCGAAGACAGCAACCAAAAAACGGAAGACAGGAAAGTGGTGTAAACAAACAATATTATATGGCTCAAAAATGAAACAGAAACTTAATAATCTAACATTGTGTAACACACCCAAGTGTATACCCGAGTGCAAATACAAGTCTTTACTCTTCTTCTTCCCAACAGCTCTTGGTGAAACTCATGTGGCTTCAGCAGAGGTAGAGGCAGGCGTCTCAGATACCTGCTTTTACTATTGAGAGGTTCATGGCCAATGTACTCTGGGGTTTGGAGCCCATGGTGATCTTGCCAAAGATTGCACTATCTATATCTGTCCGACAGTCGTCTCAGCCTTGTGGACATCAGACAGCATATAAGATACTGGCAGGGATAGAGGGTGGGGAAATTGGATGAGAAATGGACGCACTTTGTGCTTGCTTCTGCTTCTATGTCCCTTCTGCTATCACTCCTCTCATGGCCTACTTGGACAGTAACAATCAGCTAGAGGGCACTTTGCTTTAAATCAGTGTTGCAAAGATTTCCAAGGCTAGGATTTCATTAATCCTATTTAAGGTGGCACTCATAATGTGCAAGCCATTGGTGGAGGGCTGCATATACAATTGCCATGTTTAATGCCCCATGCAAGTGATTAATCTTTTTATGGACAAAGACTTCATTGAAAATGTCTGCAACATCATGCCACTCATGCTGGGGATGAACTTCTCCAACCTCCGCAAGCTTGGACAGCATGGCTGGAAACCCTGTCAGTACACTGCACACTCTTTCTTGCTACGTTAGAAGTATAATATTTGGTGACAGTCTCCTAGGTTCAACATCTGTGTCCAGCAGAGCAGAGCTTGGAGCAACCTCCAACATAGGCTCTCCAATGTCTGTGCTTGCTCATTCATATGTGTGAGCACGAGGTGAAAAACCATCTTCCTTATGGTCCCACTGAACTAAAATTATTTGTTGCAATGTTTACAGCACTCCCACAGGGTGTGTGATCTTATCTGTAGAACCACTGTTGTTCTAGACCACTTCCTGTGGGACACTTAAAGGCCCGGTGGAAGCTTAAAGCGCCATTTAGAACAATAAAGGTAAGAATGTTTTATTGATCATTATGCACATTATCATATTTCACTGGCTGCTAACATCTAGTCAACATGACTGAGTAGTATATGCCATGTGGTTTCCCCCTCTCCATCTCCAATGGCCAGGCATGCTGAGCTCTACTGACCTCCTCCTCTGCGGATGTTAATTGTGAGTATGATGGAGGATCTGGAGTTTTTTGTTCTCTTGAAGGGAGGAATGGAATAGGCTTATGCGTGAGAGTAATAGAATGTGTTGATCAGATGGACACATGACATTTCTTGAGCACAATTATGAGGGACAGCCTTGACATTGCATTAAGATGAGGGTGAATGTCAGTGGTGGATGGACAGATGCTGATGTGAGGAAGTACGCAGATGGAGAGGGTTGGGTGCACCTGCAAGGTAAGTTGGTGTGAGAAGTGATGTGCTGGAGTAGGCTTGAGAAGGGAGAGTGAGGGGATTGGCATGATACGCACGTCAGGCCGTAGTTGAATCTGGAACTGTGCTCGCCTTTCCTGTCCTAATTAGGTAATTCAACAGCTTTGGGCACTAAATCCAGGAGAGTGGTACCTTCCAACTCCAACCTCAGGCAATGTTAGAACATAGAACATTACAACGCAGTACAGGCCCTTCGGCCCTCGATGTTGCGCCGACCTGTGAAACCACTCTAAAGCCCATCTACACTATTCCCTTATCGTACATATGTCTATCCAATGACCATTTGAATGCCCTTAGTGTTGGCGAGTCCACTACTGTTGCAGGCGGGGCATTCCACTCCCTTACTACTCTCTGAGTAAAGAACCTACCTCTGACATCTGTCTTATATCTATCTCCCCTCAAGTTAAAGCTATGTCCCCTTGTGTGAGACATCACCATCCGAGGAAAAAGGTTCTCACTGTCCACCCTATCCAATCCTCTGATCATCTTGTATGCCTCAATTAAGTCACCACTTAACCTTCTTCTCTCTAACGAAAACAGCCTCAAGTCCCTCAGCCTTTCCTCATAAGATCTTCCCTCCATACCAGGCAACATTCTGGGAAATCTCCTCTGCACCCTTTCCAATGCTTCCACATCCTTCCAATAATGCGGCTACCAGAATTGCACGCAATACTCCAAATGCAGCCGCACCAGAGTTTTGTACAGCTGCAACATGACCTCATGGCTCTGAAACTCAAATCCCTCTACCAATAAAAGCTAACGCACCGTACGCCTTCTTAACAACCCTCTCAACCTGAGTGGCTCAGGGATCTATGTACATGGACACCGAGATCTCCCTGCTCATCCACACTGCCAAGAATCTTACCATTAGCCCAGTACTCAGTCTTCCTGTTATTCCTTCCAAAATGAATCACCTCACACTTTTCTGCATTAAACTCCATTTGCCACCTCTCAGCCCAGCGCTGCTGCTTATCTATGTCCCTCTGTAACTTGTAACATCCTTCCGCATTGTCCACAACTCCACCGACTTCAGTGTCATCTGCAAATTTATTCACCCATCCTTCTACTTATAAATGACCCTCCAGGTCATTTATAAAAATGACAAACAGAAGTGGCCCCGAAGCAGATCCTTGTGGCACACCACTAGTAACTGGACTCCAGTCTGAACGCTTCCCATCAACCACCACCCTTTCTGCTAAATCTCCCTGAATCCCATACTTCCGTATTTTCTGCAGTAGCCTACCGTGGGGAACCTTATCAAACGCTTTACTGAATCCATATACACCACATCAACTGCTTTACCCTCATCCACCTGTTTGGTCACCTTCTCAAAGAACTCAATAAGGTTTGTGAGGCATGACCTACCCTTCACAAAACCGTGTTGACTATCTCTAATCAAATTATTCCTTTCCAAATTATTATACACCCTATCTCTTATAAACCTTTCCAAGACTTTGCCCACAACAAAAGTAAGGCTCACTGGTCTATAGTTACCGGGGTTGTCTCTACTCCCCTTCTTGAACAAGGGGACAACATTTGCTATCCTCCAGTCTTTTGGCTTGCATTAGCCTCCCGCTTCCTCTTGGGCCAATTGGGGGAAACTATCCCCCGATTGACCCTTAAAGCCCCTGGCCTCATATCCAGAGAGACATCACTATGGTGAGGCACAGACGTGGGGCAGAGATTTCCCAAAGGAAAGTGTCAGGTTCTGACTGAAAACCAAGATGTTTCTCTCCAGAAAGGCAGCCAAGTTTTCTGACCACTCAGTGCACAGAAAATTTTGGGGCAAAGGTTGGCATAGTGATGCAGTGGTTAGCATTGCTGCCTCACAACACTGAGGACTCGGATTCGATCCCAGCCCCGGGCCATTGTCCATGTGGAATTTGCACACTCTCCCCATGTCTGCATGGGTCTCACCCCCACAACCCAAAGATGTGCAGGGTGTCGTGTTAGATACACTGGTATAACACCGGCTGCAACTGGATGCAGCACAGATCAAAAAGATACTCAAAACTTGAAGTTAGTTCAATCAGTTTTATTGAACTAATAGCACAGTTAGCACAGTTCTTGTGAGTTGACTCTCTGTTAACTTAAGTGTGGTTACTCTGTCTGACTGAACCAGACTAGCTCTTAGCCATGTAGTGGGGGGGGGGGGTGAGATTGTAACAACACCCTTGACTAACTCTCTAGATGTTCATCAGTGGAAAGAGGTGGAGTGTGAGTGCCTCATGTCTTTTATAGTCAGATCCCACCCCTAAGTGTCCTGTCTGCTTATTGGTCATGTCCTGTTCTCTGCCTCCATTAGCTGCTTGTCTGTATATCATTATGTGTGTGTCCGCATATCATTACATCTCCCCTTTTTTTATGTTTGGATGACATATGTGAACGTATTTACAAGAATAGGCCAAAATTAACACATATACATGCAGTGCATGTGAGCATATGTACATGTGAAAACAGCTGTCTAATGCGAGAACACAGAACATAGCAAACAGAACAAATGTTCATAAGTCCAGTCTCTGTGGCTTGCGTCTGATCCTGGTCTACCGCCGGAGAGGTGTTGGTGGGGCCAACAGCTCCTTGGTGGGCGGGATTGAAGCCTGACTGGTGGCCTCATGAGTCGAGGTATCAGGAGGTGGCAAAACAACAGAAGGAAACGGAGAAGAATGTGGTTGCGGGCAGGCAACTTTGCGCAGTGCCCGTCTGTTTCGTCGCACAACAGAACCAACAGCCAGACGCACAACGTACGAGTGGGGGCAGCCTGTTGAACAATGACAGCTGGAGCTGACCAGCCTCCATCAGGGATCTTGATCTGAACAGTGTCTGACAGGGATAACATGGGCAAATCGGTGGCATGAGCATCATAGCTCTGTTTTTGCCGGTCTCGGAGTTGCTGCACCTTCTGCAGCACCGGGAGGTGATCCAGGTTGGGCACGTGTATGGCTGGAAGTGTCGTTCGCAGGTCCCTGTTCATCAGGAGTTGAGCCGGCGACATACCATTGGACAGTGGGGTCGCCCTGTATGCAAGCAGTGCAAGGTGAATGTCAGATGCAGAATCCACGGCCTTGCAGATGAGCTGCTTCACTATGTGCATCCCTTTCTCAACTTTTCCGTTTGACTGCGGATAGTGTGGACTGGAAGTGACGTGTTTGAACTGATACGATGGGGCAAACAGAGACCATTCATGGCTGCTGAAGCATGGGCCATTGTCACTCATGACAGTGAGTGGGATACCATGCCTGGAGAGCATCTCCTTACAGGCCTTGATGACGGTCCGAGATGTGAGGTCTGAGAGCTTCACGACTTCAGGGTAATTGGAAAAGTAATCAATGACTAACACGTAATCACGACCATTTGCATGAAAAAGGCCGATGGCAACCTTGGACCGCGGAGAGGTTTTGATTTCATGCTGCTGAAGTGTCTCCTTACTCTGCGCTGGCTGGAAGCGTTGACCGGTCGCACAGTTAAGGACCATGTTCGCGATGTCCTGGCTGATCCCGGGCCAGTAGACAGCCTGCCTGGCTCTGCGTCTGCACTTTTCCACACCCAGGTGGCCCTCATGGATTTGACGGAGCACCAAGCTCTGGAGACTGTGTGGAATTACAATCCGGTCCAGTTTGAGGAGGATACCATCAACCACCGTCAGGTCGCCCTTTACATTGAAAAATTGAGGGCACTGCCCTTTTTGCCAGCCATTGGCTAGGTGTTGCATAACATGCTGCAAGAGGGGATCTTTGGCTGTCTCCTCAGGATTCAAATCAACTTCTCATCAGATGCCGGGAGGGTGCTAGCACACAGCTGCACCTGTGACTCAACCTGTGACTCAATTTGCCGGATGACGTTCAGTGGTTCACTAGGCACGGTGATGGAGCGGGACAGTGTATCGGCAATGATGAGCTCCTTGCCTGGCGTGTAGACCAGGTCAAAGTCGTGCCTTCTCAGTTTGAGGAGGATGCGCTGCAACCGAGGCGTCATGTCATTAAGGTCCTTGGGGATAATGTGGACCAGGGGCCGGTGATCCGTCTCGACTGTGAATGTCGGCAGGCCGTAGACATAGTCGTGAAACTTGACAATGCCAGTGAGAAAGCCGAGGCATTCCTTCTCGATTTGTGCATACCTTTGTTCGGTGGGCGTCATATTGCCTTTGATGCCCAGGATGCCCACATCCTGGCTCGCATCTGTCGAGGTTTTCGTTTCCCTGTCTGCGTCGAAAAATGCCAAAACGGGTTGAGTTGTGAGCTTGGCTTTCAGCTCCAACCACTCTGCCTGATGGGCCGCCTTCCACTTGAAGGCAGTGGACTTTTTCACTAGGTTTCGTAGGGCCGTGGTGTGTGAGGCCATGTCTGGGATGAACTTGCCCAGAAAATTGACCTTGCCCAGGAAGCGCAATACCGCCTTCTTGTCTTCTGGGACCTTCATGGCTGCGATGGCCTTGTCCTTGTCTGTGTCGGGGCACATGCCCTGCTGAGAGATCTGGTCTCCTAGGAACTTGAATGTCGACATACCAAAGCAACATTTGGACCTGTTCAGCTTCAGGCCATTGGCGTGGACACGGCGGAATACCTGCTGTTGCAGATGGGAAACATGCTCCTCAGGGGTCGTGGACCATATGATGACGTCGTCCACGTACACACAAAACCCTTCAATGCCCTCCATCATCTGCTCCATGATGCGATGGAAGATCTCCGATGCCGAGACAATGCCAAATGGCATGGGATTATATCAGTATCTGCCAAATGGTGTGTTGAAGGTGCAGAGCCTTCTGCTGGACTCATCCAGCTGGATTTTCCAGAATCCATGTGACGCATCTAACTTCATGAAAAACCTTGCATGTGCCATCTCGCTGGTGAGTTCCTCCTGCTTCGGGATGGGGTAGTCTTCACGCATTATATTCTGGTTGAGATCCTTGGGATCAATGCAGATGCGCAGGTCTCCAGTCGGTTTGCTTACCCTAGAAATGATCCCCTGCTGCTGCAGCTCCTTGAGCTGTTCCTTCAGGCGCTCCTTCAGCAGAGCCGGAACCCGGCGTTGTGCATGGAGGTGATTTGGCATCAGGTCGCAGTAGGATCTTGTACCGACATGGCAAAGTGCCCATCCCGTCAAACACATCTGGATAGTGAGCGAGGATGTCGTCATTGCCAGCTTGAAGATCCACGTTGGAGGATGTCGTTAAATAAACCCGCTGCACCAGCTTTAGCTTTTTGCAGGCATGCACGCCCAGTAGGGATGCCCTGTCCGGCTTGACAATTTCAAACCTTAGCCATGCATGGGTACTAGCCGTGCGGTTGGAGGCGAGTAGATGGCAGGACCCCAGTGCCGTGATGGCATTACCGTTATAGTCCAAGAGCTTGCAGGCTGCTGGAAGGACCTTGGGGGGCTTCTTGATGCGTTTGAAGTCAGCCTGTGAGAGGAAGTTGGCAGAAGCACTTGTGTGCAGCTTGAACTGGATGGAGCAGCGGTTGACCTGCATCACCGCACGCCATTCGTTCTCCGAATCCACAGCGAGGATGGACTGAATGCGAGATGAGTTAGGTGTGACATGGTCACGTGTGGTAATGATGCCCATTCGGTAGGCGGACTCTAGGCACTCGTCCTCCGGATCCATTGTACTGCCAGGATCAGAATCCTGTAATCGGCGTTGCACATTCTGGACGCGCCGTCGTCGGAATTGGGAGCGCTGGCCTCTGACTGGTGGTGCAGACCTGCACAAGGCTGCATAGTGTCCAGGCTTCACGCAGTTTAAACATCGCCTGTTGCTTGCAGGGCAGTGTCCCTTTAAGTGGGCGTTGCCACAGCTCGGGCACGTCGGCGTCGTGACGCGGTGTACATCGTCGCACATGCGCAGTGCGGTCAGCAGACGTCTGCACCTGCGCAGTGTGGTTGTCGGCCGCTTTGTTATCCCGTTCGCATCGCGCATGCGTGGGGCTCCGGGAAAAGCGCACGAGATGGCCGCTGTCTTCAATGCTGAGGCGCTGCATCCGGGAGATGGCCTGCACACTCACTGCGTCATGGGAGGCAAGTTTCTCATTTTCAGCCGATTTGTATTGGGAATACCGATTTTTTGCGTGCTCATGCACTGTAAATGTTTCAATCGTGGCTGGCAGGGTCATCTGCTTGATTTTTAAGAGCTGCTCTCTCAGAGGATCAGAGTGAACTCCAAACATGATTTGGTCTCTGATCATGGAGTCAGCAATATCACCAAAGTTGCAGGAGAGCACTAGCAGGCGGAGACTAGTTAAGAAGCATTGAAAGGTTCATCTTTACCTTGAAGACGTTGTTTGAATATGTAGCGCTCGAAGATTTCATTGGTGTCCACTTCACAGTGAGTATCGAACTTGTCCAGGATGGTCTGAAACTTTGTCTTGTCCTGGCCTTCGGTGAAGTTAAACGAGTTGAAGAGTTCGATGGCTTGATCACCCGCTGTTGAGAGGAGAAGCGCAATCTTTCTTGCATCAGACGCACCCTCGAGGTCTGAGGCTGCGATGTACAGCGGAAACTTTTGCTTGAATGTCCGCCAATTGGCACTGAGAGTGCCAGAGGTCCTGAGCTGGTGAGGAGCCTGAATCTTCTCCATGGTGCCGGGATACATTTGCTGGTCTTCACGGAACGGACTGAGGTAAGCCACCTTAAATTAGTAGTCTCCTGGTATCATGTCGTGTTAGGTACACTGGTATAACACTGGCTGCAACTGGATGCAGCATAGATGAAAAAGATACTCCAGACCTTGAGGTTAGTTCAATCAGGTTTATTGAACTAATAACACAGTTAGCACAGTTCTCTGTGAGTTTGACTCTCTGCTAACTTAAGTGTGGTTAGTCTGCCTGACTTAACCAGACTAGCTCTTAGCCACGTGGTGGGGGTGGGGGTGGGGGTGAGATTGTAACAACATCCTTGACTGACTCTCTAGATGTTCATCAGTGGAAAGAGGCGGAGTGTGAGTGCCTCGTGTCTTTTATAGTCAGGTCCCATCCCTGAGAGTCCTGCCTGCTTATTGGTCATGTCCTGTTCTCTGTGTCCATTAGCTGCTTGTCTACATATCATTATGTGTGTGTCCGCATATCATGACACAGGGTAGGTGGATTGGCCATGCTAAATTGCCTCTTAATTAAACAAAAAAGAAAATCTTGGGGCATGGCTAATGCTGTCACTCTGGCGGGGGGTGGCTGTTAGAGCCAGCAATGCCCTTTATCTTTAAAGGGTGCCCTGATCTGCATTTAAAATTAGTTCCCTCAACACCCACGGACATGGAGGACCACCCCCATAACTATTGGGGAAACCCCCAACCAAGGAAGTATCGCGCGACACTCTCCTCACTCTCCTCCCCCACCACACATAAAGGGAACCACCCCCAAATGGAGGAGGGCTACCACTGCCTTCATGAGTCCCCTGGCATTGCCCATTCATGCGCACCCTTGGCACTACCCCCTTCAGTGTCCCCTTGGCACTGTCTACTTGGCAGTGCCCCCTGGCACTTCCGCTGGCATTGTCAGTGTCCAATGCCCAGCCTTGGCACTCAATCTCCAGGGCCTCCAGGCGCTGCCAAACCCCTGGCGTGCTCATCACAGCTGGTTTTCGTTTTTGAAAACCAGTAGTGAATTGCGCAGGTGTGACATCACACCGCCAGGGCGGTGGATCCAGTTTGGCTGGATGCTATGGTGTAAAGCCATCTAATGATATTAAAAGATATGTAAATGTATGCGAAGTTGGGAAGATCTCAAAGCGAGATCTTGCAGGTGCAAATCCCATTTTGGTCCTCTCGTAAGATTTAGCGGACATGATGTGATTTGCGCCCCTGGTGAACGGGGCCTTAAGACCATACGACATAGGAGCAGAATTAGGCCATTCGGCTCATCGAGTCTGCTCCGCCATTCAAACATGGCTGATATGTATCTCAACCCCATCCTCCTGCCTCCTGCCCATAACCGCTGATCTCCTTATTAATCAAGAACCCAACTATCTCTGTCTTAAAGACACTCAGTGACTTGCCTCGACAAAAGTTGCATAGATTTACCACCCTATGGCTGAAGAAATTCCCTCTCATCTCTGTTTCAAAAGAATGTCCCTTCAGTCTGAGGCTGTGCCCTCGGATTCCAGTTTCGCCTGCTGGTGGAAGCATCCTCTCCACGTTCACGCCATTTATCCTCTCAGTAGTCTGTAAGTTCCAATGAGTTCCCCCTCATCCTTCTAAACGCCATTGAGTAGAGACCCAAAGTCTTCAACCACTCCTGATATGACAATCCTTCATTCCAGGGATCCTTCTTGTGAACCTCCTCTGGACCCTTTCCAAGGCCAGCCCGTCCTTCAGTAGATATGGGGTGCAAAACTACTCACAATACTCCAAATGAGGACTGACTGGAGACGTACACAGCCTCAACAGTACATCCCTCCTCTTGTATTCTAGCCCTCTTGACTTGAATGCTATCATTGCATGTGCCTTCTAAACTGCCAACTGAATCTGCATGTTAACCTTACGAGAATCCTGAATTAGGGCTCCTAAGTCCCATTGTGCTTCTGATTTCCGAAGCTTTTTCCTATTTAGAAAAGTCCACCTAACCTGCACATCTTTGGACTGTGGGAGGAAACCGGAGCACCAGGAAGAAACCCACGCACACACGGGGAGAATGTGCAGACTCCGCACCGACGGTGACCCAAGCCGGGATTCAAACCTGGGACCCTGGAGCTGTGAAGCAATTGTGCTATCCACAATGCTACCGTGCTGCCCCAAGAATGGTTTTGATCCATCGACCTCTGGGTTATGGGCCCAGCACGCTTCCGCTGTGCCACTCTGCTCCCACTCTGTTTCTTCTCCGCGCCGGCCATGGCAGAGCCCTACAGAGGCCGGCGCGGAGGGAAAGAGTGCCCCCACGGCACAGGCCCGCCCGCAGATTGGTGGGCCCCGATCGTGGGCCAGGCCACTGTGGGGGCTCCCCCCCCCGGGGCCGGATCCCCCCGTGCCCTCCCGAGGACTCCGGTCGACAGCCGACAAGCCAGGTCCCTCTGTCATGGACCACGTCCATTTCACGCCGGCGGGACTGGCTGAAAAGGGGCGGCCGCTCGGCCCATCAGGGCTCGGAGAATTGCTGGGAGGCTGCTGCCAACGGCCCCCGACCGGCGCGGCTTGATCCCTGCCCCCGCCCCAAAACCGGCGTTGGAGAATTCGGCAGCTGGCGTCGGAGCGCCGGGGCGGGATTCACGCCGCCCCCCAACGATTCTTCGACCCAGCAGGAGGTCAGAGAATCCCGCCCTATGTCTCTATTCATCTAACCAAAGTGCACAACCTCACACTTTTTTACATTGTATTCCATCTGCCACTTCTTTGCCCACTCCCCTAGCGTGTCCAGGTCCTTCTGCAGTCTCCTTGTTTCCTCATCACAACCTCTACAGATCTTTGTATCATCTGCGAACGTAGCAACAATGCCCTCAGTTCCTTCCAGATCATTAATCAATTTTGTGAATTGTTGTGGTCCCAACACTCACCCCTGTGGAACACTACTAGTCACCAGCTGCCATCCTGCAAAGGACCCATTTATCCCCACTCTCTGCCTTCTACCAGTCAGCCAATCCTCGATCCATGCAAGGATCTTATCCTTAACATCATGGGCTCTTATCTTATTTAACAGTCTCATGTACAGCACCTTGTCAAAGGCCTTCTGAAAATCCAAATAATTCACATCCATTGGTCCTCCTTTGAATAATTTCCTTGTTACCTCCTCGGAGAATTCTAACAGATTTGTCAAGCATGACCTCTTCTTGACGAATCCGTGCTGACTATAATTTCCTGTCTCTGCCTCCCTCCCTTCTTAAACAGGGGTGTTATATTAGCCATTTTCCAATCCTCTGGGACCTTCCCTGCCTCCAGTGATCCCTGAAAGATCACCACCAATGCCCTCACAATCTCCTCAGCTATCTCCTTCAGAACCCTGGGGTGTAGTCCATCCGGTCCGGGTGATTTATCCAACTTCAGACATCTCAGTTTCTCCAGCAGCTCCTCCTCAGTGATGGCCGCTTCACTCACCACTGTCATCTGACTCTCTTGAAATTCTGGTCTGCCACTGGTGCCTTCCACCATGAAGACAGATGCAAAGAATCTAATCAGTTCCTCTGCCATTTCTTTATTCCCTATTACTACTTCTCCAGCCTCATTTTCCAGTGGTCCAATATCTTATCTTATCGCGCTCTTATCTTTTATATATTGAAAGAGACTCTTGCAATTTTATTTTATATTACTAGCTAGCTTACACTCATATTTCATCTTCTCCCCCCCCCGCCCTTATAGCTTTTTTTAGTTGTCCTCTGCTCGCTTTTAAAGGTTTCCCAATCCTCTGGCCTCCCACTAATCCTAGTCACATTGTATGCTTTTTGTTTTGATTTTATGCTGTCCTTCACTTCCCTTGTCAGCTATGGTTGCCTTGTCCTCCCCTTAGCATGTTTCCTCCTCCTTGGGATGAGTTTCTGATGTGCCTCCCGAATAACCTCCCAAAACTCCTGCCACTGCTGTTCAACTGACTTCCCTGCTAGGCTCCCCTTCCAATCAACTCTAGCCAGCTCCTCCCTCATGTCTTTGTGGTTACCTTTATTCAATTGTAATGCCATTCCATCTGATTCCAGCTTCTCCCTCTCAAACTGCAGGGCAAATTCTATTATATTGTGGTCACTGCCCCCTAAGGGTTCATAGAACATAGAACGGTACAGCACAGTACAGGCCCTTCGGCCCACGATGTTCTGCCGACCATTTATCCTAATCTAAGATCAACCTAGCCTACACTCCTTCAATTTACTGCTGTCCATGTGCTTGGCCAAGAGTCGCTTAAATGTCCCTAATGACTCTGACTCCACCACCTCTGCTGGCAGTGCATTCCACACACCCACCACTCTCTGTGTAAAGAACCTACCCCTGACATCTCCCCTATACCTTCCTCCAATCACCTTAAAATTATGTATCCTCGTTACAGCTATTTCGCCCTGGGGAAAAATCTCTGGCTAGCCACTCTATCCATGCCTCTCATTAACTTGTACACCTCTGAGAAGTCACCTCTCTTCCTTCTTCGCTCCAGTGAGAAAAGCCCTAGCTCCCTCAATCTTTCTTCATAGGACATACCCTCCAGTTCAGGGAGCATCCTAGTAAATCTCCTCTGGACCCTCTCCAAAGCATCCATATCCTTCCTATACTGAGGCGACCAGAACTGGACACAATATTCCAAGTGTGGTCTAACCAGGGTTTTATAAAGCTGCAGCAAAACGTCGCGGCTCTTAAACTCAATCCCCCTGTTAATGAAAGCCAACACACCATACACCTTCTTAACGACCCTATCAACCTGGGTGGCAGCTTTGAGGTATCTATATGCATCGGCCTCAAGATCCCTATGTTCCTCCACACTTCCAAGAATCCTGCCTTTAACCCTGTATTCAGCATTCAAATTCGATCTTCCAGAATGAATCACTTCACATTTATCTAGGTTGAACTCCATCTGCCACTTCTCAGCCCAGCTCTGCATCCTGTCAATGTCCTGTTGTAACCTGCAACAGCCCTCGACACTATCTACAACTCCACCAACTTTTGTGTCATCGGCAAACTTACTAACCCACCCTTCCACTTCCTCATACAAGTCGTTTATAAAAACCACAAAGAGCGGAGGTCCCAGGACAGATCCCTGCGGGACACCACTGGTCACCAACCTCCAGGCGGAATACTTTCCATCTACTACCACTCGCTGCCTTCCTTCGGCCAGCCAAATTTCCCTGTATCCCATGCCCCCTAACTTTCTGAATGAGCCTACCATGGGGAACCTTATCAAATGCCTTACTGAAATCCATATACACCACATCCACTGCTCGACCTTCATCAATGTGTCACGTCACATCCTCAAAGAATTCAATGAGGCTTGTGAGGCATGACCTGCCCCTCACAAAGCAATGGTGGCTATCTTTAATCAAACTATGTTTTTCTAAATAATCATAAATCCTATCTCTCAGAATCCTTGCCAATATTTTGCTCACCACAGACGTAAGACTGACTGGTCTATAATTCCCAGGGATTTCCCTATTCCCTTTCTTGAACAGGGGAACAACATTCGCCTCCCTCCAATAATCCGGTACTACTCCAGTGGAGAGTGAGGACGCAAAGATCATCACCAAATGTACAGCAATCTCCTCCCTCACTTCCCGTAGTAACCTTGGATATATCCCGTCAGGCCCAGGGGACTTATCGATTCTGATGCTTTTCAAAATTTCCAGCACATCCTCCTTCTTAATATCAACCTGTTTGAGTCTATTAACCTGGTTCACGCTGTTCTCCTGAGCAACAACATGCCTCTCTCTAGTGAATACTGAAGCAAAATATTCATTTAGGGGCTCTCCTATCTCCTCAGACTCTAGGCACAAGTTCCCTCCACTGTCCCTGATCGGCCCTCCTCTCACTCTGATCATCCTCTTAGTTCTCACATAAGTGTAGAACGCCTTGGGGTTTCCCCTAATCCTTCCCACCAGGGATTTTTCATGCCCCCTACTAGCTCTCCTAAGTCCATTTTTTAGTTCCTTCCTGGCTACCTTGTAACCCTCTAGAGCCATGCCAGATCCTTGCTTCCTCAACCTTACGTAAGCTTCCTTCTTCCTCGTGACTGGAAGCTCCACTTCTCTTGTCATCCAAGGCTCCTTCACCTTACCATTCCTTCCTAGTCTCAGTGGGACAAAACTATAGAGCACTTGCAGCAAGTGCTCCTTAAACAACCCCCACATTACTGTTGCGCATTTATCCAAGAACAACTGTTCTCACTTTGTGATCCTCAGCTCCTGTCTAGCAGTATAATTTCCCCTCCCCCAATTCTGTTTGTTCCTATCCCTCTCCATGACTATGGTAAAGGTCAAGGAGTTGTAGTCACTGTCACCGAAATGCTCTCCCACTGAGACATCTGACACCTGGCCATGTTCATTGCCAAGCACCAAATCCAATTTGGCCTCCGCCCTAATCAGCCTATCTACATATTGAGTCAGGAATCCTTCCTGTAAACACCTGACAGTATCTGCTCCATCCAAACCATTTTCAGTAAGGCGGTTCCAATCAATATTAAGGAAGTTGAAGTCACCCATGACAACAACTCTGTTACTTCTGCACCTTTCCAAGATCTGCCACCCAATCTGTTCCTTCACCTTAAGTTCCCTAATGAAGTCTGCCTCATTACACATCACCAAATCCAAATTGCCTGTTCCGTAGTAGGCTCTACCACAAGCTGCTCCGAAAAAAACATCTCATAGATATTCCACCAATTCCTTTTCTTGGGATCTGCTACCAACCAGATTTTCCCTTTCCACCTGCATATTGAAGTCCCCCATGATTATTGTAACATTGCCTTTCTTATACTCCTTTTCTACCTCCTAATTTCTGCCCCACATCCTGACTACTGCTAGAGGGCCTGTAGATAACTCCCATCAGAGTCTTTTTTTATTTGCGATTCCTCAACTCTACCTACACAGATTTTACATCTTCCGTCCCTACATCGCTTCTTGCTATCGATTTAAGTTAATTTCTTACTAACAATGTAACCCTGCCCCCTTTACCCATCAGCCTGTCCTTTCAATAGGACACATAGTCCTTGGATATTTAGATCCCAGCCCTAATCCCCTGCAGCCATGTCTCTATGATGCTCACAACATTGTACCCGCCAATTTCAATGTGCACAACAAGCTCATTTACCTTGTTTTGTATACTGCGCGCATTTAGGTACAACATCCTCAGTCCTGCGTTGACTGCCCCCTTTCTCATAGTTGTCCCCTTGTTTGCTGTGCCCGAAGTTGGATTCCTGCCACTTTCTATACTCTCTGTTCTATTACCTTTACTAACCTCTCATGAGCCCTTGGCCCCTTTAACTCATTTAAAGTTCTCATCATTGACCTGAACTCTCACCTGCTCCTTTAACTTTGGTGTTCTGATTTTCCATACAATTGAACCCCCCCCACCCCCCCACCCCCCCCCCCCCCCCCGCCTCCCCCACCCCCCGATTATTTAGTTTAAAGCCGCTAGATCTCACCCCTGGAATGTGGAACTCCACTCTAATAGTTCTTTCTATTGTTTTCCCAGCTGCAGAATTAGCTTTGCAATATCTCTTTAAGTACTGGTATTGAAATTGACTCATGAGGATGCTCATCACACCTGCTCAACTTACTTTTATCAGGAAACCCAGAAATCAGATTCAAAATGTGAGCGCTGCATTAAAAAGCCATTGTTGCTGTGTTTCTCGCATACTACTGGACCCAACCCACCCCCCAGCGCATTGTCAAGTTAAAACTATCACCTATGTGAATAGTAAGGACTCTTAAATCTGGCTAAGGAAACAGCCATTGTTTGCCCTGTACTCAGGTTTCAAATCCCATGTAGACAGTGCCATGCAGTCTTAGCTTTCTAATAACAAGTCACAGCACACATCCCAAAAAGACAACTGAAATAGGCAGCACTGTTTGTTTGCCACTGACTTCAAAATCTGGGCCTTTACTTACTCAGAGAAGTTGTAAATTGTTGATAATTTAATATATTTGTTTTACATTCTGTGACTCAGAGCATGCTACATCATAGTGATGTAAATAGTTCATGTATCATTCTGGGAATAAGGGTACTGTGAAATTATACTAACAGTGAAATTCTGAGTTATTCCATTTTTTTAAGTCTTTGAGATCAATTTTTACAGAATTAAGTACTGATTTTGCAACATATGTGTTATCGCCAAATTTAAAATAATTGTAATTCAATGAAAAAACAAATATGTGTACACAGAGTCTGCACATTCTCCCCGTGTTTGCTTGGGTTTCCTCCGGGTGCTCCAGTTTCCTCCCACAAGTCCCAAAAGACATGCTGTTAGGTAATTTGGACAGTCTGAATTCTCCCTCTGTGTACCTGAACAGGCACCGGAATGTGGCGGCTAGGGGCTTTTCACAGTAACTTCATTGCATTGTTAATGTAAGCCCACTTGTGACAATAAAGATTATTATTATTATCAGATTGCTTAAGACTACTTATTTTTCAAAAGTTTAAATCCAGTGCATTGCAGACAAAACAAACCAACACAGAGCAATAATACTAACAGTTCACATGTTCCATTGGCCCACAGGTATTAAGAGAGTATTACCATTATCTACATGTGAATTAGAGTTTCTTAAAGGCTGATCTATTTAAATTACTTGAGATGTTCCACTGGTTTTACTAAATGAATCACATATGTGTGCGACTTGTTTGAAAAAAAATTGTAGATGAATCAAATCCTGTTTAGCAGTCGAATTACCTGCGCAGTGACTGAACATGACAAACAACTGCAATTGTAAAATTCCAGATCCTATTGCTATGCTGATCGAAAGGTAACACAAAATTATCCTAGGGCAGCATTCTGTCATTACTCCATTATTGTTTCACAGCTGTTGAATTATTAAACCGTGCCTTCTCTGATGATTTAACACAGGCAAGAAATCCCTCTGAAGCCTCTGCGTAATTATTGACTGACATGTACCTGTGGGTCGAAAAGGAAGAAAGGATGTCCATTTTGTATCTGCAGCACAATATACTCTTCCTGATTTCCCACAGACACAGCAAAGAGAAGCAGCCCATCAGGTTGGCTGGTCTTGAAGCTGAGTTTTATACCTATGGTAGAGAAAAATCATAAGTATTACTTTCTTTTATTCTATAAAGGAAAGCAATTAGCAAAAGCCAGCAAAGTAGCATAAATACCAAACAGGTCTAAAGAAGTGGTAATAAGGTTTATTAGTAGGAACGTAACAATGAACAACTTCATCGATGTGTAATCAATTCTACCAATATTTTGGTGACTTTGTACCCTGATTTGCAAATCCAAATGGTTTCACTACCCCGTATATTTTTGTAACCTGTATCACTATTTTAATATATGCTCCTTGTTTGGTCACACAATGCCCTAATCAATCCAACTTCTATTGTCTGTGCTCATATTATCTGTAAGGACTTTTGCAAGACACATCCTTGTGCAAAATATTTTTATTGCATAGCTTCCTTTGCTATTTGTCTTACATTTCTTATTTTATACATGATATTTATTGTGTTATTTGTAAGGTACATCACGTTTCCTACATAAGGTATTGCTTTGGAGCACATTTTGAGGAAGCTAAACAATCTGCCAACTTTCGTAACCCATTGCTGAATGATTAGGCCCCCCCCATAATCATGGAATCACTACAGTGCAGGAAGAGGCCACTTGGTCATCGAGTCTATACTGACCCTCCAAAAGAGCCCCCACACCCCACCCTATCCCCATAACCCAGTAACCCCACATAAAGTTTTGGACACTAAGGGACAATTTAGCATGGCCAATCCATCTAACCTGCACATAGATTATCATAGAATTTACAGTGCAGAAGGAGGCCATTCGGCCCATCGAGTCTGCACCGGCTCTTGGAAAGAGCTCCCTACCCAAGGTCAACACCACCACCCTATCCCCATACCCCAGTAACCCCACCCAACACAAAGGGCAATTTTGGACACTAAGGGCAATTTATCATGGCCAATCCATCTAACCAGCACATCTTTGGACTGTGGGAGGAAACCGGAGCACCCAGAGGAAACCCACGCACACACGGGGAGGATGTGCAGACTCCGCACAGACAGTGACCCAAGCTGGAATCGAACCTGGGACCCTGGAGCTGTGAAGCAATTGTGCTATCCACAAGGCTACCGTGCTGCCCCTCCTTTTAAATGTGGGAGGAAATTGGAGCACGTGGAGGAAACACACACAAACACGGGGAAAATGTACAAACTCCACACACAGTGACCCAAGGGTGGAATTGAACCCAGGTCCCTGGCGCTATGAGACTGCAATGCTAAACACTGTGCCACCATGTCGCCATGTGAGTCACCATGGTTGCATTGTATTTTTATAGTACCTCCATCTATGTCCATTTAAAACTATTTTCCTCCTGCCATAATTTCAAACTATGTGTGGAGAATGTTTCAGAACAATCCATTGACTTAGGCAGTACAAGTTTACACAAGGTGGATTTTAGGAATTTATGTTGAGAAGTCATACCACATGATACAGTTCTCATCATTTTGTGATGTTAAGCCTATGGATTTCAATATTTTCCATTGCTCAAGCAAAAGGTCCCTGCTGCAATATTGTTAGGATATAACCTCATTTTTACCTATTTGCAAAATTTTAGCACATAATAATTTAGTTGTGTCAATAATGTAGCCCTTTGATAAAAATAGCATTATTGATGAAAATCAACAACTCACTGAGTCTTGGCAACCTGCCACTGTCGTCCTGGAATCAAATTATGGATCTGTGTCAAGCAACTCTTTACTTGTATGGTTGGAATATTTATTTGGATAAAGGAATAAGGAATTGTATATTCAAGTTTGCAAATTATATTAAATTTGCTGGGCCCAATAAATGGTGTGAATTGGAACAAGAAGTTAAAAAGGACATATACTGGCCGCGTGAGTAGGCTAAACTTTAACAGTTGGAGTTCAATATGGCAGAATGTGAGGTTATCCATTTTGGATCTGAGAAAAATAAGTCAGAATATCATCATAAGAGTGAAAAATCAGTCGCTGCGAAGGACAAAAGGCTTCAGAGGCTCATCGGCACAAATCAAATAAAACTAATGCACAGGTACAAAAGTAATCGAGAAAGGTGAATGGCATTCATCACAAGGATGTTGAAATATCAAAGTGAGGACAAGATGTTTCAGATGTGTTATAACCCCCACGAAGATCATGGGGAAACGTCATTGATCTTCCTGTGGAACTCGTGGGACATGAGCTGGGTAGGGGGTGGAGGCCAACCTGGGGCTCGTTAGGAGAAAAGCAGGCCCAACTCCGGGCCTGACAGAACAAACCCTCCCATCTAGGATTGCATTGGGAGTGAGATGCTGCATTAAGCAGACTTATGTACATAGAACATACGGTGCAGAAAGAGGCCATTTGGCCCATCGGGTCTGCACTGACCCACTTAAGCCTTCACTTCCACCCTATCTCCGTAACCCAAGAACCCTTCCTAACCTAGTGTCACAAGTAGGTTGACATTCACAGTGCAGTGAAGTTACTGTGAAAATCCCCTAGAGCACTCAAGTGCCTGTTCAGGTATACTGAGGGAAAATTCTAATGTCCAATTCACCTAATAAGCACGTCTTTCAGGACTTGTAGGAGAAAACCGGAGCACCCGGAGGAAACCCACACAGACACAGGGAGAACGTGCAGACTCCACACAGACAGTGACCCAAGTTGGGAATCGAACCCAGAACCCTGGCACTGTGAAGCAACAGTGCTAACCACAGTGCTACCAGTCAGTCTGTCTTCACAGCCTATTGAGTAAACACCTTTCAAATAAAGCTCTTCTTTATTTGGTAGCTTTGTGGTCTTTTAAAGTACCTCAAAAGAAAACTGGCAGCAAAGAGGTTTCACCACATTTTCAGACTCAAAGAGAAAACAAATGGAAAAATCATTGTTTTGTGCGCAGATGTCCAAAATGAATTAAGAAGGTAAAAACATTACAACATCAAAGCTGCCATCGGGAAGGTGCCGAATAATAACAGCAGCGGAGGAAACAAAATTTAAAGCATAGATTGTGGAGAAAACAGCATCAAAAGAAGTTTGCCACGTTCCCTGCCTGGAAAGGTCTGGAACAGTGCTCTCTCTACTGTGCGTGGCAAGTAAAGTAACAAATACCGTGCAACAATTGAAATAAGGGGCGGGATTCTCTGTTGGCTGACGGCAAAATCTCAGCAGGTGTCAATCTGACGCCGAATCGCAATTCTCCGACACCTCAATAGCAGCAACAATGCATTAAGGAATGCATATACAGTAAACACCGTTTCAATATCATTAGCAGGTCTGAACCGGCATTGTCTGGGGTCTGGGGTTTCCGCGATTCTCCGTCTCTGATGGGCCAAGTTCCTGATGGCGCGGTTCACTTGTGCTTTTAAAAATCGTGAAACTGGCATTGTGGCTGATGAGGGAGGGAGAGAGGGGGTGTGACACAGACAGACACAACTGTGGGCTGCCGGGCCGGACACTCACCCGGCTGGCTGGGTTGGGGCGGGGGGGGGGGGGGGGGGGCTTGCCAGGGCAAGGGGAGTAGGGAGTAATGGGGAACAGGCCGAGTGGCTGGGGTGAGTCACCCAAGGACTGGGGCGGTGTCCAATCACGGACCGCCATTGCCGTGGCCTGCAAGGCAACCATCTTGCTGCGGATCCCACTGACCACCCACCTTGGCCCGTGGTTCTGCAGAGTGACACCGGCTGTATGGGTGCCCCTACCCCCCACATCCAGACATGCCCTCCCCCACAAACCGGCCGCCAACTACCGGCAGCCCACCCAAGACATCGCCCATTGTAGCATCTACGGGTGCACCTTGCAGCGGTTGCGAAGCATACCGGTGGCAAGGGCAGTGCCAACCGATGGTACCCCTGGCATCAGGAACTGTGCCAGTGCCAGAGGCCTCCATGGTGCCGGCCACTGATAAGCCAGGGTGCAGGGATGGGAGGTGGAACATGCGGGGGCAGAGCCCGCATTGCCAACCGGGGCAACCATGCAGCCCATTGGACTTGGTTGGGCACGGGGTATACACCACGCTAACGTGTCGGCCTTTCACCCCCTGCAGACAATAGAGATGAGAGTGCGACCAGCAACGGTGGCCGGTGTCCCACAATTGCCGGGAGAAGGCCTAGACTGGCGGTGGGATGTCGAACATAAGAATCCTCACCTTCTTCAAGGAGCGGGCCCTTTAGGTGACTGTGGTGGCCGAGGACAGGGCGGTCACTCATGCGGAAGTTGGCGGACGCCACAGAGGTGAGGAACCACTGGTCCCCACCTGGAGGACCTGTCAAACGTGAGTTGTTATTGCCTTATAGACTGACCCATCCCTCTCACTGACCACATCCCCATTCTCCCGCAGGTCCTCCAGCTGACGGCGCTGGCCCTGCTGGGTGGCTCCTTCTCCAGCCTCCGAGGAGAACAGAGGGGGGCTCTGAGGATGCCACCATAATAGTCGTGGCACAGCTGTCATCTCCACCCTCCACCAGCGCAGATACACGCACCTCGGTGGGAAATGTTAGTGGTCAGGCTTCTGGGGCACAATCTGGTGAACACCACACAGCTGCTGATATACATCAGGTGGGGGCAGGAACCCCCAGGCGAGACAGCAGTTGGAGGTCTGCTGGATCCCAGGACCCAGCTGGCTCCCAGCCTGATGCTGAGCCCATGGAAGAGGTCATCCTGGAGCTGATGGATCGTTAGGGTGCCGCCATAACATTCAGAGGAATCTGTCAGCGTCACTCCAGCAGGTCCATAGCCGATTGGAGGAGTCCTGGAAGCTACGGGTGCAGGATATGACACCGGCAATGTGGGGCATGAAAGTCAACACTGCTAGGTGGTGACCGCAGTGGAGAGCCTGGTGCACAACGTTGGCACCATTGGTGAAGGTGTTTAAGACATCGTGCAGTTGGTGATGGCCATGGCTGAAGGTCAAGGTAGAATGTCCGACTCACTGGGGTATGTTACCCAGTACCGGGTCGACCTTGATGAGGTTCTGCGGAACATGTCCTGCTCTCAGCTGGGAATGGCCTAGGCCCTGTGGAGCTTGTTCCAGTCGCTTGTGGGCATTGCCGAGGCACTGCAGAGCTTGTCCCATTCACTAAGGAGAATCGCTGAGGGTGTCGACAAGGTGGTGCACACCATGGGGAACCGTCAGGGCTGGCAGAGTCAGATAATGCAGTGGCAGCTTTGGCTCGAACCAGCTGACCACCATCCAATGATGAACACCAGGGCCCTATGGGCACCGACCGGGGGCAGGGGCGCTGGGTGGCTACTCAGACCCATCCCATAGAGTGGCGAAGGTGGCCACCAGCCCCCCCCCCCCCCGTGTTCCACCCCTCTGATGAGGCCATGTCTCACAGCCAGCACATGGGACAGGCTGTGCATATGCCGCCGATGAGTGAGCCAAGCCTCTCCAGCCTCAAAGCCCCGAGAAGATGCCTGCCAAGGGCATCGAAGGCCATGGGACAAGGTAGGCAGCTGGCTGCCTCCACCTCTGATGTGCATCCTGGCGACATACCTAGACATAGCGGTAGAGCTAGGTGGACCAAGCACATCGAAGATCACTGAGGGCATCAGAGCAGGGGAAACGGGGTGGGGTGGAGGGGGTGATGGCACCATTGGGAGAGTGGGGAATTGTTCCATGCAATGAACACCCTTGTGCAGAACTAGTATGATGTCACTGTCACTTTATTCTGCAGTGTAGGCCGACCTACGAACCCTTGCCCATCTCACCAGGCAATTCCCCCTCCCTGTGGCACTCACCCATCCACCGGCCGTGGACATGTCCCTGCAGGTGTGTCCCATCCCCTGGGTGTTCAATTGTTGGCTGCTGCGTGTGTCTTGTTGCTTTCCGCAATGGTCAAGCACAGTATCCAGGCATCACGGTTTTAGCTGGGATGCTAGGCAATGACTTCCACAAACTACATGGCCCGCCTACCCACAGGAATCCACTTGGGTTGAGTGAAGTGCTCATTTAACCATGATTGCCAGTTCCCTATTAACAATAACCATCAGCCGCACGGTGAGAGGCCTCGGCAGTCAATGGGGGTTACGGGCAGTTTCGAGATTGACACTGCTATTCAACGGTACCTGGCCATTATTTTAGGCCTCAGGAAGACCGCAATTAGGAGGATTCCCTGCACCAGCTCACCAGCAGGACCGACTTCTCACAGATCGAGGCACCATTTTGATGGCTGCCCTGATCACTACAGCATCCCCTTTCAGGACCCCCCCACCCTTCACCTCCCCAAACTTTCTTTGGCCCCTCAAACCCCCTCTCACCCCCCCTTTCATGGGTACGGCCCCCCCAGACCATTACTGGCAGTGCAAACCTGGCACCCGGGCACCTTAGCACTGCCAGGTTGGCACTGCCAGGGTGCCTGGGTGGCACTGCTAGGGTGCCAGTCTGGCTGTGCCAATGGTCTCGGGGTCAGGGGAAGTGCCAGAGTACTACCCTGCCCTGTCCCCAACCACCCGGGGCTCTAATGGTCTGTGAGACCCCCTGAGGTGCCATCATGCCTGGAGGCATGATCAGTAAGTTCACAGGTGATACGAAAATTGGAGGTGTGATAAATAGCTGGAAGGAAAGCCTTAGATTACAGGATGATAGAGATGGACTGGTCAGATGGGCAAACATTGTCAAATGGAATTTAACCTTAAGGCTTTGAAGTGATGCGTTTTGGGACGAGTAACAAGGGAAGGGAATAAAAAATGAAAGGTAGGATGCTAGGGAGTACAGAGGACCAAAGGGACCTTGGGGTGTATGTCGCAAGATCCCTAAAGGCAGCAGGACAGGTAAATAAGGTCGTTAAGAAGGCATATGGGACATTTGCCTTTATGAGCTGAGGCATAAACTAGTACAGCAGGAACGTTATGATTGAGCTGTATAAAACATTTGTTACGCCACAGCTAGGGTACTGTGTGCAGTTCTGGTTGCCTCACTAAAAGGAGGATATGATTGCAATGAAAAGGGTGCAGTGGAGGTTCATCAGGATATTGCTAGGGCTGGAGCTTTTCAGCTGTGAAGAGAGGCTGGTTAGGCTTTACTTAGAGCAGAGGAGGCTAAGGGGTGCCTGATTGAGGTGTACAAAATTATGAGGGACACAGATATGGTAAATAGGAAGAAACTTTTACCCTTAGCAGAGAGGTCAATGACCAGGGGGCATAGATTTAAGGCAAGGAGCAGGAGATTTGGAGGGGATTCGAGGTAAAACCTTTTTCAACCAGAGGGTGGTGGGAATCTGAAACTCACTGTCTGAAAGGGTGGTTGAGGAGGAAACCCTCACATTTAAGAAGCATTTAGATGAGCACTTGAAGCTCCATAGCATACAGGGCTACGGACCAACTGCTAGAAACTGGGATTAGAATAGATCAGTGTTTGATGTCTAGCATAGACACAATAGACAGAAGGGCCTCTTTCTATGTTGTAAAACTCTAACTCTATACATGTATAGGACTGATGATTCTCAGTTTCTAAAACATGGAGGCAATCTGCTGGTACGCCCAGATCTTGTAATAGCAAACTTGGCGGACCTTTGGTTGGCCCGTCAAATTTTCCCTCCTGCCCACTATGATTCCCGCCATGGGCAGGATCAGAAAATCCCAGTTCTTGGACAGAGTTTTATGTGCTGGTCCGGATGAAGGTGGGGCGTAAAATGCGGCGAGCCATTCAAAAATCAATTCACTTAGTCAGGAATGGAATTCCCGCTGGCAGAATGTGCCGTACAATTGCAGCCATTGGGCGGGATTCTCTGATCCTGAGGCTATGTGTTTCCCGTCGCGTTTCCCGTCGGCGTCAACATGGTCTCAGGACCAGCAATTCTGGCTCCTCCAGGGGGCCAGCACGGCACTGGAGTGACCCACACCGCTCCAGCTGCCGGTCCCGGCATCAATTGGGTGCCGCGGGATCCGCGCATGCGCAGTGGCTCCCTTCTCCGCGCCGACCCCGACCAACATGGTGTAAGGCTATAGGGGTCGGCGCGGAAGAAAGGAGGCCCCCAGCCCGAGAGGCCGGCCCGCCGATCGGTGGGGCCTGATTGCCGGCCAGGCCAACCATCCCTCCCCAGGCCGCCCCCGGACCCTTCCACGCCGAGGTCCCGCCGAAAGAGCAGGTTAGAACTGCGCTGGCGGGGCTCGGGATTTTAAAATTTTTTTATTTTATGTTTTTTAAATATGTTGATTCAAAAATTTTCAACAAAAGTTTTCACCCATTTAAACCCCCCCCCCCCCCCATAACAAAAAAGAAAAGAGAAGTAACAGAACAAAACATAAGCATATCAATCCAACAGAAGACAGAACTTGTACAATGGGTTCCTCCTGCACATATTAACTTTCCCATATGTTTATGTTTTTCCTTTTTCAAGTGCCCCTAGGAAAAAAAACCTTCCCCGCCCACCCATATACCCCCCCCCCTGAAAGAAACCCCGCCCCTCCTCTCCCCCCCCCCCCCCTCCCTGTGTTGCTGCTGCTGCTGACCGACCTCCATCTAACGCTCCGCGAGATAGTCTAGGAACGGTTGCCACCGCCTGAAGAACCCCTGCGCAGACCCTCTCAAGGCAAACTTTATCCTCTCCAGCTTGATGAACCCTGCCATGTCATTTATCCAGGCTTCCACACTGGGGGGCTTTGCGTCTTTCCATAAGAGCAAGATCCTCTGCCGGGCTACCAGGGACGCAAAGGCCAGGATACCGGCCTCTTTCGCCTCCTGCACTCCCGGCTCGTCCGTCACCCCAAATAGTGCCTGCCCCCAACTTGGCTTGACCTGGACTTTCACCACCTTAGACATAGTCCTCGCGACACCCCTCCAGAACCCATCCAGTGCCGGGCACGACCAGAACATATGGGCGAGATTCGCCGGGCTTCCTGATCACCTCCCACATCTGTCCTCCACCCCAAAGAACCTACTCAGCCTCGCCCCTGTCATATGCGCTCTGTGAATAACCTTAAACTGTATCAGGCTAAGCCTGGCACACGATGAAGAGGAATTAACCCTACTCAGAGCATCAGCCCACAGACCCTCTTCAATCTCCTCCCCCAACTCCTCCTCCCATTTGCCCTTCAGCTCCTCTACCAAAGCCTCCTCCTCTTCTTTCATCTCCTGATATATCGCCGAAACCTTGCCCTCTCCAACCCATACACCCAAAATCACCCTGTCCTGAATCCCCTGTGCCGGGAGCAATGGGAATTCCCTCACCTGCCGCCTCACAAACGCTCTCACCTGCATGTACCTGAACGCATTTCCCGGGGGTATCCCAAACTTCTCCTCCAGCGCCCCTAGGCTCGCAAACGTCCTATCTATAAACAGGACCCCCATCCTCCTGATCCCGGCCCGATGCCAGCTCTTAAACCCCCCCGTCCATCTTTCCTGGGAAAAACCGATGGTTATCTCTGATCGGGGACCACACCGAGGCTCCCAGCGCACCCCTGTGTCGTCTCCACTGCCCCCAGATCTTTAGCGTTGCCGCCACCACCGGACTCGTGGTGTACCTTGTCGGCGAGAGAGGCAGCGGTTCCGTCACCAGCGCCTTCAGGCTCGTTCCTTTGCAGGACGCCATCTCCAACCTCTTCCATGCCGCCCCCTCTCCCTCCATCACCCACTTACGGATCATCGCCACGTTGGCTGCCCAATAGCCACCCAGATTCGGCAACGCCAGCCCTCCTCTATCCCTACTACGCTCCAGAAATCCCCTCCTTACCCTCGGGGTCTTGTTTGCCCACACAAAACCCATGATGCTCCTTCCTACCCTCTTAAAAAAGGCCTTGGTGATCATAATAGGAAGGCACTGGAACACAAAAAGAAACCTCGGGAGGACCATCATTTTAATCAACTGTACCCTGCCCGCTAGCGAAAGTGGCGACATATCCCATCGTTTGAAGTCCTCCTCCATCTGCTCCACCAGCCGTGTCAAGTTAAGTTTGTGCGGGGCCCCCCAACTCCTAGCTACCTGGATCCCCAAGTACCGAAAGCTCCTTTCCGCCCTCCTCAACGGTAGGTCATCTATCCCTCTTCCCTGGTCCCCTGGATGCACCACGAAGAGCTCACTTTTCCCTACATTGAGCTTATAGCCCGAGAAGTCCCCAAACTCCCTTAGGATCTGCATGACCTCCACCATCCCCTCCACTGGATCTGCCACATACAGCAACAGGTCGTCCGCATACAGCGACACCCGATGTTTCTCTCCCCTTCGGACCAGCCCCCTCCATTTCCTGGACTCCCTTAATGCCATGGCCAAAGGCTCAATTGCTAATGCAAACAACAGGGGGGACAGGGGGCACCCCTGCCTCGTCCCTCGATACAGCCGAAAATACTCCGACCTCCGCCGATTCGTAACCACACTCGCCATCGGGGCTCTGTATAGGAGCTTAACCCAACTGATAAACCCCTCCCCAAACCCAAACCTCCGCAACACTTCCCAGAGATACTCCCACTCCACACGGTCAAAGGCCTTCTCCGCGTCCATAGCTGCCACTATCTCCGCCTCACCCTCCACCGATGGCATCATAATCACGTTTAGGAGCCTCCGCACATTGATGTTTAGCTGCCTGCCCTTTACAAATCCCGTCTCGTCCTCGTGAATCACCCCTGGGACACAGTCCTCAATCCTCGTAGCCAGCACTTTTGCCAGCAACTTAGCGTCCACGTTAAGGAGCGAAATCGGCCTATACGACCCACATTGCAGTGGGTCCTTGTCCCGCTTCAGGATCAAAGAAATCATCGCCCCGGACATTGTCGGGGGCAGGGTCCACCCTTCCCTTGCCTCATTGAAAGTCCTCACCAGCAACGGGGCTAACAGATCCGCATACTTCCTGTAAAACTCAACTGGGAACCCATCTGGTCCTGGGGCCTTCCCCACCTGCATGCTCCCCAGTCCTTTAATTAGCTCCTCCAACCCAATTGGCGCCCCCAAACCAGCCACCTCCTGCTCCTCCACCCTCGGGAACCTCAGTTGATCCAGAAATCGTGGCATCCCCTCTTCCCCCGCTGGGGGCTGAGATCTGTACAGCTCGTCATAAAAGGCCTTAAATGCCTCATTTACTTTCACCGCACTCCGCACCGTAGTTCCCCTGCCATCCTTGACTCCACCTATCTCCCTCGCTGCCATCCTCTTACGGAGCTGATGTGCCAGCACCCGGCTCGCCTTCTCCCCATACTCGGATGTCGCCCCCTGTGTTTTCCTCCACTGTGCCTCTGCCTTCCCTGTGGTCAACAGGTCGAATTCCGTCTGGAGACTTCGCCTCTCCCTAGGTAGACCCTCTTCAGGGGCCTCTGCATATCTCCTGTCCACCCTTAAGATCTCCCCCACTAACCTCTCCCTTTCCCTGCCCTCTCTCTTCTCCCATTGAGCCCTGATAGAGATTAACTCTCCCCTGACCACCACCTTCAGCGCCTCCCATACTACCCCCACCTGCACCTCCCCATTGTCGTTGGCCTCCAAATATCTTTCAATGCACCCCCGTACCCTCCCGCACACCTCCTCATCTGCCAGTAATCCCACATCCAAACGCCACAGCGGGCGTTGGTCCCTCTCCTCTCCCAACTCCAGTTCCACCCAGTGCGGGGCGTGGTCTGAGATGGCTATGGCTGAATACTCCTTTCCCTCCACTTTCGGGATCAGCGCCCTGCTCAGAACAAAAAAATCTATCCGGGAGTAGGCTTTGTGTACGTGGGAAAAAAAAGAAAATTCTCTGGCCAAGGGCCTAGCAAATCTCCACGGATCCACTCCCCCCATCTGGTCCATGAACCCCCTAAGCACCTTGCCTGCAGCCGGCCTCTTCCCCATCCTAGATCTGGAACGATCTAATGCTGGGTCCAGCACTGTGTTGAAATCCCCTCCCATTATCAAGCTTCCTACCTCCAGGTCCGGAATGCGCCCCAACATACGCTTCATAAATCCAGCATCGTCCCAGTTTGGGGCGTATACGTTTACCAATACCACCCAAGCCCCCTGCAGCCTACCGCTCACCATCACGTATCGACCTCCATTGCCCACTACTATATTCTTGGCCTCAAACGACATCCGCTTCCCCACCAGTATTGCCCCCTCTATTCTTCGCATCCAGCCCCGAATGGAATACCTGTCCTATCCATCCCTTTCTTAACCTGACCTGGTCTGCCACCTTCAAATGTGTCTCCTGAAGCATGACCACGTCTGCCTTCAGTCCCTTTAAGTGCACGAACACACGGGCCCTCTTAACCGGCCCATTTAGGCCCCTCACATTCCACGTTGTCAGCCGGATTGGGGGGCTTCCCTCCCTCCCCCCCTGCCGACTAGCCATCTCCTGTTCTAGGCCAGACCCGTGCCCGCGCCTCCCGCACCCTCCAGTCCCCAAGACGGGGGACCCCCGCCCCGACCACCTCTTCTGTCTTCAGTTCCCCCTCGGCCAATGCAGCAGCAACACTACTTCCCCCCCCCTCTCCCCCCCCCCCTTCCCCCTCCCCCCGCTAGATCCATATCTAGCTCTTTTGCTCCCCCCATAACATTCCCATAAGTCAGCTGACACCTGCTGACCCCGGCTTCCCCCGCCTTCCCGTTGACCCCCCCCATGTGGAAATCCCTTCTCCTCCTCCTCCCCAGCAATCGGTGTGCGCTCCTCCTTCCCCCCCCTCCGTCCTTCCCTAACGCGGGAAAAAGCCCGCGCTTTCCTCAGCCAACCCCGCCCCCTCTGGCGCAGCTCCTGTTGCGGCCTTATCCCAATTCCCCCATCCACGGACCTCCCCTCCCTACAGCACCGGCACCCACATTCCCTCAGTCTCCACATCAGATCTCCTCCCCCATCCCCATCCATCGCCCAACCCGCGGAACATTCCTTTCGCATAGTTAAAACCCTGTATACAACCGACATACCCCCCACAACCATAAACCCTCAGTTTGAGTCCAGCTTTTCAGTTTGTATAAAGGTCCAAGCCTCTTCAGGCGTTTCAAAGTAGTGGTGTCGATCCAGAAATGTGACCCACAATCGCGCTGGCTGCAGCATTCCGAATCTCACCCCCTTCCTATGCAGCACTGCCTTGGCCCGATTAAAATCTGCTCTCTTCTTTGCCACCTCCGTACTCCAGTCCTGATAGATTATGATCACCGCATTCTCCCACCTGCTGCTCCGCTCTTTCTTGGCCCATCTCAGGACACACTCTCTGTCCACGAAACAATGAAACCTCACCACTACCGCCCTTGGCGGCTCGTTGGCCTTGGGTCTCCTCGCCAGGACTCGATGAGCCCCATCTATAAGACCATAAGACCATAAGACATAGGAGCGGAAGTAAGGCCATTCGGCCCATCGAGTCCACTCCAACATTCAATCATGGCTGATTTCAACTCCATTTACCCGCTCTCTCTCCATAGCCCTTAATTCCTCGAGAAATCAAGAATTTATCAACTTCTGTCTTAAAGACACTCAACGTCCCGGCCTCCACCGCCCTCTGTGGCAATGAATTCCACAGACCCACCACTCTCTGGCTGAAGAAATTTCTCCTCATCTCTGTTCTAAAGTGACTCCCTTTTATTCTAAGGCTGTGCCCCCGGGTCCTAGTCTCCCCTACCAATGGAAACAACTTCCCGACGTCCAGCCTATCTAAGCCATTCATTATCTTGTAAGTTTCTATTAGATCTCCCCTCAACCTCCTAAACTCCAATGAATATAATCCCAGGATCCTCAGACGTTCATCGTATGTTAGGCCTACCATTCCTGGGATCATCCGTGTGAATCTCCGCTGGACCCGCTCCAGTGCCAGTATATCCTTCCTGAGGTGTGGGGCCCAAAGTTGCTCACAGTATTCTAAATGGGGCCTAACTAGTGCTTTACAAAGCTTCAGAAGTACATCCCTGCTTTTATATTCCAAGCCTCTTGAGATAAATGACAACATTGCATTTGCTTTCTTAATTACGGACTCAACCTGCAAGTTTACCTTGAGAGAATCCTGGACTAGGACTCCCAAGTCCCTTTGCACTTCAGCATTATGAATTTTGTCACCGTTTAGAAAATAGTCCATGCCTCTATTCTTTTTTCCAAAGTGCAAGACCTCGCACTTGTCCACGTTGAATTTCATCAGCCCCATCTAGCTCCAGGGGACTCGGAGAGGCCTCCGCACCCATCAGCGAATGGAGCATTGTGCTCACTTATGCCCCGGCATCGGCCCCTTCCACCCCTTCAGAGAGACCCAGAATCCGAAGATTCTTCCTCCTCGACCTGTTCTCCAGGTCCTCGAATCTTTCGGCCCACCTCTTGTGCAGCGCCTCGTGCGCCTCCATCTTCACCACCAGGCCCAAGATCTCGTCCTCGTACTCGGTGGCTTTTTCCCGCACCTCTCGGATCTCTACCCCATGGGCCTTCTGGGACTCCTTCAGCCCCTCGATCGCCGTCAGCAGTGGCGCCAGCACCTCTTTCTTAAGCTCCTCCACGCAGCGCCTGAGAAACTCCTGCTGCTCCGGCCCCCATGCCGCTCGATCACCGCCCTCCGCCATCTTGTTTTTTTCTCCCTCGCTTCTTTCGCTGCCCAAAACCGCTTTTTTGACCGCTCCACTTCTGGTCCACTCCATATACTATGGAAGGGGGACCTTGCTCTCACCTTCCCACATGGGAAGTCATCGGAAAATTTCCGTTGGGGCTCCTCTGGAGAACCCAAAAGTCCGTTCTAGCGGGAGCCGCCGAAGAAGTCTCGGGATTTTTGTTATGGCCGCTCGGCCCATACCGGGCCGAGAATCGGCGGGGGCACCGCGCCAACCACGCTGGCGCCAGTGGCGCCGATTCACGGCTCTGCAGGGAATCGAGTCCCGGCATCGGGGCGGTGTGGCGCGATTTGCGCCGGTCACGGTGATTCACAGCCCGCGGCGACCTGGTGGGAGGGGCAGGGAGAATCAGACTCAGGGGGAGGCTTCCACGGTGTCCAGGCCCGTGATTGGCGGTTAGCAATCGGCGGGCGCCCACGATCTGGAGGGGGCCTACCTCCTTCCGCGTGGGCCCTCTGTAAGTCTCCACCATGTTGCGCAACGCCAGCGCAGAGACGGTCACCATACGCATGCGCTGGCGCGGAGACGTGCGGGGCCACCTTTCAGCGTGGAGCAGCGTGCAGCACCCCGGCGCCATGCTGGCCCCCTGAGGACTGCTGAATCGCTGGGCCAGGAGGCCCGTTGATGCCGACATACACCACTCCGGTGTTTAGGCCGACGTCAACATTTGGCCGGGATTTCGAAGAATCCTGGCCTTTGTCCGAGATGCAGTAGGGCTGTCAGAAAGTGAAGCGCTGGAATGAATCTGATTTGTCCTCACCACTGTGCTTTTGTGTGTAATGACTTCATAGGATCTCGGGTTCCAAATTAATCCTTATCACCTTGGCTGGTTGCCACGTACCTTCTGTCAGATCCACAATGCGAATCTGTTCTACCAACTGTAAATTTGACAATTCTGTACCCACATTTTTATCGTACAGATGGGTCATCTTCTATTGAAGTTTTAAAAGTAGTTCTCTAGTTTCTGAAAGAGTGAAATGGTAAGAGTAGATGAATTAATACATGCTGGTCTGCCAAATGTTAAATCTGCTGGAGATGGAATAACTGCACTTAAAGGTGTGATTCAGATGTAACACTGCAAGGTGTAGATTTTGCTGGGTCTGTACACATTTTGAGAATTATGGATTTCACCATGCAAGTCATTCATTCAACTAGACTGTTAGATCTAGGGTAATGAGCAGAAGTAGTGTGGTCGATATTCCACTTTTCACACATATCCTGAAGTGGCTTACCAATAAATTGCAGACTGATTTTTGTAATGATCTCCCTAGGCACACCAAATAAACTGAAAATATCACTTGAGTGTGGGCAACAGTTGTGCCATTGTTGAAGAATGGAGTACTTGGTAAAGTAGTTGACGATGATGATGAAGTCTGTCTTGGATCGGGAAGCGGTCAGATGTGATATTGGGACAAAGGTGGGTATCAACGTCAGATGAATCAATGGTTCTTTGGGCTGACTTGGCACATGCTCTTGACATGTCTTGTGCTTCTTGATGAAGATTTCAATGTCATTGTTCATACCAGGCTAATAGAATGTCTCACTTGCGATTCTTCTCATCCAACCTATGCCCGTGTGTGAATGATGACACTGTTGAAGAATATCAAGACACAAAGATTCCGGTATGATGATCTGCCTGCCTTTAAAAATGACTCACTGGGTGATGTCCAGCACGTCCTGATAAAGCCAAAATTGTCTCACATGGTTGTGGACATGCTGAATTGAACCTGGCCATCCTTCAATGATGGTTTTCTACAGTTTCTGGAGTATAGAATATTTTGCTATTTCTTCTTGTAGCTGCTGGAATTTGCATTAGGCAAAATGTAGCAATTAAATTGATGGACTCACATTCTCCTCTAAGCGCAACCTTGCAGCTCCTTTGAAACTGTCAATTTTGTTATAGCCAATATTTGCCAGGGGCAATGTAACATTTTGTAACAAGACACAAAATGTGGTGCACCATTGGATTGCACCATATAGCCTGCCAGGATCACTTTGTACTTGCATCCATCCTTGACTAGGTCTTCGGTGTGAGACGTTTTGGGCTTATTTAGCAGATCTTCTTTCATGGGAGTGGATGCGATCACCAACTCTATTTGATGAATACAGAAGTTTTTAAAAAAACATTTTGCTTTAGTTTTTCCAATTAAGGGATAACTTAGCGTGGCCAATCTACTTACCCTACACATCTTTGTATTGTGGGGGTGAGAAACACGCAGATTTGAGGAGAATGTGTAAACTCCACATGGACGGTGACCTGGGGCCGGGATCGTATCTGGGTCCTCAGCACCTTGAGGCAGCAGAGCTAACCACTGCACCACCCAATATAGAAGTCTAATCCAATTCTGAACCAGTCTTCCAATATAGTCCATCTCTTTTGGGGATTCTTTCACTCTTTGTTAATCCTGACATGTTCAGCCTGTGTAGACCGTCATTCCCAATTGCCAGGTGAACCTTGAAAGTTTGCTTGTCTGGTTCAGACATTCCTGAATCAAGAAAACAGCTCTGTATGGTGTTTAAACATTCTGAATTTGGATAGTAGGTCAGCTGCATCTCAGTTCGAACCGGGGAATTTTGTGGCCAACCTGACAGTATCCCTTTGACATTCTTCAAATTTTATTCAATGTATTGTGCAGTAACCCCTGAAGCCACCCATTATAATTGCAACCTGTTATGGGTCCTGACCAGAACCCTAAACTTTTGTCACGATCCTGGACCAGAACCCAACTTTGTGCTTTGGACAATAGTGAGGAAATGTTACTGCACCACAGGAGCGATAACACTGACCAGCAAACACCTTTTAGAGTTAAACAAACATTAATTTAAACACAAGATTAAACACCATAGCAATAAAGGAATCGCTTACGTTTAACTTTTACAAGATTCTACTTGTTTCTAACCAAGTCGCCATATCAATATATATATATATTCCAATTAAGCAATCCCATATATATTAAAATACCACGAGTGAATAATGTTAACAATCAGGTTTTATTTGTTTATTTTGAGATAGTCTTTGGGAGAGAGATGTTTCTTCAGAACCAAACTGAACCCTGTCTATCCAGCTTAGTGTTCCAGAAGCAACTGACAAACCTGGCTCTTCCCATTAGCTATACCACCTGCAATCCAGTGGTGAACCACATTTTGTGTCTTGTTACAAAATGTTACATTGCCCCTGCAAATATCAATAATTCTCTCCTTTGTAAAAAAAAATCGCAGCAAACATACTAAATATAAAATTTAAAATATGAAAATTCCTTATATTTATCGCAATCCTTCTCTGACATGGGGCTGGATTCTCTGCCCCGCCGCGCCACATTTCTGTTTCACCCCGCCAGCAGAATTCTCCGTTATACCGGCTGGTCAATGGGGTTTCCCATTGGCTGGCAGCCCCATGCCGTTGGGAAATCCCCTGGCTGCCGGCAAAATGGAGCATCCCGCCGGCGGAGAATCCAGCCTATGATTTTATGACAGTTCTTTTTGTTTTGTTGCACCCTTCCTTGCTCGCTGTCGATCAAGCCACACTCTGGTCACTCGCTTTGCCAGACTAAGCTAACCCAGTGTTGGTCCTCTCAAAGCGCTCACAGAACTGACAAGTTATGCACTGCAATCTCACCATAAGGGATTTGTCTGCTTACCAGCTTGTTACTTAAGCACTATCTCAGCCCTGTGTCTTCAAAGCTTCTCTGTACAGTCACCATTGTTAGGATACTGTACCAGACACCCACATTTGTTAGGATGTTGGGCGAGAACACCAAATAATTTTGTTAAATTTGTAAAACTGTGAGGAAAGGATACTTCACCCCGGGAGTGATTACTCTGACCAATAGGTATCTTTTATGTTAAAACAAACTTTAATTTAAACACAGAATTAACCACATTAACATGAAAGAAGTAGCTTTACAATTATCAGTTGAACAGTTCTCAAATAAAAGGAAAAAACTTGAATTTACTATCTACACCTACGACTAATTCCCATTGAGCAACACAATACAGTTCAAATGCCACTTATAAAAAAAGTTGACAAAACAGATTACTTGCTTATCTGCAGAGACACTTTTGGAAACAGATACTTTCAAGAGCAGATCCAGTACACTTCTGCCCTGTTAGACTCAAATCCTCTGGCAAACTGCTGTTCAACTTCAGATCTTAACAGAATACAAAACTATAGACAGACCTGGCTCCTCCCATTAATAAAATCATCTGCATCTCAGTTCAGTGGCCTAAGTGGTGAAACCCAAATGTTTACAAATATTGACCACATCAATCAGAGGTAAGTGCATTCCAAGCACCAAGTGCATTCCAATCAGTCAAGTGTGTGATTTCACTGCATTTACCTCTCCCCCACTCAACTGTGAAGGGAGATGAATAACTCAAAGCTGCAGTTGTTTTGTAGAAGTTGTCAATCACAGTCCGCTACTAGAAAGCTATGAATGGTTTGCAGCTAATGGCTCTGTGGGAACCAGACGCAAGTCACAACTGCTCTCCTTTGATACATGGGATCGTGGAGCTGCAAGATAAGTGTTACAGCTGTAATACCTCTCACTGCCGCTGCCTGAACTGCTCTCAAACTTCTGGACAGGGGCCTCTTTTCTTGTGGGAGGGGTTGTGAGGGGGGGGTCCCTTTGGGCAGGGTGGTCCCTTTGGGCTGGGTGTCCCTCTGTGGGGGAGGCCGGGGGTAACAGATTGGTCTCCGAATTACAGGCGTCCCTGGGAGGGTCTCCTGTAACACGGGTCCTTGGGGGGCACGGTGGGCTTGGGTCAGGTGACCCCTGTACGTGGGTGTAGTGGGATGCACCCAGGTAATCTGGGGGTGGGGGCCTGGTGTGCGGTATGGGGGATGGGGGATGGAAGGCCGTGAGAACTCTCTACTTTGAACGAGTGGCCTGATAACGGGATTCCCCGGGGAATCGTAAACTGGTTGTAATTCACCTCTGGCGGGAGAACACAGTGGCACAGTGGTTAGCACTGCTGCCTCACAGTGCCAGGGACCCGGGTTTGATTCCGACCTCAGGTGACCGAGTGGAGTTTGCAATTTCTCCCTGTGTCTGTGTGGATTTCCTCCAGGTGCTCCGATTTCCTCCCACAGTCCAAAGACAGCACAGTGGGTAGCACTGTTGCTTCACAGCTCCAGGGTCCCAGGTTGGATTCCCATCTTGGGTCACTGTCTGTGCGGAGTCTGCACTTTCTCCCTGTGTCTGTGTGGGTTTCCTCTGGGTGCCCCGGTTTACTGAAGCAGCTGAACATCCCGAAAGAAGTGCTGTTCGGTGAATGGGATATTCTGAATTCTCCCTCTGTGTACCCGAACAGGCGACATGGGGCTTTTCACATTAACGTCGTTGCCGTGTTACTGTAAGCCTACGTGTGATGTTTAAATAAAGATTATTAAATTAATTAAAAATTAAGATGTGTAGGTTAGGTGGATTGGCTGTGCTAAATTGGCCCTAGTTGGTGTTACGGGGTTAGTGTGGGGTTTGGGCCGAGGTATGATGCTGGTTCAGAGGGCTGGTGCAGACTCGATGGGCTGAATGGCCTCCTGTTGCACTGTAGGGATTCTCTGATTCTCTGAACATAGTCCAAAACCTTTAAGCATTTTTTCATATAAAGTATAATGGAAATCTATGGCGGGATTCTCCGAGCCTCCGCGCCAAAATCCCAATCGGCGCGTGGGCGGAGAATGGGCGTCAAACCAGAGATTGAGTCCAACGTGCCACTAATCGCACGTGCGCGGTCAACGCGGCGCCGGTTGGGGCCTATTGAAAGAGGCTCCCGCGGCGATTCACCGAGTGCAGCTGGCCAAGTTCCCGACGGCATGGTTCTCTCATGGTTCCATCCATCGGGAACTCGGCGTGGCGGCTGCGGACTCTGTCTGTGGCCGCTCTGGTGGGGGGCAGGGGGATCATACACGGAGGGTCCTCCAGGATGTCCAGGCTACCGATTGGGGGCCAACGGTCCGCGGGCGCACGCGATCTGGAGAGGGGCCTATGTTTTCGGTGCTGGACCCACATAGCGATGTGGGTCGGCCATGTCGCGTGGGGCAGCCGCCGCAGGCCGCCGCCGTGCGCATGCACGGACCCCCGACCGGAAGTGCCCTGTATCGGCAGCTGGAGCTGCGAGGACTACTCTGGGGCCCTGCTAGGCACCTGCAAATCGGAGAATCACCCTGGACTTTCTCCAGGTAAATCCATAGTGATTCACGCGCGTTTTTTTCGCGATCGTGGGAACTTTGTCCCATTATTGGAGAACCCCGTCCCTAGCACCTGCTCCCCAAAAGTAAATACATGCTGCATCAATTGAATTTTTCAAGACAGATTGATTAGGTTTTGGTCAACAAGTTGCATTTATATAGCACCTGTTACAACTGCAGGATGTCTCAAAATGTTTTGCAGCAAATGGCATACTTCTGAAATGTAATCACCGTTACAGGAGCAATGATGATTTGCAGAGACACTGATCTCATAAACAGCAATGAAATAAATACCAGAACTGTTTTCAGCATCATTTGACAAATAAATGTAAGGCAGGACACCTTGAGAGAACGGCCATCTCTTCTCTTCCTCCCACACCCCCACCATCCCATAAGACCACAAGACATAGGAGCAGAATTAGACCACTCGGCCCATCGAGTCAGCTCAACGATTCAATCATGGCTGATAATTTTCTCATCCCCATTCTCCTGCCTTCTCCCCATAACCCCTGAACCCCTTATTATTCAAGAACCTATTTATCTCTGTTTTAAAGACACCCAGTGATTTGGGCTCCACGACCTTCTGCGGCAAAGGGATCCACAGATTCAACACCCTCTGGGTGAAGAAATCCCTCCTCATCTCTGTTTTAAAGGATCGTCCCTTTACTCTGAGATTGTGCCCTCTGGTTCTAGTTTTTCCTACAATTGGAAACATCCTCTCCACGTCCACTCTATCCAGGCCTCGTAGTATCCTGTAAGTTTCAATAGGATCATAGAATTTACAGTGCAGACGGAGGCTATTTGGCCCATCTCTTGGAAAGAGCAACCTACCCAAGCCCACACCTCCACCCTATCCCTGTAACTCAGTAACCCCACCCCACCTTTTTGGACACAAAGGGCAATTTAGCGTGGCCAATCCACCTAACCTGCACGTCTTTGGACTGTGGGAGGAAACAGGAGCTCCCGGAGGAAACCCACACACACATGGGGAGAACGTGCAGGCTCCGCACAGACAGTGACCCGGGAATGGGACCTGAGACCCTGGAGCTGTGAAGCAACTTTGCTAACCACTGTGCTACCGTGCTGCCCCTCATCCTTCTAAACTCCAACGAGTACAGACCCAGAGTCCTCATACGACAAGCTCTTCATTCCAGGGATCAATTTGTAAACCTCCTTTGGACCCTTTCCAAGGCCAGCACATCCTTCCTTAGATACGGGACCAAAAGCTCTTCACAATACTCCAAATGGGGTCTGAGCAGAGCCTTACACAGCCTCAGAAGTACATCCCTGCTCTTGTATCCTCGCCCTCTGAACATGAATGCTAACATTGCATTTGCCTTCCTAACTGCCGACTGAACCTGCAGTTAACCTGAAGAGAATTTTAAACAAGGACTCCCAAGTCCCTCTGTGCTTTTGAGTTCCTTAGCATTTCCCCATTTAGAAAATAGTCAATGCCTCCATTCCTCCTTCCAAACTGTATAACCTTACTCTTTTCCACATAGTATTCCATCTGCCATTTCATTGCCCACTCTCCTAGCTTGTCTCAGTCCTTCTTCAGCCTGTCTGCTTCCTCAATACTACCTGTCCCTCTACATATCTTTGTATCATCTGCAAACTTAGCAACAGTGCCTTCAGTTCCTTCTTCAAGATCATTAATGTATATTGTGAAATGTTGTGGTGCCAGCACCGACCCCTGAGGCACACCACTAGTCACCAGCTGCCATCCTGAAAAAGACCCCTTTAACCCCACTCTCTGCCTTCAGCAAGTCAGCCTATCCTCTATGCATGCCAGGGTCTTACCCTGAACATCATGGGCTCTTAACTTATTTAACAGTCTCCTATGCGGCACCTTGTCAAAGGCCTTCTGGAAATCTAAATAAATCATGTCAACTGGTTCTCCTTTATCTAACGTCCTTGTTACCTCTTCAAAGAACTCTAACAGATTTTGTCAGACATGACCTCCCCTTGTTGAAGCCTTGCTGACTCAGTCCTATTTTATCATGCACTTGGGGCTGGTTTAGCACAGGGCTAAATCGCTGGCTTTAAAAGCAGACCAAGGCAGGCCAGCAGCACGGTTCAATTCCCGTACCAGCCTCCCCGAACAGGCGCCACAATGTGGCGACTAGGGGCTTTTCACAGTAACTTCATTTGAAACCTACTTGTGACAATAAGCGATTTTCATTTCAATTTTCATTTTCACTTCCAAGTACTCTGCGATCTCATCTTTAATCATGGACTCTAAAATATTACCAATGACCGAAGTCAGGCTAACCGGCCTATAATTTTGTGTCTTCTGCCTCCCTCCCTTCTTAAATAGGGGTGTTGCATTAGTCAGTTGCCAGTCCTCTGTGCCCCACCCTGCCTTCAGTGATTCCTGAAAGATCACCACCAATGCCTCCACAATCTCCTCAGCTATCTCCTTCAGAACATTGGGGTGTAGTCCATCCGGTCCAGGTGATTTATCCACCTTCAGTCCTTTCATTTTCCCCAGAACCTTCTCCTTAGTGATGGCTACTACTCTCACATTGTCCCCTGATTCACCTGGAGCTCTGGCATCCCACTGGTGCCTTCCACCATGAAGACTAACGCGAAGTAAGTATTCAGTTCCTCTGCCATTTCTTTGTTTCCTGTTATTACTTCTCCAGCCTTATTTTCCAATGGTCCAATGTCTATTTTTGCCTCTCTCTTACCTTTTACATATTGTAAAAAAAACTCTTTCTATCTTCTTATGTATTACTAGCTAGCTAACACTCATATTTCATCTTCTCCCCCTTATTGCTTTTTAGTTGTCCTCTGATCGCTTCTAAAGACTTCCCAATCCTCTAGCTTCTTACTAATCCTCGCCACTTTGTATGCTTTTGCATTTGCTCTTATGCTGTCCTTGACTTTTCTCGTCAGCCATGGATGCCTTGTCCTCCCCTTACCATGTTTCCTCCTCTTACCATGTTTCCTCCTCCTTGGGATAAATTTATGTTGTGCCTCCCGAATAACCCCCCCAAAATTCCTGCCATTGTTGTTCAACGGACTTCCCTACTAGGCTTCCTTTCCAATTAACTCTGGTCAGTTCCTCCCTCATGTCTTTGTAGTTAACCTTATTTATTGTGATATCGTTACATCTGATTCCAGCTTCTCCCTCTTAAACTGAAGGGCAAATTCTATCGTATAGCAGTCACTGCTCCCGAAGGGTTCCTTCATCTTAAGTTCCCTAATCAAGTTTGCCTCGTTACACATCAACAAATCCAGAATGCCTGTTCCTTAGTAGGCTCTGCCACAAGCTGCTTTTATAAACTATCTTTCAGACATTCCACAAATTCCTTTTCTTGGGATCCACTACCAACCCTGATTTTCCCAGTCCACCTGCATATTGAAGTCCCCCACGATTATTGTAATATTGCCTTTTCTATATGCCTATTCTATCTCCTGATTTATTTTCTATCCCACATCCTGACTGCTGCTCGGGGCCTGTAGATAACTCCCATCAGGGTTTTTTTTACCGTTGTGATTCCTCAACTCTACCCACATAGATTCTGTGCCTTCCGACACTATATGCTTCTTGCTATCGATTTAACTTAATTCCTTACTAACAATGTAACCTTGCCCCCTTTGCCCATCTGCCTGTCCTTTCTTTTTCAATCACTGTTGCTAGATCTTTTATTTTCACCTGAGATGGCAGATCTATATCAAGGGATATGGAACAAAGTGGGTTGATTAAGTTGAGGTACACATCAGTTATAATGTAATTGAATGACAGAACAGGATCAAGGCTGACTCCTGTTGATGCGTGAACTTCCCCACTGAACCTTTAGATTAAAAGAATCATTTAAAATCAACACCTTTGCCGGGATTTTCAAGACTGGAAATTCCAGGCCGAAGTCAATGGACCTTTGTCTGGTCCATTAAATTTTCTGTCCCGCCGATGATGATTCCCGTCATGGGCAACACCAGAAAATCCAGGCCCTTTTTAACTTTCCAATATTTTCCTGTTGTAAATAATATATTCGCTTCAAACCAGCAAAATACAATTTTATTTCACAGTCGGAGCACAACTTGACAAAACATGTCATTTGGTCAGGTTACCAGTTGAGAAAGAAATCATATCACGATTATCCTGTATTTACCACCACTGGTCACTGCAATTTTTGAGCAGTTATTCAGCAGTGTCATCAACAATTGAGCATGTTTTCACTGTGCCATAAGAAGGGAAAGCAATATACTATTATGACGGCGGTCCAGTAAGAACAGTTTTTGTCTTCATCTCAGCAAGCTGCAAAGAATGGGAGCCTCTTAATGGGAACTTCCCCATGGCGAACAGAACATTATCGTTATCCAACTGTTCCTATTAATCAAACATGGCGCAGGGACTGAATCAGAGCCTGAGCAAATGCTCCCTACAAATTAAACATTGCCGTTAAGATGCAAATCCATAACTATTCAACTACAACTGATCACACCCTGATTGAAAACAAACCTGTTACACCCGTGCCATGATCATAATGCTGTGCTATATTAGCTTGTTAGTTTCATGCCCCATGCACATAAGTATTAGATCCTCTTGTGTGCATTCCAAGAACAATTTCAACCAACCATTCTGTGGCAGCATCCCCTCTCAGTTTTATATAGCTATTAAATTTCTAATTTGACTCATTTAAAATTTAAATTATAATTATGATATTAGTAATAATTACCATTTTAATATAATAATATGATAATGAAGGTGTCCTTTAGCCACAATTGTTAGTGGTGAATTCTAATGGATTAACAAAATTACTGGACAAACAAGACAATTTTATTTTGAAAATTGCACAGAGATTATTTTTAAAATATGGCTGGGTTATAAAGGTTTCTGAGTAAAAATAAATTTGAAAGGCTCTACACGTATTTTTATTTAATTTAAACTACAGTAATTAATAAAAGTAGAATAAAATAAAATTCCCTAATATATGTAATTGTTTCCAGCAGGATACAGGAAGTTAAAGGTTAATTAATATGGTTGCCATGGAAACATTTGGGGAGAACACTTAGCAGTACCAGATGTCAGTAAACTTCATCATGAAACGGACAAAAATATTTCCACTGCACTTTATTTGGTAGGTTGACAATGGGCCAGAATTTACAGGTAAGAATAATGGTGATGTTAACGGGGCTCACCGATATTAGTGTGCAAATCAGACGGCAAGAAGAGATATGGGGGTGAATTCTCAGCTGATGGAATCCTCCGTTCCGCCAGCAGCGCACGCATGCCTGCAAGTTTCCCAGTGGGGTGGGGAGCCTACAATGGGAAATCCCATTGGCCCGCGGCAGGAATTGAGAATCCCACTGCAAGCGACAGCGAGAAACACGTGTCTGGAGAGGCAGAGAATTCACCCCATGCAGTTAAAAGTATATATCCATAAAAGTTTATCCAAAATGCACCACTCCACTGCACAGTACATGAAAACGACATCTCGCCATCTTGATCCCCATTCAGATGTACGGAACTGCATCAAGCCTGTCTTGTAGATAGATCGAGGGCAGGATTTTCCATCGGCACACACGAGGGGCGAAATTCTCCGTTATCGGCGGAAAGTCCGCCGATCGGCGCAAAAAACGGCGCAAATCCGACTTGCGTCACGTCGGAAAAATGGGTCGAAAGTCTCCGGCCCGAAATGGGCTAGCAGCGACGTAACAGGATCCGCGCTTGCGCAGTGGTTCACGCCGTGCAGCGTCATACACGCCGCACGGTGTGACGGCTCATAAGGCCCCGCTGCTCCCCCCCACCCGACCGGAACACCAGACCGCAACACCCGACTGGATGGCTGGCCGCCGCTCAGCCCCGAGGTTCGAGTCACGGGATGTGGAGGCGCTCCTGGACGCGGTGGAGCAGAGGAGGGACGCCCTGTATCCCGGGCACGGCCGCAGAGTTGCCCCACGCCACAGCCGGCGTCTGTGGAGGGAAGTGGCAGAGGCTGTCACCGCTGCGGCCCTGACACCACGGACAGGCACCCAGTGCCACAAGAAGGTGAACGACCTCGTCAGAGCAGGCAGGGTGAGCCTCCCCCATATCCCCCCTCCCCCATATCCCCACTTCCCCCATATCCCCCCTCCCCATATCCCCCCTCCCCCCATATCCCCCCTCCCCCCCTACCCCATATCCCCCCTCCCCCATATCCCCCCTTCCCCCATATCCCCCCTCCCCCATATCCGCCCTCCCCCTCCCCCATATCCCCCCTTCACCCATATCCCCCCTCCCCCATATCCCCCCTCCCCCATATCCCCCATATCCCCAAGTGAATCCAGCACTAACCTTAACCTCTGCAATGCACGCGCAACCGATGGCATGCATTCATATACCTGCCTAACAGTGTTGTCTTTTACCCCTGCCACCACCCCCGCCCCCCCACAGGATAAGCGCGCACACAACAATAGGGAGCATGTGAGGACTGGAGGAGGCCCCGCTGATGAGAGGCCACTGACCGAACACGAGGAAAGGGCCCTGGAACTGGCTGGCGGACCTGACGACCGGGAGGTTGCTGATGCAGAGGTCGGGGGCGTAGTAGCAAGTGAGCCACCGACAGCCCATCCCCATATCCCACCTCCCCTATATCCCCCTCCCCCATATCACCTGATCACTGCCTGATGTCTAACCATGCATGCTTCATTGTGTATCGCAGGACCAAACGTCCAGGCACCCATCCCCGCAGATGCAGACCGCCCGCAGGATGCCCCTCGGAGGCCACGGGAGACGGAGAGACACGAACCCTCCAGCATGCGACGCCCGCAGGATGCCCCTCGGAGGCCACGGGAGACGGAGAGACCCGCACCCTCCAGCATGCGACGCCCGCAGGATGCCCCTCGGAGGCCATGGGAGATGGAGCGACCCGCACCCTCCAGCATGCGACGCCCGCAGGATGCCCCTCGGAGGCCACGGGAGACGGAGAGACCCGCACCCTCCAGCATGCGACGCCCGCAGGATGCCCCTCGGAGGCCACGGGAGACGGAGAGACCCTCACCCTCCAGCATGCGACGCCCGCAGGATGCCCCTCGCACACCACGGGAGACGGAGAGACCTGGAGCAACAGGGAGACGACACCCCCGGGGTCACGTGCGGGAGCGACCACCCAGCGACGAGGGGGGCAGCCACAGGCCCCCGTCACATCCGAGCCAGGACACCACTACCCAGGACACCACTACCCGGGACACCACTACCCGGGACAGCACTACCCGGGACAGCACTGCCCAGGACACCCCTACCCGGGACAGCACTACCCAGGAAGACGAAATACCGGACAGTGACTCAGAGTGGATGGGTGGAGACGAACCCCCACCCCAAAGTGCCATGGACTCAGAGTGGGACGGAGAGCACGACACAACGCCACTGCTGTCACCAACACCCTCCACCATCGCAGAAACACTCACCTCGGTTGGGCACTTTAGTGGTGAGGCGTCTGGTACACTCACTGGTGCGCACAACACAGCCGTCCTGGTACAGCAGGTGGAGGTAGGAGCAGCAGAGGGGCCGGGCGGTCGGAGGGCAGCCCAGCCCAAGCGAACATCTGCCGCCCAGATGTATCCTGGGTTCCTGGAGTTACCACACCCACACATAGATCCGATGCAACCACCGACCCGGAGACGAGCGAAGAGGGTGACGGGCGGCTTGCGGCAGCTGCAGTCGCAGGTGGAGGAGTCCACCCGCGTCCAGGAGCTGGGAGTGGTGCCGGTCATGCGTGCCAACCAAGCTGACACCGCACAGGTGGTGTCCGCGGTGGAGGCAATGGGTGCGACGGTGTCAGACATGGGGAACGGTTTGCGAGGCCTGGGGCCTTCCGTGCAGGCGGCGTCTGTGGCCCAGGAAATGGCTGCCCTCTCACAGGAGGCCATGAGCCAGTGCCAGTGCCAGAAGACAGAGGCGCTCAACGCCATAGCCCAGTCTCTGCAGGCCATGGCCCAGTCTCTGCAGGCCATCGCTGAGGGCATCGGCGCCAGTGGCCATGTGCGAGCCGGCATCGCAGACAGGGTTTGCCAACCCCCTGGGCTCCATGGCTGCAAACCTGCAGACCCCTGTCGATACCAGCACGGGCCTCCAGGACTGGCAGCGCCAGATGTCGGGGGGGCGTCGGACGGCCAGTCCGTTCGCAGCCCCCACCCATGTAGAGGCCTGGGGGCCATCGGGCACCCCGAGGGAGGAGTAGGTGGTGTGGTCCGTCCCGGCTCCCCCTGTAGGGGAGGTCCCGGTACACCGCGACACCTCGGACTCCCCCCTTCCGTCCCAGGTGCATCGGGTGGGCAACGGGCAGGACAGGGTGGCAGCTCGCCATCCCAGTCGCCCGGGCCGCAGCCTGGCCCATCTAGGCCAGGACGCCCCAGGAAACTGCCGCCACAGGGGTTCCCGGTCAGAGGGCAGGAATCACAGGAGTCCACCTCCAGTTCTGCTGTACCGTCTGGGGAACCACGTAGACGTAGTCAAAGGGCCCGTAAGGCCAGAAAGTTATACACTGAGTAAGTTGGCACAGGTGCCAGGCACAGATTAGTTATAGGGGCTAGGGCACGTGTATGAACAGTTTGTTATTAAAATCACTTTCACACCTACAGATGCTGCCTCTGTGCTCTGTCCGATGCATGCGGGGGTGTGGTGTGAGGTGAGTGAGTTGAGTGCCAGTATGTGTGAGCGGTGATAGAACGTCGGCCTCAGGTGCATGTGCTACCCCCGAGTCACCCTCGCCATCCCCCCGGGCAGACGACGGGACCATGCACTGCAGTGTCATGGCCTCATTCAGGGACGGTCCGGGTGGAGGTTGGTACTGTGGCCATGAGTCAGACATTGTCTAACGATGTAGAGCCCGGAGCTCATCGCAGGGCGGGTTGTCATCATCCTCCATGGCCTGCAATAGACCCGCTTCCACTGGAGTGTGTGAGCCCAGCCCGTTGTGCCGCAGGTGGATATGCAATGGAGGGGTGGTGTGCATGCGGGTGGGGTGAGGGGGGTTGGTGGTGGGTGCGTGGGGTGAGGGTGGTTGGTGTTGGGTGGGTGGGGTGAGTGGTAGGCTGGTGCCGTAGTGTGCAGTCTGTGCCCATACTCGGTGATATCCCCCCCCCCCCCCCCCCCCAGTCCGTGAACCGGGCGGCTACCAGCCTGTCCCATGCCCGCTGGCCCAGCCAGGAACGGTGGACAGCCTGCCATCCAAGACCAGCCTGTCTGCCCTGAACATTGCCCCCATCCTCCTCATCTGGGGAGGTCTGCGCCTCGTCTTGCTGTTCCTCTCCTTCCCCCTCCTCTGCCTGTAGCACATCTCCCCTCTGCTGGGCTATGTTGTGCAGGACGCAGCAGACCACAACTATGCGGCCGACCCTATCTAACGGATACTGGAGAGCCCCTCCAGACGGGTACTGGAGAGCCCCTCCAGAGCGGTGCAGGCACCTGGAGCACATCTTCAGCAGCCCAAAGCATCTCTCTATCACACCCCTGGTCGTTGCATGGGCATCGTTGTAGCGGTTCCCGCGTCAGTCTGTGGCCTCCGTATAGGCGTCATCAGCCACGACCACAATGGGTAACCCCTGTCGCCCAGCAACCAGCCCCTCAGCCACGGAGGGCGTCCCTCGAACATGGTGGGGATGAAAGATTGCACAAATACGAATGAGTCATGTACACTGCCCGCGTACCGGGCGCAGACGTGCAGGATCCTTATGCGGTGGTAATAGACCATCTCTGCACGTTCATAGAATAGGTCCCCTTCCTAATTGTGAACACGGCTGTGTTATCCACAGGTGGCTGCACGACAACGTGCATCCCATCAATCGCCCCCTGGAGCATGGGCATCCAGACCACGGCATCGAAGCCCGTTGCCCGGGCATCCTGGCTGGCCCGGTCCACAGGGAACTGGATGTAGTGGTCCGCAATGGCATACAGGGCATCTGTCACTGCATGGATGCATCAGTGCACCGATGCCTGCGAGATGCCGGACAGGTCCCCACTCGGTGACTGGGATGACCCCGTGGCATAAAAGTTCAGGGCCAGTTCTTGACGGCCACGGAGTGAGAGTGTCCTCCCCCAGTGCCACGAGGTGCCAGGTGTGCCATCAGGTGGCAGATATGGGCGACGGTTTCCCGGCTCATCCGGAGTCTCCGACAGGACGAGGAGGAGGAGAAGGTGGTGGTGCCGTGGCGAGGGAGACACCTGATGAGGCCCCGTGTGTATCGGCACCGCTCGTCGTACCTGCATGCTCGTCCGTGAGGTCCTGGTACGACGAGCTGGGCCGATAGACAACATGTCATCATTGCCCATAGCCCCCCCAGCAGCCAGGTGCCATGTGCTGCATGGTGGCGACTGTTGCAAGCTGGCACCTGGCCAGGCGAACATCCCCCTCCTCCCCGGCACGCACCCTCTCCACCCCACCCCCTCCTTCCCGGCATGCACCCTCCCCAACCACCCCCTCCCCTCTCCGGCACGCACCCTCCCTAACGCCCCCCCCCCTCCTCCCCAGCACGCACCCTCCAATGGCTCCTGCAACCCACCCCCTCCAGCGGCCACCCCACGCCGACCACTACCTCCGCGCTGGCCGGCGTCAACCAGCACGTGACCCGTGGTCACGTCGGCGGGACTTCGGCCCATCCGGCCGGAGAATTGGGGCGGGCACGGGGCCCATTGCGTCACGCCGATCCTCGCTATTCTGTGAAGCGCGCGGCGCGATTCTCGACAGGATTTGGGGGGGGGGCGGAGAATATCAGGGACGGCATCGGGGCGGGATTCACGCCGCTCCCTCGCCGATTCTCCGACCCGGCGGGGGTCGGAGAATCCGGCCCCAGAATCGGGAAACGTAATTAGCCAGAGAATCGGTTTTGACGCCCAAATAGTGGCGGGTGGCGGTTTCACGTCAAATTGCATATTATCCGGTGCCTCGGCAGCGGCATCAATGCGTTCTAGAACACACGTGCAGTAAATCCCGTTGGCATATCATTAGCAGACATGATCTGGTATTCTCCAGGGCCTCCATGATTCTCCATCTCGACTGGGTTGAAATCTCGACGGTGAGGTTCACTTGTGCTTTTAAAAATTGTGAAACAGGCGCCAAGGCTGCTGAGGGAGAAGAGGGGGGGAGGGAAAGTGTCCAACATCGCTATAGTTTGCTGACAGTTATGCTGTTGGCCAGGTGGCTTCTGCCAGGGCCAGGAGGTAGGCTGTGGGGTCAGAGTGGGATGGGCATGGAGCAGCATTGCCGCTTGTGAGACAGCCATGCAGCTGCGTACCCACTGACTACCCACTGTGAACTTAGGGCCACAGGTCATATGAGTGCCCCCCCCCCCCCCCCAGGGTACCCCGCCTAGAAGCCCTCTGGCCCCAGCTGACCCATCAGTGGGATAGGCGGGCTCCAGCATAACCACTGCCATCTTGTTGGCTGGGATGAGTGTGTGTGGGGAGTACAATGTGTATATGTGGCTGCAGCTTGTCAGCCTCCTGAGCGTCAATCACGGATCCAGCAAATCCCGCACTGTTTCTCATTGGAATCAATTGTGTCCCACGTGGTGCTGGTGCTAGCCCCTCGAAAGTCGCTGAATCAATCCAGGTGCGGCCCCAGATTTACTGTCATGCAAGTCCACGAATCCTGCCCTGGCGTCAACACAATGGAGATTCCCACACAGGAAATTTGCCACAGAATTTTAGGGTTTGCTGATTTCAGTCTAAGCGCCTTTTCAATGGGGTGATAAGTCTTAATTATTGCCAAACAACCTCTCAGGTACTAAAAATTAGCAGCTACAATTGCGGACTCTCATTTCTATCACTTTTATTTGTTGCTAGAAATGTTTTAAAATATATACTTCTTAACTTCTATTTTTCCCATTTTTCCCCCACTCTTAATTTGATTTTTAATCGCTCTCTTTATTTCACATTCTGTGTCTTAAGTTGTCATTGAATTCACTATTCTATTCCTTGTTTAAATCCTGAACTGGCCAATCGTCATTCCTTCAATCTGATTAAGGAGATAGAGAGCTGCTTGCATTATTCAGACAGGGCCAACAGCAGGCACCCTGCTATTTCCACCTTGCACCAAGAGCCAATTGCTGTGTAAATTATCATGGAGATTAAATGGGTGAGTGCAAGTCTAACAAATTGACTACATTAAATTCTTGTCCAATGGATTATTCCTGCCATTTTTCTTTTTTGTTTTATCCTTAGATTCTCCTCTGGATATCATACAAATATTTATGATAAACGTTCACATGTTATGCATGGAGCTAGCAAATAGGAGAGTGCCATCAGAAGATCTTCAAAGAAAAATGTTATTCTGATACATAGAAAAGTATAAAATATTTCCTCTTTCCAAATATTCGGTATAATTATCATTCCCAACAGCAGTTTATGATTAGCATTTATGAATCATACCAAGGTGAAGTGGGGAGCCTCTCCTCCAGTCAGTATCTTGTGAGGATCACATTACCAGTGAAAATCAGACTAATCGCATGTTATAAACCTCTCCGGATTCTTGTTACTATTGATTTCAGTGAGGCATGTTTTAACACACTGGTTGATTAAGATATGTAATAATCTACCAGAAACAATGGTGGAAGCAGAATCCATGGCAAAATTAATAAATATTGGGGAAAAAATAAAGAATGAAGGGAAGGAAATGGGATTAGAAGGATAATTTTTTCACAAAGTCAACAACATGTGATGGCCTGAATGATCTCCTCCTGAGCTATAATGTTTCAAGGTTCCATGAGCGGAATCTTACCATGGACAGGATTCGCTGCTGGAGAGACTAAAGCGCGATCTACCGGCCGCGTCCCGCCAGAATTGGAACACAACCGACTGGTGGATGCCGGGAGAGGCTCCTGCGGGCGTCCGGCAGCTGATAAATGATCCCGTGAGGTATCACGATCAGGATCTTGCCACAATGGGCGAGACCAAGCCTTGCATGTTTAAGTAGGTTTAAAACCCACCTAGGCATGTTGACCCGGGATCTATCCGGCTTCCGGCATCAACCAATCTCCCTCGGGAGACCCCATCTGGGTGGCATTCAGTACTGGTCAACACAAACGGGCACCAGGGGACTCGGGGACAGGAAGGGATGGCCCCCTAGCCCTCCCCCTTAAACGAGCACGCCTCAGCACTGCCACGCTGGCACCTTGGCACTGCCACCCTGACAGTGCCAAAGTATCCAGCTGGCACTGCCAAGCTGGCAGGAACATTGCCATGGTGCCCAGGTACCAGGGTGGCACAGTCAAGTGTCAAGACATGATGGGGGCCATGCCCACAAAAGAAGGATGGAGGGGGAATTTAGAGTGGGTATGAAGGGGTCGATGGAAGGTTTGGGGATGGAGAGTGGTATCCTGGAAGGGGGAGGCCCGAAAAGGAGCATGGGGAAACCTGAAATGGATGGGGGCTCTCAACGACCTAATTGCGGGATGTCATCACTTGGGGGGGGGGGTAGTGCCCATGGGCTGGAATCTCCGCCGTTAGGATGCTCCGTTTTGCCGGCAGCCCGGGGGAATCCTGATGGCATGGGGCTGCCCCAAATGGGAAACCCCATTGACCAGCCGGCGAAACAGAGCATCCCGCCGACGGGGTGAACCACTGGCGTGGCGAGATGGAGAATCCAGCCCCATGTGTGCGGGGGGAGTGACATTGCCCATGGGTTGTGGGTGTGGAGACCCTAAAACCCACTTAGAGATAAGGGCATCCTTTCAAAATGATGACCCAATCTTTGAGGAGCAGGACTGGCCTGGGAGCAGCTCCCCAGTGATGAAAATAATTCTAAGTGTGAAAGCTAAACCAGTGAGAAACTCCCCAGGGCCCAGAAAATGACTAAGGGTGTGATTTAACTAAATGGGAACAAAGTATCGTACACACCCTTAGGTGTACACATGTAAAGCTTCCTACCTGGCTGCATTCTAGCCTGGGATAGCAACTGCTCGGTCCAAGACCGTAAGAAACTACAGAGAGTTGGGAACACAGCCCAGTCCATCACGGAACCCTCCTCCCACCCATTGACTCTGTCTACACCTCCCGCTGCCTTGGGAAAGTGGGCAGCATAATCAAAGACGCCTCCCACCTTAGTTATCCTCTCTTTCAACCTCTTCCATCAGGCAGGGGATACAAAAGTCTGAGAACACAGATTAAAAACAGCTTCATCCCCACTGTTACCAGACTCCAGAATGACACTCTTATGGACTGAACTGATCTCTCCACCCATCTTGTCTACTGAGTAGTACTACGCCCGATGTTTCACCCGATGCCTGTGTTTAGGCATTTAAATTGTGCATCTATCGTATGTCCTATGTTTTTTCAAGTATGGAACGATCTGTATGGACTGTATGCAGAACAATACGTTTCACTGTACCTGGGTACACATGGCCATAAACCCAAATCCAAGTCCAAATGTGGAGGCGCCATGTAGGACAGCTTACCCAGTGAGTGATCTATCACCGCTCACCATCTCCATAACTGCCACCCCTCCCAACCCCACCCGTGAGATGCAATGGTCAGCACACATGCAGGGACAATCCAGGAGGACAGTGAAGGTAGGAGTCAGACTCTGTCAAATGATGAGGGGCACCAGAGCTCACCTCACAGCAAGCCATCATCATCCTCCGTCCCAAGGTCAAAACCTACTGATACTGCCAACCCAGGGCCAACACCCTTCAATGATGCTGGTAGGAACCTTGGAGAGGGGGGAAGGGGCTGGGCTAACAGGATGGAGTGAAGGGAGGAAGGACAGGGGAGGATGACAGTGGCTATGAGGGGGGGGAGGGTGTTTGAAGAGGTAAGACAAGGAGGCTGAGCTGCCGGTGGTCAAGCCCCGTAGTCGGCGAACCCGGAGGTGATTAGGTCGTCCTGTATGCGGCGGCCCTGGAGCACATGTTGGGTCATCTGGCCAACCCCCGCATCCTCCTCATTGGAGGAGGCCTCCTGTTCTTCCTCCTTCTCCTCCAGCATGTCCCCCTCTGCAGCGTGATGTTGTGCAGGGTGCAGCAGGCCACCATGATGTGCGGATCCCTGCTGGGGCTATATTAGAGAGCCCCACCAAAGCAGTCCAAGCATTTGAACCTCACGTCGAGGATGCCAATGCACCCTCAATGACACTCCTGGTTGCTGCATGGGCGTCGTTATAGTGGTTCTCCGCATAAGTCTGGGGCCTCCGGACAGGCGTCGTTAGCCAAGACTTCAGCGATAACCTCTGTCATCCAGGAGCCAACCCTTCACCCGAGGGAGCGCCTCAAGGGTGTCAGGAACCGACCAGTGTGTCAGGATATATGCGTTGTGTGTGCTGTCTAGGTATTGGGCACAGACGTGCATCACATCAACTGCACATTGAGGGAATGGAAGCCCTTCCTTTGGATGAGGAGCACCCCATGATGAGCCGATGCACGAGGGGGATATGTGTCCCAACAATCTGGGACCAGGGGCATGCCAGCGATGATGGTGAATCCTGCTGCCAAGGCATCCGGGTGGGCCTGGTCCTGTCTGAAGCTAATGCAGTCCGTTGCCCGGGCATGTAGGGCATCCATAATGGCGTGGATGCACCTGTGTGTGGATGTCTAAGATTTGGGAAGCACGGTTGCACAAGTGGATAGCACTGTGGCTTCACAGCACCAGGGTCCCAGGTTCGATTCCCCCCTGGGTCACTGTCTGTGCAGAGTCTGCACGTTCTCTCCGTGTCTGCGTGGGTTTCCTCCGGGTGCGCCGGTTTCCTCCCACAGTCCAAAGGCGTGCAGGTTAGATGGATTGGCCATGCTAAATTGCCCTTCGTGACCAAAAAGGTTAGGTGGGGTTATTGGGTTGCGGGGATAGGGTGGAAGTGAGGGCTTAAGTGGGGCGGTGCAGACTCGATGGGCTGAATGGCCTCCTTTGCACTGTATCTTCTATATCCCAGACAGGTCCCCATTCGGCACAGTGGAAAGAACCCGAGGCAAAGAGGTTCAGGGAGACCGTCACCTTGACGGCCACTGGGAGTGGAACCCCACGGTTCCAGGTGTGCCATCATCTGGCACAGATGTTGCACAGTCTCCCTAGTTAGACAAAGTCTTAAGTGACAAGCTCAGTCCGACATGTCCTTGAAGGACAGGCGCCAATGGTATCCACGTGGCCTGATGCGGCGCCTCCTTCGCACCTCCTCCTTAGCCTGTTGGAAGGCCGGCTCTCCAGCCTGAATGGCTGGCCCCTGCTCGTGTGGTACTCGTGTTGTGCAAGGTCCTCTCCAACAGCACCTGTGTCTACAGCCTGGATGCGTCTGCAGGAACATCTTGGCTGTTCTCCAAAATTCATTCTCTGCAGGGAGATAAGAGAAGACATGTTAGCAAGATGAGTATTCCCTTACCCATCCTATTCCAACAAGTTGCATAGTGACCCTGAGTTGCACCTCAGCTCCACCCCTCAGCCGTTCCCCCGGATACATTGCTTTCCACACTGCGTCCCTGATCCCATCGGTGAGTGTCACCGGGGAGCCTCTATCCTCACAACCCATCCCTTTCGACGGGGGTACCAGTGGCTGCCACAGCCCGTGTCAGCGATAGGCTCTGTGGCCCTTGTCCTTATCTGTCTTCCCTAGGGTCTACTATGGATTCCCTCACTGTGGGGCTGAGTGTTCTCCTGTCAGCAGGGTGGCACCTGGTTGTGGGGTGGAGGAGGCCAACATGCTGCCATTAATCACGTCCATGCTTCGAGGCTGGTGTGCGCACAGGTCCTACGGATGTGGCTGGGTGAGGGGGGGAGGTCTGCTGGGAGTGTAGCTGCAGTGTGCTGTGGGTCCTGGGTGTGACACACAGGTTGTGAAAAACTGACCAGGGACGGGATGGGTGGGAGTAGGGGCACGATGGGAAGGCCGGATTTGGAGTCAGCTGGTGGTCCTGCAGCGTGGGCTAGCTGATAGTGTCACTGGTGAGGCCTCTGCCCTGAGAGGGGCAGTGTGCCAGGGAGGATGCTAAATGCCATGTGTCCTTTGCTTGAAGGTGCGCTCTGCTGTTCCCCTGCAGTGGGACTGTGGTTCTGATGAGTGCACTGAGGAGTGCCAGCACCTGGTGTGTCACTGATTGAGCATGGCCATGCCCATCCCACTGATGGGTCAGCTGGAGTCTGAGGGTTTCCAGAGGCCTGGGTCAGCTCCCAATTGACAAGAGGGTCTGTGAACATTTACAGGACACAGTGAACAGTCAGCAGAGTGAGCAGTCAGGAGCCTGGAACTTGTACACATTGGTAGCTTTTAAAAAAAATACTGTAGCAATGGCGGTCCGTGTCCGGGCACCCCATTCCTGTGGAGGAGTACTACAAATCCACTACGCTGTCACCAGGTTGACTTCCACCATTCCCCCAGTGCAGGCAGCCACCCCCCAGCAAGCACTGCAATTTTTAATAATTCATAACAATTTTAAAAACTTTTCTTACCTTCTCCCTCCCCCTCAGCAGCCAGGACGCCCACTCCCTGTTTTTAAATACCTGTAGTAAACTGCACCCGCGTGACTTCCGCCTGACTGCGTTGGAGCATCATGAAGGCCCGGAGAATACTGGGATGAACCTGGTAATCTGGGTTTGCATGCTAATGTCAGGGCGGGACACAGATTGCGTTGTTGTCACCAGCGGGGTTCCAGAGCATGGTTTTTGGTTGAGCACAGACCTTGGGCGTGATTCTTTCAGCCCGGGCCGGGCCGGTGAATTGCCGCGATCGGCGCGCATCGCGCCACGCCGCCCCGATGCCGGATCGCGATTCTCCACAGAGTGGAGAATCAGTGCCATTGGCGCCGGCGTGGTCGGTGTGGCGCCGGTCGGGGGCCACTCTACGGGGCCCCCCCCGGCGATTCTCGGCCCGGGATGGGCTGAGCGGCCGTAACAAAAAACCCGAGTCCTGCCAGCGCCGTTCTAATCTGCTCTTAGCCGTCGGGACCTCGGCGTAGAAGAGTCCAGGGGCAGCCTGTGGGGGGATCGACCCCGGGGGGGCCTCCGTTGTGGCCTGGCCCGCGATCGGGGCCCACCAATCGGTGGGCCGGCCTCTCGGGCTGGGAGCCTCCATTTTTCCGGCCGGCCCCTTTAGCCCTGCGCCATGTTGCGTCGGGGCCGGCACGGTGAAGGGAGCCACTGCGCATGCGCGGGTTGGCGCCGGTACCACTGCACATGCATGCGTTGGCGCCGGTGCCACTGCGCATGCGTGGACCCCGCGGTGCTCAGTTGACGCCGGGATCGGCAGCAGGAGCAGCGTGGATCGCTCCAGTGCAGTGCTGGCCCACTGTAGGGGCCAGAATTGCTGATCCTGAGACCATGTTGATGTCATCGGGAAACGCAACTGCGTTTCCGACAGCGTCAACACTTAGCCTCAGGATCAGAGAATCCCGCCCCTTGTTTTTCGGCAGACACCCGATTCTCCGCCCGATCATGTTCCGCATTGCCGGGTCGCACGGCAGAGAATGCAGCCCCATATCTTTCCAAGTGTCAGACACTGACTGAAAACCAGCGTGTAACTCTCCAGCTGCACAGAACAATTTTCACTCCAGACCGTGAGCCTCTCTGAAGAAAACAATGAATGTGCTGGGTATTCACCATGACTCTGTCAGAGTGAGGTCTGATAGAGCTGGCAAGTCGGCTCCACAGAGATCAGGGCACCATCTTTTAAGGGCGCCCCGATCAAAACAAGATCAGCTCCCCACCACCTTCCCACAATCATTAAGCTTTCTTTCTGCAACCCCCCCCCCCCCCAACCCAACAATCGGGCTCTCACTCACTACCCCTCCACAGCGGAAATATCGCCAACATTCACCCCCCTCATTGTCAGTGCCAACTTGGCAGGGCCAACTTTTTGCAAGGGGAAGTACCCTGCATGTTCCTCTCCCCACGGAGGCTATACATAACCTTGTGCCCCTGGAGGGATCCCCTCGACTGAATCTTGTTTTTACAAAGCTGTTGTGAATCTCGTTGACTTGACTTCAGCGACGTCTGACTATTCAGTGAGGAGAGAGATCATGTGGCGGGGGCTGGCTAATTACAGTAAAAGATCATCAAAAACATTAAAATAAGGTTCTTGCTCTTTGCGGGCGTGAACCCCGTGATGTCACCAGATTCTTGACATAGTTTCTGCTTGCGCCGCCGTTCACTCTGACGCTGAACAAGGGCTGAAAATCACCCCCATGATTCTAAGTTACAAACTTAAAATGGGAAAGGGGGTAATTTTGAGGAAAGAGTTAAAACGATATGATTACCAATTGCTTGAAGTCCACAAGTGTAATATTTAAAAAAATATTTCAATCATCTCAAAACATCATCTGAGTCTCCTTCACATTGGATGAGAGATCTATGGGTTATTAGCACCTCCTAAACTTCCATCACTAATGCCACTCCACACGCTGCAAAACATGAAGTGATCTTCATTTAAGTAAGGATCCACTAAGCTGTTTTATCTTCTTTATGAGCTAATGTACTTTTTAACTGGAAAATACTTCCAAACCAAGCTTGAAGTTTTGCAAAGAACTCACATGTTTCATTGAAACTCTAGCTCATAAGTTTCTTGCCTGAACAATCCTGGGGGACAACTGTGACTATGCAATTGAGAAACAAACTTCTGAACTGCTGAACTATGGAGCTGGCTTGTGAAAATTTCCGTTGTACAGATTTTTTGTTTTAGATGATTGGGAAGAGTTGATTATTAGAATCGCTTTTAGAATTCCATACAGTTCTTTTATTAGCATGATAACTAAAACAACAGGGCATTTTTGTTTTAATCTACTTACTACATAACCCAAATAACTTCAGTCATGTTTGCATTAATACAGCATTAATCATGTTGTTGTGTATTAATGAGTTTTCAGGCTATGCTAATTACTGTTATAGATTCTGCAGCAGGCCATTAAATATACAAATTGCCGAATTAAAGATCTGGGCCTTTTCATGATTAATCTTAAATGGGTAAAAGCTAATGATGTCTATAGAAAGTTTTCCTTTACTTTTAGCTGATTTTGTGGTTATGACTAAATATAATCAATCTAATTTCTTTAAAATGATGGACTGTATTTTTTTAAAATCCAGTTGATCTTCTGTGGGGCCGCTCACAAGTAAAGTTCTGTTCCTGAATTTTCTTTCTGTTTGCCTTTCTCTCTCCCTCATTTTCTCTTTCCATTCATATTTTTATGTCTTGTTAGGTCTCACATGCCTTCAATCAATGTTGTTCCTCTATCTCTGTTTGTGCCCCACTCCTTTCTGCAAAATGAATCAAAATCTTACTTCAAAGAAAATCATCAGTTCTCAATTATTAAAATAAATCTTTTTGCTGTAAAACATGCATTTTATAATAAACCCAAATACTAACATGGCTATATATAATCATATGAAAAGTAATGGGCTGGATTTCATGGTCATGGCAATGGGCCCATCCATTGGGCATTTCCAGGAGCCCTGACATGATCAGTAGCCAATTAGGTACCAACCTGGCAAGGCTGTGGGTCTTGCAGGATGATGTTCAGCCACTGAGGTATGACGGTCAATCAGAAACCAACTGGCCCTTCAGTACCAACAGTGCCACCAGGAACAGCGACCACTGCTGCAGGGGGTTCCAGGAGAAGGTTCACCACTGGAGCCCCTAAACATGTGTAAATAAACTGGTCAAGGGAAATCAGCCAGGCTCTGGTTAGTCTGGGTGGTGAGGGACGGGGAGCGATGTAGCAGCAGCCTTTGCCACTGATAGGTTCCTCCATTGGGCACAGCAGCCTGAGCAAAAGGGACACCACCACCGCCCCACATCTGGGCCGCAGGCATACCCACCAGGCTATGGGTAGTATTTTGGTATATCTGGTGTTTTGACCACATTGTGGACCCCAAAATCACCACACTGTTGTTAGCAGAATACCAACAGCATTCCTGCAGTGACAGGCTGAGGCCCTTAGGTGGCTACTTCCAGCAGGAAGGAGTTGGAACGATGGCCAACTTTCCACTCACCCAATTAATGCAATTAAAAAATGTTCAAAATCAATTATAATAGCGCAAAGGAAGTTGGTGTTGAATTTTATATATTTTGCTTTATGTTTGAAAGGAAAGTTAGGCGTACATTTTATACTTTACAGCTGTTCTTTTTGTTGATTTCTTACCTAAATTGGCCTGAAGTAAGGGAGCATGTTTAGCCTAACCTGACAGGATTGTTATGACATTGGAGCATGATCAATGGTTTTTACAATCATTATACTTTCCATCTGGTCATTTTTTCCACTTTATGTTTGTTTTGAATATTATGTGATCTTTATGTTTGATGTTTTGAATTGTCTGAAGTAATACAAAGAAGAACATAAGAAATAGGAGCAGGAGTAGTTCATTGTGGGCAGCACAGTAGCACAGTGGTTAGCATAGTTGCTTCACAGCTCCAGGGTCCCAGGTTCGATTCTCAGCTTGAGTCATTCTCTGTGCGGAGTCTGCACATTCTCCCCGTGTCAACGTACGTTTCCTCCGGGTGCTCTGGTTTCCGCCCACAGTCCGAAGATGTGCAGGTTAGGTGGATTTGCCATGGTAAATGGCCCTTAGTGTCCAAAAAAAATGTTAGCTGGGGTTACTGGGGATAGGGTGGAGGCGTGGTCTTAAATAGGATGCTCTTTCCAAGTGTCGGTGCAGACGTGATGGGCTGAATGGCCTCCTTCTGCACTGTAAATTCTATGATTCTATGATTACGCCCATCAAGCTTGCTCATTCCTCCATTCAATCAGATCATGGCTGATCTGATTGTGGCATTTTGACTCCATGTTCTTGCCGGCACCCCCTCACCATTATTCTTGACGCATCTGTCAATTAAAAATCTGTCTAACTCTGCCTTGGATATGTTCACTGATTCACCCTCACCTGCTCACTAGTGAAGATAATTCCAAACATGAATGACACTCTGAGAAAAGAAATTCGTCTTGCCATTTTAAACGCGAGACTCCTTATTTTGCGCCATGTCCCCTGGTTCTAGATTCCCTCATGAGAAGAAACATCATTTGACGTTTACCATGTCAAGCTGTAGCCATCTGGGGTGGCCACTTACAATAAGGAACAGGGAAGGTCGCAAGGTATAACGGGAAAAATAGACAATGCGAGATTCAGGCAGGCTCAGAGCCTGAATGTATATTTGCGAGTGAGGAATCCAGACGGTATCAAAACCCCCAACGGATTAGCATTTTGATGGCCTATCTCCGCCAGACTAAGGACTGATACTGGAGTAACCGATACAATCCCAGACATTCCGGTGCCACTCCCTGTACTCGGGAAGCGTAAACAACAGGGTCAATGACCGCTTGGGGCACGCCCAGCCATCAAGGCACCAGCCCCTTTATTGGTTCGAATCGAACACAGTGATCAGGAATTACCCAATTAGTGGGGTCCAAACGCCCAAAAGAGCGCGAAAACCCCCAAGGATAAAGAGAGAGACCACCATGTGTTCGGCCTTTCTAGGACCTGGCGCTCCGGCAACATCTACTTCCAATTGCAGCACCACCAGAAGCAAGTTCAAGTTCAACGCCCGCTACCAGACGGATGAGCCCAGCTGAGCAGCAGTTACTTCTACAGACCCGATAGATCCAGATTCGAACAACGGCCATTGTTCCTCTGACCTAAGCCGGGTGCCTGAAGTTAAGTACAGGTTGTCATAGTTGATAGGTGTAGTTTAACTAGTAGTGTTTATGTTGCATGATAATTATGTGTGAAAATAAAGTACCCTTGATCTTGAACTAACGATCTGGTGTTTGGCTCTTTGATCGATATCCGGTTGAACCTTGTGGAAGTATCATTTGATACCTGCCGACTCTGTGCAATATAATATTGATATCTAAAGAAAGAAGGGCAACCTCATTGATTGCCATATTTACCGTAGGTAAAAAAGGCAACAAAGCCTGTGTTTCAATAAGATCACCTCTAAACTCCAATTTTCTTTCATTTCTCTATATTCAACTGCTCTTTGTTGAGAGTTGTTGTCTCCAGAGTACAGGATGCTTCCTCTCTTTGTCTAAATAGCAGAGTTCTTATACAAAGCTTGAACTTACCTCCTACCTCCTGCCACACAGAGCTTTCAGTCTCTGATGTTCCCCTTTCCCTTCCTAGCTCTGAGAATGCTCATTGATCTTAATACTGTTTTTCCATGCTAATTGGCTGAAAGAAAACACCAATTTCCAGAACGTGTAAACTCAGATTTTGTGGTGTTAAACTGGGAAACTGTAGCACTGCATGTCAGTAGTCCACGAAAAGTGACGGCAACTTCAGGAGTCTGCGCATGGGAGAATAAAATGGAAATCCAGAAGTTGTTGTCAGTGAGTTCTATGCTCTTCCAGAAAGTGCTCAGGTGCCCGTGGATGGCAATCTCTGAGTAATCAGTGAACTGATAAAACTTTCCACTTTTAATTATAATAATAATCTTTATTATTGTCACAAGTAGACTTACATTAATACTGCAATGAAGTTACTGTGAAAATCCCCTAGCCGCCACATTCTGGCGCCTGGTCGTGTTCACAGAAGGAGAATTCAGAATGTCCAATTCACCTAACAAGCAGTCTTTCAACACTTGTGGGACGAAAGCGGAGCACCCGGAGGAAACCCACCCAGACACGGGGCAAACGTGCAGACTCCACACAGACAGCCACCCAGGCGGGAATCAAACACAGGACCCTGGCGCTGTGAAGCAACGGTGCTAACCACTGTGCTACCTCATATAGTGTTTACATGCTGGGCTAGATTCCCCGTTTTTGGGATTGTGGCCCCATGCCGGCGTAAAAACGGTGGAATTTTACTCCTGAAATTACTGCAAAAATGTTAAGCGAATTCATAGCCCTGCAGGGGGCTGGCAGGGACCCGGAGTGAATCTCGCAGCTTTTGCTGCAGAAAAGGCCCCCCGCACTTCCGGTTCAGAGGCCGTGCATGCACACAGCGGCGTCTTCCAGCGGCCGCGCCATGCTCCATAGCGGACTCGGATCGCGGAGTCAGAATGAAGAAAGAGATCCCCGATCGACCACACGCCCGACCCTCAAACCCCACACATTAAATCCCCGGCCACCCATAAGGCTCCCTCCCCGGTCTCCGATTCGCCCGCCCCCAACCAGAGTGGCCACGGACTGAGCCCGCAGCTGCCATGCGAGCATCCCAACCGACAATAGCAGGTTAGTACCACGCCGTTGGGAACTCATCCGGTCGGGAGCGGAGGATTGCTGAGCGGGCCTCTGGCAATGGCCCCCGCCGGCACCCCGTATTCCCCGGTGATGCCAATTTTCGGTGCCCGGAGAATTGCCGAACCGGCGCTGAGCTGATTACGGCGTCAAACTGGATTCTCCGCCCCGGCGCTGACCACGATTTTGGCGTCGGGCTGCGGAGAATCCAGCCCATAGTCTTACTGTAAAAAACGCGTAAAAGGTTCCACCTTATTAAATGAGTTGTAACTGGATTTATAACAATGTATTAACTTCATAATTACGCATCCTCACTAACTTTCAAACATTCTGTGGAACATCAACTTTCTCAATTATGATTAAAACAAAGGTTTATTTTTGAAGTTTGTTAATCTGTTTTTTAATTTCTATCTTGATTGATCTTAATCCAATCATACTAATCATTTGTTTCAAAATATGAAACTTAAATTAAAAATAAAAAGGCTCTGTCCTTCTAACTTCCTGATTTGTATTTGTGAGACTACTTTACTGTGATTGGCTGCTTGTCTGCAGATCCTCATGAATTATCACAGTATTAAACTGCTAGGATATGCCAGAAAAGGGGAAATGCAAATGCAGCAGAGCCATTGGCTGTCAGCAGGATCTCCTGGTCCCACAGAACATTAACATTTTGCGCAGCTCACCCGCTGTGCTGCCAGGGAACCCGCTATGATTTGTTGACTTGGCGGGACTGGAAGATCCTGCCGGGGAAAGGGGCTGGAAAATCCCACCCATTGTTTTGCATTATAAATGGCTGCGCCTTGGAAGCAATGATAAATCCAGGTAATTTGCAATTGCCATTGACTGCAATGGAAGTATGAATGCTAAAAAACAAGTTTTATTGGCATAGGTGAGAACATCATTGGAGCAATGCAAATATTCCAGCAAATTATGTGCTGCTCCAGTAATGGCGTGACTCATTAATCTGTTACTGGAACATTGATGTTTTAGTTATAGCGCATGGCATTACTGCAAGATTTCTATAGCACAGATTCCAGCATATTCAGGACCAATATATGAGCTACTAACCAGAAAGAGCATAAAAAATTATATGTGTTAAGAGCATAACTACAAGAGCAAAGTACAAAATTCCCATACAATTGTTAAAGATGCAAAACTCATAAGAAAAAGAGGATTGAGACAAGTGATTTGGTCTTTGGCATGAGACGTACACATTTTCATACTCCCGATATTGTGAGATATTTTGTTTATTGTGTTGGCACACATTTCCTGAAATTATAAACAGCTAGATTTTACTCAATTCTAGAAAACTACATGCAAAAAAAGTATGCTCAAAAAAATATAAATTCAGTAGATTATTGTTTGGTTTGGGAGTTGTTTATGTCATTGGTGAGATTTGAAAAATAACACTGCTGTTAACGTGACAAAATAATTACCAGTAAAGAATGTGTTGACAGGCAGCGTTGAACTAGGAAATTTGAAGTAGCCATGACCAGGGAAACGAGTTCCTTTCTCAGCATGAACAAGGTGGCTAAATAAAGATGTATCCATCCTTTCCAGCTGGTACACTGGAGGGGGACCGTTCATATCCATAGGTGGTTGCCAGTATAGTTTCATCATTGTGCTGTTCACTGCTTCCACTCTAGGTGCACTTTGTCCTGCTGGAGCTGAGGATGAAAACACCGTTTTTTAATTAATCCTCTGAACACCGTTCATCATTTGCAAAATAAAATAAAGATAATATAAATTATAAAAAATCCTCAATATTTTTTGGCAATATCCAGTTGTATCAGCTTTATCCAATTTGCATTGAAAGTCAATTAAAAATATGAATTGAGAATATTGTTTTTTTAACCCTGTTATCAATAAATGGCCTTAACAATTTTCAATTCATGAAATATTGCAAAAATTTATAAATACATACAACGTAGAAAGATCCATTTCTCTGTGTTTCAGGTATTGAAGGTAAAATTCTAAATTCAGTATTGCTTGGCCTAAACAGTGACTTCTGTACCATGCACCACAGCTGCTATCAGATAGATAGTTATTTTTGCAGCAGATAACATTATGAGCTCTGTCATGATATGCACTCATGCACATAATGAGATACAGACAGGCAGTGACAGACACCCAGTACAGCCAATCAACACACAGGACAGAACACAACCAATCACCAGGCAGAACGTTAGAAGGTGTTCTCCCACTATAAAACACACGCGGCATCAGCACTCTGCCTCTTTCCACTGGTGACAACTGTAGTGACAGTCAGGGTGTATATATCAGTTAGCACCTTCTACATGTGGCTCAGAGCTAGTCTGGTCTAGTTAGTTATAGTAAGCACGCTTTGGTTAGTAGAGTGTCAAACCCACAGCGAACTGTGTGCACTGCTTAGCAGGTTCAATAAAACGTATTGAACGAACATCAACGTTTGGAGTCTACTTTCCAGTACAACTGCATCCAGTTGCAGTCCGTGTTACCCCAGGGTAATTAACACGACAAGCTCTAAAATATGTACTTATTAATAAAAGAGGTTTACATTTCGAATTCACACAAACACAGTAAATTCACAAACATGCAGAGAAATTCTCTGGTTAGATGAATACCAGATTATACGTTGAATATTGACTTATAACCAGCACTAATTACTTACAGAAATTATTTTTGCAGTGTTTTAGACAAAGTCATAATACAGATGATGACATTTTAAAATTGGAAAAATCCAGTGGAAAAATATCAAATCCAAAATAGCTGTGTTGCATGTCCCTTTTCGGATCTCGCCTGTTCCTCTAGTTCTCGGGACCTACAGATGGATGTCCAGTCTCCCGCCTGAATCAGGTGGGAACCACGGGCAGGATTCTCCGCGATCGGCGCGATGGCCCGATGCCGACATAAAAAACGGCGTCGGGCCAACCGGAACGTTGGAAAACCTCCAACCCAGAAGGGGCTAGAAGCGGCGTGACGCCATTACGATGGCGTCACGCACGCACCATCATTGGCGCTGCGCGGCATCGCAGCACAAAAGACACCCCCGCTCCCGGAAACCCAGCAAAATGGCCGCCCGCAGCACAGCTCCGAGGTTCCAGGAGCGCAACATCGAGGCTTTCCTGGACGCAGTGGAGCAGTGGAGGGAGGCCCCGTACCACAGACAGGGCCGCAGGGTCGCACCACACCTTAGCCGTGTCAGTGCCGTGGCTGTAACAGCCAGGACAGGCATCCAGTGCCACAAGAAGGTCAATGACCTAGTCAGGGCAGCAAGGGTGAGTACCCCCCCCCCCCCCCCCCCGCAATGGGCGGGACAGCCCTAGCTGAAACCGACATAGCTGCACCCACCCATGCAGGCTGCATTGGCAGGATGGCGTGTTAACCTATTGCCATCATACACACAACCGCTGGTCCGCATGTACATGTCTGCCTAACGCTGTTGCCCATTATCCCTGCCACTCCCCCTTCACCCCCCATCCCCCCAGGAGAAGCACGCTCAGAACAATCGGGAGCGTGAGAGGACCGGAGGGGGTCCACCTTAAGTGCACCCCCTCACTGTTCATGAAGAGAGGGCCTGGACCTTGCAGGCGGACCCGAGGACCGGAAGGTTGCGGATGCAGAGGTTGGGGGCGCACCATCAAGTGTGACCACCCCGCTGCCTGCCACCCTTTCCCCCTTCCCCATCCCCCCTCCCCATCCCCCCTCTCCCATTCCCCATCCCGTCTGCGTGTCTAACCATGCATGCTGTATCGTGTATTACAGGACCAAACGTCGACCCACACATCCCTGTGGATGCCGACCGCCCCCGGGATGTGCCAGGGAGCCCACGAGACAGGGATACACCCGGCCCGTCAGGCATACGACGTCCCTACCCAGTGCCAGGACACCCATGAGCCAGGGATAGACCAGGAGCGTCAGGCATACAACGCCCCCACCCAGTGTCAGTGTGGCGACGCCGGTGGGCCACACCCAGCGATGAGGAGGGCAGTCACAGCAACAGGCCCCCGTCCCACTCAACCCGGGACACTGACACACACAACACAAACACCCAGGAGACCTACATGCGGTACATACCCACCCAGGACACACCCACCCAGGGCACACCCACCCAGGACACTGATGCACAGGACACTGACACACAGGACACTCACACACAGGACACCCACACACAGGACACAACCCCCCAGGAAATGAAATGAAAATTGCTTATTGTCACAAGTTGGCTTCAAATGAAGTTACTGTGAAAAGCCCCTCGTCGCCACATTCCGGCGCCTGTTCGGGGAGGCTGTAACGGGAATTGAACCGTGCTGCTGGCCTGCCTTGGTCTGCTTTAAAAGCCAGCGATTTAGCCCTGTGCTAAACCAGCCCCTTAGCCTGTGCTAACCAGTCCCCTGCGTGTGGGTGTCCACACACAGGGGACGAACGGACAGGAAACACCACTCCAAGGGACCCCACACTTCGGGTCGGATGAGGACCTCGACATTACGCCACTGATACCTCCTACACCCTCCGCTATCACAGAGAAACTCACCTCGGTTGGGCACTTTAGTGATGAGGTCTCTGATACACTAATTGGTGCGCACAACACAGCCGTCCCGGTACAGCAGGTGGAGGTAGGAGCAGCCGAGGGGCCGGACATTTGGAGGGCAGCCCGGCGCAAACAACCATCTGCCGCCCAGACGGGTCCTGGGTTCATGGGGTTACCACACCCACCCATTGGCCCGATACAGTCACGGACCCAGGGACGATCGAAGGGGGTGACGGCCAGCTTGCGGGAGGAGTCCACCCGCGTCCAGGAGCAGGGAGTGGTGCCAGTCATGCGTGCCAGCTAGGCCGACACCACACGGGTGGCGTCCGCGGTGGAGGCAATGGGGGCGACGGTGTCAGACATGGGGAGCAGTATGCAATGTCTGGGGCTTTCCGTGCAGGCGGCGTCAGTGGCCCAGGACATGGCTGCCCTCTCACAGGAGGCCATGAGGCAGAGCCAGCAGCAGATCGCAGAGGCGCTCAACGCCGTTGCCCAGTCTCAGCAGGCCATAGCCCAGTCTCAGCAGGCCTTGCCCAGTCTCAGCAGGCCATGGCCCAGTCTCAGTAGGCCGTGGCCCAGTCTCAGCAGGCCATGGCCCAGTCTCAGCAGGCCGTGGTCCAGTCTCAGCAGACCATCGCTGAGGGCATCGACGCCATTGCCCAGGTTCTGGCCGGCATCACCCAGACACAGACAGGGATGAATAACTCCCAGCTCCATGGCTGCAAACTTGCGGACTCTTGTTGATAGCAGGGCGGGCCTCCAGGACTGGCAGCGCCAGGTATCGGGGGTGCGTCGGATGCTGGATCCATTCGCACACCCGACCCATGTAGAGGCCCGGTGGCCATCGGGCACCCCGAGGGAGGAGGAGGTGCTGGTGCCCGTTCCGGGACCCCCTGCAGGGGAGGTCCCGGAACACCGCAACACCTCGGACTCCCCCCCTTCCGTCTTGGGTGCATCTGGTGGGCAACGGGCTGGACAGTCTGGCAGCAGCCATCCCAGTCGCCCAAGCCGCGGCCTGGCCTACCCAGGCCGAGCCGCCCCAGGAAACGGCCGCCAAAGGGGGCCCTAGTCACAGGGCAGGAATCACAGGAGTCCACCTCCAGCTCTGCTGTTCCAGCTTGGGAACTATTTAGACGTAGTCATAGGGCCCGTAAGGCCAAAAAATTAGACGCTGAGTAAGTTGGCACGGGTTCTGGGCACAGATTAGTTCTGGGGTTCGGGCACGTGTATGAACTGTTTGTTATTAAAATCACTTTCACACCTCCAGAAGCTGCCTCTGTGCTCTGTCCGATGCGTGCGGGGGTGTGGTGTGAGTTGAGTGCCAGTGTGTGTGTGAGGGGTGATAGGACGTCAGTCACAGGTGAGTGTGCCCCCCCCCCCCACACACCCCCGGATCACCCTCGCTATCCCCCCCGGGCAGACACCGGGACTGTGCGCTGCAATGTCATGGCCGCGTGCAGGTCGGTCTGGGTGGAGGGTGGTACTGTGGCCATGAGTCAGACATTGTCTAACGATGTAGAGCCCAGAGCTCATCGCAGGGCGGGTTGTCATCATCCTCCATGGCCTGCAATAGACACACTTCCACTGGTGACCGTGTGAGACCTGCCCAGCATGCCGCAGGTGGATGTGCAATGGAGGGGTGGTGTGTATGCGGGTGACGTGAGGGTGGTTGGTGGTGGGTGGGTGGGGTGAGGGTGGTTGGTGGGTGGGGTGAGGGTGGTTGGTGGTGGGTGGGTGGGGTGAGGGTGGCAGGCTGGTGCCATACTGTGCTGTCTGTGCCCATACACGGCGATTCCCACACCCCTTTAGTCTGTGAACCGGGCGGCTATCAACCCGTCCCAATCCCGCTGGCCCAGCCGGTAATGGTGGGCAGCCTCCCGTCCATGTCCAGCCCGTCTGTCCTGTACATTGCCCCATTCCTCCTCATCTGGGAGGCCTGCCCTTCGTCGTGTTGCTCCTCCCCCTCCCCCGCCTCTGCCTGCAGCACATCGCCCCTCTGCTAGGCTCTGTTGTGCAGGACGCAGCAGATCACAACGATGCGGCCGACCCGATCTGACGGGTACTGGAGGGCCCCTCCAGAGCGGTCCAGGCATCTGAAGCGCATCTTCAGCAGCCCAAAGCACCTCTCTAACACACCTCTGCTCGCTGCATTGGCATCATTGTTGTGGTGCTCCACATCAGTCTGTGGCCTCCCAAGACGCATCATTAGCCACGACGGCAATGGGTAACCCTACTCGCCCAGCAACCAGCCCCTGGAGTGGCGTCCCTCGAACATTGCGGGGATGAACGATTCCGCCAGTACGAACGAGTCATGTACACTGCCCGGGTACCGTGCAGGATCCTCACGCGGTGGTCACAGACCACCTGAATGTTCATGGAGTAGGTCCCCTTCCTATTCGTGAACACAGCCCTGTTATCAGCTGGTGACAGCACGGCGACATCCATGCCATCGATCACCCACTGGACCATAGGCATCCTGGCCACGGCAGCAAAGCCCGCTGCCCGGGCATCCTGGCTGGCCCAGTGCACAGGGAACTGGATGCAGCGGTCCGCGATGGCATACAGGGCGTCTGTTACTGCATGGATGCACCGGTGCACCGATGCCTGCGAGATGCTGGACAGGTCCCCACTCGGCGACTGGAATGACCCCCTTGCGTAGAGGTTCAGGGCCACCGTAACCTTGACGGCCATCGGGAGAGGGTGTCCTCCCCCAGTGCCACGCGGTGCCAGGTGTGCCATCAGGTGGCAGATATGGACGACGGTTTCCCGGCTCATCCTGAGTCGCCCCCTGTATGCCCGGTCCGTGAGGTCCTGGTACGACGTGCGGCGCCGGTACACATGGGGCCTCATCGGGTTTCTCCGTCACCGTGGCACCACCTCCTACTCGTCCTGTCGGGCGGGCAGCCCTCCAGCCTGGGCGGCTGCCACCTGCCTCTCATTGGTACGCTCCTTTGCGGCCGCCTCCGCCGCCTCCCTGGCACGTTTCTGCTCCAGGTCCCCCAGGGCAACATGTAGAAGTGCAGCTCCCGCCACGGCGGCCAACAACGCTGGGTGATGCCCAAACATTATGGTCTGCAGTGGGTGGGGGATAGACGACATATCACCATTGTACATACCCCCCTCCGCAGCCAGGTGCCATGGGCTGCATGGTCGCGACTGTTGCCACCTGGCACCTGGCCAGGCAACACTCCGGCACTCACACTCCCCGGCACTCACTCTCCCCAGCACCCCCCTCCCCAGCACACACCCCCCCCTTCCCGGCACTCGCCCCCCAACCCCCCGGCACTCACCCTTCACCCCCAGCACCGACCACGATCACCGGCACGCACCCTCCACCGGCACTCCTACCTCCGTGCTGGCCGGCGTCAACCTGTTTGATTTGATTTGATTTACGCCGGCGTGACCTGTGGTCATGTCGGTGGGACTTCGGCCCATCCGGCCCGGAGAATTGGAGCAGAATTTTTGGCTGCCAGAGAATATCGCAGGCGGCGGCGGAGCTGCGGGGCGGGATTCACGTCGCCACCCGGCAATTCTCTGACCCGGCGGGGTTCGGAGAATCCTGACCCTCATTTCTATACTTAAAAGGGGATCCTGTGATGCATATAGATCTTGGTAGGTCTTCTCCTGGCAGGAATGGGTCGGCATTCCCTCCAGGCCTGGAATTAAAACTTCATGATCCTAACATTTAACAGTTAGCAAATATCTTTCTTTGTGGTTTTTAATGAATTTTCATCTTCATTAAGAGGAAGAATATTCATGCTGGGAAGCACTGGGCGGAATTCTCTGACAATGGGGCTATGTCCCCACGCCCTCGAGAAAATGGGCGCGAGTCACTCTGGATTTTCCTGGAGAAAGTCCAGCGTGATCCTCCTTTTTGCAGGGGGATAGTAGGGCCCGGAGTGCTCCTTGGAGCTACGGCTGCCGATATGGGACTCTGCACTTCCGGTCACGGGTCCGCTCATGCGCGCGGTGGCGGCCCCGCACAACACGACGGGCTGGCCTCGACAATATAGCCCCCCCCCCGAGATTGCGCACGCCCGCCGATCAGTGGCCCCCGATCGCAAGCCTGGCCGTCCTGGAAGCCCCCCGGTGATGGATCCCCCCCGCCACTCCGAGCTCCCGCTGGGTGGAACCATGAGTGAACCACACCAGTGGGAGCTCGGCCAGTTGTCAGCGGAGAATTGCCGCGGGGACCTCATTCAATGGAACCCCACCGGCGCCGCGTCGATTTGTCCCCGGAGAATCGCAGGAGAGGTGTCGGACCCGATCGCAGGTCTGAGGCCGCATTCTCCGAGTGCGATTGCGGCACGGGGGCTGGGAGAATCCTGGCATTGTTCTTTTCCACTTCAGTAAGAAGTTGGCCAGGCCAGACATAACTGCTGGGTATTGATCCCTTTCCTCTGCTTCAACATTGCACCTCAGTCCGTTTTCTGAAACGCTCAGCATTGTCCCGGTGTGAAATTTTTATTTTCCATAGGAGCCACCTTTTGTCATTTCCTGTTGAAACTGAAATAGCTCAACTCAAAATCCCCCAAATACAATGTGCGCGAGCCTCCGGAAAGATTTTTAAACATGGTAGCAGAGGGAACTGCCGCGGGTTTCCTGGCGCGCGGCCCAGCAAGGCTGACAACGCTTTTCAATGTTCATTGGTCCATTTAACGTGGCCCATGGGCTTCTAACCACAAATGAAGGCTCGCAAGTGATTCGCCGACACGGCGCTCGCCAGCCCCCCACTAACAAGGTTGAGCAGCACTTAAGCAGCACTTGCTCAGCCAACCCCAGCCAGCTCGCAACAATGGCACCCAGGAGACTGGCCCCAAGATTCAGGGATACAGATCTGGGGTGGTTCCTAAATGGAGTGGAAGCCAGGAGAGATGTCCGGCTCCCCCCCCCCCCCTCGAGTGTCGTGTTAAGCACACTGAGATAACACGGGCTGCAACTGGATGCAGCTTTAACTGAAAGGTACCTTGAAGTTAGTTCAATCTGACTTATTGAACCTGTCACACAGTTAGCACAGTTCTCTGTGAGTTCGACTCTCTGCTAACCTAAGTGTGATTACTCTGTCTGACTGAACCAGACTAGCTCTTAGCCACGTGCTGTAGGTGTTATGTGATACACCGGACTCACTCTGGAGATGTCCCCAGTGGAACGAGGCGGAGTGTGAGTGCCTCGTGCATTTTAAAGTCGGAAACCACCCCCAAGTTCTCCGTGTTCATTAGCTGCCTGTCTGTATCTCATTATGTGCATGTCTGCATATCATAACACCGAGGGTCAGCCACAGGGCAGCCAGTGCTGCCTGTTATGAGATGGCGGCTGTGAATGTCGGGAGTGTGACCAGGAGGACTGGCCTCCAGTGCCGGAAAAAGGTCAACAACCTACACCAGGCAGCACGAGTAGACACCAACAACACCCCCCGCCACAAGACCTTTCCGCCTCCACCCCCGAACGTTCCATGTGATCCACAATCCTCCCTTCGCCCCCGCCCCCTTCAACCCCCCCACCCTTCTTTCACACCCCCTCCCACCAATGTGAACTAGGCTTGTATCCGCAAGAAATGCTCTAATACAATCGCTGGCGGTGGGGTAACGGACATAAAAATCCTCACCTCCTTCGAGGAACGGGAGTACAGGTGACTGGGGTGGCCGAGGAAAGGGTGGTCACCCATGCGGAGGTTGGCAGACGCTGCAGAGGTGAGGAACCATGGGGCTCCACCTGGAGGACCTGTCAAACAAGAGTTGTTATTTGCCTTACTTACTGATAGACCAATCCCTCCCACTGACCACATGTCCACTCTCCTGCAGGTCCTCCAGCCAACGGCACCGGCCCATCCCAGAGTCACCCTCTCCAGTGGCCCATGAGACCACCTCTGAGGGCAGCTCCAAGAAAGACATGATCGAGGCATCACACTCTCCACCAGCACAGATACTCAACACTTCAGTGGGATTAACTAGTCGGCAGTCTTCTGGGTCACTCACTGGTGAGCACGTCACAGCTGAATGTCTACAGGAGGTGGAGGAAGGAACGTCCCAGGGATATGACACTTGGAGGGATGCCGGAGCCCAGGATCTGCAGAATCCCAGGCCGATGAAGTGCCCCTGGGTCTAGTCATCCCAGCTACTGAAACTGCAAAGTCAGAGTCACAAGCATGCTGATATTAATTTCCCTGTGATGATCAAATTCTGGTGAGTTACATATTTTCAACGAGTAAACAGTGCACAAACCTATTGAATGAAAACGAAGAAGTGTGATTATCTTGCAATTTTTCTCTCAATGGAATGGAATGAACAGTAAACCACATCACAGAAATAATAAACAGGTCCAGGCAATAGTGCGAACTACTAGTCACATAGTCCCTCTCTATAAACATCACTGAATGCTCCATTGCTCTGAGTTTACGTAAAGGAAAAGAAAGCTTTCCTCACATTTTATTGTGCACTCACAGAGACAACGGGCGGGATTCTCCAATCGCCGACACCGAAATCGGGTTCGAAGATCGGCCGGAGCATCCACGTTTACACTGGAATCGGGGGCGGCGGATTTTTGAGATGCTCCGCCCCCTCAAAATCGGCATGCTCGGGGAGTACGCCGCACGCCGTATGGCTGGCCTCAGGGCGTCGCCTGAGGCCCTCCCCCGATGCTCCGCCCCCGGAGGGCGGAGACCCCGAAGGCATCACTCGCATGTGCTCACACCGTTCGGGGACCTCACGCGGCTATGGACTGTGTCCAGCGCCGCCATAATCAGGGGGGAGCCGTTCCGCTGGCAGGGGGGGGGGGTCTTCGGCGGAGGCTGGGAAGACTGGTTGGGGGTGGGCTGGGCTGGCGAGGGTGGTTACAGGGGGACAGTTTTTGGCAGGCCAGGTCCGTGTGCGGCCAGCGCCATGTTGCAAGGCACAGCCACTTTCAGTCAGTCGTGTGCATGCGCGGCCACAGCACCGGCCATTCTGCCTTACCCGCAGGTGAAACCGGAGAAGCTTTACGCTGCGTGGCTCCTAGCCCCCCGCCGGGAGGAGGATTGGTGAGGGGGCGGTGCCGACTTTCTGGTTATAAGACCAGACGGATCCTGCGGACATAGCCGCAGAATCGGAGAATCCAGCCCAACATTATTAATCATTACTTGGACTTGAACCATGTGGCGGTATCAGAAAGATACCTGGCGACTCATGAGCAAAGGTGACAGAATTAGAGAAATAAACTAAGGCTAAAACGAGCAACACCGGCCGTGGTTTTAGCACTACAGGTGTGACATCAACTGATGTTAGCTCACAATGAATGACTTCTGCATGTAACAGAGCTGAGACTTTTCAAAGCTGTTGGGCTGGATTCTCCAATTTGAAAGACCATTCGTTTCCCTGACCTGGTGGGCCATTTCCAAAGTTAAGTATTGACCTGGTAGTGGTAGGTAGTAGTCTAGAAGTAGAATTATTGTATAAGTATTAATTGCTGCATATAATAAATGAGCGTTGATTTAACTCTTACTAAGCACGGCGGTGACCGACAGTGGCTGCGCCTTGCAACATGGCGTTGGCCGCACACGGACCTGGCCTGCCAAAAACTGTCCCCCTGTAACCACCCTCGCCAGTCCAGCCCACCCCCCACCAGTCTTCCCAGCCTCCGCCGAACTTGTTGAATGAATGTGATTTTACCATCACATCACCAGCAACATTCATTCCAGACAACACTGGGATGCAAACTGCCATGACAATGCATACACCATGTGATGCAATCGATCTAGATTCGCAGCCATTAACCCTCATATTATTTTCCAAGCTTTGTCTATACAGAGTTTTCTCAGATGCTCCTAATGACTTTTTGCAAGTGAATATTGTCAGTGTGCAATTCTCCCGTGCATGAGATGGCCCCAAAAAGAGTAGCACCCTTTGGAGAAGTCTTCCATTGCCAAGATCTGCCAGGCCTTGGCGATCAGTAGCTGTAAATCTGTGACGAAAGACAAGAAATATTGGGCGGGATTCTCTGATCCTGCGGCTAAGTGTTGACGCCATCGTAAATGCCGTTGCGTTTCTCGACGGCGTCAACGTGCCCTCAGGAGCAGTGATTCTGACCCCTACAGGGGGCCAGCACAGCACTGGAGCGACCCACGCCGGGCTGAGAGAATCCCGCCCATCATTGTAGCATGCAAAATATGTTCAATATCTGAGGTATACTGATGGAATAAAATTATATACATTTATTTAAATGAGGTCCATAGTATCATATAATGCACCATCACTATTTTGATTTGCGCATGCACAAAAGTATTTGTAATTTTTAGGGTATTATCTATTCATTTACATTTATCACTTTGAACTTTACTGAAAATAACTATACTGTTGTGAAATAAAAATAGAAACTGCCAGAAAGACTCAGCAGGCCTGGCAGCAGCTATGGAGAGAGAAATAGAGTTAACGGAAATAGTTTTACCATATTTTGTCAAAGTATCGGTTCTGGTGAAAAAAACGGTGAGAATCCTGCCGACACCCACGGTGGGAAAACTCACTGAATATTGAGCCCCTTTAACAATTCTCTGATTCACTCAGCCCGGGAAAACCTACGGCGGGATTCTCTGTTTTGTTGACATCAACGCAGAATTTGTGGCTTTTCACGACAGAAAAACTGGCGCCACACCTGAACCGATTCCGTTACTGTTAAGGGGCCACCACCGGTGCCACGTGGAACGCAATCGGTTCTAATGACAAACAGTGCCGGATTCACCAGTTTCACGATTGACACTCAGGAGGCTGACAAGCTGCAGCTACAAAAACACACTTCACTCCCCACACACATCCAGCCACTAAGATGGCAACGAGGAGAGCAGCCCCACGGTTTACAGATGCCGAGCTGGAGATCCTCTTGGACACGGTGGAGGTGAGGCGGATGACCCTGTAGCCCGGCCCGGGAAGCAGGTTGCCAGCTGCCGCAATTTGCCATGTGTGGGCAGAGGTGGCCAGTGCCACCAGCAACACCATCGTGCAGTGCCAGAAGAAGCTGCACAACCTCCTCAGGGTGGCCAGGGTGAGTAGGCAACACCGTGCCCCTGGCAGTAACCCAAATCCCACACACCCATAACAACACCCCCCCAACCCGGAGGGCAGCCGAACCCCCAACCTGCCCCACATGCCGGTACCCATACCGGCCGCCATAGCCGGGTGCCCTGGCCACCGACCTCCTGGGCTGCATGAGTCGGACTGTCTAACACTGTCATTTTCAGTTTGCCCCTCCTCCCCCAGGAGGGGGCCGCGCACAACCTGCGGGAGTGGGAGAAGACAGGAGAGGGACCGCTGGACCATCAGCTCCTTATGGTTGGCCAAGAAGAGAGCACTGGACGTGGTCGGCAGCCCACAGGAACGCGAGATCATCAAGGTGGAGCTTGAACGTGGGCGAGGAAATGAGACGCTACCGAGTTGCAGTTCCCCGTGACACGTGTGCCAACCGCCCCCACGACGTTCACCCCAACCACGTTCACCGCCATGCCACCCTCATCCCCACCACCACACCCCTACTCCAAGGTTTAATCATACATCTTATTTTGTGTCCTACAGAACCTGCTGGGGATGGAGCGGGTCCCCCGTCTCAGCCAGTGCCACAGCCAGAGCCCCACGGTGCCACAGCCGGTGCTCCCCCCCAACCCCCACCCCCACCACCCCCGTGAGCCGAGCTGCGACAAGGAGAGCAGCCTGGAAACCAGCCCTCCACCCGAGACTCGGGACACCCCAGAACTCGGGTCAGAGGATGACAGTGAATTTCTGTCACAGCTGTCTCCAACACCCTCCACCATCCCAGAGACACTCACCTCACACTCACATTCACGGGATGAGAATGGGCGGACCCCAGTCCCGTGGGGGGTCACTCTGGCCATTCGGCCTGTTCCCCCGTCTCATGTAATGTTCTTTTATCCCATAGATAATCTTATTTTTAAAATGTACACGTGGGAGGCGTCTTGACATGTGCTAGATGAAACAGGTTATTTCTCCACAATAGTATTGCAGTAGCATCAATGTCTAGTCCATGCAGTCAGAAGAATGCATTAATGTCGTGCAGCAAGGAACATTTGTTGTGTGCATTCAGTATGCACCATTATGAGTGCAATTCAGCAGTTTTATTCCGTGAAGCTTCCTGTGTGCAGAGAACTCTGAATCATTGTGAAACCTATCTGGAAAAAGTACTTCAATTGTGTTAACTGCAACCTTAATTTCACATTCAAAAAAGATGGAGGTATGGCCTTGGTGTGACTCCTAACCCTAGAATGAGCAGCACATAAGATTTGATATTTACAGCATTCCTGAAGTGAACTGGGTCCACCCTCATCCCAGTAGCAATCAAAGTTGATTTCCTCCAATAAAATTATTTACTATCTTTCAATTTAAAATATATATCCATTAGGTTGAATGAATGTCAAAATTTGCAAAACAGTATCAGCAATGCTCCAAAGCAGCACAATAAATCTCGGCAATAAGTTGGTATGATAATATCGTCAGACAAGTAATAAGTAGCAGACCTACAATTTCACAATAGATCCTACCCATTGTTGGTATGGTTATGGTTGATCATATAGTTATTGAGAAAATATGCATGAACCTGGAAGCCTTCCAATTTTGGGGTCACTAAAACCTATTGTCTGTCTATTTACAATATATGGGCATTCATCATCTTTTTTGTTTCACCCCAAGGTTTAAAAAAAGCTCCCAGGAATATTGGATTCAGGACTTTATCCCCGCAGTGCTTTGTGTTACCTTGCATCCTTCACCATTCTATGAACTAGAACAGTCAGGTGATAGTTGTAAAATGGTTTTGTGGTCTTAATCAAACCAATACAGTTCAAGAGAGTATTTTTAAAACATACTTTTGTGGAGATCAATGTTCGCAGAATGCAAGGGGGGCATATAGACAATTCCCAGCATGTTCAGTATTCATAAGTATTTATGCCTGATAAGACCAGTAATTACTAAGATATTGAAGAAATATCTAACATTATCTTCAACTTATTTTGAAAACAAGCTAATATATTTGGATGCATTCAGGTATGCATCACATCTGTTTGTTAAATTCTCTTTTTATTTCATTCATTATTTTAAAAACACCCTCAGTTACTCCCTAAAGATTCACAGTTGTATTCCCAACCAAGGCTACATTCCATGCTAAACACCAGAACGCATGGAATGTTGCCAGTCTAATTTTACTTCCTCTTTCGGGAAGGTTTCACAGTCACTTCTTAATGCCATTCTGGTTAACATAGTTCTCAACAGTAACTGAGATTAAAACAGCATTGGCCCCACTCTATGCACTGCAAATTAGTACTCTATTGCTTGTGTAACTTCACAAACTCTCAACTCCAGTTTAAAAAAAATCAGCAGTCTAATAACAGAATGATTCTTACCAAGGTTTCTAAATATTTGACGAGAAAAGTTTTAAGACATTGAGGTGGAAAATTAATGCTCAAGGACACAGTGTTTACAGACACACAGCTGAATACACCAATGATTTTCAACCCACCATTTCAGGAAGAAAAACTGAGGCAGATGAAAGGAAGTAATTTATCAAGTTTGTTGAAAATCCAATAAAGAGTTTTAAATCACTGAGGTTATATATCAGTATTTACAGACCCAGGAATAAGACACATGGACAGCTTCCTGCATGATCATTTTTGGAATTAGCCCAGTATCTGCTTGTAGGAGATTCATATTACAATAGATATTTTGATAGAGGATCGTCTCACTCCATAGAATAATATTACAAAGTACTTTTGTATTCGTAAATGTCTGTAACTGAATTAGCACAGATGAAAATGTTTTGGTTAAGAAATTAATTACTGCTACTTAACTGATTTTAGAAACAATGAATATAAGCATGAGAGATACATTGATCAATATATTTAATATTATTTTTGAGCAAGTACTTATTAAGAAGTTGAATGCTCCAAATGCAAATTTCAAAGATTGGTTCACCAAAATGAGGACTATATTGTGTTCCTACTCTTTGCTGCCATATTCGGAATATAGTCTGAATTTTAAAAATAAAGGGCTTTGAAGCATCATATCTATTATCGCTCATAGACAAAAACAATGAACAGTGAAAAAAATAGACAGTGAAAGAAGCCACACAACATGAACCCCCACAAATAAAATTTGAGTGGTAAAATTAAAATAATTCAGACCCATGCAACAGTTCATAGAGTTTGAAGGGAAATATGTAAAGGTACCCAGACTTTGAAGGTTTATATCAACATGCCAAATTGCAGATGTCCAACAAAATGCAGGAGTGGTTTCTGTTACTTATCAGAACATGATGTATTGTAGAAAAACATGTGGTGTAACGATTTAATATAATTCCTTGAATTTCTGATACAAAAAAGCTGCATGTCAAAAACATATATCTGGTTTAAACTTAATTATTTGGCTACTGAATATGTAATCTACTGAGTTTCTTATATGCATTTTATGTGCTTTTGGCCATTATTTGGAATCAACAATAGGATCAATAGATCAAAATAGTCATCTTTCCCTATTTCAGTTCATTGGATATAAATATCTTTCTGGAATCCACTGCAGATGTCAATGTTCTAAGATGAACAGATGGTTATTCAAGTTAATGGAAGCGCCACTTTAATAATGTGTTATTATGTACACAAACAGACATGAAGATTGGAAAGATCTAAAATTCACCACATCCAGTCAACAGGATCCTTTCCAATCTGTACCATCAGACTGGAAAAAAATGCTCCCTATATGTATATATATATATATGTTATACATAGAGATATAGATATAGATTGAATTCTTCTATACAAACGTGTTGCGATTAAAGCAAAGTTAAATATAATTTCTATAACAATCACATTTCACTTTGTATAACCACAATGCCAAGTTAGTGTGAAATAATTCTGGAAACCAACAGTATACCAAGTACACTAACCATTTTAAGAGGAAGCATTTTGAACTGACCATATGTTACAGTACTGTTCAGTGGCTGAGTGATTCATGCCCGTCACATTCTAGTATATCAATTAAACCTCTTTGAATTCTGCATGATTTGTGCCTGTGTTATTAAACCCTGCTAATTCATCCCACTTATATGTATGTTATAAATCTCTAGGAGTGCTGCATGATTCATGAGAATCTGCAAGCATGTTACTGCAAATTTTGTGCTTGTAATTAACAATAAATTGTTTATAATATTGTGCAATTAAATCTTCCAGTCACACTGCAAACAAACTATAAAATGGAGTTTTGTTTTAATATATTTGAAGGTAAAGATTTCAGTCTTTATGATTAATAGATTATCAGCTTATCTTCACAAACATTATTATTTGTTATTGAATTTATTAATAGATACAACCCAAGCAGTCTGTAAGTCACCTTGGGACCAATCTTACATTCTCATTACAATGCTACCTAGATTTGAAAATTAATGAACAGTAACATATTCTTTTCATTTTTTATTACATGTAGATCATCATTGTATTTGTATTATAATTTTACAGTATTGTACACATATCCTGCTTTTAACAATTTCTTTAATATATAGGCTTTGAATTTTAGAAAACGGTATTCAGATCACTGCAATGTCCAAAAGCAAGAAGGTCACGCAACTGTCTCTACAACTTCTTTGTATATTCAGGTTCATATATTTTGATCACCTCCAACTTCCTTGTACATTCAAGTTCATGAATTATGATCATGGTACTATATTTTCTCAATGCGCAAATATCAAGCAGAATGATCCCAACAAATGTGTGTGTACTATTGTGTTTGAATTATTTCTAAAAGGTGAAGCACAGACCAATATCGTAATACAATATATTCGAATGGATGAAAAAAATTGTCTGAAGGTTGACCTCTATATAACTATTTAACATACAGAAAAAACAAGCTAGAACTCATGTTCCACTACTCGTCATCATTGTGATGTTTTCTAACACGTCAGCTCTATCCATCGGCGGAGTTGGGGGCATGTTCTCTGTGTAAAGTTAGAAGAAGTAAAATGGAACTGACTGCACCAGATATGGTTTACATTTTTGGAACAGTTCAGCTGGACTTCAATCCAACTAGGCAAATTCAACATTTGGACGGCACAGTGGCACAGGAGTTAGCACCGCTGCCTCACAGCGCCAGGGATCCGGGTTCAATTTCACAGTACTTCGGTACACGTGGCAATAAATCAAATCAAATCAATTCCTGGCTTTGGTGTCTGTATGTGTGGAGTTAGTACTTTCTCCCCTTGCCTGCGTGGGTTTCCTCCGGGTGCTCCGGTTTCCTCCCACAGTCCAAAGATGAGCAGGTTAGGTGGATTGGTCATAACAAATTACCCCTTAGTGTTCAAAAGGTTAGCTGGGGTTATTGGGTTACGGGGATAGGGTGGGTTGTGGGTTTAGGTAGGGTGTTCTTTGAGAGGGTCGGTGCAGACGTGATGGGCCGAATGGCCCCCTTCTGCACTGTAGTGATTCTATGAACTGCATGTAAAATTGCATTGAGGTATACAGTTAAAGCTTGGGTCTGCTTTAAGCTATTCTTTGGGAGCAGGTTATTTTCTCTGTTTTTGATGTGCCATGGAATTTATACTTTTCTGGGAATTTAATGATGCCAATTGAAGTCCAATTATATTTTAACCCAATTTAACAAGGCAACTTTGAAATATTTTGGCCAGACACCCTACTCAGTCCCTCAGCAAATTAAACTCCACCCCTCATTTCACATAAGTATGGAGACAGTCAGCATGGATTTTCTTTCTGTACAGTAGGTCTTGATAGCTACTGCGTGGACTGCTTTCTGAGGAACACTTTGTATTAACCTGTAGACCAGTTTTAATTTTGAGAAATGAAATATCTTTGATGTAACCTATGTTATATAAATAATGCATTTAAAAAATTAAAATGTGTGTGACATGCACAATGTATTTAATTTTATTCCTGTGTGGCGAAAAAGAACCATATAATTCACCCATGACTGTATTGCTCAAGGATTATTCTGCTTTCTTTCATCTTAAAATACCTCAGATTATTCTGTACCACTACATCTGAAACAATGTCCATCTCCTTGAAATAAATGATCATATAATTAACAAGGATGAATCATCAGAGAATTCCAACACTGTTCAAGTGTTCTAGTCAAAGGTGGAACTAATTCATTTCAACTGATTTCCACTGCTTGGTGCACATTTTTGATTTTTTAAATTCCTGGCAACAGCCTTAGATTCATGAGTCCATACATCAAGTCAGTAGTTTAATGCGCAAATGAAATTGAATTCAAAGCAGAAAACTAATTGAAGGACAGAAACAAAGGTACTCAGTAATGTGGTTTTATTAATCTGGAATACTGCATTTGCATAATTATTTCTTCTTTTTAGTACGCCTACAGAAACCGAATGTTATAATGAAGGGGCTTGTTCTTGGCAAGAAGCAACAAAATTCATTCATTGTGTAGAAAAAGTCCACACGCATTCTAAGAAGAAAGACAATGATTTGGAAATAGTTGCTTTGTTTTTGGATTGCAAGGAGAACAAATTACATGCCTATTTGATTTCAAATATTGTAACTCTGTACTGGTTATGCAAAACAAAATCTTTATTACTAATTCAATGAGGAAACTCAAGCTAATTATTCAATCAATAATTAATTGTATTCTAGTGAAATATTGCATTGTAGTATTTAGTGCACAATTGCATAAATGACTGTATTGTATGGATGTAATCTTATCACAGCAAAACAGAAACTAAAGGAGGTTGGTATTGAAAATGCAAGGTAAATTTTACTTCCTTCAGGAAATCTGGTAACTTCATCATTCCTGAACTACTCAGGCTGTACGATAGTTCTCTATCGAATGTTTACATTATGAATCTGTAGAGGACATTTTGATTTAAGTGGGTGAGACAGGAGTAGTGAGGCAGCACTCCTGGCTGCATCGGCATGGAGTAACTGGGGCACAGAGAGGTAATGAACTGGAGTGCAGAGGGGTAAGGAAGTCACTAGCTGCCGTAAAGGTGGTGCGCGGGGCGCAAACTTCGATAATGCCACCAGCAAGGGACGGGAGCATGGCAACGGACTTGGTGGCAGGCGCAAATCGCAAATTTTTCATTGCGCGCTATTCTCTGCCCGATCGCAATTCTCGCTGCCAGCGTTGTGAAGCTGAAAATTCAGACCCCAATCGTCAGCAGGAGTTAGCCGCAGAGATTGAGCTGGCTACATATGAGTTTAGAAGCAAATGCAACTAAGTTAACTATGTGTTCTATCTTGTTACTGCCAGGGAGTAGTAAGTCTTAAGTCAATGCTCGCTACGAGATAGGCGCTCCTAGCTACCTATCTTGTTACTGCCAAAAGCCAGTAAGTCTTAAGTCAATGCTCGCTACGTTATAGGCGCTCCTAGCTACCTATCCGTACCAACTTCGAATCCCGCAGACTCAGAACCCGAACGAAAGGCCATTTGTTCCCCTGACCTGGTGGGCCAGTCCGAAGCTAAGTATAGGCCTGTTAGTTGTAGAAGTAGCTTAGAAGTAGAATTTATGCATGAGTAGCGATTACTGTGTATAATAAATGTGCTTTGATTTGAATCTTACTAATTTGGGTATTGAGTTATTGATCATTACTTGAACGTGAACCTCGTGGCGGTATCATAAAGATACCTGCCGACTCGAGAGCAAAGGTTATAAAACAGAGCCAATTGAACCAACCAAAAGTTAGCAACAATGTGCATTACGAGTTTGTTTGCTTTAAATAGGGAGAAAATAAACAACAGGGAAGTCAGCCTGAAGGTTGAGTAGCACAGACCAGGGAGCTGCAATCCAAAAATGGTGGGAAGAAAAGGCACTATGGATGCATTTAATGAGGAGGAGGTGACATGGAACTCTTATTAGGAAAGGTTCCAGTCATTCCTTAAAGCCAATCGGACAAAAGCAGACCTGCACACTGTGACCTTTCTCAGCTCAGCTGGGAGAAAAACGCCATGTTATCACAGAATTTAGTCCACCCAGCTTAACCTGAGTCATATGATGAGTTCATGACTGTCTTGCAAGAATATTTCTCTCCCCATCTACTATTAATAGCTGAAAGATCCCACTTTCACCATCACAGGTGGAAGATAAACATTTCACACTTTGTTATATCACTGAGAAAGCTAGTAAAGTACTGCAAATTCGGTCAAACTTTGGATAATACACTTTGTAGTTTATGCCCTCAGGAATGAAGCCATCCAAAGGACATTGTTGACTGAAGGTGCATTAACCCTAAAATATGCTATATAAATCGCAACGTCAATGGAACTTGCTGAGAGAGAAGCTTCACTGATTGGAGATCGAGCTGAAGTCCATAAGATGGAGTCTGTGAGAAGCAGGTCCATCAAGAACCTATCAAGTCATCATTGCAACCACATGGGACATATGGCTGGAGATTGTTTGAACAAGGAAAACAAATGCAAAACTTCTGGTAAAGTTGGTCACATTTCCAAGCCATGTTGGTCACACTAATCTTCATGACCACATAAGGAGTGTACCAAGAAAAATATTACAAAGTCTACAGGGCGAGTTTACCAGTTAAGTGGTCCAACTGAAGACTCACCGAATATCAAAGTGTCAAGTCAGCTAAAGGAATTTAAGCTCAGTATTCTAGCAATACAAGGAGCCAAGCAACCATTTTGGGTCAATCCAAAATTAAATGGGATCACTATTAAGATGGAAGTGGATATGGACACTCCAGTATCACTTCGACCTGAATTGACATACCATCAGAAATTGAAGTATCTGCCATTGCAACCATCTGATGTGGTCTTGAGGACATTTACCGAGGAGGTTGTGCCGCTGAAGGGCTTTATCAAGGTGACTGTGGAAGTTAACGAGCAGAAAGTGGAATTGCCTCTTCACATTGTTCAAGGAAACATTCCAGCATTATTTGGGAAATCTTGATTAAGAAAGATTAAGCTGTCACAAACCAACTTGTTGATTCTATGAACGATCTTTAACCACTTCTGAGAAAGTATGCAAAGGTATTCGAGGAGTCACTTGGATCCTTGACTGGGGTCGAAGATAAAGGCAGACAGCATGCCTCAGTGTTTGAAAATGCGTGCCATACCCTATGTCATTTGATTTTAAGTGGAAGAAGTACTCGGAAAGGTTACTGAAGTCAGGAATCATCAGCGATTGGACAACCCCAAACGTCCCCATCCTAAGGAAGGATGGTTCAGTATGAATATGCGGGAATTTCAAAATTACTATCAATGCTGTATTATGTGCTGATCAATTTTTGGGCGGCCTAAGGGAATCCCTTCACTCGCTGCTACTCAATTACATCATTGGGTGTTAATTTTGTCGGCATATAATTATGTCATCAAAAGCCTTGGGCGGGGGGACTTCCAGTTGCGGCTGTGCCTAGGTAGGTCGCACGTTCGGCAGCTCCCGCCAAGAATGGGCTTTTGGGCTCTCTCGAGTAGCCCCAACAGCAATTGTTCGACGGCTTCCAGTGTGGGAAGGTGACAGCAAGGTCCCCCCCGGCAGTATATGGATTGGACCAGGAGTGGAGCGGTGAAAAAATTGATCTTGGAGCAGCGAAAAGTGAGAGGGAGGAAAAACAAGATGGCGGCGGGTGGAGACCAAGCAGCATGGGCGCAGTGGTCACAGGAGCAGCAGGGGTTTCTTAGACGCTGCTTTGAGGAGCTGAAGACCGAAATGCTGGCGCCAATGAAGGCGACGATTGAGAAGCTAGTGGAGACCCAGAAGGCCCAAGGGGCAGCGATTCGAGAGGTGCGGCAAAAAGCCTCGGAAAACGAGGACGTGATCTTGGGCCTGGCAGTGAAGGTGGAGGCGCACGAGGCGCTGCACAAGAGGTGGGAGAAAAGATTTGAGGACCTGGAGAATAGGTCGAGGAGGAAGAATCTTCGGATTCTGGGTCTCCCTGAGGGAGTGGAGGGGCCCGATGTCAGGGCATATGTGAGCACGATGCTCAATTCGCTGATGGGTGCGGGAGCCTTCCCGAGGCCTCTGGAGCTAGATGGAGCTCACCGGGTCCTAGCAAGGAGACCCAAGGCCAACGAGCCGCCAAGGGCTGTAGTGGTGAGGTTTCACCGCTTTATGGACAGAGAGAGTGTCCTGAGATGGGCCAAGAAAGAGCGGAGCAGTAGGTGGGAAAATACGGAGATCCGAATCTACCAGGACTGGAGTGCAGAGGTGGCTGAGAAAAGAGCTGGTTTTAATCGGGCCAAGACGGTGCTCCATCGAAAGGGGGTGAAGTTCGGTATGCTGCAGCCAGCGCGACTGTGGGTCACGTTCCAGGATCGACACCACTACTTCGAAACGCCTGATGAGGCATGGAGCTACATACGGACTGAAAAGTTGGACTCAGATTGAGGGTTTGGTGTGGGGGGATGTTTGTTGTGTTTGTTACGTTTGGGGAATGTTCTTTTTGTCAGGGTGTTGGGTGGGGATGGGTGAAGGGACTTGATGAGGAGACTGTGGGAGAGTGTGTGCGCGTCGGTGCTGGAGGCGCAGACCCCCACGAGGGAAGAGGGGGAGTGGAGGCCCGGGGAGGGGAATTGGGGTAAGGCCGCAAAAGGAGCTGCGCCAGAGGGGGCGGGGCCAGCTCAGGAAAGCGCAGGCTTTTTCCCGCGCTAGAGAAGGACGGGGGTGGGGGGTCGGGGGGGGGGGGGGTTGGGTGGTGCTGGAGGGTGGCACATTGACTGCCAGGGAGGGGGAGGGGGGATTCTCACACTGGAGGGGGTTGATGGAATGGTGGGAGAGGCCGGGGTCAGCAGGAGTCAGCTGACTTACGGGAGTGTTATGGGGGGAGCAAAAGGGCTAGATGTGGATCTATCAGGGGGAGGGGGGGTGTAAAGGGGGGGGGGGGATAGGGTTTCTGCTGCATTGGCCAAAGGGGAGCTGGAAGTAGGAGAGGTGGTCGGGGCGGGGGTCCGCCGTCTGGGGGGCTGGAGGGTGCGGGAGGCGTGGGCACATGACTGGCCTAGAAAAGAAAAGGAGATGGCTAGTCGGCAGGGGTGGGGGGGGGGGGGGGGGGTGGGGGGGGGGGGGAAGAGCAGCCCCCCAATCCGGCTGATAACTTGGAATGTGAGGGGCCTGAACGGGCCGGTCAAGAGGGCCCGGGTGTTCGCGCACTTAAAGGGACTGAAGGCAGATGTGGTTATGCTTCAGGAGACGCATTTGAAGGTGGCAGATCAGGTTAGGCTGAGAAATGGGTGGGTAGGACAGGTTTTCCATTCGGGACTGAATGCGAAGAACAGAGGGGGTGCAACACTAGTGGGGAAGCGGGTGTCATTTGAGGCAATGAATACTGTAGTGGATAGTGGAGGTCGATATGTGATGGTGAGCGGTAGGCTGCAGGGGTTGCGGGTGGTACTGGTAAATGTATATGCTCCGAATTGGGATGATGCCGGATTTATGAAGCGCATGCTGGGTCGGATTCCGGACCTGGAGGTAGGAAGCTTGATAATGGGGAGGGATTTCAACACGGTGCTGGACCCAGCATTGGATCGCTCTCGGTCCAGGACGGGTAAGAGGCCGGCTGCGGCCAAGGTGCTTAGGGGATTTATGGACCAGATGGGAGGAGTGAACCCATGGAGGTTTGTCAGGCCCCAGGCCAGGGAATTTTCCTTCTTTTCCCACGTCCATAGAGCCTACTCTCGGATAGATTTTTTTGTTCTGAGCAGGGCGCTAATCCCGAAAGTGGAGGGAACGGAGTACTCGGCCATAGCCATCTCAGACCACGCCCCGCACTGCGTGGAGCTGGAGTTGGGTGAGGAGAGGGACCAGCGCCCGTTGTGGCGCCTGGATGTGGGACTGTTGCCGGATGAGGAGGTGTGTGGGCGGGTGCGGGGGTGCATTGAAAGATATTTGGAGGCCAACGACAACGGGGAGGTGCAGGTGGGGGTAGTCTGGGAGGCGCTGAAGGCGGTGGTTTGGGGAGAGCTAATCTCCATTAGGGCCCACAGGGAGAAGAGAGAGGGGAGGGAGAGAGAGAGGTTGGTGGGGGAGATTTTAAGGGTGGAAAGGAGATATGCAGAGGCCCCCGAGGAGGGGCTACTCAGGGAGCGACGGAATCTCCAGACGGAGTTCGAGCTGTTGACCACGGGGAAAGCAGAGGCACAGTGGAGGAAAGCGCAGGGGGCGATGTATGAGTATGGGAAGAAGGCGAGTCGGATGCTGGCACACCAGCTTCGTAAGAGGGAGGCAGCGAGGGAGATAGGTGGAATTAAGGATAGAGGGGGGAATACGGTGCGGAGTGCGGTGAGAATAAATGAGGTATTTAGGGACTTTTATGGGGATTTGTACAGATCTGAGCCCCCAGTGGGGGAAGAGGGGATGCGACGATTCTTGGATCAGCTGAGGTTCCCGAGGGTGGAGGAGCAGGAGGTGGCTGGTTTAGGGGCGCCAATAGGGCTGGAGGAGCTGGTTAAAGGATTGGAGAGCATGCAGGCGGGAAAGGCCCCGGGGCCGGACTGGTTCCCGGTCGAGTTTTGTCGGAAGTACGCGGATCTGCTAGGTCCATTGCTAGTTAGGATTTTCAACGAGGCTAGGGAGGGGGGGACCTTGCCCCGACAAAGTCCGGGGCGCTGATCTCTCTGATCCTGAAGCGGGACAAGGACCCACTGCAGTGTGGGTCGTATAGACCGATCTCGCTCCTTAATGTGGATGCTAAGTTGCTGGCAAAAGTGCTGGCTATGAGAATCGAGAACTGTGTCCTGGGGGTAATTCATGAGGACCAGACGGGGTTCGTAAAGGGCAGACAGCTAAATACTAACATGCGGAGGCTCCTCAATGTGCTTATGATGCCCTCGGTGGAGGGAGAAGCGGAGGTAGTGGCAGCTATGGACGCGGAGAAAGCTTTCGACCGGGTGGAGTTGGAGTATCTTTGGGAAGTGTTGCGGAGGTTTGGGTTTGGGGAGGGGTTTATCGGCTGGGTCAGATTGTTATATAGAGCCCCGGTGGCAAGCGTGGCTACGAATCGGCGGAGGTCGGAGTACTTTTGGCTGTACCGAGGGACGAGGCAGGGGTGCCCCCTGTCCCCCTTCCTGTTTGCACTGGCAATTGAACCCTTGGCCATGGCACTAAGGGACTCCAGAAAATGGAGGGGACTGGTCCGTGGGGGAGAGGAAGATTGGATGTCGCTATATGCGGACGACCTGTTGCTGTATGTGGCAGACCCAGTGGAGGGGATGACAGAGGCCATGCGGATCCTAAGGGAGTTTGGGGACTTCTCGGGGTATAAATTGAATGTAGGGAAAAGTGAGCTCTTTGTGGTGCATCCAGGGGACCAGAGAAGGGGGATAGACGACCTGCCGCTGAAAAGGGCGGAAAGGAGCTTTCGGTACTTAGGGATCCAGGTGGCTGGGCGTTGGTGGGCCCTGCACAAGCTCAATTTGACGCGGTTGGTGGAGCAGATGGAGGAGGATTTTAAAAGATGGGATGTGCTGCCACTCTCGCTGGTGGGCAGGATGCAGTCGGTTAAAATGATGGATCTCCCGAGGTTTCCATTTGTGTTCCAGTGCCTTCCCATTACGATTCCCAAGGCCTTTTTCAAACGGGTAAGCAGGAGCATCATGGGTTTTTGTGGGCAAATAAGATTCCAAGAGTAAAGAGGGTGTTTCTGGAGCGGGGTAGGGACAGTGGGGGGCTGGCTCTGCCAGATTTGTGCGGATACCATTGGGCAGCCAATGTGGCGATGATCCATAAGTGGGTAATGGAGGGAGAGGGGGCGGCATGGAAGAGGTTGGAGAGGGCGTCCTGTGTGGGCATGAGCCTGAGGGCACTGTTGACTGCACCGCTGCTGCTCTCGCCGACAAGGTACACCACGGGTCCGGTGGTGGCGGCAACGCTGAAGATCTGGGGGCAGTGGAGGCGACACAGGGGCGAGGTGGGAGCCTCGGTTGGGTCCCCAATTCGGGAGAATCATCGGTTCATCCCGGGAAGGATGGATGGGGGATTTCGGAGCTGGCATCGGGCAGGGATTAGGAGAATAGGGGACTTGTTCATAGATGGGACGTTTGTGAGCCTAGGGGCGCTGGAGGAGAAGTTGGGGTTACCCCCGGGGAATGCTTTTAGGTATATGCAAGTGAGGGCGTTTGTGAGATGGCAGGTGAGGGAATTCCCGCTGCTCCCGGCACAGGGGACCCAGGACAGGGTGATTTCGGGTGTATGGGTTGGAGAGGGCAGGGTCTCGGCGATCTACCAGGAGCTGAAAGAAGAGGAGGAGGCCGCGGTAGAGGAGCTAAAGGGCAAGTGGGAGGAGGAGCTTGGAGAGGAGATAGATGAGGGTCTGTGGGCTGATGCCCTGAGTAGGGTTAATTCTTCCTCCTGTTGCGCCAGGCTCAGCCTAATACAGTTCAAGGTTGTTCACAGAGCGCATATGACAGGGGCGAGGATGAGTAGGTTCTTTGTGGTGGAGGACAGGTGTGGGAGGTGCTCGGGGAGTCCGGCAAATCACGTCCACATGTCCTGGTCGTGCCCGGCACTGGAGGGGTTTCGGAGGGGTCTTGCGAGGACTATGTCCAAGGTGGTGAAAGTCCAGGTCAAGCCGAGTTGGGGGTTGGCATTATTTGGGGTAACGGACGAGCCGGGAGTTCAGGAGGCGAAAGAGGCCAGTATCCTGGCCTTTGCGTCCCTGGTAGCCCGGCAGAGGATCTTATTATTATGGAAGGACGCAAAGCCCCCCAGTGTGGAAGCCTGGTTAAACGACATGGCAGAGTTCATTAAGCTGGAGAGGATAAAGTTTGCCTTACGAGGGTCTGTGCAGGGGTTCTTCAGGCGGTGGCAACCGTTCCTAGACTATCTCGCGGAGCGTTAGAAGGTCAGCAGCAGCAGCAACCCTAGGGTGGGCGGGGGGCTTTCCCTATACGTACCTTTGAATGTCATATGGGGGGGACTATTGTACATGGAGAAACCCAATGTAAATGTTTTGTACAATGTACAATGTTAATTGTTGTGTTTGCGTTTCTTTTATCTTCTGTTATGGGGGGGGGGGGTTTGTCAAAAATTTTGTTGGAAAACTTGAATAAACATATTTTTTTTAAAAAATGTTTTAGCGGGATTCTCCGTTTCTGCAGCCAAGTGCCGACGCCTGCATGGGACAGGTGGTGTTTCAAGACCGGCAAATTGGCGTGAACCCCTCACCGAATCCAGTACCAGTGGGGGCCTAGAACCGCCGCCACATGAAACGCCCACAGACCGTGCCAAAAATGGCCGGAGAATGGCTGGGTCCCAGGCCGCGCATGCGCACGGCTGACGACCTGCAGCGATCGTGCCGTACAACATGGCAGCGGCCATTCGCGGAACCAACCTGCCATCTGCAACCCCACATCCCACGCCATGGCCACCCCCCCAGCAGTCCTCCCAGCCCTCGCAGAAATTCCCCCAGCCAGCGACACGGATCCGAGCCGAGTGTGGTGGCACTGGACACCGTCCGCAGCCACGACCCCGGGTTCACGATTTGTGTGACCACACATGTCCCGTGCCGTCGGGAACTCGGCCCATCGGAGGTAGGGCATCGCGGGTGGGCCGGCCGATGAGGCGCCAATGGCATTGCGACTCCGTGCGGCACACGTAACGATGATACCATTTCGGAGGAGGCAGAGAATTGCAAACCGGCATCAAACCTGCATCGGCCCCGATTCCAGCGTTGGAATCGATTCTCCACCCAATTATGATTTTGGCGTCGGGCAACAGAGAATCCCGCCCCATAGGTCTGAATGGCACGCAAACGCGGTCATTTTGTCCAAACTGTTTGCTGCAACATCAATAAGGGGGCAGCACGGTAGCATTGTGGATAGCACAAATGCCTCACAGCTCCAGGGTCCCAGGTTCGATTCCGGCTTGGGTCACTGTCTGTGCGGAGTCTGCACATCCTCCCAGTGTGTGCGTGGGTTTCCTCCGGGTGCTCCGGTTTCCTCCCACAGTCCAAAGATGTGCGGGTTAGGTGGATTGGCCATGATAAATTGCCCATAGTGTACAAAATTGCCCTTAGTGTTGGGTTGGGTTACTGGGTTATGGGGATAGGGTGGAGGTGTGGACCTTGGGTAGGGTGCTCTTTCCAAGAGCCGGTGCAGACTCGATGGGCCGAATGGCCTCCTTCTGCACTGTAAATTCTATGAAATCTATGAAAGACCAGAAAGTCAAGCACAAATCTGAGGAACACTTCAACGACATATTTTATTTGTCTCATGTGGAAAATGTTCTCGTAATGTCTTCTCAGGTGCGAGATCCAGTAATGGGGAATGTATTCGACATGTTTCTAAAAGGCACGCTAACACAAGAGCTCAGAAATAATCCAGACCTTAAACCCCATCTTACCAGGCATCTTGAGCTGACAGTGCAAAATAGAGTATTGTCATGGGGTTTTAGATTAATTATTCCGTCATGTCTAAGGAATAGATTCCTGGAACAGCTACGTGACGATCATCCCAGTGTGGTTAGAATTAAAGAATTGGCATGCAGGAGCAACTTCTGGTGGCTCAGGTTGGATGGCCAAATAGAGGAGAAGATGAGGTTATGCCAATCCTGCCCTGTGCTGAGAAATGTACCTCCACTATAACCTTTGCATCTATGGGAATATCCTGCCATGGCGATTATGCAGGACCAGTCGAAGAACACATGTTTTTGGTCATGGTTGATGCACATTCGAAGTGGTTGGCGGTTGCCATCATGAAATTGATAACTAATGAACAGACCATAGAAAGGCTTGACAAGGTATTTGGAAGATTCAGGCAACCTGAACAACTCATGAGGAATAACGGTATTCAGTTTACATCTGTTGAATTCAAGGCCTACCTGAAGGGGTGTGTCATCCGCCATATCAAATCTGCCCCCTACCATCCAACTATCAATGGTTTGACTGAACATTTCATACAATTGCTCAAGCATGCAGTGAAGGTTTTGAGGGATAAAGGCTCTCTACCTAAATGGATCAATAGCTTTCTAATGATATAAAGAAACACTGCGCATTCAACAACACAAAGCTCACTGGCTACACTGATATTCAAAAGGAAACTAGGCACACAGTTTGACTTTTTGACTTCACCTTAAACCTCAGAGATAGTCAGGCAACAACATCAGACACAAGTGGCTATAAGAGAACAAAATTCCAAAAGAAGAGTCTTTGACTATGTGGAACGTGTTCTTGCGACAAGCTACACCTCCGGCGAAAACTGAACTCCAGCAAATAAACAAGCCAAAACTGGTCCAATTTCATAAACTGTGCAAACTGACAATGAACACATTTGGTGTTGGCACAGTGACCAATTATTGTCCGCACGTGGTGAGAGTACAGCATCTGTTTTAAAAAGAAAAAATTTAGAATATCCAATTATTTTTTTCCAATTAAGGGCCAAATTTAGCATAGCCAATCCACCTACCCTGCACATATTTTTGGGTTGTGGGGGCGAGACCCATGCAGACATGGGGAGAATGTGCAAACTCCTCACAGACAGTGACCCGGGGTGGGATCGAAGCCGGGTCCTCGGCGCTGTGAGGCATCAGTACTAACCACTCTGCCACCGTGTTACCCGAGAGTACAGAATCTTTAACAGGTGTTTACGCCACAGAGAGTATGGACAGCGACATGCCAGATTTGAGGACTACAACTGCTGGGAGTATGGAGCCTGTTACGACAGAGTCAGCCACACAACCAGAGGCAGTTCCTGAGTTTGTCAGATGTAATACTGACCAGTGTACAGGAAGACACTTCTAGTACCTCTAAGAGCCAAGTTCCTGAATGTCATGTTCTGCCAGAAAGAGACAGGCATCCACCCAAGAGACTATCTTACTAATGCACATATGTATCCAGAACAGAACCATGTTAGTTACAGCATAATGCGTTGGCTGACTCTTACCAACTTTTACAGATGCACCATAGAAAGCATCCTATCTGCCTGCATCACAGCCTGGTATGGCTACTCCTCGGCCCAAGACCGCAAGAAACTTTAGAAAATCGTGAACACAGCCCAATCCATCACACAAACCCGCCTCCCATCCATTGACTCTATCTATATCTCCCGCTGCCTTGGGAAAGCAGGCAGCAGAATCAAAGACTGCTCCCACCTGGCTTCCAACTTCTTCCATCGGGCAGGAAATACAAAGGTCTGAGAATACACACAAACAGATTCAAAAACAGCTTCTTCCCCGCTGTTACCAGACTCCTCACCGACCCTCATATGGACTGACCTGACTAAGACTACACTCCTGTATGCTTCACCCGATGCAGGTGTCTATGCATTTACATTGTGTACCTTGTGTTGCCCTATTATGTATTTTTTTTTCTTTTCATGTACTAAATGATCTGTTTGAGCTGCTCACAGAAAAATACTTTTTACTGTACCTCAGTACACATGACAATAAACAAATCCAATCCAAGTGTTTGATTAAGTAAAAATGTCGGGGACAATAAAGGACTAAAGAGGGAGCGGTGTTATGTATCAAAGTAACACCATTGGCTGGTGTAATGTCACATGCAATGACATCTTGGAGAGTTTTGCAGGATTTTATGGAGTTCACCATTGGACCCTGTTTGAGCAGCATCTTTAAATAAACCCCTTGTGCTATGTTATACAAACTCAATGTGTACCAGCTTTGATTCTTTCTCTTTTGGCTGGAATAAAGAACATAACAATCTCATAGCCAATTGTGGTTTTCAGGTGCAGCAGGATTGGAGCTAGGGGATAATTTTGTCAAGGTAAGCATATATAATTCAATCACCATTTATAAAATTTGCATTGTGTTGTTAATTCTGTATTTACCACACATTAAATCCTGCACATGGGACGTGTCTTGCTGAAACCATCAGGCTGATTTCAATGGGACAAAAACAGAGTCCCGTTTCGGGCGCATTGAGTGGGATCTTTCTTGGCAGCTGCAGTGCTGAGAAAGACCCCGCTATGCAACGGCACTTGCCGTTTTTTTGGCCTAGGTGGGGAATGTCCCGTCGAGGCCCCACTTACATCATTTCCTGCACTGACAAGCTCACAAGAATCTCAAGAGATTCAGCGGTCCCATCGTGTCACCAAGTCGAGCGCGATGTGGCCGAAACCACGCCCACCATCTCTTGTTTCTGAAGATGGTGTTGTGATAATTTTTTTTTAAATTAAAGGTCGTACAAAACCTGCTTTTATACAGAATCGTAGCATCTTAGAAAGATAAAAGATGTTATAAAAGTAAAAGGAGGTAATTTACCCCTTTATGCTTGTACTTGCTCTTTGGTAGAACTATCCATTTGTCACACTTCTCTGCTACTTCCCCCAGATTTCTCCAATTCGCTTTTGAAGGTTACTATTGAATCGGCTTTCAACACCCATTGAAGAGCTGCAATCCAGATCACACCAACCCACTGCAAAAAAAAACACCTTATGAAGCCTTTGGTTCTTTTGCCAATTACCTTGGGATGGATTTTCAAGGAGGGATGGAGACCGGCTTGGAGGCAAACACGTAGTCTATTTTGCACTACCAGCCAGCATGCCAGCCCACTGGCATGGTCCCATCTCTAGCCTATTTTAAAGGAGGAGATTGGGGGAGGGGGTGGGGGGGAGCAACCTACCCACAGTTGCGGGTGGTCAATTACAGGTCTATTAAGGGCACTGCCATATGGAATTTTCCATGTAGCAGTTAGCACCCTCAATACCCCCTGCCAATCAAGATGGCCTCCTATTGGCCCTTCAGACTTGGAAGCCCAATTTGTGGGTTCCCTTCCTGCTTTTCATCCTGGCAGCAGAATTAGGAGCTGTCCCTTAAAGCTGTAAACTCTGGTTAGCAACTCTCTTCAACAGGAAAAGGTTGCTCTTTATTTAGTCTATGAAAAGTATTAATGAAATCTCCTCTTAACCTCACCTTGTCAAAGAAGAATAACCCTGGCTTCTGTGATCCCTCCCCATAACTGAAGTTCCTCACTCCTGCTAACAATCAAGTAAATCTTACCTTCTCGAAGGCCATGGCCGCCTTACTAACACATACTGCTCAGAACTGAACACTGTACTCCAGTTGAGGTCAGCTGTTTTGAAAGCTTTTACCATAACCTCCTCGCTTTTGTATTCTTTCTCGCTGTTGATAAAAGCCAAGGATCTCACAAGTTTTTTTAAAGCCTTCTCAAATTGTCCTGCACCTTCAAAGAGTTGTGTTCCTCGGTCTCTTTATTCCTGCACCCCTTTAAATTTATTTTGATTTCCATTCATTCTTCCTAATAAAATGCATTTAATTTAATTTTTATAGTGTTAATATATCACAGCAGCAGCAATGGCTAAAAATGTTCTCAGATTTTTTTAATGTTTCCACTGTAGCTGAATGTACTGAAGGGTGAGATTTTGGCAGTAATACAAAATGGGTGATAAAGAATAGGCAGCTGCTTTATATTCCAGCCAATTGTCTTTGCCATTGACTTCAATATGAATCACTACTGCTAGTTTTGTGCCATCATGCAAGGTGAAGTTCACCCTTTGATGTCGAAAATAAAAATTTAAATCAAATAAGAGACAAAATTACAAATTTCATAATAACATGATTACATTTATCCACAGTTGTTAGCAATTCAAATACTTCCTCTTTTTAAACTGTCAATATGGCAAAGAATTATTCAAGGCTATTTGCTTCAAAATTCAACTTGTTTAAAAGTGCACCAATTGACAGTGGGAGGCAATTTCCATATTGCTATCTCCTCGTTGATACATAAAAACAGCACAGTAGTAGAACTATAATTAGGTGGGGTACAGTAGTGATGATTGGTTGTTCACACATTCTGGTTTCTGAGTAGACCTTGACTTATGCAGTTGGAACTCCTGCTAGAAACAGGCAGGTCAAAATTAATAAATGCCAAGTCTAGACAAATCACAGGAACATTGCAGCTCGGAAGGAGGCGATTCAGCCCATGTGTCTGCTCCGGTTGTCTGAATGAACAACGACTCTGCTTCCAGTCTCCCGCCTTCTCTCCGTAACCCTGTACATTCTTTCTTTTCAGATAACGGTTTAATTCCTTGTTAAATACTTCAATTGAACTTGCCTCCACCACACTCAGGCAGAACATTCCCAATCCTAATCACTCGTCGCATGAAAAGGTTCCCCCTCATTTCACATAGGAGCAGAATTAGGCCACTCGGCCCATCGAGTCTGCTCCGCCATTCAATCATGGCTGATATTTTCTCATCCCCATTCTCCTGCCTTCTCCCCATAACCGCTGATCCCCTTATTAATCAAGAACCTATCGATCTCTGTCTTAAGACACTCAGTGATTAAGCCTCCACAGCCTTTTGCGGCAAAGAGTTACACAGATCCACCACTTTCTGGCTGAAGAAATTTCTCCTCATCTCTGTTCTAAAGTGACCCCCTTTTATTCTAAGGCCGTGCCCCCGGGATGATTCCAGGGATCATTCTTGTGAACCTCCTCTGGACCCTTTCCAAGGCCAGCACAACATTTAAAAGGATCTTAAGTGGTTCTCAGGTAAAAAAAAACTAGAAAGTTATGGGAGAGATATTGTTTATACATCGAAGTGACCTAGAATTTTGGGCATGCAGCATATGTTTTTTGAATGCTAAATGGCCTGCTAAGCCTCCTGCATGATAAGCAAGAAGCACATGTACATTATAATCCAGATGTGCTCCCTCTGCTATCTTGGTGAAATCATAAATATTGGAGTGTAGTGTTCACACCTTAAGAAGGCAATCTATATACAAATAAGAACAGTAACGTTATTGCAGTGTAAATGTAAGCCTACTTGTGACAATAAAGATTATTATGAAAGAACTAGGAGCAGGAGAGGACAATTCAGCCTCTCGAGCCTGCTCCGCCATTTAATGGCTGATCTCCTCTTGGACTCAACTCCACTTTCCTACCCATTCTCCATAAGCCTTCAACCCATTACTAATTAAAAACCTGTCTCTCTGCTCCTTAAATTTATTCAATGTCCAGCATCCACCACTCTCTGAGGTAGTGAATTCTACAGATTCACAAACCTTTGAGGAGTAATTTCTCCTCATCTCTATTTTAAATCTGTTACCCCATAACCTTAAACTATGACCTCTTGTTCTAGATTTCACCATAAGAGGCAACATCTGCTCTATGTCTACTTTGTTAATACCTTTTATCATCTTATATATCTCAATTAGATCTCCTCTCATTCTTCTAAACTCGAGGGAGTGTAGGCCTAAACTGTTCAATATCTCGTCATAAGACAGACCCCTCATTTCTGGAATCAATCTAGTGCACCTCCTCTGAACTGTCTCTAATGCAACTACATCCTTCATCAAATAAGGGGACCAAAACTGCACCAAGTACTCCAGGTGCTGTCTCATCAATGCCTTGTACAGTTACAGCAACACTTCCCTACATTTATAATTGATTCCTTTAGCTATAAGGGCCAAAATTCCATTTGCCTTCCTTATTACCTGCTGCATGCTAGTTTTCTGATAAGGAGTCTAATGCCTTCTGGGTGATTGGCTTTACCTGAAGCAGTCAATATCAGCTGGTTTCAGCAAAATCAAACCTACCTCCGGCCTAACAGATGGTCCTTAAAGAGACCACTTTTGATGTAGTGGACCACAGGTATGTTCTTGAAATATACTCACCTGCATGTAAACACAGGAGACATGCTGGCTGCTACTAGTCACCAATCCTGCTCTGACACCACTGTTCCCCAATTGGCCGGCATTAACTCCTCTACATCCAACAAATAGCTATCTCTCCAGCGTCCACCCCTCGCTCCCAGCCACCACTATGTGCCAATCCGATCGGCCTCTCAATTCCCACTCACCCCATCTTCCTCACTTACCTGAGGGGAATTGCCACTGGTAACCAGATTCAATCATTATGGGATGACTAGTTTACACAGGCAATTTCCATTAAATATGGTACATAAATCTACACTGGGAAAATCTGACAAAAAAGCATGATGAAAAGACCAGCTATAAAAAGTAAGGTTTGTAAACATCTCTATAAATGCTGTATCCTGAAGACCGTTGATGAAAAGGAGAACCACTGAGCAACAGCAGAGAACACATGTTGCACTGATAGAACTTCCAAGTACAAAGAGAATAGAGGAGTCCGCTTCAAGCATGAATTCATTGATATTTCATGGCATATCTGTTCAATGGTTAGGAGTGACCAGCTCCCTGGAACATCAAAAGTTGCAATCAAGTGGGTCAATGCACATCTTGACCGAGGCCAGGCACACTCTGAATGCCAAAATGGCTCCCACCTTAATTAGGATGACAGGTTAGTTAGTCTCAGCCTTACAGTGCAAATCAGCACCAAAGTGTTCTACAGCACAATTGTGGATGGAAAATGTAGTTAGTCCATGATGCATAATCAATACTCTTGAGACCACGAGGAGTCATATCGATTCAGCTTTAATCAGATAGAACTGTACCCAGCAGCGATGATACAGAAAGTTAAGGCTGCTGGGATGGCATCGGTTCTTATACCCCGCCTCTCAGGGCGGGGCTATGTACACTATCCAATGGTAGACCCCTCGGTCCAGCCAATGGTCATTCACCTCTCAGGTACTGCAATACCTGGTATTACCACATTCACCCCCTATTAAAAAAGGACCCAGCGGGGTGATGGCCAGTGTTACTGTCGCCTGTGCATGGTAGGACCAGGTATTGCAGGTACCATGCTGTCGAGGGTAACGGAGAAAGTTTTTGTGGGTTTTTTTTTATGGTGCGGCAATCAGACGATCGGGTGGCCTGGTCGTCCTTCTGGAGCGTCTGAGTTTCGGCGGCGATCCTGGTGAGGGCCCTGGCGGTTGTGACTCCGGGAACGTGGTGTCGTCCTCCCAGGCAGCTCCATCACCCCTAGGCGGCGCTGTAGGGGCGAAATGTGGGCAGGGGGAGGGGCGCCTGTAGGGGGCGTCAGTGCCTGTTCGGCGCTGGGTAGGGGTTCCGGCGGCAATGCTGACCCTCTGGTCAGGTGCTGCGGGGGGGGGGGGGGGGGGGAACAGTGGTGCGGGTGCGCGTGGGGCTCCGGGCCCCGAAGGGTGACCGTGTCTTGGCGGCCGTCGGGGAACGCTACGTAGGCATACTGGGGGTTGGCATGCAGCAGGTGGACCCTCTCGACCAACGGGTCCGACTTGTGTGCCCTTGCATGTTTCCTCAGCAGGACGGGTCCGGGTGTCGCTAGCCAGGTGGGGAGCGAGGTCCCGGAGGAGGACTTCCTGGGGAAGACAAGGAGACGTTCGTGAGGTGTCTGGTTTGTGGTAGTACATAGCAGCGACCGAATGGAGTGAATGGCCACTGGGAGGACTTCTTGCCAGCGGGAGACTGGGAGATTCCTGGACCGAAGGGCCAGCAGGACGGTCTTCCAGACCGTTCCGTTCTCCATTTCTACCTGCCCGTTTCCCCGGGGGTTGTAACTGGTCATCCTGCTCGAGGCGATGCCTTTGCTAAGCAAGAACTGGCGCAGCTCGTCGCTCATAAAGGAGGACCCCCTATCACTGTGGATGTATGCGGGGAAACCGAACAGTGTAAAAATACTTTGGAGGGCCTTGATGATGGTGGTGGTGGTCATGTCTGGGCAGGGAATGGCGAATGGGAACCGGGAGTACTCGTCAATCACGTTAAGGAAGTATGTGTTGCGGTCGGTGGAGGGGAGGGGGCCTTTGAAATCTATGCTGAGGCGTTCAAAGGGATGGGAAGCCTTTATCAGATGCGCCCTCTCTGGTCGGTAGAAGTGCGGTTTGCACTCCGCGCAGATTCGGCAGTCCCTGGTGACTGTCCTGACCTCCTCGATGGAGTAAGGCAGGTTTCGGGACTTAACGAAATGGAAGAACCGGGTGACTCCCGGGTGACAGAGGTCCTCGTGGAGGGCTCGGAGCCGGTCTACTTGTGCGGTGGCACAAGTGCCGCGGGACAGGGCATCAGGAGGCTCGTTCAGCTTCCCGGGACGGTACAAGATCTCATAATTGTAGGTGGAGAGTTCTATCCTCCACCGCAAGATCTTGTCGTTTTTGATCTTGCCCCGCTGCGCGTTATCGAACATGAAGGCCACCGACCGTTGGTCCGTGAGGAGAGTGAATCTCCTGCCGGCCAGGTAATGCCTCCAGTGTCGCACAGCTTCTACTATAGCCTGGGCCTCCTTTTTGACCGAGGAGTGGCGAATTTCGGAAGCATGGAGAGTGTGGGAGAAGAAAGCCACGGGCCTGCCCGCTTGGTTGAGGGTGGCGGCCAGAGCTACGTCAGACGCGTCGCGCTCGACCTGGAAGGGGAGGGACTCGTCGATGGCGCGCATCGTGGCTTTTGCGATGTCCGCTTTGATGCGGCAGAAGGCCTGGCGGGCCTCTGTCGACAGGGGGAAGGTTGTGGATTGGATCCGGGGTCGAGCCTTGTCGGCGTAATTAGGGACCCATTGTGCATAGTAGCTAAAGAAGCCGAGGCAGCGCTTTTAGGACCTTGGGGCAATGAGGGAGGGGGAACTCCATGAAGGGGCGCATGCGTACCGGGTCAGGGCCTATGACTCCATTTCGCACTACATAGCCTAGGATGGCTAGACGGTCGGTGCTAAACACGCACTTCTCCTTATTGTAGGTCAGATTAAGGCGATGCGCGGTCTGGAGAAATTTACGGAGGTTGGTGTCGTGGTCCTGCTGGTCATGGCTGCATATGGTGACGTTATCGGGGTACGGGAACGTTGCGCGTAAGCCGTACCGGTCAACCATTCGGTCCATTTCACGCTGGAAGACCGAGACTCCGTTCGTGACACCGAAGGGAACCCTTAAAAAGTAGTAGAGCCGCCCATCTGCTTCGAAGGCAGTGTACTGGCGGTCACTTACGGAGGAGTAGCTGGTGGTAGGCAGACTTGAGATCCACCGTGGAGAAGACTTTGTATTGCGCAATCCTGTTTACCAGGTCGGCAATACGGGGAAGAGGGTATGCGTCCAGTTGCGTAAACCGGTTGAGGGTCTGGCTATAGTCGATGACCATCCTATGTTTCTCCCCGGTCTTTACCACCACTACTTGAGCCCTCCAGGGGCTGTTGCTTGCTTTGATGACCCCTTCCTTCAGCAGCCTTTGGACCTCGGACTTGATGAAGGTCCGGTCCTGGGCGTTTTTCCGTCTGCTCCTGGTGGCGACGGGTTTGCAATCCGGGGTGAGGTTCGCAAACTAGGAAAGCGGATCGACCTTAAGGGTTGCGAGGCCGCAAACAGTAAGGGGGGGTATAGGGCCGCCAAATTTAAAGGTCAGGCTTTGTAGGTGGCACTGGAAATCCAGTCCCAGATGCGGCAGCACATATAGGCGGAAATTGCGGAATTCCCTGCCTTGGACGGTGAGGTACGCGAGGCAGAACCCTTTTATCTGCACCGCATGTGCCCAGAGGCCAGGGAGATCCTTTGTTTGATGGGATAGGTGACCAGAGAACAGCGCCTTACCGTGTCGGGGTGGACGAAGCTTTCCGTGCTCCCGGAGTCGATCAGCCACGACGTCACGTGGCCGTTGATGGCGATGGTAGTGGTGACCTTCGCTAGAGTTCGGCGCCAATTCTGGTCCAGGGTAACGGAGGCCAGCTGCAGCAAGGAGTTTTGGTTGGGCAGCACGTAGTCAGCCGTGCTGGGGGCTTGAGGCCCCATCCAAGATGGCGCCGGCCATGGATCGCACATGGAGTCCGGGGACGGGGACTCCGAAGATGGCGTCGGCGAGGGACAAAATGGCGGCGCACACCTCTCCAGCATGGTTGCCGGGGGGCAAAATGGCCGCGGCTGCGGGTCGCACGCTGCCTGGAGGGGCAAAGGCTGCAGTGCGCGTTGGGCCGGCGGGACTGGGAAAAAGGACTGCGATGGGCCTTGGACAGCCGGGACTTGGAAGAACAGCTGTGGGTAATCGCTGGATACCGCGGCCACAGCGCGGGCTAGGCAGACCGCGGTGGCCTTTCTTTCCGCACCCTTTGCAGGTGACGGTGCGGGCCGGGCAGCGCGCATGCGGGTGATTCGCCTGGCCGCAGAAGAAGCAGCGTTGGCCGGCGGCGGTAGCGGGGCGCCTTGCCGCGCAGGCCTGCGGAGTTAGCGGGTAAATCTGCGGGTTTAGCGGGTAAGTCTGGGGGGCTGCCGCGGCGGGGTGCCACGCAGCCCAGGGGGGCACCATGCGCGCGGGGGCGTACGCGAGTGCGTTCTTGTACACCACGTCCATGGACCCTGCCAGAGCCCGGGCCTCGGTGAGGCCCAGTGTGTCCATTTCGAGGAGCCTTCGGCAGATGTCGGGGAAAGCTATACCTGCCACGAAAGCGTCTCGAATTAAAAGTTCCGTGTGCTCGTTCCCCGTCACCGCTGGGCAGCCACAGTTTTGGCCCAGCACTATCAGTGCCCGGTAGAAGTCTTTGAGTGTCTCATCTGGGGTCTGCCGTCTCGTTGCCAGCAGGTGACGGGCGTAGACCTGGTTCAGTGGACGAATGTAATGTCCTTCCAGCAGCTCCATGGCTTTATCATAGTTCGCCGCCCCTTCGATCAGGGGGTAGATCGCCGGGCTGACCCGCGAGCGTAGGAGGTGTATCTTCTGCCTTTCCGTGGGGGTGTCGGCAGCCGTTTCGAGGTAGCTCTCAAAGCACGCCAGCCAATGCTTACAAATCGCAGCGGAGTTTTCTGCGTGGGGGCTGAGCTGAAGGCACGCCGGCTTGATGCAGAGATCCATCCTTCAAAAGTACTAGCTGATTAAATTGATGCACAATCAATACTCTTGAGACCACGAGGAGTCATATCGATTCAGCTTTAATCAGATAGAACTGTACCCAGCAGCGATGAAACAGAAAGTGAAGGCTGCTGGGACGGCATCGGTTCTTATACCCCGCGTCTCAGGGCGGGGCTATATACACTATCCAATGGTAGACCCCTCGGTCTAGCCAATGGTCATTCACCTCTCAGGTACTGCAATACCTGGTATTACCACAGACCATGAGAGAGATGATGGCATAGTGGACATGAAGCACTTCCACTTATCACCCATTACCTACTTACTTCAATAAGAACATTCCTGGCATCAATGTGAGCATGTGGGGCTGCACTGTCTAATCCACCTTCCTTCTTTTCATCTTTTTTCCTCCTCATCCTTTGAATCATTACCGATGATCTCCACTCTGTAGCTTATTTCTTTTGCAGGTCTAAACCTCACTGCTGTGCTATGCTGCGCTGAGCAGAGTACAACACACCCACTCTGGAGATCCTAGCTGCTGCAGTCCAAAGATCTGCGGGTTAGGTGGACTGGCCATGCTAAAATGTCCTTTAGTATCCTTTAGTATCCAGGGATGTTCAGGTTAGGTTATGGGGATATGGCAGGGTGGACGGCGGAGTGGACATGGGTAGTGCGCATTTGAAGGGTTGGTGCTGATGCAATGGGCCGAATGGTCTCCTTCTGCACTGTAGGAATTCTATGATTTTATGCATACTGAAATACTTGTCCAGATCAGTCTAGGTACCTGAAAAATGACTTGAACATTGCCATATCTTTTGGTCGTATGGCATTCACTAAAGGGCTGTTGGGCTTCATTATTCAGGTTTCTGATGGGTGTCATCAGGCAAGTTTGAAGTAGCTATCCCTTTTATTATCTCTTAACTGTGCTTCCAAGTGCTAAAATGTTAGGGTACTTTGACTACCTATATGATGTTAACACCATAACAGCTCCCCACAAATCTTACACAACGCTCAGAACTATCCTTCTGTGGATTGCACATCAGTTGTACATTGAAGGAATGAAGCCCTGGAAGTTCACAAAGTCACCTGGTTACTCCAAAGGTTCAGGGATTGCATGCGTGTGCAATCAAATGGTGACCTGCACCTGTGGGAAGTGAACCAAAGGCAAAGCTGAGCTCCTGACCATTCTGACTGGTATTGTCATCTTTAGCGAGACCGCAGATCTCACTGGTGAGAATGGCTGAAAAATCCCACGCATGCTGTCTTATCAAAAGATTTTTGAAAGACGAGCTAGCCAGCATGTCTTGTGCTTCCTGATCCACAATCTTGATGACGTCTTCAAAAAATACAAATGGCACAATTGGTTGTGAATTACGCTATCCAAAGTAAGTTGTATAGCCCCTTTCAATGCTGGAAACTTATATGGTTTCATAAGAGACCCCACATTTGTTGAAAATTAAAATGCCATACTGATGCAGTCAGAGGTGTCCTCCTGAGCTTGTTAGTCATGCAAACAGGATATTTCATTCTCCATTTATTCCATGTTATGTATGCATGAAAAATTTGGAATACCTTAAAATAGTTCAGCATTGAAGTGCCGAAGTCGGAAACAGAATACAATGATAATTTAGTTAAAGGTAAACACTAAACAGAAGGTGTTTTCCACATAATCAGCTGATGAAGCTGTAATTAACACTACTTTCCTCTTCAAAATTTGAAGCTGCCAATTAAGTGTGAATAGCTTGTTTAATTTCATGCAGTCATACTTAAATTTTCTGGATGACTATTCCTAATAACATAAAAATTACACCATTAACTAGTATAATGAGAATTCTGCACTTATCAAAGAGTGCTATATTTTGCACAACTGTATGATAACAATATGGCTAAAATATAACAAGACATAACAATTTATTTGCATCTATCAAGAAGTCAAAATTCAACTGGTTATGTTAATTGCTGTTTGCTCTATCTATATATATATGTTTATGTGTGTGTAATATGGCAGATGGTTTAATAGTACCTGCAGCCAATGTTTGACCCGAGCCTAGTTCACTTGTAATACATCCAATCCGATTACAGAGAGTGACTGTAAAGTTGTAAATTGTGTAGGGTTTCAAATCTGTCACAATGTAGAATCTCTTTGTAGCTGTTACTTTATGAAGCACCTGTATGCAAAGTAAAAATAATCAATGTTGTGACCTTATCCCAACAAATATTACTTTATCTTTATGCTTTGAAGCATAAATGAAAGGTATCAGCTCTTTATATTAACGATAACATTTGCATATCTGATATTGGTATGTTATTCCTCATGTAAGACTTCACTATAACAGCTCACAAAGCAGGGGTATTTGTTGTAAATTCAAATAGAAATGCTATGCCTTACTGAAGATGTTTTTCTATTCTAGCTCATCTCCTCTGCTAATGCTCATAGTAATTTGGGAACTGGGACATGCTTGTAATATTTAACTGTTAAGGTGGAGCTGTGTTTAATTTGGCTTATCCCTTTAATGTTACTGCTCAGGTAAATGGTCTAGATAGGCATATTTCAGGGGGTCAATCTGAGGGAACTTTTTGTAGATTGGCAGCTTCCTGTTTTTAACCCCCCTGCAGAGAAAAAAGCCAAGTGGATGGGAGAGCGCAGCAATGTGAGAAAGTCTTTGGGCTGGGGGGGGGGGGGGGGGCGGGGGGCGTTGGTGAGAGAGGAGGATGGAGAAAAAAAACAGTGGAGAAATGCAAAAGTGAGTGAAGGGAGAAGACAGAGTGGGTGGGAAGATAGGATAAGGAGAGGGGTGGGGAGTTTGTCTCAGTGGAGTTAGTGGGGCATATTACAGACAGCACGAGAAAGAACTCCTGAAGTATCTATTCCCTTCCCTACTCTTTGTAATCAGGAAAATGTGTGTGTTTCTTAACCGTTGAGTGTGTGGACATTTTGAATAACCAGCAGCAAGCTTTCCGTGGGTTTAAATTAAGAGGATTGCTTATTCACATGCCTGCCTCAAAATGTAATGCTACGCCACTCACTCACAAAGTCTCAAACACAAACACGCTCAAGCAAACTAAAGTTGAAAAAAATAATGCACTTTTACAAATTATAATCAAAAGGAATAGTTCATAATTCATGCAGTTGTCCTCTTCTGAAAAACATCCGTTGCAGGCCTGATGAAAAAGATACCTTTATTCTTGAAGTGCAGTTTAGGAAGTTCAATAACTGAAGAAACATGCCAAAATGGTATAGAACATAGAACATAGAACAATACAGCGCAGTACAGGCCCTTCGGCCCACGATGTTGCACCGAAACAAAAGCCATCTAACCTACACTATGCCATTATCATCCATATGTTTATCCAATAAACTTTTAAATGCCCTCAATGTTGGCGAGTTCACTACTGTAGCAGGTAGGGCATTCCACGGCCTCACTACTCTTTGCGTAAAGAACCTACCTCTGACCTCTGTCCTATACAGAGACCTGGTTGAGGGAAGGGCAGGATTGGCAGCTAAACGTTCCAGGATTTAGATGTTTCAGGCGGGATAGAGGGGGATGTAAAAGGGGAGGCGGAGTTGCGCTACTTGTTCAGGAGAGTATCACAGCTATACAGCGAGAGGACACCTCAGAGGGCAGTGAGGCTATATGGGTAGAGATCAGGAATAAGAAGGGTGCAGTCACAATGTTGGGGGTATACTACAGGCCTCCCAACAGCCAGCGGGAGATAGAGGAGCAGATAGGTAGACAGATTTTGGAAAAGAGTAAAAACAACAGGGTTGTGGTGATGGGAGACTTCAACTTCCCCAATATTGACTGGGACTCACTTAGTGCCAGGGGCTTAGACGGGGCAGAGTTTGTAAGGAGCATCCAGGAGGGCTTCTTAAAACAATATGTAAACAGTCCAACTAGGGAAGGGGCGGTACTGGACCTGGTATTGGGGAATGAGCCCGGCCAGGTGGTAGATGTTTCAGTAGGGGAGCATTTCGGTAACAGTGACCACAATTCAGTAAGTTTTAAAGTACTGGTGGACAAGGATAAGAGTGGTCCGAGGATGAATGTGCTAAATTGGGGGAAGGCTAATTATAACAATATTAGGCGGGAACTGAAGAACATAGATTGGGGGCGGATGTTTGAGGGCAAATCAACATCTGACATGTGGGAGGCTTTCAAGTGTCAGTTGAAAGGAATACAGGACAGGCATGTTCCTGTGAGGAAGAAAGATAAATACGGCAATTTTCGGGAACCTTGGATGACGAGTGATATTGTAGGCCTCGTCAAAAAGAAAAAGGAGGCATTTGTCAGGGCTAAAAGGCTGGGAACAGACGAAGCCTGTGTGGCATATAAGGAAAGTAGGAAGGAACTTAAGCAAGGAGTCAGGAGGGCTAGAAGGGGTCATGAAAAGGCATTGGCAAATAGGGTTAAGGAAAATCCCAAGGCTTTTTACACTTACATAAAAAGTAAGAGGGTAGCCAGGGAAAGGGTTGGCCCACTGAAGGATAGGCAAGGGAATCTATGTGTGGAGCCAGAGGAAATGGGCGAGGTACTAAATGAATACTTTGCATCAGTATTCACCAAAGAGAAGGAATTGGTAGATGTTGAGTCTGGAGAAGGGGGTGTAGATAGCCTGGGTCACATTGTGATCCAAAAAGACGAGGTGTTGGGTGTCTTAAAAAATATTAAGGTAGATAAGTCCCCAGGGCCGGATGGGATCTACCCCAGAATACTGAAGGAGGCTGGAGAGGAAATTGCTGAGGCCTTGACAGAAATCTTTGGATCCTCGCTGTCTTCAGGGGATGTCCCGGAGGACTGGAGAATAGCCAATGTTGTTCCTCTGTTTAAGAAGGGTGGCAGGGATAATCCCGGGAACTACAGGCCGGTGAGCCTTACTTCAGTGGTAGGGAAATTACTGGAGAGAATTCTTCGAGACAGGATCTACTCCCATTTGGAAGCAAATGGACGTATTAGTGAGAGGCAGCACGGTTTTGTGAAGGGGAGGTCGTGTCTCACTAACTTGATAGAGTTTTTCGAGGAGGTCACTAAGATGATTGATGCAGGTAGGGCAGTAGATGTTGTCTATATGGACTTCAGTAAGGCCTTTGACAAGGTCCCTCATGGTAGACTAGTACAAAAGGTGAAGTCACACGGGATCAGGGGTGAACTGGCAAGGTGGATACAGAACTGGCTAGGCCATAGAAGGCAGAGGGTAGCAATGGAGGGATGCTTTTCTAATTGGAGGGCTGTGACCAGTGGTGTTCCACAGGGATCAGTGCTGGGACCTTTGCTCTTTGTAGTATATATAAATGATTTGGAGGAAAATGTAACTGGTCTGATTAGTAAGTTTGCAGACGACACAAAGGTTGGTGGAATTGCGGATAGCGATGAGGACTGTTTGAGGATACAGCAGGATTTAGATTGTCTGGAGACTTGGGCGGAGAGATGGCAGATGGAGTTTAACCTGGACAAATGTGAGGTAATGCATTTTGGAAGGGCTAATGCAGGTAGGGAATATACAGTGAATGGTAGAACCCTCAAGAGTATTGAAAGTCAAAGAGATCTAGGAGTACAGGTCCACAGATCACTGAAAGGGGCTACACAGGTGGAGAAGGTAGTCAAGAAGGCATACGGCATGCTTGCCTTCATTGGCCGGGGCATTGAGTATAAGAATTGGCAAGTCATGTTGCAGCTGTATAGAACCTTAGTTAGGCCACACTTGGAGTATAGTGTTCAATTCTGGTCGCCACACTACCAGAAGGATGTGGAGGCTTTAGAGAGGGTGCAGAAGAGATTTACCAGAATGTTGCCTGGTATGGAGGGCATAAGCTATGAGGAGCGATTGAATAAACTCGGTTTGTTCTCACTGGAACGAAGGAGGTTGAGGGGCGACCTGATAGAGGTATACAAAATTATGAGGGGCATAGACAGAGTGGATAGTCAGAGGCTTTTCCCCAGGGTAGAGGGGTCAATTACTAGGGGGCATAGGTTTAAGGTGAGAGGGGCAAAGTTTAGAGTAGATGTACGAGGCAAGTTTTTTACGCAGAGGGTAGTGGGTGCCTGGAACTCACTACCGGAGGAGGTAGTGGAGGCAGGGACGATAGGGACATTTAAGGGGCATCTTGACAAATATATGAATAGGATGGGAATAGAAGGATACGGACCCAGGAAGTGTAGAAGATTGTAGTTTAGTCGGGCAGTATGGTCGGCACGGGCTTGGAGGGCCGAAGGGCCTGTTCCTGTGCTGTACATTTCTTTGTTCTTTGTTCTTTGTTCTTTGTATATCTATTACTCCTCAGCTTAAAGTTATGTCCCCTCGTGCCAGCCATATCCATCCGCGGGAGAAGGCTCTCACTGTCCACCCTATCCAACCCCCTGATCATTTTGTATGCCTCTATTAAGTCTCCTCTTAACCTTCTTCTCTCCAACGAAAACAACCTCAAGTCCATCAGCCTTTCCTCATAAGATTTTCCCTCCATACCAGGCAACATCCTGGTAAATCTCCTCTGCACCCGCTCCAAAGCCTCCACGTCCTTCCTATAATGCGGTGACCAGAACTGTACGCAATACTCCAAATGCGGCCGTACCAGAGTTCTGTACAGCTGCAACATGACCTCCCGACTCCGGAACTCAATCCCTCTACCAATAAAGGCCAACACTCCATAGGCCTTCTTCACAACCCTATCAACCTGGGTGGCAACTTTCAGGGATCTATGTACATGGACACCTAGATCCCTCTGCTCATCCACACTTTCAAGAACTTTACCATTAGCCAAATATTCCGCATTCCTGTTATTCCTTCCAAAGTGAATCACCTCACACTTCTCTACATTAAACTCCATTTGCCACCTCTCAGCCCAGCTCTGCAGCTTATCTATATCCCTCTGTAACCTGCTACATCCTTCCACACTATCGACAACACCACCGACTTTAGTATCGTCTGCAAATTTACTCACCCACCCTTCTGCGCCTTCCTCTAGGTCATTGATAAAAATGACAAACAGCAACGGCCCCAGAACAGATCCTTGTGGTACTCCACTTGTGACTGTACTCCATTCTGAACATTTCCCATCAACCACCACCCTCTGTCTTCTTTCAGCTAGCCAATTTCTGATCCACATCTCTAAATCACCCTCAATCCCCAGCCTCCGTATTTTTTGCAATAGCCTACCGTGGGGAACCTTATCAAACGCTTTGCTGAAATCCATATACACCACATCAACTGCTCTACCCTCATCTACCTGTTCAGTCACCTTCTCAAAGAACTCAATAAGGTTTGTGAGGCATGACCTACCCTTCACAAAGCCATGCTGACTATCCCTGATCATATTATTCCTATCTAGATGATTATAAATCTTGTCTCTTATAATCCCCTCCAAGACTTTACCCACTACAGACGTGAGGCTCACCGGTCTATAGTTGCCGGGGTTGTCTCTGCTCCCCTTTTTGGACAAAGGGACCACATTTGCTGTCCTCCAGTCCTCTGGCACTATTCCTGTAGCCAATGATGACATAAAAATCAAAGCCAAAGGTCCAGCAATCTCTTCCCTGGCCTCCCAGAGAATCCTAGGATAAATCCCATCATGTCCCGGGGACTTATCTATTTTCAGCCTGTCCAGAATTGCCAACACCTCTTCCCTACGTACCTCAATGCCATCTATTCTATTAGCCTGGGGCTCAGCATTCTCCTCCACAACATTATCTTTTTCCTGAGTGAATACTGACGAAAAATATTCATTTAGTATCTCGCCTATCTCTTCAGACTCCACACACAATTTCCCATCCCTGTCCTTGACTGGTCCTACTCTTTCCCTAGTCATTCGCTTATTCCTGACATACCTATAGAAAGCTTTTGGGTTTTCCTTGATCCTTCCTGCCAAATACTTCTCATGTCCCCTCCTTGCTCGTCTTAGCTCTCTCTTTAGATCCTTCCTCGCTACCTTGTAACTATCCATCGCCCCAACCAAAACTTCACACCTCATCTTCACATAGGCCTCCTTCTTCCTCTTAACAAGAGATTCCACTTCCTTGGTAAACCACGGTTCCCTCGCTCGACGCCTTCCTCCCTGTCTGACCGGTACATACTTATCAAGAACACGCAGTAGCTGATCCTTGAACAAGCCCCACTTATCCAGTGTGCCCAACACTTGCAGCCTACTTCTCCACCTTATCCCCCCAAGTCACGTCTAATGGCATCATAATTGCCCTTCCCCCAGCTATAACTCTTGCCCTGCGGTGTATACTTATCCCTTTCCATCATTAACGTAAACGTCACCGAATTGTGGTCACTGTCCACAAAGTGCTCTCCTACCTCCAAATCCAACACCTGGCCTGGTTCATTACCCAAAACCAAATCCAACGTGGCATCGCCTCTTGTTGGCCTGTCAACATATTGTTTCAGGAAACCCTCCTGCACACACTGTACAAAAAACGACCCATCTATTGTACTCGAACTATATCTTTTCCAGTCAATATTTGGAAAGTTAAAGTCTCCCATAATAACTACCCTGTTACTTTCGCTCTTATCCAGAATCATCTTCGCCATCCTTTCCTCTACATCCCTAGAACTATTAGGAGGCCTATAAAAAACTCCCAACAGGGTGACCTCTCCTTTCCTGTTTCTAACTTCAGCCCATACTACCTCGGAAGAAGAGTCCCCATCTAGCATCCTCTCCGCCACCGTAATACTGCTCTTGACTAGCAGCGCCACACCTCCCCTCTTTTGCCTCCTTCTCTGAGCTTACTAAAACACCTAAACCCCGGAACCTGCAACATCCATTCCTGTCCCTGCTCTATCCATGTCTCCGAAATGGCCACAACATCGAAGTCCCAGGTACCAACCCATGCTGCCAGTTCCCCTACCTTGTTTCGTATACTCCTGGCATTGAAGTAGACACACTTCAAACCACCTACCTGAACACTGGCCCCCTCCTGCGACGTCAAATCTGTGCTCCTGACCTCTATACTCTCATTCTCCCTTACCCTAAAATTACAATCCAGGTTCCCATGCCCCTGCTGCATTCGTTCAAAACCCCCCAAAGAGCACTAACAAATCTCCCCCCCAGGATATTTGTGCCCCTCAGGTTCAGATGTAGACCATCCTGTCTGTAGAGGTCCCACCTTCCCCAGAAAGAGCCCCAGTTATCCAGAAATCTGAATCCCTCCCGCCTGCACCATCCCTGTAGCCACGTGTTTAAATGCTCTCTCTCCCTATTCCTCATCTCACTATCACGTGGCACGGGCAACAACCCAGAGATAACAACTCTGTTTGTTCTAGTTCTGAGCTTCCATCCTAGCTCCCTGAAAGCCTGCCTGACATCCTTGTCCCCTTTCCTACCTATGTCGTTAGTGCCAATGTGGACCACGACTTGGGGCTGCTCCCCCTCCCCCCTAAGGACCCGGAAAACACGATCCGAGACATCACGTACCCTTGCACCTGGGAGGCAACATACCAAACATATATCAGAGTCTCTCAAAGAGGATTTCCTGCAGATCATAAAGTCAGCTGCTTGTAGTTTCGTTACCAGGTCAGTTTTCTGCATTAGTGGACCCGGTAAAGGAACAGGCTTGGAGATCTTGCAATGTTACAGTCTCCAGTTTTTAAAACATAAGTGTCACTGCTCTTTCTGCTGCTACTGTGTCTTTTTGCGGACAGCACTTTGTGGTGAATGTATTACGGCAACCATTCACCACTGTATTGCATTGTACTATGTTGATGCCCTTGTGGGCTCCACCTATGGACCACTGTATTACATTACATCGCATTGTATCATGTTGGTGCCCTTGTGGGCTCTGTCCCTGGCTCCGCCCCCTCGGGGAGGTATATAGATCTGCTGCCCTGCAGCGGCTCTCAGTGCTGTTCACTTCAACTCTCCGTCTTGTGTGAATTGATGGTCGCATCACACTTAAAGATTAAAGAGGGAAACCAACATGGCTGCCCTACCATGTGAGTTCTCACAGTTCCTTTTTCCGAATATGGTTTTGGTCTTGGGTTGATTAGCCACATCCTGGCATTCTTTTTCAAGACATTCATCCTTAAAGGGTTTGAAACAATCACCATATTTGTTTCAGAAAGACCCATTTATCTCAGGAATGTCGTTTGGATGGTCCCAGGATGTGGTTGACACCAATTAGTCTGGCATGGATCCTTCTGTCCTTGTAAGACAGGGTGGCAGTTTTTTGAATGCACAGACCATATCAGGTTACCTTCAGAAGCCACCCATTGCAGCACACATTGCCCATTTTAAAAGAAATTGCAGTTGCAAAAGATTCCACACTGAGTAAAATTCATGGCCTGAAACTTTTGGACGTGGAACACATTCCCTTGTACTCCGGTTGCCCCACTGCCAATTTACACTCCAATGAGTGTTGATTGGCTGCTGGCCGGACTTCTGTCTCTCACTCGGGAGGAAATCCAGCCTTAAAGAGCTGCTGGCCAATCTGCTTGAAAAGAAATGCACTAGCCTGCCCGTGCCTAAGTGCCCACGCTGGAGGACAAGGTAAGAGGTTCCAGGGTGGGGGGAGTAGGGAAGGCCTGGAGAGTCCTGAGTGCAGGAAGCGATCGGGAGAGGCAGGGGTGGAATAGATGTCTGGAGGTCGCCGGGCCTTAAAGGAGGGTGTCCCAGTCAGGAGGGGACTTCTGATGTAAGCACTCTCCTCAACCCCTCTCCTTCCCATCCGACATCTGACTTCGATTCTTTCCGGCCTTCTCCCATGGAGTTAATGTTCCTGCCAGCCTAAAAATTGGGACAGGGTGAGAACCCTGCCCACACTCGCCAGCTTAAAACTGAGGTGCTTCAGTGCCACCACTGGTAGGAGAGTATGTTAAAATGCGACAATTTAAGTGGGTAGTTTCCATAAAAATGTCAAAGTAGGAATTTATAATATGGATGTATGCAGCTTTCGGACTATGTTATGTATGATAAATACCAATATTTATGGCCACAAGAGCAACAAAGGGTACGAGGCTAGAACGATTGTTTAAATACACACCCTTCATGCCTGAGTTGGACGTTCAAATGCATCCCAGACTGATGTGATATGTCTCTTTTACCTGCCAGCTTTATAGTTCCTCAATCAAATTGGTCCAGTTTCTAGTGAGCTTGAAATGACAACGGGCACGATTTTCCAGGAAGGTTTTGAAGTGTGGTAGCGAACGGGAACTGCTGCGAGCTTCCTGGCACTCGGCCCAGCGAGGCCAGCAAACCAATACAATGTTGTTTTTTTTAAAATTTAGAGTATCCAATTCATTTTTTCCAATTAAGGGGCAATTTAGCGTGGCCAGTACGCTGCACATCTTTGGGTTGTGGGAGTGAAACCCACGCAAACACGAGAAGAAGTGCAAACTCCACACGGACAGTGACCCAGTGCCGGGATCGAACCTGGGACCTCGGTGCCGTGAGGCATCAGGGCTAACCCACTGCGTCACCGTGCTGCCATTGCAATACAATGTTAATTGATCCACAGGCTTCACGCTGCAAATGAAGGCTTGCCAGCCGATTCACCGGGACCGCACTAACAAGGTCGAGCAGCACCTAAACAGCACTTGCACAGCCAACCCCACTCAGCTCGCAGCCAAGGCGCCGAGATGACCGGCCCTAAGATTTGGAAACGCAGACCTGGGGAGGCTCCTAGATGTGGTTGAGGCCAGGAGGGATGGCTTGTTCCCCTGAGGTCCCGGATGGTGAGCTGCAGGGCAGCCAGTGCCGCCTGGGGTGAAGTGATAGTGGCCATCAGCGCGACCAGGAGGACAGGCCTCCAGTTCTGCAAGGAAGTCAACGATCTACACTGGACCGCACGCATGGGTTGACAACCCCCTTCCAAAACCTTCCCATCCCCATGCGAACAGCCCCCCTACCCTCACTTCACCCCCTCCCTTCACTCCCCCTCATTTCACCCCCCAACACTCTCTTTATCCCCCAACCCTTCCTTCACATCGCCACCCTCTCACCACTGTGAACTCTCTGTGCCTCGGCAGGAGAAGAAATCCCACAATCCAGGCTGGCGGAGGGGTGCCGGACATAAGAGGCGGGATTCTCCCCTACCTGGCGGGGCGGGCAGTACCGGCGCTGAGGAGTGGCGTGAACCACTCCGGCATCAGGCCGCCGGGAAGGTGCGGAATCCTCGCACTTTCAGGGGCTAGGCCGGCGCCGGCGGGGTTGGCACCGCGCCAACCGGCGCCGAAGGGCCTCCGCCGGCCTGCGCGAGTTGGTGCATGCGCAGGTGCAACAGCGTGTGCTGGCATCATCCCAGCACATGCGCGGGGGGTCCGTCTCCGCACCGGCCATGGCGGAGGTCCTCAGCAGCCAGTGCGGAGGGAAAGAGTGCCCCCACGGCACAGGCCCGCCCGCGGATTGGTGGGCTCCAATTGCAGGCCAGGCCACCGTGGGGGCACCTCCCGGGGCCAGATCCCACCGCGACCCCCCCCTCCCCCACGAGGACCCCGGAGGCCGCCCGCAGAGCCAGGTCCCGCCGGTAAGTACCAGGGGCGGGCCTAAAACAGGCAGCCGCTCGGCCCATCGCAGGCCGGAGAATCGCCGAGGGGGGCTGCTGCCAGCGGCTGCCGACTGGCGCGGCGCGATTCCCACCCCCACCAAAACCCCGGCGCCGGAGAATTCAGCAGCCGGCGGGGGCGGGATTCACGCTGTCTGCCGGCAATTCTCCAGCCCGGCGGGGGGTCGGAGAATCCCGCCCAAGAATCCTCACGGCCTTCGGGAAATGGGTCCTGGAGGTATGGGGTGGCCGAGGACAGAGCGGTCACCAACATGGAGGTCTGCACACACCGCAGAGGTGAGGACCCATCGGGCTCCACCCGGAGGACCTGTCAAACGTGAGTTGTTATTGCCATACAGACTGTCCCATCCCGCCCACTGACTACATGTCAATTCTCCCGTAGGACCTCCAGCCGATGGCCTGGCCTATCCGGGGTTGTTCCCCCCCCCCCACATATGTGCATGTGCCACTGTCAAGTGCACCGGGGACCTCTGGCCCCAGAGCCCACAGAGGACACCCGCCTGGGGCATCAAAGGCCATGGAATGTGGTAAGCAGATGGCTGCCTCCACCTCTGATATGCATCCTGGTGATACACTTAGACGTAACGGCAGAGTAAGGATGGCCAAGCAAGTCTAGGATCACTGGGAGGGCACTGGGGTGGGGTGGGGGGTAAGACAGGAGTATGTGTTGGGGGGGGAGGGGAGGGGGTTAGGGGGCATTCTGGGGAGGGAGGGAGGTCGGATAGTGGGCGGCATCATCGGGAGAGTGAGGCAGTGGTGTACACTTCTATGAGAAACATTAAAATATAGTCACAAGAACCAGCATGACGCCTCTGGCTCTTTGTTCCGCGATGTGGACCAACCACCAATCCTATCCCCACTAGATATCAGGTCCTGCCCACCCCTCCACGCCCGACCCCCCCACACCCCACCCCCACCCAACATGCCCTTCCCATGCACACCCGGCCGCTGCGTGAGGGCCCTGCTCACCGGACCGCACACCCTGCACCCCAGACACCTGAACAGAACAACGCCTAACCCTGGCCGCGGACATGAGACCAGGGCTGGGGCCCATCCCCTGGAGGTTGGCTACTGCGTCGGACGTATAACCTCCCACAGTGTTAAATCACAATATCCATGCATCAAGTTGTGATTAGGATGCTAGGCAATGAACTCCATATGCTATATGGCCTTCCCACCCATAGGGATCCACTTGGGATATGTGAAGTGCTCATTTAACCACAATTGCCAATTCCCTATTAGCTATAGCCTTCAGCTGCATTGCCAGAGGTCTCTGTGGTCAGTGGGAGTTATGGGTGGTCGGTGGAGGTAGGCAGGCAGGGACTAGGATTGCACCCAGAATGTTAACACATGATCCAGGGATTGGCAAGCAGGACCCGTGCAGGGTTCCCCCCTCCCAGCAGACCCATCCCCCAGTCCCTCACACCCCCATGGTGGCCACCCCCAACCGGGGCTGCCCTTCCCCCCTCCCCCCCAGTTGCCCCCCAAGCCTCTCCAGGCACTGGGACAGCATCCCCTGTGACCCAGTACTCATTGCCTGTGAGCAAAGATGGCCACTCACACCCTAGGATCCCCGCAGCAGCCCTTCCGCCAGGTTCATGTTTTTCAAAAGGAGTACTAATCAGCACCAGTGTCACCACTGGCTGGGGAGGTGATTGGATCATGGTAGGCCATTGGATATGGGGTAGCTCCCGTTAATTGTATGGAAATAGGGCTTAAGTGGTGATTATTGTTTGCTCCCCACGCTACGGCGAGATCCCGATTTCATCTAGCGAGCCAGGTGCACTGCAAACTGTTTGGCGCCTGGTGCGGTTCTCGTTTTTGTCTTCTCCCGTTATTTACCAGCCTCGTCTCACTGTCGCTCGAGCGAAATGAGGCCACTGAATTGCGGCCATAATATCAAGCGTCATTATCTAGCTGCTAAACTTTGGAATTTTGATGCTCATGGTTTGCTTCAAAGAGGGAGTCTGCCCCTGCAATGGGTCATGTCAATCACACCTGTAATCACACCTGACTTTGATGCTGAAACCAAGTACATAAAATAAAAAAACATTCCATCTCCCAGCACGGACTTTCAATATGAACATGCCAAAAATTCACAAGGAATTGTAGGAAAAAACAGTTACATTTTATGAACATGTTCTATAGCTCTAAACCATCAAACTAATTAAAGCAAAAAACCTATAAAGAAGACTCTTACTCGTGAAGTTATTGGCAGCACAAATTGATTAGTGGTCTGTTCATCATCAATGTTGATAATATATCCAATCACTTCTCCTCTTATTGAATGGCTCCTCGGTTCCACCCACGTGACATTTAAAATGGATGATGAAAGTGAGAAAACTGATGGTGCAGCCATAAACAAGGGTACTAAAAGGATTAAAGACATGTCAACTTAAAAGAAGTTTCTGGTGCATCAAATGATAAGGCAAAAATATTTGCAGAAAGTATCTGTCTATAGAAAACACTGAAAAGAAAGGAAAATGTACACATTTGAATTACATCTTGTCATTGTCTGAAAATCTGTTTGACAGTAATGTTAAAGCTGACAGTAACAACATGAGATTTTCCATTTCATTTTCAACAGTACATTCATCCTCTTTGACTTTTACCCAATTTAAAACTAGTTTATATGTAAACTTGTCAATCTAGCAATTTACTCAGGGGAACAAGTATACTTCACCAAGATGTTGCAGTTCAGAAACCTGTCAAGAAAAGCCTATAATATACTCCTTTTCATGTTCATTGTTGCTTAAGTAGCATCTATTGGAGATCAATAAACTCCATTAAAGAATAATTTTAGCTTTTAAAATATGTATTATTAAAGGTGATACATCAGTATGGTTATTGAATGCTCTTATACTCAATCTAAGATGCACACATACAATATTCTAGACATATTGGTTAACACAGAGATAAATAGCCAAATTAATTTTCTAAAGAAGTGTATAAATATGTTTGAAATAAACTATTGTAACTAATTAATTAACTATTGGTTTACCTACTGTGACGTTGCACAGGGCCACATTTTTCTGATCCAAGAGCTGTTACTGCCTTTCTTTTCCATCCTCTAATTATTTTCCTATGTTTTGTTTTGTCTTTCTGTTTACCATCCTGTCTCTCCCTCTTTCTTCTTTTCTCCTTATGGCTCCCAAATACTGATGCACGATCAATTGCACAAAGACGAGAGTTGAATACAACTGAGGCTTTATTGCTCTAAGATGTGTGGTCTCCCACAGCAGCTGGCGAAATGGCTGCTGCACGGAGGACACACATATTTATACTCCGCCTACTGGGCGGAGCCAGCAGGCAGGGACTACCATCATACCTGTAGTACAGGTCCTACCATACATCACCTAATATAGGTGCAACAGTGGTTTACCACATTCACCACCTGTTAAAATTGAGTCCAGCGGGGGTGGTGGAGAATTATATGCAACAACTGAATTTTACATGTACAGTTTTTGTGAGAAAAAAATATATTTTGAAGTCCAGTGGACCAGTTAGAGATTCAACTGGTCCGAGGCCTTGATGTGCCGGTGGGAGTGACGCAGAGGTGGCGGCAATGCCGATGCTGGTCTGGTCTTCAGTGACTCCGGGAGCATGCCAAAATCCTCTTCATCCTTGGGCATGTGCAGGGGGAGGGCGGATGGTCCTGGGGGAGTTGGTGCTGGGAGTGCCGGGGGAGGGGAGGGTTGCTCCGGGCAGAATGGGGCAGGTAAATTAAGCAGGGGCGGAGTGTCAGTCAGGAAACCAGGAAATCCCCAGGTGCTGTGAAGTTTCACACCACAGCGTAGCTTCTGTCATTGACTGGATCCTTTTCTGGAAGTCAGTCTGACTGATAGGCGTGCATTCCAATCAGGCAGAGAGGACTCTGGAGCAGGCCACAGGGGTTGTCTACAGTGAAATTTGGGTTACCTTTAACCTCCAAAGTGATGCTGATAAATTACAGTGGTTCATACTCTGGATCATTGAACTATTAAGAGGGGTTAAGAAAATGAAGTCTATTCTCATTATAAAATAGATTGTGGTGGTGAAATTGATCTGCAAGAAATGCACAATATGGGCTCAACGTGAGTTGGCAGCTGGATTTACACCCTCTACAAAAAGAGAAGTTACTTATTAAAATGTTCTGAGTTTATTTTCGCATTTCAGAAATAAAACAAACTGAAAAATAGCATTTCCATGGTTTTTATTTTGGTGAGCATGGAGAATATTTAATCTGAATAAAATTTTGAAAAAGTCTGGAAAAATGATCTTGCCTTTGTGTTGTAACAAGCCTGTGATTACATAGTATGATGTGGCGTGGCTGTGTGTTTTTCTTAATTAAAAATACAACTGCCTTTCAAACCTTGAAGACTATAAGATATCAATCAAATAAAATCTTTGACTACTATGTTATTAAATAAAAGACGAATTACAATTATATTCATATATTATGTAAATCTGATGATAAAATGTGTTAATACTAACCAGCTTCTGCAGTTCTTCCTGATGCCCACTGCGAGGGTGCACTGCCTGCTATATTAATTGCGTGCACTTGAAATTCATATACAGTAAATGGGACCAGATTAGTAACTGTTGTATGCGTCTGTGGTGGAATTAACTCAGTTTCATTAGGTGATTCTAAGCTTGATTGAGGGTTATACCATCCACTGTCTTGAAGAATGCACATTTGAGGAGGATTGTGTGACCCATCTGGTTGTAAGAGTCTTCGCATGTAGAGTTCATATCGCATTATTATTCCTAGTGAGAAATTTGGATTAGAAATTTATATCTGCATATTTTGCTTGATCCCACTTACCCCTCAAAAAATGTACTTTCACCGTGATATTTACTAAATTACAACCACTAAAATTAATTCAGGATCCTGTTAAATACAGTAGGTCACATTTGGCTAGCCGACCAATTATATCCAGATGTGCAAATGGAAATAATACACCTGTAACAAGGCTTGCAAATACCAGAAATTATTTGGCAAACACAGAAAAAAGTCAATTATCAATAATTATTTCTATTTGTTAGGGTGATTGATGGTCAAATCGAACAATGTAATATAACTGAGAGACTGTCAATGAGAATATCCTCAAGAGTAGAAAAGCAAAGAATGCTGGGAAAACTCAGCAGGTCTGGCAACATCTGCCGGGAGAGAAAAAAAAGAGTTAATATTTTGAGTCCATTTGACTCTTCATCAGAACTAAAGAGAGGGAGAATGTGTTAGATATTAAACTATAGCTGTGAGAGATTGCAACAAGATGAAGTATGCTTAAGAACAAAAGACGGATGGCATGGTTTGGTGCGGCGGGGAGGGGTGGAAGGGTAGATTTTTGCATTGAGATAATAAATGTATCTGTTTTTCTTTCAAGGGTTTAAGGTGGAGGAGAAAGGTCATAGAATCATAGCATTTACAGTGCAGAAGCCCATTTAGCCCATCAAGTTTACACCAGCTCTTGAGCCCACGCCTCCACCCTATCCCCGTAAACCAGTAACTCTTTTGGACACTAAGGGGCAATTTAGCATGGCCAATCCACCTAACCTCCACATCTTTGGACCAGGTCCCCGTCTAAAGTTGCTGAACTCAACTTTAGACTGAGCTTCAGTCCACAAGCCTGACCCCAACCTTCCTGTTGCTTGCCATTTTAACTCAACGCCTTGCTCTCCTGCCCACATATCTGCCGTCGGCCTGCTGCAACACTCCAGTGAAGCTCACCACAAGCTGGAGGAGCAGCATTTCATCTTCCGATTAAGCACGTTACAGCTCTTAGGACTCAACAATGAGTTCAACAACCTTAGACTGTGACTTTCTCCTTCATCTTAAACCTCACTTTTAAAAAATATTCCATACATTTGTTGTCTCAACGCAGAAATCCTCCCTCTGGCTGCCACTCCCCCTCCCAACCCCCTACCCTCCTCCCATACCAGGCCATCTGACTTTTGTTCTTAAGGTTGCTCCATCTTGTTGCAATCTCTCACTGCTTCAGTGAAGCATCTAACACATTCTCTCTCTACTTTGTTCTGATGAAGAGCCAAATAGGCTTGAAAGTGGTTTAGATAGCTTTGAAGTCACTCCATTTTTAAAAGAAGACTGAAGCAGTAGCAAGGAAAACATATCATGCCTTTCTCAGTACATCACAGGATACTGTGGGGCATAATTTAACCTAACATACCCGCAAGTTGCGGGGTGACTGGTTGTGGGCCAAGAACCGATTTAGTGCAGTAGCAGGCTTTGTTCAGTCATAATACTAGCATCCCGCTTTCAAGTTTCCTGGCTAATCAGCTGATGTGCCAAATGTGTCAATCCAAAATATTTCTTATTAAAGGGACCCCGGAAGGCGCTTAATCTTCGAACTTTGAACTGCTTTGAACTGTATACTGTTTTCCGTGGCTTCAGCAACTAGATGAATGGAAAAGAGGCCTGGGAAAACTATCCCCTGGATCTCGGGCTAATACCTGGCGGTCCTGCTGTGGGATCTCAGAAACTGAATGGAGTTAATATTTCCCACGAAAGGTAGGAATAGGTCAGCCTCTCAAACCAAGCAGGCCATGATGCAAGTCAATGAGGAGGTGAGCAGCAGCCTCTCAAACATGGGTGCTGTGCTCCACGAGAATGAAGGAAAGCCTCCATCCTTTCAGGTGCCAAGATCAATGCTCTAACTATCCCAGCATTCTTCTGCACAACTCCGCTGACATCAATACACCTTGTATTGATAGTGGAACTACAAGGAACGACATCAATACACCGTATATTGATGTTGTTCCTTGCAGTTCCACTATTCCCCTCTCCAGGCATCTGGACAGCGAACACTGACACTCACCCTCACTGCACGCCCTTGTCTTCGTCACTTTCTACAAATTTATCCTTCCCTCATCTACACACAAGTTGTTTTCTCACATTCATAACTCCATGCTTTCTCACCTTGCAGATGAAGAGAGTGCAGAATTCCTGGGGGAGTCAGAGAGCAAGGTGGTCAGGGTAAGGGGCCTTCCAGTGATAGTCCTCCTGATGGCAATGTGTTGCCTCCTGGCCCACCGGTAAGTAGTCCTTGTCCGAACTTCCGGTGGTGGCCATGGACGGTCGCACATTCAGCAGCTCTCGCCGTTCGTGTTTTTTTAATGGTGTTTAAGCCAGATTTTTCAGAAAATTTCTCAACATAAGTTGATCGAAGGGAGAGGAAAAGGAGGTGACCCTCAATTTATGGAATCGTGTCCAAATAAGAGTCGAAAAAGGAGAAACCAAAAGATGAGTGAAAGCAAGAATCAGAGGTCATTGAACTCAACGGTAACGAGACAAATTGTGTCCACGCCAGCTCACTGGACGATGGAGCAATGGGTCGAGTACCTGGATGAGAAGTTCGACCGGCATCGCAAGGAGTGTGCAGAAGATGTAACCCAGATGATAGCCTCGATTAAGGAGGTGGTTGACCGGGTGGAGGAAAAAATTCATCTCTGCGTCGGCCATCGCGGAGGACCACAGTGGCTGACGCGGAGGAATAGAGTACCCCCAGGGCACAGGCCCGCCCGTGGATCGGTGGGCCCCGATCTCAGACCAGGCCACCGTGGGGGCACCTCCCGGGGCCAAATTCCCCCGTGCCCCCCCCCCCCCCCCCCCGCGAGGGCCCCGGAGGCCGCCCGCGCAGCCAGGTCCCGTGGCTTTGGAAATTAGCATACTACAGGACAGACAGAAATGACTGCTTGATAAAGTGGAGGACATGGAGAACTGGTTTACAGGCAAAATATCTGAATCGTCGGGCTGCCAGAGGGGAAGGAGGGAACAGATGCAGGAGGGTATGTGGGGAAGATGTTGCAGGAGATGGTCGGGGCCGATGTGTTTGACAAGCCACTGGAGGTGGATCAGGTGCATAGGGTGCTCGTACGTAAGCCCCAGGGTCGTGAGCCCCCGAGGGCCATGGTGGTTTGGCTACATCGATTCCTCGACAAGGAGCGTATCATGAAGTGGGCCAGGCAGGCACAACGGTACATATGGGAAGAATCAGAGATCCGCTTTGATTAAGCGGCTTGGAGCTTCTTCTATTGTGTTTCATTCTCTTTGAAAGTGATGGGACTGTTAAGAATCGGTCAAAGGGGGAGGGGTAGAACCTGGCAATCTAGTGTAACGACTTTTAAACTCAAACTGTGGGGGTCTGAGTTTGGGAGACAGGATGGTGGGGAGGAGAGAAAAATGGTTCTGTGTTTTGCTATGTCTTGTTTAAAATTTCGGTCTTTTAATTCTGTTAGTTAAGTTGCAATATTCGGGAAGTAAAGAGTTTAAGTCTTATAATTTTTTTTTTCTCTTTCCTCTATTCTTGTGTAATTTGATTATGATTTACTGCTTTATGTATGATGTCACAGGGGGGAGAACTTTTAAGATGCGATGGGCTGTTTTAGTTTTCACAAGAATGGTGGTTGATTCTTGCATGCATAATTTTCACTTAAGCTGCTTGAAGCTTCTTCCTTTGTGTTGGATTCTGTTTGAAGGTGATAGGATTGATAAGAATCGGTTAAAGGGGGAAGGGTTTGCCTCTTTGCCAACACACTGGGGGAGGGTATGTTTGCATTTTGGGATTGTTGTTACTGTGTTGAGTGCTTGTTTCATTGCTCGGTGTGATAGAATCTGGCAGTCGGCAGGCTTTTTGACGCCAGAGGGTGGGAGATGCTGAGCTAGCTGGATAGCTGGTTCACGGGAGCAAAGTGGTGGGGAGAGCTGAGGAAAGACGAAGTGGGGGGGGGCACGGAAGGGGGGGTACTGCTGACGGGTAAGGGACAGTTAGGAGACTGGAGATGGAGATCAGGGGCGGGATTCTCCGACCACCTGCCAGGTCGGAGAATCGCTGGGAGGCGGCGTGAATCCCGCCCCCGACGGCTGCCGAATTCTCCGGCGCTGGGGATTTGGCGGGGGCGGGAATCACACCGCGCCGGTTGGCGGCCACTGGCAGCGGTCCCCCTGGCGATTCTCTGGCCCGCGATGGGCCAAGTGGCCGCCCGTTTTCGGCCGGTCCTACCGGCGTATATTTCACCAGGTATTTTCTGGCGGGACCTGGCCGCGCGGGCGGCCTCCGGAGTCCTCGGGGGGGGGCACGGGGCGATCAGGCTCTGGGAGGTGCCCCCATGGTGGCCTGGTCTGAGATCGGGCCCACCGATCCATGGGCGGGCCTGTGCCGTGGGGGTACTCTATTCTTCCGCGTCAGCCGCTGTGGTCCTCCGCGATGGCCAACGCAGAGATGAACCCCCCCCCCGCGCATGCGCTCAGATGACACCAGCACACGCTGGCGCTCCCGCGCATGCGCCAACTCGCGCCGGCCGGTGGAGGCCCTTTGGCGCCGGTTGACTTGGCGCCAAGCCCCTTCCTCGCCGGCAGGCGCGGTGCAAACTACTCCGGCGCCGGTCTAGCCCTGAAGGTGCGGAGGATTCCTCACCTTTGGGCGGCCCAACGCCGGAGTGGTTCACGCCACTCCTTCGCGCCGGAGTTGCCCGCCCCGGCGATTCCCGCAGAATCCCACACCAGATGGCAGTCGCCGCCGAGGGGCGGATCAAGTGAGGTGTGGAACACGGGCTAGGAGCTGGCCTGGGAAAGGTCATGGTTGACCGACAGGGGAGGGGGGCAAATGCCCCCCCGACCAGACTAGTTAACTGGAATATTCATGGACTGAACGGGCCGGTTAAGAGAGCTCGTGTGTTCACACACCTGAGACAGTTAAATGCAGACGTGGCTATGTTACAGGAGACACACTTGAAGCTGGGAGACCAAATTAAATTAAAGAAGGGATGGGTCGGGCAAGTGTTTCACTCAGAACTGGACTTTAAAACAAGGGGGGTGGCTATCCTGATTGATAAAAGGGTGACATTCGAGGTGGGGAGGATAGAGGTAGACCCGGGAGGCAGATTTATTATGGTTAGTGGGAAGCTAGAGGGAATGGCAGTGGTGCTGGTGAATATATATGCCCCAAACTGGATGATGGCACGTTTATCAGGAAGGTGCTGGGGAAGATCGTAGACCTTGACTCGCACCGGCTGATCCCGGGGGGTGACTTTAATACGGTATGGACCCGAGGTTGGACCGGTCGAGTGCTAGGTCGGGGAAGCTATCAGCAATGGCAAAGGAACTGCGGGTGTTCATGGAGCACATGGGAGGGGTGGATCCGTGGAGGTTTGAGAGACCAAGTAGTAGGGAATATTCATTCTACTCCCATGTACATAAGGCGCACTCCAGGATAGATTTATTCGTCCTAGATAAAACACTGCTAGCAGAGCTTGAGGACACTGAGTACTCAGCAATTGTGGTCTCAGAGCATGCACCACACTGGATAGACCTACGGACAGACACGGTAATGTCCCAGTCCCCACAGTGGAGACTAGATACAGGGCTGTTAGCGGATGAGGAGATCTGTGAGCGAGTGAGAGAGGCCATTCGAGGGTACATAAAGATCAATGACACAGGAGAGACTGCAGCTGGGATGGTCTGGGAGGCACTGAAAGCGGTCATTAGAGGGGAATGTATTTCGTTTCGAGCCCACAGGGATAAAACTGAGTGGTCGGAGCTGGACAGGTTGGTAGGAGAAATCTTACAGGTAGACAGGAGATACTTGGAGTCTCCAAATGAGGAGCTCCTGAAGGAGCGTCAGAGACTTCAAATGGAGGTTGGGCTCCTTTCCACAGGAAAGGCGGAGGGTCAGCTGAGGAGGGTAAAGGGGGCAATATATGAGCATGGGGAGAAAGCTAGCAGGATGCTGGCACATCAGCTGAGGAAACAAGAGGCGGTGAGAGAAATAAGGAAAATAAAGGATTTGAGGGGGAAGACGGTGATGGACCCGGGGATGGTGAATGAAGTGTTCCGGGAATTTTATAGCCAGCTATACGAGTTGGAACCCCTGGATAGGGAGGAGGGCATGAATCAATTCCTGGGGAGGCTAGAGTTCCGAAGATAAATGAGGAGCTGGTGGAGGCCCTGGGGGGCCCGATTGGGCTTGGGGAGGTGATAGATGGACTGGGGGCGATGCAATCGGGTAAAGCCCCAGGACCTGATGAGCTCCCAGTGGAATTTTATAAGAAATTCTCTGGGTTACTGGGGCCGCTCCTGGTTAAGGCTTTCAACAAGTCTAAGGAGCTGGGAGTACTCACCCCAACATTACTACAGGCATCAATTTCTCTCATCCTGAAGTGGGACAAGGATCCGGAGAACTGTGGATCGTACAGGCCACTCTTCCTCTTGAATGTAGATGCCAAATTATTGGCAAAGATCCTGGCCACTCGAATAGAGGATTGTGTCCCGGAGATAATTGGGGAGGATCAGACGGGATTTGTAAACAGCAGGCACCTGACATCCAACATTAGACGGCTTCTTATTGTCATTATGATGCCAGCGGAGGGGCGGAGAAGGCTTTCGACCGAGTGGAGTGGAAGTATCTATGGGATATTTGAGGCAGGTTTGGGTTTGGGCAGGGATTTATGGAGTGGGTCCGGCTACTGTACCAGGCCCCGGTGGCTAATGTAAGAACTAACCGAGTTTGGTCAGTCTTTAGTCTTTGTCGGGGGACAAGGCAGGGATGCCCGTTCTCCCCATTATTGTTTGCCATGGCCATAGAACCCTTAGCAATGGCTCTGAGAGCAGCGAATACCTGGAGGGAAATAGTGAGAGGTGGGTGGAGCACAGGGTCTCTCTCTATGCGGACAATTTGCTGCTTTATATCACGGACCCGGTGGGAGGGATGACCGAAATCATGGTGGTATTAGGAGAATTTGGGTGATTTTCAGGCTATAAGTTAAACATGGGAAAAAGCGAGATGTTCGTGATTCAGGCACGGGGGCAGGAAAGGAGGCTGAAGGAGCTACATTTTAAAGTGGTTGGGAAGAGTTTTAGGTATCTGGGGATTCAGTGGCCAAGGATTGGGGGGAGCTTCTCAAGTTAAATTTGGGCAAAGCAGTGGATATGCTCCTACTGACGCTGGTGGGGAGGGTTCAGATGGTGAAGATGGCAGTCCTTCCGAGACTGCTTTTCTTTTTTCAGTGTTTCCCGATTTTTGTCCCAAAGGCTTTTGTCAGAAGTATTACTGTGGTGATATCGAGGTTTTCTGGGCGGGTAAAACGCGAGAGTAAAGTGGGTACTCCTGCAACAGGCCTGGGGGGAAGGGAGATAGGCTCTCCCGAACTTTATTAACTATTACTGGGCTGCCAACATATCGATGGTCAGGAAGTGGGTAGTGGGGGAGGGGTTGGTCTGGGAGCGGATGGAGGCAGCATTCTGCAAAGATACCAGTCTGGAGGCTTTACTGACGGCGCCCCTGCCATTCTCTCCGGCTCGGTACTCCACAAGTCCTGTGGTGGTGGCAGCCCTGAGAGTGTGGGGGCAATGGAGGCAGCATATGAGACTGGAGGGGGCGTCAGTGTGATCACCGATCTGTGACAATCACCAGTTTGTCTCAGGGGAGCTGGATGGGGACTTTAAGGTATGGCAGCGGGCAGGGATTGAGAGGTTTGGGGATCTATTCATCCAGGAGGGCTTTCCGACCTTGGAGACATTAGAGGAGGAGTTTGACTTGCCGGGAGGGAATGGGTTTCGGTATCTTCAAGTGCGGGACTTTGTACAGAGACAGGTCCCAAGCTTTCCTCGCCTCCCCCTGAGGGGGCTACAGGATAAAGTGCTGTCAAAAACAGGGGTTGGAGGTGGGAAGGCTTCGGACATATACAGGGAATTGTTAGAGTGGGAAGAGGCCCCTATCAGACAGGTGAAGAGGAAGTGGGAAGAGGAGTTGGGAGGGGAGCTGGAAACTGAACTGTGGGAAAAAGCCTTGAAAAGGGTAAATGCATCCTCGTCCTGTGCTAGACTCAGCTTGATTCAGTTCAAGGTAGTCCACAGGGCCCACATAACGGTAGCCCAGATGAGCAGGTTCTTCGAGGAGGAGGAGGACAGATGTGGGCGGTGTGAGGGTAGCCAAGCCAACCACGGTTCATATGTTTTGGGCATGTCCGAAACTGAGGGAATTCTGGCAGGGATTCGCAGATGTTTTGTCATAAGTCCTGGAAGGTAGGGTAACTCCGAGTCCAGAATTAGCAATATTTGGGGTGTCGGAAGATCCGAGGGCAAAGGGGGGGAGGGCGGCCGATATTCTGTACTTCTCCTCCCTGGTGGCTAAGAGACGGATCTTGCTGAGATGGAGGGACTCAAACCCCCCGAAATCAGGAGTGTGGGTCAGCGATATGGTAGAGTTTCTCAGTCTGGAGAAAATCAAGTTTGCTTTAAGAGGATCAATACAGGGATTCGCCCAGAGTTGACAACTGTTCATCGATTTCTTTAACAAAAACTGAACGTGACTGAGGGATAATGTGGGTTCATTTTTATCTAAAGTCTAGTCTTTGTTTTTAGTTAATTAACTTAAAAGTTGATGTTTGGTTGGGAAGTGCACCCAACTCCAGCTCCTCAGAGACCGTGTTAGGGAACTGGAGCTGGAGCTGGATGAACTTCGGATCATCCAGGAGGCAGAGGGGGACAAGAGTAGCTGGGTTACAGTCAGGGGAAAGAAAACGAACAGGCAGACAGTGCAGGGATCCCTCGTGGCCATTCCCCTTCAAAACAAGTATACCGTTTTGGATGCTGTTGGGGGGGATGACCTATCAGGGGAAGGCCCTAGTGGCCAGGTCTCTGGCACTGAGTCTGGCTCTGGGGCTCAGAAGGGAAGGGGGGAGAATAGAAAAGCAATGGTGATAGGAGACTCAATGGTTAGGGGAATAGATAGGAGATTCTGTGGTCGCGAGCGAGGCTCCCGGAAGGTATGTTGCCTCTCGGGTGCCAGGGCCAGGGATGTCTCGGATCTTGTCTTCAGGATCCTTAAGGGGGAGGGTCGTGGTGCACATTGGTACCAACGACGTAGGTAGGTAACAAACGTGTTTAGGGAGTTAGGCTGGATGTTAAAAGCCCGAACAGACAGAGTTGCCATCTCTGGTTTGTTGCCGGTGTCACGTGATAGCGAGGCTAGGAATAGGGAGAGAGTGCAGTTGAACACGTGGCTGCAGGAATGGTGTAGGAGGGAGGGCTTCAGGTATTTGGATAATTGGAGCGCATTCTGGGGAAGGTGGGACCTGTACAAGCAGGACGGGTTGCATCTGAACCAGAGGGGCACGAATATCCTGGGAGGGAGGTTTTCTAGTACTCTTCGGGAGGGTTTAAACTAATTTGGCTGGGGAATGGGAACCGGATTTGTAGTCCAGTAACTAAGGTAGCCAATGTCCAGGACGTCAAAGTGTGTAGTGAGGCAGTGGGGAAGGTAACACTGACAAAGGAGAGTACTTGCAGGCACGGAGATGGGTTGAAGTGTGTATACTTCAACGCAAGAAGCATCAGGAATAAGGTGGGTGAACTTAAGGCATGGATCGGTACTTGGGACTATGATGTGGTGGCCATCACGGAAACTTGGATAGAAGAGGGGCAGAAGGACTTCCGGTGGCGGCGATGAGTGAGTGAGCCGCACATTCGGTGGCTCTCACTCCGGCGGGATTTGAGGACCTGGTTCCCCGGTTTTGCGGGACTGCGGAGCATTGGAAAGACGGCCACGGAGGTGCTGAGGAATGGGCAAAGCTGAATGGAACTGTGGGAGAGCAGAAAGCAGCGAAAACGGGAGAGGAAGGGACAAAGGCAAGGTGCAGGGGAAGTTGACCCGGGAGCAAAGATGGCGGACCTGCAGACCTCGGACCCGGCAATCCAGCAAGTGCTGGAAAACATGCTGTAGGTGATAAAAAGCAGTTTTGAGTTGTTGAAGCGGGATAACTTGGACCCACTTCAGAAGGCAGTGGATCAGTTGAACCAGAGATTGGATGCCCAAGACGAAAAAGTTAAGGAGCTGGGGGAGGCGGTGGAGGAGCAGGCGGACGCGCAGACGATGGCTGAGCTAGAAGTCGATGGGTTGAAGGAGAGACCGAGAAGACTGCTGGACAGAGTAGAGGAGCTGGAAAATAGAGCCCGCAGCCAAAATCTGAGGATCATCGGCCTCCTGGAGGGGGCTGAGGGAGCAAACGCCACAGCATTTGTGGCTGACCTGCTGATGCAGCTGAAGGGGGCTGACACCTTTCCGCGACCGCAGAAGCTGGAGGGGGCACATAGAGTACAGGCGAGGCAGATGCATCCGGGGGCTCACCCCCCGTCCAATACTGATCAGGTTCCACAGGTTTGTGGAGAAGGAGCGGATGTTGCAGTGGACAAAGAGCGCTAAAAGCAACACGTGGAATAACAGTGTTCTTCGCATTTATCAGGACCTAAGCCAGGAGGTGGCCAGGCGTCGAGCAGCCTTTAAACAAGTTAAGGAGGTGTTATTTAAAAAGCCCGTTAAATTTGGTCTGCTCTTCCAGGCTCGTCTTTGGGTCACGCATCAGGGCCAACACCGCTACTTCTCCGAGCCCGAAGAAGCGATGGACTTCGCGAGGGATCAGGGGCTGGTCCCGAAAAAAGGACCCATGGACCACGGACGCAAGCTAAGGTCCGAGAGTTATCATTTGGGGGATGCCTACTGTGCCTGGACTGACGGTCGACTGTTTACTGCTTTAAAGGTGCCATGTGTTGTATTTTTGGGCAGCTTTTGCCGACGGGGGGTGCGGGGCGGGGGGGGGGGGGGGGTCATTTTTTTCCCCTCTTGTTTCTGCTGTTGGTACCTCTCGTCGTGTTCTCTGGGTGTGCTGGAGCCTTCATTGTAACATAAAGGTGGCCGGTAAGCAATGGGGATTAAAGATGTTGGGTGTTTTTTTTTAAATGTCTATGGCTTTTATGTTTGTTTCGGGTGGGTGATATACGGGTACTGTGTTATTGTGTTGCTATTTTATTAATGCTCAGAAAGGGATGTGGGTTAACACTTATCTGTGTACACAGCTGGAACTGTACTGTACCTGGAGCAGCCTCACGGTGCTGTTTGATGTTTCCATCTTGTTTGATCTTTCCATTTTAGTGCGACTGCTCCAGTAGGTCGGAGTGGGGGATGGTGTGTTGATGAGTGGGGAGCTGAGGTCAGGGAAACAATGGGAGTGAGACAAGTGGGCGCCGGAGGGATGAGCCGGGGGGTGTGAATACAGCCAGTAGATGGCAGGGGTGGGGCTAATGGGAGATGTTGCTAGAGGGGGGAGGGGGGGAAGTTATTCTGCTGATGTGGGAGGGATCTGAAGTAGGTAATTGAGACGAGGTCGGGGTGGAGGCGGGCAAGAGGCGAGCCATGAGCGGCGCGGCGCATGGGCCAGGGGCGGGCCGAAGAAAGGATATGGCTGACCGGCATGGGGTGGGGGGGGGGGGGGGGGGAGGGGGGGGGGGGTTCGGTGTGCCCCCCAACCAGGCTGATCATCTGGAATGTCAGAGGACTAAATGGGCCAGTTAAAAGGGCACGTGTGTTCGCGCACTTGCGGGCTCTAAAGGCGGACGTAATTATGTTGCAGGAGACACATTTGAAAGTGTCTGACCAGACTAGGCTAAGGAAGGGCTGGATCAGCCAGGTCTTCCACTCGGGCTTGGATTCTAAGTCCAGGGGGGTAGCAATTATGATCAATAAGCGGGTTCAATTTGAGGCGGAGGACGTAATCGCAGACAGCGGGGGCAGATTCCTTATGGTAAGAGAAAGAGGCCGATGTTCTGGCCTTTGCTTCCCTGATAGCCCGGCGGCGAATACTGCTGGCATGGAGGGACTCAAAACCCCCGAAGACCGAACTATGACTTTCGGACATGTCAAGTTTTCTGGGTATGGAAAAAATCAAGTTCGCCTTGAGGGGATCTGTATTGGGGTTTGCCCGAAGGTGGCAACCATTCATCGACTTCTTCGCGGGAGAGTGAATGTCAGCCGGGGGGGGGGAGAGAGATTAGCGTAGAGTAGGAGGGATAAATAGGCGGGTAGTGTCTATGGGAGAGGAGCGGGTATGTGCATTATGGTTTGGTTGAAGTGTTGGTTTTTCATTGATGTTTGCATATTTCTGTAATCTGTAACTGTTTACAATGCCAAAAGATACCTCAATAAAATTGTTTGTTAAATTAAAAAAAAGAAGAGGGGCAGATGGTTGTTGGAGGTTCCTGGTTACAGATGTTTCAATAAGATTAGGGAGGGTGGTAAAAGAGGTGGGGGGGGGGTTGCATTGTTAATTAGAGATAGTATAACAGCTGCAGAAAGGCAGTTCAAGGAGGATCTGCCTACTGAGGTAGTATGGGTTGAAGTCAGAAATAGGAAAGGAGCAGTTACCTTGTGAGTTTTCTATAGGCCCCCCAATTGCAGCAGAGATGTGGAGGAACAGATTGGGAAACAGATTTTGGAAAGGTGCAGAGGTCACAGAGTAGTAGTCATGGATGACTTCAACTTCCCAAATATTGAGTGGAAACTCTTTGGATCAAATCGTTTGGATGGGGTGGTGTTTGTGCAGTGTGTCCAGGAAGCTTTTCTAACACAGTATGTAGATTGTCCGACCAGAGGGGAGGCCATATTGGATTTGGTACTTGGTAATGAATCAGGGCAAGTGATAGATTTGTTAGTGGGGGAGCATTTTGGAGATAGTGACCACAATTCTGTGAATTTCACTTTAATAATGGAGAGTGATAGGTGCAAAAGGGCAAGGTTTACAATTGGGGGAAGGCTAAATACGATGCTGTCAGACAAGAACTGAAGTGCATAAGTTGGGAACATAGGCTGTCAGGGAAGGACTCAATTGAAATGTGGAACTTGTTCAAGGAACAGATACTACGTGTCCTTGATATGTATGTTCCTGTCAGCCAGGGAAGAGATGGTCGAGTGAGGGAACCATGGTTGACAAGAGAGGTTGAATGTCTTGTTAAGAGGAAGAGGGATACTTATGTCAGGCTGAGGAAACAAGGTTCAGACAGGGCGCTGAAGGGATACAAGATAGCCAGGAGGGAACTGAAGAAAGGGATTAGGAGAGCTAAGAGAGGGCATGAGAAATCTTTGGCGGGTAGGATCAAGGAAAACCCCAAGGCCTTTTACACATATGTGAGAAATATGAGAATGACTAGAGCAAGGGTTGGTCCGATCAAGGACAGTAGCGAGAGATTGTGTATTGAGTCTGAAGAGATAGGAGAGGTCTTGAACGAGTACTTTTCTTCAGTATTTACGAATGAGAGGGGCCATATTGTTGGAGAGGACAGTGTGAAACAGACTGGTAAGCTCGAGGAGATACTTGTTAGGAAGGAAGATGTGTTGGGCATTTTGAAAAACTTGAGGATAGACAAGTCCCCCGGGCCTGACGGGATATTTCCAAGGATTCTATGGGAAGCAAGAGATTAAATTGCAGAGCCGTTGGCAATGATCTTTTCGCCCTCACTGTCAACAGGGGAGGTACCAAGGGATTGGAGAGTGGCGAATGTCGTGCCCCTGTTCAAAAAAGGGAATAGGGATAAGCCTGGGAATTACAGGCCAGGTAGTCTTACTTCGGTGGTCGGCAAAGTAATGGAAAGGGTACTGAGGGATAGGATTTCTGAGCATCTGGAAAGACACTGCTTGATTAGGGATAGTCAGCACGGATTTGTGAGGGGTAGGTCTTGCCTCACAAGTCTTATTGAATTCTTTGAGGAGGTGACCAAGCACGTGGATGAAGGTAAAGCAGTGAATGTAGTGTACATGGATTTTAGGAAGGCATTTGATAAGGTTCCCCATGGTAGGCTTATGCAGAAAGTAAGGAGGCATGGGAAAGTGGGAAATTTGGCCATTGTATAACAAACTGGTTAACCGATAGATGTCAGAGAGTGGTGGTGGATGGCAAATATTCAGCCTGGAGCCCAGTTACTGGTGGCGTACCGCAGGGATCAGTTCTGGGTCCTCTGCTGTTTGTGATTTTCATTAATGACTTGGATGAGGGAGTTGAAGGGTGGGTCAGTAAATCTGCAGACGATACGAAGATTGGTGGAGTTGTGGATAGTGAGGAGGGCTGCTGTCGGCTGCAAAAAGACGTAGATAGGATGCAGAGCTGGGCTGAGAAGTGGCAGATGGAGTTTAACCCTGAAAAGTGTGAGGTTGTCCATTTTAGAAGGACAAATATGAATGTGGAATGCAGGGTTAACAGTAGGGTTCTTGGCAATGTGGAGGAGCAGAGAGATCTTGCGGTCTATGTTCATAGATCTTTGAAAGTTGCCACTCAAGTGGGTATAGCTGTGAAGAAGGCCTATGGTGTTCTAGCGTTCATTAGTAGAGGGATTAAATTTAAGAGCCGTGAGGTGATGATGCAGCTGTACAAAATCTTGGTAAGGCCACATTTGGAGTACTGTGTGCAGTTCTGGTCGCCTCATTTTAGGAAGGATGTGGAAGCTTTGGAAAAGGTGCAAAGGAGGTTTACCAGGATGTTGCCTGGAATGGAGAGTAGGTCTTATGAGGAAAGGTTGAGGGTGCTAAGCCTTTCCTCATTAGAACGGATGAAGGATGTCTTGATAGAGGTTTATAAGATGATCAGAGGAATAGATAGAGTAGACAGTCAGAGACTTTTTCCCCGGGAGGAACAAACCATTACAAGGGGACATAAATTTAAGGTGAATGGTAGAAGATATAGGGGGGTTGTCAGAGGTAAGTTCTTTACCCAGAGAGCAGTGGGGGCATGGAGTGCACAGCCTGTGGAAGTAGTTGAGTTGGAAACATTAGGGATCTTCAAGCGGCTATTGGATAGGTACATGGATTACGGTAGAATGATGGAGTGTAGATTAATTTGTCCTTAATCTAGGACAAAAGTTCGGCACAACATCATGGGCCGAAGGGCCTGTTCTGTGCTGTATTTCTCTATGTTCTATGTAATTGGGGCTAGGGTGGGAGAAGTGGGGTACGTGGTTTATTGTGTGTTTTTATTTTAGGGGGCATTTTGTGCATCGACCCGCACGGTTGTTTTAGAAATGTCAATCGGTTAAATTGTGAAAATTAAAAATGCTTCAATAATATATATATTTTTAAAAAGTAGTCCTTGTTCGAGTATGCTGCAGACGTCATTAATGACCTTCCATAAAGACTGAGCCTCAAGAGATACTGGTGATCACATATGTGGCGAGAGCTGGTCCTCTGCCTGTATGCCCCATGTGAGGGTCTCTCCTTCTTGAGTTGAATCTCTGTGTCCATTGAAATGGCAGATGGCTGATGCTGTTTTCACTGCTGCTGCTGTTGGTATTGCTGATGCTGTTCCTCTTATTCCTCACTAAAGGTCCAAGTTAGAGCTGTATGAGTGGTCCCCATGATGCAGTCAAGGCTGACAGCAAGAAAGTGCTGATCAAGGTGGGTGAACTGCTTTCCAAAAAGTTGGAAATCGCTTGTCAAGCCGGGAAACTAGCACACCCTCAGAAGAAACATTCCGAGCATCAATCTCTATTCTAGCATGGTTGCAGCTATTCAGTTTCACTGAAGGCTTCCCAATCTGTCATCACTCTCTTTTTAAAAAATAAATTTAGAGTACCCAATTCATTTTTTCCAATTAAGGGGCAATTTAGCGTGTTCAATCCACCTACATTGCACATCTTTGGGTTGTGGGGGTGAAACCCACGCAAACACGGGGAGAATGTGCAAACTTCACACGGACAGTGACCCAGAGCCGGGAACGAACCTGGGACCTCGGCACCGTGAGACTGCAGTGCTACCACTGCGCCACCGTGTTGCCCCCTGTCATCACTCTCTGATGCGCTCTGGCTTTGTTGACTATGACAAATTCCACACGGCTTGGGAAGCCCAGGTACAGGCTGATAAAGCCAGAATAGTGATTAAATCTTTAGTTAATTGGGAATTTAACTATTGATATTACTTACCTGGCAGTTCCATAATTTAAACCCTCACATTTAAACCCGCCCAGGTTAAATCCAGAGGTGGGCGAGATCTTGTCAGGTTGTTAACCCCACTGTTCCGAACCCAACCCACCCTCCCATTGGCAATTAAAATTCTTCCCTATTACACTGTTATGAACTCTTATTTGTCATAAATTATTTCAAATGTAGCCTAGGGAAATGTAAATGTATATTGATTATTTTCATTTCACCTAATGTTACTGGGGCCCAACATGTATTTGTAAGTTATTCATTTGCTTGCACATCAGATTTACAAGTATTAAGCTGCAAGCAAACAAAGATACAGAAATAAATATGGAAGGTTAGACCATTGAACTTCAACAGATTCATATATTAATGAATTTTACTATCTGTATATTCAGATAAACAGCCTGGCGGTGCTGATTCCTTTGATAAATATGAATTACATGCCTTTGGGGCTTATGTATTAGAATTATTTTGAAAATATATCAGTTGAATATTGAATGTTATTAAAGGTATAAGCAGTTATAATTTTAGTGACCATTTTAAAACAATATTGATTATTATTCATTCAGTTCCTTCTTTAACAAAAACCTTTTTGTCACCTGAGCTATAGTTCCATCAAACCATGTCAGGATTATATATATACCTATAGGATCAATTCTAGCAGTGTGAAGACATTTTTAAAGCCAATGTCAAGCTTGTTCTCTTAGGATACATTTATATTTCCTGCTAAATGATGATACAGACTGAACATTACATTTACAGAAAGAAAGTCAGCCAACAATTCAAAAAGGACTCTTGACACTTACCCAAAGGATCGTGATTGCATGTCTTATCATTGTAAGTTATTAACCTCAGAGCGTTGAGTTTGTCTGATTTTAGTGAGGCAATTGGAAAAAGCCAACACAGACAGATAAGCCACTCCACTACAGAAGGAGTGAAAGGAAACTTCACTTGAATAGGTTTCTCATGCTGACTAATGATAGTAGCATTGGCAGTGACCATTCAGATATTTACAGCCGAGACCATTTTACTTTCTGGCCCTCTCCTCTTGTTGGGGGAGATATGGTTGTAAATGGAAACGCAAGCATAATCAGGATTTTAGAAATATTTTTGTGCATGCACTCAGCATTATTACGAATGCAATACTGGCAAAACAGAACCTAATTCATGGACATTGGCAATCGGATTTCCAATTGTCTGCCTGCTTTCTTCCCCCATCCAATTCTTTTTTATTAAAAATAAATAAATTTAGAGTCCCCAATAATTTTTTTCCAATTAAGGGGCAGTTTAGTGTGGCCAATCCACCTACCCTGCACATCGTTGGGTTGCGGGAATGAGGCCCACGCAGACAGGGGGCGAATATGCAAACTCCATACGGGCAGTGACCCGGAGCTGGGATCGAACCAGGTCCACTCTGCCGTGAGGCAGCAGTGCTAACCACTGCACCACGTGCTGCCCTCCCCCATCCAATTCCTAATTCTTTGCTTGGTGCTCTACAAAAAATTTATCCTCTCTGCCCAAATCCAGATCAGGGTTCATCACACCTATAGGTGTTGGATCTCCTCACTGAGCAGGATAATCCCAGGCCTTCCACCTGGGAAGTATTTTTGGATCAGGTGTTAAAGTCTCAAACGTCTAGCTCCCAAACCCACCTCAAAACTGCCCATTCTCACATTAACGAACAGAGGAGGGTGGTGGATGACCAATTCATTCAAAGGAGGCAATAGCAACTTTAATCATAATAATGAGACTGTGAGACAATCATACAGGTTTGAAGCTTCAAATGTTGTCGGAAACCTTTCCTGATGATTGGTTAACCCAGCAGCTTCATCAAAGAGAGCACTTGATGGTTTCAGGAGAAAGGTGCCTTCATAGCTAGCTCCTGTACCCAGGTGCCTTCCTGAAAAACCTCCCCATCTCCTCTAGGGTTTTCCCTACCTCTCATGAAAAAATGTGCCCCCTCCCAAAAGCCTCTTATCTTCCTCCTCCACCCCCCCACCAGGCCTCGATATCCTCACCATCATCAGCTCTCATATTCACTCTCACTTCTGAGACCTCTGAGATCTCTCCTGTGGTCTCAGATCCATCCATCGCCTCTATCACCCACTGACGCCTCCAATCTGCCCCGTCCACTGACCTACGATGCTGATCCTCTGACCACCCGCACCATGACAAGGCATCCAACCTCCTCCCTCTGGCATGGGCAGTCCCTCAAATCAACTCCCCCCTTGCTTTAAGCAAGCACCTCATCTCCCTCCCCCTCCAATTGCCCCCTCCAACCTCCCATTGACAGCTCCCATCTCAGTATGGACAGATCTGCTGTTGCAACCATCACTGACTGACTCCACACCCTACCTGTCAGCCTGACGGGATCTCCGGTTAGGGAACAGATCAGTGACAAGCTGTAAAGTTAATGCTCCACAGTCCCGACATCCCAAATCATTGACTCACCATGATTTCCTAACCAATCTACTCCCTGTGGGTCTTGCCAGCAAAAGTTCTGCCTGTTGAGTTATGATGGTAGCATAATTATCGTGGAATGTTCTCAAGATATACTCTCAGTCAGTAAGTGTGCCATTTTATGAATAACTAGTTTTTGAGGTTTCTCAGTACAATCTGTCATTGTATTTAATTGAATTTAAAACAGAAACTTCAAGTTCCATTTCTTTTAAATAATATTGCCAGCAATATTCTGGTTCCTGTCATAATATGCATCCATGCACATCATGAGGTAAAAGTAGGCAGTGACAGACACGCAGGTGAGCCAATCAACATACAGAACAGAACACGACCAATCACCAGACAGAACACCAGAGGGGGGCTTCCAACTATAAAACACAGGAGGCATCAGCACTCTGCCTCTTTCCACTGGTGACAACTGTAGTGACAGTCAGGGTGTACAAATCATTCAACACCTTCTACACGTGGATCAGAGTTAGCCTGGTCTAGATAATTAATGTTAGTTTACTTAGAGTAGTAGAGACTCAACCCACAGGCAGCTGTGTGCTTCGTTACTGAAGTTCAATAAATCTTATTGAACCAACGGCTACGTTTGGTGTATGATTGATCATTTAACTGCATCGTGTTGCAGTCCGTGTTACCCCAGGGTGAATAACACGACAGTTCCCTTTAGGCATTGCCCCATGGTCCCTTTTCTCACAAAAAGAGCATTCATGAAATAAAAATGAAAAAACTAGTCCCAGTGTGAATTCAGTTGGAATATGGGGCAGGGCTTTGGCCCCGAAATGGAGTATGAGGTGGTGGAGGGTCAGCAACAGAGGCAGGCAGCTGTATAATTTCACACCATTTTGCCAGCACCCACGTCCTTCCTCCTGAGCCATTCTCCTGGAGGTCAGATTAGAGGTAGAACAGTTACATGCCACTCCAATGGATAGTTTGTTAAGATCATTAAGAGGTCAATTAAAGCCTTGATCAGAGGCCGACTGGAATTTTCCTGCAATAGGCCCTTCAGCTTTGAGTGCCTGCTTGACATTCAAACTTAGATGGTCATACTAGCCACTAATTTGCCAATCCAGGCAAAATTGGATAGTTAACTGCTCCCAGTATGATGCTGGGTCAGCATCTGCACTTGAACCCTTTGAAGTCCCCACCCAAAAGGGGAACTCCTGCCTGGCGAGTGATAATTTTACAAGGCTGTTTCATCCCAGAGACTAGCTGCAAGCAAACATACAGTGGACAATCAGAGTTACGCTAATCTGTTGCACTAGGTTCACTGCCATGTCTGCCATTAGTGAAGTCCTCTGTGAACTTGTCAGTTTATACCACAGAAGAAACTTAGTCAGGGGAGCCGGGTGGGGGGTGAGTGGTTCGTCAATTTTAGTATCCCTTCCAAAGCGGGGACTTAGTGGTGGAGTAGCTCTACGTTTTGTCATGATATGCACTCATGCACATAATGAGATACAGACAGGCAGTGACAGACACCAGTACAGCCAATGAACACACAGGACACAACACAACCAATCACCAGGCAAACCACTAGAGAGTGGTCGCCCACTATAAAACACATGAGGCATCAACACTCTGTCTCTTTACACAGGTGACAACTGTAGTGACAGTCAGGGTGTATATATCAGTTAGCACCTTCTACACGTGGCTCAGGGCTAGTCTGGTCTAGTTAGTTATAGTAAACACACTTAGATTAGTAGTGTCAAACCCACAGCGAACTGTGTGCACTGCTTAACAGTTCAATAAAGCGTACTGAACTAACATCAAAGTTTGGAGTCTACTTTCAAGTACAACTGCATCCAGTTGCAGTCCGTGTTACCCCAGGGTGATTAACATGACACATTTTTCTTGGAAAGCTTGACATATATTAAAGCCAGGCTTCATATAGGACAACTGATGAGCAGCAGTGCCACACAGGCCCCCGCTGTACCTCATCTTCGGGAGGGTAGGATGTAGCTAGAAGTGTGGGGAAGGAGGGGAGGGGAACTGAACCTGAAGGCAGTTAGCAGCAACCCACAGTAATTTTATGAAGACCAAAGGATCAATCCTGCTCCCAGACATATATTTCTTCCCAAAAGGTCTTTGGGCCTTTTTCTGCTCAGCCCATATTGGTTCCTTAAAGGACCACTGGTGAACCCACTCAACACCAACTACAACTGGCAAGACCTGTAATCAGAGTCCTACAATTGACATAGGAATCTATTCCAAATAAGCAGCCTTCCGATGGTAAGACGTTGGTGCACTGTTCGACCCTTTGCAAGCCCACCTGAGAATTGCAGCAGGTGGGCCTTCGATATCATTCCGGTGGCCTATTTATAACATGCCAACCCACCCCTCTAATTTGTCACTTCAGCAATAGAAGGGATGTGAGACTTCATTTTAGATCAAAGGAGTTTGTGATGCCAAAAATGGCAATTGCTAAAAACAAAATGTTTGTCTGTTCTATATTAATATACAGTTTAATATATATCTCCCTTCCTTCGCCTGGCTCCTTATTCTGTGCCAACTATGTCTCCCCTCATGCCACCTTTCATTCTCTGCCCGTACCCTCTCATTTCCCTTCACCTCAATATGTTTGCCCACCGTCTGCCATCTTGGTTCAATAATTGCCCCGCTTTCTAGGGTGGAACTCTGGCACAGTTGTTTGCACTGTTATCTCACAGCGCCAGGGATCCAGATTCAATTCCGGCCTTGATTGACTGTGGAGTTTGCACTTTCTCTCTGGTTTGTATGTGTTTCTTCCAGGTGCTCTGGTTTCCTCCCACAGTTCAAAGATGTGCAGGTTAGGTGGATTGGCCATGATAAAATTGTACCTTAGGGTCCAAAGATGTACAGGTTAAGTGGGGTTACAGGGACAGTGCAGGGGAATGGGCCATGGTATGGTGCTGTTTCAGAGCGCCGGTGAGATGCGATGGGCCGAATGGCCTCCTTCTGAACTGTAGGATTTCTATGGTTCTACGGTTCTAACCTTATTTGACTTGAAATGTGCCCTTTGGTCTTGACTTCATTAGGACATGGTCAAGACAAAATTAACAAGTATACGCAATATAGTTTAGAAGTTGAAGAAGCTGTACCAACTGTTAAAGTTTTAGCAATATCATTATAATTTAAAAGTACACATAGAAGGTTGAAATGGTTTCAGGAATACTGAAATTTGATGAAGGACTAGTTCAATTAAATATCAATATTAAAATTAATGTAAAGAGGGGCAGCATTGTAGCGCAGTGGTTAGCACTGCTGGCTCACTGTGCTGAGGATCTGGATTCGATCCCGGCCCCAAGTCACTGTCCGTGTGGAGTTTGCACATTCTCCCCGTGTCTGCATGGGTCTCACCCCCACAACCCAAAAAGATGTGCAGGTTAGGTGGATTGGCCACAATAAATTGCCCCTTAATTGGAAAAAACAATTGGGTACTCTAAATTTATTTTTTAAATTACATTTTAAAAATAATGTAAATAGTGGTTGCTGAGTAAAGTCAAGTTTTAATTCAGTAATTCAGGCATTTTTCGAAGTTAACAGGCTAATCTAATTCTAATACTCTCAGATATTGTAAGTTAAAAATGGTGTCTTACCATTAGGTTCTGCAGGAGCAATCCATTCAATAAAGAGCTCTGTGGAACTGACAGTTCTAATTATTGGGAGTCCTTGTCGTTCAGGTGGAGCCTGTTCAGTTATTTCCACAACAGGATTGCTTTCAATACAGCCCCCAGTAGTACAAGCCTGGATGGTGAAAGTGTATTTTGTAAATGGAGTCAAATCATTCAAAGTCACAAATGTTTGGAGGCCTTTATAATGGGCCTGAGCCACAGGATTGCCTGTTGTAGTAGATTTCAATATATATCTCTCAATAGGTCCCGAAGCATTTGATGGGGTTGTCCAGTTCAACAAAACTGATTGTGATCCAACAAATCCAACAAGACTCAAATGAAGCAACCCAGTCGGACGGCCAGTCTTTGTACGATAGCTAACGACACTGCTTCTTGTGCTACCATGACCATTACTTGCCAGAATATAATAAGAATAGGTTGTGTAAGGTGTCAAACCTGTATCACAGAAGCTTTTGAGACCTTTAAAAGAGGAAAGTTACATATTTGTTTACTCAAATAAATTGCTGTGAAAAAAATTCAACGTACATCAGGATTGTTAGAAATTATAGTTAACAGCTTTTTGTAGTATTTACATTCAAAAGATTAATCTCTTCATGTTTAATCTTAAGAATTAAGAATAAATTGCTGCACATCGGCCATGTTCTCTCTGTTCCAGATTCTAAGTGCTCCCGCCTGCGGGGAATCGGGACTGTGTCCTGCTGGTGCTAGGAGTGTCACCGATGGGATTCTCATGGCTTTACTATGCAAAAATATGCATAGCACCGAACACATCGGTTTCCCTGCAGTTACTGGGGTACGGCCACCATTTTGAACTGGCACCCCGATTCCAGCATCCAGGGATGCCCCCCCTCCCTCTCACAATGCAAATGTTGACTCCTCCCTTCTCCCTGGCTGGCAAGGGGAGCACTCCCAACCCCTCATCAAGGGGGGGAACATCCTCCCCCCCCCCTTCACCACTGGAAAAACAGGTCACCCCCACAACACCATGCGCGCATGAGGGTCCTGACGGTTGGGTGGGCTCAGGCTGCGGGTAAGGGTTGGAAATCGAGACCCTCCCCTGGATGGAGGTCCCGTGGTGGACTGCCCCTTCCAAACCTGGGCAACCGGTTAAAACTCTGAAGTGGCCTTCTCACTCTGAATGGCTCTGCTTGACAGCTGATGAGCAGACCAGGCAGTTCAGTGAAGAATCAAGTCAGGAGCACTTTCCCTTTCCTCACATCTGCTCCCTCACTCCTATGCTTTTGAAACTGGTACCAGAGCCTTTTTAGAAAGCCCACAATACTTGAAGAAGCTTGAAATCCTCTGAGATCTTTTGAAATTCATTAATTCAATTTCACAGGGCAATGCCAGGAGGAACAGGAGGTTTGTTTATTTATCTTTCCCTTCATTCTTGAAAATATCAGAAGTACCCTCCACTAATCCTAACCGCATTATTTATAAACATTCTTGTTATGATTGACAGCTGCTGACCACGTCAAAGCAACAAAGCGGATCACTTCCTCTTTTCTAAATGGAGAAAGCACTTAGCATTAGGAACAGAGAATCCCGGCCATCATGACTAGTTGTATAATGGTCACAATGATGACAATTATCAAACTAGTTTGATAAATTCATGACCATCCAATCAGCTGTTCAATCCCTGATATTAAATGAATGGTGAAATAGAAAGCACTGGTATTATTATTTGCCTTAATTTTGCAAGACTTGATTTAGAAAGAAATTTACATAAAGGACAAAATAATTACTTTCTGATCAGAGATCATCCACTTCGAAAATTATTTATTCACTTAGACTTGTTCTAACTATAAAGTACAGTGTAGAAATTACTTGGGGTGACATTATTATATGGATGCTTAATGTATGGGTAACAAAGCTCATTCTATGCAATTTTAACCACTATTCTATCCAAGTAAATTGGTTAACACCCTGCTAAAGTAACAACAAAAATAATTTGATATGAATGTGTTTAGCATTTTTAAGGTGCTGAGGTTATTCCCACCCTCATATCCACAGAGACTTCCAATGTCTCCTGAACAATTGAATTGGCTAACTATTCTTTATAAGATCATGTGATTTGAAACACAGTCTTCAATTTCACTGTCAATTATAATACTTCAAAAACACATTAGGGCTGAAATTGGTCTTTACCGCCTGTACCAAAGAAGCAATAACAAATTGGTAGCTCCTTTTACATCCCACCCAATTTTCTTTTCCATTTGAGTCAGTCAGGTGGTTGTGACCTGGGTTGCCAATTTGTTACCGGCTATTTGTGTCCCTGCCAAACACCACCACTGGGGACTACAGTAAGATTTGGTCAATAAAATATTCAACTCATCTTGGAAAGAAAGATATAAAACTCATTGCAAAAAGTGATTTGATGTTCAAGTCGAAGGGTCAGACACTTAAAGAACGGTCAACAGGGAGTTTGATCACTTGCTGGATGATCAAATGTATCATTTATTCCAATGTACTTATAACTAACGGGTGTATTGTTAACACGTATATTGTAATCAGTCTATTGTTTTGTTTAAACCTCAGATAGACATTTGTGTTTAATTTCAGCTTGAGTTGTCCCATTATCTCTCGGAATCCTCATGCCTGATCAGTAGTGTAACCTGTCAGGCATAGAAGGTTATATCTTACTATTGATGTAAAATTATTTGCCCATCAATTTTGTACATGTGTTTAGGAAGAAATTGGACTCAGTAACACCCCCTTTTTATGGTGCCTGGAGTGCTCTTGGGACTGAAAATGGCATTAGCGCACAACAGTTAATACCCGCCAGAGTTATGCAGATCAGGTAGATCATGACATCAATCAGCGTTAACATTAATTTGACGGCATCTCTTCCATTTTGGATTTCAACAAATCCGCCCACATTCTTTCTTAAACTTGCACAGCTGAACACATGTTAAGCAGGCTAAAGGACCCCACCCCACACACTGTATATGAAGGGAGCTTCATCTTGCACGTTTTAATACTGGTTGATTTCTTCAGCTGTTGCTACAATTTTACACATTTTTAATGTTTTCCATAGTGGATTTAAGATTCAAAAGTTTACAATGAGCAGTTTGACCATTGCTTAAGGACAATTTTTGAACCTCAAGGCTTCGGCACAACTAGGTGCTCCCAGACATGGTTGCACTTATAGGTCTTCCTTTTGGAATAGAGCATGACTGGGAAGATGTGCAGAAGCCACATCAAGCTGATAAAAGAGTTGGACGTGGAGCTGGAGAAGGGATGAGTAGAGGCCATGTCTGCTCAAGGTCTTTAGGGAGCATTCTCCTGCAGACCGCAATGACAATCCCAAATTTTGCAATGTCTGTGCTTCACTAAGCAAGTCCTCACTGGAATCTGCCAACTGACTGCTGCAGCACCAACTGTAACCTCCACGCATTAACCTCCATGGCTATTGTCTTTTAGTATATTTTGACCAGTTATCTGGAAGGCCGCCATCCTGCCGGCAGAGAAAGGGCATCCCTCCCCCTTTCCACCTCCTTCACACCACCTTCAGTGCAGCGTTAGAAAACTTGGATGCCTGCGAGTTAAATTCAACTCATCTGCTTCATCCACAATGCATCGCCCCTTTGAGAGGTGCCGGCTATCTTTAAAAAATGCGGACTAGTTTTAACCAGAGCAGGCTAGCTCTAAGGAATGCTGCTGATCCATGCAGCCAATCAGGAGCATTCAGGCTGGTTGTATGCAGAATTCATGCTAATGAGAAGGTAGCGTGAAGGTGCCTGGAGAATCACATTGCAACTCCTGAACCCATTTTTGGATCTATCCAATTTAGCCCCCACTAAATGCTTTTGAAATAAAATTGTATTAAAATAGTGGATAAAGGAACTTCATATGAATGTTTTATTTTGCAAGCTCAAATCACACTGTGCAATTTTACTCAATATGCTTTCTTAACTGTTGGGCAGTTATTTTGATCTAGAACATGAAGTGAGTAACATATCGGTGGTGCTTATTTACTTCAGTTTACCTTTAGCTTAGGAATGATACGTAGTGCTGAATATTCATCATGAGGGAATCTTAGTACTGTGTCCGGGAAAATCACTATTCATAGTCACATCACAGAAATGTAGGGAAAAAACATTTGCATAATATATTTCTTACTGGCATTGGGGTTGTGCAGCGCCAATCCATGACGCCCTCACTAAAACAGAACATTCACTCAATTCACCCAGTCCACTAAATTCCTAACCTTGGTTACATCTCCTTAAAGAACTTAATAGAGGTGAGCATCTTTCCCACAGGAAGGCAAGGAGAGCCATCCCCAACCCACTCTGACCAGCAGGTGGTTCAGAACACATAGATAAAAAACAGTGATAATAATCTGCTTGCCCTTTTAACAATGGACTGAATTCTTTAACTGCGCCCGCCGCAAAATAGCCACGGACGCGTGGAGACCATGTAAAGGTCGATTGACCTCGGGCGGGAATTTCCGGTCGTTGGGGTGCGCGGCCGAAGACTCCTGCCCCATGTGTTAGTATACAGACCAGTAATAGAATGTAATATGGGAAGAACAAAAGCAATTCAGTTCCTAAATTTTTTAAAAATTGCTTCCAATTATATAAGAACATTAATTTATGAAAATTATAACGAATGTCAAGATTTTCCACGACCTCATTGCTAAATAACTACTACTTTCAGAGAAAGAAAAAAGCTTACCAAATGGATACTTATCCTGAACTGTATGAATTTCTACTCCATCTCTGGACAACATATATGTGAGCTCATTCGTGTTTGGTGCGTCGGGTGGACTCCATGACAGATTAACAGCAGTAGAATTCAAAACGTGGGCTGTTGGCGGAGGTTGCTGAATTGGAGCTACATTAATGAAAATACAACTTTTAACATATTTTAAAATTAAGGAATTTGCACTTATCTAGCAACTCACAACCTGTGGATGTCCCAAAGCACTCTCCAGCCAATTAAGTGCTTTTAAAGTGTAGTCATTGCTGTCATGTAAGAAACATGGCAGCCAATATGCAATTTTGCACATTAAGGTCCCACAAGTAGCAATGGAAGAAATTGCCAATCATCTGTTTTAAATGTAGGTTGAGAGTCAAGAGACGGCGAGGACTCTGGGAGAACTCCCGTCCCGTTCTTTCAATTGCATTGTGGGATTTTTATCTTCATGTTCACTAGATAGGGCAGACCGAGCCCCCATTTAATGTTCAGGTGAAAGATGACACCTTCAAGTGCATCCTCCTCCTCAATACTACACAGAATTGACAGTGCTCAAGTCCCTGGAATGTAACTTGAATCTGCAATCTAAGGTGCAAGTGGAACATTTATTTTCTTTTGCTTTGCAAATTCAGATCATAATTATTGACCTGGAATTTGCTGAAAAATTACACATGGTATTATTAATGGGAAAATCAGTCAATTACTTGTGATGAGGAAGAGATAGCACATGGATTCCAAATCGCTGCAGCTCCTGAACAATTTGTGCCATGAAGTTTGCGAAAGTGGCACATCCTTACCTTTCTCATGAGTTTCATAAAGTTGCTGTATTTACATATGCATCGCCAATTAAACTTGCTGTTAAGTCTAGTTACTAATAGCACAAATAGTCTTTCAACAACATGATAATTGTTGATGACTGCCAATCAACCACTCTCGACCAAAAAGTGACATTGAAAAGTGTGGAATCTTATTTTTTTCAGGCAGTGAATTGTTGAATTTTAAATTTAAATTTTTCTTCTTACATTCCCTTTCTGCATTAATTCAATCTTTCTTTTTTTTTATTGGTCTTCCTGGGTCAGATTTGACATTTAATTCCGCCTTTTTTTTCTCGGCCTGCTAATTTCTCAATCCTTAAATCTCATTGTTTGAGGTGATGTGATACACTGTTGGTCCCTTTCTTCACTGAGGTCCCAGATGGCCTCTTCCCCTTGCACACACCATTATCAGCTTGCACTTCCCAAATTTTTTTTGTGCTGAATGACTCGGAGAAATGTTTAATCAACTGAGCCCATCACAAACTTCCCAACTCCTGCAAATTCCAGACCATTAATGTGTTGCCCTTATTAGTGAGGACATTTTATGACCAATTGCTGAGTTGCTCTTAACCATTGGCATTCATCCAATAACAACTTTCATTTATGCTGCACTGCCGACACAGAAAAACATTGCATACTGCATAGGTTGAGGCCATCGTCGCAAATGCATTTCGCCTACTGTGCTATCATTCACAAGCACAATCTATCTGTTTTGGTCATATTTGATACCTCAAACTGATGTATAACGTACATGGTAGGTTCATAAAATAAAACATTTTAAAAAAAACTGACTACACTGGTGTTAAAATGATTATGATGTACTAAAGTAGAGAAAAAAAATTCTTCAATTTTCCCCAGTCACTAGAATTTGCAATTTGAAATGGGACTGTCAAAAAAATGTCACCAGTGTCAATTTGTAAATACTTGTTATAAATTTGCTTGCAGAAAAATAATTACTTACTATTACTGCAGCCAAATGTGTTGTTCACATCCAAGTGGCTCATATTGTGGGCACATACATCACATTTTAAACCCGTTACAAACTGTTTACAGAAACATGCTCCATTTGTTTGGTGGCAAGTGGCATTAACACTGCCTGCAGGGTTACAATTGCACGGATGGCACCTGCAAGTACACAGAAAAAAGATACAATGATTCTCACCATGTCACATAAAAGACAATAAATAGTCCTTATAGCTTTACTGTAAAATCAGTTTATGTTTGATAACTTGATAGTACTTTGTCCGGTAACTTTAAAAAGATTAGGTGAAACTCTTCTTCAAAATTTTGTTTACCAATAAGACTAAGAACTATTGTTTAAGAAGATAATCAACCCATTATTCATTTTCAAAATTCCTAGGGCTGGTTTCACCATTTCTGAGACTAAGGGCGGGATTCTCCGATTGCCGACGCCAAAATCGCGTTCGGCCATCGACCGGAGAATCCATTTTAACGCCAGAATCGAGGGCAGCGCTGTTTTTCCAATGCTGCGTCCCCTCAAAAATGGCGCACTGGTGGAGTATGCCGCACGGCGTCGGGACGGCCTCAGGACGTCACCTGTGACTCTCCCCCGATTCTCCGCCCCGATGGACCAGCTTCACGATGGTGTCGGTCGCGTGTCCTCTCATTTTTCGGGGACATCGCGTGGCGGCTGCGGACTATGTCCAGCGCCGCCACAGTCGGGTGGGGAGACATTCTGCTGGCAGGGGGGGCTTCGGCTGGGGGACAGTAGGGGGTGGTACAGGGGTGGTCCGGGGGTGGAGAGGGGGTTACAGGGGGGCAGTTTTTGGCAGGCCGGGTCCGAGCGCAGCCGGCGCAGGCCGCCTCCATGCGCATGCACGGCACGACCCGGCAATTCTGCACCCATATCGGCAGCTACGTGGCGCGGCTGCTAGCCCCCCACCGGGCGGAGCATCGGTGCGGGGACGGCGCCGACATTTTGGTCGTAAGACCAGGCAGATCCTGCAGGCAAAGCCGCAGAATTGGAGAATCCAGCCCTAAGTGTTGTCTCCGGTGCAGGATTCGTGGAGTTCCACGACATCAAAACTGGCACCGCACCTGGAACGATTCTGCTCCTGCTGATGGGCTAGCATTAGTGCCACGTGGAACACAATCAGTTCCAATGAGAAACTATGCAAGATTCGCCGAATTTGCGATTGACACTCAAGAGGCAGACAAGCTGCAGCCGCATATACACACTTAATTCCCCAAACACACCATCCCAGCTAACAAGATGGCAGCAAGGAGCGCAGCTCCACGGTTCACCGAGGCCGAGTTGGAGACCCTCCAGGACGCGGTGGAGAAGAGGCAGATGACCCTGTATCCTGGCTGGGAAGGTAGATATCAGCCTCTTCCATTCGGCTTGCCTGGGCACGGTCAGCACCGTGGGCAACACCATCCGGACCGGCCAGCACTGCCGGAAAAAACTGCACGACCTCATCAGGGCAGCCAGGGTGACTAGGCAACACAGTGCCCCTGACACTAACCTGTCCCACACATCTGTAACCCAACCCCCCTCAACCCGGAGGGTGGCAGAACCCCCACACTGCACCACATGCCGGCACCCATACCAGCCACATGGCCGGGTGCTCTGGTCACTGAGGCCACAAGCTACCCACCCCCTGGGCTGCATGCGTCGGTTGGACTGTCTAACACTGTAATTTACTGTTTGCCCCCCCGCCCCCCCACCCCGCCCCACCCCGCCAGGAGAAGGCCACCAATAACCGCCGGAGGAGCCGGAGGGTGGAAGACAAGCGGCGTCAAGTTCCAACATGCCCGGAGGAGCAGGGAGGCCCTCATCCTCGCCCACTTCTTGTAGGATGAGGCTTTGTCTGTCAGCTCACCCCCTCCCCCTGCATATCCTGCTGATTCCCCTCCTTCTCCCCATTCCCCGTCTTTGCCCCCATTCCCCTCCTTCCTCCCCTCTGTTCCCTCCTTCTTTCCCCCCAATTTCCTGACCCTCCCAACTCTCCCCCCCCACCCCCCGACTCCCCTGATCCACTCTCCAGGGGTCTATATAACATCACCCCAGGGTGATGGGCCTGTGTCGGCACTGTCGGTGGACAAAATACATGGCAGGAGAGTGATAATAATTTGCTGTGAGGTTAGCTTTGGTGCTCCTCAGTTTGTGCCAAAGTCTGATTCCTGTTTTTTTAAACAATAATAATAATCTTTATTGTCACAAGTAGGCTTACATTAAAACTGCAATGAAGATACTGTGAAAAACCCCTCGTCGCCACATTCCAGCGCCTGTTCAGGTATACAGAGGGAGTATTCAGAATATCCAAATTACCTAACAGCAGGTCTCTTTGCTGACAACCCGGACACCCATCCCTGAATGGAGTCTGCATCGGAGGCGTTTGATCTTGGACCATTGTGCCTGAGGGGTGGGGGATGGAGGGACCGGAGGGCAACAGGGGATGTGGGTGTCGGCAGGCCCGCTGTGAAGTTTAACATGACAGTAACTGCGCATATATCAGGTGTAACATGTTTTAATAGTGAACATTGGACATTTCCATTCCCCCTCGCTACAGATTGAGACCAGCACCTCACCTCCCAGCCTCACAGTGCCCATTCAGTGATCCTCAATCTTCTTAATCTTACATGGTCTCGTGCTAAGTCTAGGTGTGTCCCCAGGATGCACATCAGAGGTAGAGGCAGCTTGCTGCTTTTGTGGCCATCCTGCAAAGGACGCTGGTAAATTTAGCCAGGTAAAGGACAAGCAATAGGACTATCCTGTCAATCACACTTCTTTACCAGACACAGCAGCACCTAAACTCCTTATTTGGTAAGCCTACATGCCCCCAACACTTGCAGGCATGGCAACTGAATGCCCACCCCAAAATCGATGTGGCAACCCCTGATTGGACTTGATCGATCAGGGTGATGGAGCCCTGATCAATTGATTGGCAATGACCCAGAGACCACCCAAAAGGGTGCAAAATCCCTGAAGGTAAAAGGTGCTGCACCACCTTAGAATCTCTCTCTGCAGCAGCAATGGAACAACGGCGATCTTCACCAGCCACCAGAAGGACGACCATCACGCTACCAACAGAAGGAAGACCAGTGCCAGAGCATTCTACCAGACCGAGGACCAAGCATCATGGAATACAGGAGTCAGCACGCAGATAAAGTCCAATATCTGTCTGGGTACTTGCTAGTCACTCAAAAGTTAAGTTAAGGTCTAGTATGAACTTTTAGTACTCTGTAGAATAATGTCTGTTGATGGGAGTGATTGATTAACTGTAACATTGTGTGAGTAAACACTGCTTGATTAATGTGGTAAACCACTGTAGTATATAATATGTGTATTGTGGTAAACGGCTACTGTATTACATGTAATGTGGTAAACCACTGCCCGATGGCTCCGCCTCCCTCGGACCCAGTATAAAGGTGGCTAGTCTCCACCTCTGACCCAGTTCGGGATCAGAGGCCAGAAGGCTTTCTGTTTAGTTTATTAAAGCCTCAGTTACGTTCACTACTCGTTTTGTGTTCATTGATGGCACATCTATTTAATAAACTAAACTTCTAAGATGAATTCATCGCTCAAGCCTAATCGCCTGGAGCTGGACCCACAGGCAGCCGACGCCACTGCAACATTCAAGCACTGGCTAAGCTGCTTCAAAGCATACTGCGGATCCTCCACCGAAGACTTCACCGACCTCCAAAAGAAGGAGTACCTCAACGCACTGGTAAGTCCGCAAGTTTTCCTTCTCATCAGGGACGCCCCCTCGTATACGGAGGCGATAATTCTGCTGAAGGGACAATATGTAAAGTCTGTAAACGAGGTGTGTGCTAGGCACCTTCTTGCCACGAGGGGACAACGCCCTGGGGAATCAATAGCAGAATTCTTGCGTGCCTTGCGGGTACTCGGCCGGAACTGTGATTGACAGGTGGTATCGGCTACCCAACACGCGGCGCTGTTGATCAGAGACGCCTATGTCGCAGGCATGAAATCGAACTACATCCGCCAGTGATTGCTAGAAGTGGGTACACTCGGCCTCCCAGAGACAGTGCAGCTCTCAAACTCGCTGGAGGTGGCCTTCCAGAACAAGGATTCCTGCACTTCCGACCACGCGGCACCCTCGTGGACGCCGCCATCATCCGACTCGAGTGCACCGCAAGCCTGTGTCACGCACCAGCCCGCCAACGCGGAAGCCCGAAGAGCTACCTTTGCGGCCAGAGTAAGCATCCCAGACAACGCTGCATGGAACGCGACTTGCAACGGGTGTGGGAGGAAGGGACACTTTGCGAACGCCTGCCAGGCCTGATCTCTCCCTAAAACCCCTAGGCCCAGCAGCGCTGCCTGCTGCCTGTCGGAGCCGCCCCCATGTGGGCCGCCATCTTGGGACCACTCCGCAACCTCCCGGGAGCCCTGCCCACCCGGTCATACTGGTCCCCGCCATCTCCGACCGGCCTACCCATCACCTTCCGAAGCTCGCCTCCATCACGCTCGACCAGTCCCAGCCTCATCACCTCACAAAATCTACGATGACCGTCCGGATCAACGGGCACGAGACGGCTTGCCTTTTCGATTCCGGGAGCACAGACAGCTTCATACACCCAAATATAGTAAGGCGCTGTTCCCTCACAATTTTACCCGCGACCCAGAAAGCCTCCCTGGCTTCCAGATCACATTCAGTAGAAATCCGGGGGTACTGTGTCGCGACCCTTACCGTATAAGGCGTAGAGTATACTAACTTTAAGCTCTACGTGCTTCCCCATCTCTGCGCTGCCCTATTACTGGGGCTCGACTTCCAGTGCCACCTCCAAAGCCTTACTTTAAAGTTCGGTGGACCCCCGCCCCCCTCACCGTCTGTAGCCTCGCGACCCCTATGGTCGCCCCACCCTCGCTCTTCACTAACCTCACCCCGGACTGTACGCCCGTCACTACTAGGAGCAGACGATACAGTGCCCGGGACAGGGCCTTTATCAAGTTGGAGGTCCAGCGACTCCTACGAGAGGGGATCATTGATGCTAGTACCAGCCCCTGGAGAGTCCAAGTGCTGGTCGTCAAGACTGGGGAGAAGCACCGGATGGTCATCGACTACAGTCAGACCATCAACCGGTACACGCAGCTCGTGCGTACCTCCTCCCCCGCATATCTGACATGGTCAACCAGATTGCGCAGTGTCGAGTCTTCCCCACAGTTGACTTGAGGTCCGCGTACCACCAGCTCCCTATCAGCTCAGAGGACCGCCAGTACACTGCCTTTGAGGCAGATGGCTGCCACTACCATTTCCTCAGGGTTCCCTTCGGCATCACCAATGGAGTCTCAGTCTTCCAACGAGAAATGGACCGAATGGTTGACCAATACGGGCTGAGGGCCATGTATCCGTATTGAGATAATGTCACCATCTGCAGCCATGACCAGCAGGACCATGCCGAAAACCTCCGGCACTTCCTCCACACCACCAAACTCCTGAACCTCACCTACAATAAGGAAAAATGCGTTTTCCACACAACCCGCCTAGCCATCCTTGACTACGTTATGGAAAACGGAGTCCTAGGGCCTGATCCCAACCGCATGTGCCCCCTCCTGGAAGTCCCCCTCCTCCACTGCCCCAAGGCCCCAAAGAGATGCCTGGGGTTCTTCTCTTACTATGCCCAGTGGGTCCCCAATTATGCAGACAAGGCCCGTCCACTTATTAAATCCACCATTTTTCCCCTGACGGCTGAGGCCCGCTTGGCCTTCAACCGCATCAAGGCAGATATTGCCAAAGCCGCGTACCCTCCATGCCTCTGAAATTCAACACTCCTCTGTCGAAAAGGAGGCCCAAGCCATTGTGGAAACTGTGCGACATTGGACGCATTACCTGGCCGGCAGGCGATTCACTCTCCTCATTGACCAACGGTCGGTTGCCTTCATGTTTAACAATACACAGCGGGGCAAAATCAAGAACGACAAGATTCTGAGGTGGAGGATCAAGCTCTCCACCTACAACTACGATATCTTGTATCGACCTGGGAAGCTCAATGAGCCCCCAGATGCCCTATCCCGCGGTACATGTGCCAGCGCACAAGTAGACCGACTTCGGGCCCTCCACAATGACCTGTCACCCGGGGGTCACCCATTTTGTCCACTTTATCAAGGCTCGCAACCTGCCTTACTCCATCGAGGAGGTCAGGACCATGACCAGGGACTGCCAGGTCTGCGCGGAGTGCATACCGCACTTCTATCGGCCAGACAGGGCACACCTGGTAAAGGCCTCTCGCCCCTTTGAGTGCCTCAGCATCGACTTCAAAGGGCCCCTCCCCTCCACTGACTATAACGTGTACTTCCTCAACATTGTAGACGAATACTCAAGATTCCCCTTCGCCATCCCATGCCCTGACATGACCTCTGCCACCGTCGTTAAGGCCCTGCACAGTCTTTTCATCTTGTTTGGGTTCCCCACCTACATCCATAGCGATCGGGGTTCCTCCTTCATGAGTGACGAGTTGCGTCGGTTCTTGCTTAGCAAGGGCATCGTCTCCAGCAGGACGACCAGCTACAACCCCCGGGGCAACGGACAGGTGGAGGGAGAGAACGTGACGGTCTGGAAGGCCGTCCTCCTGGCCTACGGTCTAGACGTCTCCCAGTCTCCCGCTGGCAGGTGGTCCTCTCCGATGCGCTCCACTCCATCTGGTTGCTCCTGTGCACTGGCCCCAATGAGACCCCTCACGAACGTATGTTTGCCTTCCCCAGGAAGTCCCCCCTCCGGGGTCTCGCTCCCGTCCTGGCTGCCAGTTCCAGGGCCCGTCCTCCTCCGGAAGCATGCGAGGAGTCATAAATCAGATCCCGTCGAGAAGGTCCTGCTCCTCCATGCCAATCCACAATATGCCTACGTGGCACATCATGACGGGCGACAGGGCACAGTTTCCCTCTGGGATTTGGCACCTGCAGGTTCCCCAGCGACCATCACCACCACCCCAGGCCCTACACCGTTTCCCTCCACCACTACCCAGCTACTTCAAGAACTGGCACCCGCAGGCCCACCGGCGACCATCACCACCACCCCTGCCCAAGCATCGCCCCCTCCACCGATTCAACTACTGGGTGAAGAAGAGGACAACACGCTCCCGGACGCGCAAGTCTCGACACCGGTGCCCACACCACAGCCGGGACTGAGGCGATCACGGCAGAAGGTCAAGGCCCCCGACAGACTTGATCTTTAAGTCCACTTCACCCCCGCTGGACGCTTTTTTTTAACAGGGGGTGAATGTGGTAAACCACTGTAGTATATAATATATGTATTGTGGTAAACGGCTACTGTATTACATGTAATGTGGTAAACCACTGCCCGATGGCTCCGCCTCCCCTCGGACCCGGTATAAAGGTGGTTGGTCTCTGCCTCTGATCCAGTTCGGGATCAGAGGCCAGGATTCTTTCTGTTCAGTTTAGTTTATTAAAGGCTCAGTTACGTTCACTACTCGTTTTGTGTTAATTGATGGCACATCAATTAAACAAAGTCGACTCGCAGTCACTTGTTCACTGCATACAGGTTAAAGACACACTGTGCGCAACACTTTATGCACTCTGAGGCCTTTGATGCTCTTGGCCTAGAGCAGGAGGGCACCGGTCGACTTACCGGTGTCACTGGCATCGCCGTGCCACCCTGTTCTGTCCGCTGTCTTTGAAATGTGCTGATGTCAGGAAGGAGGGATTCGGAAGAACTGGAGACCGCCTTGGTGGCGGCCCCGTGTTGGCCTCCAGCACTTCCTCCTCCCTGATGGTGCCCGTAGGGCCCTGGGGGACTCCATGGGATGAGGAGGCAGCTGGAGTGAGCTCCGGAGGCCTCTGCGTCATCTGGCCCTGTCAGTCCTGGAGTCTCCCCATTGCCTGCACTATGGTGTCTATACCCTCAGCAATGCTCCTCAGTAACTGGGCCACGCTCTGCATTGCCCCGCAATTGTTCACCTACATCCCTCAGTGACTGGGACATGCTCCGCAGCCTTCAGCAATGTCCACCTGCGTATGGGATATGTTCCTTCATTGGCTGGGATATGATGTTGAAGCCCTCAACCATGGTCATCACAGACTGAGCCATGCCTTGGACACCACTACTCTAGATGCTGACCTCGTGCTGCATGATTTCCACTGCGGTCATCACCCAAGCAGAGTTGGCCTTGGTGCCACACATTGCTGGCATAATCTCCTGCGCCCAAAGCCTTTGTAACTCCTCCAATCGACTATGCAATCGCAGAAATGTCGCTGACATCCCCTCCTGAATCGCACGGCTGTGTCCTAGCATCTGGATCAGCTCTGGGATAAACTTGTCCAGAGGCTCAGCATTTGACTGGGACTCAGCAGAGTCCTGGAATCCAATAAACCTCCGATTGCTGACTGTCAAGGATGTTTCTTCCTCCACCTGATGTGCTTTAACAATTGTGTGGTGCTCACCAGATTGTGCCTCAGATGCCTGTCTTCTAATGTCGCCCACCGAGGTATGTCTCTGGAACATAGGAACATAGGAAATTGGAGCAGAGTGGTTAGCATTGCTGCTTCACAACTTCAGGGACCTGGGTTCAATTCCGGCCTTGGATCACAGTCTGTGCGGAGTCTGCACTTTCTCCCCGTCTCTTCGTGGGTTTCATCTTGGTGCTCTGGTTTCCTCCCACAGTCCAAAGATATGCGGGTTCGAATCATAGATTGCTCCAACAATTGCGGGGCACGTTTCCAAACGTTCAATGTCAGGAACTTCATTTGTATATATTACCATGTAATTATCAGGCCCATGCACTGTAATCATTTCCCCACCATCAAAAATCCATCCACCCTCAGGTTCATCTTAGAGGCCTAAACGTGTTGTGAACAGCAGACTGCCTCAAGATCAAGGCACCTTGGCTGCTGCCGAAATAGCAGGCATTCACTGATATAATGGTTTGTGCATGGTTGCGCACCAATTATATATTGATTTAATTCAGTCATGTGGCTCATGTACCTCAGAACCACTCACTTGGCTTCCTGAACCATTAGTAATCCCATTACCCTGGCAAAGCCATGTGCTCTCTCATCCTGATTTTTCATGCTTAGACAGAAGATGATGTAATCACATATAAGGCTTCACATCTCATTCCAAATGCAGTGATGGATGGCGTACTGGGAGTTGATCTCCATGTTACCCACTCCCACCTGGAGTGATTTTGGCCCATATAAGTTTAATATGACTGTAATATTTAAGACTCCTGGCGTGTTGTCCTTGCCTTGGTGTGAGGTTGCAGATCCTCTTGAAGGAGGTGGCATAGAAATACGATCAACTCGTTGTTGAATTTGAGTCACCTCAGGCATTACTCCTGGGTGAAGTATTGGTACAAGAAATTGCTTCAGAAAACATTTGGTGGAGTCTTCTTCGGAGAGAGCACCTCCTTTTCCGTCTTCACAGAACGTCTCTCTGTAACCCTTGGTCTCAGTTGGATTCCGACCCAACGGCACTAAAATTAGAGCCCCATACTATTGAAGTGTGTGTTTATAGATTACCAAATCCTCTGTCCTCCCTCAATGGTTGCACCAGCTCACCATTGGACTTTCATACACAAGTCACAGTACGGTCACAAACTTTGCCACAACAGAAATAAATCAAAAGCACTTTGCCTGCAAACCCTTTACATGGCTTTTAAATAGTGCCAGTGTGGCTGGGCTTCCCCATGCAATTGAACAAAACTGAGTGATTAGCACAGGCGTTCAATGGTTATATATGGTCTAAGTTATGAAACCTGCATCAAAGCAGCAAGAATGCCTGACTGATATCATTATGAGAGCTCTCCTGATGCTCTTGGTGTATATAAAACATCCCTTTACTCAGCCCCATCCCAGCTTGGGTTACCCGCTGACAGTGTTGGAAGTGACCAATGTAGCCATCTGGGATGGCCACTTACAAAGGGAAACATGGCCACTTGCAAAGAATCACGGGAAATATGGCCAATGCAGGATCCAGACAAACTCAGAGCTTAAGTGTATATTGGCCACTAGATAACCAGACACTACTGAAACCCCCAGCTGATTTGCATTCTGATGGCCCATTTCCCCAGAACAAAAGACTTGTACTCGGGTATCAGATACAGATCCAGACTCATCGGCGCCACTCCCTTCACACAGGAAGCCCAAACAGCCATGGTCAATGACCGCTCAGGACACGCCCAACCATCAAGGCACCCGCCCCTTTATTGGCTAAAATCGAAGGCAGTAATCGAAGCCTGCCGAATTATTGGGTCCAAAGCTAAGGACCACCCAAAAGAGCGCGAAACCCCCAAAGGATAAAAAGAGACACTGCCATGTGTTCGGTCTCTTTAGGCCCCGGCGCACCGGCACAATCTTGGCCCCAGCTTGTGCCCAAAACCAATTGCAGCACCACGACCAGAAGCAAGTTCAAGACCAACGATTGCTACCAGACGGATGAGCCCAGCAGAAACGAAATCACTACTCCAGACCCAGCCACACAAGGTCCGAAAAAAGGCCTTGTTCCTCTGCATAAAGCCGGGTGCCCGAAGTTAAGTACAGGTTGTTGTAGTGTTAGGTGTAATTTAGTTTGTCGTGTTTTATTTTGCATGTCGAAGTAATTCTTGTGTGTAAGTAAACTATCATTGAACTTGAACTAACTAACTGGTTGTTGGGTCTTTGATCGATATCCGGCGAAACCTTGTGGTGGTATCATTTGATACCTGGCGACTCTGAAAAGCAATATCATCATTAATAATTGTCATATTAGTATCCAATTAAAAGGAGCAACATTATTGGCGTCTCCGGTGCAAATTGGCAACACCAACAGCATGAATAATGCCAATTTCTACCTTCAGGGCTTCCATAGCATCAGCACTAGTGACATTATGGAGCCCAAATTTGCTACTATAGGCTTTGAGCCATATCATCCATGTTTGAATAGCAGAGCAGACTCTATGGGCCAAATGACCCAATTCTGCTCCTATGTCTTATGGTCTTATACAATATTGGTATATGTTAACTAAATCTTGACATCTAAAATGTACTACAGAGCCTGTCCGTATTTTTTTCCCTAAATGATGATATCTAAAATTACGATGAAATCTGTAGCTAGCTAGATATTTATTATATATGCTAATTTTCTGTGATGTTGGTAATGGATTGCTAAATTATTGGCATAGTGAAACATCGGAAAAATGTGAATGATTTTTCTGTGGTTAAAAGGGACCTTCAAACTGCTCAACATTGTTTCTGTAATTATTTTTAATGACAAATGATCTGTAATATTAAAACAAAGAAATCTGATTACATTTACTCTCTAGGTGAAGAAAATCATCCACAGTAATCAGTTTAAATAGTTCATTTTTCATTCTTATGGGATTGATTCACTTTCCAAATGGATGGTAAACTTGAACATATTAGTTATTTGTGAAGTTCTCCACCATTTCATCGCAGCAATCAGTTATTAACATGCTGTTACGAAGAAACAAGAGGTCTAACCAGGCAATACATTTTGGTGACAGTATGACACTGGATATTATGTATACTGACCAGAAAAAGACAAAACATTGAAGTCCCCAATTTGTGTTCCCACATTAAAAAATAATAGGGATGCCCAGTGGTTTATTCAATAGTCTATTGCCCAAGGCAATGTACTGTGTTACAATGACACCCTGTTGCTTTAAATTTGAGTTTATTCCTATATTGAAAAAAAATTGCTTCAACGTGAAAATACTTAAACAAAAGAGGACGATTTAAATGGAAGTACAAATAAAAAATTAAACCTGAATTTCAAAGTTTAAGACCATAAAGCATATTTTAGGCAAGCCAAGTGTCCACTTTCCTGTTCAAAAAGGCAAGAGGCAGTACAAATATGTCAATCAGGGTTATAATCCATTTGACAGATTATGTTCCACAAATGCGAGGCCAGTTACTTTTTAAAAATAAATTTCGAGTATCCAATTATTTTTTTCCAATTAAGGGGCAATTTAGCATTTCCAATCCACCTACTCTGCACATCTTTCGGTTGTGGGGGTGAGACCCACCCATATTTGGGGAGAATGTCAAATTCCACACGGACAGTGACCCGGGGCCGGGGTCCTCAGCACCGTGAGTACTAGGCCAGTTATACAAAATTTTGAGCAGTTGAAGCAGTGCTCCTCAAAGATCCATTCTCACCCCCCGCCCACCCCTCCATAGGTCTGACCTGCCAGCTGGTTCCTTGCAGAAACCAGACGATTTCCAGCCTGCTAAAATCAGCAAAAATGCAGGGCCATATATTTGTCCATTTTGAGCCAAAGTTAATCATTAGCCGCATAGATTTTTTTCCCCTCATCACTCCACAGAATCCCAATGTATGCACAACTGAAAAATATAACTCAAATGAACAACAACTTGCCTTCCACTTCCAGGATTAAAATCAAAATAACGTGCCTTGCAGTGGTCACAGCGTCTCCCAGTCACTGAAGGGTCTCGGCAAACACATTGTCCTGTGACACCATCACATATCTGATGTATTGATCCTATTGGATGGCACTCACATGGCAAACAACCACTGGAATTAACCAAGGGAAGCATAAAACCTGAAAATGCATCATGTAAATTATTTATAAACAGACAAGACTTTAGCACGCGTATGCAATAGATAGCAAGACAGATGATTTTCTGAAAAATTATAAAATAATTGATATTGAAGGTGTACATATGGACCATTAACCCACCTAAATGCATGTAGTAAAATCTACTTTTATCTTAATATTACTTATGGGGATGAATGTACCAACAGACTGTGCCATAAGATGCCAGGCTAAGGATCACATACATGACTCCTCACAATTGCCACTTCTGGGGCGTCATTCTCCGACCCCCCGCGGGTCGGAGAATGGCTGTTGGCCGCCGTGAATCCCGCCCCCGCCCACGCCAAAGTCTCCGGTACCGGAGATTGGGCGGGGGCGGGAATCGGGCCGCGCCGGTTGGCAGGACCCCCTGCTGGATTCTCCGGCCCGGATGGGCCGAAGCCCCGCCCAGAAATTGCCTGTCCCGCCGGCGTAAATCAAACCTGGTATTTACCGGCAGGACCAGGCGGCGTGGGCGGGCTCCGGGGTCCTGGGGGGGGGGCGCGGGGCGATCTGACCCGGGGATGCCCCCTCAGTGGCCTGGCCCGCGATCGGGGCCCACCGATCCGCGGGCGGGCCTGTGTCGTGGGGGCACTCTTTCCCTTCCGCTTCCGCTACGGCCTCCACCATGGCGGAGGCAGAAGAGACTCTCCCCACTGCGCATGCGCGGGAAACTGACAGCGGCCGCTGACGCTCCCGCGCATGCACCGCATTTCCGCGCCAGCTGGCAGGGCAACAAATGCCATTTCCGCCAGCTGGCGGGGCGGAAATCCCTCCGGCGTCGGCCTAGCCCCTCAATGTTGGGGCTAGGCCGCCAAAGATGCGGAGCATTCCGCACCTTTGGGCCGGCGCGATGCCCGTCTGATTGGCGCCGTGTTTGGCACCAGTCGGCGGACATCGCGCCTTTGGGGGAGAATTTTGCCCCTGATCACTACCAGGAGATACTTAGAGCTGGGATTCTCCATCCTGGTTTTCGCCGCCACCGCTGCCAGCAAGAACGGAGAATTTGGCTCTCAACAAAAGCGCCATTCACTGCAGCGCGACCGGAGAATCCTGCTGCCGCAAACGGACAGGGAATTCCGGCCTAGTTTTCAGCCAGGCATCTCTGCGTACACCGGTCAGAACACCAGTGGATCATTCGCCTCAGCCCATTTTCATGTATTCACCAATTATATAGCAATATTGAGCAAGGTCTGAGAAATCACTTGTTCGCTTAGTTGGCTATTAAATAATGCTTTACGCATAGGATAACTCAACAGATGGAATAAACAAATGCAAAAGAAGTGGGGGCATCAAATCCTTTGTTTTGAGTGTTTCTGATATGCTTGCAAAACTTTATTGAATAATTATAATCAGTTTTGAACATTATTTATTTTATATGTACAGAATCTAAAGAATGATCAGATGGTTGCCTCGATGAACCGTATAGCAGGATTACAAGCAAAGGAATCGCCACTTGGTATCTACAGGCTAATTCTTCGGTAATATTAATGGGAAAACGCTTAATGCGCTCATCCATCATTATTCCTTCTGCTATTGTTACAGAGGTATCAATGGTTTTAAAATCAAAAGTAACTTCCAGTCTTATATGTGTTAATATTATACTAATAATATAATATATGGTTATTTAGATTTTCTTTAAAAATATACTTTATGACCATTTCATAACGTTGCATTTTCGGTTACAAATATCCAGTTCCTCTATGCTGGAACACATTGGCCGGGATTCTCCGATCCCGCAGCGGGGGGCGGGGGGGGGGGGGCGCGAATCGCACTCCGACGCCGGGCCACGATTCTTCGGCGACGAATCTATCACACCCGCGCCCCCCCCGACAATTCACCGCGCCATGATGGGCCGAGTGCCCGCCGTGTTCGGCCAAGTCCCGCCGGCATGGGGTATGTATAGTCTCACCTGGCGGGACCTCAGAGTTCTGGCTGCGTGGGCTGTCCTGGTGGGGGGTGCAGGGGGTCCAACTCCTAGGGGGCCTCCACTGTGGCCTTCCCCGCGGTCGGGGCCTACCGATCGGCGGGCGGGCTAATTCCGTGGGGGGCCTATGTTCCTCTGCGCCGGGCCCCTGTAGGGCACGGCCATATTGCCCGGGGGCCGGCGCGGAGACAGGAACCCACACGTATACGTGACCTCACGCTGGCCATAGCGCCGGCCCCCGGCGATTCTCCCACCCGGCGGGGGGTCGGAGAATGTCGCCCCAGTTTCCTTCCACAAGTCCAGAAAGATGGGGGGCGGGATTCTCCGCCGATGGGATTTTCCGTTTTGCCGGCGCCCGGGGGTTTCCCGATGGTATGTGGCTGCCCCACAGTGGGAAACCCAATTGACCGGCCGGCGTAACAGAGAATCCCGCCGGCGGGTTGAGGCTCAAAAGCGGCGTCGCGGGGCGGAGAATCCAGGGGTGAAATTCTCCGGTATCGGCGCGATGTCCGCCGACCGGCGCCCAAAACGGCGCAAATCAGTCGGGCATCGCGCTGCCCCAAAGATGCGGAATCCTCCGCATCTTGGGGGGCTGACCCCCAACCATAAGGGGCTAGGCCCGCGCCGGACTAATTTCCGCCCCCCCAGCTGGCGGAAAAGGCCTTTGGTGCCCCGCCAGCTGGCACGGAAATGACATCTTCGGGCGGCGCATGCGCAGGAGCGTTAGCGGCCGCTCACGGCATCCCCGCGCATGCGCTGTGGAGGGAGTCTCTTCCGCCTCCGCCATGGTGGAGACCGTGGAGAAGGCGGAAGGAATAGAGTGCCCCCACGGCACAGGCCCGCCTGCGGATTGGTGGGCTCCGATCGCGGGCCAGGCCACGGTGGGGGCACCCCCCGGGGATCAGATCGTCCCGCGCCTCCCCCAGGACCCCGGAGCCCGCCCGCGCCGCCTTGTCCCGCCGGTAAGGTAGGTGGTTTAATCTACACCGGCGGGACAGGCATTCTAGCAGCGGGACGTCGGCCCATCTGGGCCGGAGAATCGTGGGGGGGGGGCCCGCCAACTGGCGCGGCGCGATTCCCGCCCCCGCTGAATATCCGGTGCCGGAGAATTCGGCTACCGGTGGGAGCGGGATTCACGCCAGCCCCCGGCGATTCTCCGACCCGGCGAGGGGTCGGAGAATCTTGCCCCAGATGCTATTAGGTAATTTGGACATTCTGAATTCTCCCTCTGTGTATCCGAACAGGCGCTGGAATGTGGCGACAAGGGGCTTTTCACACTAACTTCATTGTAATGTTAATGTAAGCCTACTTGTGATAATAAAGATTATTATTATTATTAAAAGCTAACTCTTAAATAGTGTGACTACATATACATTCATTGATTCATTTTTCAGTATTTGCTTTTTGATTTTAAAAAAATCTCTAACATATGCAATTAATGTAGCAGTACTTCAAATATTACAGAATAGGTGGGATTCTTTGCAAGCTACAATTGTTTTCAAATTAACTGGTTTATTCAGATAACAGTGTTTAGATAATACATTTAAATAAATGAGTCAGAATTAGAGATCAGAAAGAGTTCAAAATTACATAATGGGGAAATAATAAAAAAAATGTTTTTATGCCATGATTATACTGACCGAATAAGCTGTAAAATAAAACCACAAAATTTTATTCAGAGTCAAGTTGTCATTTATTTTATCAGCAGGATAGGACCTAAATTAAATTCCAACTAATTTAACAGTGATAAATACAAACCAATTATGCCTTGGGAATTAAATATTGTCTCGATGAAATTTTAAGGAATAGACAATTAACCACACATTCTGTCAGATCAATGAAATTATCATTTTGTGAAGAATTACTATATTAGTCATTATTGCAGCAATTTTTACTGGTGAGCTATTATTTAACTCTTATCTATATAAATTACATTTTAAATTCAATCATATAAAACAGAAAATTGTTTTACATATTACCATGGTATCAGACTGCAGATTGGAGAAAGGTGATTCTTGCTGCTGGACCATTGCTGCCCATTAAATGCATACTCTTTTTTTCAGGGAATTACGATAGCTACAGTGGAATACCATTAATTCTAATGCCACTGTGCCGATTAATAATGCAACTGGGAGTGTTAAATTTGGAGTTTGGAAAGAACACTTTCATGCGCTATAAGATTGGCCCTCTTAGCAAACCCGTAAATAAGGCCCGAGCTATTTGCTCACCGGGCAAGATTCATGTTGCAATAAGTTGCATCAAAGCCATCCTGCTGGATAATGGCTGCCCTGATCAGATCATCACTCATTGTGTATCGCGCAAACTCATGGGTGGGCCTAAGGCCAACACCTTTGGTCCTGAAAAGTGCCCAGTCTACCTCGCAATACCCTGGAAGGGCAAGGTGTCTCAAAAATTTGAGCATCAGATGTAACTAGCTATAACACGCTGTACTATACAGTAGCAATAAGAGTGGTATTCTCCATTAACAGGATGCTGCCATCAATCCAAAATGATGTTCTGTCTTTCCCACAAATGAACACTGTAGTCTGTGAATTTCAGTGCAAGTGTTATGCCAGGTTTATAAACTGTGCAGGCAGAATTTTCACAAAATTTGGCCAAGGGTGAGTCTCAGTGCGGAAACAGGTCTAAATCCCGCCAGCCCCAGCGGCACGACCCGGACCGCAATTTTTAAGGACTTGTGAAATAAAGATTCCCTATTTTAAAAATGCTGCACCTGTGGCACTAAGTATCTGATTTGCCTGCCCCTGGGATCATCTATCAAGGGGGCACTGCATTTAAACAGCTCCACAGCAGTTGCACACAGTCAAGCAAGGAGAATGGTGATGAAGAAGCCAGCTCCCAGCTTCATGGAAGAGGCCCTCACCTGTCTGCTGATGCTACAGAGGGGAGAAGAGGAACAATCTACCCTCAAACTAGCAGGAGACCCTCCAGCCAAGATCACAAACCCTGCCTGGGATACGGTTGCTGTCCAACAATATGCAGGTTGGGTGGATTTCCCGAGTGTCCAGGAATGTGCAGTTAGATTACGGGGAGCAGAGGGTGGGGGAGGATGGATCTGAGTAGGTGGCCCTTTCGGAGGGTCAGTGCAGACGAGACGGGCTGAATGGACTCCTCCTACACTGTGGGGAATTCCATAACTTTCAGAATTCTATAATGCTCACTGCTCAGGGCCAGCACCCTCCGCGAGGGGATGGGAGTGCAATGCCACAAGAAGGTGAATCGCCGACTACATCTGTCAGGTTAAAAGCTCCCTGTTTTCTCTCTGCAGTCCAACTTGCGGTCACCCCGTGGAATGGAACCTTAATCCCACATGTTGCCACCTAGCAGGACCTCAGCATCCGAACTCCCACAAGCTTTCTCACATTCCCAGTGTTGTGAATGCTGGAGCTGCCAGCCAATTCAATCGGTTGCCAGCTCTTGAGAGCAGGACTTCCTCCCCAGTGTGTGGTTTAAGTCTCACTTTAAGGCAAATGAGTGCATTATGGCTGCGGGGTTGGCTGCCGTTCAGCGAGTCGGCTCTATGCCGACTTTGAATCCAGGTGGGGGCTGGGGGGTGATGTCACATTTTAACAGTTATCAGTCTCTACAGGAGTTGTAACAATTTATAGGGATGGAAGTGGCAAAGTCACCTGGGTGAATGGCAAAGTCACAAGGAGAACTGACTCTAAGCAAATGGACAGGGTGATTAGTTTCCGATACATACAATGTGGATTGATCTTACTTATAAATTTGGTCTGGAGTGTTTATCTTTTGGCGGTTTTTATTTACATAAAGTGGCCAAATGGACCCTGTAATGATCAGTTATGGAGAGAAGGTGTAATACTGTTGAAGAGTGAAGAACTGCGGTTGCAATTACAGGTATCATGCCCAGTTATGTTTTTCACAATAACCTGGCCACAGAGAGGCTGTAAAATTAGTCTCCCCTCTTCTTTTTCCTCCTTCTGTTCATCCACCTGCTCCTCTTCTTCCTTTCATATCCCAGTTGCTGCTCTCCTTACTGTTTCGCTGGTGACAAGTCCGCCCTTCATGATAATGAGGTTGTGCAGCTAACATAAGACTACCATGCGTCCTGACATTGCCTCTTCCCATCTCTGCCAGGGTAGACCACACAGCAGAAATATTGGTTGATCATGTTAATGGCCGGCTCTACCATTTTTTGTGTGTCAACATTGCTTTCATTGTGTGCATGTTGGGCACGAGCGTGTAGGGTGCGCACAGGATTCATTAGCAATGATTTCAACGGATAACCCCAGTCACCCAGTAGCCACCCTTTAGTTTTCCAATGTGGCTCAAATACAGCTGGCACAGTGGACTGCCATAGAATTAAGCTATCATGATTGACTGTTTTGATTCTGGATATCAAGGATTAAAATGCATGATTCTCTGAATATTGGTCACACATTAGCTGATGTTGAGGAAATGGAATCACTTTTGATTGTGCTATGTTGCTAATTGTGTTTCTCTTAATTTGGCTATGAAGATGGTGGCCAATATGGTCGACTTCCTTATTTCTAATTACGTTTGCTCTAGAGACGGCAGGTATCTTTTGATAGCGCCACAAGGTTCAAAACCAAATACTGATCAAAGACTCGATACACCAGTTAGTAAGCTCAAACTCAATGCTCATTTATTTACACACACAGTCAAATATACTCATGCATAAAACTCTTCGGGCACCCACTCAGTCAGAGGAGCAATGGGGTCGAACTGGTATGGAATAACAGCTAGAAGCGTCTGTCTCGTAGCATGTGTTGACCTTGGACTTACTTGTTCTGATGTTGCTGTTGGGCAGGTCTCCCCTTGGTGAGAGCCGGAGCCACAAGAGAGCGATTCTCTCTTGGGTGATCCTTCTTATACCCAAAAGGGGCTTCGCACGCTTTTGGGCGGTCCTTGAACTTGGCCCCAGTTAATTGGGCCATTTCCCAATCGTTCCTATCGATTTCCTCCAATAGAGAGGTGGGTGCCCTGATGGCTGGGCGTGTCTAGGTAGCCGTTGGTCTGCTTTGTTCTGGTCTCCTCTGGCGCTGGGGTGTCTGCCTTGGTATTGTTTACTTAAATGTTACTCTTTTGTCCCCGGGGATGGCTCATTAGTATGGTAATGGTTTTGCAGTATCAATCTTGTCTGGGAGCTACGACTCCAATCAACAGACAAACCCTGCACCTGCTTGCTTTCTCAATATTGTCCATTTTCCCTGTAATCTTTGCAAAGTGTCCATTTTGTAAACGGGAAGTGGCCATTCCAGATGGCTACACTCCCTCCTTGTGATCCTCAACGCGAAGCATGAAGGATCACATTACTGCGTCGTCTTCATTCTATGACCAAGCGGGACACCCATAAGCAGTTCACGGGCTCTACACTGCCCTATCCTATGAAACGCAATTCTTTACCAAAAATCATTTTACTTACATACATCAGTATAAAACTCTACGGGGCGCTATGACATTCAAGCATGCATTACAAAATAAAAAACTGGAACCTCTAACTATCCTCAATAAACTATCCTCACTGAAACAATCAAAAATTATCACTTTAAATGTACAAATAGCAGCAACACAAGTTTCTCTGGCCTGGCAGTCAGGCACAGAGGTTTACATTTCTTTATTGAATAAAACACACATAAAGAGAAGCGGATGCCTTTAATTCATGTCAAGGGGTTCGGGGGTTTGGTGAAGTCCGAAAATAGGGGACCTAAACGTGTATACTGGGGTGCGAGAGCGGTAGGCTCTCCTTCGCCATTTTCTGATTCTAAGTGTCTGCACGACACTGTAATGTATCGCCAGTACTAAGAGGGCTTCTACTATGTAGGATAGTGAGTGCCAGGTGATAAACTTATCACACCAGGTCGGGGTATCGTTAACTGTCTTAGGACTAACTATCTCAGGGTTCTGTGTATGGCATGGGTGGGAATCATTCACGGCCTGTGTGGTAGGGGTTAGGGGGGTAGCGTCTCCGCACAACTGAAGGGATCCTGCTAAGATCCAGGTGAACATGAAGGTTGTCTTCAACTTTCCGTCTTTCTGTCTTCTTCTTTTTCTTCCTCTGAGGTTCCGGAGTTCTATGGACACAAGCATAATATCTGTTATTATCTTGCTTAAAATCTCGTATGTCTGTCTGTCTGTCCTTTGTTGCCAATTACCCATTATGATTGGTCACCATCTGTGACTCCCTCATTTTTTCTTTTAAACCAAATATTTGGGACGAGACATCCGAGAAGAATACTGACATACTGCGAGCTGTCTCGCAGCCTGTGCGATCTACCATCCTAGTGTTTGAGGATGTAAATAGCATACGGAAGCAACCTCAGGGTCGCCAAAAACAAACGAAAGAATTTCGAACTGAAAGTGCCAAAATGGGGTGTTTACTTAAATGTTACTCTTTGTCTGGGAGCTACGACTCGACCCGCCGCGGGTAAGAAATGATGGAATCCCTGGGTAGGACGGTGATCAGTGCCGTTTGTGCTCTACCCGAGCACAGTTGACCAGAGGGGGGTCCTCAGGCAGGGCGGAGACCAATGCCATTTCTCCACTGCCTAACCGACCGGCAAGAACGGGTAAGAATGTGGTCGTCGTGGGGGCTGCCTCTCGTGATTGAATCAGGAGAGTAGCTATGAGTGGTGTCTGATGACAAACTAGTTCCTCTGAATGGTTGTCTGTCGACAAACTAGTTCCTCTGAACGGTTGTCTGGGGACAAACTTGTACCATTAACAGTCATTGGGCATCAAAAGGGTGGTGGCGTGGGGCCATGAAAACGTTCAAATTTCCAAACAACAAACATGTACATTAAACGAACAAACATACAACAAACATGGTGCAGGTTCCATCAGAAAGGACACCGTATCTCTCCATCGGTTCCCTTTTTCCATCATCTGGACACCTCATTGCTCAGCAGCGAACAGGGTCGAAAAGGGATTTGTTTGGTGGGAGTCAGACTCTATGTCATCATCTTCTCCCGGCTGCTATTCTCTTGACTGGAGTAGTTTGGCTAAAGCTGCTTGGGGCGAATTGGGGTCCATCTCATCATTCCGGTTGAGCCTGAATGGATTGTCGCGGTGTCAGAATTGTGTGGCGAGGTTGGAGCTGTTAGGTTGTAATCCATAATCGTCGGGCGGTGGGTCTGGGTCAGGGGCTTTGATGTATGTGACTTCAAAGGGGTCACTGGAATCATGCTCGGATTCGCTGGGAGTGGGGCCTGGTGCAGGGGTATAATCATAACGTGGTGTGCTGTGGCTGTCGCTATCACTGTCGCTGTCGCTGCCTGGTTGAAGGAAGGGAGAGGCGGAGTCATGCCTCTGGGGGTGGAGTTGAACTTGTGTCTGAGGACAGGCTGGACTGGCTGGGGGAGGGTCGGAATACATCATCTGTGGGCGGGGCGTGCTCGTCCGCTGCTGCGAGCAAGATGTGGTGTGAATGGTTGTTCTGCGAGCTATAAGCCTTAAGCTGGTTTATGTGGAACCACGCAGACTTGCCATTGGATATGTGGTTTTGTATACCGAGGGGCTTACTTTGTCCGAAATGGAGTACGGTCCGGAAAATTTGGGGGAAAGGAATGAACTGGGGTTGTATAGGGAAAGCATCTGCTGCCCTACTACAAACTCGGTGGCGTGTACCATTTTCTCGAAACAAGCCTTGTTTTGTTTCCTCCTGGTCCCAAGTCTCACAGCTGCTGTGAGTTGGGCTGCCTTTATGTTCTCAAGTAACTGCTGTACCGCATTTTCATGCGTGAGGGCAGTGACTGCGGGGCTGGCCAAATCCAGTCCTAATAAATACTGTCCCTTTCATGGGGCGTCCGGTCAAGAGAGTGTGGGGGGTATATCCTGTGGACGTGGATACCGTGTTTCTTAGGAACATTAAAGCAAATGGGAGAACTGAATCCCAGGTGCATTTGTTCTGTTGTACCATTTTCCTGAGAGTGGCTTTTAACGTTCTATTCATCCTCTCCACAATGCCGCTTGACTGGGGGTGGTAGTGAAATTTTTGCTTGATTCCAAAAATTGTGAGGACGTTTTTCATTACTCGTCCTGTAAAATGGGAGCCTTGATCGGATTCTATACTGCGTGGGAGGCCCCATCTTGTAAAGATGTGCTGTGTTAGTATTTTAGCTGTTGTCTTGGCCGTATTCGTTCTTGATGGAAAAGCTTTCACCCATTTTGTGAAGGTGTCGATGACCACCAACACATACTTATAACCATTTCTGCAGTGGGGAAGGGGTCCTATGTAGTCTATCTGAAAATTCGTCCAGGGGCCATTAACGGGGCAGGTGTGACTAAGCTGAGCCTTTCTTGCATATCTGTCCGGATTGTTCTGGGCACAGATCAAGCAATTTTCAATGTAGTAACATTGGCTTTTAAATCAGGCCACCAGCAGAGAGGTCTGAGGTGGGTTAGGGTGGGTTCAATGCCTTGGTGTCCATGATTGTCATGGAACTGACAAATAATCTGGTTTCTGTCCTGGCTGGAAATTACATAAATGCCTTCTTTCAAAATCACACCGTCGTGTGTGATGATTGCATTCTTAAACTTGTCATATGGTGCTGGGAAGGTTCCTTTTAAAACTTCCCTGAGTTTTTCATCTTCCTTCTGTGCCTTTGCTAGATCCTGAATGTTGGTCTGTGAGACCTGAACTGCGTGTACTGGGGTGCTCTCGGGGGGGGGTTCCAAAAGTAACCATGCCTGGAACCTGCCTTCGCCAGGGCGTCTGCTTTAACGTTACCGGGGGTGGGGGGGGGGGGGGGGGAGAACGGTGATGACTGCAAACTTTAATTATGCCATATTTTCTATTTTTGGCTGTCTCCAGGATATGTCGGAGCAATGGGGCTGAGGATAGGGGTTTTCCGTCTGCGGAAACGAATCCTCTAGTTTCCCACAGGGGTAGGAATTCCGTCAAACTATTACAGACATACAAGCTGTCCGAATAGATGTCTGCTGGGGTCGGAAACGAGTCGGGGTGGTCTACAATATAAGCGATTGCTGCCAGTTCCACTGCCTGTGAGCCTAGATGTCCTGGCAACTTTAGCGAAATCTCATCTAGGGCGCGTCCCTGCGCGTCCTCTACATAAATGCTGCAACCGGTAATTCTCTTTCCATTCAAAACTGCGGAAGAGCCATCCACATAAATTTTCAGGGGTGCGCACGTGTCTGTGGGCTGGGGTCTCTGGGGTGTATTACCTGTTTTCCTGGGAGCTGACTTAAGTATAAATGGGCCTGTGTTGTGTTTTGTGGTGATGATCTCACACTCATGTGCGGTTCCTGCATATTGCTAATTATTGGCTAGGAAGGTGTGGGTCTTGGTTCTTTTGACTGTAATGTCCCATCCCTGTAAAAGAAGGGTCCAACGGGCTGCGCAGATTTGGCTGACTGCGCCATCTTTAAGTTGACCATCTAATAATAGCTGTGTTGGGGTGTGTTCAGTGAGAATGGTGATGGGGTTGAGTCCTGTAATGGAGGCGAAGTACTGTACAGCCCAAAAAACTGTGGCAGGTGCCTTTTGCAGGCAGAAAGTCCTTGCTCGTATGCCACGGGACGTAATTGGTCATGGCGTTCCTGGAAGTGTACGGCCGAAAGGGTTCAGTCGGTGCTGGCAACTTCAATTGCGTATGGGGAAAGTGGATCTGGGTCCTGTAATGCAGGGGCTGTGCTGAGGCCTCTTTTTAAAGCATCCCCGGCATCCGTGTGCTGTGGAAGCCATTCCCAAGGTGCCTTTTTCTTGAGAAGGTCGGATAGGGGCGCTGCTTTTGTGGCAAAACCGTCGATATGGTTTCTGCAGTAGCCAACAAGTCCTAAAAATGACCGGAGGGCTGAGACATTTTGGGGAAGGGGCAATTTGACAATCGAGTCAATTCTCTTTTGCTCGATCTCGCGTTTATCAAGTGTGATTACTGTACCCAAGTAAATCACTTTTTCCTGCAAAATCTGGGCCTTCTTGGGGTTGACTTTACATCCAATTTCTTTTAGGAGTGCTAGGAGTTCAGCGAGAAGTGAAATGTGCTCTCCCTTTGTGTCTGTCTGTAGTAGCAAATCATCAACATACTGGACTAGACAGTCGGGGCGGGAAAATTTTGCGAGTCCATTGGCCAGCTGTCGGTGGAAAATGGAGGGGGAGTTGTGGAAGCCTTGTGGAAGGCATGTCCACGTATATTGTTGTCCCTGGAATGTAAAGGCGAATTTATACTGGCATGCTTTATCCAATGGAATGGACCAAAAGCCGTTGCTAATGTCCAAAACCGTAAAAACATTGTGACTGGAGTCCCTGTTTGAGCATGGTCTCGGGACTCGTGGCTACGGTGGGGGCTGCTACTGGGGTTACTTTGTTCAGTTCCCGGTAATCAATGGTTAGTCGCCATGATCCATCGGGTTTTCTGACGGGCCAAATTGGTGCGTTGTTGTGGAGGCTACTGATCTGAGTACACCTTGGTCCAGCAAACTCTCTATTTCTCCCTCTGCCTCTTGGGGAAAACCATACTGCTTTTGGGGTCTGGGGTCGGGACCTGTAATATTTACCAAGCCAGCTATTTTGCCACAGTCGTGCTTGTGCTGTGCAAATGCTGCTTTGTGTTGCTGCAGGACTTCCCTAACCTGTTTGTTCTGACTAATGGCTCGAGGGTCGAACCAGAAGTCTCCTACTGAGCTAATCCTGTTTTCATGCTCTACAACTGTGAGCGTGGCGGGGCTCGTGCTGCCTTTGCCATTCTCCATACACATTTATTAATGGGATCAAAAGAGAGGTTGTGGGAGCTCATTAAATTGATTCCTAGGATGTGTTCAGTTGTCTGGGGTAGATCGACCAAAACTACAGGGTTTTAGTTGTAACGTTCCCTATTTGTACTGCTACAGCGGCTGTGATGTGTCCTTGTTGTAAATGACCTGTAAAGCCGCTGAGTGTGATGGTGTCTGTTGTGGGCCACGTGTTTCGCTGAAACATCGTGGAGGAATTGAGTGTGGTGCGGGACCCTCCTGCATCCCAAAGAAATTCTACGGGGTGTCTCTGGACTTTGCCTGCTACGACCGGTCTACCGGACTTGTCCCAAAAGGTGTCGCAGACCCAAGTTGGGGAGCCCGAACACCGTCAGTCGGTGCTGTTCATGTCTATGTTCTCTGAACGGGCACTAACACTATGGATTGGCTTTGCCCTATTCTTATTTAGGGTGCCTGTCTGTTGGCTTCTCTGCTGCGTTTGGGGTGCGTTGCACTCTCGTGCAAAGTGTCCTAATTGTCCACAGTTGTAACATTCCTGGGATTTGGGCTGTGGTGGGCTGTTCCTGCCCTCATTTACCCATGCGGGGTTCTAGTGCGCTTTAACTGGATTCATGTCTGCCTGCTCTTCCTCGGGTTTTTCAAATACGGTTTTGCCTTGGACTGATTGTTCCCAAGCACAGGACAATCTCTTCAAAACCATTTCTCATTGTGGGCCTCGTCTGAGGGGTCGTAATTTGCGCAAGCTCTCTGTCCTGCGTCTGTCGAGTGAGAAACTAGGATTCAAGTCCATTTGGCCATGTTATTTGGGGACAAATGGGCGCGGGCTAACGCTCCAAAAACAGCTGTGAAATGTATCCACAAGCGTCCTGCAAACGCTGTGGGGTGCTCTGTCTTCTTTTGCCTACACTTGTTTAGGCCTTCTACGGGGTCTCCTCTGTTATAGCCAATCGCATCTAGGATCGCTGTGTGCATCTCTTGGAGTGTGCCTCCTCCTACATTCTGTGGGTCGGGAAGGGCTGCCACGACTGGAGGGTTGAGGCTTAAAACTGTGAGCTTCACTTGCTCCTTTTCGGCCAGGCCGTACATGGTAGCCTGCTGTTTAACTCTAGCGAAAAACTGGTGGGGGTCTGATGTGGGAAGGAACGGTGTAATCTTTCCACACACGTCCCGTAATTGGGTCACTGTTAACGAGGTTGTGTACAGGAAATCTGGGTTTCCTTCTGCTGCGGCCCTGCGGTGTGTGGTTACAGGGTTTGTGGGGGTGTGTTCTGCCCGTTCAGTCGGGTGTTGGGGTGCTTTACTCTTTTGGGGTTTTTCTTGCGTTCATGTCCCATGTACGTATCAGTGGGCAGTCTCATTTAACTCCTGCCAATCGGGGCCGTTTTCCTGGTCTAATTGGGGTCCAAACGTACTTTGAAACCCATTCTGGACAGAAAGCAGAGATTGCACTTCTGCAATTTGCTTCCGGCACTTTGCGTGATCTACTGAGCTCTGCCTTTGTTCCGTCGTGGAAGTGTGGAGTGCTGGTATGGCTGCTTTCAAATCATTGCACTGTTTCTGCAATTTCTCTACCTGTTGCTCAGTTTCTTGTCTAACCAAGACTGCACGTTGCGTGTCCTGGTAGGCCTTATCATATTGGGTCTGAAAACTACTCAAATGGGCGAGACAAGACTGGTGTGCTCTTTTGGCATCATCCACCTCTCTGTCCCTCGCTGCTAACTGTTCTCTCAAATCTTTATTCTCTTTCTCAAACTCGCTCACATCTCCCTCACTGTTTCTGTCTCTCTCTACAGAGCATCCTAACGACCTCCTCTGTGCCTCGCAATTGTGGCAAGCAGGACATGATTGCCATTGGCTTGCGAGCTTTCCCTAGGCTCTTCTTGTGGATCTCTGACAGGTTCTCCCACGAAGTATGTCCTATACTCCCGGGACCTGTTTCATCATTCGTGCAGAATTCGCTCTGAAGGGGCCATCCTTTCCTTTTGAGGTACTTCCTGATTTCCTCTTCCCATACGGGACACTGTCCTAATCTACTGGCCGCTGCGACCTCGAATTCCTGGGGGTTCATAAGGCGTTCCATTGCCTTCATTGCCATTTTCTCTATCTGGGTTCTCTACTGAATTTGGAACAGGGGGTGATAAAGTGGTGATGTAAACACGGGTACGGCTTACGCTAATTTCCGGCCTACAAAACTCCCGACAGTTTTACGCAACAAAATCTCTCAGGTTTACCTTATATCCCTGTTAGTGTGCATGCATTAACACACTTCCGAATCTCGGAGGTTTGATCAGTATTGTTCTTACACTTGTGGTTTTCTGTTTCTAATTTGATTCCAATTCAAATTTGGGTTCTCTCGGAGTGGTTAGGCCACTTCTAAGTCGAATCCCATCAGAGTCGCCAGTAAATGTTGCTAATTGTGTTTCTCTTAATTTCGCTCTGAAGATGGCGGCCAATTTGGTCGCCTTCCTTAATTCTAATTAAGTTTGCTCTAGAGTCGGCAGGTATCTTTCGATACCGCCATAAGGTTCAAAACTGAATACTGATCAAAGACTCGATACACCAGTTAGTAAGTTCAAACTCAATGCTCATTTATTTACACACACAGTCAAATATACTCCTGCATAAAACTCTACAAACTAAACTATCACTACTGCTAAAGCCTATACTTAGCTTCGGGCGTCCACTCAGTCAGAGGAACAATGGCCGTTGTTCGGTTCTGAGGCTGCTGGGGTTGAACTGGTATGGAATAACAGGTAGGAGCATCTGTCTCGTAGCGTGCGTTGACCTTGGACTTACTTGTTCTGATGTTGCTGTTGGGCAGGTCTTTCCTTGGTGAGAGCCGGAGCCACAAGAGAGCGATTCTCTCTTGGGGGATCCTTCTTATACCCAAAAGGGGCTTTGCGTGCTTTTGGGCGGGCCTTGAACTTGGCCCCAATTAATTGGGCCGTTTCTGAATCGTTCCTATCGATTTCCTCCAATAAAGGGCTGGGTGTGTCCTAGGTGGCCGTTGGCTTGCTTTGTTCTGGTCTCCTCTGGCGCCGGGGTCTCTGCCTTGGCATCGTTTACTTAAATGTTACTCTTTTGTCCCCGGGGATGGCTCATTAGTATGGTAATGGTTTTGCAGTATCGGTCTTGTCTGGGAGCTACAGCTCCAATCAACAGAAAAACCCTGCAGCTGCTTGCTTTCTCAGTATTGTCCATTTTCCCTGTAATCTTTGCAAAGTGTCCATTTTGTAATCGGGAAGTGGCCATCCCAGATGGCTACAGCTATTGAGGAGTTGATTTGCAGTACTGGCAAAGCAATGTGCAAGTATCATTGGCACCCTGCAGCAGGGGAATGCATAGAATTCAGTGAAGCCACACGGTCACTTTAACAGCTGCACTCTAAGCTTTGGCAGACCTTGACTCGTCATTGTTTTTCAGAAAGTATTAATACAGGAGTTTCTTGAGTGCGTTGAGTGTGAAGTCAGGAACTGTAAATTAGTTCAAAAAACTAAATTTAAGTAACACAATAAAGATGGCAGGATGGGTGATGTGTCATGGCTGCAACATGTGGGAGCTCCTGAATGCCACTGCAACCCATGGCAACCACATCTTTAGTAAGTGTCTTGAGGAGCATCAGCTCAAGGGTGATGAGCTGGGGGCTGAGCTGCAGACATTGTGTTTCATCAGAAACGGCAGAAGTTACCTCAACGCTTTGTTCCAGAAGGCAGCTGCACTGCTTAGGAGGACAGTTTCATTTGATTTGGTCAGTGGTCATGGTCAGGAGGGTCTGACTGCGAGACAGGCAGACAAGAGGATCAAGAAGGTGGGAGTGAAAAAGCCTCAGCCTTTGCAATTGAGCAACATGTTCAAGGTTCTTGCCGTTTGTATCAACAAGCAGGAGGGCTGCAGTGTGGATGGGCAGGCTGACCTGTGTGGATGGCACCATGGTGTAGGAAGCCATTCAATGGAGGGAGTTAAAAGGAATGTAACGGTAACATGTGACCGTATGGCCAGGGGAATAGACTCTGTTCCCCACAGCCGAGAGTGAGAATCTAAAAGACTGTGTTGTGGAGTTTTGGTTTGTAGGACATTAGTACCAGCACTGGGGAAAGTGGGGGCAGGGGAGTACGCCAAGACGGACTAAGCCAGAACCGTGCTGAGGCCAGTGTTCTAGCAAGTTGTATAATTGAGGAAGTATAGAGGGCTTTAAACTAAATAGAGGGAGGAAGGGATCATTTTGGAGAAGATTGAGTAAATTAAAATGAAATGAGAAGTCCATAGATCAAGGTAGCAATGAAGGGAAAATAATCATGGTATGACAGGAAGGGACAATAACAGCAAACTTTAAGAATGTGCCAGCCGATAGGGCCAGTGTTCGACGTGATAGCAGTGCAGAATCATGGCTATGAGAAAACCAAAGCTGGGTCCTGAAGGTCCAAGGATATGCAACATTCAGGAAGGAAAGGAAGTTAATGAAAGGTGATGGAGTAGTTCTGTTTATTAAAGAGGGCATCAAGAACTGCAGTAAGAGATTAACTTAGTTCTAAAGATCAAGATGTAGAATCAGTTTGGGTGGAACTAAGAAATAGCAAAGGGCAGAAAACATTGGCGGAAGTTGCTTATAGGCCACCAAATGGCAGAGGTAATGTAAATCGCAATATAAATCAAGAAATGAGAGTTGCGTGTAACTAGGCTATTCCAGTAACCATGGGGGATTTCAATCTACATATAGACGGGGTAAACCTAATTAGTACTAATGTTGTGCAGGACAAATTCTTGGAATGTTTGCGATTTGGCTTTCGAGAGCAGTTCGTTGAGGAACCAACGAGGGAATGGGCTACTTAATATATAGTATTGTGATCTGCACCACCCACTTCTTTTGCTACATATAAATCCGAGATTTTGCACACAAAGATATTGCACATTTTCTTTTAGTGCCCGCTAAATCACCGACAGATATTGGGCAGGATTCTCCGGTCCGCAGCCACAATTCTCTTCTCCCCCAGACGGCCAATGAGATTTCCCATTGTGGCCACCCCACGCCATTGGGAAGCCCACAGGCATGGCTGCGCTGCCGGCGGACTGGAGGATTCCACCGATGGAGAATTCCACACATTATATTAGAACTGAATCCTTTGTGAGGGGATTCATTTCTAAATTATATTCTCTAACCTTTTCACTACACTGTCCTTCACTTTTTACTTTGTATGTACTGGTCGTGTCCTCAATTGGCCTTTGGATGAAAGTAGCAATTTCAGATGTATTATATGTATTTGGTGCAGTAAGGGTTAAACGCCTGTGTTAGAGTTTGTGTGATTGCTGTAGCAATCTTTTTTAAAAGTCCTGGTTTAAAAGACAGACACTTTGGCTGCAAGGGATAATTAAAGCATCGTAAACTTTTGGGCTAATGGAATGTGGTTTATATGAAGAAGGTTCCTTGGCGAGTAGATCATTATAGACATTGGGCTTGTAGTGCCGGGAACGACCCCGCTATTTAATGGCACTCTGTATTTTATTTAGTACCCTGGTGGGGAATGCCCCCCTCCCCCCCCCCCCCCCCTACCCTGTCGAAGCCACACTCAGCGTCATTTCCTGCACAGAGGAGTTCCATGAGCAGAGCTCCCCCTCGCAGGAAGAGATTGGGACACCATTTTTAAATGGCGTCCTGGGGCTGGATTCTCCGTCGGCGGGATCCTGTTTCACTGGCAGCATACTCACGTATGCGGATTTCCCGACAGCGTTGGGTTGCACACAATGGCAAACCCCATTGGCCGACCGCCGGGACGGAGGATCCCACTGCCGACGGGGGGGGGGGGGGGGGGGCTGCACCAGAAAACAGGTACGGCGGGATCACGCCCCAATCTTTCAACCATTCCGAGGCAACCCCAAGACACCCTAAACGTCTCAAATCAGCTAGAAGGGAGCCATTGAGGCCTCCCGCACCGCACTTACATGGGCAATGCACACCCGTGCCTGATCCTGGCCTCAGTAAACTACCAGTCTGGCACCTTGACACTGTCAGCCTGGGATGTTGGCAGTTCCCCAGGCAGCCTGGCACTGCCACCAGGGTGGCACCCAGGTGGTACTGCCAGGGTGGCAGTGCTAAGGTTTCCAGTGGCACCAGCAGTGCCATCCTGCTCAAAGGCAAACCCCCTGGGAGCCTCGTTTCCGCCTGGTCCCTGCTAGGGACCAATACTTAATGGCACCCGGCTGGGGTCTCCACAGCGAGACCAATAGGTGCCGGGTGGCCATTGAATCCAGCTCAAGCACGACTAAGAGGGTTCTTAAACTCACTTAGCCATAAGATGGCGCGACCCACATCGCGACATCTCACGAGATCTGCTGAGAGCTTACGAGGCATATCGGCCATCGAAATCCTGGGGGAGGACTCTCTCGGGATTTACCTGCTGCAGCACGCCCCGCTTCCGGGGGAACACGGTTGGTTGATCACACACATTGTGTTTGGCCTTAGTGAGATGATGTAGTTAATGGGAGGAGCCGGGGTTGAAGCAGTCAGATGTTGAGGTTTAGTTTTCGGTTTCAGTTTAGTAAAAGATTTGACTCTGTACAGACCAGCAGCTTTTCTCAAAGCAGTTTCTTTATAATGCCAGTATACAGAACCGAGGTTTCTGAAAGGGCTGGCAGGTTAAATAGCAGTTGACACAGGCACAACTCTGCAAGCTGGTTTCCTGAAAGATCTCGAGCGGGATTCTGCCATAATCGGCGGGGCGGGCAACTCCGGCGGGAAGAAGTGGCGTGAACCACTCCGTCGTCGGGCCGCCCCAAAGGTGCGGAATCCTCTGCACCTTCAGGCGCTAGGCTGGCAGTGGAATGGTTTGCGCACTGCCGGCCGGAGGGGAAAGGGCTTGGCGCCACGCCAACCGGCGCCAAAGGGCCTCAGCCGGACGGCGCCAGTTGGCACATGCGCGGGAGCGCCAGCGTATGCTGGCATCATCCCAGCGTATGCGCAGGGGGGTTCATCTCCGCGTCGGCCATGGCGGAGGAATAGCAGCCGACGCGGAGGAATAGAGTGCCCCCACGGTGCAGGCCCGCTCGCGGATCGGTGGGCCCCAATCGCGGGCCAGGCCACCGTGGGGACACCTCCCAGGGCCAGATCCCCACGCACCCCCCCGAGGACCCCGCAGGCCACCCACGCCGCTAGGTCCCGTCGGTAAGGACCTACTCTAATTTACAACGGTGGGACCGGCAAAAAACGGGCGGCCACTCGGCCCATTGCGGGCCGGGGGGGGAGCCGGGGGGGAGCCGCTGCTAGCGGCTGCCGACCGGCTTATTCCCGCCCCCGCCAAATCTTCAGTGCCGGAGAATTCGGCAGCTGGCCGGGGCGGGATTCACGCCGCCCGCTGGCGATTCTCCGACCCGGCGGGGGGTCGGAGAATCCCGACCCTCTTTCGTAAAAGAGTTTATCCAAGGCATCTCTTTACAGCAAGTATTCCTGGGTTGGCTAACTGTATTTAAAAGTGGATTTTGACCTGAATCGGTTTTGCTTGAGTGGAGATAAAATATAGCAGTTAGGATTTAATGTTTCATTGTCATTGTTAAGCATTATTTATGTAATTCTCCAGGGCAATGTCTCTACTAATCAGAGTCCACTATTTTCTTTATAATGTTAAAGTTAGTAATACTGTGTCAGTAATAAAGTTTGTTTTAATATACCACATCCCTATTTGTGCATTGAATCACTCCTGGAGCGAAGTATCCTTTCCTCACAGTCTTTCAAATTAAGTAAAATATTGGGGTTTCTATCCGATATCCTAGTAACTTTTGGGGTCTGGTCCAGGATCGTAATACTTTGTTTTGATAAAATAGTTTAACATCGCTCACACATATTTTTAATTGTAACATTGAACCTTCTCCCATTACAGCATTCTGTAGAGTAGAACAAATGGTAACCCTCTTATAAAAATTCAGACTGATGTGGATGCCACTGTGATGTAGTGGTTAGCAGTGCTGCATCATGGCACTGAGGACTAGGGTTCAATCCCGGCCCCAGTCACTGTCCATGTGGAGTTTGCACATTCTCCCCATGTTTGTGTGAGTCTCACCCCTACAACCCAAAAAGATGTGCCGGCTAGGTGGATTGGCAATGCTAAATTGCCCTTTAATTGGGAAAAAAATATAATTGGGTACTCTAAATTTTTTTTAAAAAATAAACCAGACTGATACGCTTGCCTTTTCAACATTATTGGTGTGATACATTGTTCTATTAAATGGGAAGCAGACTGTCTAGCCCTCATTTACTAATTGGCTACGTGATCTTATGCAGAATCTCAAATTTGAGAAAATAAAGTGCGCTCTAAGAGGACCAATTGAAGAATCTTATGTAGCTTGGAAACCTTTCCTATGCTATTTTGAGGAATTACAGCTCTCTACTTTCATATAACTGACCATAATTACGTTGCATGTATTACATTATGTGAAACCATGTCTGTCTATCATTGTTGTTGATTTTCTTATTACTGATATTTTGGGGCTAGGGAGGGTTTTCAAATTTAAATCTTTTGTTTTCTTTCCTTTTTCATCTTTTTCCTCCATTTCTCTTTTTCTTTCCCTTTTATTTCTCTTCCAAATGTAAGTTTATTAAATTATTTCTTTACTGTTATTCTTTATGGCTGTTGTTAAACTTAATAAACAAAAATAAAAGATAAAGTATATCGCATTATGCAATGAAAAAGGGTAAATTAATAATCCTTTTGTAGAGGAGCCTCAGGAAAGAGTAACCATGGCACAGTGGGTTAGCCCTGCTGCCTCATGGCGCCGAGGTCCCAGGTTCGATCCCGGCTCTGGGTCACTGTCTGTGTGGAGTTTGCACATTCTCCCCGTGTTTGCGTGGGTTTCGCCTCCACAACCCAAAAGATGTGCAGGCTCGGTGGATTAGACATGTTAAATTGCCCCTTCATTGGAAAAAATGAATTGGGTATTCTAAATTTATTTTTAAAAAAGGAAAGAGTGAACATAATATGCTAAAATAGTGCATTACGTTTATACAAGACGTATTTCAATCAGAGACTCGGATTTTTACTCTAAACAAAAGAAACTATGAAGTATAACTGAAAAAAGAAACATGTCAAAGTTCTTTGTCTTGCACTCAGGACATTTTACAAGAATATCAATATGAGAGGAAACAACAATTTATACCATATGAGAAAAGTGCGGATTTGTTGGCAAGTGGACACTGATTAGTAGAGGCATTGCCATGGAGCATGCCCCAGTTGATGGTGACTGACAGTTAACTTGCAAACATTGTTCACTAAATGAATTCCTGTGATGGAGGGATTGTCTTATGCGTTTAGAAGAATGAGAGGCGATCTGATTCAAACATACAAAATATTATAAGGTTCAACAGGGTTGATGCAGGAAAGCTGTTTCCCCTGGCTGGGGGTCTAGCACCAAGGGGCACAGTCTCAGAATAAAGGGGCAGGCCCTGGCTGGGGATCTTGAATCAGTCCCAGAATAAGGGGCGAGCTATTTGGGACTGATATGAGGAAGAATATCTTCACTCAGAGGATTGTGAATCTTTGGAATGCTCTGCGCCCGAGGGCTATGGAGACTCAGTCACTGAGTATGTTCAAGATTGAGATTAGTAGAGTTATACATGTTAAAACTGTCAAGAGGTAGTGCAGAAAAATGATTTTGAAGTAGATCAGCCACGCCCTAATTGAATGGCAGAGTGGGCTCGAAGAGCTGAATGGCCTACTCCTGCTCCTATTTCTTATGTTCCTACTGCTGCATTTGTGTACCGGGGCGACATTCTCCGACCCCCCCGGCGGGTTGGAGAATTGCCGGGGGCTGTCGTGAATCCCTCCCCCGCCGGTTGCCGAAGTCTCCGGCACCGGATATTCGGCGGGGGCTGGAATCGCGCCGCGCCAGTTGGCGGGCCCCCCCCCCGCTCGATTCTCCGGCCCGGATGGGCCGAAGTCCCGCCGCTAAATTGCCTGTCCCGCCGGCGTAAATTAAATCACCTACCTTACCGGCGGAACAAGGCGGCGTGGGCGGGCTCCGGGGTCCTGGGGGGGGGGCGTGGGGCGATCTGACCCCGGGGGGTGTCCCCACGGTGGCCTGGCCCGCGATCGGAGCCCACCGATCCGCGGGTGGGCCTGTGCCGTGGGGGCACTCTTTCCCTTCCGCCTCCACCACGGTCTCCACCATGGCGGAGGCTGAAGAGACTCCCTCCACCGCGCATGCGTGGGAAACTGTCAGCGGCCGCTGACGCTCCCGCGCATACGCCGCCCGGAGATGTCATTTCCGCGCCAGCTGGAAATTCTCCGGAAACAGCGCGATGTCCGCCAGCTGGCGGGGCGGAAATTCCTCCGGCGTCGGCCTAGCCCCTCAATGTTGGGGTTCGGCCCCCAAAGATGCGGAACATTCCGCACCTTTGGGGCGGCGCGATGCCCATCTGATTGGCGCCATTTTGGGCACCAGTCGGCGGACAACACGCCGTTTCCGGAGAATTTCGCTCCAGATGTGTCAGTTAAGTGAGGGCATTAAATGGAAACTTGAACTCCAAAATGGTAATGCTGGCATCAATTTAGAGTGCTGGCATCACTGCCAGAGTGATGCCCAAGTTGAAAACTCTCACTCCGTTTGAGGAAAGAGCCCCCAAGCTGACCAGAGAGGAGGATCAGACCTATACTGAGGGCGAGGTGGGGGCAAGAGACAAAATTGAGAACCCTCAACACATCCACCCACGGTGCCATCCTCACATGAGTTCAGTTGCTGCTTTCCTTATGCCCCTGTCATGCACTAATATCATCTCGCTTCCCTTGAAGGTCAATGAGTTGATCAGCCAGGCCCAGACTTCTTGCCCTCTGGACATGACAGACTAGAGCAGCTACGAGGGAAATATTGCAGAGAATAGCACTGAAAAGGTGTCACAGCTGTCACATGCACCTTCCACCAGTGCAGGTACTCAAACCTCGATGGGAATAGCTACTAGGCAGGCTTCTGGATCAGTAACTGGTGAGCACCTCACAGCTGATAACCCACAGAAGGTGGAGGCAGGGACGACCCAGGGATCCGACAATCGGAGGGATGCTGGAGCCCTGGACTCTGCTGAGTGCCAGTCAGGTGATGTGCCTCTGATTCAGTCATTCTAGAGCTGCTGAAGCTACAAAGGCAGAGTCGTGAATATCAGGAAGGGATGACAGCATCCCTCCTTTGACTGCAAGGCTGATTGGTGGAGTCCTATTGCATTCTCTCTGAGATAGTGCCATCACTGTGAGGCAATCAGGTCAACACTGTGAGAGTGGCATCCGCAGTGGAGACTTTGGTGCAGGACGTGCAGTCCATGGGTGGGGGATGCCCACTCCACGGTTTAGGTTATGCACGCCATAGCTCAGGGTTTGAGCTGCATGGTGCAAGTCATCAACTGTATGGTGCAGGCATTTATGGGAATCTACGAGTGTCAACGCCAGAGGACGGCAAGGCTACTAGATCTAACTCCAACTGCCCCGCCATCCCATGGAAGAGCCCAGGCCGCCCCCCCCCAACCCCCCTCCCGCCGTGCACCCACAGAGAAGAAGATCATCTGGTTCACAGCCTTCCACCCAGGAGACCCTAAGGATGTCCAGCCAATCTGACTCAACCCTCCTTGTGACCTTCAGCCCTGTACACCGAGGAACAAAGAACAAAGAACAAAGAAATGTACAGCACAGGAACAGGCCCTTCGGCCCTCCAAGCCCGTGCCGACCATACTGCCCGACTAAACTACAATCTTCTACACTTCCTGGGTCCGTATCCTTCTATTCCCATCCTATTCATATATTTGTCAAGATGCCCCTTAAATGTCCCTATCGTCCCTGCTTCCACTACCTCCTCCGGTAGTGAGTTCCAGGCACCCACTACCCTCTGCGTAAAAAACTTGCCTCGTACATCTACTCTAAACTTTGCCCCTCTCACCTTAAACCTATGCCCCCTAGTAATTGACCCCTCTACCCTGGGGAAAAGCCTCTGACTATCCACTCTGTCTATGCCCCTCATAATTTTGTATACCTCTATCAGGTCGCCCCTCAACCTCCTTCGTTCCAGTGAGAACAAACCGAGTTTATTCAATCGCTCCTCATAGCTTATGCCCTCCATACCAGGCAACATTCTGGTAAATCTCTTCTGCACCCTCTCTAAAGCCTCCACATCCTTCTGGTAGTGTGGCGACCAGAATTGAACACTATACTCCAAGTGTGGCCTAACTAAGGTTCTATACAGCTGCAACATGACTTGCCAATTCTTATACTCAATGCCCCGGCCAATGAAGGCAAGCATGCCGTATGCCTTCTTGACTACCTTCTCCACCTGTGTAGCCCCTTTCAGTGATCTGTGGACCTGTACTCCTAGATCTCTTTGACTTTCAATACTCTTGAGGGTTCTACCATTCACTGTATAGGTATAGAGGAGGGTATCACTACAACACCCATGCTGCACTAAAGCAGGCCCGGATCCTCAAGGTCCCAGGCTTCCAGGGGATGCCCATCAAGATCATCTCAGGCAACAGGACATAGCAGAGAGCAGGTCAACTCATCTTCAGCTGTGGATCCTGCGAATCTAGTAGTAGGGTCAGGAAGGCGAAGAGATTATAGTGACAGCATAGGCACATGTGGTTTTAGGCAAGAATAGATGTTTTTAAAATATTTGTATTCAAAGTATTTTCATATATTAATCACCTACGTTAACACCATTTCATGGGAGGAATTCTCTGATCTGGGGGCTAAGTGTTGACGCCGTCATAAATGCCGGAGCGTTTTAAGACGGCATCATCTGACCCCTAGGATCAGCGATCCTGTGCCGCACAGGGGGCCAGCACGGCACTGGAATGTTTCACGCAGCTCCAGCTGCCGATATGGGCACCAGCACGGCCGGCGTGAGTTCACGCATGTGTGGCACGGCAGGCGCGAGTTTGCACATGCGTGGCATGGCAGGCGCGAGTTCGCGCATGTGCGTGGGTTGCCTTCTCCGCACCGGCCCCCGGGCAACATGGCGGAGCCCTACAGGGGCCAGGCGCGGAGGAACATAGGCCCCCCCCCCGGGATAAGCCCGCCCACCGATCGGTAGGCCCCGATCGCGGGCCTGGCCATCGTGGAGGCCACCCCCAGAGTCAGATCGCCCCCACACCAGCACGGCCCCCGCAACATGGACGGCGAGGTCCCGCCGGGTAGGACCACACGCAAACAGCGCCGGCGGGACTCGGTCGAAATCGACGGGCATTCGGCCCGTCGAGCGTGGAGAATCGGCGGGGGGGGCCGTTCTGGCGCCACGGCCACTGCGCCGGCACCATTGCCGCCGATTCTCTGGTCACCGGAGAATCGGCGGACCACCGTCGGATCAGCGTCGCGTGATTCGCATCCCCCCCCCTCGGCGATTATCCGACCCGGCGCGGGGTCAGAGAATCCCGCCCCATATATTCAAAATCATGTTATGCACATTTAAAGTGCCCCCCACATCAGCTCTTACTCCATTGCAGCATGCACAGCTATCCCCCATATTTAAGCTGGAAGCATCATGCCAGCTCATCCTCAATCTTCTCTGAGAGGATGGCAGCTCAATGATTGTCCTCCCCTCCCACTGTAATAATGCAGTTACGCTGATGTAATGCTGGTGTTGCTCCTCCCCACCCCATAAAGCCAGGCCATCGCACAGACCTTTCACCCGTGGAAGCATTCTTTCAGCACAATGGCCATGTCCCCACACGAGCCTCTCCTAACTCTTGACTGAGGCACTTGCGCACATTTACATGACCTGTGTGTTGACTTTCTGGAAAGTTGCCACAACACTTCTCATTTCAGAAGTGCCTGCTGAGCTCTCTAACCTTTGTACCTTGTATTTTGATCTAAGCCTGTCGCCTCCCTCTTATCGAGCGGTGAGTGCAAGCGATAGAGTTCAATGCTTGGGGGCACGGCTCCCAAAGAGTAACTATTGAGCCTCAAACTATTGAGCCTGCAGAATCATGCACTACTACGGTGGCACAGTGGTTAGCACTGGTGCCTCACAGCACCAGGGACCCGGATTTGATTCCGGTCTTGGGTCACTGTGTGGACTTTCCACGTTCTCCCTGTGTCTGTGTGGGTTTCCTCCAGGTACTATGATTTCTTCCCACAGTCCAAAGATATGCTGGTTAGGTGGATTAGCGATGCTAAATTGCCCCTGAATGTCCATGGGTATGTAGGTTAGTTAATGGGGGATAGGGCTGGGTGGGCGATCAATGGGCCTAGATAGGGTGCTCTTATGGAGGGTCAATGCAGACTCGATGGGCCGAATGGCCTCCTTATCCACTGTAGGATCCTATGAATACTGACCTATGGGCATCATTGACTTGTCAAAAAAGGACTAGCGATGTAGCTTCGTCTTGTGGCTTGGGTGGGAACCTCATTTTAATAAATTTGAATACTGCCAGCAAGCTGCCCCCCTGTCACTACCACCATGCCGAAGGCGATATCGGAGGTGAGCCGGCAGGTTGCCACTACCCACCAACTGGTCCAATCGAGAGTGGGCACTGTAGAGGACATGGGGGAACCAAGAAGGACCGGAACCTCTTACCGTCACGGGTGAGCGGTGTGGAAAATTGGGAAAGAAGATCTTGCCTTTGAGAATTTTGTTTCCCGACTCTCACAAGATTTTGTGCTTGCAGTACCATTTACACTGGAAGAGATGTTCTACTTTGATAGGAAGGAAAAATGAAAGCAAAATTGATTTCAAAAAACTCTTAATCCAAGAACACTCAAGATAATTGTTGTCTCCACATCGTGTTCGACGACGGGGCGCAGAATCCGATTTGGCGCCGAAATCGGGAGCGGCGCCGGTTTTTCAATTCTCCTCCCTCTGAAAAGTGCCATACTCGAGGAGGATGCCGCGCCGAGTACCCACCGCCGAAGGCCATTGCCGAAGGCCCGCCTCGCGATGTTCCATTGCCGAATTCCCGACGACGTAGATTATGAGTGCTCACAACGTCCGAGCTCCTCGTGTGGTGGCTGCGGACTCAGTCCAGGGCCGCCACAGTCAGGTGAGGGCCGATCCGCGGGCAAGGGGGGGTTTCGTTCGGGGCTGGGGGTTCTGTGGGCGGGCAGTCTGGGGCGCGCGAGCGGCCGATGGGGGGCACTATTTTGACGGTCCAGGTCCGCGTGCTGAGTCGGCCATGGAGTATGGCACGGGCGCTGCAGGCCGCCGCCGTGCGAATGCCTAGCCTCTGACCCAGAGGTTCTGGGGGCCGTATCGGCAGCTAGAGCTGATAGCTCCCTGCTAGCCCCCAGCCAAACGGGGAATCGGTGGCCTTTTGATGCCAGTCTTACTGGCGTAAAAGACCACCGTTTTCACGACGGCGTGGGGACTTAGTCCCCTAAACAGAGAATCCAGCCCCAGGTCTTGGATCGAATGTGCTTATCTCTTTATCAGCAATGTGTACAGTACTGTTCTCCTTATCAAAGTAAAGATGTAAATGCATTCAACGCAGTTCAGGGAAGGTTTACAAGACCAATACCTGCAATGGGTGAAATGTCTTATGAGGAATGGTTGGAGAGGTTGGAGTTTAGAAGAGTAAGAAGCAACTTGATCAAAACCTTTATGATCCTGAGGGGTATTGACAGGGTGGATGTGGAGAGGATGTTTCCTCTTGTCAGAGAATCTCAAACCAGGGCTACTGTTTAAAAATACGGGGTCGTTCATTTAAGGCAGATATGAGGAGAGTTTGTTCTCTCTCACAAGGTCGTGAGTATCTGGAATTCTTTTCCTCAAAAAACAGTGGAAACAGAACCTAGGAATATTTTTAAGGCAGAGCTGGATAGATTCTTGATTAACAAAGGCTGAAAGGTTTTCAGGGGTAGGCAGGAACGCGGGGTTGAGGTTACAATCAGATCAACCATGATCTTATTGAATGTTGGAGCCGGCTTGAGGGGCCTGCTCCTAATTCGTATGTTCGTATGGAACAAATTAATCTATCGTACTGTATTCACACTTACCTGGTCTGCATTGGTCACACTGTTTTTCGTGGCGATTCAGCTGACAAATACACTGACCATTGTTTGGGTCACAAACAGTTCCTTCCACTGTCCCTTCAAGATCACAGTTACACCATTGACAGCCTTCAGGGTTGGATGAACTAATGTTGAAAGTATGAGGAATACATTGATCACAATGCAGGCCTGTAACATGTGTTTTACACAGACACTGCCCTGTGGATTTGGCACAATCCATTGATCTATTTATTGTACCTGCTGCGTCACAAGTGCACGGTAAGCAGGCCAAGGAGTTACTCGAACGCAGGCCATGATATCCATCCAGGCAAACGTCACACCACTGTCCTCCAACATTAGGTTGACAAACACACTGACCCGTTTTAGAATCACATATGGTTTCGAGGAGTGACCCTGCTGAGTCACACTCACAAGGTTTGCAGCCAATAGCATTCAGTCCATAGAAGTTATCCATGCAAGTGTCACATTGAAATCCTTTGATGTTTGCCTTGCAGTTACAATGTCCACTGTATGGCTTACAGAACTGATCCTCAGAACCATTAACATTGCAGTTGCATGATTCACATCCATCTGAATTTGAACTGTTCAGTAATTTGAAACCAAAGTTGCAGTGTTCACACCTTATTCCTGAAAGAAGTTTAAAATACAAAATGATAAATCAATGGTCTGAGAAATAAGAACTGGAAATCAGTTTTACTAACACTTGCTCATTTGTGCAATTTGATTATTATAAAAAATGTTAATATTCAAATAATAATTGCATACATTCTTAAATATTTTTAAATATAGTAACTATTAATTTATAAACATTTCAGGATTAATTTTAGGAACTAAGTAATAAAAAAGAAACAATAGTAAAAATACAGAAGTCCTACTTTCAGGGTAGTTCCTTTGTCTATGATTAACATTACCTTCAGTTACTACAGACATCCAACAAGTTAAATGTATTTCCATTATCTCAAAAAATGCAAATATCTGTTATACTTGAAAACATGGTATGTGAAATAATATATTACAGTGGAATAAAAATGCAGTAAAAAGTTCAGCAGAAAGCAACTGCTTGCACTATGATTGATGACTTACCTAAGGCATAACATTTAATTTCAGTAAGAAAAATAAAAGTACTAGCAACACTACACATTTTAAAGTAACTGTATTGTGAAAAGAGTTATGACTCATTCCAAACTATTAAAATCAGTCTAGAGGGATTCACCTCATCATTTCTAAAAATATACATAGCACTTATTTGAATTTGTCATGCATGTTCATGACAGCTAATCTGTCTCCTGTGTTACTGAGCAAAGCCTACAGGGCATCGCGTTCAGTTTCTTACAGGGTTAACAAGAAAGTAGGGAGAGGTTTCCAGATCCATTAGGCATTTAAGGCACAATCTCTACCTGTCACTTTTTATTCTAGATAAGTGACCTACTTTACAAATTTCTTTGTATTGAATAATTCATTTACAACACAATTGTACAACCATATTAACTGTAGTAAAAATCAACCTCTTGTGCACCATTCTTGTATCACATACTTCAAAATGTAATGATGTTTGGAAGTTGCTTTTGTGCATAATAAGGAAACAGCAATGATGATAACAGAGATAAAATGGAGATAAGGTTCTAAACAGCAATGTATCATCTAGAATACAATTCGGCCATTACTTGCTTTATCATATTCTATTTCTGAAGTTCAGCCTGACTGATAAGAAGGATAAACATAATAGCAATAAAGATTTTTTTTGTTCCAGCGTAGCAGAAAAGGTGATCAAATATCCTTCAGCATCAAAACTGACCACATTACATAAGTCTTTTTCGCATCTCTGCTGTGTTGCTTAATGCTATTCATTACAATCCACATTAGCTTTAATCAGGGTCCATTTTAGAAGCAGCATTTACAGCTAACTGCTATGCAAATTAAATGGTAAATTTTTTTTGATCCATATGTATGGACTGGGACATGTTCTGCTACAATGCAAAGCACACTTTATCAGGAATGCTCCCTGCATAATATTCCCATACATCAAAATTTCAAAGTGCATTCTCCACACAAAATATTTGAGCACTTGATAAATTCTGCACTGTGTAGCTGTTAGCACCATCAAGTAAGTTGCAGGTAACAAATTGCTTTAATGAAATCTAATTTCTGAAAATACCAGTGGGAACCACAAAACATAAAAGCAAATATCATAAAAACACGATAAATAACAGAGAATATGGTAGTTTGTTATAATCAACTTGGCAGTGAATTGCAAAATTAAAATTATCTGGCCCTTGACAACTAACCACATATATATGATCTTTGAAGTAATGAGAAGTCTCTTGCATCTTATAAGAATTGTTCAAAGGCATACAATAACAGAATGAAAAGGATTTATCATAGAGTAGCTCACTGCATGAAAACCCTTTGAAGAAATACTTTAAGCTGAACTTTAACAGCAACTATTAAGTTGGCTTGTGTGCTCAGAATATATTAGACAATTATAACCTTGCACATGAGTCTGAGATGTTTAGCAAATATTTGTTTAATAACTTCATAAGAATGGCTAGTGACTGACAGATTTCAGGTCAAATTCATAACTAGTAGGTTATGATGCACAAAATCTTATATTTCACCTACCGATAACATTTGCTTTGCACTTGCATTGACCTGAATTTTGGTGACAGGTAATATCTCCATTGACTGTCCCAGAGGTATTACAGTTACAAGGACTGCAGCCATCAGGGTCTGAGAAGCACAGATTATAGAATCCATCCTGGCACTGATTACACTGTCTGCCAGACACGCGTCTCTTGCATTTACACTGGCCTCCAATCTAAAGAGATTAAAAATATATTGGGATGAGTGGAAGCAGATGATGGCTACAATGATTTGTTTTGCTATATTTCTAACAAAAATGTCAGCCAAAAGGAGAATAGAGAAAAAGTGAAATGAACAATGGGAAGAGAAAGACCAATGAGAGAAGAGAAAAATCGTGCCTGAAAAGGAAAGTATTTCAACAATAGAAATAAAAACAAGAAAATGGTCAACTATGAAATTGAACGCATAAATAAGGAAGATCTATCTCAAGATTGATAAATCTAAATAATAAATGAAATATAAGACAGACTTTTAACTGATATTTCATCTATTGACTGTAAGAAATTGGTTTGTAATTTTTCATTATTTTTCATAATTTAATTAAATCTTCTTGGGCAGCACGGTGGCGCAGTGGTTAGCATTGCTGCCTCATGGCGCCGAGGTCCCAGGTTCGATCCCGGCTCTGGGTCACTGTCCGTGTGGAGTTTGCACATTCTCCCCGTGTTTTCGTGGGCTTTGCCCCATAACCCAAAAGATGTGCAGGCTAGGTGGATTGGCCACGCTAAATTGCCCCTTAATTAGAAAAAATGAATTGGGTGCTCTAAAGTAAAAAAAAGATTAAATCTTCTTTTCACTATTGATTTAATATTGGAGAAGATAGACAGAAGCAAAGATATTCCCTATTGTCTGAAAATATTTTGTAGGTTTTTGACACCCTTAGCGCAATATTTTGTTACTGCAGTATAAAGTAAGCATCAAAGTATTTACAAATTCAATAGAGTAGATCTTTACTTTGTATGAGAGAATAAAATGGATGATGTCAGGTCAGCAGCCCTTGGCTTCAATCAGAATAAAAAACAGAGAGATGCCAAATGTAAAAAGTTCATTTTTGATAATGCATCATAACTTGACACGGTGAACAGATTGAATTCTGAACACACAATATAACTTACCAATTTAAAAAAAGATGTAACTGCTGCCAAGATGAGCAGAGCAACAGCTAAAACAAGATACCAATAATTTTTCTACATGATTCTTAAAAGTAATCTACGGAGCAAGCTAAGTACCATTGAACAATGTTCACACCATGCCTATGCCCTTCACTGACAAGGACAATAAGATCATGGATAAATTCTTTGGCACTGGTTTTATCACCTTGTTATGGCATGTGGGAGGCCTGTGCACCCGTTTAATGATATCCTTTAATGGTGTTCAGAGGGGCACACAGTGGCGCAGTGGTTAGCACTGCTGCCTCACGGCACCGAGGACCCAAGTTTAATCCCGGCCCCAGGTCAATGTCCATGTGGAGTTTGCACATTCTCCCCATGTCTGCGTGAGTCTCACCCCCATAACCCAAAAAGATGTGCAGGGTAGGTGGATTGGCCACGCTAAATTGCTCCTTAATTGGAAAAAAATAATTGGGTACTCTAAATTTATGGGAAAAAAATGATGTTCAGAGCAAGTTGTTGGAGCGGTTTCCATTGATCTGCAACTTTCAGTAATGTTTTTGTCGGTATGATTTGTAAGTAATACAGAAATTCCATGCTCTTGCAAGAAGAATAGTAATCTCAATAGGCTGACTGAACCTAAGGATTAGGCAGTTTTTCTTCAATTCATAGAATTTACAGTGCAGAAGGAGGCCATTCGGCCCATTGGGTCTGCACCGGCTCTTGGAAAGAGCACCCTACCCAAGCATACACCACCCTATCCCCATAACCCAGTAACCCCTCTCAACCAACACTAAAGGCAATATTGGACACTAAGGGCAATTTAGCATGGCCAATCCACCTAACCTGCACATCTTTGGACTGTGGGAGGACACCGGAGCACCCGGAGGAAACCCACGCACACACAGGGAGAACGTGCAGACTCCGCACAGACAGTGACCCAGCCGGGAATCGAACCTGGGACCCTGGAGCTGTGAAGCAATTGTGCTAACTATTATGCTACCGTGCTGCAATTCATGGTGAGTTCATCTGGACCATAACTGCTATTGAATGAAGACATTTACTTACAGTGTCAGAAACTGTAATGGTGGACAACTAAATTATTTCTGTTGACCAGGATAGTCAGTCCCTGACGAAAACTAACAGTAACTCATGTTGCACTGCAGATCAAACCTACAGTTTGAAAAATTAACGGACATTGCAGCAAGGAAGTTAGAAACATTGAGGAGTAGATAAATCAGCCCCAAAGGCTGCTCTGCCATTTAATTAGATCACCATTAATTGGTATTCCAATTCTATCAGCTTTCTTCCTGCCATACAAGCTGCTGAGAAATGCTGCTTGATTTGAGGGCAGTGGTCTTGAAAGTAATCCTTATAGAAGTTCATTGCTCTATATAAGTCTAGGAGTACCTTTGTGACAAATTGGAACTTCTCTCGGTTCAATAAATATTTAGAATAGCCTTTCAGTAAACAAAGGCAGAATTTTACACTCCCCTCAGGCACCGATTGGCAGGCAGTGGAGGACATATAATTGGGCATCATGGCAGTAAGCCATGTCCATCACCTACCCACCTCCAACCACCCCAGTTATGGTCATTCACAGATCTCCCCCATTGCCACTCAGATTTTTCCCCTAGCAGAGGAGTCTGGCGCCAAGTTTCCAGGCCACCAGGTAAAACCTGGCTGTATCAAGGCCAGCTAGGGGCCAGAGGAGGTTGAGGCGGAGTAACCTCCTGTTCAGGAGCCCTGTGCTCATCCGAGACAGCCCCCCCACTGCCCAGGGATGTTCCTCCTACCAGGTTTCCTCACCCCCAGTGCCCCAACCTCCTTCCCAGGGCCTGCCAAGCTGATCACAATAGGTCTGGGATCTATCTTCCTCAGGGACTGCCCCTGGCAGGGCTGCAGTAAGAGAGCTGCTGGCAATTTGATTTGGTGACAGTTCTTGGAGACGGACTGAAGACCAACATTAAGCCAATTAATGGCACAACAGCCATAACATTTCTGTAGGGTGAGCCAGCTATGGAGACAGGTTCACTCCTAGTTTTTATGTCAGCAAAGTGATGAGGGCACCACCACCCCTACAGCATAAGCAGCAGTGAGGACGTTACGAATCAGAATAATCTGAAACATGACATAGATAGGTTGGCAGAATGAACAGGCAAGCTGCAGATGAGATTGAATATAGAGAAGTGTAAGATGATTCATTTGGTATAAGGGATAGTGAGAATCAGTCTAGACTTAATGGCACAGTTCTAAAGAGGGACAGGGGTGCGCATAGGCAGCAATCTTTGCAGGTGGCATGAAATATCGAGACAATGGTTTGCAAAGCACATGGGGGTTTTGGGCTTCATTAATGGAGGCAATGAGTACAGAAACCGGGAGGATATGCTGAATGTTTATAAAGCTCTGGTTAGGCCATAACTGGAGTATTGTGTCCAGTTCTGGTCACCCCACTTTAGGAAGGATGTAAAGCTGGTTGGGAAGGTGCAGAAGAGATTTACCAGAACGGTCCAAAGAATGGGGGATTTTATTTACAGGGTTATCTGGGGTTGTTCTCCTTGGAGCAGAGGAGATTGAGGCAAGATTTGATTGAAGTGTACAGATTATGATAGGTTTGGATAAAACAGATAAGCAAAACATAGTCCTGTTCCCATTAGCTGATAGTACAATGAAGAGGAGGCACAGATTTAAGGGTTTGGGGCAAGAGATGCAGGGGAAATGTGAGGAAGAACCTTTTTACATAGTGAGTGGTAATGGCCTGGAACTTATTGCCTACGAAGTTCCGAGAAGTGGAAACAATCAGTGATTTCATGAGGAAATTGGATGGGCACTTGAAAGGAATAAATCTGCAGCACAATGGGGATTAGCAGGGGAGTAGAACTGAATGTATTGCTCTATGAAGAACTGGCATGGACCCGATGGGCCAAATGGCCTCCCTCTGTGACATAAATGACTCTATGATGCTAAGAGGGTGACACCAAGATAGTGTCCATTTGGAACACAAAAACAATAAAGATTACCACTGTAAGTCTATCACTTGGAATGATCCACGATAGACAATGTACATTTTAAAGATAAGACAATAAGACGGTGGTGATAGTATGTGCATAATCAAGGTACATGGCAAAAGGCTACAGCTCAGACTGGAATTTGTGTAAAAACAAAGTGAAAACTTAAAATGTAGCAGTTTCATAAAAATGTTGACAGTTCAGTTGCTCATTTCATTTACACCCAAGTCATATTTGGACCAAAGAGACCCCAAAATTCAATCCCTGATTTCTGTTGTTAGCTAATCTGAACCAGGCATGCAGCCTTACAATTCTCAAGTCTCAGAGTTGTCAGGAGGATTCCCTCTCCTGATTCCAATATAATGACCCCTGTTGGAAGCGGACATGTGTAAACATCAAGGAAAAGCAAAATTGCCTTGTCAATGATGCCGCTTACATTTGAATAGTTTTGCATCACTCTCTGTTCAGACTCATGCATAAATAAAGGATATTTTGGTTAAGTACTGAAGAATGACTGGCAGCTACTAAATCAATGTTTTCAGGAGAGGAGGTAAGCAGAGAAAACTGATGAGGGAAGAAAGAAGAAAACTTGGAAATTACGGCCTCCTTATTTCCACCTGCAAACTTGGGCTGCAGGCTTGTACAAATCACTGAGGCCACCTCTTGAGGAAAGACATAAGCTTCAAGAATTTATACAATTGGGATCCTACATCAATAGGATCCCAATTATGTTTTAACCCAAGCCTGAACAGAGAACTCACTGTGGTCTTCACAATATATGAAAGCAGACTGGCGGCTGCAGAGAAGGATGAAGAGATCCAGAAGGTCCGTCAGAAATTCCCTGGGCATTACAAGAAAAGTCACAGCTTCCCCTGCCCCACACACTCCCTCCGTTCCTCTCACCACCACCCCGATGACACCCACCCGAAACTCCTTACTGCTTTTTACCTGGAAGCTGATGGCAGTGCTTGTTTACCCAACCTTTGGCAACCTGCAGCCACTCTGTACCCTCTTCCTAATTATTCTGGATAAAAAGTGGACCAGCACAAGTCAAAACTGCCAGTAGCAACAGGGAATTTACTCACTGTTTTATATATGCTTCACAATTACTTGTGATTTATTAGAATAATTGCTTGATAATTTATGTGATTTATTATACAGAAACACATAAAACAATATCAGATTAATTGAGTTTTTGAACAATATGTTCATTGAAATTGAGATTTACTTTTTTAAAATAAATTTAGAGTACCCAATTAATTTTTTCCAATTAAGGAACAATTTAGCATGGTCAATCCACCTAGCCTGCACATCTTTGGGATGTGTGGGCGAAACCCACGCAAACACGGGAGAATGTGCAAACTCCACACGGACAGTGACTCAGAGCCGGGATCGAACCTGGGGCCTCGCGCCGTGAGGCAGCAGGGCTAACCCACTGCGTCACCGGTGCTGCCCGAGATTTACTTTTGAGTTAGATGTTTCAACTTGCTTTGTTATCCTTTCCTTTTCTTAATTTTTAATGTTTTATGCCATGTCCATCTAATTCTTGTTTCAGCTGTTTAGTTTCTGGCTTTATTCCAATATTTCTCTTTTTGACATCTTTGTGGTTCTGCCTGTATAAAACATACATACTAATACTCAAGAAAGGTTCATATCTTTTTTGAGTGCAGCTTGGAGAGTCAGAATACAAACTATCATTGCATGCTGATGGTATACTGACTTTATGCAATTAAGCTCACTACTATAATGCAAACGTTAACACGAATCACACTATTTGGCAGGTAGGATCAAGGAAAACCCAAAAGCTTTCTATAGGTATGTCAGGAATAAAAGAATGACTAGGGTAAGAGTAGGGCCAGTCAAGGGCAGGGATGGGAAGTTGTGTGTGGAGTCTGAAGAGATAGGCAAGATACTAAATGAATATTTTTTGTCAGTATTCACTCAGGAAAAAGAGAATGTTGTGGAGGAGAATGCTGAGACCCAGGCTATTAGAATAGATGGCATTGAGGTACGTAGGGAAGAGGTGTTGGCAATTCTGGACAGGCTGAAAATAGATATGTCCCTGGGGCCTGATGGGATTTATCCTAGGATTCTTTGGGAGGCCAGGGAAGAGATTGCTGAGCCTTTGGCTTGAATTTTTATGTCATCATTGGCTACAGGAATAGTGCCAGAGGACTGGAGGATAGCAAATGTGGTCCCTTTGTTCAAGAAGGGGAGTAGAGACAACCCCGGCAACTATAGACCGGTGAGCCTCACGTCTGTTGTGGGTAAAGTCTTGGAGGGGATTATAAGAGACAAGATTTATAATCATCTAGATAGGAATAATATGATTAGGGATAGTCAGCATGGCTTTGTGAAGGGTAGTTCATGCCTCACAAACCTTATCGAGTTCTTTGAGAAGGTGACTGAACAGGTAGACGAGGGTAGAGCAGTTGATGTGGTGTATATGGATTTCAGTAAAGCGTTTGATAAGGTTCCCCACGGTAGGCTATTGCAGAAAATACGGAGGCTGGGGATTGAGGGTGATTTAGAGATGTGGATCAGAAATTGGCTAGCTGAAAGAAGACAGAGGGTGGTGGTTGATGGGAAATGTTCAGAATGGAGCTCAGTTACAAGTGTACCACAAGGATCTGTTCTGGGGCCGTTGCTGTTTGTCATTTTTATAAATGACCTAGAGGAGGGCGCAGAAGGGTGGGTGAGTAAATTTGCAGACGACACTAAAGTTGGTGGTGTTGTCGACAGTGCGGAAGGATGTTGCAGGTTACAGAGGGACATAGATAAGCTGCAGAGCTGGGCTGAGAGGTGGCAAATGGAGTTTAATGTAGAAAAGTGTGAGGTGATTCACTTTGGAAGGAATAACAGGAATGCGGAATATTTGGCTAATGGTAAAATTCTTGGAAGTGTGGATGAGCAGAGGGATCTCGGTGTCCATGTACATAGATCCCTGAAAGTTGCCACCCAGGTTGATAGGGTTGTGAAGAAGGCCTATGGTGTGTTGGCCTTTATTGGTAGAGGGATTGAATTCCGGAGTCATGAGGTCACGTTGCAGCTGTACAAAACTCTGGTATGGCCGCATTTGGAGTATTGCGTGCAGTTCTGGTCACCTCATTATAGGAAGGACGTGGAAGCTTTGGAACGGGTGCAGAGGAGATTTACCAGGATGTTGCCTGGTATGGAGGGAAAATCTTATGAGGAAAGGCTGATGGACTTGAGGTTGTTTTCGTTAGAGAGAAGAAGGTTAAGAGGAGACTTAATAGAGGCATACAAAATGATCAGAGGGTTAGATAGGGTGGACAGTGAGAGCCTTCTCCCGCGGATGGAAATGGCTAGCACGAGGGGACATAGCCTTATACTGAGGGGTAATAGATATAGGACAGAGGTCAGAGATAGGTTCTTTACGCAAAGAGTGGTGAGGCCGTGGAATGCCTTACCTGCAATAGCAGTGAACTCGCCAACATAGAGGGCATTTAAAAGTTTATTGGATCAGCATATGGATGATAATGGTATAGTATAGGTTAGATGGCTTTTGTTTTTTGACTTCCCATGTCGGTGCAACATCGTGGGCCGAAGGGCCTGTACTGCACTGTATCGTTCTATGTTCTATGTTCTATGTACACTGCTATTGGCCATCAGTCCTAACATCAACTTTTAAAAAATTCATTTCTACAGGATGTGGCATTCATTGGCAGGGCCAGCATTTATTTTACATCCCCAATTGCCCTTGAAAAGATGGTGGTTAGCTGCCTTCTTGGACCACAGGGACTGCAGATGGGCCTTTGCCCACCAGCGGGGAAGCTTGTTTTCATTCATGAATCATAAAATCCCTACAGTGCAGAAGGAAGTCATTTGGTCCATCAAATCTGCACCAGCCCTTCAAATGAGCACTCTACCCATGCCAACTCCTCCCTACCCCTGTAACCCCATAACCTAACCTGCCCATCCCTGGATACTAAGGGGCAATTTATCAAGGCCAATCCACCTAACATGCACATCTTTGGACTGTGGGAGGAAACCGGCGCACCTGGAGGAAACCCACGCAGACCCAGGGAGAACGTACAAACTACACAGACAGTTATCCAAGGCCAGAAATGAACCCAGGTCCCTGGCACTGTGAGGCAGCAGTGCGATCCACTGCTGCCATGTCGAACCACCATGAGGAGTCCCATGGGAAAATCAATCAGGATATCGCCGTGGGTCTCGTAAGGGATACCATGGAAGGATTTGAAAGCGGAAATGAGAATGTTAAAATCTGGGTGCTGCTTAACTGTGAGCCAATGTAAATCAGCAAGCACAGGGTTGATAGATGAATCAGACTTGGTACAAATGTGGCCACAAATAGAGTTTTGGATGACCTCAGGAAGGTAGAATGTGGAAGGCCATCCAGGAGTGCATTGGAATAGTTGAGTCGAGACGAACAAAAGCATAAATGACTGTTTCAGTAGCAGGTGAGTTGAGGGCTGGCAGAGTCAGGTATTGTTACAGAAAGGAAAATGGGTAGTATTAGTGATAACATGGATTGTGGTTAAGGGTTGCTGGGATCGATTCCGGACCTGGACATGCAGCAGTTGATTATGGGGGGAGATTTTAATTACGTGCTGGAACCGAGGGTTGACTGGTCGAGCCCTAAGTCAATGAGGTTTATGATGGCGAAGGAGCTGGGAGGGTTTATGGAAAGGATCGGAATGGTAGATCCGTGAGGTTTAGGAACCCAGGGGAGAGGCAGTGCTCCTTCTTCTCGCACGTGCACAAGGTATACTCCAGGATAGACTTTTTTGTCGCGAGCTGAGCAGTGTTGGTGGGGGCGGAGGGGGCGGAGTATGCGGAAATCGGGATCTCAGACTATGTGCCACACTGGCTGGAGGTTAGACTTAGCTCGAGGCAGGAGCAGAGGCCGGGTTGGAGGTTAGACTTGGCTTTTTGGCAGACAAGGGGTGCTGCTGGCGATCAAAGACTATGTGGCGTTGAATCAGAACAAGGGAGGTATTGGTGGCCACATTTTGGGGGGCGTTGAAGGCGGTGGTTCGTGGGGAGGTTATCCCGTTTAAAGCGCACAGTGATAGGAAGAGGAGGGAGGAGTATGGACGGTTGTTGAACAAGATAGTCAAGGAGGACCAAGGAGGGGTTGGCAGTGAGAAAGAAGTTACAGGGGCAATTCGATAGATTGACGACAGAAGGCAGCTCTGGAGGGAGAGGGGGGTGCAGTATGAATATGGAGAAAAGGCGAGTAATATGCTAGCCCATCAGCTATGGAGGCACATCACATCCATGGAAATTCTGAGGGTATGGATAGGGAAGGGGAAGGTAGTGTCGAAGACGGGGAAGATTAACGAGGTGTTCAGGGAGTACTATGAAAAGTTATATAGGGCCGATCCGGGCGATGAGGAAGGGGATATGGGGTGGTTTTGGATGAGCTGGAAGTCCCAAGGCTGGATGAAGAGAGAAGGCAGGTGCTGGACGAGCCGCTGGGGCTGAGAGAGGTGATGAAAGGGATGAAGTCGGAGAAGGGGTATGAAAACATAAATAAATCAAATAACATTCTGCACATCTCACATTTCACAGTTTGTGCAGGTTTCTCCCCCCTTTTTACCTCCCCCCACGTTGTGAGAAACAATTCCTCAAGCATGGTCATGAACAGTCCCCACCGTGTCTCAAATTTCTCTGCTGATCCCCTCAATTCGAACTTCATCTTTTCCAGCTGGAGAAAGTCATACAGGTCCCCTAGCCAGGCCGCCACCCCTAGTGGCGTTGTCGACCGCCGTTCCAACAGAATTCTTCGGCGGGCAACAAGAGAGGCAAAGGTCACAACGTCGGCCTTGCTCTGGAGGCGTAGTGGTATTGTCACTGGACTCATAAACCAGAGACCCAGAGTAATGCTCCGGGGATCCAGGATCAAATCCCACCACTGCAGATGGTGAAATTTGAATTCAACTAAAATCTGGAAATAAAAGTCAAATGATGGCCATGAAACCATTGTCGTAAAACCCCATCTGGTTCACTAATGTCCTTTAGGGAAGGAAATCGGCCATCCTGGGGTACAATTTGGTGCACACCACACACATGCTGTGGTATATCAGGTGGAGGTAGGAACTCTTGAGGGGGCTGATGGTCGGAGGGTGGCCATCCAGACAGGTCGCGGGCCTTTGGAAACGGTTGTCCCGTCAATGTTAGAGATGCAGGTGCAGAGCCAGGGTATACCTGAGAGGGACAGCAATCATCCAGCGCCTGCAGGTAGAGTTGGAGGAGTCCAACCGCCTACAGTGGCAGGAGGCTGTGCCGACCATGCGTGCCAGCCAGGCCGACACCACATGGGTGGCGTCTGCGGTGGAGGCCTTGGGTGCGACGGCATCAGCCATGGGTCAGCGTCCAGGGCCTAAGGTACTCTGTGCAGGTGGTAGCCGAGGCACAGACAGGGCAGCCATATCACAGGCAGCCGTGTAACAGGGCCACATGGACATTGCAGTGGCGCTCTAGAGCTTGGCCCAATCACAATGGGTCATTGCTGCAGGCATTGATGGCCTGGCGCTTGCTGACCTGAATCAGACACAGAGGGACCTTTCACGGTCACTGAGTGATATAGTCCCTGAGCGATGTGATACAGTTACAGACGGACCGCGCGCAGTCCCTGTGCTCCATGGCCGCGAGCATGGCGATCCTGGTCGATACAAGTGTGGGCCTCCAGGAATAGCAGTGGCAGGTGACGGCGGAGCCTCGGAGCTCGTTCTGGCTGCACTCGCGTCCCAAGGAATAGCCTGGGGGCCATCACACACCCCGAGGGAGGAGGAGGTGATGGGGCCCATGCCAGTGACTCCCGCAGGATAGGTGCTGGGCTTCCTCAGCGCCTCTGAATCCCCCTCACCTATCCCTGGCACATTGAATGGGCAGCAGGCAGAACAGGGTGGCACGAGCCACCTGTGAAATCCGGAAGACAAACGGGACCTTCCAGGCCTGGTCACACTAGAGGACGGCCGCCAAAGGGGACCTAGGTCACAGGGCGGGAACCACAGCAGGCCGCCTCCACCCCTGATGTACCACCTGGGGAACCATCTAGACGGAGCGTTAGGGGCCATAAGGCCAGAACGGTAAACACCAGTTAAGTTGGCACGTTGCAGAACATAGTTTAGCGATAGGGGCTAGAGCACAATAACTGTAAATAGCACAATCAATACATGTTCACCAACGTTTTGAACTGCCTTGGTGCAGGGAGGTTGCAGGGTGATTGGACAGTGGGGAGGATGTGTGGGGGTGGAACGGGACGGTCTGGCTGCCAGAGGCCAGGCTCCCTCGTCGGTAAACCTGGTGCTGATGATAATGTCCCGTGCGCGGCGGCCCAGCCACACATGTTGTGTGGCCTCCAGTGACTGTCAAGGCCCCATGCGTTGCCCATCCTGGCCCTCCTCCGTACACTCCTCAATGGATGAGGCTTGGCGTTCATCCTGCTCCTCCAGCATGTTGCCCCGCTGCTGAGGAATTTTGTGGAGGATGCAGCAGGCCACTACACTTTGGAAGACAGTCCTAGCGCTATACTGGAGGCCCTCTCCAGTGTGGTCCAGGCACCTGAGCCATATCTTCAGGATGCCGATGCACCACTTGATTGTGCCCCTGTTCGCAGCATGGGCACCGTTGTAGTGGTTGCCCTGGTGCCTCCAAATAGGTACGACCACAGCGGATAACTCCTTGTTGCCCAATAGCTCACCCCTCAACCAGGGGTGCGGTTCGAAAGTGTCTGGTACCATCCAACGGGGTGCCAGGATGAAGGCGTTGTGCACGCGCCCTGTGTATTGGGCACAGATGTGCAGCTAGTGGTCACAATTGCATGTTCATCGAGTGGAACCCCTTTTGGTTTGTGAAGGCCAGCCCCTCATGGGGCGGCGCTCATAGGTGGACATGCGTCCCGGCAATCACCCCGCTGGACCTGGGGCATCCCAGCAATGGTGGTGAACTCCAATGCCTGGGCTATCTGGTGATAAGGATCTGGGGGGATTTGATGAGAAATCCATAAATGTTGCGTTGGGTGGCGTCTGCCACAATGTTTCACAGTGTGATGTGTCTGGCCGCAGTTGGCCTGTTGGCTTACAAAGACTATCAAAGTCCCTTGTCCCCCTCAAGCCAACCCATCATCCTGGGGTGGTCCTCGAACATCCCGGGGATCTCTGAATGTCCCTGGATGTAACTTGAGGTGTTGGGTGCTCTGAGGTACAGACGAACCAACACGGTTGCGATTGGTACAACGCAGTTTTATTCCAACTAACTATTTACACATCTGACTTGGTACTCAGCACGTGGTGACTGTGTGAGTGTCTTGCTAATGAGGATACGGGCCAGACTGGAGTTGTCAGCCGGCAGATTTGCCGCTGTCAAAGCCACCTGTGCTTCGACCTGACATACGAACCCCTCCGCATCTGGCGGCGTGCTCACTGCTCTGGATAGGGCATCCGCCACGATGAGGTCCTTCCCTGTAGTGTAGACCAATTGGAAGTCGTACCTCCTGAGTTTAAGTAGGATGCGCTGGAGGTGAGGGGTCATCTCATTCAGGTCCTTGTTTATTATGCTGACCAGGGGGCGGTGGTCAGTTTCGACCGTGAACCGTGGAAGACCATAGACGTAATCGTGGAACTTGTCTAAACCGGCAAGCCCAGGCATTCTTTTTCGATTTGCGCGTAGCGCTGCTCTGTGGGGGTCATGGCCTGCGATGCATAGGCTACTGTGGCCCATGATGCCGTGTCATCCCGCTGCAGGAGCACTGCTCCAATGCCGGATTGGCTGGCATCAGTTGAGATTTTGGTGGCACGAGACGTGTCAAAAAACGCCAACACTGGTGCCGTAGTGAGTTTGCGTTTGAGCTCCACCCATTCCAGCTGGTGTGGGTGTTGCCTCTGGAACTCTGTGGATTTTCTGACGAGGTGGCGCAGAGTCGTCGTGTGGGAGGCAAGGTTGGGAATGAACTTCCCTAGGAAGTTGACCATGCCAAGGAAGCGTAGGGCAGCCTTCTTGTCGGCCGGCTGCGGCATGGCTGTGATGGCGCTCACCTTGTCTGCATCCGGGCGGACCCCTGACCGGGAGATATGGTCCCCCAGGAACTTCAACTCGGTCTGGCCAAAGGAGCACTTGGCTCGGTTGAGGAGCAGGCCGTTTTCCCATATGCGGGCAAAAACGCGTTGGAGACGATGTATGTGCTCCTGCCGTGTGGTGGACCAGATGATGACATCGTCCACATATACACGCACCCCTTCGATGCCTTCCATCATCTGCTCCATGATTCTATGGAAGACCTCGGATGCCGAGATGATGCCAAATGGCATCCGGTTGTAGCAGAATCTGCCGAAAAGGGTGTTGAAGGTACATAGCTTTCGGCTGGACGGGTCCAGTTGGATCTGCCAAAATCCTTTAGAAGCATCCAGTTTCGTGAATATCTTCGCCTGGGTCATTTCACTGGTGATCTCCTCCCGTTTGGGTATGGGATAATGTTCCCTCATAATATTATTATTGAAGTCTTTGGGGTCTATACAGATGCGGAGCTCGCCAGAGGGCTTCTTGACACACACCATGGAGCTGACCCATGGCGTGGGCTCCGTGACCCTGGATAGGACCCCTTGGTCCTGGAGATCCTGCAGCTGCTGCTTGAGGCCATCTTTAAGTGGCGCAGGAACGCTGCGAGGTGCGTGAACGACCGGGATGGCGTCCGGTTTGAGGCGAATTCGGTAGGTGTATGGCAGTGTTCCCATGCCTTCGAATGCCTCCTGGTTGTGGGCGAGGAGCGATTGGAACTCTGCATCTGGGAAGTCAGACGTGCCGTCTGGAGAGAGAGAGAGAGAATTTGTTGCACAAGGTGGAGAGCCTTACATGCCTGTGCGCCCAGCAGGGAGTCCTTCGATGAGCCAACTATCTTGAACGAGAGTGTGGCCGTGTGTGTTTTGTGTGTCACCTGGAGCTGGCAGGATCACATGGCCGGGATAACGTTCCCGTTGTAGTCGACCATCTTGCACCGGGATGGCTGGATGGTGGTCTGACCTTCATGGCATAGAAGGCTGACCATGCTATGAGGTTGGCGGAGGCGCCAGTGTCCAGGCGGAAAGTGATCGGCGATCGGTTGACCGTTAGGGTGGCACTCCATTCATCGCTCGGATTGATGGTGTTCAGCCGGTTCGCATCAATGACTGCAACCCGGAAGGCGTCTTGGTCATCTGTGTCGTCGGTTTGGATGTCGTGATGTGGAGGCTGAATGGTCCGCACCTTCCTGCGAGGTTGTCGGAGATGTGGAAGATCAACAGGTTGAGTCGCTCGACAGTAGGCAGCGTAGTGGCCCATCTTGCCACAGTGTAGGCATTGTCGGGTTTTTGCAGGACATTGCCCTTTTAAATGTGCAGCTCCACAGTTGCCGCACGTCATGACGCCATGGCGTTCGTTACGCCACTGCGCATGCGCAGTTCGGTCTTGCGTCGGGCGCGCCTGCGCAGCACGTCCCTCAGTGTTGCCGTAGGTTTGGGCGCGCACAAATGCGGGAGGCCTCAAAAAGCGCGCGAAACGACCGCCCTCGTCCGGGCCGCGGGCCGGGAGAAACTCGATTGCCTGGATGCGTTCGGCCTCGTGGGCGGCCTGGCTTGCCGATTCGATCGCGTGGGACCCCCTCCGTGCCAATTCGGTCGCCTGAAATTGGGCATAGCGGCTGGTCGCATTTTCATGCAGGACACAGGCTTCAAGCTGCTGGCGTAGGCCACTGGAGGCAACGCCAAAAACGATTTGGTCCCGGATCATGGACTCTGAGGTGGTGTCGTAACCGCAGGACTGCGCGAGTATGCGGAGGTGCGTCAGGAAGGACTGAAAGAGCTCATCCTTACCTTGCAGGCGCTGCTGAAAGACATACCTCTCAAAGCTTTCATTGACCTCAACGTTGAAGTGCTTGTCGAGCTTGAGGAGGACCGTGTCATACTTAGATTTGTTCTCGACTTCCGCGAACACCAAGGAGTTGTATACATCAATGGCGTGCTGACCTGCGGTAGTGAGGAGCATGGCAATCTTTGTTCGTCCGAGGCGCCCTGTTTTTCATTGGCTTGCACGAACAGTTCGAATCGCTGCTTGAAGAGCTTCCAATTTGTGCCCAGGTTCCCAGCGACTTGTAACGGCTGCGGTTTGTTGCGGGTGTCCATGGCTCAGGATGGCAGATTTGCCGGTAGGTATCGATTCACTCACTGGTACCATGTGCTGTCTCCAGATGGACTGGCCAGGAGGTGTCGTGTTTCTTGTCTTATACTGTGTCTGCTCTTGTCTGTGATTGGCTGTCGTGTTATGTGTGCTAATTGGTCTGTTGGACTGTCTATCATTATGTATGTGTTATGATGTATGTTTGAATATCATGACATAACTGTCATGCACTCTTCCAGGATAGCGTACGCACACATGAGGCGGGAGTCACACAGGATCTGTACATTCAGAGAGTGGAACCCCTTCCTGTTAATAAAGGGCACTCCCTGATGCCATGGTGCTCACAGGGTGATATGCATGCCATCAATGGCCCCCTGGACCTGGGGGTTCCAAATGATGGCGGTGAATCCTGCAGCCCGGGCATCTTGGTGGACCTCGTCTCAGTCAAAGTTGATGTAGTTTGACGCCCGAACATTCAGAGCATCCGTGACCTCCCGGATGCACCTGTGGGCTGACGATTGCAAGATGCCACACAGGTCCCTGCTCGAGCCCTGGAATGACCCAGTAGCATAGAAATTGAGGGCAGCCGTGACCTGCACGGCCACCGGGAGCAGGTGTCCTACTCCTCCACAGGGTGCCAGGTCCGAGAAGATGTGGCACAGGTGCCGCACTGTCTTCCTGGTGAGACGCAGTCTTTTGTGGAACGTGGTGTCCATCTGAAGGACAATCGAGTCTTCTACACCCTAGATCAACGTCAGTGGACCCTTCGAGCTCCTCCTCAGCCTGATGGGTGGCTAGGTCTTGAGCCTGAGCGACAGGCCCCTGGTGCAGTGGTGGAGGCTCGAACCTGCATTCGCCTTGATGCAGTCGACGATGTCTGCCTGCGTCGGCTGCGACTATCAGCCATCCAGTGTGGAAAGATTTCTCTCACAACTGACATCTCACCCCTCCTTTGAGATCGCCTTCAGCTGTCAAGATAGAGGCTTGTCACTATCAGTGGGCTGTGAAATGGAATGAAAACAACCAAGTTCGAAGGGATGAGAGGCATACTGCAACATTGAAACCACAGAGCCTATTGAAACTTCAAGGGAGCTCATATGGGCAGGCTAGTACAAAGGGGAACATTCAAGGGGGAGGGGGGTAAAATGAACTTCCAAGAAATAAGTCCTGTGAGAGTTTTGTAGGACACAGGCTGCAACTGTGGTTAGCCCTATTCTGAGTGTTCACAAGAAATAAAGCAGGCTTCAATGCTTCACATACCCAATTCCCCCCCCGCCTCTCCAATGGGCCCATGCGTGACCCCGACCTGGCCCCCTCCAGCCTCCCAACCCCTTGAAGGAACCTCCACAGCACCTGGCCAGCTTCAGGGAGATAAGTGGAAAGGGCCAATCAGCCCTGTTCTCCTGCTCGGAGTCCATAGCGCCTGGTTCCCACTTTTGTAGAGCAGTACTGAATGATGCTCATGTGACTTCCTGCTTGGGGTTTGGGGAGCGGGGGAGTGACTCCCACGGTAATGGGATTAAAGTGAATGCACATGAGGTGTGATCTGTTTCACGCTCTTTTTGGGCGAGATCTTAATTATGCCAGCTGGAGCAGGCCGGGAGAATGGCAAACTGTTTGGCGCCCGGCGCAAATCTCGTTTTGAGGCTCCCCCACTATTCTCCTGACATAGTGAACTTGGTGCTGAGCGCCACGTGGCCAGAGAATCACCCCCAATGTGCACTCTCTTCTGGGTGCTCTGCAGCTATCTGGCATTAACATTGAAATTAACAGCTTCAGATTTTGTAGAATCCCTACAATGCAGAAGGAGGCACTGGGCCATCAAGTCTGCACCAGGCCTCTGAAAAAATACACCACAAAAGCTCATTCCCCTGCCCGATCCCAATCACTCCTTAACCTAACCTACACATCTTTTTTGGACACAAAGGGGCAATGGAGCATAGCCAGTCCACATAACCTGCACATCTTTGGACTGTGGGAGGAAACCAGAGCATCCAGAGGAAACCCGGGGAGACACGAGGAGAACGTGCAAACTCCACAGTCACCCAAGGCCGGAATGGAACCCGGTCCCTGGCGCTGTGAGGCAGCAGTGCTAAGCACTGTGGCACCGTGCCACCCTATTACATTCTCCCTTTTCATTCCATCAGGGATAACTGGTCATGTGGATTGGTTCTATTGGTGTCTATGCTTGAAGTGCCCCTCTAATATCTATTACAAGGCCTGCAGCACTGATCCCTGTTCCTGAAAGCAAACAAAATTCACATTGGGTTCGCTGAACTTCGATTTTTGCCCCTTGCCGATCCTCCAACTAAGTCTCGATGAAGGGAACAAGGATTCATTTGATAGCACATCTGAGTGAGTGCCCTGCCTCTGGACCAACAGAAAACTGAAGCGGGAAAACTGAAGTGGGAAAAAATAATGCATCCTCCTAACTCATTAACATGGCTGTCCTCCATTTTGGCCCTCTAAACTCCAATAAAACTTTAAATTGGGCTGAGTTGTTAGACCTGCCCAAAAGTGAAGCCCCAGAAAATCCAGGCAAAGGATCACAGGCAAAATTCTCCCCCAACGGCGCGATGTCCGCCGACTGGCGGCAAAAACGGCGCCAATCAGACGGGCATCGCGCCGGCCCAAAGGTGCGGAATGCTCCGCATCTTTGGGGGCCGAGCCCCAACATTGAGGGGCTAGGCCGGCGCCGGAGGGATTTCTGCCCCGCCAGCTGGCGGAAATGGCGTTTGTTGCCCCGCCAGCTGGCGGAAATGGCGTTTGGTGCCCCACCAGCTGGCGCGGAAATGTGGCGCATGCGCGAGAGCGTCAGCGGCCGCCGACAGTTTCCTGCGCATGCGCAGTGGGGAGAGTCTCTTCCGCCTCCGCCATGGTGGAGGCCGTGGCGGAGGCGGAAGGGAAAGAGTGCCCCCACGGCACAGGCCTGCCCGCGGATCGGTGGGCCCCGATCACGGGCCAGGCCACCGTGGGGGCACCCCCCGGGGTCAGATCGCCCTGCGCCCCCCCCCCAGGACCCCGGAGCCCACCCACGCCGCCTGGTCCCGCTGGTAAATACCAGCTTTGAGTTACGCCGGCGGGACAGGCAATTTCTGGGCGGGACTTCGGCCCATCCGGGCCGGAGAATTGAGCGGGGGGTCCCGCCAACCGGCGCGGCCCGATTCCCGCCCCCGCCCAATCTCCGGTACCGGAGACATCGGCGTGGGCGGGGGCGGGATTCACGGCGGCCAACGGCCATTCTCCGACCCGGCGGGGGGTCGGAGAATGACGCCCCACGTGTTCACAGTCCCAATTTCCTTTCTCCAATGCAAAGCAGAAGAAACGTAACCCTGTTACCTCAACAAGTCATTTGATTGTATAAATGAAGTTACAGAATGCATTCGCTGTAAAAACTTGATAATTTTAGCAGCATCCTATTGAAGGTACACACCACGAGTTGGAAATCACCACCAAAAATGTATTGGATGAATAAAAATAAAGGGCAAGATTTTCCACGACCTCCATGGCGTGTTTCGCGGCTGCGGAAGAGGCCCACCATTGGTCAACCCACAACTATCAACGGGTTACCCCGTTGTATGCCAAAAGATCCCACTCGTGAGAACGGTCGGACAATTCAGGCCAAAGAACTTTTGATTATTACACAGTTACAAAATGACGAAGTTTCATAGAGTAAAATAATCTAGAACAGCAGAATGGATCATCTTGTGCAACCAAATATTCCAAAATTACTCAGATTAAGACAATTTATGTCTCTCCACAAATAATGAAGAAATACAATGAGCAAAATATTTGCAAAAAATAGAATTGTGCAAAAGCTATGTTCAGCTTCCATATAACTTAAATGATTTAGGCAGTCACAAATATTAATGATTATTAGCTATCATCACTTTGTTGACATAAAAATATTCTCAGTATAAAATTAAACAGTGAAACAGAACCCATTACAACGTAATTTGTCACAACAGTCTCATCGAGCTAGAGATAATCCTGCAGAGAACAGTTACTTAAGCAATCTTGATTAAGCACAAAATTCTATTCCCTGCTTAACTCACTTGTGCTGCCATTCAAATGAATTCTTTAAAGCATACTTGTTCTTATTAAAATTACCCACCTGATCACACAGGAGGCTCCCATTTATGACTCCAGATTGTAAGCAATCACAAGGTTTGCACACATCAGTTGCTGAGAGGCTGATACCTACTTCTCGGTAAAAATAGCCTTTACACCATTCACAATTTTGTCCTGCAAGAATTGATTGAACAATATTCACAAATTAATCAGGCTTTCAGAGTAGATTCAAGTCAAATATGTTCAAGTGCACGAGGTTTGCAAATACTCAGCATTGTTAAAAACACAAAACTTGTCTCACAATATTATAGAGAATAATTTTAGACAAGAGATAACAGTTCAATTTTCCCAAAGAATTTACCTATATATAAAGGATCTCCCATGGTGGTTTACAAATGCTGAGGGGTAATTTGGGTTGTGCAGTGTGACAGAACCAGATGTGCAAAACGTCAGCAGAGACGGAGCCCAGTGTCATGTTTAAAATGAGATGCGTTGCGGATTGGCATTTGGGGCCTGTCTTTGATCCCGAAACAGGCAACGTGCACAAAATGTGTGCCTCGCGGGGGGAACCAAATCCAGCCTGAATCTGGAACTCAGGCATCTAATATTATCCAGGGGAATGTCGCAAGCTGGATACAAAATTGGCTCAGTGGCAGGAAAGAAAGGGTAATTTTTGATGGATGTTTTTGTGATTTGAAGGCTGTTTGCAAAGGGGTTCTGCAGGGCTCAGTACTAGTCCCATGATTTTTGTGGAATATATTAATGATTTGGACGTAAAATGTAGGGGGAATGAACAAGAACTTTGGAGGCAGGGCAAAAAAATTTGGCCGCGTAGTTGATAACAAAGAGGATTGCAGTGGACTGCAAGGAGGTATCAATGGACTGGTCAGGTGGGCAGAAAAGTGGCAAATTGAATTCAGCTCAAAAAAGTGATGCATTTGGGGAGGCCGATACAAGACAATGGATGCTACGGAGAGGTGTAGAGGAGGTGAAGGGCTTTAGAGTGACTGTCCACAGATCCCTGAAGGTAGCAGGATAGGTTGATAAGGTGGTTAGGATAGTATTTAAATCCTTCCATTTATTAACTGAGGCAATGAACTTAACAGGGAGGTTATGCTGGAACTATGTGAAAGTTTAGTTAGGGCATAACTTGAATACTGTGTGCAGTTCTGGTCACTTCATTACAGAAAGGATGCAATTCCATTAGAGAATGTATAGGATAGACTTACGAGGATGTTGCCAGGGTGGGAAAATTGCAGCTATGAGGAAAGATTGCATAGGCTGGGATTGTTCTCTATGGAACACAGAAGTCTGAGAGTAGATTTGATGAAGATGTAGAAACCTGTGAGGGCCCTAGATCAGGTGATGGGAAGGGCCTATTTACTGATTTGTAGAAGGATTAGTGGGGAGACAAGGAATATATTTTTCACCAAAACAGTTGTGGGGGTCTCGAACTCAGTGCCTGAAAGGGTAGTAGAGGCAGAAACCCGCAACTCGTTTAGGTGTCTGGATATGCCACGGACCAAACGCTGGAAAAGGGGATTGGTTGGGTGGTTCATTTTCGGCTGGCACAGACTTGATGGACCAAGTGGCGTCTTTCTGTGCTGTAAGCTTTCTATGTGTCTATTGTATTCTGTCCAAAGACAAGCTGGTACCTTTTCTGTTGCCACTAGCAGCCTGTCCATTGAAAATAGATGACACGGAATCATTTTCTAGCTAGTGACAACCCAAAATTAAGCAGCGACCCAGTTAAGCCCTAGCAGGGAGGAAAGCTGGTGGTGAACAGTGGTGAACAGTGGAGTGGGGAGACCTTGGATGCGATACTCCGGAAAGAATTCTAAGCGTGGTAGTGAGCGGGAACTGGCGCAAGCTTCCCGGCGCTCGACCCGGCAACGCAATTCAACGTTAATTGGTCCACTTGAACAAGACCCCAGGGGCTTCACGCCACAAATGAAAGCATGCCAGCCAATTCACCGGACCACGCTCGCCAGGCCCCCCCTGCTTACAAGGTTGAGCAGCACTTAAGTGGCACTTGCACAGCCAAGCCCACTCAGTTTACAGCCTTGGCGCCGAGACGACCAGCCCTAAGATTTGGAGACAACGCCCCCCCCCCCAAAACCACCCATCTCCAACACGACCAGCTCTCCCAAACCTCCATTCACCCCCACCCCAACCGACCCTTGTAGCCATCTGGGATGGCCACTTCCAGAATACAAAATGGATGTTTGCAAAGATTGCAGGGAACTATAGACAATGCTAAAAAAACAAGCAAGCACAGAGCCTGCACGTGTATTGGGACCGCAGCTCCCAGACGAGGCTGAAACTGTAGGTCTATTAGCATATTGATGGCCCCTCTCCGGGAACAAAGGGGAGATGTTCAAGTAGCCGATCTGGCTCCAGACCTCGCGGCGCCAGTTCCCCAAACCGAAAGCACAAACAAAGCCAGGCCACCTAGGACATGCCCAGCCATCAGGGCACCCACCCCTTTATTGGTCAAGGTCAATACGAGTGAACAAGAAATGGCCCAATTGATTGGGGTCAAGTTCAAGGCCTGCCCAAAAGCACGAGAAGCCCCTCCGGGTATAAGAAGAAGGCCCCGAGAGAAAATCGCTCTCTTGGAATCAGCTCTCAAAGCGGAGAGACCCCTCCACCAGCTACGCCAGAAGCAAGTAAGTCCAAGGTCAACATTCGCTACCAGATGGATGACCTTAGCTGTTCTCTTGTACCATTTCGACCCCAGCAGCCTCAGATCAAAACAACGGCCATTGTGCCTCTGACTGAGTGGGCACCCGAAGCTAAGTATAGGCTTTAGAATTAGAGATAGTTTAGTCTGTAGTATTTCGTGCATGAGTAGATATTGCTGTGTATGTAAATAAATAGTATTGACTTTGAACTAACTAACTGGTGTATCGGCTCTTTGGTCAGTATTCGGGTTTGAACCTTGTGGCGGTATCGAAAGATACCTGGCGACTCTAAAGCAAACATAATTAGGATTAAGGAAGGCGACCATATTGACCGCCATATTTAGAACCAAATAAAGAGAGCAATATTTACTGGCCACTCCGCCGGGACTCGACCTAGAAGTGGCCTAGTCACTCCAAGAGAACCCAAATTTGAATTGGAATCCAATTGGAAACAGAAAAACTACAAGTGTAAGAACAATACTGATCAAACCTCCAAGATTCGGAAGTGAGTTATTTGCATGCGTACTAACAGGGATATAAGGTAAACCTGAGAGATTTTGTTGCGTAAAACTGTCGGGAGTTTAGTAGGCCGGAAATTAGTGTGAGTGTTACCCGTGTTTACATCACCACTTTATCACCCCCTGATCCAAATTCGGTAGAGACCACAGAGATAGTGAGAAAAATGGCAATGAAGGCAATGGAACGCCTTATGAACCCCCAAGAATTCGAGGTCACAGCGACCAGTAGAGTAGGACAGTGTCCCGTATGGGAAGAGGGGATCAGAAAATATCTCAAAGGGAAAGGATGGAGTGAATTCTGCGCCAATGATGAAACAGGTCCCGGAAGTATAGGGCATACTTGGTGGGAGAACCTGACAGAGATCCATAAGAAGAGCTTAGGGAAAGCTCGCAGGCCAATGGCAATCGTGTCCTGCTTGGCACAATTGCGAGGCACAGAGGAAGTCGTTAGGACGCTCCGTAGAGAGATTGAGGAGAGAGACATGGGTACTGAAGGAGATGTGAATGGATATGAGAGAGAGAACAAGGAACTGAGAGAGCAGTTAGCAGCAAGGGACAAGGAGGTGGCTGATGCCAAGCAGGCACACCAATCTTGTCACGCCCATTTGAGCAGCTTTCAGTCCCAATATGACAAAGCCTACCAAGTCACGCAACGCGCGGTCTTGGTAAGACAGGAAACAGAACAACAGGTTGAGCAGTTGCAGAAACAGTGCAACGACTTAAAGGCAGCCCTACGAGCGCTCCACACTTCCACAACGGAACAAAGGCAGAGCTCGGTAGATCACGCAAAGTGCCGGAAGCAAATTGCAGAAGCAATCTCTGCTTTCTGTTCAGAATGGGTATCAGAGCATGTTTGGACCCCTGTTAGACCAAGAAAATGGCCCGATTGGCAGGAGTTAAACGAGACTGCCGACAGATATGTACATGGCACATGTACACAGGAAAAGCCCCAAAAGAGAAAAGCGCCACAACCCCCGACTGCACAGGCAGAACACACCCCTATGAACCATGTAACCACACAGTGCAGGGCAACAGCGGAAGGAAACCCAGATTTCCTGTACACCACCCCGTTAACCGTCACCCAATTACGGGACGCTGTGACAAGATTACACCGTTCGTCCCCACATTGGACCCCCACCAGTTCTTTGCTAGAGTAAAACAGCAGGCGACCATGTACGTCCTGGATGAAAAGGAGCAAGTAAAGCTCACAGTTTTAAGCCTCGACCCTTCAGTCGTGGCAGCCGTCCCCGACCCACAAAATGTATGAGGATGCACACTCCAAGAAATGCACACAGCGATCCTAGATACGAGCGACTATAACAAAGGAGACCCCGTAGAAGGCCGAAAGAAGGGTAGGCAGAAGACGACAGAGCACCCCACAGCGTTTGCAGGACGCTTGTGGATACATTTCAAGGGAAGTTTTGAAAGGCAACTTCCCAGTCCCTTATGATAAGTTTAAACACGCGTTAACCACACATGACGGTGTGATTTTAAAAGACGGCATTTATGTAGTCCCCAGCCAGGACCGGAATCAAATTATTTGTCAGTTCCATGACAACCATGGACACCAGGGCATTGAACCCACCCTCAGCCACCTCAGACCTCTCTGCTGGTGGCCTGATTTAAAAGCCAATGTTACACATTACATCGTGAATTGCTTAATCTGTGCCCAGAACAATCTGGACAGATATGCAGGAAAAGCTCAGCTAAGTCACACCCGCCCCGTTAATGGCCCCTGGACGAACTTGCAAATCAACTATACAGGACCCCTCCCCCCTGCAGGAATGGCTTTAAGTATGTGTTGGTGGTCATTGACACCTTCACAAAATGGGTGGGAGCGTTTCCATCCAGAACAAACACTGCCAAAACGACAGCTAAAATCCTCACTCAGCATTTCTTAACAATATGGGGACTCCCACGCAGCATAGAGTCCGATCAAGGCTCCCATTTTACAGGACGAGTGATGAAGAACGTACTTACAATTTTTGGCATAAAACAAACATTCCATATTGCATACCACCCCCAATCAAGCGGCATAGTAGAAAGGATGAACAGAACTTTAAAAGCGACCCCCAGAAAAATGGTGCAACAACACAACAGCACCTGGGACACAGTTCTCCCATTTGCAATAATGTTCATTCGAAACACAGTATCCACGTCCACAGGATACACCCCCCACACCCTCATGACCGGACGCCCCATGAAAGGGACAAAATACTTATTGGACTGGATTTGGCCAGCCCCGCAATCACCGCCCTCACGCATGAGAAAGCAGTACAACAGATTTTAGAAAATGTGAAAGCAGCCCAGCTTGCAGCAGCCGTCAGACTTGGGACCCGCAAGAAGCAAAGCAAAGTTTGCTTTGATAAAACAGTACACGCCACCGAGTTTGTAGTAGGGCAGCAAGTTATGCTATCCCTATACAACCCCAGTTCATTCCTTTCACCTAAATTTTCTGGATCGTACTCCATCTCTGATAAAGTCAGCCCCTTTGTGTATAAGATCACCTATCCGAATGGCAAGTCTACGTGGTTCCACATAAACCAGCTTAAGGCTTATGGCTCGCAGAACAACCATTCACACCACATCTCGCTTGCAGCAGCAGATGAGCACGCCCCACCCACGAACGACGTATTCCTACCCTTCCCCAACCTTTCCAGCCCATCTTCAGACGCGACTACAACTCCACCCCCAGAGGCACGACTCCACCTCTCCCTCCCTTCAACCAGCAGCGACAGCGATAGTGATAGCGACAGCCCCAGCACACCACACTACGATTACACCCCTGCACCAGGCCCCACTCCCAGCGATTCCGAACATGATTCCAGCGACCCCTTCGAGATAACGTACATTAAAGCTTTTGATCCAGACCCACCACCCGACGATTATGGATTAACCCCTAGCAGCTCCAACCTCAATACAAAATTCTGGCACCGAGACAATTCGTTCAGACTCATCCGGAATGATGAGATGGACCCCAATTCGCCCCACGCAGCTTTAGCAACCTACTCCAGTCAAGAGTATGGCAGCCGGGAGAAGATGATGACATAGAGTCTGACTCCCACCAAATGAATCCCTTTGCGACTTTGTTCGCTATTGAGCAATGAGGTGTCCACATGATGGTAAAAAAGAACCGATGGCGAGTTACAGTGTCCTTTCTGATGGAACCTGCACCATATTTGTAATGTATGTTTGTTTGTTATTGTGAATGTTAAATGTTGTTGATCCACTTAAAGTTTTCATGGCCCCATGCCACCACTCTTTTAACGCCCACTGGCAGTTAATGGAACAAGTTTGTCGGCAGACAACCAATCATAGCTACTCTTCAGATTCAAAGGTAATCATAAGAGGCAGCCCCCACGACCACAAATTCTTACCGTTCTTGCCGGTCGCTCGGGTAGAGCACATACGGCACTGGTCACCGTCCTACCCGGGGATTCCACCCATTCTTACCCGCCTCGGCCCATACGCACCCCATTTTGGCACTTTTAGTTCGAAACTCTTTTGTTTGTTCATGGCGACCCTTAGGTTGCTTCCAAATGCTATTTACATCCTCAAACACTGGGATGGTAGATCGCACAGGCTGCGAGACGGCTCGCACTGTGTCAGTATTTTTCTCAGATGTCTTGTCCCAAATATTTGGTTTAAAATAAAAAAATGAGGGAGTCACAGATGGTGGCCAATTCTAACGGGTAATTGGCAATAAGAGGACAGACAGACATACAAGATCTTAAGCAGGATAATAACAGATATTATGCTTGTGTCCATAGAACTTCGGAACCACAGAAGCCTCAAGAGGAAGAAAGAAAGGAGAAAAGATGAAGACAACCATCATGCTCTACAGTTGGATCTTAGTGGGATCCCTCCAGTTGCACGCAAATGCTACCCCCTGACCCCTACCACACAGGCCGTGAATGTTTCCCACCCCGTCCACACACTGTACCCCGAGATAGTTACCGATACACCGACCTGGTGTGACAAGTTCATAACTTGGTATTACCTGTCCTACGTTGTGGAAACACGGCTAGTAATTGCGATACTCTGCAGTGTCGTTCAAACCCTTAGACTCAGGAAATAGCAATGGAAAGCCTCCTGCACCCCGGTATACACCATCAGACCCCCTATTTTCGGACTTCAACAAACCCCCCAACCCCTTTAAGTGAATTAAAGTACATCCGTTTTTTTGTGTGTGTTTGTTTCGCTCTAATAAAGAAATGTAAAACTCTGTGCTTGACTGCCAATCCAGAGAGACCTGTGTTGCTGCTATTGTACAGTTTAAAATGTTGTAAATTATTTTGATTGATTGAGGATAGTTTAGTTAAGAACAGTTAGAGGCTCCAGTTTTTTTATTTTGTAATGCATGTCTGGATGTCATAGCGCCCGGGAGAATTTTATAATGATGTATGTACATAAAATAATTTAGGTAAAAGTTTCAATTCATAGGACAGAGCAGTGTAGAGCCTGTCAGTGCTTATGGGTGCCCGACTTGGGAGGAGAACGAAGAAGACGCGGTAATTTGATCCATCACGCTTCGCGTTGAGGATCACAAGGAGGGTGTGTAGCCATCTGGGATCTCCACTTCTGGAATACAAAATGGATGTTTGCAAAGATTGCAGGGAACTATAGACAATGCTAAGAAAACAAGCAAGCACAGAGCTTGTACGTGTATTGGGACCGCAGCTCCCAGGCGAGACTGAAACTGTAGGTCTATTAGCATATTGATGGTCCATCACTGAGAACAAAGGGGAGATACTCAAGTAACAGATATGGCTCCAGATCTCGCGGCACCAGTTCCCCAAACCGAAAGCACAAACAAAGCCAGGCCAACGGCCACCTAGGACACGCCCAGCCATCAGGGCACCCACCCCTTTATTGGTCAAGATCAATACGAGTGATCAAGATATGGCCCAATTGATTGGGGCCAAGTTCAAGGCCCGCCCAAAAGCGCACAAAGCCCCTTCGGGTATAAGAAGAAGGCCCCGAGAGAGAATCGTTCTCTTGGAATCGGCTCTCAAAGCGGATAGACCCTTCCACCAGCTATACCAGAAACAAGTAAGTCCAAGATCAACGCTCGCTACCAGACGGACGAACTTAGCTGTTCTCTTGTACCACTTCGACCCCAGCAACATCAGATCCGAACAACGGCCATTGTTCCTTTGTCTGAGTGGGCACCCGAAGCTAAGTATAGGCTTTAGCATTAGAGATAGTTTAGTCTGTAGTATTTCGTGCATGAGTAGATATTGCTGTGTATGTAAAAAAATAGTATTGACTTTGAACTAACTAACTGGTGTATCGGCTCTTTGATCAGTATTCGGGTTTGAACCTTGTGGCGGTATCGAAAGATACCTGGCGACTCTAAAGCAAACGTAATTAGGATTAAGGAAGGTGACCATATTGACCGCCATATTTAGAACCAAATAAAGAGAGCAACACCCTTCACCCCCCTTCACTCCCCATCCCTAGCCCCCTCCCTCCACCCACCCCTCCCTTCACCCCAACTCTCCCGTCACACCACCCCGAACCAATGTGAACCGCATGTGTGACTAACGATGCCCTCTCTGTGACTCTGCAAGAAAAGCTTTCCCACAATGTTCGGGAGAGGGCCAAGACTAGCGAAGGGGTGCAGGGCATAAAAATCCTCCTGACCTTTGAGGAATGGGCCCTGGATTTTAGGGGGGTGACCGAGGACAGAGCGGTCACCAATGCGGAGGTTGGTGCACGCCACAGAGATGAGAAGCTCCACTGATGTGTTAAGTAAGTTGGTTCAACGTTGACTACAACTGGATGCAGTGAAACTAGAAACAGGCTTCTGACACAGGAGATGGTCCAACACTGTTTTATTGAACTTCCTGATTGCTGTACATAGTCTGCTGTGAGTTGACACTCTATCAATCTAGCTGATAACCTCCTACTGACTTGACCAGACTAACTCTCTACCTCATGGTGATAGTGCTCACTGGCTTACTATCTAAGTAGCTGTGTCCTGTAGAGAGAGGGTGAGTCTTAATGCCCTGTGTGCTTTATAGTGGTGGTGTCCTGTCTGGTGATTGGTTGTTATGTGTCGTGTGTGTTCATTGGTTATCCTGTGGGTCAATCACTGCCTGTCTGCATCTCATTATATACATGAGTGGATATTATGACATCTCCCCTTTTTGAAGTAAATTTTGGAACGTGGCGATATATATACATGCATGATTATATATAAGTGGTGAGTGAATGAACATATGTACATGCGGAGGTGTTGATCGTGCAGATACAGAGCAAACTGAACAAAATTTACAAGATTTGAGTCTATAGATTCAGTCTTTGTGGCGGGCGAAAAATTCTTGTTGATCGCCTCAGAGGTGGAAGGGGGACGCCGGCACTTGGACAGGCGTTATTGCTGCCATGTCGGTGGCCTCATGGAGAGGCGGGATCGCTGCCAGATCGGTGGCCTCGTGGTGCGAGATGCCCGGAGGAGGCATGATGACATGCGGAGAAGTGCGGCCAGGCGGTAGGCAGGGAATTGTTCGTAGCGCCCTCCTGTTGCGCCACAGAATGGAGCCATCGGCCATTTGGACAACAAAGGATCTGGGGGCAGCCTGCCTGATGACAATAGCTGGGGCTGACCAACCTCCCTCAGGCAACTGGACGCGAACAACATCGTCTGGAGCCAGCGCAGGTAGATCCTTGGCATGAGCATCATACGTGATCTTCTGCTTGTCTCTGGATCGCTGCACCTTCTGCAGCACCGTGAGGCGGTCAAGGTCTGAAACATGGATGGCTGGAACAGTCGTCCTCAGGTTGCGGTTCATGAGCAGCTGCGCCGGAGACAAACCAGTCGACAGAGGGGTTGCCCTGTATGCCAACAGCGCCAAGTTGAAGTCCGAGGCTGAGTCTGCAGACGTGCTCAGCAACCGCTTGACAATATGGACCCCTGTTTCGGCCTTCCCGTTTGATTGCAGGTAATGGGGACTGGGTGTGATGTGACTGAAGTGGTAGGATCGTGCAAAGTTGGACCACTCTTGGCTGTAGAAACATGGGCCATTGTCACTCATTACTGTGAGTGGTATGCCGTGCCTGGCAAACGTCTCTTTGCAGGCTTTAATCACTGACTTGGACGTGAGGTCCGACAGTTTCACCACTTCCGGGTAGCTGGAGAAGTAGTCGACCAAGAGCACATACTCACGCCCATTTGCGTGAAAGAGGTCTATCCCCACCTTGGACCACAGAGAAGTCATGATCTCGTGCTGTTGCAGTGTTTCCTTGGGCTGAGCTGGTTGAAACTTCTGGAATGTTGTGCAGTTGAGGACCGCCTGCCGAGCTCTGCGTCAACATTTTTCGACACCAAGGTGACCCTCATGGATCTGTCTGAGCACCATGGCTTGCATGCTTTGGGGAATGACGATTCTATCTAGTTTAAGAAGGAAATCCCTCGACAACCGTTAACTCGTCCTTAACGTTGGAGAACTGGGGGCACTGCCCCTTTTGCCAGCAGAGGGCAAAGTGTTGCATCACGCGCTGCAGTAGAGGATCTTTGGCAGTTTCTCCGCATATCTGGACAACTCATTCATCAGTGGCTGGGAGGTTGCTGGCATACAACTGCACCTGTGCCTCAATGTGGCAAATGAAGTCGCCCGGTTCACACAGCATGGCGATGGATCGGGATAGGGCATCCGCGATGATCAGCTCCTTGCCCGGTGTGTAGACGAGTTTGAAGTCATATCGGCGGAGATGAAGAAGAATTCGCTGCAGCCGAGGTGTCATATCATTTAAATCCTTCTGGATTATGTGGACTAAAGGCCTGTGGTCTGTTTCCACCGTGAACTTCGGCAGCCCGTATACGTAGTCATGAAACTTGACTATTCCTGTCAGGAGACCCAGACACTCCTTTTTGATCTGGGCAGACCGTTGTTCGGTCGATATTGGCCCTGGAGGCATATGCCACTGGAGCCCAGGACGAGGAATCGTCTCGCTGGAGGAGCACCGCCCCAATGCTGTCCTGGCTTGCGTCTGTGGATATCTTGGTATCCTCGGTTGGGTCAAAGAACGGCAGTACTGGGGCTGTGGTGAACTTCGCCTTCAGCTCAAGCCACTCCGCTTGATGTGTGGGAAGCCACTGGAACACTGTCGACTTGTTAACGAGATGCTGAAGGGCCGTGGTGTGGGATGCCATGTTGGGAATGAATTTTCTGAGAAAATTGACCATCCCGAGGAAGCGGAGGACCGCCTTTTTGTCCTCTTGTGTCGTCATGGCATTGATTGCCAGCACCGTGTCGGCGTCAGATTGCACACCTTGCTGTGAAATGTGGTCACCTAAAAACTTGATAGCGGACCGCCCAAACGAGCATTTGGCCCTGTTGAGCTGGAGGCCATTTTCATGAATCCTCTGGAAAACCTGTTTGAGGCGAGCAATGTGATCCTCGGGCGTCGTGGACCAGATGATCATGTCGTCCACATAGACTCACACCCCCTCGATGCCCTCCATCATTTGCTCCATTATGCGATGAAATACTTCGGAAGCTGATATGATACCAAAAGACATGCGGTTGTAGCAATACCTGCCCGACGGAGTGTTAAAAGTGCACAGCGTCCGACTGGACTCGTCCAGCCGAATTTGCCAGAAGAAATGGGAGGCGTCCAGCTTGGTAAAGAATTTGGCGTGAGCCATCTCACAGGTCAATTCTTCACGCTTCGGGATTGGGTAATGCTCTCGCATGATGCTGCAATTCAGGTCTTTGGGATCAATGCAAATGCGGAGTTCGCCAGAGGGTTTCTTGACGCAGACTATGGGGCTGACCCAGTCTGTGGGTTCCGTGACCTTTGAGATGATGCCCTGGTCTTGGAGCCCTCGTAGCTACGTTTTCAGACGATCCGTGAGAGGAGCCAGCACCCGGCGTGGTGCATGGATGACTGGGGTGGCATTCGGCTTGAGCAATATCTTGTAGCGATATGGGAGCGTGCCCATCCCATCAAACACACTGTGGTATTGTGTGAGAATGTCGTCTATCTCAGCCTGGAGATTCGCATTGGGCGAGGCCGTCGCCGGTGTCGAGGACATAGCATGAACTCGCTGTACCAGATTTAGGAGTTTGCATGCGCGAGCACCGAGCAGGGATGCCTTGTCAGGCCGGATGATCTTGAATCTCAACGTAGCCTTGATTGCCTTGTAAGAGACACCTAGCTGACACGACCCACTGGCAGCTATGGCATTACCATTGTAGTCAAGGAGCTGGCAGGCTCGTGAAAGAATGCTAGGTTGGTGTCGGATGCTGTCGAGGTCCGACTGTGATATGAGGTTCGCAGAGGCGCCAGTGTCCAATTTAAATCGGATGCGAGACTGGTTGACCGTGATGACGGCACACCACTCGTCGTCAGGATCCACACTGAGGATCGAAAGGCGGTTGGCAGGCACGGTAGAGACCAACTCGCATGTGGTGATGATGCCCAATATGGAGACTCGAGGCAGTCAGCATCGGGGTCCGTTGGGCTGCCTGGATCAGAATCCTGCATGCCTTGTTGTACTCGTGGGAGGCCAGTTTTGCAGTTTCTGCCGCCCTGATGCGGGAGTAGTGATTTCTGGCATGCTCATGGACAACGCACGTTTCGATGGCGACGGAGAGTGTCAACTGTTTGATTTTGAGGAGCTGGACCCCGAAAATGATCTGATCCCGGATCATGGAATCAGTCATCGAGTCATAATTACATGACTGCGCTAGGATGTGGAGATGGGTCAAGAAGGACTGAAAAGGTTCATCCTTACCCTGAAGCCTCTGTTGGAAGATGTACCGTTCAAAGCTCTCATTCACCTCAATGTCGCAGCAGCTGTCGAATTTCAGCAGAACTGTCTTGAACTTTGTCTTGTCTTCGCCATCGGCAAACGTAAGCGAGTTATAGGTGTGGATGGCGTGATACCCTGCAGTCGACAGGAACAGCGTGATCTTTCTGGCATCCAATGCTGCCTCGAGGTCGGAGGCCTTGATGTACAGGAGGAACTTTTGTTTGAAGACTTTCCAGTTGGCGCCGAGGTTGCCAGAGATCCAGAGTTGCGAAGGAGGCTGGATCCTTTCCATACCGCTGGATGGCTGCTTGCTGGTCGTTGTAGATGCCCTCGAGGTAGGTTCGTTAGGATTAATAGCACTCTGGTACCATGATGTGTTAAGTAAGTTGGTTCAACGTTGACTGCAACTGGATGCTGTGAAACTAGACACAGGCTTCTGACACAGGAGATGGTCCAACACTGTTTTATTGAACTTGCTGATTGCTGTATATAGTCTGCTGTGAGTTGACACTCTATCAATCTAACTGATAACTGTTGTGTTGGGTACTCTGCTACACAGACGAACCAACACGGTTGCGGATGGTACAACTCAGTTTTATTACTAACATATATTTACAATGGTAAACTGGTTATTGTGGTTCGATCATAACCCTTGAATCTGTGGACCTATTCCTAACACTATCTTGGAGTTGCACTCAGCACATGGTGGATGTCTGAGTGGCTTGTTGCTAGCTCTGTGCCCTGAGCTGTCTTCTGCTGGAATGCGCGGGAAGTGTCATGTTCCCCGTTTTATAGTGTGTATGCTCTTGCCTGTGATTGGCTGTGGTATTGTGTGTGTATTGATTGGTCCGTTGATCTGTCCAACAGTATGTATGTGTGTTTGCACCATGATGTTTACCTGAATATCATGACAATAACCTCCTACTGGCTTGACCAGACTAACTCTCTCCCTCATGATGATAGTGCTCACTGGCTTGTGCACTCTTACTATCTCAGTAGCTGTGTCCTGTAGAGAGAGGGAGAGTCTTAATGCCCTGTGTGCTTTATAGTGGTGGTGTCCTGTCTGGTGATTGGTTGTTATGTGTCGTGTGTGTTCATTGGTTATCCTGTGTGTCAATCACTGCCTGTCTGCATCTCATTATATACATGAGTGGATATTATGACATCCACTAGCGCAAAGATAAGCACCTCAAGGGTCAGGCTTCTGGGGCACAAACTGGTGAACACCGCACAGCACTGATGCACATCAGGTAGAGGCAGGAATGCCAGCAGTTGGAGTTGGAGTCGGTGACAGCCATGGTTGAGGGCCTTGATAGACTGTCCGACTCGCTGGGGAACGTGACCCAGTACCAGGCTGACCTTGATAAGATGCTGCAGGACATGCCTCGATCTCAGATGGGGATGGCTGAGGCGCTGCGGAGCTTGTCGCAATCTCAGGTGGGCATTGCTGAGTCACTGCAAAGTGTGGCCGAATCACGAGTATGTACCGCGTACCTGATGGGTGGTACCCATGTCGGTGATCTAGCACGTCTTGCAGAGATTGCCATGGCAGGGTTGTGTGGTGCCGTGGTCGCTGTTCTGAAGGCTGGGTAGTTTGCTGATGTAAATCAGTTGGAGGCAGGAACCCCCAGGCTAGACAGCAGTCAAGGGCATTCAGCCTCTGATATTCAGGTAAGCGTTCTGCAAGGCCGCCTTCAGGACACGCGACAACGCAGAATCGCCGAGTAGAAACTGATAGCCATATTCCACACACATGAGTACGGTCTCAACCGGGACTTTGCATTCATGTCGCATTACATTCATCCCCCAGCATCTGGACTGGACCCGACCCGGACCGCCCGCCCAAAAATAGCCCGGTCTCACATGAGGCCCCCCCTGCCCTCCAATCGGCCCGCCCCCGACCATGGCGACCGCGGTCTAAGCCGCCAGATGAGTATCCTGAACGGCAGGACCACATTAGATCAACGCCGTCGGGACTTCGGCCGATCAGGGACAGGGAATAGCGGGGCGGGCCTCTGGCAATGGCCGCAGGTGGGTGATACGCGGTGTCGTGTACTTCCCGGGTACGCTGCTTTTCGGGTGCCGGAGAATCAAGGAACCGGTGCCAGTCCCGATTCCATGCGCAAAAGTGGATTCTCCTTCCTGGCACCGGACGCGATTTCAGCGTCGGTATTCGGAGAATCCAGCCCTGTTCCTCCAGAACTGCAATGCTCTCCTTAAACAATACCGCTTCTATTCTTAACACCTTGTACCTAGGAATATTTAAACACCCAGTACTGCCCTTTCATGTGCCAGGCCTCCATTATTAAAACATCATTATTCCACATTTCAATCTGCTCATGTTACTCACCAACCTTGTTCTCTGTACATGTACATACATGCACAGTACCCCATTATTTTTTCCCTTACTCCCACTTCACCTATTAACTTACCATTCTCTATACTAATGCTGTCTGAACCTCCGCGTATGCCCACGGTAGCACAGTGATTAGCACTGTTGCTTCACAGCATCAGGGACCTGGATTCAATTCCCAGCTTGGGTCACTGTCTGTGCAGAGTCTGCAGGTTCTCCCCGTGTCTGCGTGGGTTTCCTTCAGGTGCTCCCGTTTCTTCCCACAAGGCCTGAAAGACGTGCTGTTAGGTGAATAGGACATTCTGAATTCTCCCTCAGTGTACACGAACAGGCGCCGTACTGTGGCGACTAGGGGATTGTCACAGTAACTTCATAGCAGTGTTAATGTCAGCCTACATGTGACAATAAAGATTATTATTATCCAACGGCCTCCCGTCATTCAGCGGCCCCCCAGCAAGTGGTCACACTGATGCCGATTAGTACTCCTTTCGAAAAATGTGAACCTGGCGGAAGGGCTTCTGTGGGGAGCCAAGGAGGTGAGTAGCCATCTTTGCTTACAGGCAAAGAGTCCGGGGGTGCAGAGCTTGCTACCCCAATGCTTGGTGGGGGACCCTCGGCTGGGGATGAGGGACACTCCGCAAGGGTGTGCCGCCATCGGAGAGTGGGGGGAGCGTTGGGGGGACAACCAGGCACAACACCAGCATGCCAACCCTGGATCGTGTGTACCCATTCCAGGGGCAAGCCTTATCCCTGCCCGTCTGCCCCACCGACCACCCATTACTCCCATTGACTGCTGGGGCCTCTGGATGCGTGGCTGAAGGCTATTGCTAATAGGGAATTGCCAACCATGTTCAAGTGAGCACTTCACAGAGCCCAGGTGAATTCCCGTGTGTTGGCGGGCCAGGCAGCTTGTGGGAGTCATTGCCTAGCATCCCAATCAGACCGTGATGCCTCGACACTGCTTGAACACTGCAGGAGGCAACGCCACACACGCAGCAGCCAACATCGGAATACTCAGAGAATGGGACAGATCTCGAGTACATGTCCACAGCCGGAGGGGGAGATGCTTGGAGAATTGGGCCAAGGGATCGGAGGTCAGCCCGCATTGCGGAAGAAAGTGACAAAGGCATCATATGAGTTGTGCACAAGGTGTATATTGTGTGTAACAATTCCCCGCTCTCCTGATGGTGCTGCCCCCAACCCTCCCAACCCCCCCCCAAACCCTACCCACACCCCCACCCCTTCCCCCTCCACTGGTGCCCTCAGTGATCCTCCAAGTGCTTTGCCCTCCTAGCTCTACCATTACGTCTAGCTGTGCCCTCATATTGTACATCTGAGATGGAGGCAGCCAGCTGTTTAACTCATCCTATGGCCTTCGATGACCCTGGAGGGTGTCCTCTGGGGCCGGAGGGCCCAGCTCACTTGTCAGAGCTACATGCACAGCCGTGCTGCCCTGCCCCTTGTGCTGACTTCGAGACATGACCTCATCAGAGGGGTGGAACTTGGGGGAGCTGGTGGCCACCGTCGCCACTCCATGGGATGGATCCGGGTTAGCACCTAGTGCCCCCTCCTGCTGGTCGGTGCCCTTAGAGCCCTGGGGTTCACCTTCGGATGGAGGGCCAGCCAGTTCAAGCCCCAGCTGCCCTTGCATCATTTGGCTCTGCCAGTCCTGGCGGTTCCCCATGATCTGCACCATCGTGTCGACGCCCTCGGTGATGCTCCTCAGTGACTGGGACATGCTCCACAGCACCTCGGCCATTCCCATCTGAGAATGGGACATGTCCCACAGAACCTCACCATGGTCAACCTGATAATGGGTCACATTCCCCAGTGATGCAGACATTCTGTCGAGACCTTTAGCTATGGTTGTAACCAACTGCGCAATGTCTTGGACACCTTCACTAATGGTGCCGATGTCATGCACCAGGCTCTCCACTGCAGTCGCCACCCTAGCAGTGTTGGCCCTGGTGCCACACATTGCTGCTGATATCTCCTGCACCGTAGCCTCTGGGACTTCTCCAAGCGGCTATGGACCTGCTGGAGTGTCGCTGACATTTTCCTCTGAATGTCCCGGCCGCTCCCTAACGTCTTCATCGGCTCCAGGTATCCCTGTTCCACAGGCTCAGCATCAGGCTGGGACTCAGCTGGGTCCTGGGATTCAGCAGACCTCAGACTGCTGTCTAGCCTGGGGTTCCTGCCTCCAACTGATGTACATCAGCAGCAGTGTGGTGCTCACCAGATTGTGCCCCAGTAGCCTGACAACTCACGGTTCCCACCGTGCTGCGTGTATCTGCACTGTTGGCAGGTGGGGATGACAGCTGTGACGCATCGATCGTGTCTTCCTCAGAGCTCTCCTCTGAGGTGTCCTCATGGGAGACTGGAGGGAGAGCCACCAGGGATGGACCAGCACCATTGGCTTGAGGACCAGTAGGAGAATGGACATGTGATCAGTGGGAGGGATGGATCAGTCAGTAAGGCAACAACAACTCATGTTTGACAGATCCTTTGGCTGGGGCCTCTGCAGCATCCGCCAACCTGCGCGTTAGTGACCGTTCTGTCCTTGGCCACCCCAGTCACCCCCCAGGGCCCACTCCTCGAAGGTGGTGAGGATTCTTATGTCCAGCACACCACCGCCTGCCTGGGCCCTCTATTGGCGACTGTGGGGGGGCGTTTCCTGAGGAGTCACAGAGAGAGCATCGTCAGCCACACTCGTGGTTCACAGTGGTGGGGGTGGGGGGGGGGGGGGGGGGGGGGTTATGAAAGAGGGGTTTGGGGTGGTTGAAGGGAGAGGGGGGTGGAAGGAAGGTTGAAGGTCGCATGGTGAGTTGGCGGTGGACACTCGCTTGGGAGCGGAAAGGTCTCGGGTGTGGCCGTGTGCTGATGCCGGCTCACTCATGCTGTCCGATGCAGGTTGTTGTCCTTTTTCTGGCACGCTACGTCATTCCCTCTTTCACACTCCCAGCGATCACAGCTGCCGCCACCTCATCCCAGGTGGCACTGGCTGCCCTATGGCTGACCGTTCGGGACCCTCGGGGGAACAGGACACCCATCCTGGTCTCCACTGCATCTCACAGCCTCCCCATGGGCAGCACGGTAGCACAAGTGGATAGCACTGTGGCTTCACAGCGCCAGGGTACCAGGTTCAATTCCCTGCTGGGTCACTGTCTGTGCGGAGTCTGCACGTTCTCCCCGTGTCTGCGTGGGTTTCCTCTGGGTGCTCCGGTTTCCTCCCACAGTCCAAAGACGTGCAGGTTAGGTGGATTGGCCATGATAAATTGCCCTTAGTGACCAAAAAGGTTAGGAGGGGTTATTGGGTTACGGGGATAGGGTGGAAGTGAGGGCTTAAGTGGGTTGGTGCAGACACGATGGGTCGAATGGCTCCTTCTGCACTGTATGTTCTGTGTTCTATGTTCTATATCTGCATCCCCGAATCTTAGGGCCGGCCTCCTGGGTGCCATTTTTGTGGCTGGCTGGGGTTGGCTGTGCAAGAGCTGTTTAAGTGCTGCCTGACCTTGTTAGCGAGGGGGCTGGAGAGCATGGGTGCCGGCGAATCAGCTGGTGAGCCTTCATTTGCGGGGAGAAGCCCGTAAGACCTTGTTAAGTGGACCAATTAACATTGAATAGCATTGCCGGTCTCGCTGGGCCTAGCGCCGGGAAGCTTGTGGCAGTTCCCGTTCGCTGCAACACTTAGAAATCTTTCCAGAGAATTGCGCCCCTTGAGAACTACCTATTGGTCCTGCCCCACCCACTATTGATTTTGATAAGAGATCAATGAGGCAAAGTCTTATTCTAAATTGGAGAGCTTAATTCAGTCTCATGTTTCGGCTCCATGTTCAGTCAGTTCCTGTTCTTCGTTTTCAGCTCCATAAGTGTTGGAAATTCGATCTCATGGTTGTATATTGTAACAGTAATATAAGTCTTGCTTAAGTATAATCGTTCTGTGAATGTTTTGTGATGTTGCACAAGTGGTACAAATGAGGGTCTGACCTATTTTCTTGTATCGCTTTGATTATGGCATTGTCCATCAGTGACACATAATTTGGAGGATCCTCATGGACCAAGCTTAAGAAACACAGGCATAAATCATATCCGCACCAACTTGATGAGTTATCTATCTTTCTCTTCACGCTTGAAATAAATGGGGCTGAAAAAAAAATTTTTTAAACAGTGGGCAGCACGGTACCATTGTGGATAGCACAATTGCTTCACAGCTCCAGTGTCCCAGGTTCGATTCCGGCTTGGGTCACTGTCTGTGCGGAGTCTGCACATCCTCCCCGTGTGTGCGTGGGTTTCCTCCGGGTGCTCCGGTTTCCTCCCACAGTCCAAAGATGTGCAGGTTAGGTGGATTGGCCATGATAAATTGCTCTTAGTGTCCAAAATTGCCCTTAGTGTTGGGTGGGGTTACTGGGTTATGGGGATAGGGTGGAGGTGTTGACCTTGGGTAGGGTGCTCTTTCCAAGAGCCGGTGCAGACTCGATGGGCCGAATGGCCTCCTTCTGCACTGTAAATTCTATGATAATCTATGAATGCACCGCAATTATTGTGCTTTGATGCTAACCACAATGTTTATGAACACTTGCTATGATTGACAGTATTTCACCACATCAAAAGCAGCTAAGTGGTTTCACTACCTCTTTTTCACAGCAGAAAGCTGTGATACCGCAAGCTCTCTCCCATGCATAAATTAGTGAAGGGGAGAGCCTCATACAAGGTCCCCTCTGAGCTCCAGCAGAGACCAGTAGCGATTCTCTGCTGGCAGGAGCACTTTGGCTTAAGAACAGAGAATCCCAGCCGACTTTTCAGTTCACTTCTAAATTAATTTAGGTCTTCACACGTTGCAAGCCATTTACTAATTAAGTAGCCAAGTTGATAACCTATAACAATGTCGCCCATGAATAGAAAGTTCTTCACAAGTGAGTCCTTTGATGTGAGGTGCTTTCACAAAAAGAAAATATCAGGAACAAAATCATGCCTCTGCCTAGATCTCCCCTTGGAAACAATAATAAGATAAGGGGCGAAATTCTCCGGTATCGGCGCGATGTCCGCCGACTGGCGCCCAAAACGGCGCAAATCAGTCGGGCATCGTGCCGCCCCAAAGGTGCGGAATGCTCCGCATCTTTGGGGGCCGAGCCCCAACCTTAAGGGGCTAGGCCGGCGCCAGACGAATTTCTGCCCCGCCAGCTGGCGGAAAAGGCCTTTGGTGCCCTGCCAGCTGGCGCGGAAATGACATCTCCGGGCGGCGCATGCGCGGGAGCATTAGCGGCCGCTGACGGCATTCCCGCACATGCGCAGTAGAGGGAGTCTCTTCCGCCTCCGCCATGGTGGAGACCGTGGCGAAGGCGGAAGGAAAAGAGTGCCCCCACAGCACAGGCCCGCCCGCGGATCGGTGGGCCCCGATCGCGGGCCAGGCCACCGCGGGGGCACCCCCCAGGACCCCGGAGCCCGCCCGCGCCGCCTTGTCCCACCGGTAAGGTAGGTGGTTTAATCTACGCCGGTGGGACAGGCATTTTAGCTGCGGGACTTCGGCCCATCCAGGCCAGAGAATCGCGGGGGGGGGGGGGCACTAAAATGACAAACTCTGTATTAACCTTTAGGAAACTGGTCAGAGAACTGTTCTATTTGATGATAGTGGCATGATAATCTCACACAGTGAGCCATGACTGCTGTCACAGAAATACACTGGCCTAACAAGTATTCCTTTTTGTAATACATTAAAGCACATTACTGAAATAGTGCTGAGGGGTCCTGAACTCCATCTGACCTTCCGCGTACTTAACGGTTGTAGCCATCTGGGATGGCCACGTTCCGATTACAAAATGGACACCTGCAAAGAATGCAGCGAAAATTGGACAATGCTAAGAAACAAGCAGGTGCAAGCTCTGTCTGTTGATTAGAACCTTCAACTCTCAGACAGGACAGAAACTACCAAACAATCTACATACTAATGAGCCATCTCCAGGGACAAAAGGGAAACATTTAGATACACAATGTTAAGGCAGACACCCCGGCGCCAGAAGAAGCTAAGACAAAGCAGATTGACAGTCACCAGGACACGCCCAGCGATCAGGGAACCACCCCTCTATTGGAGGAAAATCGATACAGATGATTGGGAAAGACCCAATTAGTTGAGGCCAAGTTCAAGGCCCGCCCAAAAGCGCGCACAGCCCTTTTCCGTATAAAAGGTATCCCCCAAGGGAGAAACGCTCTCCTTTGGCTTTGGCTCTCACCGAAGAGAGAGACCTGCCTAGCAGCTGCATCAGACCAAGTAAGTCCCAAGTCAACGCACGCTACGAGATAGACGCTCCTAGTTGCTACCCTGTAAACAGCTCAACCCAGCAGCTTCAGAACCGAGCAACGGCCATTGTTCCTCTGACTGAGTGGGCACCCGAAGCTAAGTATAGGCTTTAGTAATAGTGGTAGTTTAGTTTGTAGAGTTTATGCATGAGTAGATTTGACTGTGTGTAAATAAATGAGCATTGCTTTTGAACTTACTAACTGGTGTATCGAGTCATTGATCAGTATTTGGTTCTGAACCTTGTGGCGGTGTCGAAAGATACCTGGCGACTCTTGAGCAAACATGATTAAACAGAACCAAATTAAGAGCCAACGAAGAGTTAGCAACACGGTCAATGCACCATCATCATAACACAATTAATTTACTGCATAATAAGCACATATTCTTACCAGCAGTGTTATGTTGACAGCCATCGCAAATTCCACCACCACCTTGAAAGTAGTCATGAGGGAATGGATCAATGGAAGTGTCATAGTGACAACTGATGGCATGCTCATAGCACTGGCAAGGTTTACAGTTGTACGCGTGAATCTGATCACCCTGATGGAAAGGCTTGTCATTGAAGAGTGGCTGGCAGCGTTCACACTAAACAGAAAGTTATTCAAAACATCAGAAAGTACAGAAGCAGCATACAAATGCTTGTCCATAATTCTAACAGTTGAAAATTTATTTTTAAACCTTTGGAGATAACATTTGTGATGTTGCAGCTTCTAATGCTCACATGACAACCACACCCCCTTAAAATAATAAACCCCATTGCTAGAACAGAAAAATTAATCGCTGCTGGGAAATGTATCAGAAAATGATTCACATATAATTTTGCAACCACAGAGTTCAATAGGCAACAAACAAAATATATATATTTTTGCACACACACCTGGGGTAGATCTTGACTTTGTGTGTGATAAGTGTAGAATGGGTGATTATGAGATGCCAGCCTGTTTTACATCACTCATGATTATTGATTCCATTGAGTTCAAGCTGTGCCACGGAGGGTTTGTAATTCAGATTGGAATCCTCTGCCATGAAAGCTATGAATGTTTCTTCAACTGGGACCTATACTTTTAGTTAATGTAAAGGATCAAGGGATTGTGGATCAAAGGTGGGAAAATGTAACTGAGGTACCAATGAACAACGATCTAACCGAAAGGTGGGACAGGCTCAAGGGGCTGAGTGGCCTCCTCCTGTCCTAAGCTTCAGGCCCAAAACTTACCAGCAAGTGATCAATGTTTCATTACATAGATAGAATTTACAGTGTAGAAGGAGGCCATACGGCCCATCAAATCTGCACCGGCCCTTGGAAAGAGCATCCGACTTAAGCCCACACCTCCACCCTATCCCCGTAACCCAGTAACCCCATCTAACCATTTTGGACACTGGGGAAATTTAGCATGGCCAATCCACCTAACCTACATATCTTTGGACTGTGGGAGGAAACCGGAGCACCTGGAAGAAACCCACGCAGACTCAGGCAGAACGTTTTGGACACTGGGGAAATTTAGCATGGCCAATCCACCTAACCTACATATCTTTGGACTGTGGGAGGAAACCGGAGCACCTGGAGGAAACCCACGCAGACTCAGGCAGAACGTGCAGACTACGCACAGACAATGACCTCAGCCGGGAATCGAACCTGGGACCCTGGCATTGTGAAGCAACAGTGCTAACCATTGTGCTACTGTGCTGCCCCAATGTCATCAGACCATAAGATATAGGAGTAGAATTAGGCCACTCAGCCCATCCAATCTGCTCCGCCATTCAATCATGGCTGATATTTTTCTTTTTTTTATTCATTTACGGGATGTGGGGGTTGCTGGTTAGGCCAGCATTTATTGCCCATTCCTACTTGCTCTTCAGAAGGGGGAGCTGAGTTGTCTTTTGAAATGTTGCAGCCCTTCAGGTGTAGGTACACCCACTGTGCTACTAGGGAGGGATTTCCAGGATTTTGCCCCATCGACAGTGAAGGAACGGCGATATATTTCCAAGACAGGGTGGTGAGTGACTTGGAGGGGAACCTCCAGCAGGTGGGGTTCCCATGTATCTGCTGCTCTTGTCCTTCTAGGTGGTAGTGGTCGTGGGTTTGGAAGGTGCTGTCTAAAGTACCTTGGTGAGTTACTGCAGTGCATCTTGTAGATGATACACAGAGCTGCCACTGTTGTCGGTGGTGGAGGGTTTGAATGTTTGTGGATGGGGAGAAATCAAGCGGGCTGCTTTGTCCTGGATGGTGGCGATCGTTTTTAAAACATTTAGAGTACCCAATCATTTTTTCCAATTAAGGGGCAATTTAGCGTAGCCAATCCACCTACCCTGCACATCTTTGGCTTGTGGGGGCGAAACCCACGCAAACACGGGGAGAATGTGCAAACTCTACAAGGACAGTGACCCAGAGTCGGGATCGAACGTGGGACCACGGCGCCATGAGGCAGCAATGCTAATCACTGCGTCACCATGCTGCCCCGTGTCGAACTTCTTGACTGTTGTTGGAGCTGTACTCATCCAGGCAAGTGGAGAGTATTCCATTACACTCCTGACTTGTGCCTTGTAGATGGTGGACAAGCTTTGGGGAGGTCAGGAGGTGAGTTACTTGCTGTAGAATTCCTAACCTTTGATGTGCCCTGGTAGTCCCAGTATTAATATGGCTAGTCCAGTTCAGTTTCTGATCAATGGTTACCTCCTGGATGTTGTTTGTGGAGGATTCAGCGATGGTAATGCCATTGAATGTCAAGGGTTGGTGGTTAGATCCTCCCTTGTAGGAAATGGTCATTGCCTGGCACTTGTGTGGCACGAAAGTATCTTGCCATTTGTCAGCCCAAGCCTGGATATTGTCCATTTGCTGCATTTGGACCTGGACTGCTTCGTATCTGAGGAGTCGCGAATGGTACTAAACATTGTGCTGTCATCTGCAAACATCCCCACTTCTGACCTTATGATGGAAGGGAGGTCATTGATGAAGCAGCTGAAGATGGGTGGGTCTAGGTCACTGCCTGAGGAACTCCTGAGGTAATGTCCTGGAGCTGAGATGCTTGACCTCCAACCACCACAACCATTTTCCTTTGTGCCAGGTATGACTCCAATCAATGGAGAGTTTTTCCCGATTCCCATTGACTCCAGTTTAGCTAGGGTTCCTTGTGCCATACTCAGTCAAATGCTGCCTTGATGTCAAGGGCAGTCACTTTCACCTCACCTCTGGCATTCAGCGCTTTTAGTCCATGTTTGAACCAAAGCTGTAATGAGGTCAGGAGCTGAGGGACCCTGGCGGAACACAAACTGAGTGTCCGTGAGCAGGTTATTGCTGAGTAAGTGTTGCTTGGTAGCACTGTTGATGCCCTCTTCCATCACTTTGCTGATGATGCAGAATAGACTGAAAGGGCGGTAATTGGCTGGGTTGGATTTGTCCTGTTTCTTGATTACAGGGCACACCTGGGCAATTTTTCACATTGCCGGGTCGATGCCAGTGTTGTAGCTGTACTGGAACAGTTTGTCTAGGGGTGCAGCCAGTTTTGGAGCAAGTCTTCAGTACTATTGTCGAGATATTGTCAGGGCCCATAGCCTTTGCAGTATCCAGTCCCTTCAGCTGTTTCTTGATATCATAGATTATCATAGATTATCATAGATTATCATAGAATTTACAGTGCAGAAGGAGGCCATTCGGCCCATCGAGTCTGCACCGGCTCTTGGAAAGAGCACCCTACCCAAGGTCAACACCTCCACCGTATCCCCAGAACCCAGTAACCCCACCCAACACTAAGGGCAATTTTGGACACTAAGGACAATTTTTATCATGGCCAATCCACCTAACCCGCACATCTTTGGACTGTGGGAGGAAACCGGAGCACCCGGAGGAAACCCACGCAGACACGGGGAGAACGTGCAGACTCCGCACAGACAGTGACCCAAGCCGGAATCGAACCTGGGACCCTGGAGCTGTGAAGCAATTGCGCTATCCACAATGCTACCGTGCTGCCCTAAAGCTACATGATATCATGTAGAGTGAATTGTATTGGCTGAAGACTGATATCTATTATGTTGGGGACCTCCTTGATATGGATCATCCACTGAAGGGAGGGACGGTAGCACAAATGTTAACACTATTGCTTCACAGCGCCAGAGCCCCGAGTTCGATTCCCAGCTTGGGTCACTGTCTGTGCGGAGTCTGCACGTTCTCCCTGTGTCTGCGTCGGTTTCCTCCAGGTGCTCCGGTTTCCTCCCACAAGTCCCCAAATTTGTGTTTGTTAGGTGAATTGGACATTCTGAATTCTCCCTCCGTGTACCCGAATGGGCGCCGTAGTGTGGCGACTAGGGATTTTCACAGTAACGTCATTGCAATGTTGATGTAATCCTACATTAATTAATTAATAAAGATTATTATTATTACTCGGCACTTCTGGCTGAAGATTGTTGCGAATGCCTCAGCTTTTTCTTTGGCACATATGTGCTGGGCTCCTCCATCATTGAGGATGGGCATATTTGTGGAGTCTCCTCTTCCATGACTTGTTCAATTGTCCACCACCATTCACAGCTGGATGTGGCAGGACAACAGAGCTTCGATCTGATGTGTTCATTGTGGAATCATTTAGCTCTGTCTATTACTTGCTTATGCTGTTTGGCACACAAGTAGTCCTGTGTTGTAGCTTCAGTAGATTGACAACTCATTTATCGGTATGCCTGATGTTGCGCCTGGCATGCTCTCCTGCAATCTTCATAGAAGCAGGGTTGATCCTCTGGCTTGGTGGTAATGGTAGAATGGGGGATATGCCAGACCATGAGGTTGCAGATTGTGGTTGAATACAATTCTGCTGCTGCTGATGGCCCACAGCACCTCATGGATGTGTAGTCTTGAGTTGCGAGATCTATTCGAAGTCTAGCCCATTTAGCATGGTGGTAGTGCCACACAACACGATGGAGGGTATCCTCAATGTGAAGACGGGACTTTGTCTCCACAAGGACTGCGGTCGCCACTTCTACCAATACTATCATGGACAGATGCCTCTGCAGCAGGCAGATTGGTGAGGATGAGGTCAAGTATGTATTTCCCTCGTTAGTTCTTTCACCGCATGCTGCAGTCCCAGTCCAGCAACTATGCCCCTTAGGACCCAACCAGCTCGGTCTGTGGTGGTAGTACCGAGCCACTCTTGGTGATGGACATTGAAGTTCCCCCACCCAGAACATATTCTGCGCCCTTGCCACCTTCAGTGCTTCCTCCAAGTGGTGTTCAACATGGAGGAGTACTGATTCATCAGCTGATGGTGGCCGATACGTGGTGATTAGCAGGAGGTTTCTTGCCCATGTTTAACCTGAAGCCATGAGACTTTGTGTGGGCCAGAGTCGATGTTGAGGACTCCCAGGGCAACTCCCTCCTGACTGTATACCACTGTGCCGCTAACTCTGCTGGGTCTGTCCTGCTGGTGAGACAGGACATACCCAGGAATTGTGATAGTGGTGGGACATTGTGTGAGATATGATGCTGTGAATAATAATAATATTATAATAATCTTTGTTGTCACAAGTAAGCTTACATTAATTAACACTGCAATGAAGTTACTGTGAAAAGAATATGATTGTGTCAGGCTGTTGCTTAACTCATCTGTGAGTCAGCTCTTCCAACTTTGGCACAAGCCCCCAGATATTAGTAAGGAGGACTTTTCAGGGTCAACAGGGCTGAGTTTGCCATTGTCGTTTCTGGTGCCTGATTCGATGCCGGGTAGCCCATCCAGTTTCATTCCAGTTTTATGTTTTTGTAGCGGTTGAATACAACTGAGTGGCTTGCTAGGCCATTTCAGAGGGCATTTAATAGTCAACCACATTGCTGTGGGTCTGGAGTCACACGTAGGCCAGACCTGGTAACGATGGCAGATTTCTTTCCCTAAAGAATGGGTTTTTACGACAATCGACATCATTCATAACATTATGGCCATCATTAGACTTTTAATTCCAGATATTTTATGAGTTTAAATTCCATCACCTGCTGTGGTGGGATTCAAACCTGGGTCACCAGATCTGTACTAGTCCAGCGACAATACCACTATGCCTCACCCCCATTCTCCTGCCTTCTCCCCATAACCCCGGATTCCCTTATAATCAAGAACCTATCTATCTCTGTCTTAAAGGCACTCAGTGATTTGGCCTCCACAGCCTTCTGCGGCAAAGAGTTCCACAGATTCATCACCCTCTGGCTGAAGAAGGTCCTCCTCATCTCTGGTTCAGAGGATCGTCCATTCAGTCTGAGGCTATGCCCTCTGGTTCCAGTTTTTCCCACTAGTGGAAACATCCTCTCCAGATCCCCCCCTCATCCTTCTAAACTCCAACGAGTATAGACCCAGAGTCCTCAACTGCTCCTCATTTGTCGAGCATTATGCTTCTGGAGGAAAGAGCTCCATACAAGAGGAGTCAAATAAACAGCTACAATAGGAGGATGAACCACTTTGCAGGGAGTCTCCAATTTAAAAAAGAAAGCCATATAACCGCAGCATAGACATTTCACTGGGCAAGCACATAATGGTAAAGTGGAATGCTTCATCCAAGGCTTTTATTTCCCTCACAATCATTACAATGAACCCCTCAAAGAACCCCTCAAACATGCAAGATCTTGACATTACAAGGGAGTTGAAATTTTGCAAATTGCAGAATGCTGTTTGAAAACTTGTTGACAAGAATGATTTTTTTACCTGTTTTTCTTTATGTATTACTAGATATGGCACAGCAAACAAAGACAGAACTTGTTCTGAGTTTGAAACAGCAACTCATCTGACACAGTGTTACAATTTCGACATTTGGCATGTTGAAGTGCATGGACCTCCACCCAAGGGAAATGCTTTTGGCACATGATCCATTGTTGCCACCATTTGATGACGTGTCTAACAGCTTCTGCTATGGAGGAATATATGCCCCATATGTGAGGGGTGCTGCTGCATGGACCTGAACGCATGCCAACAGCTGTGGAACGGATGGCAGTTCCAAAACCATCTGCTGCATCACCCCTCATGGAATTGGATTTGTTGCCAGTATCAAGCTCTCATCTGAATACTTAGGCTGCTTTAATAAAGGCCTATGGACTCCTCAAACACAGAAGAGCTTTCCCAAACCAGGAAGAAAATTGTAGCACCTTTTAGATATTAGAGGGTATGCTTTACTGCAGAGGAGCGGTATAAGAAGTGGGATGGAAGGATGTGTATTGCCTAAGTTAATGATAAACAGGGGGCGGGATTCTCCGAAATGGGGGCAGAGTGTTCGCGCCGTCGCGAACGCCGTTGAGGTTCACGACGGCGCAAAACGGCCCCTATCCCGACCGATTCAGGGCCCGATAATGGGCTAGGAGCGGCGCCGCGTCATTTACACGCGTCAGGCCTTGGCGGCGCAGCATACATGACGCGGCCGGCGCCGCATAACTGGCGTCACCCGCGCATGCGCGGGTTGGCCGGCGCCAAACCGCGCATGCGTGGTTGCCGTCCTCTCCGAGTCCGCCCCGCAAGAAGATATCAGACGGATCTTGCGGGGCTGCGGAAGAAAGGAGGTCCTCCTTCAGAGAGGCAGGCCCGACGATCGGTGGGCACCAATCGCGGGCCAGACCCCATTTGAGGCACCCCCTGTGCAGGATCCCCCCTCCCCCCCCCGCAGGCCATCCCCCCCAGCGTTCCCGCGCTATTCCCTCCGGCAGGGACTAGGTGTGGACGGCGCCGGGGGGAACCCGCCGTTTTGGGCTGGCCGCTCGGCCCATCCGGGCCTGAGAATAGCAGGGGTGCCGGAGAATCGCCATTTTGGGTGTCTCGGGCGATTCTCCGGCCTGCGTCGCGCGGAACTCGACGGGGCCGTTCTCGCCGCTTTGGAGAATCGCGGGAGGGCGTCGGACCAGCGTCGCGGGAAACTCTGCCGATCCAGGCGATTCTCCCAACCGGCGCGGGAGCGGAGAATCGCGCCCAGGATTTTTGAATCAGGGGTGGGATTCTCCGACCCCTCGCCGGGCCGGAGAATCGCTGGGGGCTGGCGTGAATCCCGCCCCCGCCGGTTGCCGAATTCTCCGGCACCGGAGATTCGGCGGGGGTGGGAATCGCGCCGCGCCGTTTGGCGGGCCCCCCCCCCCCGGCGATTCTCCAGCCCGGATGGGCCGAAGTCCCGCTGCTGGAATGCCTGTCCCGCCGGCGTGGATTAAACCACCTCTCATACCGGCGGGACAAGGCGGCGCGGGCGGGCTCCGGGGTCCTGGGGGGGTGCGGGGCGATCTGGCCCCGGGGGGTGCCCCCACGGTGGCCTGGCCTGCGATCGGGGCCCACCGATCCGCGGGCGGGCCTGTGCCGTGGGGGCACTCTTTTCCTTCCGCCTTCGCCATGGTCTCCACCATGGCGGAGGCGGAAGAGACCCCCTCCACTGCGCATGCGCGGTGATGCCGTGAGCGGCTGCTAACGCTCCCGCGCATGCGCCGCCTGGCAATGTCATTTCCGTGAAAGCTGGCGGGGCACCAAAGGCCTTTCCCGCCAGCTGGCGGGGCAGAAATCAGTCCGGCGCGGGCCTAGCCCCTCAAGGTTAGGGCTCAGCCGCTCAAGATGCGGAGGATTCCGCATCTTTGGGGCGGCGCGATGCCGGACTGATTTGCGCCAGTTTTGGCGCCCGTCGGCGGACATCGCGCCGATTACGGAGAATTTTGCCCCAGATTTCTACAGATGATTCTAACAGATAAAGTCAAAATTTCTTCAGGCCTCAGGGAGCCTTACTTTCATCCACCGGAATGTCCTACTGCTCCTCTCAGGTTATTTCATGCTCTGATCCTCCAGTTAGAAGTCTTGGCAATAGAAAATGTGTTTGGGCTCAGTTTCACTAAAATGAGCACCGTGCAGACTGGATGTATCCCAACTGAGAAGCCAGTCCAAAACTGATCTCAGGGTCCATTTGATGAGCATCTACGGACAGCTCCCTCATTGAAGCAAATGAATTTCAAATCAATTGCCTCACTGGCAGCAGCCCCCCAAGTAAGTGTCGGGAAGGAGGGGGGGGGGGGGGGGGGGAAAGCAGGAGCAAAACCAATTGAAGCCCCAGGAATTTTATAGAAAAGTAATCTTAGGTTTTTGGTGACAACCATTTACCAGGACGCATCCATACCCCTGGACAATCTGAGAGAAGTATTCTCAATGCCTATACTGCCCAGAATAGCCCATTAGTGGTCTTAAATCAGGAATTAGTCCTCTGAGCGAAAGCCAGTGAGCGTGATTTAATGGAAATGAAACAGAATCCCATTTTGCAGTACCAAGTACGCTATTAAACATGACTCTGCTTCAGTTTTGGGCCTCGGCGAGGAATGCCCCTCCTCGGCTGCACTTAAGCAAATTTCCTGCACCAAATAGCTCAGCTCGCCAGTGCAGGAAGAGATATGGTGCACGGATCTCTGCAGCCCCCCCCCCCCCCTCCCACAACGTGGCCTCAGGATCCCACCAACGCCACAACCTACCATTGAGTGTCTCCTCGAGCCCCCGCACCCCACCTCATAAAGGCAGGGCACCCCTGAGCCCAATCTCAGGCTGCTAGCCTGGCACCCTGGCACTGCCTCTGCCATACTGGCAGTGTCACTTGGACAACCTGGCACTGCCAGGGTTCCCGAGTGGAACAGCCAGGTTGCGGGTGAAAGTGCCACAGTGCTCGGGTGGCATTGGAGTTTCTCGCGTACCATCCTGCCCAGAGATAGACAATCCAGGGGCTCCTGATCGTTTGGGAGATTAAGGGCAGGTTCCTGATCACAACGTTTCACAAGATCGCGTTAGATCTTGCGAGGCGTACCGAGCTGTGTAGATCTCGTGAGAGGATTCTCATGAGATTTATCGGCCTCGTGGCATTCTGAGTCATGCATGAAGAGGCCGTTAGATTGCACCCAACATCTGGTTTAAGTGGCCACCACGACTGACCGAAAATTGAGACAGGTTCTCTCAGAGGTGAGGCCTTTACAGGGCAGGTCGCAGAAAGCGACAGGCCCTGTCGGAGCCCCTGGGCACGCACTCAGATCCTGCGCAGACCAGCTGGTATGTGTATTCACAGACTTCTTCAACACCTCACTTCTCCACTCCAAGGTCCCCACCTCCTTCAAGAAGACCACCATAATACCAGTACCAAAGAAGAACAAGGTAGCGTGCCTCAACGACTACCAATCAGTGGCTCTGGCGTCTCTTATCATGAAATGCTCCGAGCGGCTAGTCATGAGGCGGATCAACGTCAGCCTCCCAGATGGTGTCGATCCATTGTATTTCGCCTATCGCCGCAACCGATCCACAGCAGATGCTATCTCTCTGGCCCTACAATCAACACTCGAACATCTCGATAACAAGGACACCTACGTCAGACTGCTATTCATAGGCTACAGCTCCACCTTCAACACAATTATCCCAACAAGACTAATAACCAAACTCTGCAATCTTGGACTTGATCCCTCCCTGTGCAGCTGGATCCTTGACTTACTCACCAACAGACCGCAATCTGTCAGGACAGGCAACAGCACGTCCTCCACAATAGTCCTCAACACCGGGGCCCCACAAGGATATGTGCTCATTCCTCTGCTGTACTCCTTATACACACACGACTGTGTGGCAAGATTTAACTCCAATTCGATCTATAAGTTTGCAGATGATATGAATGTGGTGGGTGATATCTCAAACAACGACGAATCAGACTACAGAAGGGAGATAGATGACTTGGTTGCATGGTGCGCCGAAAACAACCTCTCTCTAAATGTTGGAAAGACCAAAGAACTGATCATCGACGTCAGGAAGCGTAGCACGACACACACCCTAATCTACATCAATGGCTCCAAAGTGGAGATGGTCGATAGCTTTAAGTTCCTGGGGGTCACCATCACCAACTGTCTGTCCTGGTCCACTCACATTGATGCAACAGTCAAGAAAGCCCAACAACATCTCTACTTCTTACAGAAGCTAAAGAAATTTGGCATGTCTGCATCGACTCTCAGAAACGTCTATAGATGTGCCATAGAGAGCATCCTATCCAGCTACATCACAGCTTGGTATGGCAACTGCTCAGCCCAAGATCGCAAGAAACTGCAGAGTGTGATGAACTCAGCCCAACGCATCACACAAGCTTGCCATCCTCCCATTGATTCTGTCTACACCTCCGGCTGCCTCAGGAAGACAGACAGCATTGTCAGAGACCCCTCAAACCCAGACTTTGCCCTCTTCCAGACCCTTTCATCAGGCAGAAGATACAGAAGTCTGAATTCCCGCACATCCAGACATAGGAACAGCTTCTTCCCCACAGCTACCGACTCCTCAACGACTCTCCCTCGGACTGATCTATTCCCTGTAAGAGCACTATTCACGAGGCCCTATGCTGCTCTTGCTCAAGTATTTGCTTTGTTTGGCCCTTGTTCCGCACTGTAACCAATTATTATTGTCGATGGACTATTTGTCAATGTACTTTGTTGACTATTCTTTTTGTCTACTATGTATGTACTATGTACGTTCCCTTGACGGCAGAAAAATACTTTTCACTGTACTTCGGTACATATGACAATAATCCAATCAATCAATCAATCAGATGGATTGCACCTCAACATGGCGAGGACCAATATTCTTGCAGTGCAGTTTGCTGGTGCTACTGAGGTAAATTGAAACTAATTTTGAAGCTGGATTGGAACCGGGATGTAACATTATAAAGGAAAAACAAAATGCACAAAGAACTGCGGGTGGGGGCGGCAGGAGGTGGAGGAGCAGGGGGAGGAGGCAACAGATAGCATGAAAACAAGAAATAGAAAGGCATTAAGCAGGGAGCAGAGTAAGAGGGTGTTGCTCTTTCTAAAATAAACTGGGAACCTCTATACAATAACAATTACAACATTTAATATATTCTTTCCTGGCTTGGCAGTCAAGCTCAGGATCATACATTTCCATACATTCTCTTTTTTTATTTACAGGAAAAAAACAAACCGCCAGTGCATGTTTTATTATTCATATGTCGCAGGGTTCTGGGGTCTGGTTGTAGCTGAATATCGGGGATTGGATCCGATATACCGGGGTTCGAGCGCAGTACGCTCTCCTTTTCCACTTCCGGAGGCGCATGGTCTGTACTGCACAACTGACTATAGCCAATGCCAACAGTGCCTCAATGATGTACGATAGAGAGTACCAAGTTATGAACTTGGCACACCAGGATAATGCAGCGTGGTTGGTGACTGGGCCCTCGGTACTACGGGCAGGGGGGTTTGGAGTGATGGGGTCCGCGTTCCCGCGCAACAAAAAGTCCATCATAAATATGTTGAGCACGAAGAAAGGAGTCCTCATGGCTGTCTTCTTTCTTTCCTTTTTCTGTTTTTGCTGGTTTTCTCCGGACTTGGAGCTTCTGGGGTTCTGTAAGACAAGCGTAGTGTGTGTAAATACTTTGGTTTAATATCTGGTGTGTTAGTGTGTCTGTCCTTCTTGGGGCCAATTAAACCCTTATAATTGGTCACAGTATGTGACTCACCCCCCATTTTTTTTCAAAACAAATGTTTGGACACGGCACACATCCCAATGATGGACCAGTGCTAACTTTATCATTCAAATGCTCTAGGATGTAAATAGCATGTGGCAGCAACCCAAAGGTTGCCTAAATAAAATAAAACGTTTTTTGAAAGTAAAGTTCGAATGAGGTGCGTGTGGGCCGCGACGGGTACGATTTGGGTGGAGTCCCCGGGTAGGACGTATACCGTATCTTCCCTACCCGAGCGTTTTTGACCAACGGGGGGGGTCCCCAGGCAGGGCGGGTCTCATGCCGTTTCTCCACTGCCTGAGCGACCAAAGAACGGACAAAAATGTAGTCATCATGATGGGGTTACTGTTCTGATTCTACCATCAAATCAGAAGAGTAGCTATGATCGGGCGTCTGGTCTGGTGGGCCTCTGAGGCAAGTCCTCAGAGGTATCGGCCGAATGGGCGTGTGGCCACGGTGGGTGTCAGCGGGAAAAGTTAAAAAGTTCAGGTGAATGGGTGTGGGACGGTGAGAAAATTCTCCTGTAGGACGAACAATATTTAACAAACAGACAGACAACATAAACATTTAACAAACAGACAGACAACGTAAAACATTCTGCAGGTTCCATCAGAAAGGACAACACTTTTCACCAAGTGTCTCCTTTAAATCATCATGTGGACACCTCAGTTCTCAGCCGCTACGGGCTTTGCCTTTTTTTTAAATCGAGAGTGCCTGTCGGTTGGGCACTCTGTGGTTTCTTAGGGCCATTGCATTCTCTAGCAAAATGTCCCAATTTTACGCAATTGTAGCACTCTTGCGGTTTGGCTGGGGGGCTGTTCTTTCCCTCGTTTACCCAGGCGGGGTTGTGAAGAGTGGTTCTTACTGCCTGCACGTTTGCGGCGGCTTGGTTTTCCTCGGGGGTTCTTGTGGCTGATTTACCGTGAGCCGCTTGTTCCCAAACGCGGGACAATCTTTTGACCACCCACTTCTCATTATGAGCCTCCTCCGAGGGGTCATAATTGCTCCAGGCATTCTGTCCTGCTTCCGTGGCATGGGAGATAAGGGTGCGGGTCCACTTGGCCATATTGTCTGCGGACAAATGGGCACGATCTACGTTGCCGAAAATGGCTTCAAAATGATTCCACAAGCATCCTGCGAACGCTGTGGGGTGTTCAGACTTTTTCTGTCTGCATTTATTCAGACCGTCTACGGGGTCGCCCCGGTTGTACCCGATCGCATCCAGGATCATGGTATGCATTTCTGCAAGGGTGCCTCCTCCTACATTCTGTGGGTCGGGAAGGGCTGCTGCGACCGATGGGTCTAAGCTGAGGACCGTGAGCTTTACCTGCTCTTTCTCATCCAGGCCGTACATAGTCGCCTGGTGTTTGACGGTGGCAAAGAAATGATGTGGGTCTGATTTTGGCACACGCGTCCCGTAATTGGGTCACTGTGAGGGGGGTGGAATATAAGACCTCCGCCTCGTCTGCTGTGGCGGTGCAGTGGGTTGTTACAGGGTCCATGGGAGCATGTATTATCTGTTGTGTGGGGGGTGGGGGTGCTTTCCTCCTTTGGGGTTTTCCCTGCGCACTTGCTCCCTGAACATATCTCTGCGCTGTCTCTTGCAATTCTTCCCAATCAGGGCCGTCTTCCTGTTCTAAACTTTCCCCAAAGGTTTCTTGAAATCCCTTTTGGACAGAAAGCAGTGCTTTCAAGTCTGCAATATGCTTTCGGCACTTTGCATGGTCCAAAGTACTCTGCCTTTGTTCCGTTGTTGTGGCGTGGAGCGCTCTCAAGGCTGCCTTGAGATCACTGCATTGCTTCTGGAGCGTCTCTACCTGGTTTTCTGCTTCTTTCTTTACCAGGACTGCACGCTGCAGGTCCTGATAAGCCTTCTCATACTGTGACTGGAAAATACTCAAGTGCGCCAGACAAGATTGGTGACCCCGTTTGGCGTCAGCCACCTCTTGGTCCTTTGCTGCTAATCTCCCTTTCAATTCCTGGTTCTCTTTCTCAATTTCACATATATCGGTTTTACTTATCCGATGTATGCCTTCTATTTCCTTGCGGAGCGTCCTGACGACCTCCTCTGAGCCTCGCAATTGTGCCAGACCAGACACAATTGCCATCGGCTTGCGCGCTTTTGCTAAACTCTTTCTGTGGATCTCACTCAGGTTCTCCCACCAAGTATGCCCTATATTTCCAGGACCTGAGTCGTCGTTACTGCAGAAATCCTTCCACACGGGCCATCCTTTGCCCTGCAGAATTTTGCGGATTTCCACTTCCCAAACGGGACACTGTCCCGCTCCTACGCTGCTGACTGGTGCGACAGCAAAATCTTCGGGGTTCATGAGGCATTGCATTGCTTGCATTGCCTGCATGGCTCTCTCTTATCTGCTCGTTACGTTCGAATTTGGAACAGGGGGTCAAGGTGGTGTGGTAGATACGGGTACGGCTTGCGCTGATTTCCGAAATACCAACTGCCGATAGTTTTGACGCAACAAAATGTCTATCAGTTTTGCCTTATAACCCTGTTAGTTACGCATGCATATACACACTTCCGAATTGTGAATTATTAACCAGAACCGCTTGAACACTTGTGGGTTTTTTTTTTGTTTCCGATTGGATTCTAATTCAAAATGTTGGGGTTCTCCCGGAGTGGTTTTCCACTTCTAAGTCGGGTCCCGGCGGAGTCGCCAATTATGTTGCTCTTTCTAGCTTTAGTCTATTTGCTCTGTATAGGTCACCTTTGCTCATGAGTCGCCAGGTATATTTATGATACCGCCACGTGGTTCAAGTTTAGGTTATGATTAATAACACAGCACACCGCTTAGTAAGGATTAAAACAACGGTCATTTATTATATACAACAAGCAATATTAATACCCTAATACTACTATTTATATAATAAACCTATCACTACTGGCCAATACTTAACTTAGGAAGAGCTCACCAGGTCAGGGAAACAAATGGCTTGTCCAATCAAATCTGGCCGGCTGGATTCAAAAGGCTGCTACAGGTCGGTGGCTAGGTGTCTCTACCGGATAGCGATCGTTGGATTCACACTTACAGTGGCCGGTGGCTGGTCTTGTGAAGGTCTCGAGCAGGCGAAGATGAGAGAGAGAGAGATCTGAACTTGGACCTTTACTTTTATAGGGCCCACGGGCTTCCCGCCTCCCGGGGCGGCCCTTGACCCCGAGTCCCAAGTGATTGGATTCTGTCCCCAGTCTCTGGGGTCGATGTGTCCAATGGTGAGGCGATTCCTCGATCGGGGGGTGGTCGCTCACCTGTCTTTGTTTCGGCCACTGCAGGCGCCGACAGGTCTGGCCCAGTATTCAATTGCTAATATATTGCAATTGTTCCCGGGGATACTGATTTAACTGTGGATGTCTGAGTTGATTAGGTGTAAACAGTCCTGAATGAAACTGCGGATACCTGGGTTGAAGGGCTGTTGATAGCCCTGAGTATCGATCTGGGCTACGTTCCCAGAGCTGAATATGCAAACCTGTCTGCAGCTGCCTGCCTGTGTCTTCTTGGCTGCTTTTCCCAGCAGTCTTTCGGGTTAGCCATTTTAAACTGGGTTTTGGCCAGATTAAACGGAACGCAGCCATTTTACATGGCTACAAGGGAATGCAGCAAAGTCTAAATTAGACATGGGGAAATATGATGTTGGGCAATAAGAGAGATCCGGCTCACAAAAGGGTACTTAAAAGTTCAGCGTGTTGTTCAGGAAAGTTAGGGAATGAAAGAAAGCATGAGGGGTGGCATTATTGATTAAGGAAACCATTACACTAATTCCCCATTTTAAATCGACCTGTATTAAATCATTCTATATTACTGTCACAAATATAATGGAGCTGGTTAGAGTCAAGGAGCGGGATTCTCCGTTGCTGAGACTAAGGGTTGGATTCTCCGATTTTGAGGCTATGTCCGGAGGCTATGTCCACCCCCCTCACCACCCCCCACCAGACCCCCAGACCCCGCCGAAGCTCCCCCTGCAGCATAAGGGCTCCGCCCCCCTCCCCCACCTGACTGTGGAGGCACTGGACACAGTCCGCAGCCGCCACGTGAGGCCCCTGAAAACTGAGAGGACACGCGACCGACACCTTCGGGAAGTCGGCCCATTGGGAACAGAGCATCAGGGGAGGGCCTCAGCTGATGTCCTGGGGTCGTCCCGATGGCGTGCGGCATACTCAGCGATTGTGCCGTTTTTGAGGGGGCGGAGCGTCCGAAAAACAGCGCCACCCCGATTTTGGCATAAAAATGGATTCTCCAGCCAATCAGCAAACGCAATTTCGCCATTGGCAATCGGAGAATCCCGCCCTAAGTGTTGACACCAAAGCACAATCCATGGACTTTTACGACAAAAAAACGGTGCCGCACCTTGACCGATTCCACTACCGTTCAGGGGCTAGCACCAGCGCCAGGTGGAACACAATCGATTCCAATGAAAAACGTTGCAGGATTCGCTGGATCCGTGATTGACACTCGGGAGGCTGACAAGCTGCAGCCGCACATACACATTATACTCCCGCACACACTTATCCCAACCAACGAGATGGCACTGGTTGTGCTGGAGTGTGCCCGTACAGGTGATAGGTCGGCTGGGGCCAGAGGGCACACAGGGGGGTGCCCTGGGGGACACTCAGACGACCCGTGGCACTAAGTTCACAGTGGGCTGTTGGTGCGCGCAGCTGCATGGCTGCCTTGCCGGCTGCGGCAATAGTGTTCTGTGCCCGTTCACACCGGCCCCACTGCCCACCTCCTGGCCACCCTCCACTACTCCCCCTGGCCCTGGCACAAGCCCCCTCAGCCAGCAGCACAACTGTCAGCAAACCATGGCGATGTTGGACACCTTCCGTACCCCCTCTCTCTCCCTTAGCAGCCACCACATCGGTTTCACGATTTTTAAAACACAAGTAAACCACGGCATCGGGAACTCGGTCCATCGGAGGCTTAGAATCGCGGAGGCCCCGGAGAACATGGGTCGGGCCCGCTAATGATATGCAAAAGGTGTCTATTGTACCTGCGTCCCAGAATGCATTGACGCTGCTGTCAAGATGTTGGAGCATTGCAATTTGATGTCAAATCGGCACCTGCCGTGATTTCGGCCTCGGAACCGATTCTCCACCAAATCGCCTTTCGCGATATCCTCTATCTTCCAGGCAAGGGTCTCTATAATTGGGGGGGGGGGGGGGTCTGATGGGGGTCTCTCTTATGCGGGTTCTTTGGTGGGTGTCTCTCTTATGGGGGGTCTCTGGTGGGGGCCTCTCTTATGAGGGGTATCTCTAATGGAGGTCTATCTTCTGGGGAGGGGAATGGTGGGAGTGTCTGGTGGGGGTGGGGTGGCCAGAATTTACATTGTGGGAGGAAGGGGACCTGTCCAATGGACTTTGGGGACAACTCCCTAAAAGCGTTACCCCCTTGGCACAGAGAAGTGAGGATCCACTGCCTCTTTCTCCAGATGCCCTGTCCCAAGCGAGTTGTTGATGTCCCAGACAATAATCATTCCATTTCACTCATGTCCATGTCCATTGTCTTGCAGAATTACCATCTGATCACGACAGGCCATCCAGAGTAGTTGCTCCCCCCTGCCACTCAAGAGATCACTTCGGAGGATAGCTCTGAGGAGAACACCAGCAATGCGTCACAGCTGTCACACACGCCTCAGGGGGCAAGATTCGCGGAAAGGCCTCGACAAGTTCTTCATTCCAGCGATCATTCTTCTGAATCTCCTCTGGACCCTTCCCAAGGCCAGCAGATCCTTCCTTAGATACGGGGCCCATAAGTGCTCACCATACTCCAAGCGTGCCCGTACAGGTGATAGGTCGGCTGGGGAGGCAGAAACATCCAGGGGAGGTCTGCTGGATCCCGGGACTCAGCTGGGACCCAGATAGATGCCAAGTCTCTGGACAAGGTTCTCCGTGAGCTGTTGCAGATGATAGGCACCAGCCATGTTATTCAGGAGGAGGTGTCAGCAAAATCCAGTGACTGCAAGGCCGATTTGAGGAGTCTCAAAGCCTTCAGGTGCAGGAGATGGTGTGGGCATTGCGTGGTACCCAGAGCAACACTGCTAGGGTGGCGACCGCAGTGCAAAACCTGGAGCATGATATCCGAGCCATATGTAATGGTGTCCAAGGCATGGTACAGTCTGTGATGATCATGACTGGGTGGCTTGACATGCCTCAGTCGCTGAGGGACATGTCCCAGACAGAGGTGGACATGTCCCAGACACAAGTGGGCATTGACGGGGCACCCCAGAGCATGGCCCACAACTGAAGACCATCGCTGAGGGCGTCAACACCATGGTGCAGACAATGAGGAGCTTCCAGGTCTGGAAGTGCCAGATGACCTAGAAGCTTCTGGAGCTCACTCCAGCTGCTCCTCCATCCCATAGAGTCACCCAGGGCTCCATGGTCACCCTCAGAGAGGAGGAATTTAAGCATAGACTATTTTCCAAATGGGGAAATGCTTAGGACATCAGAAGCACAAAGGGACTTGGGAGTCCTTTTTCACAATTCTCTTAAGGTTAACGTGCAGGTTCAGTCGGCAGTTAAGAAGGCACTTGCAATGTTAGCATTCATGTCAAGGGGACTAGAATACAAGACCAGGGATGTACTTCTGAGGCTGTATAAGGCTCTGGTCAGACACCATTTGGAGTATTGTGAGCACTTATGGGCCCCGTATCTAAGGAAGGATCTGCTGGCCTTGGGATGGGTCCAGAGGAGATTCAGAAGAATGATCGCTGGAATGAAGAACTTGTCGTATGAGAAACGGTTGAGGACTCTGGGTCTGTACTCATTGGAGTTTAGAAGGATGAGGGAAGATCCTATTGAAACTTACAGGATACTGCGAAACCTGGAAAGAGTGGAGGTGGAGAGGATGTTTCCACTTGTAGGAAAAACTAGAACCATAGGACACAATCTCAGACTAAAGGGACGATCCTTCAAAACAGAGATGAGGAGGTATTTCTTCAGCCAGAGGGTGGTGAATCTGTGGAACTCTTTGCCGCAGGAGGCTGTGGAGGCCAAATCACTAAGTGTCTTTAAGACAGAGATAGATAACTTATTGATGGGTTATGGGGAGAAGGCAGGAGAATGGGGATGAGAAAATATCAGCCATGCCCCAAGTGGTCCAAGATCAAAAGCCCCCAATGCAGAATCCATCATGAGAATGGGTGTGGGCGTGCTGTCAGCAGAAAGACAAGAGTAAGATTTAATCAGAACACAGGTCCATCGCCCAATAGTGATATTACCTAGACCCTTGCAAGGGTGAATATGATGGTCAGGGAAGGGGCGTGATGTGTAGGGTGACGTGTGTGGAGCTGATGGACACACAGCCTCATCTTGGATTTTGTTTATTGTTACGTGTACCGTGGTACCATGAAAAGTATTTTTCTGCGAGCAGCTCAACAGATCATTAAGTACATGAAAAGAAAAGGAAATAAAAGGAAATACATAATAGGGCAACACAAGATACACAATGTAACTACATAAGCACTGGCATCGGGTGAAGCATACTGGGGTGTAGTGCTAATGAGGTCAGTCCATAAGAGGGTCGTTTAGGAGTCTGGTAACAGCGGGTAAGAAGCGGTTTTTGAGTCTGTTTGTGCGTGTTCTCAGACTTTTGTATCTCCTGCACGATGGAAGAAGTTGGAAGAGTGAGTAAGTCGGGTGGGAGGGGTCTTTGATTATGCTGCCCGCTTTCCCCAGGCAGTGGGAGGTGTAGATGGAGTCAATGGATGGGAGGTAGGTTCATTTCATATGAATCTAGAGACTATGAGGGCCTCCTTGGTCATCTTGGCATTTAGGACGCTTGCCACCACTGCCTGTCATCCATCCTCCTTGCCCCCCCCCCCCCCAGGTTCGCCCTCCAGCCCCTCATGGCCCTCCTCTTCATCAGAAAAAGCCACATGCTCCTCCATCCTTCCTCTTTCAGTGTATCGCACCACTGCTGTGCCAAGTTGAACAGGTCACATCAAACCACCACAAAGCGCGTGAGCCTCTGGGGTCTGTACTGTAAAGCCCTCCAGAGCGGTCCAGGCAGCAGAATCGCATTTTGAGCAGCCCGATGCAATACTCAATGACAGCACAGGTGGCAGCATTGGCCTCATTGTAACAGGTCTCCGCCTCAGCCTCAGGCCTCTGCACCGGCGTCATCAGCCATGTCCTCATGTCCTCAGCAGGGATCCCTAGTTTCCCAAGAGCTAACCCCTCACCCTGATTGATCCTCGAAGACATCAGGGATCTCTGAGTGCCCCAGCTGTCATGCATGCTCCCAGGATAACGTGCACACACATGCATGATGATGAGGTGGTGGTCGCACATGACCTGAACATTCAGGGAGTTGAACCCCTTCCTGTTAATATAGGCACTTCCTGATGCTCAAGTGTTCGCAGAATGACATGTGTGCGACCGATGGTCCTCTGGACCTGGGACATTCCAGCGATGGTGGCGATCTCTGTAGCCCAAGCATCTTGATGGGCCTGGTCCAGGTCAAAGTTGATGTAGTCAGATGCCCAGGCATACTGAGCATCCATCAGCTACCGGATGCACCTCTGGGCTGACGATTACAAAATGCCAGAGGCATGTGTGCATTGTCAGGGAGCTAGACCTGAAGAAATCTGTAAAATCATGTTGTTCCCGTGCAATTTATCAGCACATCCCTCTGCTGAACTGTTGGTGAAGAAAAATGCTTTGTTCTTTACTCTCCCCCCCCCACCCCCCACACCCTCATTCACTCAGCAAAGGCATTTGTCTGTCCATGAAATGTAAATATAAACACTCCTTGAAGAATGGACATATAGTTGGCAAATTAATTATAACACAGATAAATGAGATATTAGATTTTAACCAGAAAAATAAGGACATCGCATATTAGTTGGCAAATAATCTAAATGAGGTAGAGGAGTAAAGGCAGCTGGGAGTACAACTTCACAAACCACTAAGCTTAGCGATACAAGGTAATAAGGCAATTAACATATCTTGAATAGAATGCTTGGTGCTGGGAACAGAGGTGTCAAATGGAGCGTGATGCTCCTGCCCTGCGGTACCCAACGTAATCTGGTTGATGCCCTCACTGGGCGTGAACCAGACTCAGATAAATAAATTAGTCTTTAAACTCATTGAAATATGGTCAGCCCATTCTGGAGCTGGAGACCCCTGGCTTCTGGGATTCACCGGCCCTGCAGGTGCAGCGGGAAGCTGATGGGAATTAGTACTGGTTTCCAAAAACAGAAACCATGCCGGTGGGGGGGGGGGGGGGGGGGGGGGGGCTTGTCGTGTTGGGTGTTCCGATGCACAAATGACCCAATATGGCTGTAGATGGTACAACTCTGTTTTATTGTCTTAAACAACGACAGCTACTAACTGCTGCCTTAGGTTCGTGCTTCACCAGGTAACCAGATAATCACTATCTTGGTGAGGCACTCAGTCTATGTCTGAGTGGCATGCTGTGAGCTCTGTGCTCTGAGCTATCTCCTGGTAGAATGAGCGGGAACTGTGGTGTTCCCTGTTTTATAGTGCGTGTGCTCTCACTGGTGATTGGCTGCGATGTTGTATGTATGTTCTGGAGTGTTGGGGCCACAGCTGTTCTCTTTATATATTAACGATCTAGATGACGGGACTGGGGGCATTCTGGCTAAGTTTGCCGATGATACAAAGATAGGTAGAGGGGCAGGTAGTATGGAGGAGGTGGGGAGGCTGCAGAAAGATTTAGATAGTTTAGGAGAGTGATCCAAGAAATGGCTGATGAAATTCAACATGGGCAAGTGCGAGGTCTTGCACTTTGGAAAAAAGAATAGAGGTATGGACTATTTTCTAAACGGTGACAAAATTCATAATGCTGAAGTGCAAAGGGACTTGGGAGTCCTAGTCCAGGATTCTCTAAAGGTAAACTTGCAGGTTGAGTCCGTAATTAAGAAAGCAAATGCAATGTTGTCATTTATCTCAAGAGGCTTGGAATATAAAAGCAGGGATGTACTTCTGAAGCTTTAGAAAGCATTAGTTAGGCCCCATTTAGAATACTGTGAGCAATTTTGGGCCCCTCACCTCAGGAAGGACATACTGGCACTGGAGCGGGTCCAGCGGAGATTCACACGGATGATCCCAGGAATGGTAGGCCTAACATACGATGAACGTCTGAGGATCCTGGGATTATATTCATTGGAGTTTAGGAGGTTGAGGGGAGATCTAATAGAAACTTACAAGATAATGAATGGCTTAGATAGGGTGGACGTAGGGAAGTTGTTTCCATTAGTAGGGGAGACTAGGACCCGGGGGCACAGCCTTAGAATAAAAGGGAGTCACTTTGATGAGGAGAAATTTCTTCAGCCAGAGAGTGGTGGGTCTGTGGAATTCATTGCCACAGATGGCGGTGGAGGCCGGGACGTTGAGTGTCTTTAAGACAGAAGTTGATAAATTCTTGATTTCTCGAGGAATTAAGGGTTATGGAGAGAGAGCGGGTAAATGGAGTTGAAATCAGCCATGATTGAATGGTGGAGTGGACTCGATGGGCCGAATGGCCTTACTTCCGCTCCTATGTCTTATGGTCTTAAGGTCTTATGTTGGTTGGTCCAACTACCTGTCCATCAATGTGTGTGCGATTGCACCATGATATGCTGATGTGGATATCATGACATCCTCCCCTTTCACAAGGATATGTGCCGACATGCTAATAAATAGAAATGTGTACTGAGTGCATCTGAGTATGTGTGTGCAATATTTACAACATGTACATGAGGCTAAACTATATACAGAGGAAGGTGTCAGGTGCAACAGAGCAACGAGGTTGTACCAATAACAGAACAAATGCAATCAGCAAACGACGGGAGAAAACGTCTGGAACAATAAACGACAAGAGAGAAACACGTTAACAGTACTGTAAAACAATTCAGTGAGTCCAATGTGCTAACAGGCTCATAAGTCAAGTCTCTCAGGTGGGCGTCGAATTTGGGTTGACCGTTAGGGTGGCACACCACTCATCGCCCGGATCAATGCTGTGCACTGGCAGCGGCTGGTGGTTCCGACTTGGGGACATCTGGTTCTTGTGGATGACTGCAACGCGGAAGGGCTCCCTGTCTTCGGTATCGCTGGTCTGCATACTGTCAGGGTATGACTCAGTGTATGGGGGCTGAATTGCCCGCACGTCCCTGCAAGGCTGGCGGAATTGTTGAGAGTTGGCAGGTTGAGCTGCTCGACAGCAGGCAGCGTAGTGGCCCATCCTGCCACAGCGGAGGCATTGTCGCACTTTGGCCAGACATTGCCGCTTTAAATGGGCGGAGCCACAGTTGCTGCACGTCGTGACATCATGACGTCTGTTGCGCCACCGCGCATGCGCGGTGCGGTCCTGCGTAGAGCATGCCTGCGCATCACGTCCCTCTGCATCAACGTCCCCTCTTTTGGCGCGTACAAGCGCAGGAGGCCTCGGAAAGCGCGCGAAATGGCCGCCCTCGTCCGGGCCGCGGGCCGGGAGGAACTCGGTCGACTGGACCCACTCCGCCTCATAGGACCCGTGCCGTGCCGTTTCGGCCGCCTGGATTTGGGAGTACCGGCTGGTCGCGTTCTCATGGAGGATGCAGGTCTCGATGGCAGTCGCTAGGGTGAGGCGCTTAATTTTGAGGAGTTGCTGGCGTAGGGTGTCCGAGATGACCCCAAAAACTATCTGATCCCGTATCATGGAGTCGTAGGTGGCCTCATAGCCACAGGACTGCGCGACGATACGGAGGTGTGTCAAGTAAGATTGAAAAGGCTCATCCTTACCCTGCAGGCGCTGCTGGAAAAGGTACCTCTCATTGACTTCCATGCTGAAGTGTTCCTCGAACTTTAGAAGCACCGTCTTATATTTAGTCTTGTCCTCGCCTTCCGCGAATGCCAGGTAGTTGTAGATGTGGATGGCGTGTTGCCCCGCCGTCGAGAGGAGGAGGGCGATCTTCCTGGTGTCCGATGCATTCTCCCTGTCTGTGGCTTCTAGGATGAGTTGGAAGCGCTGTTTAAACAGCTTCCAGTTGATGCCAAGATTTCCAGCGATTCGGAGCTACTGCGGCGGGCTGATGTTTTCCATGGAGCAGGATAGCGAATTTCTGAAAGGGTGCAGGTAGGTCTCACAGTCGCTGGTTAGCTTCCACTACTGGTATTATGTCGTGTTGGGTGTTCCGATGCACAAATGATCCAACACGGCTGCAGATGGTACAACTCTGTTTTATTGTCTTAAACAACGACAGCTACTAACTGCTGGCTTAGGTTCGTGCTTCACCAGCTAACCTGTGGACCCAGCCCTATCACTATCTTGGTGAGGCACTCAGCACATGGTCTATGTCTGAGTGGCACGCTGTGATCTCTATGCTCTGAGCTATCTCCTGGTAGAATGAGCGGGAACTGTGGTGTTCCCTGTTTTATAGTGCGTGTGCTCTCACTGGTGATTGGCTGCGATGTTATGTGTGTGTTGGTTGGTCCAACTATCTGTCCATCAGTGTGTGTGTGATTGCACCATGATGTGCTGATGTGGATATCATGACAGGGCTGGAGGTCACCAGAGCTCCGGGAGGGTGGGGGCCAGGCAGGGAAGTGTCCTGGCACTCTCCCTGGCACCCAGGCAGTGCCAACATGGCACCCTGGTAGTGCCAAGCTTGTGCGCAGGCTGTTCGTCCCTTGCACAGCACATTCCAACTCGCTTCATGGCCTTCTGATAATCTACTTTCTGCCTTCTGCCAGTCTGAATAGCTGTTCACCCCTACTCTCGGTTTTCTGTCCTGCATGCTTGTATAATTGAAAAGGGTTAATTTTCAGACATTGCATGCCGACACAGCGCCAACTGAAAAATGTTTGTCCACCGCACATCCAACTGGCAATATGAGCTGCCAGTGGGTAAAGCTTCTTGCTGGCACTGTAAAATTATGTCAGCTTAAACAATCAAGTATGATGGTTTTATCAAAGAATTTACAGTGCAGAAGGAGGTCATTCGCCTGCAAAGGACTTTCAGGTAAAATAACAATATTTATTAAATCATATAAAACCCCATTTTCAATTTGTGGAAAATAAAATCATCGTTTGATTCAGTTTTAAAAACAGACTTCTAATTATTTCAACTCATTCGGTCAAAGGATTAGGTTTCTCCTCACTTCAATTCAACGACTCTTTAAAAAAATTCAACGAGCTGCACTAAACTCATCCGTCCTCTTATGAGTGATGTGTGCTCTATGCAGATGCTGGATTTGAGGCCAGGTGCTTGTTCATACAACATTTAAAAACAAATCACTCTTTCTTGCTTGCGAATTTCAGCATGGCAGCAGCACAGAGCACACTGTGATTGGCTGGAGGTGCACACTGCATCGCGCCGATCGTGCCAAACCGCATTGTGATTGGCTGACACTGTGGAAGTTCATGTTGTGATTTATTGGTGTTGTGCTACATCATGCTGTGACTGGCTAGCTGTCAACTGGTATTGTTATTAATGGTCCTATGATTATTGCATTCTGACACTAGGTCTGCACTTCAGTATCCCTGATCAGGCCAGAAACTACTGTGGCCACCTGTTGTAATTCCTGCACTTTTTGAACATTAATGGCCATTAATTTTACAAGCCTGCAAAAGCAACAATTAACTCCCACTTTAGGACTGTACCAAATTTGCTGCCAAAAGGAAGTGGTTGTTGTAAATTGTAATGCACCAGTCAGACACCATGCCATTTAAAGTGACTAACGCAGGGCTAATTGCTTGCTGACACAGTTGCACTCCATTGCACAAATTTTCTATTGGGGATATTCACTATCTCGGTAACTTCTATTAGTAATGTCCATTGTAACAATGTCTGCAGATTTTTTAGATTTTATGCTAAGTGGTCAATTGCAGACAAAAGATTGGAAACTGATCCAATTTACACATAATCGAGAAAAATAATTAGGTCAGTATGCTTTCTCACTGCACTCTGAAAGAAAGATCAACCCATAGTGTAAGGCACAGAGTTGTCGCCTGCCTGTAGCAAACAGAGAGGAAGAATTAGGTAGGAATTTAATAACAATAATCTTTATTAGTGTCACAAGTAGGCTTACATTAACACTGCAATGAAGTTACTGTGAAAATCCCCTAGTCGCCACTCTACGGCGCCTGTTTGAGTACTGAGGGAGAATTCAGAATGTCCAATTCACCTAACAAGCACGGGAGAACAGTGCTTTGGGATACTCAGCATTAGGCAGGAATTTGAAGCTTTAGGGCGTCACAGTGGCGCAGTGGTTAACACTGCTGCCTCACGGGGCCGAGGACCATCATTCGATCCTGGCCCCGGGTCACTGACCGCGTGGAGTTTGCATATTCTCCCCGTGTCTGTGTGGGTCTCAACCTACAATCCAAAAGATGTGCAGGGTAGGTGAACTGGCCACACTATATTGCCCCTTAATTGGAAAACAAATTGCATATGCTAAATTTATTTAAAAGAAAAGGAATTTGAAGCTTTGCCACCTGCCAATCAGGAATTCCAATTATGTGATATGAGGAACATGTATCTTTAACATTGCAAAGCTTAGGTTTCTGGTGACCCATGTGAGACTAAGTCACACAAATGGGGACTCCTGCCAGGGTCTTTGCTTTTTGATCCCTTTTGTCCATTTTTCGGGGGATCTTTGTGTTCAAACCCAGCTGCCCAAACTAGATAACGGTTATTAGACAGAGTTGTGTCAAAAGTCTCGACGAAAAAGCCCACCGGGAAGAAAGCCCAGGATGGTAGCCCGGCGAAGGAATCTGAAAGAGGGAAGATGGCGGAGGCGCGACCGTGGGCTGCTGGACCTGACACTGGCCAAGCTGGCTGGGTGGGACCCTGCCAGGGCACGTGGGGGGGCAGGGTGAGCCCCTTCCCCCCCCCAATGGGGCTGGGGCGCTGTCCAGGCACAGACCGCCATTGCCACGGAATGCTAGGCAGCCATCCTGCTGCACGCCTCACTGACCACCCACCTTGGCCTTGGTTCTGCAGAGCGCCGCCAGCTGTATGGGTGCCCCGATCCCACCCTCCGCCATACTACCCCCCAACCGGCCACCATCCGCCAGCGGGGCATCATGCGGCTGCCCAAGGGTAATGGCCACAGTAGCTCCTACAGGTGGGCGATTGACGAAGGTCACGGAATGTGATAATAATAATCTTTATTAGTGTCACAAGTAGGTTTACATGCAGTTACTGTGAAAATCCCCTAGTCGCCACATTCCGGTGAAAGTCCGGGAGAATTCAGAATGTCCAATTCACCTAACAAGCACGTCGTTCGTCCGTTTCATGGGAGGAAACTGGAACACCCGGAGGAAAACCATGCAGATAGTGACCCAAGCCGGGAATCGAATCTGGGTCCCTGGCCTTGTGAAGCAACAGTAGTAACCACTGCTACCGTGCCGCCCATACCGTTGGCATGCGCAGCGGCAGCCGAAGATGCCCGTGGCAGTAGGATGGACGCCCGGGTCAGAGGCTCCCACAATGCCGGGCACTGATGGGCCAGGGAGGCGGGGATGGTGTGGGGGTTGGGGGGAGTGGGAGGGGGGAGCATAAGATGCAGGGGCAGAGTCCACAGTGTAGCCCGGTGGACCTGGTTGTGTACAGAAGTATGTACCATGCTGACATGTCGGCCTTTCACCCCCTGTAGACGGTGGATATTGGTACACAACCAGCACTCGTGGCCTTCCTACTAGTCGCCGCAACCCTGGGGGATACACTGCGGCTGTACGAGCTCGAGCTGCTCAAGGAGGAGGAAGATGAAGCAGCTGAGCATGCCCCAGAGGGACAGGAGACAGATGCTGAGGATGGAGGCGGCTGCCCAACAGGCCAAAGAGGAGGAGGAGCAGCAAAGGAGGCGCTGAATGAAGCCTCGCGTGTACCGGCAGCGCCTGCATTCGAGGACCTGCCGCACCGGGCATGCAGTCGAAGACTCCGGCTGAGCAGGGGGACAGGGTGACATATCTGCCAGACCATGGCGCATCTAGCACTGTGGAAGAATAGGGGAGGACACCCACTCCTGGTGGCCGTCAAGGTGGCCTTGAACCTTCACACCACGGAATCCTTTCAGGCGGCAAGTGGGGATCTGTCCAGGATCTCACAGAGCTCGGTGCACAGGTGCATCCGCGCCATCACAGAGGCCCTATATGCCCAGTCGGCACAATACATCCATTTCAATGTGGACCGAGCCCACCAGGATGCCCGCACAGTGGGGTTCGCTGCCATCGCTGAGATTCCCCGGGTCCAGGGAGTGATCGACGTGATGCATGACGGACTGCTCTACACAAACTGAAAGGGGTTCCTCTCAATGAACGTACAGCTAGTGTGTGACCATCAGATGCGCATCATCACGCACGACATCTTCATCCTGGCACACTCGACGATCCCTGGCCTCTTTGAGGCATACCCCTGGCTGGGGGGTTGGCTCCTGGGTGACAGGGGTTATCCGCGGCGGTCATGATTGATGACGCCTATCTGGAGGCCAAATACCGTCACCATTCCTCCACCATTGCCCTGTGGTGCCAAGTGCGCCATGGTCTGGCAGATATGTTGCACTGTTCCCCCTACTCAGCTGGAGTCTTCGACAGCATGCCCGGTCCGGCACGTCCTCAAATGACAGGCGCTCCCAGTACACAAAAGGCCTCAAGTGGCGCCTCCTTTGCATCTCCACCTCGGCCTGTTGGGCAGCAGGCTCTCTATCCTCACCGTCTGTCTCCAGTTCCTCTGGGGCAGGCTCTGCTGCAGCATCCTCCTCCTCGAGCAGCTCCAGCTCGTACAGCCACAGGGCATCCCCCAGGGCTGCGGCGAATAGGATGAAGTCAACCATTGCTGGTTATATTCCGATATCCATTGTCTGCTGGAGGTGAAGGGCAGACATGTCAGCATGGTGCATACCCTGTGCCCAACCAGGTCCAATGAGCAACAAAGTGGCCCCGGCTGGCACTGCGGACTCTGCCCCCGCATGTCTCCCCTCCCCCTCCTCCCCATCCCTGCACCCGTGGCCCCGTTGGTGCCCGGCACCATGGGTGCCTCTGGTCCTGGCACCCATCCCTGCTGCCAGGGGCACCGTCAGCAGTGCTGCCTTTGCCAGCAGTACGCTCCATGGTCCCTGTCCGGTGCTATCCTGTAGGAGCTACTATGGGTGTTGCTCTTGTGTGGGTTATGAGATACCCTGGTGGTGGATGGTGGCCAGTTGGGTGGGGTGGTATTGTGGAGTGTGCGGTGTGGGGGTAGTTGCGGGGGGTGGAGTGCTGGGGTGTTGGGGTGGCGAATGTGGGCAGGGGTACTGGGGTGGTGAGGTGGGAGGGTTAGGGCTGGAATGCGGGGGTGGTAGGGTTGGGGCTGGGGTGTAGGGCTGGTAGGGCGGGAAAGTGGGGCTGGTTGTGGGAGTGGTGGGATCGGAGAGTGGGGGCTGAGGTGCGGGGATGGTGGGCTAATGGAATGAAGGCTGGGGTGCGGGGGTGCTGCGGTGGGGGCTGGAGTGCTGGGGTGGTGGTGTGGGGGCAGCCATATGGCCGGTGTCACTCTGCAGAACCACGGGCCACGGTGGGAGATCGGTTCGATGCGCAGCAGGCTGCGACAATGGCGTTCTGTGCCTGGACAACATCCCAGTCCCCTGAGGCATCACCCTGGCCTTTCTCCTGGTCCCCCCACCCCCCTCTACCCCAGCCACTCAGGCCAGTGTCAGGACCGGCAGCCCACGGTCGGGCCTCTGCGTGTCCTACCTCCTCTTCCCCTCATCAGCCAAGGTGCCTGTTTCTTAAAAGCACAAGTGAACCTCGTCGTCGGGAATTCCCCCCGGTGGAGGCAGAGGATTACGGAGGACCCGGAGAATACCGGGTCGGGCTAGCTAATGATACGCAAAAGGCGTTTACTGTACGTGCGGAGTGGAACAAATTGATGCCGATGTCAAAGCACCAGAGAATTGCGATTTGGCGTGAACCTGGCACCCGCCACGATTTAGGCATCAAGACCGATTCTCGGCCCGGTCAACTTTCCCGATTTCAGCGTCGGCCGATGGGGAATCCTGCCCAAGAAATCCAATTGGGAATGTGGGTTTATGATGGGTGTATGTTTAAAGGAAAAATAAGCTTTTTTTAAATTGGAAATTGAAAGAAAGACAGATTGTCTGGATTGATCGAATTCTAGCTTTGATATGCTGATTAGCCCAGCAACACTGGGAGCAAATATTTACCCAAGGCAAGTTTGTAACAATGGAAGATGGGGATGAGTTTCACATTCATATGCTAAAAAGTGAGCTTATGTAATAATAGTAATTAAAGGTAGCTTCCGAAAATATTATTTTCAGGAAGATCAAAGGTAAAAAAACAGAGGCAATGTACCCTATGCAGGAGAGCTGTTTGATATCGCAACCCACACAGCAGGAAACTGTGTTCAATCCCAACCATCTAGGCCTGGAGAAAGCCAGTTTGAGAAGCTAGTTGTCTCTATTCTATATCAGAAGGAACTCCCATAATATATAGGTGCCTGATGTGATACCTATTGCTGGATTTTGCATAGAATTTTAAAACCTCTGTGATGTTGTTTGGGGAGTTTTAGCTCTGAGGTTAGGAAAACAGAGGGATTTGGAACAGGATGAATTTAAAAATATTGTGGATCACCATTAAGGTAGTTAAATGCACTTTTAGTTGACTTTCTGCAGCATGGTAGCACAGTGGGTAGCACTGTTGCTTCACAGTGCCAGGGCTCCAGGTTCGATTCCCATCTTGGGTCACTGTCTGTGCGGAGTCTGCACGTTCTCCCTGTGGCTGCGAGGGTTTCCTCTGGGTGCTCCGGTTTCCTCCCACACTCCTGAAAGACGTGCTATTAGGACATTTGGGCATTCTGAATTCTCCCTCTGTGTACTTGAACAAGTGCCGGAATTTGGCGACTAGAGGCTTTTCACAGTAACTTCATTGCTGTGTTAATATAAGCCTACTTGTGACAATAAAGATTATTATTGTGTGTTTTATTCTGGTTAAAATCATCACAAGTGTCTGGGATATCCTTCACTGGTCTTTCCTCATTTCAAAATACAGTTGAGAGCAGGCATTGCAAAGTTCCCTTCTGGTTGTATGAATACCCTCGCAGTTAACATCAGCTGTGATCTCAGCATAAATCCATGACCTGAGGTTCAGTCCCCAATGACAGTAATCTAGGTTACGTATACATAACCTCCCATTTAATTTTGTATATAGTCTTATCCTTTAATAAAGCAATCTTTGCTTTATGATTGGTCTGCTTACGTCAAAATAATAATGTTACAAACATTCCCAGTAGCCATAAAAGTCATCAAGACCCTCAACATTTATGGGTATAGCCCAACTAGCCTGGGAGCCACCTTTTGTCTCAATCAATTTATTGTACACAATTATGCATTGGAAGTTATCTGTTTTGTGTGGCCAAAAATGTAATTATTTTTCTCATTTACCAACTGAGCGGCACGGGTGGCACAGTGGTTAGCACTGTTGCCTCACAGCGCCAGGGACACGGGTTCGATTCCGACCTCGGGTGACTGTGTGCAGTTTGCACATTCTTCCCGTGTTTGCATGGCTTTCCTCCGGGTGCTCCGGTTTGGTTAGGTGGATTGGCCATGCTAAATTGGCGCTAGGTGGTGGTACGGGGATATTGTGGGGGATTGGGACTAGGCAGGGTGCTCTTTCAGAGGGTCGGTGTAGACTCGATGGGCCGAATGGCCTCCTTTTGCATTGTACAGATTCTATGATTCAAACAGGACAAAACAGCACAAGTATACAGTACAGGGTGATCTGCTTTCTTGACAGTTATCACATTGCCTTCATATTAAAGCAGTCCTCTGTGTCCAGTTATTTGAAAGGCAAAATGAGTAAAGGTTGTCTGCTGACAGACAGATAACTTTTCCAGTTCTGGCTTATGATACATATGTCCCAATCACACAAAAAAACATAACACAGGTGGAATGATATATGTGCCAGATAGCAATATTGATATAGTATACTGTTGACATTCTCAAACAATAAGAACATAATAGAAGTTGGAGTAGACTACATTTCCCCTTGAGCCTGCTCTGCCATTCATTCCAACCTTGACTGGTCTTCTGCCTCAATTCAATGTTCCTGCCTGCTCCCCATATCCCCTGCTTCTCTGAGAGACCAAAAATCTGTCTTTCTCAGTTTTAAAATATTCACTGATGGAGCATCCACAGAACACTAGGGTAGAGAATTCCAAACGTTCAGAACCCTTTGAGTAAAGAAATGTCTTCTTGTCTCAGTCCTAAATGATTGGCTCCTTATCTTGAGACTGTTTCCCCATGGTCTAGATTCCCCAGGGAGGGGAAACAATTTCTCGGTGTCTACCCTCTCAAGCCCCTTCAGAATCTTACATATTTCAATGAGACCGCCCTTCATTCTTGTAAACTCCAGATTATGGGCCCAATTTACTCAGCCTCTCATTATAGGACAAAAGACTTGGGCGTCATTCTCCGCCGGCGGGAGTCTCTGTTTTGCCGGCGCCCGGGGGTTTCCCGATGGCGTGGGGCTGCCCCACAATGGGAAACCCCATTGACCGGCCGGTGTAACGGAGCATCCCGCCGCCGGATCGGGGCAGAAATGTGGCGCGGCGGGATGGAGAATCTTGCTCCTTGTTCCAAGAACCAATTGAGCGAACCTTTGCTGTACAAGTATATTCTTCTTTAGATATGGAGACCAAAAGTGTGCGCAGTACTCAAGGTATGGTCACACAAAAGCTCTGTGCAATTTTAACAAATTCTTATTCTTGCACTTTAATTCCTTTGCAATAAAGGCCAACATGCCATTTGCTTTCCTCGTTGCTTGCTATAGCTTCCTGCTAACTTTCTGTGTTACTTGTATGAGTACACTCAAGTCCCTCTGACCATCAACATTTACACGTTTCACAGCTTTTGAAAAATATATTCATCTTTTCCATTCTTTATTTGAAATGTTTTTATTCCATCCTTAAAGTTACAAAGCCAATGCTCAGAGTGGAGAGGGAAAACCCTTAATCCATCTCATTGCTCGCTCCAAAAACCAATTCAAATTGAACCCAATTAATGGTCTCCACAAGGAAGACATAGAGGATTCAAACTGACAAGAATCATAGAATCCCTACAGTGCAGAAAGAGGCCATTCAGCCCATTAAATCTGCACTGACCCTCTGAAAGAGCACCCTACCTAGGCCCACGATCCCACCCTAATCCCGGAAACCCAATAAATGCACCTAATCTTTTGGACACTAATGGGCAATTTGGCATGGCCAATCCACCTAACCATCTTTGGACTATGGGTGGAAACTAGAGCACGGTTAGGGCAGCACGGTAGCATTGTGGATAGCACAATTGCTTCACAGCTCCAGGGTCCCAGGTTCGATTCCGGCTTGGGTCACTGTCTGTGCGGAGTCTGCACGTCCTCCCCGTGTGTGCGTGGGTTTCCTCCGGGTGCTCCGGTTTCCTCCCACAGTCCAAAGATGTGCAGGTTAGGTGGATTGGCCGTGATAAATTGCCCTTAGTGTCCAAAATTGCCCTTAGTGTTGGGTGAGGTTGCTGGGTTGTGGGGATAGGGTGGAGGTGTTGACCTTGGATAGGGTGCTCTTTCCAAGAGCCGGTGCAGACTCAATGGGCTGAATGGCCTCCTTCTGCACTGTAAATTCTATGAAGCCCATGCAGACACAGAGAGAACATACAAACTACACACAGTCACCCAAGGCTGGAATTGAACCCGGGACCTTGACACAGTGAGGCAACAGTGATAACCACTGTGCCACCGTGCTGCCCAGCACTGTACCCCATCTTAGGCTTGATCTAACACTTGATTTTAGCCAAAAAGCCGAGAAGCGATTTTTCCATTCTTACTATCAAAGTAAATAAACACACATCCCCAAATTATATTTCATCTGCCATCTCGTTGTCCACTCACTTAATCTGTCTACATATCTTTTCAGCCTCTTTATTTATTCCTCACGGCTGATATTCCGACCTAACTTTGTATAATCAGCAAATTTGATGAATTACTCTGACTCTCTTTGTCAAAGTCAGAGATTGTAAATAGTTGTGGTCCCAGGGTTGATCCTTCCAGCATTCCACTCATCACAGCCTGCCAACCTGACTGCTTATTTCTCCCTATTCTCTGCTTTTAGCCTATTAACTAATCCTCCATTGTGCTAAGAAATTACCCCAACTCCATGGTCCTTTTTTTGTGCATTAACCTTTAGTGTGGTATTTTAACTAATGCCTTTGGAAATCCAAATATACTACATCTACTGGTTTCCCCCTATCTATCTTACTAATTGCATCCTCAAATAGTCTGATAAATTTGTCAAATATTATTTCCCATTCGTAAAACCTCGTTGATTGATTGACCATAGTCACTGTCATTTTCTAAGTGCATTGTTAAAACTTTGTCAATAATAGATTCCAGTATTTTCCTGACAATTGATACCAGGTTAACTAGCCTGTAATTCACTGTTTTCTCTTTTCCTCCTTTTTCAATAATAAACATTTACAACCTTCCAACCTGTTGGGGATGTTCAAGATCTAGGGAATGTTTTCCATGTAATTGGAGGTCCTTACATCTCCAAAGCAGAAATCAAATTCTGTGCCTCACATACAGGGTGCCTTCCAATTGTATTATAATTTACAGTGCAGAAGGAAGCCATTCGGCCCATCGCGTCTGCACATAGTTGGAAAGAGCACCCTACTTAAGCACATGCCTCCATCCTATCCCCGTAACCCAGTAACCCATTTAACCTTTTGGACACTAAGGGGCAATTTATCATGACCAATCCACCTAACCTGAACATTTTTGGACTGAGGGAGGAAACCGGAGCCCCTGGAGAACACCCATGTAGACACAGGGAGAAAGTGCAAACTCCACACAGACAGTCACCCGAGGCCGGAATTGAACCTGGGTCCCTGGAGCTGTGTGGCAGCAGTGCTCACCACTGTGCCACCGTGCTGCCACCTCAGAAACTATTAACAAGGGACTCCCCTGGTAGGCTGTTTGCCAACCCGACATGCTGGGTGGTCTTCGGGAGGCATGGCAGACCTGTGCGATTCCCACATTCTGGTGGGCTCAGGGATAATTGGCTTTAAGTGGCTCATCACTAAGCCTAACTGACATCCAGCCACCAGCGTGCAGGATTCCCATGGTGGGCCCTTCGCGCCTCCCATCAAACACTCTGCCACCACTCGGGTAGCACCATGCAGAAGCACTCAGATGGGCAAAGACCGACAGAAGACAGGCACTAGAAATAAGTGACATAGTAGATCTTTGCCTGGCACTAATGATTTCCTCAGTTATATTCTCTACATCTATTTCCGGTCAACTTGAAGAGACTCGGCAACATTTTTTAAAATAATAACTCAGGCTATATGATAATTTTGCAAGATAAATTCAACTTTAAGTCTGTTGTTACAAATAATACATACTTATTCATTCTTCACCTTCAATATAATATGTAATATTGTAATATGTAATATATTGAGCTTCAAGTATATCCACTCCAATCAACTAATGGAGGGACTTACATTATCACCCTCTGTGTGGCTCTCCTGCATGCACATGCATTTGTATGGATTGGCTGTAGTGTCACAGTGATCAGCATGACCATGGCAGTTACACCTACAGACAAGAGAAAGAAAATTAAACAATTGCCAACGTAATGAAGCATGCACATTGTTGTTTTATTTACAGGCAATCTAGAATGTGCCAGAATTCACTATTCGGGCAGTTAAAGCTTACTCAAGTAGTATGATTTCACAAATCACAAGATAATTTTGGCTTGTTGAATTGTAGGATCGGAATCCCCCCCAACTGGAGTTCTATTAAACATAATCCCAAGAGCTTCATGGACATAAATACTGCAAACAAACAGGCCAAACCTCAACACACAGAGGCAGGCTGTACTGTCAGGGGTTAATCTTCAAAGCAGGTCAATACTGAAACCAAGTCGATACTAGACACTGGGACATTATCATCTCAAAGTCACAAAACAGTTGCCATCAGACAATCTAATTAAAGAAACTGGGAGACCAGAATAGCAGACGGCTCCAGACAACAGCCATCCTACAAACAAACATCGACAACAGTTAAGGAGAAATGGACTTTATCACATACATAATAACTTGAAAGCCAGAGACATCACACTTGAATGGGGTCCATTGTTTCGGAGAATCATAGAATCCCTACTGTACAGAAAGAAGCCATTCAGCCCACCGAGTCTGTACCGACCCTTTAAAAGATCACCCAACCTAGGCCCTATCCCCCATCCTGTACCCTCACCCTAAGGGGCATTTTGGCATGTCCAATCCACCTAACCTGCACATCTTTGAATTGTGGGAGGAAATCGGTGCACCCGGAGGAAACCCGCACATACGGGGAGAAAGTGTAATCTCCACACAGACAGTCACCCAAGGTGGGAATCGAACCTTGGGTCCCTGGCGCTGTGAGGCAGCAGTGCCAACCACTGTGCCACTGTTCCGGTCATGGAAACAACACTGCAATGAATGGGATTGTTGGACCAAGGCTGGACTCTGGCTAAGGAGATTTAAAAGGTGCTAAGCACGACCATCTAAACATAACAGTTGAATGTCTCCAGGAAATGTGCTTTGATATTTTTGATAATGTTTTATAATAAAAGGCAACGGTTGTAGGATCTGGCACTGAAGTCACCAAGGAGAGTCAGGAACAGTCAACCTGACTCATGGGCCTCCCGCTCACACCGACCAGTATGACCAACCGTGTGGAGAGTTGCAATTATCAGCCAGAGTGGAGGGATATTGTGTTTGAAGTTTAAGGGTAGTTTAAACTAGCAACTAGATCTTGAGGGGGTTTAAGTTGGACATAGTAAGATTGGGGCAGAAATGTGTTTTTTTTTGTTATGTTCTGTCTATGGCCGTGGTAAGGATGCACACAGAACATTTAGTTCTTCGACTTATAAAGATTGATTATTAACAAAGTGAACACATGGAAAGATAACCAACGAACTATAATACAAACGGTAACAACAAGTGAATTCAGTGAATTCTCCTGGAACGACTTCTAGTGCAATTATCTTCTAGTACGACTTACTACCATCTGCCAGATCTCTGGAGTCACATGGTGGATCTCGATTGCCATCTGCTGGTCGGAGACAACTATATACATTGCTACGCATATGCATATCACCACAGTTTTGCTTGTGTTTTTTTCAGTGGAGGCTTATCATGATTTGAGTGTTGTGTGGCATCATCACACTAGCCTGGAACTTTTGTAATAGGGTATTAGGAGTGTCTTTTTGTTAATAAACACATTTGTGGTTGAACTTAAAACCCTGTGTCTGTGTAAGTTTGCCCTTTATAAAAATCCTAACGTCAAGAACTGACAGTAAGGGTACATGGGAGTGTGCACCTCTTACATATCTGGTGATAGTGGCAGGACTGTAAGGTTAAGGACTAATTATGGATGGGGCAAAGGGAAAGAAACCCCCAGTGGAAGAAAGGATATCTGAGTACGTAGGAGGTAAACTGAACTTTTCTGCATCAAGGGTGCAGGGGGCGATGAGTGCTAACTGCCCAGAGGAGAAGGCGGCGGAGGGGCAGGTTGCAGCACGCATAAGACATCAAAAGAAAAGGCAGCTTGGCTCCTCTGCATGCAGAGGCAAATCCAAATTCTGACAGAGAAACTTAAGCAAGTAGAGGAGGATAAGAAGGAGTGGGAAATCAGGGCATAATACAGAAGCCGTGGCAGGCCAGCTGGCGGCAGAATTAAGTAGCGAAAGGCAGGAGAGGAGAGCACAAGAGGAGACTTCAAAGAGGCTGGTAGAGTATTTACCATGTCAGGTTACAGTGAGTAAGATGGAGTTCCAGGCTCAACATAAGTGAAGTGCCAGGAATCTGTGGAGAAAAGACCCGGAAGCAAATCCTGGTATTATCAGAGGTCAGGGTATGGCTAACCTCAATGAACCAGGAAAAAGTGGTATCAAGTGGGATGGTGATGGTGGCTCCGAAAGGCAGACAGGTGTAATGCGGTTTTATTCAGGGGACTGCAGAGACTAGTAAATGACTCATTTAGACAAGTAAGTGGAACAAAGAGGGGCGTGGGAATGTGTTGGGACAAATGGTGGGTGGAGGAGTAAAGAATTTATATGTGTGGAGGGATGAGAACAAAAATAACAGAAGGGGATGGCCATTGACTTTAAACACCAGTGTCAGGACTCTGGATCCAGACTGGACTCAAGAGTTTAGACTCTTGCATGGTCCCAGATCCCCCAAATGCGACTGAACTGGTGGCACTTGAAAGGCAGCCTCCAAAGAGCTCCCCAAAGGCCTAAGTTACAGACCTCAATCGTCGCAGAGCAACACCTGGACCCAGGAACGGATGAGTGCTAATTTCGACCGAGAAGACGGTGTACTATGACGTGAATTATGAGATAGCCATGGTCATCCTCAATCTTACGGAGGTACGACTACACCGGTGGTGTCCAGTAAAGGTTGCATGAGAATCTGTGAAAGGAAATGTTGCAAGAATTCGACAAACTTAACCATGGGGACAACAGTCAGGAGAGTTCGTACAAATTGGCCAGTACTGCAACTCAAGAAAAGGGAAGAGGGAATTAATAAACAATTCTCCACAGTATTTACTACAGGACGTCACTAACTAATAGCTAAGATAGTGCCCAACTCCAATTGCAGGTCAATACTCTGCGGGATCAATTAAATAAAATACTCGGAGAAGGTAACAAGATAAAATGGTAAGAGCTGCACGAAAAACAAATTATGACAATCCACCTTAAGGAAATAATAGCTGAGTTGGAAAACCATGCTCAGACAATGAACAAGTTAGAAAAGGAAATTCATCACACCAGGCCGTCCAGAATGATGTGTGTGATGTATGGGGCTTGGTTGCTAAATGAAGGGGGCAGTAATCTGAAATACTTGAAACAGTCACGTACCATCATGAGTCAACAACAAACACTTCAGGGCAATGAGCACTCACAATAACCTCATGAACACATGCCAACTGCAGGTGGGTTCTGAAGCATGCCCAGTCTGAATTGACTGTGGACGTCATAATCAAACCATAATAGGGGTGGTTCTCAGACTGCAGGTAATGGGCCAGCAACAATGACCAGTGTCAGCATACTGGGTGGAGAACGTTGGCGGCCATCAGAAATGGGATACATGTGCAGCATCAAAAGGAGCCCCAGATGTGGTTAAATGGGAGAGCTTTAAGCCTGTCACAGATTTAAAGGGGTGTCAGGAAAGAGAGCGCATGTGATGCTGTGCCCATATCATCTGAGCAAATTCAACTGACCAGTGTGTGGAGTTGAATCTGAAAGTGCACAATCCATCAATTGCACTATGGAAGTCCAGGACTATGTTCCACCCCAGGTGGTGTATGAGGGCAATGGGTTATACTGCATTGCCCCAGTGGGAGTCAGAATAGGTTCCACAATGTCCTGCTCAAGACACAACTTTTTGTTTCAATCCCCCACCAAAAGTTGAGGTTTCACAAGTAAGGATAATCTCTATCTGGGATTATGCCTTGGTGAACCTTCCAGTAGACTATGCCCTCCCAAAACAAAGAACAAACAAAGAAATGTACAGCACAGGAACAGGACCTTCGGCCCTCCAAGCCCGTGCCAACCACGCTGCCCAACTAAACTACAATCTTCTACACTTCCTGGGTCCGTATCCCTCTATTCCCATCCTATTCATGTATTTGTCAAGATGCCCCTTAAATGTCACTATCGTCCCTGCTTCCACCACCTCCTCCGGTAGCGAGTTCCAGGCACCCACTACCCTCTGCGTAAAAAACTTGCCTCGTACATCTACTCTAAACCTTGCCCCTCTCACCTTAAACCTATGCCCCCTAGTATGACCCCTCTACCCCGGGGAAAAGCCTCTGACTATCCACTCTGTCTATGCCCCTCATAATTTTGTAGTTAAACCTCCAAGATTACATTGCTCACTTTGGATATGATATTCCACCACTGCCCGAGAATGCCTGAGAATCCCACAAAGTTAGTGAAGGAGGTAGAATTGTCTCACAAATACTATTACACACTTGAACAGAGGAACAGAGACACAGGGAACAAAATCAGAAAAAACAGCATCCCCACTTTAGTAGGATCTTGGTCTCAACATTGAAATACCCTCTTGGATTAGAGTTGTTTCACATGTATTAGTCATTCTACAGTTAGTTATGATAAATGAAAAACCAAAAGACAAAACCTGGGGAAGTGGTTAACAAAGAATTTGTTGGAGATTCTAAGGAATTGGCAGTGATCTGGCTGAGGTTGGCAATTCCCAGAATATGGGAGAATGGGCCATAGGGCCTCTTCTGCACTGTAGTATTCTATGATTCTATGATTTTGAAGATTTGTCATTAGAAGCAAAATCTCGAGTGTTTGAGATATTAAAGGGGGAGATGTAGGATCGGAAACCCTACCAACTGGACTTTTATATTAAAAATAAAATGGCAAAAGCTTCATGGGCATAAATATTGCAAACAAACAGATCAAACCTCAACACACAAAGGCAGACTGTACTGTCAAGGGTTAATCTTCAAAGCATGTCAATACTGAAACCAAGGCAATACTATGTAAAGACACTGGGATATTATCATCTCAAAGACACAAAACTGTTGCCATCAGATAATCCAATTAAAGAGACTATCCGGTATGAATAATAATGAAACAGAATACCCGGAGGCCTTGCTCATCATGACCGGGGACTTTAACAAGGCCAACCTCAAGAGTGTACTGCCAAAATTCCACTAACTCATCTCCTGTCCCACCAGGAGCGACAACATCCTTGACCACTGCTACACAAACATCAAGGGCGCCTACCGGTCCATCTCCCGACCGCACTTCGGAAAATCGGACCACAAGACAATGCTCCTTCTCTCGGCATACAAGCAGAAGCTTAAGCTGGAGAATCCAGTTAAGAAGGTCATGCAATGCTGGTCCAAGGCAACAGAAGAGCTCCTACATGACTGCTTCTAGTCAGTGGACTGATCCATATTCTGGAACTCAGTGGCCAACCTAAACGAGTATGCCACCACCGCCACAGACTTCATCAGCAAGTGTGTCGAAAATTGCGTGCCAAAGAAGATAGTGCATGCGTTCCCCAACTGGAAACCATCCCCTGGTTGACATCAGCTGATGATTTTACGGCCTATAATGGAACCTATTTCATATGCGGCACTAAAGCATATCCATGGCTCCCCATTGATTGGACAGGATCCTGCTTTTTGGGTTATGTTGTACCTCAAATGCGTCACCTACCCACCCTTAAGCACTCCCCCTCGCGAGCAAAAAGGACTATTTCTAAAACGGAACAGTTCTTTATGATGGCCTTTACCTTGTACGGAACGGGCAAGGCATCCGACGAACTGATCCACATGGCCACAGCATTGGAACAACTGGCGAACGTAACGGCAGCAGAAGCCAGGGAAGCTGGACAGGCACTGGCTGAGGTCTCAGCTGAGCTAGTAGCTGTCCGGACCTTGGCATTACAAAATCGACTGGCTTTGGATTATCTGTTAGCCTCGCAGGGCAGAACGTGCGCTATCATAGGTCAAGAGTGCTGTACTTATATTCCAGATGGCTCTGTAAATATCATTAACCTGGCCGACCATATTAAGAGACAGGCTGCTCAAATTCAAGAGATTGGCAGTGAATTTCATGACTATAACCCGCCGGGTTGACTAGGTTGGTTGGGTCACGGATTATTTGATTGGATCTTTAAGGCCTTCATTCTACTACTCCTAATTCTACTAGGGATAGGATTGCTTGGTTGCTTGTGTAAATGCATTTTCAAACGAGTCATGGATATACCTATTTAACTAGTTGTCATAATATGACAAAAGGAGGGAATGTGATATGGTACGAATTAGGCAATGGCATGATGGGAAAACTGGTCAATGGGAAGACTGGTCAAAAGGTTTGATACAATACCAGAAAGACTGAAACTACTCATTCCAGCTCCCCAGGCCCAGGTAAAGAATGCTGCCCTAACTATTTTCAGACTAGTATGGCCATAGGCCAACTCTGCATAACTTGAAGTCTGAAAAGATCAGCAAAGGTCGAGCCATTCCAAAACACCGAACCTCGGCAACTCCTGATAAAACTAACTTGTCATAACCCAGGGCCGGAGGAATTTAAAACAAAGATAAGTTCAGGAAGAAACAAATCTATTCTGACCTTTCAATGTTCCCTCCGAGGACTAAATAATGGTATGAGTGATATGACCAAACATGGTCTGGTCTTTGCTTCCGTTTGTATTTCCGATCAAACTCCTGACCAAACTGTTGTCACATAATCTTGATAAAGTTAATGTATAAATATTGAGCTAATTCTCCACGAAGAGCGTGGAACTTGTGAAAGCCTGAGCAGGTTTGTTGACTGCCCTCTTACTTCAAGTTTCAGCCATTACTGCATGCAGTTGTTTTCGACAATAAAGCTTGTTATTCTGTCTTAACGAGTGTGTTGAATTTTTCTACCACAGAAGCGAAAATATTGACTTTGACACGTATTCGCTGGGAGACTGCGGCTGACCCCCTTCTACAACGTGTGATGCGCCACATGACGGGAGGGTGGCTCAAAGGACAGCGCCCACAATTCTACAATATCCGGGACGACTTGGCCGTCATTGACGGTGTCCTCCTAAAGTTGGACCAGATTGTGATTCCACACAGCATGCACAGGCTGGTCCTCGAACAATTACACGAAGGCCACCTCGGGGTTGAGAAGTGCAGGCGGAGGGCCCGAGAAGCTGTATACTGGCCAGGCATCAGCGACGACATTGCCAACATGGTGCTCAACTGCCCCACCTGCCAAAGGTTTCAGCCAGCGCAACCCCCTGAGACACTTCAGTCCCATGAGTTGGTAACGTCACCCTGGGCGAAGGTGGGTGTGGACCTTTTTCATGCGCTCGGCAGGGACTACGTCATCATTATAGATTACTTTTTGAATTATCTAGAGGTCATATGCCTGCACGATTTGACATCGTCCGCTGTCATCAGGGCATGCAAAGAAACCTTCGCTCGCCGTGGCATTCCGCTTACTCTCATGTCGGACAATGGGCCCTGTTTTGCCAGCCAAGAATGGTCTTCTTTTGCTGCTTCGTATGGCTTCACACATGTGACGTCCAGCCCTCTGCATCCCTAGTCAAACGGCAAGGCGGAAAAGGGCGTCCATATCGTCAAGCGGCTCCTCTGCAAGGCTGCTGATGCCGGATCGGATTTCTGCTTAGCCCTGCTGGCCTATCGCTCGGCCCTACTATCCACTGGCCTCTCACCAGCCCGGCTGTTGATGGGTCGCGCCCTCAGGACCACTGTGCCATTCATTCTTGTTCCTACACCCAACCATGCTCCAGTACTGCAAAGGATGCGACAGCAGCGTGCTCAGCAGAAGGTGGCACATGACACTCAGGCAACTGATCTTCCTGCCTTGGCACCTGGAGACAACGTCCGCATCCACCTACCAGAGGGTGGCTGGTCGGCAACTGCCGAAGTTCTCCGACGCATGGCTCCCCGCTCGTTCCTGGTTCGCATGCCTGATGGCTCCATTCGCTGGCGTAATCGCCGGGCTCTTCGCCTGCTTCCGCGCTCGCTACATGATCATACACCGGTGCCACGCCCTCCTGTTGTTCCTGATGTCGACTTTGTGGAGCTTCCTGCCACCATGCCTATTCCTCTGTCACCTGTGGCCAGGCCCATTCCTCAGCCGGTGGATCCTGACCCACCCTTGAGGCGGTCAACCTGAATTTGTTGCCCACCTACTAGGCTGGACTTATGAGCCTGTTTGAACATTGGACTCACTAAAGTGTTATGCCATAATGTTAATACGTTTCTCTTTTTGTCGTTACAGGAGTTCGTTTTTGATGTTTGATGATTACACTTGTTTTGTTTATGGTACAACCTGGCTGCTATGTTGCACCTGACACCTTCCTATGTACATAGTTTAGCCTCATGTACATGTTGTAGATATTGCACACACACATTCAGCTGCACTCAGTACACATCTATATTTATTACCACATAGGCACATATTCTTGTAAAAAAGGGGGGATGTCATGATATTCAGGTAAACATCATGGTGCAAACACACATACACACTGATGGACAGATCAACGGACCAATCAACACACACACATCACAAGCAAGAGCACGCGCACTATAAAACGGGGAACACCAAAGTTCCCGCTCATTCCAGCAGGTGGCAGCTCAGGGCACAGAGCTCACAGCAAGCCACTCAGACATACACCATGTGCTGAGTGCCTCTCTAAGATAGTGTAAGGGCTGGGTCCACAGGTTAAAGGGTAAAGAACGAACCACAGTCATAAGTTTACAGATGTTGTTATTGATAGTAATAAAACAGAGTTGTACCATCTGCAACCGTGTTGGTTCATCTGTATAGCGGAACACCCAACACGACAGTTACGACTGCCATCACCTCCCTGCTGAGAGGCACTGAGTCCACGTCCAGCACTCCCTCCTCCCTGACGGTGTCCGCGGGGCCCGAGGGGTCTCCATGGGACAGAGAGGCAGCTAGAGGGAACTCCAGAGGCCCCTGCACCATCCGGCCCTGGCACTCCCCCATTGTCTGCACCATGTTGTTGACGCTCTCAGCAATGCTGCTCAGTGACTGGGACACACTCTGGAGAGCACCGACAATGTCCACCTGCAGCTGGGACATGCTCTTAAGTGACTGGGACATGCTCTTAATAGCCTCGGCAATGTCGACCTGCACATGGGACATGCTCTGCATAACGTTGGTAATGTCCATCTGCGTCTGGGACACGTTGCTCAGCAGCTGGGGCATGTTATCGAGGCCCTCGAGCATGGTTGTCACTGAATTAACCATGCCTTGGGTACTACCACTCAGGATGCTGACGTCATGCTCCAGGCTTTACACAGCAGATGCCATCCTAGAAGTGTTGGCCTCGGTGCCACCCATTGTCAGAACAATCTCCTGCGCACGTCGCCTCTGGAACTCCTCCAATCGGCTCTGCACCCACCAGAGTGTTGCTGATATATCCTACTGAATCTCAGGGCTGCACCCTAACGTCTGCATCAGCTCTGGGATAACCTTGTCCAGAAGCTCAGCCTCTGACCGGGACTCAGCTGAGACCAGCAGACCTCCACCTACTGACTCCCTTGGAAGTTCCTGCTTCCACCTGATGTGCATCAGCAACTGCATGGCGCTCAACAGATTGTGCCCCAGAAGCCTATTCACTAATGTCGCCCACCAAGGTGTGTGTCTCTGATCTGGTAGAAGGTGGGGATGACAGCTGTGATGCCATGCTGGTGGCAAACTCGGAGCTCTCGTCCGAGGTGTTCTCTTGGATGGCGGGGGGAGGGGGGGGGGGGGGGGGGAGTGGCCACCCCGGATGGCCCAGCCCCATCAGATGGAGATCCTGCAAGAGGATGGACATGTGGTCAGTGAGTGGGAAGGATCATTTTGTCTGACATGAATAACTCACTTGAGGCAGGTCATCTGGGTGAAGGAGTGATAGTTCCTCTTCGATCAGTTTGGTGCCCAGCACAATGCCCATTTAGGGAATAGCGGGAGGTTTGCCGGGCATAACACTAGGGCAGGATGTCGTCTAGAGACTCTGCGTGCCCTTTTTTAATTATATTTTTTCATGGGATTTGGGCGTCACTGGCTAGGGCAGCCTAGCCCATTTATTGCCCATTCCTAATTGCCCTCAAGAAGGTGGCTCTTGTGGTGTGGGTACATACATAGTGCTGTTAAAAAGGTTGTTCTAGGATTTTGACCCAGCGATAGTGAGATAATAGCTATACAGTTCCAAGTCAGGATGGAATGCGGCTTGGAGGGGACCTTGCAGGTGAAGATGTTCCCATTCATCTGCTGCCCTTGTCCTTCTAGGTCAGAGTTTTTCAAAGTTCGGATCACGACGTGCAGGTCGATCATGGCCGGGTGTCAGGAGGGTTGCGGAGCGAACGGTCACACTGTTCCTGCGGTGGTCCCAATCACGGGAGAAGGGCCCAACTGCCTCGACCGGCTTTTACATCGGGAATAACAGCCATTGCCACCTTCTAAATGGAAATAAATGAGGCTTGTAGTGATCTTTACATGGGTATGTACAGAAGGGGCTGATGGGTAATGGAAAGACCACTAGGGGGCAGCACTGGCGTGCATAAAAGCGGGACGCAAGCAGCCCTCTGGTCTCTTTGGCTGATTTGACTGTGAGGAGAACAGGGGCAGAAATTTAGCTCAGGGCTGCTTGTGTGGTCAGGCCTAGTTGTAGAGCATAGAAAGGTTGTAACCTTTCTACTAGTACAGTTCTTAAAGTAAGAACTCACGCCGTTATTTAAGTTGTGTTGCTCAATAAACCTTCTGTAAAACTTCTGGACGACTTCGAGCCTTCTTCTGTAACTGAATTGAGTGGCAATTGAGTAGCACAGATTACCTGCTTTAATAAACAAAACATGGTACCAGATTGGCTTTAATTGGAGAGTAGTAGATAGATTAGGTTAGAGACCAGAAAGAACCAGAACAAGCAGCAAAAGTAACGGGCCGGCCACTCGACTGTGGAAAATCCCTCTGCTGGAGGGTGCTGATCAGGAGAATCCAAGGCAAGACACAGCAGTGCTTGTGTTAGCTCTGTACTGAGCACCAGGACCTCTGGTTAACAACCTACAAAGAAGAAACTTAACTCAGGAACAAAGCAGTGTTAAGATTTCTTGAGGCATGGTTTTGTCAGTTGTGCCAATACAAATAACGATGCAAAGCCAAAGTGTTATATGCAGGGAAGTACTGGCAAATGAGTGAAGTTTCAGATTTTGAAAGCAAAATGGTGGGTGAAAAATTAATTTTGAGATTGAGTCCCCAGAGTCAGTTATTAACTTAGAGCTGACTCCAAATTACGACTATGCTGCTGCAGTTGACCTGTAATACGCTATTAAAAACACACCTTGAGGCTGTCAGTATTCTGATGCAGCATCTCCCAGGAATATCCAGTGTTGAGTAAAACACGCATTTTGTTGCTATTGCCCTTCACGACGACATACATGTGTGAGGTAGGATTTTCTGATTTCATAAAGATGAAGACAGCACAAAGGAACTGGCTGATATCTGCATCTGTTGTGCACATTGCCCTCTCCTCTGCAGCTGATTCAAGTGAGGCCGTGAGGACCAAACAGGCTCTCCTTTCGCATTATAGTTAAGCAAACATGGAATGTGTCGCAAAGGTTTGTCGCCATTGGTCATGAAGGTCTGTCGGCGTGGTTGCGAAGGTCAGCTGGTGTGGGTCACAAAGGTCAGTCAGTTGGCAAAAGTGGGTCCTGGGAAAGAAAGTTTGAAAAACACTGTTCTAGGTGGTAGCAGCTGTTGGTTTGGAAGGTGTTACTGAAGGAGCCTGGAGAGTTATGTGGATCTCTGATCATCAGAGTTCTGTTACCTTTGACCTATTTAGCCACTGAGCATATGATCGGCACTGGAATAACAGTCCAAGCACAGTGTGCATCAGGATAGTGAATCCGGGTCATTGATTTGAATTCTGTCCTTTGGAAGGCTTTATAGCAGTTTGCATTGTAATAGATTTGCTGGAACTGCTCAAGGGTTCTCCTGGAGTGGGTGAGGAATCTAAACCGTGACACAATTGGTCCACCCAACACCAGCCCACCTCGGCTTTTTGTGATATCATACAATGTCATTTCTTCTTACTTTTGAATGTTAAACAGCAAAAGTGATTTGGTAAATGATGGTCCACGGTACGTACATACTTACAAAACATGCTAATATACACAATTGTTGTTTTTTGTTTTATGGACTGATTAAAGTCAACTAAAATATTGTAACAAGTTGGATGTCCTGTACACATCAATAAGGTAACATCTCCACTGAAGAAGTTATGCTTTCAAGTGAGAGGGCAGCACGATGGCGCAGTGGTAGCACTGCAGTCTCACGGCGCCGAGGTCCCAGGTTCGATCCTGGCTCTGGGTCACTGACCGTGTGGAGTTTGCACATTCTCCTCGTGTTTGCGTGGGTCTCGCCCCCACAACCCAAAGATGTGCAGGGTAGGTGGACTGGCCACGCTAAATTGCCCCTTAATTGGAAAAAATGAATTTGGTACTCAAAATTTATATTTAAAAATGTTTTCAAGTGAGTGCCATTGTAAGAATTTCTCTACCACTAACAATCTACACTGTACTGCTGAGATCTGTTGAAGATACTTCTTGCAGCAAGAGTTGTGACTGTTTCTCTGTTTCATTACATCAGTCACTTCCTCGTCATTCACAGAAGTGACGTATATAGTAAGAGATAATGTCATTGGTATGAGAGTTGAAATCTGCTCATTTATATTTTTGTCCTTAATAATAATGGCCAGTGCAACTGAATTTATTTTGATAATATTCCAATCCCCCTAATGTAAAAAGTTCTAAACCCAGTTTACTGCATGAATATTTTTGTTACATTGACATTCGTACGTAGTGCGCCAGTTATATATTTCAGCTATATACAATAGGTGCTTTCTAAGCCCAGTAATTTATTTTTCTTTTCACGCTATACCAAGAAAAATAAAATGATTAATAAAAGGCAACACAATGAAAGAGAAAATTCCACAAGCTGAGAAGTATAGCCAAAAAGGATCAAATAAAAATAACGCTGTATCTCGATATAATTGAAATATATTGCAGAACTGACCACTACATAATTTAAATGATAGCTCTAACATGTGTATAATCTGAAGACGCATAAAAGTGGAAAAATATTTCAACTGGAAGGTAAATCTTACTCAACCAGTCATGATAAATTGGGAAATATCCTCCACTGGTCAGCTTAAGCAGAAAACATCCGCCTGGTTAACTTGACATATTCATGGCAAGCACTTAAATAATAAATTCTTAAATACTTAAATCAAACCTTACCTTCCACTTATCGTGATTTCATTCACTCCATAATATCTATGTCTGAAGTTCACTGATGTTCGCCTGGTGTGGTATTGACCTCTCAGGTGAATTCTTACATGAGTAGTCTTGACAAATTTTTGAAGAGCTGGAGTGTTGTAAAAGTCATTGTACCCAGGGCGCCTGTTTGGTTCAGAAGTCAATATACTGAAAGTCACATTTCCGCCTGTGTATGGAACGGTGCTGCTTCAAAAAAATGAATTTAAAACAAAAAGAAAAAAAAAATCTTGATCAGAATTAAAGTAGTTCCCTCAGCAGACAAATAAAAATTCACTTGGAGCCCCTAGTTTACAAGAGTAATTTTATATACCTGTTCATCATTTATCCACATTAATCCATTTCCCAGAGACGTACAAGTCAAACGGCAACTTCTTTCAACTGCTTCAAGACCGCTGTAATTTCTGTTTGTTGATTGGCCAATAAGGTTCCATTGCAGTTGCATTCATGCTCGTGCTAGTTTTCACTCTATTACTCTCATGACCTTGGAATAACCTATGTAAACTCGTTGTCGAGCACCAGAAATCAATCTCCCAAAATGGCACGACAGTTCAAATGCTGAAATGCCACCATCTCTAATAGTTGTACTTTTATAACAACGTGGATAAATGACTATGGAGTAAATACACCATTGCAAAGTAGCGGTATGAATTAGAAACTCACCCACTACTCTGGAATGAGGTCAGGGGTTTTTAAGCATATTTCTTTGAGGAGGTAAGAGCCAGAGTAGATAGAGGAGAACCAGTCAATTTTGCATATTTGGATTTTCAAAAGCTATTTGATAAGGTGTCACACAAAAGGCTACTATGCAAGTACATAGGAACATAGGAATTAGGAGCAGAAACTGGCAATTCAGCCCTTCAAATCTGCGCCGCCATTCAATCAGATCATGGTTAATCTCTTCCTGGTCTCAAATCCACCCTGCCTGTCCCCCATATCCCTTCAACCCATTTTTTGAATCAGAAATATATCTATCTCCTTCTTGAAACCATTTAATGATTCAGACTCCACTGAACTATGGGGCAGCGAGTTCCACAAATTCACCACCGTCTGCGAGAAGTCTCAGTTTTAAATCTACCACCTCTCAACTATATCTGTGACCTTTCATTCTACATTGCCTCACAAGGGGGAAGTTTGGTCTCCGTTTACTTTATCAATCCCTTTTAGTATTTTATATACCTCGATCAGAACCCCTCTCATTCTTCTAAACTCCAGTGAGTATAAGCCCATATATATGGTTTTGGAGATAAAATTTTGGGATGGCGAACTAACAGGAAGCAGCGAGTATCGATTGGGTCTTTCTCAGATTGGAGAGCAGTAACCAGTGGAGTGCACAGGGACCAATGCTGGAACCGAATCTCTTCACAATATATATTAATGATTTAGAGGAAGAAATAGAGTGTATTGTGTGGATGCTACAAAGGTGGAAGCAAAGGCAGGTTAGAAGGAAGATGTAATTAGTTTATAGAGATATTGACAGGTTAAGAGTGTGGGCAGAAAATTGGCAAATATAAATCAATGTGAGAAAATGTGAGATTGTTCATTTCGGAAGAAAGAACGAGAAGGCAGGTTATTATTTAAATGGAGAGAGACTGCAGGAAGCTGCAGCACAAAGTGACTTGGGAGGCCCTTGTTCATGAAACCCAGACAGCTTTTATACAGGTGATGAAGGTATTAGGGAAGGCAAATGGAATGTCAAGCTTTTATTTCAAGGGGGCTGGAGTACAAAAGTAAAGAGGCAAATTGGGGGAAGGCTAATTATAACAATATTAGGCGGGAACTGAAGAACCTAGATTGGGGGCGGATGTTTGAGGGTAAATCAACATCTGACATGTGGGATTCTTTCAAATGTCAGTTGAAAGGAATTCAGGACCGGTATGTTCCTGTGAGGAAGGAGGATAAATACGGCAAATTTCGGGAAACTTGGATGACAAGAGGTATTGTAGGCCTCATCAAAAAGAAAAAGGAGGCATTTGTCAGGGCTAGAAGGCTGGGAACAGACGAAGTCTGTGTGAAATATAAGGAAAGTAGAAAGGAACTTAAGCAAGGAGTCAGGAGGGCTAAAAGGGATCACGAAAAGTAATTGGCAAATATGGTTAAGGAAAATCCCAAGGCTTTTTACACGTACATAAAAAGCAAGAGGGTAGCCAGGGAAAGGGTTGGCCCACTTAAGGACAGGGGAGGGAATCTATGTGTGGAGCCAGAAGAAATGGGCGAGGTACTAAATGAATACTTTGCATCAGTATTCACCAAAGAGAAGGAATTGATGGATGTTGAGTCTGGAGAAGGGTGTGTACATAGCCTGGGTCACATTGCGCTCCAAAAAGACGAGGTGTTGGGTGCCTTGAAAAATATTAAGGTAGATAAGTCCCCAGGGCCTGATGGTATCTACCCCAGAATACTGAAGGAGGCAAGAGAGGAAATTGCTGAGGCCTTGACAGAAATCTCTGGATCCTCACTGTCTTCAGGTGATGTCTCGGAGGACTGGAGAATAGACAATGTTGTTCCTTTGTTTAAGAAGGGTATCAAGGATAATCCAGGGAACTAGAGGCCGGTGAGCCTTACATCAATGGTAGGGAAATTACTGGAGAGAATTCTTCGAGACAGGATCTACTCCCATTTGAAAGCAAGTGGACGTATTAACAAGAGGCAGCACGGTTTTGTGAAGGGGAGGTCGTGTCTCACTAACTTGATAGAGTTTTTTGAGGAGTTCACAAAAATGATTGATGCAGGTAGGGCAGTGGATGTTGACTATTTGGACTTCAGTAAAGCCTTTGACAAAGTCCCTCATGGCAGACTGGTACAAAAGGGATCAGAGGTGAGCTGGCAAGATGGATACAGAACTGGCTAGGTCATAGAAGGCAGAGAGTAGCAATGGAAGGGTGCTTTTCTGATTGGAGGGCTGTGACAAGTGGTGTTCCGAAGGGATCAGTGCTGGGACCTTTGCTGTTCGTAGTATATATAAATGATTTGGAGGAAAATGTAACTGGTCTGATTAGCAAGTTTGCGGATAACAACAAGGTGGAATTGCGGATAGTGATGAGGACTATCAGAGGATACAGCAGGATTTAGATTGTCTGGAGACTTGGGCGGAGAGATGGCAGATGGAGTTTAATCTGGACAAATGTGAGATAATGCATTTTGGAAGGTCTAATACAGGTAGGGAATATACAGTGAATGGTACAACCCTCAAGAGTATTGACAGTCAGAGAGATCTAGGTGTACAGGTCCACAGGTCACTGAAAGGGGCAACACAGATGGAGAAGGTAGTCAAGAAGGCGTACGGCATGCTTGCCTTCATTGGCCGGGGCACTGAGTATAAAAATTGGCAAAGTCATGTTACAGCTGTATAGAACCTTAGTGAAAATTAAAATCGCTTATTGTCACGAGTAGGCTTCAATGAAGTTATTGTGAAAAGCCCCTAGTCGCCACATTCCGGTGCCTGTTTGGGGAGGCTGGAACGGGTAGATAGGCCACACTTGGAGTATAGTGTTCAATTCTGGTCGCCACACTACCAGAAGGATGTGGAGGCTTTAGACAGGGTGCAGAAAAGATTTACCAGGGTGTCGCCTAGTATGGAGGGCATTAGCAATGAGGAGAGGTTGAATAAACTCAGTTTGTTCTCACTGGAACGGCTGAGGTTGAGGGGTGACCTGATAAAGGTCTACAAAATTCTGAAAGGCATAGACATGGTGGGTAGTCAGAGACTTTTTCCCAGGGTAGAGGGGTCAATTACTCGGGAGCATAGGTTTAAGGTGCGAGGGGCAAGCTTTAGAGGAGATGTACAAGGCAAGTTTTTTACACGGAGGGTAGTGGGTGCCTGGAACTCGCTGCCAGAGGAGGTGGTGGAAGCAGGGACAATAGTGACTTTTAAGGGGCATCTTGACAAATACATGAATAGGATGGGAATAGAGGGATACGGACCCCGGAAGTGTAGAAGGTTTTAGTTTAGATGGGCAGCATGATCGGCGCAGGCTTGGAGAGCCGAAGGGCCTGTTCCTGTCCTGTACTTTTCTTTGTTCTTTGTTCAGGTGTTACTGCAACTGTACAAGGTACTAGTGAGGCCACATTTGGAATACTGTGCACAGTTTTGGTCACCTTATTTAAGGAAAGATATATTGGCTGGGATTCTCTGGCTACTCGCAGGCAATGGGATCCTTTGGTCCCATCGGCAGCGCACCCTAGCCAGCGGGCTTCCCGGAGGCGTGGAGTGGCTTCCCATTGACAGTAGCAGGAACACAAAATGTCCCCACCAGCGAACAGCGTGCCGCCTCCTGCTACTGCAAAACACATGGCTGGGAAGCCGGAGAATCCTGCCCATTATCTTTGGAGGCAATGCAGAGGAGATTTCTCTGATGATGCTCTCAGGTATGTAGGGACTTCCATATAAGGAAAGATTAAACAGGCTGGATAGGGTACACCTTGGAGTTCAGAAAAATGAAAGGTGATACGATTGAAACATGTAAGATTCTCAAGGGATTATACTGGGTAATTGTTGGGAAGATGTTTCCACTCCTGGGAGAGTGTAGGACTAAAGGGCATAGTCGCAGAGTAAGGGGGTGCTCATTTAAGACAGATTTGATGAAGAATTTCTTCTCTCAAAGAGTGGTGGATCTTTGGAATTCTTTACCCAGGAAATTGTGAAGGTCGAGCCCTTGACCATTTTCAAGGTTGAAATTAATAGGTTTTTAATCACCAGGGAAATTAAGGGTAACGGAGTGAAAGCAGGAAAGTGGTCTTAGTGAGTGCCAGCTCAGCCATGATCTTATTCAATGAAAGAACAAGCTCGAAGAGCTGAATGGTCTCCTCATGTTTCAATTTTTTATGGTCTTAACCCCTATGCCTCATTTAAACCCTGCTGGCTAACTTCTCAATGTACAGCGTGGGGAGTCGGTAGGAAGTGCGAGAAAATGATTCACTCCATGGCTGCATGGGTCTCACCCCCACAACCCAAAAAGATGTGCAGGGTAGGTTGATTAGACATGCTAAATTTCCCCTTAATTGGAAAAAGAATTGGGTACTCTAAATGTATTTTAAAAAAGTGTGAGACAATCTGGCGGAGCTAGAAGCTTCAATCTAAGTCATTGAGCGCTTCAAGCCTGCAACTCCATATACCCAGCTTCGCCCCATATCCTTTATTACCGTTGATTAATAGAAAGATATCAATCTCAAATTTAAAATTAGCATATAACCCAGCATCAACTGCCATTTGCTGAAGAGGGTTCCAAACTTCTACCATGCTTTATGCATAGAGGTGTCTCCTCATTTCATTCTTGGAAGATCTGGCTCTAATGCTTAGACTACTGTCCCTTGTCCTAGATTCCCCAATCAGTACAAACAGTTTTCTCTGTTGACCCCATCTTTCCGCTAATATCTTGACAACTTTGATCAAATCATCTCTTAAACTTCTATAAAATAGGAAATACAAGAAGGAAAGTCTTGTCTTTACATAGTGCTTTCTTTCATGACCACCAAGCATCTTAAAGCACTTTACTGTACAACCAATGAAGTACTTGTGAGGTGCAACATGATAATCTGTATTTTTCTTATGATGGTACAGGGAGAACTATTGTTTATTTTTCTTTTTATTATAAATTTAGAATAGCCAATTAATTTTTTTCCAATTAAGGGACAATTTAGCGTGGCCAATTCACCTACCCTGGTGTTTTGGGATTTGGGGACGAAACCCACCAAACACGGGGAGAATGTGCAAACTCCACACGGACAGTGACCCAGAGCCGGGATCGAACGTGGGACTTTAGCTCCGTGAGGTCGCAGTGCTAACCACTGCGCCACCGTGCTGCCCCCTGGGGATAACTATTATTTAGGGCACCAAAGAACTGCTCTTCTTCAAAATAGCACCATGGGATCCTTTACATCCTGGCAAACAAAGCCTTGGCTTAACATCTCATCCAAAATCTGACAGTGCAGTACTTCCTTAGTACTGTTTAATATTTTAGTCACCTTTTCACAAAATTTAATCAGATCATCGGACAAGACCTGTCCTTTACAAATCCACATTGGCTCCCTTTGATTAGCTGAAAAATTTCATGGCATTCATCCTTAATTACAGGCTCTAGTAATTTCCCGACAATATATGTTCCCTCTCTTACCTTACTCAAACAGCAGCACGACATGTGCAAATTTCCAATTGACAAAGATAGTTCCGGAACGAATAGAACTTTGGAAGATTATTGTTAGGACATCTGCAATGTTTTCACCTACTTCCTTTCAGATTCTGAGATGAAAACCATCTGGTTCTGGGAATTTTTAAATCTTTCGTCTCATTGTTTTCTTAATTACAGATAATTTGTTTATGTTAATTTTGGTAAGTCCCTGTCCCTGATTCAATATTAGTTGCTTTTGGATGTCTGGCATGCTGACCTCTTCCACTGCTGTAAATATTGATGCAAGGTAATTATTGAAAGTGCTTACCATTTCCCTGTTTTCATTTATATCGTCATTGTCAGTTTTTAAAGGGCCCAATTTACTCTCAGCCTCCCTTCTTTACCGAATTGTTATTTTTTGGATATCTCTTGCAAGTTACTTTTCATTCTCCTTTTTGTAACTCCTAGCTGCTGTTTTGTTTCCCTTCGCTGTTCTTTGCATCTCTTCCACTTCGACCTGTGCTATTTCTTGCATTTTTATATGCTTTTCTTTTAATTTTATTCCATCCCTTATGCTCTTTTGTCATCCATGGCTTTTATTTTGGCACTTAGAGCTCTTGCCCCTGAGGGGTTTAAGCATTTTTATAAAGAATTTACAGTAACCAATTATTTTTTTAAAATTAAGGAGCAATTTGAAATGAAATGAAATGAAAATCACTTATTGTCACAAGTAGGCTTCAAATGAAGTTACTGTGAAAAGCCCCTAGTCACCACATTCCGATGCCTGTTCATGGAGGCTGGTACGGGAATTGAACTGTGCTGTTGGCCTGCCTTGGTCTGCTTTCAAAGCCAGCGATTTAGCCCTGTGCTAAACTTAGCGTGGCCAATCCATCTACCTTGTACATCTTTGGGTTGTGGAGGTGATACTCACACAGACGTGGGGAGAATGCGCAAATTCCACATGGAGTCTCAGCACTGTGAGGCAACAGATGTAACCACTGAGCCACTATGCCCCCCGTTAGAGGTTTCAGCTGCTTCTTTATCACCTTAACTCCTTATTTAAACTCCCCCGTGGATATTCTTCCACTTTGCTTATCATTGCATTTTATCAGTTAACTTTGTGCAAGTGGGAGGATTTTAAATGGGTTGAAATCTGACCCTGTGGATGAGTTTTTTTCTCAGTCTGTTGAAGTCAGCCATACCATATCTAGAATCTCAGCAGCTGTTTCTCTTTTCTCTCCCTCAAGCACAACGTTGAATTCAATCATATTATTTTATGGTTTTATTAGCTAAATACACACTGTTAGGCTGTTACCTAAATTTTGCTCATTATATAATCTAATATGGCATGTTCCTTGTTTTGTATCTTTAAAAAAATGTGCCTGGACACAATCAGGAAATTCCTGCCTTTCTGACATGACCTCGTATGCTTATCTCAGTTTATGGGGAAATAAAAATTCCCAGTTAAAACCATACTGCCTTTACCACTTGTTTGTCTAACCTCTGCATTGTTGCCTATGAAAAGAAATGGGGATAGGAGCCTTCCTGCAGGGGTCCTGCAATTGGTTGGATGGGGAGTGCATATGACTATTGTGGAGGAGGCCCAGAGATTACCTCTCTGGCCTTGATAATCTGCGCCACTGGGCTGGTCTGGCAGAAAATTCACTGCCACTTCCAATTCAGACAGCCAAGTAAAAATTGCAGTCGGATCCTGATGACATCATCAAGGGCTCTGCCAAAATTGGTAGCATAGCCCGCTCAGTTCAGCTGATTCAAATCACAGAAGCTCTTGGTAGCCCCAGGGCAGAGAAATGTTAACTGCCCGACAGCCTAGTCCCTTCTCGATAGGCTGAGTTAATATTACCTCATTAATTTTTTTATCCAGTCTTAGAGACAGAAAGCCTTATGTATGGTGCTGAAATACAAATGCTGCAATTTGACTGACAGAAATTAACACTCTCGATTGGATTTGGATTTTGTTTTATTGTCACATGTACTTACCGAGGTACAGTGAAACGTATTGTTCTGCCTACAGTCCTGACAGATCATTCCATACATGGGAAAACATAGGACATACACTAGATACACAATGTAAATACATGGACACAGACATCGGGTGAAGCATACAGAGTGCAGTACTGTTCAGTAGAGAAGATGCGAGGACAGATCAGTTCTGTCCATAAGAGGGTCATTGAGGAGTCTGGTAACAGCGGGGAACAAGCTGTTTTTGAATCTGTTAGTGAGTGTTCTCAGACTTTTGTATCTCCTGCCCGATGGAAGAGGTTGGAAGTGACAATAACCCGGGTGGAGTGGTCTTTGATTATGATTCCCACTTCCGAAGGCAGTGGGAGGTGTAGACAGAGTCAATGGATGGGAGACAAGTTTGTGTGATGGACTGGGCTGTGTTCACGATTCTCTGTAGATTTTTACGGTCTTGGGCTGAGCAGTTGCCATATAAAACAGGTTGCTTTCTATGGTGCATCTGAAAATATTGGTAAGAGTCAAAGTGGACATGCTGAATTTCGTTAGTTTCCTGAGAAAGTATAGGCGCTGTTGTGCTTTCTTGGTCGTAGAGTCGACATGGGTGGACCAGGACAGATTGTTGGTGATATGCACACCTAGGAATTTGAAGCTGCCAAACATCTCCACCTCGGCACCATTGATGCAGACAGGGGTGTGTACGATACTTCGCTTCCTGAAGTCAATGACCAGCTCCTTAGTTTTGCTGAAATTGAGGGAGAGATTGTTGGTGTTACACCATGCCATCTCCCTCCTGTATTTTGACTCATCGTTTTTCGAGATCCGACCTAGTATGGTCATGTCATCAGCAAACTTGTAGATGGTGTTGGAGCCACATTTGTGCATAGGTAGTATAGTAGGGGGCTAAGTACGCAGCCTTACGGGGTCCCGTTATTGAGGACTATAGTAGAGAAGGTGTTGTTGTTTATCCTTAACTGATTGTGGTCTATGGGTCAGGATGTCGAGGATCCGGTTGCAGAGGGAGGAGCCAAGTCCTAGGTTTTGAAGTTTTGATATGAGCTTGGCTGTGATTATGGTGTTGAAGGCAGAGCTGAAGTCAATGAATAGGAATCTGACCTAGGAGTCCTTGTTGTCGAGATGCTCCAGGGATGAGTGTAGGGTCATGGCAATAGCGTCTGCTGTGGATCAGTTGTGGTGGTATGAGAATTGCATATTGTTTATCTCAAGCTATAACATCAAATCAGGCACTGATAACATAATCCTGGTACAAAGGCATTGCAACTGCAACTCTTTGGGCAATATGCCAGAGGGCTGAATTCACACTAAAGACGAGCTATCATCACTTCCTTGTGTAATCTCATTTAAATGCCAGCAGCAACCATAAATAATCAAATGCTTTTTGCCATGGGGGAAAAAAATAAGAACAAAATACAAAATGGAGGATTATCTAACAAAACTAACTAATGCCTGGAGCAAAATGCAGCATTGTGGGGAAATGTAAACTGAAATACAAACTCAACAGAAACCACTTTAATAAGTTCTTCTGAATCTGCCAGGTGCAGGGTACAGTGACTCAGCATGCACTCTACTTTTAAGGTGGAAGGTTGTGGTGGAGCCTCATTTTAATGTATGACATTTTGTATGGGATATTTGAAAAGTTATTTAAATCTTGAAATGACGCTATGTATGTCATTATCACAATATCAGCTTTTGCTCCAAACCATCCGTTGAAAATCAAGCACCCTGTGAATTAGTCACATGTATGACACTCAAACTGACGCCAGCACAAAAATAATTGAGTACAGTAACCAAATGATACCACCCAGAGAATGGAGAAAATGCAAGTAGATGCGTCCTAAACGCGATGAGCGCCACAAAAACATAAACATGCAGTCACCATTGCCATGTTCCAGCTACCAGCAGGTTTCTTCCTAATTTGCAATCTGATGAAAAGAATCTGAATAACAGTATTGATTGGGTCAATAACTTCCCTTCATGCAACTGTACCTCTGCTTTGTCCTGCAGGGTTAGTGTTTTCGGTTCTGGGATTGTGAGGTCCTTGTTGATCAAATATCCTGCAATACTTTACTCTTGTAAAGGTGCACATAACACTGGCACTAAGGCAATGCCCAAGAGTGATAAGTGATATTTGCATGGTATAGCATGATTTAATTTATTAATTTGGTTTGGAATGTTTATTTTGTGGTGGGTTTTACTTCTTGTATTGGAGCAGTGATGGTCAGGCGACAGACGATAAAATGTGGTACTGTTAGTGAATGGAGAATTGGGGCTTTGCGAATTGGTATTGAGGTTAAATGAATTGTACATGGCAGGCTGGCCAGAAATGAGGTAATTATCTTGCCTCTTTTCTTCCTTTTCCCCTTCTTCCTTCTCAGCTGCTCGCCATATAGGGTTGTGCAGTCATGATGGTAAGTTTGAATTGCATACAGCATGTCATAATATACACCAGTATATTATGGTGCAGACACACACACACACACACTGATGGACATGCAGTGGGACCAATCAGCATACACAACACCACAGCCAATAACCAGTGAGAGCACACGCACTACAAAGACAGGGGACAGGAAAGTTCCCGCTCATTCTAGTAGCAGCCAGCTCGGAGTACAGAGCTCACAGCCTGCAACACAGACATTCACCATGTGCTAAGTGCATCACCTGGTTAGGACTAGGCAAGGGTCAACAGTTAAAGCTGGCATTGCATTTACCCACAGTTCAAGTATGTTAATATAGTTAACCTAATAATAAAATAGAGTTGCATCACTTCCAGTGTTGGTGACCTGTTTGTCCAGAACACCCAACACATCATGGTACAAGGAGTGGTTGCATACTAGCACTTCTGAGACCCACCTGCAACTAATCAGCATTCCGGCATCCTGAAGTATGGAGAACATCAACCGCGCATGCGCGGTGGCGCAGCGAGTGTACTGATGTCACGACGTGCAGCAACTGTGGCTCCGCCCATTTAAAGCGGCAATGTCCTGCAAAATCGTGACAATGCCTACGATGTGGCAGACTTGGCCATGATGCTGCCTGCGGTCGAGCAGCTCAGCCTGCCAATTCGCATCGCTTCAGCCAGCCTCGCAGGAACGTTCGGGCAATTCAACCCACTTTCACCGAGTCCGATTCCGACTTCCTGCAGATCAGTGACACCAAGGACCCGAGGGAGCCTTTTCGAGTCGTTGTTATAACAAACAACAGGCTGTCCCCGAATCAAATCCACCAGCCGTTGTCGGTGCACAGCATTGATCCAGATGACGAGTGGTGTGCCACCCTGACGGCCAACCGATCCCAGATACGATTCCGCCTGGACACGGGTGCTTCCGCTAATGTCCTAGCGTGGTCAGACATTTCAGACCCTTGGGGTTAAACCAACCATTCTTCCGTCGACCTGCTAACTAGTGGACTACAATGGTAACGTCATTCCTGCTACCGGTTCATGCCAACTCGAAGTGACGCACGACTCGCGAAAAGCCATCCTTCCCTTCGAGATCGTGGGCTCCTCGAAGGACTCTCTGCTAGGCGCACAGGCGTGCAAACTCCTAAACCTCGTTCAACGAGTACACTCGCTCTCTCCAGAGGACACATCTGCCTTCCAGGATGCGGACTTCAGGGTGCAACTCAATGCCATCATCGACCAGCACTGCGATGTTTTCGAAGGCATGGGCACGCTTCATTCACTTACAAAATCCTGCTCAAACAAGACGCCACGCCTGTGGTTCATGCACCTCGCAGAGTCCCAGCACCCCTCGAGTACTGCCTCAAGCAGCAGCTGCAGGACCTCCAGGACCAAGGAGAGCTCTCCAGAGTGACGGAACCAACCGACTGGGTCAGTTCCATGGTGTGTGTAAAGAAGCCTTCCGGCGAGCTCCGGATCTGCATTGACCCAAAGGATCTGAATCGCAACATAATGAGGGAGCATTACCCTATCCCCAAGCGTGAGGAGATCATGTGCGAGATGGCTCAGGCCAACATCTTCATCAAACTGGCATTGCGGTAGCATTGGCAGCACGGTAGCTTTGTAAATAGCACAATTGCTTCACAGCTCCAGGGTCCCAGGTTCGATTCCGGCTTGGGTCACTGTCTGTGCGGAGTCTGCACATCCTCCCCGTGTGTGCGTGGGTTTCCTCCGGGTGCTCCGGTTTCCTCCCACAGTCCAAAGATGTGCAGGTTAGGTGGATTGGTCATGATAAATTGCCCTTAGTGTTGGGTGGGGTTGCTGAGTTGTGGGGATGGGGTGGAGGTGTTGACCTTGGGTGGGGTGCTCTTTCCAACAGCCGGTGCAGACTCGATGGGCTGAATGGCCTCCTTCTGCACTGTAAATTCTATGAAACTTGACGCCTCGAAAGGATTCTGGCAAATTCAACTAGACAGGTCCAGCAGAAAGCTGTGTACCTTTAATATCCCGTTTTGCAGATACTGCTACAACAGGATGCCGTTTGGGATTATATCGGCATCAGAAGTATTCCATCGGATCATGGAGCAAATGATGGAGGGCATTGAGGGTGTGCGCGTCTATGTTGATGACATCATCATTTGGTCCACCACCCCAGGAGCAGGAGCATATCAGTCGTCTCCAGCGCATTTTCAAACGAATACAGGACCAAGGCCTTCGCCTCAACAGAGCCAAATGTTCCTTCGGCCAGACGGAACTCAAGTTCCTAGGGGCCCACATCTCCCGGTTGGGTGTGCGGCCGGATGCGGACAAGGTGACAGCCATCACGACCATGCAGAAGCCAGCAGATAAGAAGGCGGTCCTCCGATTTTTGGGCATGGTCAACTTCCTGGGGAAGTTAATCCCCAACCTCGCCTCCCACACCACAACTCTCCGGAACCTGGTCAGGAAGACGACAGACTTCCACTGGCTTCCCGCCCACGAGCACAAATGGGAAGAGCTTAAGACCAAGCTTAACACGGCCCCGGTATTGGCATTTTTTGATCCCACGAAGGAAACAAAAATTTCAACGGATGCCAGCCAATCCGGCATTGGGGCGGTGCTCCTGCAATGCGATGAGGGCTCATCATGGGCCCCCGTTGCATATGCGTCACGTGCCATGACCCCCACAGAACAGCACTACGCACAGATCGAAAAGGAGTGCCTGGGCCTGTTGACTGGGGTCGACAAATTTCATGATTACGTGTACGGCCTCCCCCAATTCACTGTTGAGACCGACCATCGGCCGCTGGTCAACATTATACAAAAAGACCTGAATGATATGACCCCTCGCCTCCAGCGCATTCTGCTTAAACTCTGGCGGTACGATTTCCAGCTCCTATATACCCCGGGCAAGGACCTGATCATAGCCGACGCTCTGTCCAGGGCAGTCAACACCCCGTGTGACCCAGAGGGGTTCGTCTGCCAGATTGACGCCCACGTAGCCTTCACGGCCTCCAATCTGCCGGCCATGGATGAACGCCTTATCCACATTCGCCGCGGGACTGCGGCTGACCCCCTACTACAGCGTGTCATGTGCCACATGACGGACGGGTGGCTCAAGGGCCAATGCCCGCAGTTCTACAATATCAGAGACGATCTGGCAGTAGTCGATGGTGTCCTCCTGAAGCTGGACCGCATAGTGATCCCGCACAGCATGCGCCAGCTCGTTTTGGAACAGCTACACGAGGGCCAGCTTGGCATGGAGAAGTGCCGACGGAGGGCCCGAGAGGCTGTGTACTGGCCCGGCATCAATGAGGACATCGCCAACACAATGCTCAACTGCCCCACCTGTCAGCGGTTCCAGCCGGCCTAACCACGTGAGACCCTACAGCCCCATGAGTTGGTCACGTCCCCGTGGTCTAAGGTAGGCGTTGACCTGTTCCATGCGCTCGGCAGGGACCATGTTCTGATTGTAGATTATTTTTTTAACTACCCGGAGGTCGTACGCCTGCACGACATCACATCATCGGCGGTCATTCGTGCCTGCAAGGAGACCTTTGCTCGTCAGGGCATCCCACTCACTGTGATGTCGGACAATGGCCCCTGCTTCGGGAGCCAGGAATGGTCCAACTTTGCCAGCAGGTACAACTTTGTGCATGTGACATCCAGTCCCCTGCACCCCCAATCCAATGGCAAAGCGGAAAAGGGTGTCCACATCATCAAACGGCTCCTCTGCAAGGCTGCCGATGCAGGATCCGACTTCTACCTCGCCTTGCTGGCCTATCGTTCGGCCTCACTCTCCACGGGCCTGTCGCCAGCCCAGCTGCTCATGGGTCGCACCCTCAGGACCACGGTGCCGTCCATTCACATCCCAGACCTCGACCACGTTTCGGTCCTTCAGCGGATGCAACAGTCTCGTGCATAACGCAAGGCGGCGCATGACGCTTGAGCGACTGATCTCCCTGCTCTGGCGCCGGATGACAACGTCCACATCCATCTTCCGGAGGGTGGCTGGTCTGCAACTGCTGTGGTTCTTCGGCAGATGTCTCTCCGCTCGTTCCTGGTTCGTCTGCCAGATGGTTCCATTTGCCGCCGCAATCGTCGTGCCCTTCATCTCGTTCCACGCTCGCTACGTGATCCTCCACCGGTGCCACACCCTCCTGTTGTCCCCAACCTGGACTATGTGGAGATTTCAAATACTCTGCATCCTTCTCATTCTGCCATGGCCCAGCCCGTTCCTCAGCCGGTGGCACCTGACCCACCCTTGAGGCGGTCAACCAGAATTCGTCGCCCACCTCAGAGACTTGACTTATGAGTTTTACAATGTTGGACTCTTTGATCTGTTCTGCTATCCTGTTTCATCGTTCCAGTAGTTTGTATATAATGTTCATTTCGTTGTTGGTGTTACACCCTATTTCTCTGCACCAGGCACCTTCCCGTGTAAATAGATTAGCCTCATGTACATAGTCATGTAAATAACACGCGCACACATAGTCAGGTACATTCACTACACAATATTTATTGTCATGCAGGCACATGTTCTTTATATAAAAGCGGGGATGTCATAATACACATCAGTATATTATGGTGCAGACACACACACACTGATGGGCATGCAGTGGGACCAATCAGCATACATAACACTGCAGCCAATCACCAGTGAGAGCACACGCACTATAAAGACAGGGGACATGCGAGTTCCCGCTCATTGTAGTAGCACCCAGCTCGGAGCACAGAGCTCACAGCCTGAAACACAGACATTCACCGTGTGCTAAGTGCATCACCTGGTTAGGACTAGGCAAGGGTCAACAGTTAAAGCTGGTATTGCATTTACCCACAGTTCAAGTATGTTAATATAGTTAACTTTGTAATAAAATAGAGTTGCACCACTTCCAGTGTTGGTGACCTGTTTGTGATCCAGAACACCCAACACATCACAGCAGACCTCCACAAGTCTCAAAGCCTACTGTGCCAAGCACTAGAAGCCTCCTGCAGAGCAGTCCAAGCAGCAGAAGCATTGTTTCAACATCTCAATGGTGCTCTATTACATTTTATGTGTCAACATACCTTTCACTGTATAAGAACGTAAGAACTAGGAGCAGGAGTAGGCAATTCAGCCCCTTGAGCCTCTGCCATTCAATATAATGGCTGATCTCCTTTCGGTCTCAGCTCCACTTTCTTGTCTGTTCTCCATGACCCTTCAACCCATTACTCATTAGATATCTGTCTATTTCCTCCTTAAATTTACTCAATGTCTTGGCCTCCACCGCCCTCTGGTGAATTCCACGGATTCCCGACCCATTGAGAGAAGTCATTTCCCCTCATCTGTTTTAAATCTGCTACCCCTTTTCCTAAATATATAACCTCGTCTTCTAGGTGGCCCCACAAGAGGAAGCAGCTGCTCTACGTCTACTTTGTCAATATCTTTTATCATCTTATGCATGTATGTAAACTGCACCATGTGCATGCATAATGCACTGGAGTCATAAAGCCATGTCATCAAAGGATAGCCCATGTCACCCAATGGCCACACTTTGGTTTATTGTTGGAGGCTCATATGCATAAAAATGATGCAGAATGAAGACATTGTGAATGTTGCTGGGAATTGACCTGCATGATATGCTGTGTATGGCTCATCACCTGTTGGACGTTGAGGGAGTGGAATCCCTTTCATTTGTTGTACATCTCAGAGTTGACTTGCAGAGCTCATAAAGTGATATGCTTGATGAAAGTGGCACCCTAACCCAAGACGGAGCGTCATAAAACCATGTGCTTCCCCTGTCCGTTTTCTCCTAGCCAGACAGAATGAAATGCACTCAGCTCTGTTTGGATTTGGATCCCAACTATGACCACTTTTGAAAACGTGCTTGATAAACCACCAGATGTTTTAAATATTGCCCACTCCTGCTTGAAAGAATCCTCACATGAAAATGTTCCTGGTCATAGTAATCTTCATAATCACTGGCAATGCCATCTTGACCCTGCTCTGAAGCTGCCGCTAGGATTGAAGCAGATGGTGGCAGATTTCAGTGAACGTAGGTGTCTAATACATATCCTTTACTATTGTCCTGTCTCGGTAACTCTAGTTTAGTTCCACAGGGCCCATTGAACCTTGGTTTCCACAGCCATGATGAGCTGGCATTATGTGAGCAACTTCCATTGCCGCATCCAGATGCATCTGCTGTAATGGGAACTGAGATATAGCACTGTTCAACATTGTTCAGTCTGTCAGTGTTCTAAATGTAGTTAGCTACCATGCTAGAATGGATGGGCTCCACGCTCTGTGCAAAGCCCTGTGTTAAGTTGGTGCTGGAATCCTCCTAGTTGCTCTTGGCATTGCACACAGGGGCAGAATTTTATGGTCCACTACGGATGGGGCAGGAGGGCCTGAAAAATTCCCTGAGTGGCTCTCCCATTGTCATCCCGCCCATAGCAAACCTGCCCACAATCTTACAGGGGGAGGGAGAGCCCTACGGCATTCTGCCTGATATCAATTTTAAGCTTAGAAGGAGCTCAGAAATAGGGAAGAAAGGGTTGGCAGGTTGGGCTTCAGGCAGGAACGGAGAGAGGATCTTCCTTCCAACCCCACCGGACCACATTCCCCACAGCCTGCCTCTCACCATCCCCCCACCCATCATGGTTGCTCACAATCCTTCCCAGACCCCAGCTACTCCAACAAGGTCCATCTACCCATCCCCAGGGCCTTACTAAATAGTTGCAGGGCTTTTGTGGTCAGTAAGGATTTATTCCACAGCTAACTCTTCAGGTGGTGTGGGTATCTATCAGCCTTCTTCTATGGCCCACCCAACTTGTGCACTCATCAGAGTACATTGCAGCAGAAGATTGATACAACCTCATCCTCTTGAAAACTGTACCTGTGGTACCCTTGGCCCCTGTCCTGGTTGTAAGCCACTCACTCGTACCTGGCATCACTACGTGAGGCTTGCAGCAGTGCTAAATGTATGAGAGAGAATTGAAAGTATGAATGCTAGTGATGTGTTGGGTACTCTGGATCTGTGGAGACTGCGTTTACCTTAGCAGTAACATAGACAGGATACCAACACTTGTAATAGTATAACTCTATTTTATTTAACTAAGAGCTGTTAAACATACTTGCACTGTGGGTCGACATTATGTTAGAATGACTGAAGACCTATGCCTAACGACCTATGCCTAACCTGACCAGCCTATACTGCTAGCACATGGTGGATGTTTGTGCTACTGACTGCGGGCTCTGTCTGTCTCAGAGGCTGCCTCCCGAATGAGCAGGAAAACTAGTGCCCTCTGTCTTTATAGTGACTGTGCCCTAACTGGTGATTGGCTGCTGTGTTGTGTGTGTTGATTGGTCTTGCAGTGTGTCAGTCAGTGTTTGTCTCTGCACCATCATATACTGATGTGTATATTATGACAGCTAGTTGTGTGCCTTGATTGACAGAGATTGATGGTAGGTGAGTGATGAGGGTGTGGTACATTGAGGAGCATGTGCAGTTGGTGTAAAATGCATTTGAAGATACATTAATTTGCCTTGATCACTTCTGTGAGCTCATTGAACTTTTTGCGGCACTGCATCCAGGTCTTCGGGACATCATTCTTGGTATTGTCTGCCACTTATATATCTGGAGGGCCTCCTGAGGATTGCTTCCATCTCTCTTCCTTGTCATTTTCCCCAGTAAGATGACCAGTGCAACATTAGCGAACCTTGGAGCACGTAGTAAAGAGAGAGAAAATATTTCTACTAGTTATGCAGTCCAGGCCAAAGGGGACATCAGTGCCAAACTTGTCAGGTGTTAAAATAGAGAATAATTCCACATCTCTACATCTCTTCTGCAAAGTACAATTGATGCCAGATCAATTGCTATTGTGAAAATCTGAGATTGATAGATTTTTGCTAATCAAAGGCATTTGGGCAGCACGGTAGCATTGTGGATAGCACAATTGCTTCACAGCTCCAGGGTCCCAGGTTCGATTCCGGCTTGGGTCACTGTCTGTGCGGAGTCTGCACATCCTCCCCGTGTGTGCATGGGTTTCCTCCCGGTGCTCCGGTTTCCTCCCACAGTCCAAAGATGTGCAGGTTAGGTGGATTGGCCATGATAAATTGCCCTTAGTATCCAAAATTGCCCATAGTGTTGGGTGGGGTTGCTGGGTTATGGGGATAGGGTGGAGGTGTGGACCTTGGGTAGGTTGCTCTTTCCAAGAGCCGGTGCAGACTCGATGGGCCGAATGGCCTCCTTCTGCACTGTAAGTTCTATGAAATGAATTAAGGAATATGGAGCAGACGAAGGTATGTAGAGTTAAATCACAGATCAGCTGTGATCTCACTGAACGATGGAGGAGGCTCAAGGAGCTAAATGGCCTATTTCTCTTCCAATGTTGTATCAAAATAAACCTTACAGCTAGTTCACACTTTCTATTGTATTCAATGAGCACTGTTAATGAAGAGGTGTTCTGTGGCCCTGTATCTTCTTTTACATCAGTACTGCAGTACAACCTTCTTATTATCACACCCAATTTATCAGCCAATTTATTTAAGTAGGCAATGACATTAAGCAGGCTTATAAAACAAATGGAAAAGGGTAGGAACATGACTAAAATTGAAATATAAAGGAAATCAAGGAAAATGAGAACAGACAGATGTACAGGATTGAGGTTAGATATAATACTGAGAAAGGGGGTTGTAAAAATGTTGAAAAACAAGTGTGAAAACAATTTAAAAATAGTCAATGGTCAGCACGTTTCATGTGCTAATGTATTCATAGGAATAATCATCCCATAATTCTCACATATGGCAGATATGAAATAACTTGTGTGTGTGATACTACATTCAGCTTTGTTCATGGCTAACTGGAGTTTTACAGTAGATATCACCCCATTATGACAGAAAATTGGATAAATAATATACAGATAAATAGAAAATGGTTTTAGTGCTTTGAAATTATGATAAACAGGTTACATAATAAAATATAATTTTATAAATTATTTTACTGATTGTTTTATGAGGTGAAAGCAGACAAATCTTCAAGATTAGCATACAAATTCAGCCACAGGTAAGTTCTATAATGGCCTTTTATGGAATGCTGCCCAGCAAATTAGACGGACACAATAGCTACACTGCAATCTGAAAATACAATTCTCGATTGGGAATTCAAAGAGTTTGGGTTGGTGCAAGCACTTGGCAAACAAGGTAGTTGGCTAAAGCTGCAGAACTTTGAGAGGTAGGTGCGGCAGTATGAGCTGTTCGTAAAACTACCTAAGTAAACAAACAGGGTTCTGCGGTGGGAAAGGTCTAGTTCTACTAATATACATCCACATATACTGACAAACATACAGATTTCCAAATGTTTACATTGCAGTCTTTCCCAAAATTTAATATTATGCTCCCCACTCTGTTTGTGCAACAGTTTTACCAACTTGTACACCTACATGACTTTTCCAAAACAGCGAACCAATAAATAATATCAAGGAACGTAATTTGATCAGGTCCATTCCACCTTGATGATTATTGAATGTGTAAAATGTGTATAAAATCAAATAGTAACTGTTGCAGGCACACATAGTATGACAGCATGTGAGCCAAATTACACATTCTACTGTGCATTTCTTCGAGTACATATCCTGTGAAATGCGTAGAACAATGAGAATGTACAATCAATATCATAATATTCTCCTTTTCCATGTGAAACAAATCTATTATTGGTACAGCAATTTTATTCATATGAATGCAAAATATTCATTTTTGGATGTTCATTATTGAGCAAGGCTCATTTCGGGCACCTAATACGCTTGCCCTGAAAAGAATATAAACATACCGAGGAAACTGAAGGCAATTCACAGTGTCTGGATGTTCCAGGGGGGCATTATTGGCCATTCCACACATGCTTGGGCAATCTCGAGCAAAATACTGCCAATCTAGCCACTCAGAGTCACTCGTCCTTTTTCTTTGAATCTTAACAACTTCTGGCTGAGGGCTATTAAACCGCAAAATAATATAGAAGACCTACAAACAATGCAAAAGAGAAACAAAATTATACTTGATTTTGTGAACAAATACTTTCGCGCAAATGAAGGTACAGAAGTGTTGATGGTGATGTCATATTCAATAAAACTGCCTTTCCATAAAAATAATAAAGCACAAAACATTGACTGGCCCACATTTCCTGTTGCCCTAGGCCGCTGGCACTTATGGGATTTTCCAGTCAGATTTGTAAGGGTTCATGGAATAAGGCCAATGATGTCAAGGTCAGAGCTTGGTTTGGGGATTCCCTACAATTTTCACGGCCAAACGACTTTGGTGGTTTGCCGGTTTTTCCATTGTCATTATAATTTCAGTTGTCTATTCACACAATATATATATATTTTAACTAAAAGTGCCCAATAATTGTTTTTCCAATTAATGGGCAATTTAGAGTGGCCAATCCACCTACCCAGCACATCTTTGGGTTGTGGGGTGAGACCCACGCAGACACGAGAAGAATGTGCAAACTCTGCATGGACAGTGACCTGGGTCCGGGGTCGAACCCGGGTCTTCGGTGCCGTGAGGCCGCTGTGCTAACCACTGCGCCACCAAACCACCCTCTCACACAAGGAAAAATGACATTTCCTGTTGCTGGTAACATCCTCCAGTGTTGTATGAATCAAATTACCTTCCCTATAATTGCATGAATTTCTGTCATAACAGAGGAATACCACCTAAGGTTATTAATTGTGAAAGAGGTATCCACCATGCACCGCCACCTTGATCATTCTCTATTCTCCAAATATTGGGCCATGTATTCCCAAAGGGGAAAACTCATTGTTGGCAAGGTGGCAGAGTTTACAGCAGGTGCCAAAAACAATAGTTTTAGGTTTCCCAGTATTCAAATGAAAAATGTGATAATTCATCCAAGTGAAGGGAAAATTTGCTCCAAACATCCCTAACAACAAGAACAACATTAATAATATGTAAACCGCATTAACTATAAGCTGGGAAACAGAAAGATCGCTGTAATATTCCACATGGGGCCCACGGGGTGGGAATGCTTGTCTTCCCCATGCTCCTTGTGGAGTACGAGCTCCCATGCTGGGGGTGGGGTAGCTCAATTACCCAGGGTATATAAGGTCAACTATGAGGCACTGATGAAAGAAGTACCCGGTAGATATCTACCGGGGAATTTAAATACTGTTTGTAAATAAAGCTTTGTTCTTCTTTTACTCAGTGTGAACTCCCACATCCTTATTAAACTGGCGACAAGGAGTAAATTGGTTTGCTATTGACGCTGCAACCTACTCGGCTGAGCCACCTCCCCGATTTTCTGGACCCAGGTTTGTATTTTTTTGATTCGCCATGCCTCTGTTTGGGCGGTAAGATGCATTTTATGCTGATGTTGAAGATTGGAATCAATATGCTGAATGAATGCGTTATTTCTTCTGGGCCAACAGTATCATGGAGAATGAGCGCCAGACAGTCATACTATTGACACCTTGTGGACCACGTAGGTTCAGAGTGTCCGGAGTCTCACAGACACGGCAACGCTGGATGCACAAACATTCGACTGGCTCGTGGCAGAACATTTTAACCCAACCCCATCGATAATCGTTCAAAGACATCAATTTAATATGGTGAGGGGTCCTCCAGTGTGTCTGTCACTGAGTTGTGTCTCACCTGCGGAAGAGAGCGAATTTTGTGAGTATGGAACTGTTTTGTCCTGTATGCTCCACTTGGTCTGGGGTATCAACAATATGGAAACCCAGAAAAAGCTTTTGGGTGAAGTGTCCCTAACTTTTCAGCAGGCGTTGCAGATCTCCTTATCCCAAGAAAGCGCGGGATGCAGCATCCAAGAGATAGAAGGGATGGAGGTAAAACCCTCACGTGGTATCCCCGCGGCTCAGACCGAACGCTGCTGCGACTCTGGCTTCTGGGTGAAGAGCAGGCATCCGAGACATGCGGCATCCCCGGGCTCGGCAAAAGGTGATTCTGGCTCATGTGCTCCATATGGATGCTGGTCTAGGCATGCCCGTCGGCAGCAGAAGGGCAAGCGCTCCAGGCGCCCAGGTCAGGGTAGGTGTAAGCCTTGCATCTGGATGACACAGAGGAAGAGGCCGTGGATGAGGCTGAGATGCAGCTCAATTATTTGGCAGTGCCCAGTGTGGCTCCTATTCGTGTTCCGATACAAGTGAATGGTCATATGCTCCAAATGGAATTGGATATGGGATCATTCACTTTGGTAGTGGTGCAGAGCACTTTTGATCTCATCAAGCAAGGAGTGCATACTTGGTCTTTGCCGACACGGTGACTCGTTTGACCCACTAGGGGAACGAATAAAGTGGGGTCCATTCTCACTCCGGAGTTTATGGGTGCCATTCAGTGTGCCTTTCTCTCATTGTTGTACAAGGAAATGGCCCCAGCCTGCTGGGCTGCGATTGGCTACACCAGCTGCAGTTGGACAACAGCATATTCTCTAAGTGAGGTCTGACGGTCTGTGTACGGTACTGAGCAAATTCCCACAGGTTTTCCAGCTCGGCTTGGATACCACTAAAGTGGTCGTGGCCAAAATTCAGGTGGACCTGAAAGCCCAGGCCCAATATTTTTATGCCTGCACAGTTCCCTATGTTATAAGGTTGAGACCAAACTTCAGCATTTGGAAAGTTTGGGCATTATTCGTCCAGTGTGCTTCGCTGATTGGGCGGCGCCAGTGGTACTTGTAATTACCCAGATAAGACAATGCGGACAGTATAAATTGCCAGTGAACATGGCATCGAGAATTTATATGCTACATTGGCAGGTGGCTGTACATTCACGAAATTGGACATGGGCAACGCTTATCTCCAGCTGGAGCTCGATAAAGTCTCACGAAAGTACGTTACAATTAACACGCACAAGGGACTCTATGAATATACCCGGCTTCTGTTCGGAGTCTCGTCAGCTTGCGTAGTCTTCCAATGCGTCATGGAGAACATCCTGCATGGATTGTCACACATTAAGGTTAACCCAGATGACCTGTTAATTACAGGGGCCATGGAACAAGTACATTTGGAGAACCTCGAGGCAGTGTTGAAACAGTTTTCCGAATATGGGGTCCGCCTGTGCCGTGCGAAGTGTGTATTTCTGGCGAACGCAGTGGTATATTTGGGATAACAGGTGGACCGAGATGGCCTACACCTGGTTGGTGAGAAGGTATTGGTGATCAAAATGGCACCCGCTCCACGAGATGCCACAGACCTCCGCTCTCTTTTTAGATTAATGAATTATGGCCGCTCAATTCCAAATTTGGCTACCATCCTCGTCCCCCCCTCTACTTGCATTTGAAAAACACAGCCATGGGCTTGAGGCATGGTCCAGGATACGGCGTTTGACAAGGTGAAACTGGGCTGGGATGCCCTTGGGCCCATGTGCACACCGATTTTGCCAATCCCTTCTTGGTTTTGATGTTTCTTATCCAGGTGGACGCCACTCTAAGTGGCTGGAGATCCATAAGACGGCGTCAATCACTTTGCCATTCTTGGCCGTATTAATCATTGGCTGTCTTAATTTTTCTGCTACCCTCATCCATTTTAACCTCTCTCCTTCTGTACTTTCTGCTCTTCACTCCATCAGGTCTAACCCCGACTTTGTCATCAAACCTGCCGACAAAGCGGGTGCTGTTGTTGTCTGGCGCACTGACCTCTACCTCACAGAGGCTGAGCGCCAACTCTCAGATACTTCCACTTACCTCATCCTGGACCATGACCAGACCACTGAACATCAAGCCATTATCTCCAAGACCGTTAACGATCTAATTTCCTCCGGATGCCTTCCCCCTGCGGCTTCCAACCTCATAGTCTCCCAACCCCAGACAGCCCGCTTTTACCTACTTCCCAAAATCCACAAAAAAGACTGTCCCGGCAGGCACATTGTGTCAGCATGTTCTTGCCCCACCGAACTTATTTCCTCTTATCTTGATTCCATCCTCACTCCTCTGGTCCATTCTCTCCCCACCTACATCCGGGATCCCTCTGATGCACTGCGTCATATTGACAGCTTCCAGTTCGCGGGCCCGAACCACATTCTATTCACCATGGATGTGCAATTTCTCTACACCGCCATCCCACACCAGGATGGCCTGAGAGCTCTTCGCTTTTTTATCGAAAAGAGGCCCAGAAAATGCCTATCCACCACCACTCTCCTCCGCCTGACTGAACTCGTTCTATCTCTCAACAACTTCTCCTTTAACTGATTCCACTTTCTCCAAATCAAAGGTGTAGCAATGGGTACTCGCATGGGTCCTAGCTACGCTATCCTTTTTATGGGGTATGTGGAACATGCCTTGTTCAGGCGTACCCAGGTCCCCTCCCACAACTCCTTTACCGATACATTGATGACTATTTTGGTGCCGTGACATGCTCTCGCTGGGACCTGGAAAAATTCATCAACTTCGCTTCCAGTTTCCACCCCTCCATCACTTTCACCTGGTCCATCTCAGACACTTCCCTTCCCTTCCTTGATTTTTCTGTCTCCATTTCCGGCAATAGACTATCCACTAATATCCACTATAAGCCCACTGACTCCCACAGCTATCTGCACTACTGCTCTTCGCACCCTACACCCTGTAAGGACTCCATCCCTTTCTCTCAACTCCATCGCCTCCGTCGCATTTGTACCGATGATGTCACTTTCCAAAATGGCGCTTCGAAAATGTGTTCCTTCTTCCTCAACCGTGATTTCCCACCTACAGTTGTGGACAGGGCCCTCACCAGTGTGCGGTCCATCTCCCGTGCCACTACCCTCGCCCCCTCCACTCCCTCCCAGAACAAGGATCGAGTCCCCCTCGTTCTCACATTTCATCCCACCAGGCTCCGTATGCAAAGCATAATCCTCTGCCATTTCCGCAAACTCCAGTGTGATGCCACTACCAAACACATCTTCCCTTCACTCCCTCTTTCAGCATTCCGCAGAGACCATTCCGTCCGACATAATCTAGTCCACTCCTCCACCAAACCCAATACCTCTCCCATCACCCATGGCACCTTCCCATGCAATCGCAGAAGGTGTAACACCTGCCCCATTACCTCTTCCATGCTCAACATCCCAGGCCCAAAACACTAATTCCAGGTTAAGCAGCGTTTCACTTGCATCTCTTCCAATTTGATCTATTGCATTCGCTGCTCCCAATGTGGTCTCCTCTATATCGGAGCGACCAAACGAGGCTGGGTGATGGCTTTGCTGAACATCTTCGGTCTGTGCGCATTCAGGACCCTGACCTTCCCGTTGCTTGCCATTTTAACACAAGACCCTGCTCCCATGCCCACATGTCTGTCCTTGGCCTGCTGCAACGTTCCAGTGAAGCTCAATGCAAACTGGAGGAACAACATCTCCTCTTCCGGTTAGGCAGGCTACAGCCTTCCGGTCTCAACATCGTATTCAACAACTTCAGATGATTAGCTCTACCCCACCTCGGCCCATTTGTTTTCATCCCATTTAATTTCAACTGTCTTTTACCATTTCTTTCTTTCTTGTCTTTCTTAATATATATTTAACCCCCTCCCCACCATCTTATCCATTTTCCTTACCCTTTCTCCTCTTTGCTTCCCCCTTCTGCTCCCCCCACATCTACAGTTCACCCTCTGATGTTAGTTTCTCTGCTGTTTGGCCTTTCACACCTTTTGTTCTCTCTGGGGACTGCCATTAGCACTCTTTTCCCTTGGTTTTTGTGGCTTTTAGCATCCGGTGTCCCTGGATTTCTGTGGCTGTGACTCCTCTTTCATTCTCACTCCACAGTATATATATTTCCCACTTTCTCTGTCTGTTAGCTTTGACAAAGAGTCATCGGACTCAAAACATTAGCTCTTTTCTCTCCCTACAGATGCTGCCAGACCTGCTGAGATTTTCCAGCATTTTCTCTTTTGTCTCTGGCGTCAATCACTTCCCGGGCGACCATCGGGCGATTGCTCATTTCCTTCTCCACACACAGAATCCGGGTGGTACTTGTGACCGATAACAGGGCCTCTTTCACAAGTGAAGAATTCGGTGCTTTTGTGAAGAGCAACGATGGTTGCAAGACGTGCAAGTGAACAGTCATGCTAGGTGTCGTTCCAGAGGAATACAAAGAAGCTCCATGATAACTTGCTCTGTAACAAATCACTATCTTACCATGTGTGATTCAATAAACATAGAACATAGAACAGTACAGCACAGAACAGGCCCTTCGGCCCTCGATGTTGTGCCGAGCATTGTCCGAAACCAAGATCAAGCCACCCCACTCCCTGTCATTCTGATGTGCTCCATGTGGGGCAGCACGGTAGCATTGTGGATAGCACAATTGCTTCACAGCTCCAGGGTCCCAGGTTCGATTCCGGCTTGGGTCACTGCCTGTGCGGAGTCTGCACATCCTCCCCGTGTGTGCGTGGGTTTTCTCCGGGTGCTCCGGTTTCCTCTCACAGTCAAAAGATGTGCAGGTTAGGTGGATTGGCCATGATAAATTGCCCTTAGTGTCCAAAATTGCCCTTAGTGTTGGGTGGGGTTACTGGGTTATGGGGATAGGGTGGAGGTGTTGACCTTGGGTAGGGTGCTCTTTCCAAGAGCCGGTGCAGACTTGATGGGCCGAATGGCCTCCTTCTGCACTGTAAATTCTATGATATGTGCCTATCCAATAACCGCTTGAAAGTTCCTAAAGTGTCCGACTCCACTATCACAGTAGGCAGTCCATTCCACACCCTAACAACTCTCTAAGTAAAGTATCTACCTTGGACATCCCTCTTATTTCTCCCACCCTGAATCATAGTTATGCCCCCTTGTAACAGCTACATCCAGCTGAGGAAATAGTGTCTAAACATCCACTCTATCTATCCCCCTCATCATCTTATAAACCTCTATTAAGTCACCTCTCATCCTCCTCCGCTCCAAAGAGAAAAGCCCTAGCTCCCTCAATCTTTCCTCAAAAGACCTATCCTGCAAACCAGGCAGCATTATGGTAAATTTCCTTTGCACCCTTTCCAATGCTTCCACATCCTTCCTATAATGAGGTGACCAGAACTGCACACAATACTCCAAATGTGGTCTCACCAGGGTCATGTATACTTGCAGCATAACCCCGCGGCTCTTAAACTCAAGCCCCTTGTTAATAAATGCAAACACACTATAATCCTTCTTCACGGCTCTATCCACTTGAGATCTGTGGACATGAACCCCAAGATCGCTCTGTTCCGCCACATTCCTCAGAACCCTGCCGTTGACCCTGTAATCCGCATTCAAATGTTTTCTCCCAAAATGAATCACCTCGCACTTATCAGGGTTAAACTCCATCTGCCATTTTTCAGCCCAGCTCTGCATCCTATCAATGTCTCTTTGCAGCCGACAACAGCCCTCCACCTCATCCACTACTCCACCAATCTTGGTGTCATCAGCAAATTTACTGACCCACTCTTCAGCCCCCAAAGATTCTGGTTTGGACAAGTCAAGTCGTTTGGCAGATACCTTGCCATTGAACACCAAACACAACATGGTACCAAGAGTGCTGAACATCTGAAGATAACGACGGCAGCGATAAAGTTAGGAATTCGGTGGACAGACCAATCTGGTGAACTGCAGCTTGTGGCGACTCAACGCACTAGAGGATATTGAAGCACGAGATGGAAGGACTGAAAGCCCCCCACCAGTTTCAGATATCCGGTAACGTAGACAAAACAGTTCAAACTCTAAGTTTCGGCCCTAAGCCTGCAGGCCAGCCTGATGAAAGGCAAATCGTGTTGCTGCTAACAGCAGGTCCACAAGCAATTGAATTGTATAACTCATTTGAATTCGACAATGAGGAAGATTGTAAGAAATATGATGAAATCGTTAGGCACTTTGTTCGGCATTTGATTGCTATCTTACCACTATCTTGCCAGACATCAGGCACCAAACACAACACAGTCCAGACAGTGGAACCACATTTTTAGCACCGCTCAATGACAGAACATGTGGCAGCATGGGCCTCATTGTAGCGGTACTCCATCTCAGTGTAAGGCCTCCATACTGGAGTCATCAGCCATGATCTCAATGGGTATCCCTTGTCCCCCATGAGTCAACCGCCAGCCTGGGGTGGTCCTCAAATACCTTGAGGATATCGGAGTGCCCCAGGATATAGCTGTCATGCACGTTCCCAGAATAACGCACGCACATGCATTCTGAGGCGGTGGTTGCACATAATTCAGGGAGTGGAACCACTTCCTGTGAATAAACGAGACTCTCTGATGCCATGGTGCTCGCAAGACAACATTGAACACCCCCTGGATCTGGGGCATCCCGGCAACGGCAGGAAATCCTGCAGCCCGTGCACTTGGTGGGCCTATTCCAGCTAAAAAGTGATATTGTCTGATGTTCGGGCATACAGAGCAGCTGTCACCTCCCAGATGCACCAGTGGGCTGCAGATTGGGATATGCCACACAGATCCCCACTCGAGCCTTGGAATGACCCAGTAGCATAGAGGTTTAGGGATGCAGTGACCTTCATGGCCACTGGGAGCAGGTGTCCTCCTCCTCCATGAAGTGCGCTGTCTCTCTGCCCAGATGCAGTCTTCTGCGGAACATGGTGCCCATCAGCTCATTGAATGGCCAACGACACCAACGTCGCTGGCCTCCCCTCTGGGTTATTCCTCAGCCTGATGGGCGGCTGGGTCTTCAGAGTGTGCGACGGCCTCCCGCACAAGGGGTGCCGCTTCCAGCCTGCATTGTCGTTGCTGCCTTCTACGGAGTATGTCTGCCTTGCCTGCCACAAGGTACGTGAGCGAAGCCTCCGCAGGATCGACCCCAGCAATCATAGATATAACTAGAAGAAATTGGAGAAGGAGAGAGACAGACAATCATTAGCCTTGAATGTTATGGTGTGCCAAATACTCATCCAGGTACTTTTTAAAGGATGCGAGGCATCCTGCCTCTACCACCCTATCAGGCAGTTCATTCCAGACCATCACCACTTTCTGGGTAAAAATGTTTTACCTCAAATTCCCCCTAAACCTCCCACCCCTCACTTTGAACTTGTGTCTCCTCATGACTAACCCTTCAACTAAGGAGAACAGCTGCTCCCTATCCACCCAGTCCATGCCCCTCATAATCTTGTACACCTCAATCAGGTCACCCCTCTGCTCCAGAGAAAACAACCCAAGCCTATCTAACTTCTCTTTATAACTTAAATGTTCCATCCCAAGCAACATTCTGGTGAAACTTCTCTGCATCCCCTCCAATGCAATTACATCCTTCCTATAATGTGGCAACCAGAATTGCTCACACTGCTCCAGCTGTGGCTTTCCCAAAGTTCTATGCAGCTCCATCATGACCTCCCTTACCACGACTGTCCTGCCTTCTCTCAGAGTGCCATTCAGCGAGCCAGTTGTGCGGGCAAACCTTGCTCTACACACTCACCCCCGGCCAATTCTGGAGCCCTTTGACCCCGGCCTACAGGAATTACCCGACTCCCCAGTGGGAAGTCACGCGGGCATTGTTTAGTACTCCTTGCTGGAAAATGGAAATGGCAACTAACCTCCTCACTTTCCCCCAGTAACCATTGCGCAGGTTCTTGTTTTTGAAAAGGAGTACTAAACGATGCCCGCATGACTTCCCTCTGGGGAGTCGGGTAATTCCCGGGAGGCCGCTGCATTCGATTTCAATCTCGTCAATGAGATTGAAATGAATGCAAATCAGGGTAAATTATATCCGCATCATTTTGTAGCGTGATTGGGAGCTTGCCATTGGGAGCGGGCCGGGTGCAATGTCGTTGCTGAATTGCATCCTTTATTTTGCACGCTTGTCATTATATCAGTCTTCTACTTTATTTTCCCTCCAGCATAACGAAAGTCAAAAAGCTGCAGTTTGTTTGACAGTCACTGTTTCAGCACAATATTGTTTATTGCATACATTCAATTATTTCAACATTTTAATTGTTTTAAAATTAAGATATTCTTTTCAAACTAACATGACTCAATTCACCTCATATTGCCCATTCTGCAAATCAATAGTTATGCTGACTCCATTATTCAACTGAGCTAGATCAGTGAACACAGAGGAGACCCATGATGTCCCGATGTCCTCATCATTGATGTAATTTAATGGATGACCATGTAAATTCAGTCGAAGCACCCGGTCATTGGTGGTGTCATCAGCACCATTTGGAATGCAGTATCTTTGTACAAGTGGATGAACACGTGGGTGGGCCCCTGGGCAGCGGCAATTTGTCTGGGTGTGTATGAATGGTAATTTACCAGAAAACACTTCATGAATTTCTCTGTCGAATAAAAGAAACAATAAAGACAACAAATACAAAGTCAGAAGGTAAAATCAATTAAATAGCATGCAATTTCATTCAAATGGCTTTTTGCATTTATCCCATTAATTCACACTTTTGATCAAATGTTAATGCCAATGGTCAAATGTTAATGCCAAGACGGCACTAAAAAACTACAGAGATGAACGTACCTATTTGTGAGAGCTGTTTGATAGAATCGTAAATCTTGCATTCGACCAATGAACTGCTCAGAGCCTGTGAAATAGTAATCAAAAAGGTCAATACGATTATAAGGCACTTGCCAAATAGGCAAGAGTAGAACATTAGGTCAGCACATTGCGGAAAGGTTTATTGCAAATTACTTACATCTTAATGGTTTTATTCTGTCACAACTCTTGGTGCGATTTACCAGAAAAGTTTCTAAGTGTAAGTTTGAACGGGTTTGGCGGGGTGTTTCCCGCAGGCTCTTTCGGTGAGGTCCACACTGGTATTTACCCACACAGAGGGCGCGATCAAACTAAAAAAATAGAGACCGTTCTGGGCATGATTACTGGGGTCATTCCTAGCGCTTGTTGCCTGAGGAAAGACCCCGCTATTTAATGCCACTCTGTTTGTTTTTAGTGCCCAGGCGGAGTCACCCCGGCGAGTGGAGCCCCTCCGTGCAGGAAGAGATTGGGGTGTCATTTTTAACTTCTCGACCCCCTCCACCCCCAGGAATCAACTCTGCCGGACCCCCCCCCCAACCACAAAACCCCAACTCACTTATACGAGGACCATCGAAATCCCACACCCCACCTCACATGGGTGGAGCATCTCTCGGCCCGATCCCGGCGCGGGTTAAATGCCGGGGTGCCACCCTGTCCGGAGGCCAACTAACAGAGTGCTTCCAGTGAGAACCCCTCTCCCACTTTGAGGCACCATTCCAACTGGTTCCCATATGTGAGGAACAGTACTGAACTGCGCCCGGCTCGAGTCTCCTCGGTGAGGCGGATAGATGCCGTGTGGCCGTCAGACCAGCGAAAGCACGGCAAAGTGGTTCTTAAACCCACGATGGGCGGGACCCAGAACACGACGTTTCACGAGATTTCGTTCGATCTCGAAAGACGTAACAGCCATCAGGATCCATGGCTGATGAGGGAAATCAAGGACAGCATTAACAGCAAAAGAAAAGGTGTACAAGCCGGGAAAGATTAGTGGGAATCCAGAGAATTGGAAAGCCTTTAAAAGCGTGTAGAGGACAACTATAAAAGGAATAAGGGGGAGAAGATGAAATGGGAGTGTAAACTAGCTAATAATATAAAAGAAGATAGCAAGAGTTTTTTCAATATATAAAAGGTAAGAGAGAGGCAAGAATAGACATTGGACCACTGGAAAATGAGGCTGGAGAAGTAGTAATAGGAAACAAAGAAATGGGAGAGGAACTCAATAGTTACTTTGCATCAGTCTTCACCATGGAAAACACCAGTTGGATACCAGAATTTCAGGAGAATTAGGGATCAGAGGTGAGTGTACTGGCCTTCATGAAGGAGAAGGTTCTGAGGAAACTGAAACATCTAAAGGTGGGTTTCACTGGGGGCCATGCCCACGAAAGGAGGTAGAGGTGGGTATGAAGTGTGAGGCATGTTTTGGGGGGGGGGCGGTGAAGGGTGGGGATCCTGGAAGTGAGGGGGCCTAAAAGGGTGCGTGGGAAGGCCTGAAAAGGGGGGCCCATAGCGGGGCGTCATCACTTGGGCGGGTGAGGGGGAAGGAGGTTGTGGGGTAATGCTTTGAAATGCACACATTTAGGAACTTTTCCATTAAATCCCATCTGGTGTGGGCTTTACCGGGGAGAAACTCCCTACAAAAGTGACTAAGTATGGTTAGACAGCGGTGGGTAACTCGCCAACAGTGCCTGGTGAAACTCCCAGAGAAACTCACCACAAATGACACTTAGAAAGCTTTCCATTAGATCCCACTCATAGACTACTAAGGGAAGCCTACATCCCTTCTTGCTGAGGCACTGCTTTTGCACCCACTCCGAATGTTGCTACATGTTTTTCTCTACGGAGGTAACCAGCCTCTCATCATCAGAGCTCATGCGGTTAGGCTTAGCATTAGGGTTAGGTTTAGAGATATCATGAAGATCCTCCATTCACAGTCACAAAGCTTCCACTTCCTCAGGGAACTCTGGTAGATGTCCACACATATGCTGCTGATTGGGCAAATATTGTGGCCCAAAGGTGGCTCCTGAGGCTCCACATTCCTGCCCACTGGAGTGTCATCATGACTTTTCTCCCTCCTCCAAAGTGTACTGTGCACAGATATCTCTGATTCTGACACCTCCTACATTCTCACCCTATGCCATCAACTCTGCACATGCGCCACATCCCTCCAATGTGCCAGAATCCGAGTTGGCGGAATGTGAGTTAGTAAGATGTGACACTGTGATCTTGGATGTCTCCTCCTCCTCTTGATACCGGAGAATCATCTGACCTGGGGAGGAGGAGGTTAGCAAGCAGAGCTGGGATCTGTGTGAGACATGATGAGTCATTTAGATTTAGTCTTTCTCATTGAGAAAGCACCTCTGATGCATACCATTGCATTTAACCATGCTCTATCAGTATGATGCAACCCCATCCTGCACTCCCTCTCATGGCAATGTCTCCATGTGCTAACTGACGTGACAGCATGAACTCCACCATTACCACATTGTGCCAATGTGCTTCCAACACAACTTTTATTACATACTATTGGCCATCCGAAATGAAATGAATATGAAAAATTGCTTATTGTCACAAGTAGACTTCAAATGAAGTTACTGTGAAAAGCCCCTAGTCGCCACATTCCGGCGCCTGTTCGGGGAGGCTGGTACGGGAATTGAACCCGCGCTGCTGGCCTTAGTCTGCTTTACTAGCCAGCTATTTAGCCCTCTGTGCTAAACCAGCACCATTCACTCTTCACCAACATACAGATGTTCAGGCATCCTGGAAATCTGCATGGCCATTTGTTCAACTGTCTGAATGGGACTCAGCAAAGCTGACCCATCCATAGTCCAGATCATCTCCTTAGTGTTCTTTGCCCTTTCAAACTGCAATGACAACATGAATTTACATTACCCGGAGTTATTGTGTATTCAGGGACATTTCTCTTCACTGTACCTGTGAATCACAGTGCTCATTCACATGTATTCTGTGTAAACCTACATGAGGGGCGAAATTCTCCGGTATCGGCGCGATGTCCGCCGACCGGCGGCCAAAACGGCGCAAATCAGTCGGGCATCGCGCTGCCCCAAAGGTGCGGAATGCTCCGCATCTTGGGGGGCCGAGCCCCAACCTTAAGGGGCTAGGCCCACGCCGGACTAATTTCCACCCCGCCAGCTGGCGGAAAGGTCCTTTGGTGCCCCGCCAGCTCGCGCGGAAATGACATCTCCGGGCGGCACATGCGCGGGAGCGTTAGCGACCGCTGACGGCATTCCCGCGCATGCGCAGTGGAGGGAATCTCTTCCGCCTCCGCCATGGTGGCGACCGTGACGAAGGCGGAAGGAAAAGAATGCCCCCATGGCACAGGCCCGCCCGCGGATCGGTGGGCCCCGATCGCGGGCCAGGCCACCATGGGGGCACCCCCCGGGGCCAGATCGCCCCCCAGGATCCCGGAGCCTGCTCGTGCCACCTTGTCCCGCCGGTAAGGTAGGTGGTTTAATCTACGCCGTCGGGACAGGCATTTTAGCAGCGGGACTTTGGCCCATCTGGGCCGGAGAATCGCGGGGGGGGGGGGGGGCCGCCAACCGGCACGGCGCAATTCCCGCCCCCGCCGAATATCCGGTGCCGGAGAATTCGGCAACCGGCGGGGGCGGGATTCACGCCAGCCCCCGCCGATTCTCCGACCCGGCGGTGGGTTGGAGAATCTCACCCGAGGTGTTTAAACAAATAAGCCTCAGTGCTGAAACAGAGGTACATGTCAGATCTCACATCTTAGCTGCAAGCCCTTCCCTTGGACCAAGCTCACCCTGCTGGAATGCAGCAGGTTACTGAACCTTTTCTGGCACTGAATCCAGGATTGCTTGTGCTCTCCTATTGTGCTCAGCGCAGCTGCATTTCGTATCCAGGGCCTCTTAGTTATTGTAGGTGGATTCTGGTGGCCAGCAGGGTAGAGGGCGGATCTTCTTTTTTAGACCATTTCCACTAATACTGGAAGGTCCTGATCAGAAAGCTGCGTGGCAGCTAACCCAACCTTTCCCCTGTGTCTCGTCTGTGTGGCATTCTATCAATAAAATGTACAATGAAAAGAGTCATGGGCCATTCAGATTACAGTGTTCTCATTAAATGTTATGTGCTTACATGCACTAAGCATTTTAATCATATTATCAATGAATGCTGTTAATGGTGTGAATGGCTCTGTACAAGTGCCTGGTGCCATGGATGCTGTGACTGTCAATCCAAGGTAGCATGCTGTACTCCGGGATAATTCACAGCCCGACTGGTTTCCTCCCTCTCAGTCAGACTGTTAGGCCTTGACAGTGTGCAGATGTGAAGGACCAGGTTCTACAATGCGGACACATCCTGATAGATGGGTGGTAAGAGATGAAGTGAATGACCATGGAACTGTTCATTATGCATTCGTTGAGTCTTGCCAATTAACTTCAGAATATCTGTACCAGGTCTTGGTGGTAAGACAATACCTTCTCCATGGCTGTGTCTTGAGAATTCACTCCATGCTTTCAGTGCTTCAGAAGAGCACACATTGAATCGGCAGTAACACTGACAATTCTCCCACTGAACATAGTTCACAATCACCTGACCAATGGTGGATTTACAGTTAGTGGGGCCCTGTGCTCAACTTCATTTTTGTCCCTGGGATCCAAAGGCCAAAGCCAAGAAAATACACAAATTATTCAGTGCTTCTTCACTTGTAAAAACATGCCTGTATCATATAAGTATTCATTAATAACCACAGACTATCTATTTATTTACATATATTTTCCTGGTGCTGGTAAAATGTACTAAATAATTTCTCTTTACGTCTAAGTAATCCTTAATATTGGAACATCTGTGCTAATTATGACTGAAGATGATCATTCATGTGTTAGGTCGGGTGGTTCTGAATAATGCACTGAATTGTCTGCCATTATGCACAATATTAACCTAAAATTAATATTAAGATTGAACAATTACCAGGAATAACTTTCCTTTGGGAAAATGTCAGATAATGTGATGGTAGACAATGGAAATCTGGAGTGGCAGGGATGCTCAGGAAGACTGAATTGGAGGAACTCAGAACTCTTGGAGTGGTGTGGAGCTCAAATAGGCTATATAGTTAGAGATGGAGGTCAGCATATGGACAGGTTTGAACAATAAAGTTGAGTTTGAAGAATTACTACAAATGTGAGAAAAACAACATTGTTTTAAGGTTTTGCAGGTTTTTGAGCAATATAATTAAAGGTTTTTTTGAAAGATCTGGGAGAACAATCTGATGATTACAGAACATAAGAGATAAACTATTTAAAATGTTAGCTACAAAAGTCAAACTGTAATCATCTATTTCTTCCAAACAGAAACACTTAATCAACTATGTGTGCATGAATGAGTGCTGAGTATGTGTGTGTGTGTGTGTGTCTGGCTATGCCGTGCCAGGAGCACTAGGTTTTCCTTTCTACAATCGGGAAGATAGATGGATAGAAATAATGGAATAAATACATGGTTAGGATAAATGGACTGTCAGACAAAAAGAGTGATCGATAGGACGAAATGCATGTAAACTTACCACTGAGGCAAAATGTGTGCCTGTGCAGTTAAGTTGCATTTAGGGTTAAGGTAAGATAGACAAAGAACAGTAATTAACCCAGTAGGTTTTTATTTGGCTGTTTAGGACTGTGTGAGGGACGGCGGCTACAGGCTTATTTTTGGAAATGGGACCAAAGTAATCATGAAACACAGTAAGCGTTGCATTTTGAAAGAATATCACAAATCTGATTGAAAGAAATTCAAGTATTTTCATGAATAATCTAGAAGAAAGGGGCAGCATGGTGGCACAGTGGGTTAGCCCAGTTGCCTCACACCGCCGAAGTCCCAGGTTCGATCCCGCTCCGGGTCACTGCCTGTGTGGAGTTTGCACATTCCCCCCCCCCCCCGTGTTTGCATGGGTTTCATCCTCACAACCAAAAGATGTGCAGGCTAGGTGGGTTGGCCACGCTAAATTGCCCCTTAATTGGAAAAAATGAATTGGGTACTCTAAATTTTTATTTTTTTTAAAGAATAATCTAGAAGAAGATAGAGAAATTGAATTGCTTAGTTATTTGAAGTACTTGAAATAACAATGAGAATAAAGGAATGCTAATAGTAGTGGTACGTTGGGATCAGCATTACTCAGAGTTCTTGTAAAGTGATACATTACTGTGTGAATTTTTCAGGATGTGGTAAAATGGAATTTGGAGTTGGCACAAAGCTTGTTGTTAATCCTGGGAAGAATTCAAGCTATTATAAAGCATCGTGAAATGTTGAGCTACACGCAAATTATAAATTTTGTTCAAAATAATGTATCAAAGGTCAGCAGAGAACAATGCTAATATGTAAGCCTTGCAGAACCTAAATTGATCCAAACAATCTGAAGATAATGTGAGATCAGGAATGTATTAATATTGTAATTTAAAATATCTATAATGAATGTGTGTAACATAAATTTTTATCCAAGATAGCTAATAGGCTAGGTATCAAGTAAAGGGTTTATGCACTGGCATGTCATAGAACATAGAACATAGAACATTACAGCGCAGTACAGGCCCTTCGGCCCTTGATGTTGCGCCGACCGTGAAACCATTCTAAAGCCCATCTACATTATTCCCTTATCATCCATATGTTTATCCAATGACCATTTAAATGCCCCTAATGTTGGCGAGTCCACTACTGTTGCAGGCAGGGCATTCCACGGCATTAAGTATCCCTTGGAGCTAAGAGTCACCAAACTAATAATACAAACTAATAGTCATTCATTCTGCATTTTTATGATGGTGATGATCACCAAAATGTTGTTCTCTTAATAAGTATCACCAGCTTATTACAGTTAAAGTTACTTGACGTGCCTCTGGAGCTCAAGAGATATTCCATGTGTACATGTCTGTGTGTGTGCACACCCCAATTCCTGGCAGCTTTGGAGGTCTCAGTCAATACTATTGTTAAACATTTAGAGTACCCAATTCTTTTTTTTCCATTTAAGGGGCAATTTAATCTGACCAATCCACCTGCGCTGCACATCTGTGGGTTATGGGGGTGAGACGGAAACAGACACACGGAGAATGTGCAAATTCCACACAGACAGTGACCCGGGGCTGGGATCGAACCTGGGTACTCGGCGCCATGAGGCAGCAGTGCTAACCACTGCATCACCGTGCTGCTGTAAGTCTCAGTCGATATTAATGAAAAGTTTGAAAAATAATTAGACTATGCATTCATCAAAGTGTTGAGTCCTTCCCTTTAATTTCCTTTTATTCCCATTTCTTCTGTTTTATTCTATTATTTTTGGTCCATGGGCTCATAATTGGAATGCACCTTTAAGCAAAGGACTTGAAGCTGAGGCAGCCTGCTAATCCAGAAAATGCTAGTCCAGACAAATCCTGTCCAAACAGGATTTGTTTTTGGAGAGGAGAAAACAGACTCATCGGTGCTGAGTGAATCTTAAGAACCAGCTTTGGTGGAATTCGGTTTGAATGGCTGGCTGGCAAACAGTGGGTTGATCACGCACTGTTCTGGCTAACAACTGTCAGTGATTGATTCCTGCGGATGTTTCTGAGAGAGCTAGTCAGAAGTGATTCGACCTGGAACGAAGAAGGGACTCTCTCTCTCTCTATCTCTCTGCTGAAGTAAAAGACTTTTATTGTTCTAAAGCCAGTGAGTTCCGAGCACATCTTTACCATATAGTTGAAATGATATAGAATCTACAAAGAAAGTAGACAGACTTGTCAGAGAAAACCCTCTCAAGCTTAGAAGGAAGAAACATCAAAGCGAAATCTTTAACTCCTAAAAGACTTTAACTGAAAACCGTTGTAATGCAGGGAGATCTTTTATACCTTTTACTTTATCATAATATTTCTTTCCTCTCCACCACACTTTCCCTCTGTTTTCTGTCTATGTTTGTGTGTGTATATAGAGTGGGGCAATGTGGAAAGGGGGGGTTGGGTAAGGGGTTAGTCAGTTACATTTTTATCAGTTTAATTATATTACTGTTAAATAATTAAAGGTTATTTGTCCTAAATTTACAAACCTGGTGACTGCATTTTATTGGGCTCAGCCAAGGTCCTCAGGTATTTTAAATTAACATCTAATTTCACATACGTTGAGACTTCAAATCTAGTGGGGCTGGAATTGACCGTGCAATAGCCCAGGGTGTTGTGACAAAAGCAACACAAATTATTACTGGAGCTCAGATAGTTATGGCAACTTGATGGTTCTGATGAGCACTGTTGGATTCAGCACCATGGCTAGCGCTGCAAACCCATTCTCTCATTACCCGTCTCCCCTGCACAATAGAGTCTTGAAGCATTAAATGTCAAAGTAGTTATATGACCTCTGTAAACCAGAATGCTACAGCCATATCAACAAATTATAAATGATCAATTACAGTGTTTGAATATTGCGTATAGGATCAGTTAAATTAATGCAATTCCAGTGAAGGGTATCTTTATGAATGCAGCAGGGAATGTTTTGAAACTCATTCATTTGTGGGGCACCCTACCCTTTGGGGGACCAGTGCCACGGCAGTGTAATTCAACGTAAATCCACCCTGTACCTTACAAGGAAATAATGGCTCCTCCAAGGCACAGGAACTTAACCATGGGTGACCAACATCTCAAGTGGGCCTTTCTGAAAACCCACTTTTTATATGGAACTGAGTCACTCAATCTGCACAAGCCCATCTCGGGTCCTTCACTGTTTATGGGCTTTCCCATCTCAACTCTATTATAGCACCCCCCCCCCCCCCCACTCCCCTCTCACCCTTTCCCCGTCCCTCCCTCAGACTAAAAATCAGACCTGTGCACAGGCATTTTTAAAAGTCAGGTTCGTGGAGCCGGGAATTCTCCCAACTCTGCACACCCAACATGCAGACAAAAAGCCAGACCCTTGTCTTATCATTTGCTTCTTTATTGCTAACATTTACTTTTAGTTCTCTCTTTGTCATCTTCCTCTCCTTTTCTTCTATTTATCTTTTTGGGTTTTTTCTTTTGCATTAAGTTGGTAAGTTACAATGCATAATGGGGTGGAGTAGGAGGACCCATGACTGCAGCCTACATTTGGGATGGGGTTGTGGTAAATTACAGCCATTGCTATCTCCCCAATGCCTTCCCCAGCATATGCTACTCCTGACTCCCATTGCATCCTCTACTCCTTCACCTCCCCACATTCCTTATTCTTCCAATTACCTATTCACTATCCCTATCTCTTCCTCTTTGAACTACATGTTCAAACTCTATATCACTCCTTTTGTTGTTGTTCACCCAACCCTTCAATTTTACCCATCTCCTTTATTCCCACTTATGGAGATAAGCTACATGCCGCCTCATCATCTATCAATAATCTGATGGTTGTCATTGACCAGAAACTGAACTAGACTACCCAGATATATACTGTGGCACAAAAGCAGGTCAGATGCCAGGTAACCTACTCTGAGTAACTCACTTCCTGACTCCCCAATGCCTGTCCACAACTACAAGGCATAAGTCAGGAGTATAATGGAATACTCTCCAACAACACTCAAGAGGTTTGACACTAACCAGGACAAAGCAACCCATTTGATTAGCACCCCATCCATAAACATCCACTCCCTCCACCACTGAGGCACAGTGGCACCAATGTGTACCATCTACAAGATGCACTGCAGGAACTCACCAAGGTTCTTTAGGAAGCACCTCCCAAACCCACAACTACTACCATCTAGAGGGACAAGGGCAGCAGATGCGTGGGAACCCCACCACCTAGAAATTCCCCTCCAGGTCACTCACCACCCTGACTTGGAAATATATTGCCGTTCCTTCACTGTCCCTGGGTCAAAATCCTGGAACCCCCTCCCTAACTGCATTGTGGGTGTACCTTTGGCAGATGGACTACGACAATTCAAGAAGGCAGCTCACCAACACTTCTCAAGGGGAATTAGGGATGGGCAATAAATGCTGTTCTAGCCAGCGACGCCCACATCCCATGAACAAATAAAAAAAGGTTTTCCTCCCCCTCTCTTTTTCTACCTGTTTCTATATTAGAGGTTTAACTTGCTTTAAAGATTCATCTTACTTTAAAAAGAAAACAATTAGAATGGTGAAAGCACTTGCATGTCTTTATTTTCTATAGACCTATCTCACTCTCTCTCAGTGGTGTTCGCAATTATGTGTCACGGGTATTGGAAATCTCTCATTGCTTTTCGAACAATTAACAAACAACAAGTTAATAAATAGTGAACTTAAAAATTGAGCTGGATAAAGATACACTGATGATAATATTAAAGAAACTATTTTAACCCTGCCCATTTGGCAGGTGGCTAGGTAAAACCAGTGGCCAGCTAAAATCATCAAAGCCTTGACTGTTATTTTAACTCTGGGTCTGAATGGGGAAGCAATTATAGCTTTCTCATCAGAGCCACCAAGCTGGAAGAGAAGCTGCAGCTGGAAGACTCTGAAAAAGGTAAATCTTTTTACTTTTGCTTTTTCTGACATTTCTCAGGGGGCCACTAAGAGCAGGAGTGCTTCTCCAGGTACACACAATAAAAATCAAGGCTTCTCCGGCCTCAATGTTTACTTGCTCCAAATGACATGAGTGCCAGGAAGCATTCCTTTGGTCCCTGTAGGCAACCTCCTGCCATCCAACATTGAGCTTCTGCACATCAGCTAATAATTGTCACTTGCAATTAGTTTCAAGCAGTAATATGACTAAAACTGTGCAGATGAAACCAGGAAGTTAAAATCTCCTGGGCCTCACACTGCCAAGGTTAGGGCAGTTTGGTACACAACTCCCACCCTGCTTTAATATATGAACTCAAATCTCTTTACCCTTTCTTTCACTCTCATGATTTCTTTCCCCAGCCTCTCTCTGACCCCAATCTCTCTCTCTGGTCAAGAAATTTAGTTAATGCCAGGAAGCAGTGCAAATCATGTTTTATGCTTTAAAATCTTACCCAAGGACATCAGCCTGAAACTTATTGAAAATTGGGTCGCTGACCTCATCAATATAAAACCAGTATGATACACCACTAAACAAGCATCCCAATGTGACTCAATGTTGTGACCTCAGCAATCATGTCCGGCTCAAATCCAAAGCAGCCCATAGACAGATTCTTGGGGCGGTGGGGGGTTGTAGATCAGCCCAGACTAGCAGAAGGAAGAGCTCCACATAAGTTACTTACCTTTTAGTTGACAGGTAGCAGTCTTTTTTAAAGGCTGCTGACTAGGCAAATGTAGACTAAATGGAACATGCACAGTACATGTTCAGTCAGTTTATATTGGCTTTGAGAGTAGTGTTGGCTTTGGGAGTATGGTCCTAAAGAGGCATTTGTACGAGGATTAGCATATTCAAGCAGCTTAATGTCTGCTTCAGGCAAATGCAAAAACAGGTAGGGCAGTACTCAAAGATCACATGGTTCCACTTAAGTGTGAGTCTCTGACTGTCCAAACCTATGAAATATAAATGGTCAGATATCCTAGGTAGGACGTTGTATAACTGAGGTTGTGGGGAAGTATAAACATATCTTTTTTTAACCTGGCATTTATTAGATCATGAATGTAAAATAATTACATTTAAGCAGTATAATATGGAGGGATGTCCCTCACTTTCCAGAAACCTTTCTGAAATCTATGTTTCCCAAATCAGCCAGGACAAAACTTCACATTTCAGTTGATCCTGTTTCTTTTTAATAAAGTGAAATAACATCAAATGGGCCACACAAGTAACAAGAAGGTCAGAGTACAGGAATAATTATGAAATGAAAATCACAGAACCATCCATCTTCAATGTACTTGTATTACTCAGACCATGAGTCCAGTCTGATTACTGGTAGTTTTAGCGTCCGTCAATTGTGAGCATCTTGTATTATCATTGCATTAAAGTCAACAGTTAAGGTGTAAGTTTCCATGTCACAGTTTTATTACAAAATGATAATGAACTCTCGTCAGGTTCATTAATTTGAAAATAGCTCTTCTTAAATAGTAACTGTACTCCACAGTCAATTCAAAATCAGTTATCAGGGTTAGAATTTTTATAAGTGTTGGATGTTTCAAAGACCCAATTCAACCTGAACTTTTTCACAACTTCTATTAGGCATTAAAGTGCATTTTAAACAACAGGAGCCTGGAAACAGACGGAAAAGATTGTTTTTATAGTAACTGCTGAGCTCCTTTTTGACTACCATTAAGAAATTGTGATGTTGGTTATATGGGGCATGGCTCTGACCACACAAGTTTGTAAATCTGCCACTGATAAATGTTAATAGATTCAGCAGCTATAATGCCGAATGGAAATGTACGGTTAACTTCAGTTTTTAAAGTTTATTGCAGTCTCACCATTCAGACTTTGTCCGATCCGTATCACAGCATTGGCAGTTGCATCTGAAATTTGTTCAGTGAGAAGCTGTGTATCGAAAGCAGTGTTGTCTTCCTCTAAGCCATTTATGAAGAAACTGACTCGAGTGTTCTGTGTCTGAAATAAAACAAATCAATACAAAGGGTTGGTCAATATTCCACCTGTATATAAAATAAATGTTGAGCTGGATTCTCTGTTTCCGAGACTAAGTGTTGACACCGGGACAGAATAATAATCGAATGACAATCTTTATTATTGTCACAAGTAGGCTTACATTAACACTGCAATGAGGTTACTGTGAAAATCCCCTTGTCGCCACACTCCGGCACCTATTAGGGTATACAGAGGGAGAAGCCCCGGATGCTCCGGTTCCCTCCCACAGTCAAAACGATGTGCAGGGAAGGTGGATTGGCCATGCTAATTTGCCCTTAGTGTCCAAAACAATGCTCAGGTGGGGCTACTGGGTTACGGGGATAGGGTGGAGGTGTGGGCTTAGGTAGGGTGCTCTTTTCCAAGGGCCCGGTGCAGACTCGATGGGCCGAATGGCCTCCTTCTGCACTGTGAATTCTATGATTCTATGATAATTCATCGAACAAGCACGTCTTTCGGGACTTGTGTGAGGAAACCGGAGCACACGGAGAAAACCCATACAGATACGGGGAGAACGTGCAGACTCCGCACAGACAGTGACCCAAGCAGGAATCAAATCTGGCATCTTGGCGATGTGCTAACCACTGTGCTACCGTGCCATCCATTCGGTGGTGTTCTACGACCATGGATTCAGCACCGGTCCCGTGTAATACATAATCTGTTAATGGGCTAGCACCAGGGCCACGTGGAAATAGAGCATTTCCAATGAAAATGGTGTTTGATTCACCGGGGTCATGATTGGTATTTGAGAGGCTGACAAGCTACAGCTACATATAAGAACTCCACTCCCCACACACACTCATTCCTGCCAAGAAGCTAGCAGCCCGGAGAGCAGCACTGCTGCAGTTGCGGAACAAGAGAGCCTGCTGGACTCTATGGAGGAGAAGCGGGTTGCCCTGTTCCCTGGAGTGGAAAGGAGGTTGCCATCTGCCACCGTACACTAAGCCTGGGCACAGGTGACAAAGGCCATGAGCACTGTGGACCCCACCACCAGGACCAGCCAACTGTGTCGGAAGAAGCTACACACATCCTCAGGGCGGCCAGGTTGAGTAGCCAGCACCATGCCCGTCACCAACCACTGTCCCACACACCATAACCCCCCATCCAGAGGGCGTCTGAGCACCACCCGCCGGCAATCTGCTCGCACCCCACCCTGAGGCACATGCTAGCACCCATATCGCCCACCAAGGCCGGATGCCCTGTTCACAAAGGCCACCCGCTGCCCAGCCCTTGTGCTGCTCGCGTCCGACTGCCTAACACTGCATTTTCTGTTGACCCCCTCCCAGGAGAAGGTGGCGCATAACCGTAGCGAGAGAAGACTGCAGGGGCCCGCTGGATCTGGAACTCCTCACCGCCATAGAGTGGCAGACACTGGACCTGGTTGGTGGGCCTGATAAGAGGGCAGTCGCAGAGGCGGAGGTCGGCATCGGGGAACCAATGAGTCCCCACTGAGATGCGGTGTCCTATGGCATGCATGGCACCCCCCAACTACACCACCCCCCATCAAACCCCCACTTCCATCACACCACCACACCTCCCCACACAACCACAACCTCAGCACCCCAGCACCCCCAACCCACCAGGAGCAGGAGGCGGTGCCAACCATGCGTGCTGTCCAGGCTAACACTGCATGGGTGGTGTCCGTGGTGGAAGGCCATGGCGAAAGCATCGGCCATGGGTCAGGATATCCAAGGCCTGGGGCATTCCGTGCAAGCCATGGCTGAGGCACAGTAAAGGGCTGCTCTGTCACAGGCAGTCATGTACCAGGGCCACCTGGACATTGCAGCAGCGCTCCAGAGATTGGCCCAGTCACAATGGGTCATGGCTGCAGGCATCAACGGCATTGCCTGGGCGCTGGCTGACCGAATGAGTCACAGAGGGACCTGGCACAGTCACAGAGGGACATGGCACCATCCAAGGGTGAGATGGCCCAGTCCCTGTGTTCCATGGCCGTGAGCATTGAGACCCTGGTCGAGATGAGAGTGGGCCTCCAGGACTGGCAGCGCCAGGTGATGGGGAGGCCCATGGAGCTCACTCTGGCAGCAACCTATCCCAAGGAGTAACCCGGAGCCATCAGGCACCCTGAGAGAGGAGGAGGTGATGGGGTTCGGCCCGGTGACCCCCGCAGGGGAAGTGGCGGAACACCACAGAGCCTCGGATTGCATCTGATGGATAACGAACAGAACAGGGTGGCACCATATCATGTGGGACGCCTGACTGATGATTGTCCAGGCCAGGAGGACATTGCTCCAGAGGACAGCCGCCAAAGGGGACCTAGGTCACAGGGCGAGAATTGCAGCAGGGTGCCTCCACCCCATATCCACATAGTTGTAGCGTTCGGACCCGTAAGGCCAGAAAGTTAAATACGGGATGTTCATGCGGGCGTCATCTAGGCATGCTAGTCTGCGAACCACGAGGCGATTAGAGGGTCCTGTGCGTGTCCGCCCTGACTCACATGTTGTGCGGTCTCCTATGCCTGCCCAGGCCCCGTGCCCTGTCCATCCATCTCATTGAATGGGGCTGGGCGTTCACCCAGCATACTGGAGGGCCCCTCCCGAGCAATCCAGGCACCTGAACCACATCTTCAGGATGACGATGCACCGTTCGATCACAGCCCTGGCCGCGGCATGGACGTCGTTGTAGCGGGTGTCCGCATTGGTCTGTGGCCTCCGGATAGGCATCATCAGCCACGGCCACAGCAGATAGCCGCTATCGTCCAAAAGCCAACACCTCACCCGGGGGATGGCCTCAAAGGTGTTGGGAACCATCGAGTGTGCCAGGATGAAGGTGTCGTGTACACTGCCCGGGTATCACTTTTGGTTTGTGAAGACCACCCCCTCATGAGCCAGTGCTTGTACGGAGATATGCATCACGTCGATCACCCACTGGACCGAGGGCAACCCGGCGATAGCGGAGAACCCCGCTGCCCGGTCATCCTGGTGAACTCGGTCCACATTGCAGCTGATATATTGGACTGAGCAGGCATACAGGGCTTCCGTGACGGCGCAAATGCACCTGTGCCCTGAAATCTGCAAGATCCCTGACAGGTCCTCACTCGGCGCCTAGAAGAACCCTGTGGTGAAGAAATTCAGGGCGATCGTCGCTTTGACAGCCACCGGGAGCAGGTGACCTTCCCCCAAACCCCCCAATTCCAGGTGTCCCATGATCCAGCAGATATGTCATATGGTTTCCCTACTCAGCCGGAGTCTTTGATGGCATGCTCAGTCCAATAGGTCCTCAAATGACAGGCACTGCTGGTGCACACAAGGCCTAAGGCTGCACCTCCTTCCCACCTCCTTCTCGACCTGTTGGGTGGCCGGCTCTCCATCTCACCGGCTAGCTCCTGTTCCTGTGGGGCGTGCACCGCTGCTGCAGGGTCCTCCCCAAGCAGCTCCTACTCATACAGCCTCATACAGCCTCAGTGTATCCGCCAGGGCAGTAGCAGCTAGGATGATGGCAAATATTCCTGAAATCCATTGTCTGCAGGGGGTGAAAGGCAGACATGTTAGCACGGTGCGTATCCCCATGCCCAACCAGGTACACTGGGCTACACGGTGGCCCCGGCCTGCATTGAGGCCCCTGCCCCCACATGCACCCTCCCCTCCTCCCCATCCCCACACCCCCCCCCCCAACCATTCCCCCAGGCACTCTGGCCTCCATAGCGACGGCACCGCAGGGGCCTCTGGCCTTGGCACCCATCCCTGCCTGCTGGCGCCACTTATACCAGATGTACGCTCTGCAACCACCGTCTGCCGCCCTACTCTAGAGCTACTGTGGGTGTTTGTTGGGACTCTTCTTTTACCTTCTAATGAGAGTTTTTTTTAAAATATATTTTATTAAAGTTTTCAAACACAGTTTATCCACCTTACAAATCAACATAAAAGATAACACAATCTAATAAGTAACATTATTTAAATAAAATAGTGAACTAACAAATTAACAAAAAATAGTGCTCCCCCCCCCCCTCTGCGCTGCTGCTGCTGACGATCTATTTTTCCTCAACGTTCCGCGAGATAGTCAAGGAACGGTTGCCACCGCCTGGAGAATCCCTGAACCGATCCTCTCAACGCAAACTTCATCCGTTCCAGTTTTATGAACCCTGCCATATCGTTTATCCAGGCCTCCATGCCGGGGGGTTTCGCTCCCTTCCACATGAGTAAGATCCTTCGCCGGGCTACCAGGGACGCAAAGGCCAGAATATCGGCCTCTTTCGCCTCCTGCACTCCCGGCTCCTCCGCTACCCCAAATATAGCTAACCCCCAGCCTGGCTTGACCCGGACCTTCACCACCTTTGAAATCACTCTTGCCACTCCCCTCCAGTACTCATCCAGTGCCGGACACGACAAAAACATATGTGTGTGGTTCGCCGGGCTTCCCAAGCAGCTCCCGCACCTGTCCTCCACTCCGAAGAACCTGCTCAGCCTTGCTCCCATCATGTGTGCTCTGTGTAGAACCTTGAATTGTATCAGGCTAAGCCTGGCACACGAGGAAGAGGAATTTACCCTACTTAGGGCATCAGCCCACAGACCCTCCTCAATCTCCTCCCCCAGCTCTTCTTCCCATTTTCCCTTCAGCTCCTCTACCAGCGCCTCCTCCTCGTCTCTCATCTCCTGATATATTTCGGACACTTTGCCCTCCCCGACCCATACCCCCGAAATCACTCTATCCTGGATCCCCTGTGTCGGGAGCAGCGGATATTCCCTCACCTGTTGCCTCGTAAACGCCCTCACTTGCATGTATCTAAAGATATTCCCCGGGGGCAACTCATACTTTTCCTCCAGCGCTCCCAGGCTCACGAACGTCCCGTCAATAAACAAATCTCTCAAACTCCTAATTCCTGCCCGATGCCAGCTCTGGAACCCTCCGTCCATCCTTCCTCGGACAAACCTATGGTTGTTCCTGATTGGGGACCACACCGAGGCACCCGTCACACCCCTATGTCGCCTACATTGCCCCCAGATCCTTAAGGTTGCCACCACCACTGGGTTTGTGTTATACCTTTTCGGGGAGAGCGGTAGCGGTCCATCACCAGCGCCTTTAGACTCGTTCCTTTACAGGACGCTATCTCCCGCCTCTTCCACGCCGCCCCCTCTCCCTCACTCATCCACTTGCGAACCATCGCCACATTGGCGGCCCAGTAATAATCGTTCAGATTCGGCAACGCCAGTCCCCCTCTGTCCCTGCTGCGCTGCAGGAACCCCCTCCTTACCCTCGGGGTCTTCCCTGCCCACACGAAACTCATAACACTCCTATCTATTTTCTTAAAAAAGGCCTTAGTGATCAAAATGGGGAGACATTGAAACACAAAAAGAAACCTTGGGAGGACCATCATCTTGACCGCCTGCACTCTGCCCGCCAGTGAGAGCGGCAGCTTATCCCACCTCTTGAAATCCTCCTCCATCTGCTCCACCAGCCACGTCAGATTGAGCTTGTGTAAAGTTCCCCAGCTCCTGGCTACCTGAATCCCCAAATATCGGAAGCTCCTTTCCGCTCTCCTTAACGGCAGGCCGTCTATCCCTCTTACCTGGTCCCCGGGGTGTACTACGGAAAGCTCACTCTTCCCCATATTAAGCCTATATCCCGAAAAATCTCCAAACTCCCTCAATATCTGCATAACCTCTGTCATCCCCTCCACAGGATCCACCATATACAGCAGTCAGTCATCTGCGTAGAGTGACACTCGGTGTTCCTCTCCCCCTCTAACCACCCCCCTCCATTTCCTAGAGTCTCTCAACGCTATGGCCAGTGGTTCAATTGCCAGCGCGAACAGTAATGGGGACAGGGGCACCCCTTCCTTGTTCCCCTATGTAACCGAAAATACTCCGATCTCTGCCGATTTGTGACTACACTTGCCACTGGGGCCCCATAGAGGAGTTTGACCCAACTGACAAACCCCTCCCCGAACCCAAACCTCCTCAACACCTCCCATAAATACTCCCACTCTACCCTATCAAATGCCTTCTCTGCATCCATCGCTGCCACTATCTCTGCCTCCCCCTCCGCTGGGGGCATCATTATCACCCCCAACAGCCGTCGCACGTTGACATTCAATTGTCTCCCCTTTACAATCCCTGTTTGGTCTTCATGCACCACCCCCGGGACACAATCCTCGATCCTCGTCGCCAGCACTTTTGCCAGCAACTTGGCGTCTACATTCAGGAGCGAGATAGGCCTATTTGACCCGGATTGCAGCAGATCTTTATCACGCTTCAGGATTAATGATATCGTCGCCTCCGACATTGTTGGGGGTAGAGTCCCCCCTTCTCTGGCCTCGTTAAAGGTTCTCGCCAGCAGCAGGGCCAACAAGTCCACATATTTCCTATAAAATTCCACCGGGAACCCGTCTGGTCCCGGGGCCTTCCCTGCCTGTATGTTCCCCAGCCCTTTAGTCACCTCGTCCACCCCGATTGGCGCCCCCAGACCTGCCACCTCCTGCTCCTCCACCCTCAAGAACCTTAGTTGGTCCAAGAACTGTTGCATCCCCTCTTTTCCCTCCGGGGGTTGGGACCTATATAGCCTCTCATAAAACACCTCATTTACCTTCCCTGCACTCTGCACTGTAGTTCCCGTTTCATCCCTAACTCCCCCTATTTCCCTCGCCGGTATCCTCTTACGAAGCTGGTGGGCCAGCAGCCGGCTCGCCTTTTCCCCATATTCGTATCTCATCCCCTGTGCCTTTCTCCACTGTGCCTCTGCCTTCCCTGTGATCAGCAGGTCAAACTCCGTCTGAAGTCTTTGCCTCTCTCTATATAGTCCTTCGTCCGAGGCCTCCACATATCTTTTATCCACACTCAAAATCTCCCCCGCTAATCTCTCCCTTTCTTTGCCCTCTTTTTTCTCCTTGTAAGCCCTAATGGAGATCAGCTCTCCCCTAACCACCGCCTTCAGCGCGTCCCATACTACCCCCACCTGGACCTCACCATCATCATTGGCCTCCAGGTACCTCTCAATACATCTCCACACCCTTCCACAGACCCCCTCATCCGCCAATAGTCCCACATCCAGCCGCCAGAGTGGGCGCTGTTCCCTATCCTCTCCTAGTTCCAGATCCACCCAGTGCGGGGCATGGTCTGAAACGGCTATGGCCGAATACTCCGTTCCTGTCACTCTCGAAATCAGTGCCCTGCTCAAAACAAAGAAATCTATCCGGGAGTATACCTTATGAACATGGGAGAAAAAGGAAAACTCTTTGGCCAACGGCCTAGTAAATGTCCACGGATCCACTCCCCCCATTTGCTCCATAAACCCCCTGCGCACCTTGGCCGCTGCCGGCCTTCTTCCGGTCCTGGATCTAGACCGATCTAACCCTGGATCCAGCACAGTATTGAAATCCCCCCCCATTACCAGGCTTCCTACCTCCAGGTCCGGGCTACGTCCCAGCATCCGCTTCATAAATCCCGCATCATCCCAGTTCGGGGCATATACATTTACCAGCACGACCTCCCTTCCCTGCAATCTACCACTCACCATCACATATCTACCACCGTTGTCCACCACTATATTCCTAGCCTCGAACGACACCCGTTTCCCCACCAATATCGCCACCCCTCTATTTTTCGAGTCCAACCCTGAGTGGAACACCTGTCCCACCCATCCTTTCCTTAACCTAACCTGATCCGCCACCTTCAGATGCGTCTCCTGAAGCATGGCCACATCTGCCTTCTGTCCTTTTAAGTGCGCGAACACTCGTGCCCTCTTAATTGGCCCATTTTGGCCTCTCACATTCCACGTGAACAGCCGGATTGGGGGGGGCAGCCCGCCCCCGCCCCCCGCCGCCCCCCGCCGACTAGCCATCCCCTACTCTAGGCCAGTCCCACGTCCAGGTCCCGCGCACCCACCCGTCCCCCAGGCGGCGCACTCCCGTCCCGACCACCTCTTCCCTTGCCAGCTCCCTCTCGCTCCCAGCAGCAGCAACCCAGTTGAACCCCCCCCCCCCCCCCCCGCTAGATCCCCATCTAGCATGGTTACTCCCCCCATAATGCTTCCGAAAGTCAGCTGACCCCGGCTTCCCCCGCTCCCTCCTTGACCCCCCCGTGTGTGGAACTCTCATCCTCCTTACGCATATCTTCCCGCCATCATCTCCCTAGCGCGGGAAAAAACCCGCGCTTTCCTGGATCAGCCCCGCCCCCTATGGCGCAGCTCCCCCATTCCCCATCCCCCACCTCTGACCCTTTTTCCACCAGCGCCCACATTTCTCAGTGTCCCCCCGTCAAGAAGAGAAAAAAAAAACCATCTATCGTCCCGATACTGTGAACCCCATTCCCCAATTTACATTTCTGTACATCAACATCGTCATCTCCCCCACAGCATCAGTCCCTCAGTTCTGGTCCAATTTCTCTTTTTGGATGAAGGTCCATGCCTCGTCCGACGTTTCAAAGTAGTAGTGTCTATCTTGGTACGTGACCCACAATCGCGCCGGCTGCAGCATCCCAAGCTTTACTTTCTTCTTGTGTAACACCGCCTTGGCCCGATTAAAACTCGCCCTCCTTCTCGCCACCTCCGCGCTCCAGTCCTGATGCACTCGTATCACCGCATTCTCCCACCTGCTACTCCGTACCTTCTTGGCCCAGCTCAAAACCGCCTCTCTGTCGGTGAAGCGGTGAAATCTCACCACTATCGCCTTTGGTCTCCTCGCAAGGACCCGGTGAGCCCCTTCCACCTCCAGGGGGCCAGAAGGGGCCTCAGCTCCCATTAGCGAATGGAGCATCGTGTTCACATAAGCCCCAACGTCAGCTCCCTCCACTCCCTCGGAGAGACCCAGAATCCGGAGGTTCTTTCTCCTCGAGCTGTTCTCCAGGGCTTCGAGCCTTTCGATACACCTCTTATGTAACACCTCGTGCGTCTCCATTTTTACCGCTAGGCCCAGAATCTCATCCTCGTTCTCAGCTGCCTTCACCTTCACCCCACGGAGCTCTATCGCCTGGGTCTTTTGCGTTTCTTTTTGCCCTTCGAATGCCAACAACATCGGCGCCAGCACCTCCTTCTTTAATTCCTCCACACACCCTCGAAGGAATTCCTGCTGGTCCGGGCCCCATGTCGTCTGGGCTCCATCCGTTGCCATCTAGCTTCTTCCTTCTCTTCTCTGCCGCTGCTCCAAAGGATCCTTCACAATCTGGCCACTACCGCCGATCTTTTCCATACACACCAGGGGGGACTCCTTACTTCGTCACCCCACACTGGGTTTGGTCTGAAAAAAAATTCTGTTGGGGCTCCCAAAAAGAGCCCAAAAGTCCGTTAGAAGGGGAGCTGCCGAAACGTGCGGCTCAGCAGTGCATCGCCGCAACCGGAAGTCCTCCTTCGAATCAGAGTTGATAGTCCGGTTGATTGGTGGTGTCCAAAATACAACTTTATTGCTAATTATTCGCTTGAATACACTTGAATAAGAACTGAATTAAAACTTAGAAACGGAATAACAAACAATACATAAAAGGGTCAAACACATGGCAAAAAAACATGAAACATAAAAGTACAAAGAAATCACTTTAAACACAAACAAATGGATAGATGGGCAGCACAGCAGCACAGTGGGTAACACTGTTGCTTCACTTACGGCTGCATGGTAGCACAAGTGGATAGCACTGTGGCTTCACAGCGCCAGGGTTCCAGGTTCGATTCCCCGCTGGGTCACTGTCTGTGCGGGGCCTGCACGTTCTCCCCGTGTCTGCGTGGGTTTCCTCCGGGTGCTCCGGTTTCCTCCCACCATCCAAAGACATGCAGGTTAGGTGGATTGGCCATGATAAATTGCCCTTAGTGACCAAAAAGGTTAGGAGGGGTCATTGGGTTACGGGGATAGGGTGGAATTGAGGGCTTAAGTAGGTCGGTGCAGACTCGATGGGCCGAATGGCCTCCTTCTGCACTGTATGTCCTATGTTCTCTGTTCTATGTTCACAGCTCCAGGGCCCTCTCAGCTTGGGTCACTATCTGTGCAGAGTCTGCTCATTCTCCCTGTGTGTGTGTGGGTTTCTTCCGGTTTCCTCCCACAAGTCCCGAAAGATGTGCTGGTAAGTGAATTGGACATGCAGAATTCTCCCTCTGTGTACCCGAACAGCCGTCGGAATGTGGCGACTGGGGACTTTTCACAGTAACTTCATTGCTGTGTTAATGTAAGCCTACTTGTGACGGAGACGTCCGGTGGTGGCGATGAAGGAGTAAGACCATAAGACATAGGAGCGGAAGTAAGGCCATTCGGCTCATCGAGTCCATTCCACCATTCAATCATGGCTGATTTCAACTCCATTTACCCGTTCTCTCTCCATAACCCTTAATTCCTCAAGAAATCAAGAATTTATCAACTTCTGTCTTAAAGACACTCAACGTCCCGGCCTCCACCACCCTCTGTGGCAATGAATTCCACAGACAACCACTCTCTGGCTGAAGAAATTTCTCCTCATCTCTGTTCTAAAATGACTCCCTTTTATTCTAAGGCTGTGCCCCCGGGTCCTAGTCTCCCCTGCTAATGGAAACAACTTCCCTACATCCACCCTATCTAAGCCATTCATTATCTTGTAAGTTTCTATTAGATCTCCCCTCAACCTCCTAAACTCCAATGAATATAATCCCAGGATCCTCAGACGTTCATCGTATGTTAGGCCTACCATTCCTGGGATCATCCGTGTGAATCTTCGCTGGACCCGCTCCAATGCCAGTATGTCCTTCCTGAGGTGTGGGGCCCAAAATTGCACACAGTATTCTAAATGGGGCCTAACTAATGCTTTATAAAGCTTCAGAAGTACATCCCTGCTTTTATATTCCAAGCCACTTGAGATAAATGACAACATTACATTTGCTTTCTTAATTACGGACTCAACCTGCAAGTTTACCTTTAGAGAATCCTGGACTAGGACTCCCAAGTACCTTTGCACTTCAGCATTATGAATTTTGTCACCGTTTAGAAAATACTCCATGCCTCTATTCTTTTTTCCAAGACCTCGCACTTGCCCACGTTGAATTTCATCAGCCATTTCTTGGACCACTCTCCTGAACTGTCTAAATCTTTCTGCAGCTTCCCCACCTCCTCCAGACTACCTGCCCCTCCACCTATCTTTGTATCATCGGCAAACTTAGCCAGAATGCCCCCAGTCCCATCATCTAGATTGTTAATATATAAAGAGAACAGCTGTGGCCCCAACACTGAACCCTGCGGGACACTACTCGTCACCGGTTGCCATTCCGAAAAAGAACCTTTTATCCCAACTCTCTGCCTTCTGCCTGACAGCCAATCGTCAATCCATGTTAGTACCTTGCCTCGAATACCATGGGCCCTTATTTTACTCAGCAGTCTCCCGTGAGGCACCTTATCAAAGGCCTTTTGGAAGTCAAGATAGATAACATCCATTGGCTCTCCTTGGTCTAACCTATTTGTTATCTCTTCAAAGAACTCTAACAGGCTTGTCAGGCACGACCTCCCCTTACTAAATCCATGCTGACTTGTCCTAATCCGACCCTGCACCTCCAATAATTTAGAAATCTCATCCTTAACAATGGATTCTAGAATCTTGCCAACAACCGAGGTTAGCCTAATTGGCCTATAATTTTCCATCTTTTTCCTTGTTCCCTTCTTGAACAGCGATTTTCCAATCCTCTGGGACTTTCCCTGACTCCAGTGACTTTCGAAAGATCATAACTAACGCCTCCACTATTTCTTCAGCTATCTCCTTTAGAACTCTAGGATGTAGCCCATCTGGGCCCGGAGATTTATCAATTTTTAGACCTCTTAGTTTCTCTAGCACTTTCTCCTTTGTGATGGCTACCATATTCAACTCTGCCCCCTGACTCTCCTGAATTGTTGGGATATTACTCATGCCTTCTACTGTGAAGACTGACGCAAAGTACTTATTTAGTTCCTCAGCTATTTCCTTGTCTCCCATCACTAGATTACCAGCGTCATTTTGGAGCGGCCCAATGTCTACTTTTGCCTCCCGTTTGTTTTTAATGTATTTTAAGAAACTTTTACTATCATTCCTAAGTTACTGGCTAGCCTACCTTCATAATTGATCCTCTCTTTCCTTATTTCTCTCTTTGTTATCCTCTGTTTGGTTTTGTAGCCTTCCCAATCTTCAGACTTCCCACTACTCTTTGCCACATTATAGGCTTTCTCTTTTGCTTTGATGCATTCCCTAGCTTCCTTTGTCAGCCATCCCCCCTCTGATAACCTTTCTTTTCTTTGGGATGAACCTCTGTTCTGTGTCCTCAATTACTCCCAGAAACTCCTGCCATTGCTGTTCTACTGTCTTTCCCACTAGGCTCTGCTCCCAGTCGATTTTCGTCAGTTCCTCCCTCATGCCCCTGTAGTTACCTTTATTTAACAGTAACACCTTTACATCTGATTCTACCTTCTTTCTTTCAAATTGGAGATTGAATTATACCATATTATGATCACTGCCTCCTAAGTGTTCCCTTACTTTAAGATCTTTAATCAAGTCTGGCTCATTACATAACACTAAGTCCAGAATGGCCTGTTCCCTCGTGGGCTCCATCACAAGCTGTTCCAAAAAGCCCTCCTGTAAACATTCAATGAATTCCCTTTCCTTGGGTCCATTGGCACCATTATTTACCCAGTCCACCTGCATATTGAAGTCCCCCATGATCACTGTGACCTTGCCTTTCTGACATTCACTTTCTATTTTGTGGTGCATTTTGTGCCCCTGGTCCTGACCACTGTTAGGAGGCCTGTACATAACTCCCATTATGGTTTTTTTGCCTTTGTGGTTCCTCAACTCTACCCACACAGACTCCACATCATCTGACCCTATGTCGTTTAGTGCTATTGATTTAATTTCATTCCTAATTAACAAGGCAACCCCGCCCCCTCTGCCCACCTCTCTGTCTTTTCGATAGGTTGTGAATCCCTGGATGTTTAAATGCCAGGCCTGAACCCCCTGCAACCATGTCTCTGTGATGCCTACCACATCATACCTGCCAGTCACAATCTGGGCCACAAGCTCATCTACCTTGTTCCGTACACTGCGCGCATTTAAATATAGCACCTTTAATTCTCAATTGACCGTCCCTTTTTGTTTTCTTATTGTGGTGGACCTTGGTTTACTGAGCCTTTCCATACACTGTGTCATATTTTGTGGGATGGGGACTATTGTAACCTCTCCTGAGTTCTGTCTTTTCGTGCTTTTTTGTATTCCTAAGCAGCTACGCTTCCCACTGATGACTTCACCTCTTGGTTCCCTGACTTTCCCTTCCCCCCAATCTCTAGTTTAAAGTCCTATTGACCACCCTCCGAGTAAGTTGCACACTTGGTGGCTCCCGCTCTGGTCGGACTTTCGGACCTGTTCCCCCGATTTTTTACTGGACTTGAATTGTAAAACTGATGACAGAGGCAATTGTGTACTGAATTCCCGCATCGGTGCATGGAAAGAAGGACTAGAAGTGCTTGTAAAGGCAGAAACAGAAAGACAAAGAAGACTTGGGCTGAAGCTGCAGCAGGAGACAGCATGACGGAGGACCAGACCTCTGGTTTGTCGACCCGGCGGTCAACGGAGCAGCTGATGCAAGTTATTCAGGAATGCTTTGCTAAGCAGAAACGGGCTGCTTGGACCCGAGAAAAGAGTCAATTGAGCGGCTGGAGCTTAGATTGGACGTCCATGATCGGGCGATCCAGAAGGTAGAGAAGACGCTGGATGAGCAGGAGGAACATCAACCTGCGGTTGAGTTGGAGGTGGGGATGCTAAGAGACCAGCAGAAGAAGCTCCTGAAGAAGGTGGAGGACCTAGAGAATAGGTCCCGCCGGCAGAACTTGAGAATTGTTGGGCTTCCGGAGGGGTCCGAAGGAGCGGACGCTGGGGCATACATCGCAGACATGTTTGAGAAGCTGCTGGGGGATGGGGCATTCTCCCAGCCCTTGGAGGTGGGCAGGGCTGACAGAGCACTCGCGAGGAAGCCACGAATGGGAGACCCCCCAAGGGCAATGGTGGTGAGATTCCACAGGTACTTGGATAAGGAGCGCATTCTACAGTGGGCCAAGCAGACACGGAGCTGTAAGTGGGACAACAGTATCCTGCGGGTTTACCAAGGCCTGAGTGTGGAGGTGGCCAGCAGAAGAGCAGGCTTCAACCAGATTAGGTCGATCCTTTTTAAGACAAAGGTGAAGTTCGATCTGTTGTATCCGGCCCGTCTCTGGGTCACGTACGAGGAACAGCACTTTTATTTTGAGTCGCCTGAGGACGCGCTGGACTTCGTGAAAAGGAAAGGACTGGAGGTGGACTAGGAACTTTTGAACTTTGCTGCAACGTTCATGTTATTTTGTTTTGCTTTTCTGTTCTTTTAAAAAAGGATTCTTGTTTTTTGTTTTGTGGAAGCTGTTTGTAATGCCTTTTGCATTGATTTGCACTGTTGGAGGATGGAGGTGTGCTTGTTTAGATCTTGGTGTTTTTCTGTCGGGCAATTGTGTGGGGATTGTTAGGGTTGAAGTATGTTTGTATGAGCAGGGGGAAGGGGGGGAGGGAACAATAGGTGGGAGACTATCCGGCACCAGGGATGGGGGCCACCAAGTTAGCTTTGCGGACTAGCTCACGGAAGCACAGTGGGGGGTGTGCATATGTTCGGTTTATCAAAGGGGTTGGGTTACAGAGTGTTGTTAATGAGGCGGGGGGAGGGGGGTAAATGCTCTGCTGACGAGGGAGGGACTTGGGCTAAGGGGCAGAGAGGAGGTTGGGAGCGGAGGCTGCCTGGGGGCGGGCAGGTGGAGGCGCGGAGCATGGGCTGGAGACGGGCCCAAAAAAGGGGATGGCGGATCGGCGAAGTGGGGGGCAATGAGCTCCCAACTAGGCTGATCACCTGGAATGTTCAAGGGTTAAATGGGCCAGTCAAGAGGGCACGTGTGTTTGCGCATCTTAGGGGACTGAAGGCGGACGTGGTAATGTTGCACGAGACGCACCTTAGAGTAGCTGACCAGATTAGATTGAGGAAAGGCTGGGTCAGTCAGGTCTTTCTCTCTGGACTAGACTCAAAGACTAGAGGGGTAGTGAGCAATAAGCAGGTGGTGTTTGAGACGGGTAGAATTGTCTTGGATGTGGGAGGTCGGTACATTATGGTCAGTGGGAAACTGGAGGGGGTGCAGGTGATATGAGTAAATGTGTATGCGCCAAATTGGGATGATGTGGAGTTTATAAAGAGGATACTGGGGAGGATACCGGACCTGAACCCGCACAAGTTGGTCATGGGAGGGGATTTTAACAGGATTATTGACCCTGGCTTGGACCGGTCAAGCTCAAAAACGGGCAGGGTGCCAGCAATGGCAAAGGAACTAAAAGGGTTCATGGAGCAGATGGGGGGGATGGATCCATGGAGATTTGGACAGCCGAGGGTGAAGGAGATCTCCTTCTACTCACATGTGCATAAAGTGTATTCCCAGATTGATTTCTTTATTTTGAGCAGGGCCTTACTGGCAGGGGTGGTGGACACGGGGTAATCGGCGATCACAACCTCAGACCATGCTCCGCACTGGGTTGACCTGCAGGTTAGAGAAGACAGTAACCAGCGCCCGCAATGGAGGTTGGATGTGGGACTTTTGGCTGACGAAGGGGTGTGCGAGCGGCTGAGGAAATGTATTCAGAACTATCTGCAGGCCAACGACACGGGAGAAATTTCAGCAGCAGTGGTCTGGGAAGCACTGATGGCGGTGGTCAGAGGGGAGCTGATCTCGATACGGGCCCATAGAGAGAAGGTGGACAGGGCAGAGACAGACCGACTGGTCAAGGAGATACTACAGATCGATAGGAGGTATGCGGAGACCCCAGAGGCAGGGCTTTTAAGGGAACGGTGGGGGCTACAGGCGGAGTTCGGCTTGTTAACCACAGGGAGGGCGGTGGAGCAGCTGAGAAAGGTGAGGGGGGGCGATCTATGAGCATGGAGAGAAGGCCAGCAGAATGCTTGCACAGCAGCTTAGAAAGAGGGAGGCAGCCAGGGAGATCGGGAAAGTAAATGACGGAGATGGGAATCTGGTTGGAGATTCAGCAGGGGTGAATAAGGCATTCAGGAATTTCTACAGCAGACTGTACAGGTCGGAACCCCCTATGGGGCCGGGGGGGATGAGGCACTTCTTGTAGGGGCTGAATTTCCCAAAGGTGGATGGGGAGCTGGTAGAAAGGCTGGGGGTCCCGATCAGGTTTAAGAGATAGTGAAGGGTCTGAAGGCCATGCAGTCGTGAAAAGCCCCGGGGACGGACGGGTACCCAGTGGAGTTTCATAAAACGTTCTCTGGGATATTGGGGCCGGTGTTGATGAGGATGTTCAATGAGGCAAGGGAAAGAGGGATGCTGCCCCGACAGTGTCAGAGGCCACGATTTCGCTGATTCTGAAGCGGGACAAGAATCCGGAGCTGTGTGGGTCCGACAGGCGATATCCCTTTTGAATGTGGATGCCAAATTGCTGGCCAAAGTTTTGTCCTCCAGGATTGAGGATTGTGTTCCGGACGTTATTGGGGAGGACTAGACGGGGTTTGTTAAGGGGAGGCAGTTGGTGGCCAATGTAAGAAGATTGTGATCATGATGCCCCCAGAAAGTAGGGAGGTGGTGGTAGTGATCGCAGAAAAGGCTTTTGATCGGGTAGAATGAGATTATCTGTGGGCGGTACTGGGACGGTTCGGATTTGGGCAGGGCTTTATTGACTGGGTCAGGTTGGTGTATCAGGCTCCTGTGGCAAATGTACGGATGAATAGGACAACATCGGACTATTTTAGACTGCACCGGGGACGAGACAGGGATGCCCCCTTTCCCTACTGTTGTTCGCGCTGGCTATAGAACCGTTGGCAATTGCTCTGAGAGCCTCAAGGGGGGGGTTGTTGGAGCACATAGTCTCGCTCTATGCAGACGACCTGCTTCTGTATGTATCGGACCCAGTAGAGGGGATGGAAGAAATCATGAGAATTCTCGGGAATTTGGCCGGTTTACAGGGTATAAGCTAAATATGGGGAAAAGTGAGATGTTTGCAGTCCAGGCGAGGCGACAGGAGAGGCGATTGGGGGAGCTGCCGTTTAAATTAGTAGGGGAAAGCTTTAGGTACCTAGGTATTCAAGTGGCGCCGGAATGGGATCGGCTGCATAAATTAAATCTAGCCCGACTAGTAGACCAAATGAAGGACGATTTTCGGAGGTGGGACGCGCTTCCGTTGTCACTGGCTAGGAGGGTGCAGGTGGTGAAGATGACGGTCCTCCCGAGATTCCTGTTTGTATTTCAGTGTCTCCCCATCTTTATTTCGCGGTCCTTTTTTAAATGGGTCAACAAAGTGATCACTGGCTTCGTTTGGGCGGGCAAGACCCCGCGAGTAAGGAAGGTAATGCTTGAGCGGGGAGAGGGCAGGCTGGTGCTGCCAAATTTTAGTAACTATTACTGGGTGGAGAATATAGCCATGATCAGGAAGTGGGTGGTGGGGGAGGGGTCGGCATGGAAGCGTCTGGAGGCAGCTTCATGCAAGGGCACCAGTCTGGGGGCGTTGGTGACAGCGCCTCTGCCGTTCCCGCCGGCATGGTACTCCACCAGCCCCGTGGTGGTGGCGGCCCTGAGAGTCTGGGGGCAATGGAGGAGACATATGGGAGCAGAGGGAGCATCGGTCTGGTCCCCAATCTGTAATAAGCACCGGTTTGCCCCGGAAAGTATGGATGGGGGGTTCCGACTATGGCGGAGAGCAGGGATTAAGAGGATGGGGCATATGTTTATAGAGGGGAGCTTTCAGAGTATGAGGGCGTTGGAGGAGAAGTTTGGGTTGGCGAGGGGAAACAAATTCAGGTATCTGCAGGTGCAGGACTTCCTATGTAAACAGGTGTCAACCTTCCCGCTCCTACCGCTAAGGGGGATTCAGGTCAGGGTAGTTTCCAGAGGGTGGGTAGGAGAAGGGAGCGTCTCTGACATTTACAAAGAACTTATGGGGTCGGAGGAGACGCAGACCGAGGAGCTGAAGCGCAAATGGGAGGAGGAGCTGGGAGGAGAGATAGAAGATGGTCTATGGGCGGACACATTGAGTAGAATCAACGCGTCCGCAACATGTGCCAGGCTCAGCCTGATACAATTCAAGGTCGTTCATCGGGCTCACATGACAGTGGCCCGGATGAGCAGATTCCTTGGGGTGGAAGACAGGTGTGCAAAATGTGCGGGGGGACCAGCGAACCATGTTCACATGTTTTGGACATGTCCGAAGCTTAGGGGATTTTGGCAGGGGATTGCGGATGTCATGTCCATGGTGTTAAAAACAAGGGTGGCACTGAGTCCAGAGGTGGCGGTTTTCGGGATGTCGGAAGACCCGGGAATCCAGGAGGATAAAGAGGCAGACGTTCTAGCCTTTGCCTCCCTGGTAGCCCGGAGACGGATACTATTAGCTTGGAGGGACTCAAAGCCCCCAAAGTCAGAGACCTGGCTATCGGACATGGCTAGCTTTCTCTGTTTGGAGAAAATCAAGTTCGCCTTGAGAGGGTCTCTGTTAGGGTTCGCCCGGAGGTGGCAACCATTCGTCAACTTCTTCGCGGAAAATTAATCGTCAGCAGAAGGGAGGGGGGGTGGGTTAGTTTAGCTTAGAGTAGGGGGTTAATAAAGGTGGGACCTGTAAGGAAAGGAGACAGCTTTTGCACTATGTTTATAGTTTCATGTACATTGTTTGTTTTGTTGTTGTTACAATAACAAAAATATCTCAATAAAATGTTTATTAAAAAAAAAAGCCTACTTGTGACAATAAAGATTTTTATTATTATTAGATGATTCAAGAATTCAGGAAGGCAGGAATTCAGGAACACAGACTTCGACCACGAGGTCCTACTTTTAAAAGAATTCTTATCTCTGGTTATATCCCTCATTTACTCTCATTGGTTTCTATTTCTCAGCTGAGATCTCCTGGTTTATTCAAATGGATGCCTGTTACTCAGAGGTTGATTTAATAATCAAACATGGGCCATTACTTAAGATTGACTGGTGCCAATCAAAGCTAGCTCAGCATCTGCCTGCGCAGTCACAGGAAAGGTTTCTCACGCCACAGCTCGTGAGAGCTTGCTGTGACTAATTAGTTGCTACATTCGTATTGCTGAATACACTGAAATACAATAGTCAATTCATTGTATGAAAGATTCACTGAAACATTGTCTAAATTCCCACAGTCAAGGCACTAGAGTTTTATAGTTAATTCATTATCTGAAACAGTAAAACACAGAACGTAGATCATAGAACAGTACAGCACAGTACAGGTCCTTCAGCCCACGATGTTGTGGGCCGACCATTTATCCTAATTTATCCGAATCTAAGATCAACCGAACCTACACCCCTTCAATTTACTGCTGTCCATGTGCCTGTCGAAGAGTCGCTTAAATGTCCCTAATGACTCTGACTCCACCACCTCTGCTGGCAGTGCATTCCACACACCCACCACTCTCTGTGTAAAGAACCCACCTCTGACATCTCCCCTATACCTTCCTCCAATCACCTTAAAATTATGTCCCATCGTGACAGCCATTTCCACCCTGGGGGAAAGTCTCTGGCTATCAACTCGATCCATGCCTCTCATCACCTTGTACACCTCTATCAAGTCACCTCTCTGCCTTCTTTGCTCGAGTGAGAAAAGCCCTAGCTCCCTCAACATTTCTTCATAAGACATGCCCTCCAGTCCAGGCAGCATCCTGGTAAATCTCCTCTGTACCCTCTCCAAAGCATCCACATTCTTCCTATAATGAGGTGACCAGAACTGGACACAATATTCCAAGTGTGGTCTAACTAGGGTTTTATAAAGGTGCAGCAAAAGCTTGCGGCTCTTAAACTCAATCCCCCTGTTAATGATAGCCAACACACCATACGCCTTCTTAACAACCCTATCAACCTGGGTGGCAACTTTGAGGGATCTATGTACGTGGACCCCAGGATCCCTCTGTTCCTCCACACTTCCAAGAATCCTGCCTTTAACCCTGTATTCAGATTCAAATTCGACCTTCCAAAATGAATCACTTCACATTTATCAAGGTTGAACTCCATCTGCCACTTCTCAGCCCAGCTCTGCATCCTGTCAATGTCCTGTTGTAACCTGCAACAACCCTCAACCCTATCCACAACTCCCCCAACCTTCGTGTCATCGGCAAACTTACTAATCCACCCTTCCACTTCCTCATTCAAGTCATTTATAAAAACCACAAAGAGCAGAGGTCCCAGAACAGATCCTTGCAGGACACCACTGGTCACTGACCTCCAGGCGGAATACTTTCCATCCACTACCACTCGCTGTCTTCTTTCGACCAGCCAATTCTGTATCCAGACAGCCAAATTTCCCTGTATCCCATGTCCCCTAACTTTTTGAATGAGCCTACCATGGGGAACGTTACCAAATGCCTTACTGAAATCCATGTACACCACATCCACTGCTCAACCTTCATCAATGTGTCTCGTCACAGCGTCAAAGAATTCAATGAGGCTTCTGAGGCATGACCTGCCCTTCACAAAGCCATGCTGACTGTCTTTAATCAAACTATGTTTTTCTAAATAATCATAAATCCCAATATTTTGCTCACCACAGACGCAAGACTGATGGATCTGTAATTCCCAGGGATTTCCCTATTCCCTTTCTTGAATAGGGGAACAACATTTGCCTCCCTCCAATCATCCGGTACTACTCCAGTGAAGAGTGAGGACGCAAAGGTCATCGACAACGGTGCAGCAATCTCCTCCCTCGCTTCCCGTAGTAACCTTGGGTATATCCCGTCAGGCCCAGGGGACTTATCTATCCTCATGCTTTTCAAAATTTCCAGCACATCCTCCTTCTTAATATCAATCTGTTTGAGTCTATTAACCTGGTTCACACTGTTCTCATGAGCAACAAGGTCCCTCTCTCTAGTGAGTACTGAAGCAAAATATTCATTTCGGGCCTCCCCCATCTCCTCAGACTCTAGGCACAAGTTCCCTCCACTATCCTAGATCGGCACTATTCTCACTCTGATCACCCTCTTATTTCTCATATAAATGTAGAACGCCTTGGGTTTTTCCCTAATCCTTCCCGCCAGGGCTTTCTCATGCCCCCTTCTAGCTCTCCTCAGTCCATTTTTGAGTTCCTTCCTGGCTCCTTGTAACTCTCTGGAGCCGTGCCAGATCCTTGCTTCCTCAACCTTATGTAAGCTTCGTTCTTCCTCTTGATTAGAAGCTCCACTTCTCTTGTCATCCAAGGCTCCTTCACCTTACCATTCCTTCCTCGTCTCAGTGGGACAAAACTATCTACACTAGCAGCAAGTGCTCCTTAAACAACCCCAAGAACAATTGTTCCCACTTTATGCTCCTCAGCACCTGTCTAATGGCAGTATAATTTCCCCTCCCCCAATTAAATACCTTCCCGTACTGTCTGTTCCTATCCCTCTCCATGACTATGGTAACGGTCAAGGAGTTGTGGTCACTGTCACCAAAATGCTCTCCCACAGAGACATCTGACACCTGGCCTGGTTCGTTGTCGAGCACCAAGTCCAATATGGCCTCCCCCCTAGTCGGCTTCTTTACATATTGAGTTTGGAAATCTTGACAAAATCTGCTCCATCCAAACCATTTGCACTAAGGAGGTTCCAGTCAATATTAGGGAAGGTGAAGTCACCCATGACAACAACTCTGTTACTTCTGTACTTTTCCAAGATCTGCCGCCATATCTGTTCCTCTCTCTCTCTCTGCTGCTATTGGGGGGGTCTATAGAAAACTCCCAATAAAGTCACTGCTCCTTTCTTGTTTCTGACTTCCAACCATACTGACTCAGTAGACAAACCCTCCTCAACTACCTCCTTTTCTGCAGCTGTCGTGCACTCCCTAATTAACAGTGCCACTCCCCCTCTTTTACCTCCCGCCCTATTCTTCTGAAAACATCTAAACCCCGGAACATCTAATAACCATTACTGCCCCTGTGAAATCCATGTCTCCGTAATGGCCACAACAACGCAGTTCCAAGTAGTGATCCATGCTCTAAGTTCATTTCCCTTATTCCTGACACTCGTTGCATTGAAACAGACACACTTTAACCCGTTGCAATGAGTGCAACTTTGCCCGATCAACTGTGTATCCTTCCTCACAGACTTGCTGCATACTATTTCTGCCTGTTCAACAGCAACCCTATTCTCAATGGTTGTATTCTCACAGTCAAGACACTTTTAAATAATTTCACTCCTCAGCTATGCATTAAATTACACCTAAAACCATGAATAAATCAATATTCCATCAGCAGTGCCCGTGGATGGGCCACATGATGCCACAGGTTGTACCCAGTTGTGGGTGAGGAGTTGGTAGGGTGGAGGTGGCGTGGGGGGTTGGTGGGGTGGGTGGACAGTTTAAGTGGGTGCACGCACACAGCCGATGTTGCTCTACGCAACCACAGGCCACAGTGAGGTGCACAGAAATGCGGCTGCCTTGCAGGCCGCAGCAATGGCAGTCCATGCCTGGATACCCCGATCCCGGGGGTCACCCCGACGCACGGCCCATCCACTGGTCACCCCCTGCTACTACCCCTGACCCTTGAAGATGCCACCCTCTCCCCATCCCCACCCCTCACAGCCAGCCATGGCAGCAGCAGGAGTGACAGGAGCGGCAGCCCACGGTCACGCCTCTGTTCTACATGCGCGCATGTTTCCCGATTTTTAAAATCACGAGTGAACCTCGCCATGGGTAATTCCTTCTGGTGGAGGCGGAGCATCGTGTGATCCCTGGCGAATACTGGGACTGACCCCTTAATCATATGCCAACGGCGTTTACTGTACATGCGATGTAGAATGCATTCACGCTGCTGTCGAGGCACCAGAGCATGGCATTCTGTCAGGCGCCCGGCGCCAAACCTCGATTTCCGGCTGACGCCGAATTCTCTGCCCAATCGTGATTCCCGATTCCAGCGTTGGCCGACGGAGAATGCCGCCCGTTATTTTTGATTGAACTTCGTTTATGGGTAGCTCTATCTGGTTTTGTTGTGTATTAAAGTAGCAATGAAATCAAAAAGAAAATGTTTTAACTTGAGTAAAACCATTGATCAGTTGTAACATCACTGCCACCATTTACAGACGACATGGGAAACATGTCAAAGCTCTGTCAAATTATACATTCACATCTATTGTAATGAATTAGTGGAAGCTTTTGCAACCTAATATTAACCAATAATTATATTGCCTGTGATCATAGTTTGAAAGCAATTCCTTACTTTTGTGGTCCTGACATGACAGTACTCCAGTTCTAAGTAGCTGATATAATAAGTAGTGAAAGAATCGCAATAAAATGTAGGTAATTATTATCTGCCCATAAATTCTGATTTGGAATAATATATTTAGTGATAAGTAACAGCAACAGCATTAGTTGTTACCGAATGTTAAGGAAGATTCCGAAAATGTTTGTATTTACATCCAGGAAGCTTCTTGGGTAATATGTTAAATGTTTATGAAATATGAAACAGCATTGATAGATTGATACCATTATGGAGAAAAAGAGTACCATATACAATTATAAAACAGAAAATGGTCACAGAATTCCAACGGTATGGCACTTGTAGGTTACCATCACGTGACAGCCCGAATAGTACCTGGACTGAATCCTCAAACTAAATTGTGAAATTGGCAGGACAGAAAACAGGACTAAAATAAGGTGTACAGCAGCTCCCAATATCCAAATGTAGCTGATTCAATATAATCAGAGATACTCTGGAGAAAGTATATGAACAAAACTGAAGGATGGCTGCAAATTGGGAAAATAATGGTCCAGAATAATTAAGTGGAGGAAAGCCAACTTCAATGGTGCAAGAACGGAGCTGCGGAGAATAGGCTGGAATGAAAGGTTGGAGGGGAAAACTGTAGCTGAACAATGGGCTTCCTTCAAAAAAGAAATAGTTTGAGCACAGACAAAAAGAAAAGTTAGGGCAAACAAATCCAGAGCTCCTTGGGTGAAAAAAAGATAGAAATTAAGTTAACAAAGAAAAAGTGTGCTTATGACAGGTGTCAGGTCGAAAATACAACTGAGAACCAAGAGGAATACAGAAGGTTCAGAGGGGAGGTGAAAACGCAGATCAGAGAAGTGAAGTGGAATTATGAAGCATTAAATTATGAGTCATTAAATGGTTTCAAGAAGGATATAGATATATTTCTGATTTTTAAAGAAACAGGTTATAGGGATATGGGAACAGGTGGGGAGGTGGATTTGAGACCAGGAAGTGATCAGCCAGGATCTGATTGAATGGCGGAGCAGGCTTGCAGGGCTGAATTTCCAGCTTCTGCTCTTCATTCCTGTGTTCCAAGAGGAAAGACTGGCAGCCAACATAAAGGAGAATCCAAAAATCTTCTATCCGCATATAAATAGTAAAATGCTGGAAAAGGAGGAGTAGTGTTGATCAGGGACATAAAATGGAATTTACAAATCAAGGCATGGGGCATGACCGAGGTATTAAATGAGTATTTTCCATGTGTCTTTACCCTGGAGGTAGATGCTGCCCAAGCCAAGGCAGCAGACGGGGAAAATGTCCCGAGAAGCGTTCAAAATTGATAAGGAGGAAGTGTTGAATACATTGACAGTACTTAAAATTGACAAGGCACAGGGACTGGGTGAGATGGATCCAAGGATACTGAAGGAAGTGAGAGTGAAAATTGGAGGGTGCGAGCCATAATCATCCAGTCTTCTCTAGACTAGGGGAGGTGACAAAGGGCTGGAGAATTGCAAATATTATGCCCTTGTTCGACAAAGGTTGTCACGATTGCCCCAGCAATTACAGACCAGTCAGTATAACTTAAGTGATGGTCAACTTTCTAGAAAAAATTATTCAGGATAGAATTAGCAGTCACATGGAAAAATGCAGGTGGATTGGGAAGAGCCCGCATGAATTTTGAAAGGGAAAATCCTGGGCAGGATTCTCCGCTTGCTGACGCCGAAATCGCGAAATGGGATTGGGCGCAGAATAGCTTCCAACGTCAAAATCCGGGTAGGCGCCGGTTTAATGCCAAACTGGAATGCTCCGGCACCCTGGAAATGGTATCAATGCATCGCTCGCTGTGCGAGGTGAAAGTACAGTAGGCACATCATTAGCGGGCCTGACAGCCTATGCTCCGGAACCTCCGCGATTCATCGCCTCCAATGGGCCGAGTTCCCGACGGCGTTGTTCACTTGTGGTTTTAAAAATCGTGAACCTGGCGTCCTGGCTGCTGAGCGAGAGAGAGGAGGTAGGAAATGGCGTGAAGTGACTGCGGGCTGCCGGCCCAGACACCGGCCATGCTAGCTGCGGCGGGTGGGCCATTGCAAGGGCCGGGGGACGGGAAGGGAGGGAGGGAGAGGGGGGAGCAGGCCAAGCAGCCGGGGAGCCCCCCCGCACAGGACTGGGGCAGTGCCCAGGCACCGACCGCCATTAGGGCAGCCATATTGCTGAACACCCACTGACCACCCACCCTGCTCCTGGTTCTACACAGCGGCACCGGCCGTATGGATACGCCTGTCCCCGCACGCCAACCCCGCCCCAGCGCGCCCCAAACACTCCGTCCAACTGGCAGCCACCCACCGGGGGACAACCCAGGGCCACATCCAAGGCAGCCCCCAGTGAGGGCAGTGCCAGCCAACGGTACCCCTGGCAGCAGGGACGGGAACCAGGTGCTGGGGCACCAACCGGGCCGAATACCGAGGGGGCAGGGGTGCTGGGGTGGAGGTGGGTGTGAGGGGGGGGGGGGGGGGAGACGGGACATGCGTGGCTGGGCTTGCAGTGCCACCATGTAGCCCATGGAACCTGGATAGGCACTGGAGTATGCGCCATACTAACATGTTGGCCTTTCACCGCCTGCAGACAATGGCATCCGGACATCAACCTACAATGCTGACGACTGTGTTGATGGCCACAGCCGTGCGAGATACATTGCGGCCGGGTGAACGGGGGCCACTCAGAGAGGAGGGCGAAGCTGCAGCAGAGGAATGGGCTGCAGAGGAAGGGGTTGCAGAGGGTCAGGTGGCAGCCGCACAGGTTGGAGGGCCGGCCACCCAACAGGCCGAGGAGGAGTAGGATCCATCGGGCCGCTGCATGAGGCCCGCGTGTACCGGCGGCATGTCGTTCGAGGGCCTGCCGGACCAGGCATGCCGATGGAGACTTTGGATTAGCAGAGGGACAGTGCAGCACATCTGCCAGATGATGGCACACTTGGCACCGCAGGTGTACGGGGGGAGGACACACGGTCCCAGTGACCGGCAAGGTGATGGTCGCCCTCAACCTTTACGCGATGGAGTCCATCCAGGCGCCGAGTGGGGACCTGTCCAGGATCTCGCAGGCCTCACCGCACAGGTGCATCCACGCCATCACGGATGCCCTATCGCCCAGGCGGATCACTCCATCTAGTTCCATGTGGACCGAGCCCACCAGGATGCCTGGGCAGTGGGGTTCGCTGCCATCGCCCAAGTCCAGGGGGTGATCGGTGGAATGCATGTGGCCCAAGGGCACTGGCGGATAACAGGCCACTGTACACCAGCCGAAAGGGGTTTCTCTCGATGAACATACAGCTGGTCTGCGATCACCAGCTGTGCATCATGCACGTCTGCGCCTGATACCCAGGCAGTGTACATGATCATCCATCCTGGCACACTCGGTGATCCCCAACATGTTTGAGGGGCACTCCCCCTGGCTGAGGGGCTGACTGCTGGGCGACAGGGGTTATCCGTTGCGATCATGGCTGATGCGCCTATCCGGAGGCCACAGACCAATGCAATGGTTGAGCGGTGCTTTGGTATCCTCAAGATGTGCTTCAGATGCCTGGACCGCTCTGGTGGGACCTTCCAGTATGAGGCTGAGAGGATCGCTTGCATCGTGGTGGTCTGCTGCATCCTCCACAATATAGAACAGCAGAGAGGCGATGTGCTGGAGGAGAAGGATGAGGAGGAAGGGCAGGCCTCGTCCGCTGAGGAGGATGCGGGGGAGCGGGATGATGAGCAGGACATGAGGCCCAGGCAGGCCGGGGAGGCCACACAATGCCAACGCCAGGGCCAGCGCGCACAGGACGCTCTGATCGTGGCACGGTTCACCGATTTGGAGCAGGGGAGGTGATTGCTGGCCAGGCACACGGACACCACATCCCAGACCTACACATACTCTCCTCCCAAACCACCAAACCACCCGCATGCACACCCCCTCCATGATACATACCTGCGGCGCGGCAAGCTGGGGGCCCTGGGTTTGCAGTAACAGAGGGTCTGGTCCAAGAGATGGAGGATGATGACAACCCACTCTGCGATGAGCTCCGGTGCTCCATATCGTATGACAATGTCTGACTCATGTCCACAGTAGCACCTTCCACCTGGGTGATTCCTGCATGCGAGCTCACACGGTCCCATCGAATCCCTGTGGTGGGGGTGCTGGGGACGGTTAGGCCGGGGGGGGGAAGACGGTCCACCCACGGGGCCAGCAGTGGTCCCCGTGCTACTCCGTGGGACAGGGGTGCGAGCGGATCACTTCAGTGTGAGGATAGATTGGAGAGGTTGGGCATGTTTTTCTTGGAGAGAAGAAAGCTAAGTGGAAATTTGATAGATATTTTCAAAATCATGGCCGGGATTCTCCCTTCTGAGGACTAAGTCCCCACGCCGGCGGGAAAACCGGCAGCAACGACTCTGGTGTCAATGGCCCCAAAGGTGAGAAATTCTCACCTGTCAAGGGGGCTAGGTGGACGCCGGAGAGGCTGGCGCCGAAGGGACGGTGCGAGTTCGTGCATGCGCCGAAGCGGGCGGTATGATCTCACGCATACACGGAATGGCCGGTGTGGTTCCAGGCATGCGCGAACCAGCCGGCATATTTTGGTGCCTGCGCGGGGGGTTCTCTTCTCCGCACCGGCCATGCTGGAGCCCTACAGCGGCCGGCGCGGAAGGAAGAAGTGCCCCCACGGAACAAGCCTGCCCGCAGATCGGTGGGCCCCGATTGCGGGCCAGGCCACCGTGGGGGGCCTGCCGGGGTTGGATCCCCACCCCGCCCCCCCAAGGACCGCCCCCGCCGACTTCCCTGCCAGGGACCACTGGTACGCGAGTTGAGTGATTCACGCCAGCGGGACTGGCCAAAAATGGACGGTCGCTCGGCCCATTGGGGCCCGGAGAATCGCCGGGGGGGTCCGCTGCCAACGGCCCCCAACCGGCATGACGGGAATCCCGCCCCGCCCGAAAATCGGCGCCGGAGAATATGGCAGGCCGGGATTTGCGCCGCCCCCCGGGATTCTCCGACCCGTGTGGGGTGGACAGTGTAGGTAGGGAGAAACTGTCTGTGCTCATAAAAGGATCTAGAACAAGAGGGCACAGATTTAAAGTGATTTGCCAAAGAAGCAAATGTGATGTGACAATTCTTTTTTCACACAATGAGTGGTTCAGTTCTGGAATGCACTGCCTGGAAGTGTGGTGCAGGCAGGTTCAATCGAGGCATTCAAGAGGGCATAAGATGATTATTTGAACAGAAACAATGTGCAGGGATAGGGGGAACAGGCAGGTAAACGGCACTGAGTTATCATGTTCAGAACCGCTGCAAACACAATGGGATGAGTGGCCTCCTTCTGCACCATAACAATTCTGTGATTCTGCAAACTTAGAAAATATGAAAGACAGTATCACATGGAGAGTGACACTGGAGATTGGAGAAAATCAACATATTTCATTTAAAAGAGGAAGAAATTCAAAGGTGCAGCATTTTTTATTAATTAAATTATGGAATGATGAAAATTAGCCATGATATTTTAAAATATGTTTCAGAAATGTAGGTGTGAACTACCAGCCATGTTGGCCCGAACAGGACTGCAGCGTGGCCAGGGAATCCCCAGCCCAACCCCATTCAGTACTGGTCCACAAAAACGTGGACCCGGACGAACAGCACTTGGGGAGGGGGGGGATCTTCAGGGCTATCGGAGGCCCCTGGATGGTCAAGGACAAGGCAGGGTGGTTCCCTGTCCTCCACCTTGAACGCAGGCCCCTTGGCACTACCAGGGTGGCTGTGCCAAGGTGCCCTGGTGGCATTGCAAAGGCAGCAGGAGAACTATTAGGGTTCCAGTACCAGGGTGCCACTGCCAAGGGTCAGGGCCTGAGGGGACATGCCCATGAAAGGAGGGTGGAGGAGGGGTATGAAAGGTGGGGATGTGCAGACTGGGTATGAAGAGGACTCCGGAAGGTTTGGGAGGGAGGAGTTGAAGGGTGGGTGTCCTGGAAAGAGGTCCATAAGGGGTCATGGGAAGTCCTAAAAATGGGGATCCCAAAGCGATCCCACAGAGGGATGTCATCACTTGGGGGGAAGGGTGTAATGCCCATGTGTGTGGGGTGCAACATTGCCCATGGTTGTGGGGGGGGCGGTGGATCCACAAGCACACTTGGAGATCGGGGCACCCTTTCAAAATGGTAGCCTGGGGCGAAATTCTCCCCCAACGGCGCGATGTCCGCCGACTGGCGCCAAACACGGCGCCAATCAGACGGGCATCGCGCCGGCCCAAAGGTGCGGAATGCTCTGCATCTTTGGCGGCCTAGCCCCAACATTGAGGGGCTAGGCCGACGCCGGAGGGATTTCCGCCCCGCCAGCTGGCGGAAATGGCGTTTGTTGCCCCGCCAGCTGGCGCGGAAATGCGGCGCATGCGCGGGAGCGTCAGCGGCCGCTGTCAGTTTCCCGCGCATGCGCAGTGGAGAGAGTCTCTTCCGCCTCCGCCATGGTGGAGGCCGTAGCGGAGGCGGAAGGGAAAGAGGCCCGCCCGCGGATCGGTGGGCCCCGATCGCGGGCCAGGCCACCGTGGGGGCACCCCCCGGGGTCAGATCGCCCCGCGCCCCCCCCCCCAGGACCCCGGAGCCCGCCCACGCCGCCTGGTCCCGCCGGTAAATACCACGTTTGATTTACGCCGGCGGGACAGGCAATTTCTGGGCGGGACTTTGGCCCATCCGGGCCGGAGAATTCAACGGGGGGTCCCGCCAACCGGCGCGGCCCGATTCCCGCCCCCGCCCAATCTCCGGTACCGGAGACTTCGGCGGGGGCGGGATTCACGGCGGCCAACGGCCATTCTCCGACCCGGCGGGGGGTCGGAGAATGACGCCCCTGATTTCTGAGGAGTCCAGCAAGTTCAGCTCCCCAGTGATGAAAATAATTCTAAGGGTGTCATCAAACGGTCATGCTGCGCCCAGTGAGTGCTGTTCAGTACTGGTCTCCACAAACAGGGACCAGGTGCACCTGCACTCGTGGGGTCTCCCAGAGGACTGGAGGCCCCCAGGCGCATTGATGATGCCACCCAGGCACCCTGGCACTGACAGCCTGGTACCCTGCTAGTGCCACTTGGGTGCCAGCCTGACACTGCCAAGGTGCCCAGGTGGCACTGCCAGTTCGCAGGAACACTGTCAGGGTACACGGTTAGCACCGCCAAGGTGCCAAGCTAGCATTTATCGTGCAGCAGCGATAGGGCCAGCGGTGCCCTGCATGGGTGTTGGGGGGATAGTGCGGGAGTCTGGGAACTCCCTCACAGTGAGTTGGGGCTTGGAGGGGTTCGGGGGCTCCAGGTGGCGAACTGATCTCTCTGAATCTGAGCAGTTCCGGCGAGCTGAGCTCTTCCGTGCAAAAAATGGGGGAGTGTGCAGCCTCGGCCTCGCATTCCCTGCTGAGGCCCCCTATCTAACCTGAATGACGTTTGATAGTGTTGTGTTTCTCGGCACTGCAGTTGGGAAACATGCAGCTAAAAGCGCTCGCCATGGCACTTTGTTCCAATTTAGTTAAATCGTGCCCTAAGTGTGGGCTTGACTGGGGAGAAACTCCCTGTAGCCACTTAAAATGGCCAACTCCCGATTTAAAATGGCGAACGGCAAAGGCTGATGGGTAAGTCAGCCAACAGGACAAAAACGAGCAGCTGCAGGTTGGCTGTGTATTTACCTCTGGAGAGGCCAGACAAGATCGATACCAGCAACCATCAGCATAACAAAACACCAGCCATCTGCATATTAATGAGCAATCCCCGGGAACAATAAGCAACATTTAGACACACAAAGCAAAACCAGACTCTTCGGCGCCAGCAGAAGCCTACACAAAAGGAGGTGAACGATCACCTCAAGACCACCCATCGATCAGGGAACCGCTCCAGCATTGGAGAAAATCGAACCAAGTGATTGGGACAAAGTCCAATCACTTGGGACCAGGTACAGGGTCCGCCCCGAAAGGCGGGAAGCCCCTGGGGACTATAAGAATTGAGCCCCAAGTTCAAGTCGCTCTCTTCTTCTCCGGATCGCTTCCAGCTCTTCCCACTCTTCAGCAGCCGATTGAACCTGTAAGTCTTACTTCAACGCTCGCTACAAGATAGGCGCTCCTAGCTATCAATCTGTACCAACTTCGAATCCCGCAGGCTCAGAACCCGATCGAAAGGCCATTTGTTTCCCTGACCTGGTGGGCCAGTTCCAAGTTAAGTATAGGCCTGTTAGTTGTAGAAGTAGCTTAGACGTAGAATTTGTGCATGAGTAGTGATTACTGTGTATAATAAATGTGCTTTGATTTAAATCTTACTAATCGGTGTATTGGACTATTGATCATTACTCGGACTTGAACCACGTAGCGGTATCATAAAGATACCTGGCGACTCAAGAGCAAAGGTGATAAAACAGAGTAATTAAACTAAGGCAAAGTTAGCAACATCCCCAAGACCCATAAAAGTGACTAAGTGTGGTTAGATAGCGGTGGAGAACTCGCTGACAGAGCCGGGGTGAAACCCCCAACAAAACTCGCCACAAATGAGACTTAGAAACGTTTCCGTTAGATCGTGCCCGTAACTTTTTAATAACATTTTTTGGCCTCCAGGCAACAATGGTGGCATCAACACTGTAAAGAAGCAGTGAACAGTCAGAGGCGGTTTCAAGGCTTTTGCTTCATTCTGCATTCTGACAGCCAATCCAGAGGACCCAAGCCTAGAAAACTATTGTATACGTAATGTTAGATGTACATTTGGTTGTAGCACCATTAATGTACAATACAGTTCAGAACTAGTTTGATTTAAAAAAAATTGTGTTGAATCATTATACATGAAGAATTGTGTTTTTGTTACATTTTTGAATGTATAGGTTATATGTAGTCACTATCTTTAAAACCCCCTAAGTAATACCCTTGATATCAAGGCAATATTTGATCAAGTGGAACACCAAAAAACTTGAGTAAAACTCTAAGTTAAAGGGCACTAGGGTGGTAGGGGAGTGGATCCACCCATAGGTTGGAGTCATATCTGACAGAAAGGAAGGAGGCTGTGGCTGATGGAGGCCAATTATCTCAGCCCCAGGACATCGCTGCGGGGGTTAGTCAGGAGAATGTCATAGGTTCAACTGTCTTCAATTGCTTCATCAATCATCTTCGTTCCATCATAAGGTAAGAACTGGGACTGTCTGCTGAAGATTGTAGTGCTATTATATTGTTGGACTCCATTCACAATCCTTCAGAGGAAAAAGCCTAATCACTTCTCCTTGGCATTCAATGCCATTACCATCACCAGATTTACCACCATCAGGGTCCCAAAGGGTCGCCATTGTTGAGAAAATCACTTGGATCTGCCAAGCACATGACATGGCTACCAGAGAAGAGTCTTGAGAAAAGTCTTATTCTGCCTCCGCCCTTCGGCCTGTTTGACCAGTTGTACAGCTTTGCTTAAATTTAAATCTTCCTGAGATTGGAAGGAGTCAGAGAGATTCTCATCTAAAACACCAACAGTTATTCAAACACTGATCAGGTTGTCTTTTAGCGATCCCACAATTTTCGGCTAGGTGGTGCAAGTCATTAATGAATGGATCAAACCCGTCAACCTCGTTTTAACTGCACCAATTAAACTGCGCCCTCTCAATTCTGTGAATTCTGTGAAAGGCTCCGATGATATCTTGTTAGGGCGCTGACTCTTTGTTCATCTCCTGTCCGGCAAGCACATCATTTGTTATGCTCCCAATGGCGTATAACAAAGTGTTAACGTGATCTTTGTTCTCTCCAGTTGCAAGACCTGAGGCATTACAGTATCATGTAAAACGTTTTTGCCAATGTTGTCATTGTTCAGCCTGTCTGGGTCCCTCAATATGTTGAATAGAATCTGGGGCGAGATTCTCCGACCCACGCCGGGTCGGAGAATCGCCGGGGGCTGGCGTGAATCCCGCACCCGCCGGTTGCCGAAGTCTCCCCGCTCGATTCTCCGGCCCGGATGGGCCGAAGTCCCACCGCTAAAATGCCTGTCCCGCCGGCGTAAATTAAACCACCTACCTTACCGGCGGGACAAGGCGGCGCGGGCGGGCTCCGGGGTCCTGGGGGGGCGCGATCGGGGCCCACCGATCCGCGGGCGGGCCTGTGCCGTGGGGGCACTCTTTCCCTTCCGCCTCCGCCATGGTCTCCACCATGGCGGAGGCGGAAGAGACTCCCTCCACTGCGCATGCGTGGGAGCGTCAGCGGCTGCTGACAGCATTCCCGCGCATGCGCCGCCCGGAGATGTCATTTCAGCGCCAGCTGGCGGGGCACCAAAGGCCTTTTCCGCCAGCTGGCGGGGCGGAAATTCATCCGGCGCCAACCTAGCCCCTCAAGGTTGGGGTTCGGCCCCCAAAGATGCGGAGCATTCCGCACCTTTGGGGCGGCGCGATGCCCGTCTGATTTGCGCCGTTTTGGGCGCCAGTCGGTGGACATTGCGCCGTTTCCGGAGCATTTCGCCCCTGATGCGGGCCAAGTAGTCGCCATTGCTCACCCAGGTCCAAATTTATCTTTTCCTGCACTGCTTGTCCTGCCAGTCACTGGGCTATATTCAATGGTTTATGATGTGGGGGTCGTCTCAAAGTCCTTCCACTGCAGACTTTGCTAGGATTCACTTCAGCCTTTTCGCATCATTTTCTATCATTCTGCTGTGAGTGTAATTGCGGCTGCTACTACCTGTTATTATTGGTTTGTATTGGGATTCTTTAGCTTCGTATTCTAGAAGAGACCTCGATTGAACCAACTGTCATTGTTCAAAAAATGTTTATTCACATGTTAACTTCTTACAAAGCATAAGTCGGGCTAACGCCGGCATAAGAAGGCCAGAATTGTCCTCTAAGATGCTACTCAGACATCCTCTCTCAGTGGGTGACATTACTGTGACACAGCTTCGTTTGCACATGCTCAGTATGCTCTTATCCGAGTTAACCCATTACTTTGCAGTTCTAACCCCAAAAGCCTTTCCACCACTTGCAAGGCACAAATCAGGAATTTAATAGAATACTGTCTACTTGCCTGCACAGGTAAAACTAATACAACACTCAAGAATCTCAATCCCATTCAGGACAAAGCAACTCCGCATCATCAGAACCCTCCCTGCCATTTTCAACATCCACTTCCTCCACCAGTGGTATTTTGTGGCTACAGGGTACACCACCTGCAGGGTGCAATGCATTATGTTGTCCAAGTTTCTTTAGCAGCATCTGCCAAACATGTGGCCGTCACCACTTAGAAGGGCAGCGGGTGTGCAAGAATACCATCAACTGAAGCTTCCCTCCAAGTCACGACGCCATCCCAATTTGGATATGCATCACCATTCTTTCATCACAATTGAGTCAAAATGCTGGAAATGCATTCTGAGCATCATTGTGAAAGCACATTCAGCACATGAACTACAATGTTCAATATGCAAGTCTACCACCATCTGCTCATGGCAGTAATGGCTGGCCTTGCCAGCTATGCTCAAATCTCAAAACAGAACTCATTTTTAAAAAAATTGAAAATAATTTTTCCCATTAAAATATAGATTTGTTAGGTTCATTTGGATTTGTAAAATTTATGAAATGCAATTTTTTTTGGTACTAATAATATAATACTACTTTCAGATAGTCAGTTGTTAAGCTTCTTTTAAAGGAAGATCCCACCTTCCCCCTCCTTCAGTTTTTAGTGCACATTCACAGCAACATATTAGCAAAAGCAGGCTGGATGTTTCTTTTGCACTGTCAAGGAGCAGAAATATAGATGAGCAAATAAATGCAAATGAATTCTGAAGCACATCATCCCATTTAGCCTCTATTCATTTCTTTGAATAGACATGGTAGACATGTAGACTTTTACTCTATTGGAGGGTTTAAGAAGTGTTTTATGTGCTGCAGGCTGCATACAAAAACTGCTTCCTTTCTTCAAAATCTCGTACTGATTAACTTCTCAAGTCTGGCACACATGCACAACTGAAAGGATGGCAGAGGAGACGAGATTTAGTTTTACTTGATATCCACTCTAATCAAATCAAGCAGGGCCACAAAATTGCATCTTTATGGATGAAAGCCCAATGAATGACAAGCAAAACAGGAAAATATGAAGGCAGTTCTAATTTGGGTTCAAATGAAAGATGTGCTTTTCACAATCAATAGAAGAAGCACAAGCCTACCTTGTTAACATAATTGTAAATATATTGTAAATATTTTCCAAGCCACTGCTCGTGTACTAGTCCATTCTAACAGAAAAGCTTGGTTTTTCACACAGACAGGAATGGGGCATCAACGAAAAGCAGAACACTCTGATTGTTGGGTCTTGTGACAGGCTGCATAAATAATGTGGAGTATTGTTAATAAATTATATTTAAAAATTAATACTGAAACCTTTTAAATCCGACTGCATAAAATTGAGTCTTACAGAGTCATATAACTGAATGATGTTGTGTTCTGATGTAAAATGATGAATAGTATTTTTTAGGCTTGTTGAAGTTTTAGAATCAACTCCGTCGGTAGTTTCTATTTTTTTGGGTAGGTCTTTTTCAGGTTGTCTTCACAGACCCTATAACATATGTCTACAAAACTTTGAGTGTTACTTATGTTTTAACAGGCATCAGCGCTACTACTTGAGAAAAATATTTTGTTCTTCCCACTGTTAGGGGTTATTCATTACACAGGCCTCAGGCCTCTTACACTTGTCTGCTCACTGAATCTTCCACTCATCCCTCCCCAATCCTCCCGTTTTACTCAATGTATACTCAAGCTTAGTCACAACTGGTATTCTATGTACGGTTACTAATGTGTTTATTGCTGAAAAGAGAGACATACTGCTAAATCTTTGGGATCTGTATAACTCCATGCACATTAGGTTCGGCCATAAATTGGACTCTAGCTATTTGCTCCCCTTTGAGCTTGATACAGTAAGAGAGTGCGTCAAAACTATCTTGTTGGAAATTTGGCTATCCTGATCAGACCACTGTTTGCTATGTATTGCGCAAACCTACAAATGGGCCAAAGGCTGCCAGTTTTGGATCTAAACAGTGCCCGGTCTACCACAAATTACCATAGAAAGGCAACGTATCTCAAAACTTTGATCAGCAGATTAAACAAGCCTGTTCATACTGCAATTATGTAGTAGTGACAGGACTGGTATTTTCTACTAATTAATTGTCAGCATAAGTCCAGAAAGACGGCCTGCTTACCACTCAATTGAGCAATGTTGTGTAAGAATTTCAGTACCGGTGAGATGTCAGGTATTGTAGGCCCTATGGCCTAATAATGGGCCGATTGAATTAAACAACACATTCCTCTGGCCTTTTGTAATGGACAGAGTGCAGACTGTACTCAACCAGCAATTCAGCAATTGGGCAACACCCGCTGAAAAATCCTGAGTGTGCCAAAAGCTACGCTAACAACCAATTTAAGATAACCAATTGAGCTCTTAACAGAGCTCATTTATTCTTTTTAGGAGCGGCATACAATAAAACGCAGCAGAGCCCGTTCTCTGCAAACAAAAGGAATATTTTCAAGCCTTGTGCCGCTTTTGAAATAGCCAGAAGCATGAGGAGCCTATAGTCCCTTGCTGTTTTCCCCATGGCAATGCCTCAGCCAATCAAAGGTGACTTGCTGACCAATCAGCTTTCTTTCCTCCTGTGGTTTAAATTTTTGTGATTGTTGGGAATTTGTATTCATTCTGATGGGTGCAAGCCAAAACCTTTTGACAACATGTCTCTCTTTTATTTTTATAGGCTGACATTAACACTGCAATGAAGTTACTGTGAAACACCCCAGGTCGCCTGTTCGTGTACATAGAGGGAGAATTCAGAATGTCCAAATTACCTAACAGCAGGTTGGATTGCATTGGATTGGATTGGATTTGTTTATTGTCACGTGTACCGAGGTCCAGTGAAAAGTATTTTTCTGCGAGCAGCTCAACAGATCATTAAGTACATGGGAAGAAAAGGGAATAGAAGAAAATACATAATAGGGCAACACAAGGTATACAATGTAACTACATAAGCACTGCATCGGATGAAGCATACAGGGTGTAGTGCTAATGAGGTCAATCCAAAAGAGGGTCATTTAGGAGTCTGGTGACAGTGGGGAAGAAGCTGTTTTTGAGTCTGTTTGTGCGTGTTCTCAGACTTCTGTATCTCCTGCCCGATGGAAAATGTTGGAAGAGTGAGTAAGCCGATGGGAGGGGGTCTTTGATTATGCAGCCCGCCTTCCCCAGGCAGCGGGAGGTGAAGATGGAGTCAATGGATGGGAGGCAGGTTCATGTGATGGACTGGGCGGTGTTCACGGCTCTCTGAAGTTTCTTGCGGTCCTGGGCTGAGCAGTTGCCATACCAGGCTGTGATGCAGCTAGATAGGATGCTTTCTATGGTGCATCTGTAAAAGTTGGTTAGAGTTAATGTGGACATGCCGAATTTCCTTAGTTTCCTGAGGAAGTATAGGCGCTGTTGTGCTTTCTTAGTGGTAGCATCGACATGGGTGGACCAGGACAGATTTTTGGAGATGTGCACCCCTAGGAATTTGAAACTGCTAACCATCTCCACCTCGGCCCCATTGATACTGACAGGGGTATGTACAGTGCTTTGCTTCCTGAAGTCATTGAGGGAGAGATTGTTGTCGCTACACCACTCCGTTAGGTTTTCTATCTCCCTCCTGTATTCTGACGCATCTTTATTCGAGATCCGACCCACTATGGTCATATCGTCAGCAAACTTGAAGATAGAGTTGGAACCAAATTTTGCCACGCAGTCGTGTGTGTACAGGGAGTAGAGTAGTGGGCTAATTACGCAGTCTTGCGGGGCCCCGGTATTGAGGACTATTGTGGAGAAGGTGTTGTTGTTCATTCTTACTGATTGTGGTCTGTGGGTCAGAAAATCGAGGATTTTGCAGAGTGGGGAGCCAAGTCCTAGGTTTTGGAGCTTTGATATGAGCTTGGCTGGGATTATGGTGTTGAAGGCGGAGCTGTAGTCAATAAATAGGAGTCTGATGTTGGAGTCCTTGGTGTTGAGATGCTCTAGGGATGAGTGTAGGAACAGGGAAATGACGTCTGCTGTGGACTGGTTGCGGCGGTATGCGAATTGCAGTGGATCAAGGCGTTCTGGGAGTATCATAGATTATCATAGAATTTACAGTGCAGAAGGAGGCCATTCGGCCCATCGAGTCTGCACCGGCTCTTGGAAAGAGCACCCTACCAAAGGTCAACACCTCCACCATATCCCCAAAACCCAGCAAACCCACCCAACACGAAGGGCAATTGTGGACACTAAGGGCAATGTATCACGGCCAATCCACCTAATCTGCACATCTTTGGACTGTGGGAGGAAACCGGAGCACCCGGAGGAAACCCACGCACACACGGGGAGGATGTGCAGACTCCGCACAGACAGTGACCCAAACCGGAATCGAACTTGGGACCCTGGAGCTGTGAAGCAATTGTGCTATCCACAATGCTACTGTGCTGCCCGTGGAGGTGGAGGCGATGCGCTTCATGACCAACCTCTCGAAGCACTTCATTACGACTGAAGTCAGGGCCACCGGACGGTAGTCATTGAGGAATGTTGCCTGGTTCTTCTTTGGCACCGGTATGATGGTGGTCTTCTTGAAGCAGGTGGGGTCCTTTTCTGCCAGCTGGTCCGCGCAGGCTCTGAGTGCACGACCAGGGATCCTGTCCCGGCCCGTCGCCTTCCGAGGGTTCACTTTCAGGAAGGCCGATCTGACTTCGGAAGCTGTGATGGTGGGTACGGGCGAGATAGGAAGAGGAGGAGGAGCAGTCTCTGTCAGGGAGAGAACCTGAGAACATCTAAGACACTCAGAAGGTAAGAAGGTAAGTAAGTGATTTTTACTCATTTTTACTTTTATACATTTTTCAAATTGTGTGTGTCGGGGGGAAACTGAAGTGACATCACAGAAAAGCTGTGACCTGAGTGGCTGGTTGGGAATCTACACTAAATTTAAAAAATTAAGCATTGGTAACTAATTAAACATAATTACTTAATTATAATTTAGAGGGGTATCGAAGCCAGAGATCGGAGAGTACTATATTTAGCTTTCGCATTTATATTAGAAATCTAGTGCTAGGAAGCAGATAGTTAACAGTAACTTTAAAAAAAATGTTTTAAATATTTTTTTAAATTTTAAACTTTTAATTTTAATTAATTGATGCAATGTCAGTTAGAGGGGTGCAGTGCTCTGACTGTGAGATGTGGCAGGTCTGGGAGGCTTCTAGCGTCCCGGATGGCTTCATCTGCAGAAAGTGTACCCAACTGGAGATTCTCACGGACCGCATGGTTCGGTTGGAGCAGCAATTGGATGCACTTAGGAGCATGCAGGTGGCGGAAAGCGACATAGATCACAGTTATATATATGTGGTCGCACCCAAGGTGCAGGCAGAGAAATGGATGACCAGCAGAAAGGGCAGGCAGTCAGTGCAGGAATCCCCTGTGGTTGTCCCCCTCTCGAACAGGTATACCCCTTTGGATACTGTCGGGGAGGATAGCCTATCAGGGGAAAACAGCAGCAGCCAGAGCAGTGGCACCACGGCTGGCTCTGATGTTCAGAAGGGAGGGTCAAAGCGCAGAAGAGCAATAGTAATAGGGGACTCTATAGTCAGGGGCACAGATAGGCGCTTCTGTGAACATGAAAGAGCCTCCAGGATGGTATGTTGCCTCCCTGGTGCCAGGGTCCAGGATGTCTCCGAACGGGTAGAGGGCATCCTGAACGGGGAGGGCAAACAGGCAGAGGTCGTTGTACATATTGGTACTAACGACATAGGCAGGAAGGGGCATGAGGTCCTGCAGCAGGAGTTCAGGGAGCTAGGCAGAAAGTTAAAGGACAGGACCTCGAGGGTTGTAATCTCGGGATTACTCCCTGTGCCACGTGCCAGTGAGGCTAGAAATAGGAAGATAGAGCAGCTAAACATGTGGCTAAACAGCTGGTGTAGGAGGGAGGGTTTCCGTTATCTGGACCACTGGGAGCTCTTCCGGGGCAGGTGTGACCTATATAAGAAGGACGGGTTGCATCTAAACTGGAGAGGCATAAATATCCTGGCCGCGAGGTTTGCTAGTGTCTCACGGGAGGGTTTAAACTTGTATGGCAGAGGGGTGGGCACGGGAGCAATAGGTCAGAAGGTGAGAGCATTGAGGGAGAACTAGGGAATAGGGACAGTGGGGCTCTGAGGCAGAGCAGACAGGGAGAAGTTGCTGAACACAGCGGGTCTGGTGGCCTGAAGTGCATATGTTTTAATGCAAGAAGTATTACGGGTAAGGCAGATGAACTTAGAGCTTGGATTAGTACTTGGAACTATGATGTTGTTGCCATTACAGAGACCTGGTTGAGGGAAGGGCAGGATTGGCAGCTAAACGTTCCAGGGTTTAGATGTTTCAGGCGGGATAGAGGGGGATGTAAAAGGGGTGGCGGAGTTGCGCTACTGGTTAGGGAGAATATCACAGCTGTACTGCGGGAGGACACCTCAGAGGACAGTGAGGCTATATGGGTAGAGATCAGGAATAAGAAGGGTGCAGTCACAATGTTGGGGGTTTATTACAGGCCTCCCAACAGCCAGCGGGAGATAGAGGAGCAGATAGGTAGACAGATTTTGGAAAAGAGTAAAAACAACAGGGTTGTGGTGATGGGAGACTTCAACTTCCCCAATATTGACTGGGACTCACTTAGTGCCATGGGCTTAGACGGGGCGGAGTTTGTAAGGAGCATCCAGGAGGGCTTCTTAAAACAATATGTGGACAGTCCAACTAGGGAAGGGGCGGTACTGGACCTGGTATTGGGGAATGAGCCCGGCCAGGTGGTAGATGTTTCAGTAGGAGAGCATTTCGGGAACAGTGACCACAATTCAGTAAGTTTTAAAGTGCTGGTGGACAAGGATAAGAGTGGTCCTAGGATGAATATGCTAAATTGGGGGAAGGCTAATTATAACAATATTAGGCAGGAACTGAAGAACATAGATTGGGGGCGGATGTTTGACGGCAAATCAACATCTGACATGTGGGAGGCTTTCAAGTGGCAGTTGAAAGGAATTCAGGACCGGCATGTTCCTGTGAGGAAGAAGGATAAATACGGCAATTTTCGGGAACCTTGGATAACGAGAGATATTGTAGGCCTCGTCAAAAAGAAAAAGGAGGCATTTGTCAGGGCTAAAAGGCTGGGAACAGACGAAGCCTGTGTGGAATATAAGGAAAGTAGGAAGGAACTTAAGCAAGGAGTCAGGAGGGCTAGAAGGGGTCACGAAAAGTAATTGGCAAATAGGGTTAAGGAAAATCCCAAGGCTTCTAACACGTACATAAAAAGCAAGAGGGTAGCCAGAGCAAGGGTTGGCCCACTGAACGATAGGCAAGGGAATCTATGTGTGGAGCCTGAGGAAATGGGCGAGGTACTAAATGAATACTTTGCATCAGTATTCACCAAAGAGAAGAAATTGGTAGATGTTGAGTCTGGAGAAGGGTGTGTAGATAGCCTGGGTCACATTGAGATCCAAAAAGACGAGGTGTTGGGTGTCTTAAAAAATATTAAGGTAGATAAGTCCCCAGGGCCTGATGGGATCTACCCCAGAATACTGAAGGAGGCTGGAGAGGAAATTGCTGAGGCCTTGACAGAAATCTTTGGATCCTCACTGTCTTCAGTTGATGTCCCGTAGGACTGGAGAATAGCCAATGTTGTTCCTCTGTTTAACAAGGATAGAGTTTTTCGGGGAGGTCACTAAGATGATTGATGCAGGTAGGGCAGTGGATGTTGTCTATATGGACTTCAGTAAGGCCTTTGACAAGGTCCCTCATGGTAGACTAGTACAAAAGGTGAAGCCACACGGGATCAGGGGTGAGCTGGTAAGGTGGATACAGAACTCGCTAGGTCATAGAAGGCAGAGAGTAGCAATGGAAGGATGCTTTTCTAATTGGAGGGCTGTGACCAGTGGTGTTCCACAGTGATCAGTGCTGGGACCTTTGCTGTTTGTAGTATATATAAATGATGTGGAGGAAAATGTAACTGGTCTGATTAGTAAGTTTGCAGACGACACAAAGGTTGGTGGAATTGCGGATAGCAATGAGGACTGTCAGAGGATACAGCAGGATTTAGATTGTTTGGAGACTTGGGCGGAAAGATGGCAGATGGAGTTTAATCCGGACAAATGTGAGGTAATGCATTTTGGAAGTTCTAATACAGGTAGGGAATATACAGTGAATGGTAGAACTCTCAAGAGTATTGAAAGTCAGAGAGTTCTAGGAGTACAGGTCCACAGGTCACTGAAAGGGGCAACACAGGTGGAGAAGGTAGTCAAGAAGGCATACGGCATGCTTGCCTTCATTGGCTGGGGCATTGAGTATAAAAATTGGCAAGTCATGTTGCAGCTGTATAGAACCTTAGTTAGGCCACACTTGGAGTATAGTGTTCAATTCTGGTCGCCACACTACGAGGAGGATGTGGAGGCTTTAGAGAGGGTGCAGAAAAGATTTACCAGAATGTTGCCTGATATGGAGGGCATTAGCTATGAGGAGCGGTTGAATAAACTCGGTTTGTTCTCACTGGAACGAAGGAGGTTGAGGGACGACCTGATAGAGGTCTACAAAATTATGAGGGGCAATATTCAAGCTCTTTATGACTAAAGAGACGGCTTAATGCGTACATCTTCTGTCATCATTTTGTGTTTTATGTTCCACGGTACCTTTCTGAAGAAAGAAATTGTAATGAATCTATATGCATTGTTTTAACTCCATTTGTGACCCAATTAAAATTTTTCAATAGCTCTCACCATTCTTCTAAATACCAGTAATGTAGAAAAATGGCAATGCATAGAGTCAAGCTATGGCCTGCTCAAAATTATACTAAATGCATAAATTCAACATGCAAAGTTTTGTTGAAGATATGAGAAACTGATTTATACAAATCTTATTATGCTGTCAGAGGAGGGGCAGTCAAGCCTCTGCCTGGAATGCTATTTAGATACTCAACATTATCAGATGTCAGGTGGTCATCACAGTAACGTATTCTGGTATACTCCCCAATACTAAGAACATTTTCAAATATGCCTTTAAAATTGAACAAACTGTTTTAAAATTCTGAAAGCAACATTGTGAATATGTTGACGAATGCAAATGAAAGTAATTACATTTCCTGATGAACTATAATAAGGTCTGAATAAAATATACACTCTATGTATAGGATTCCTTATCAAAAAATTATTATGCATTTAATGTGTTATCAGTTATAGAGGAAACAATGAAAAATGAAAGTCAATTGGTATAAAGTTTGTCTTTGGCATTCCAGAGTAACCAAAAGATATTTACCATCTCTACTGTCTTAACACAGCCAACAGCTGATGAACAGCCAATTTCCCTTTATCACATTATTGCAGCCATGAAGAAACACATTTGTTCTACTCAGCCTACTAAAGATACCAGTACCAATCTAACGTATACGTGTTTTATATCAGTGGAATCCTCTGAGTATGAGGAATTCAACAATATATAATAAGTAGTATGACATTTTATTTACTGGGAGAAAATTGTCTCCATCGAGGAAGGGAAACTCAAAATGTATTTTCAAAGCCAAATATCACTATTCTAATAAGGCAATATTTCTTGATAAACTATTTTCCCTAAAAATATGACATAGCATTAAAATTTTCATGAACTGAGGGCTTTAGATAAATATTGCTCATAGATTTGTAGCTTGGTTTAATCAGGCAAAATATATCTTGTAAATAACGAAGGTCAGTGTAGGAGTATATTTCCATTGGTTCTATTCCAATAAAAATAAATTTTCTACATTACATTCTATACAGATTACCATAATATATTCAGTTTGGTGTACAACAGTTTTTCACAACAAAAATGCTCCTATAATATATGGTGTACATTATATTTTCCTCTATATTGCTATAAAACGTTATTACCACAGTGCAAGTCAGATGATGCCTTAAATTTTATCAATATTCACATTGTGTTTGTTAACCCTCAGTGTCACTGCATTGTAAAAGGGGAGAACAAATGGTGAGAGTTTCCTCAATGTAAACAAGGTGAAATTGATTTTCCTTGCCCCACCCTTGAGTAAGCCGGCAGGAATTTGCTAAACTGCAAGCCAATGGAATACAGCTGAACCCAAATTAATTTCTGGGCTCAGATTATTTACATTACTAGTGTGGTAATACCAACTGTTCTTTCAACTGTTGATTCCTTTGTTGTCCTTCCTCTGGGGTCATTTTCTGCCTTCTCTCTGATATCTTTAGTTGCCCTTGCTCAGGCTCAAGTTGTCCTTGCCTTTGGCAGAGTTGCCCTCTCTATTGGGTCACTTGTTGCCCTCAGTGGAATTGCCCTCAGTCTGGGGTCTCTTGTTGCCTTGGCGCGTTCTTGAGAGTTGCCCTCTTTCTGGGATTTCTTCTTGCCCAAGGACCTTTTGTTGAGAGTTGCCCTCTCTCTGGGATCTCTTCTAATTTTCAGTCCATTGCTGTCTTTTTTCCTGTAGTTACTGCTTTAAATTTCATTACCTCTTTAACACTGAGTATAGGAACCATTTTTCCACAAAGGCTGTAGTTGCTAGGATACAGTTGACTTCCCTCTGTCTTTCTTTGAAGTCTTGGGCTGATTCTCCAAAAATGGGGCTATGTCCCCATGCCGGCATTAAAACGCTGACGTTTTACTCCAGACATTCCTGAAAAAAATAAAGAGCAATTCACTTACCTGCAGGGGGCTGGCAGGGTCCCAAAGTGATTCTCGCAGCTTTGGCTGCAGATATGGGCCCCTGCACTTCCGGTTCCGAGTCCAGGCATGTGCACGGTGGCGGCCTCCAGCGGCTGCGCCGAGTGTCATGGCGGACTTGAACCGCAGACCAAGAACAAGAAAGAAGGTCCCCCCCCCATGATCAACCCTGTGTTGCTTCATCCGACCCAATCGCTGCCTCGGCCGCCCATAAGGCCACCCCCCCCCCCCCCCCACCCCCGGTGATGGATCCCCCCGTCCCCACTAGTGCGGCCATTGACTGAGTCCGCAGCCGCCGCTCGTGAGTCCAGATCGGCCAGACGTGGTTAGAACCACGCCGTCGGAAAATCCGCCAGTCGGGATTGTAGTATCGCTGGCGGGGGGGGGGCCTCTAGCAATAGCTCCCCAGCCATACAGCGTGATTCGCGGGCGAGCGATTCTCTGGGGATCGGATTCCGGAATGCGGGTGCGGCGCCGGGCCCGATTCTCGTGTAAAAGTCGATTCTCCGCCCCCCGCGCCAAACGCAATTTCGGTGCGGGGCTGCAGAGAATCCAGCCCATTGTTTCAGGACAGATCTTTGAAAAAAGGTTTTCAATGTTGTATTCTACAACAAATGTATTCATGAAGGTACAGGGTGTTCCAACTCTCTGTCCTGCACTGGGCTTGGAATTTGGTTGTGCCTCTGCTTTAGTTTGTGGCAAAATGTGCTTTCCTTGTTTTAAAAAGAGCGATTGATGCTATTAGCTTTTTAAAAATGCTGTAGGAACTTTGAAAACAGCAGCCTGGGACCCTGCTAAAAATTGCTCTCTTTCTCTTAAACTCTGCAGGTTTCTGTACTTACCTCTGTCAACCTTTTTTTCTGCAGGTTTTCCTCTGCTCTTTTTTTAAATGTTTTTTTACCAAAGTTGTCTTTCAGCTTCTGCCACCTACTGAGTCTGTGGAGCTGCTACCTATTCTACAATGATTCTACAATGTAAGTACAGCTTCTTTTTTATAATTTTTTGCACAATGTTTTGTGAATTGCGTCACCAGGTTTTTTTTTAAATTTCTGTGCTAAGCTGCTTCGACTTTGTTTTTAATTTTTCTTATGAGGTGTACGTCTGTCTAGTCCAGCTTCAGTTTTCCCTACCATAGGTTGCTGTTAGAACCATAGAATCCATATAATGCAGAAGAAGGCCATTCAGCCCATCAAGTCTGCATTTGACTGTCACCTTTCATATCACTGCAGATCCCCATGTCGGATTATGGTATTATCTCAAATGTGATATCTCGTAGGAGCTATCTTTTAATATAGGTATGTACAATGATGAGGGCTTGAGACTTGTATGTTTAAATATGAAACCTTTATTCGTAATCCTTACCTATTTACAGTTTCCAGGTTACTATCATGCATGGTGCCACTACTGCCATGGAGTTATGATGCTGAGTTACAGAGAGTTTTGTTTCTAGACTGTCCTATGTGTCTACTGCCATGTGATTCTATACATCATACTGTGGGCAGTATTGTTCTCCAGTGTCTGTTCCACTGAGACTTTTACATTACAATGGTATACAGGTACATATCATGGCAACTGGCCTATAACTTGGTTTGAAAATGTCCCTGGGACTGGATAATATGCCTTATATTGGAGTAGAATACTTGTCCATTGTCACAGGCCTGAATGGTTTACAGCAATGATCATTTCTGCTAGCTTCACAGCCTTCAACCTCCTGTCAGCAGTTTGATGGCCTGTAGTTCTCTGGTTCTCCATTGCAGTTTATAACTTAGCTTTCTGGAAGTGGCAGTTGTTAATGGCAGCCCCTTTACAGATTCTTCAATGAAAAAGGTTTGGCTGCAGCCCCTGATTCCTACTTTATCTGGGTACACTTTTGGGTGGCGAGCAACTGGAAATCTATGAAAGTAAAGTGGGAGTTGTTCTGAGTTGAGGCATTATGAACAGGAAGCCCATTGAGATTCCTGAGAACGGGTATGATGAATCTTCGGGCTTTGTGAGGTATAGAATATAGATGTGAAATTCTGACTGACTGGGATTTGTAGTATGTTTTTGCTGGAGAGCATTAGTTAGTGGGGGATGACGAGGCATTGGAAGAGTAATGGAAATGGAAATAGTGGTATCTGTGACAGTGGAACTAAACTGGGGTTTAAGCAAGTGATATATAGTTAGAAGTAGGTAGACCGAGTGGTAGTTCTGTGGAAGTCATTTAGACTCAAAACACTGGCGTGTTTGGGAGGGAGTTTCATGGTGGCCAGTATTCAATGGCACTTTGTGCCAAAAATTAGCCCCATGAGTTTCTCATCATTACTGGCTTCCTCACCATCTGATTCGCCCAACTCATGCCTCAGTTACTCGCCACTAACAAGGGGGAAATGCTTTTAAGCACTCCTTCATCACTCACTCTCAGTCAACACACAAGCATGGCAGCGCGCAGAACTGCTCCTTGCTTTGGGTTGCCAACCTCACAAGGCTTCTCGATGCTGTGGATGAGAGGCAGGGCACCATGTTCCCTCGATGGAGGTCAGAGGACCAGTAGCAGCGTTGGCAATGCTGCTTGGGAGGTAGTGGCGGCGGCTGTCAGTGCGGAACGCCATCCAATATCGGAAGAAGACCAATGACATCCAAAGAGTTGCAAAGGTAAGTTACCACATCTCTCCTGCCATCAGTTCCGCCTGCCACCCCTCAAATTCCCAACCCCCTCCCAACCCCAATCTACTGGCTGATCCTCCCCACTTCTGATCTTCGTGCTTGTCCCTAGGACCCACTGGCACTCACAAGCACAACCCCGACATATCCAGCTGCGGTGCCTACACATGCCACCTGGTGTAGACACCCCTGACCCATCAAGTGTGTGGCTCACAATGCCTTCTCTTTGTCCCCGTAGGTGAAGGCAGCCCATAATAAATAGGAAAGGGCCAAGACGGGGTGAGGAATTCCAGATAGTCGCGTACTCACCCTCTATGAGGGACTGGCCCTGGAAATCGCAGCGTTGACCGAGGAGATAGCAGTCGTCGACAGCAAGATTGGCCTACGCCAGAGAAGTAAGGATCCACTGCCCCTTCAACCGGATGACCTGTCTCAAGACAGTTGTTCATTCAGATCAAATGATCCTTCCCTCTGACTGACCACATGTCCATTATCTCGGAGGATCACCATCTGGTGAGGCCAGGCTACCTGGAGTAGTTTCCCTCCCTCCGCAATCCAAGAAAACACTTTGGAGGAGAGCTCCACAGAGAACACTGGTAATGCATCACAGCTATCAACTCACTTTCCATCAGTGCAGAGACACACACCTCGGTGGGCGACATTAGTGGACAGTCTTCAGGGGCACTATCTGGTGGGCACCACACAGTTGCTGATGCATATCAATTAGAGGTAGGAACATCCAAAGGAGACAGCAGTGGGAGGTCTACTGGATCCCAGGACACAGCTTGGGTCCCGGCCAGACGGTGAACCCCCGGACAAGGTTCTCCCTTTGTTGATGCAGAGGATAGGACACAGCCGCATGATTCAGGATGGGGGGGGGGGGGGGGGTCAGTCACATTCCAGTGACTGCAAGGCCGATTGGAGGAGTCCCAAAGGCTGCAGGCACGGAGATGGTGCCAACAATGTGTGGCATGGAGGCCAAGCCTGCTAGGGTGGCGACTTCAGTGGAAACTCTGAAGCACGACGTCCGTGTCTTAAGTGGTGGTGTCCACGCCATGGCTCAGTCTGTGAGGATCATGGCTGAGGGCTTCGGCATCATGTCCCAGTAGCAGAGGGATGCGTCCCAGGCTCAGGTGGACATTACCGAGGTACTGAGTCACTGAGGCGCGCCACTGATGGCGTCGACACCATGGTGCAGACATGGGGAGCCTCCAGGCATGGCAGGGTCAAATGACTCAAAGGAGTCTGGTGCTCATTCCAGCTGCCCCTCCATCCTTCGGAGTCCCCCATGGCCATATGGGAACCGTCAGGAAGGATGGATTATGGAGAGAAATGGGGCGAGGAGTTGGGGGAGGAGAGGGGATGGGTGTTGAACCTTGTCCTAGGAGTTTCTGGAACCCTCTTGGCATGTCGAACCCTTGCCGCAGGCTATCTTCCATCTTCAGGCTCCTCTTCAGGCTCATCCTTCAGCCCCTCCTGGACCACCTCATCCTCCTTCTCAGACACGAACGCATAGCCCTCTGCCTCCTCCTGCTCCTCTTCCAACATGTTGCCCCGCTGCTCTGCCAAGATTGTGGTAGGCACAGCAGACCACCACAAAGTGGGAGATCCTATGGGAGATAGACTGTAAGGCACCACCAGAGTGGTCAAGGCATTGGATCTGCATTTTCAACAGCCCAATGCACTGCTCAATGACAGCACGGGTGATAACGTGGGCCTCATAACGGGTCTCCGCCTCAGTCTCAGGCCTCCGCACCGGTGTCATCAGTGATGACCTCTGGGGATCCCTTGCCCCACGAGCCAACCAGTGGCCCAGGATGTAGCAGTTATGCCCAATGTAGCGGGCACACACAGGCATGGTTCTGAGGTGGTGATTGCACAGAATTTGAATATTCAGAGAGTGGAACCCCTTCCTGTTAATATAGGGCACTCCCTGATGCTGCGGTGCTTACAGGACAACATGTGTGCCATCAATCGCCTCCTGGACCAGGGGCAGCCTGCAATGGCAACAATCCCTGCAGCCCGGGCATCGTGGTGGGCCTGGTCCAGCCCAAAGGTGATATAGTCTGATGACCGGGCATACAGAACATCCGTCACCTCCCGGATGCACCTGTGGGCATATGCCTGTGAGAAGCCAAACAGGTTCCTCCTTGAGCCTTGGAATGATCCGGTGGCATAAAAGGTTAGGGCTGCAATGGCGCTCATGGCTACTGGGAGGGGGTGTCCTCCTCCTCCACGGGGTACTATGTCCGCGAGGACGTGGCACAGGTGCCACACTGTCTCTCTGCTGAGATGTAGACTTCTGCAGCACATGGTGTCCATCAGCTCATTGAATGACCAACAACGCCTGTGCACATTGGGCCATTGCTGGCCTCCCCTTCTCAACCTGATGGGTCAGTCTTCAGGGTGTGTGACGGCCCCCTGTACATGGGATGCCGCCTCCAGCCTGTGTTGTCGTTGCTGCCTTCTACGGCATCTGCCCACCTCGACTGCCACAAGCAAAGCAAAAACAGACTCCGCGGGATCGACACCAGCAAACATTGTTTTATCTGGAAGGAATTGGAGAAAGAGTCTTCTGTGGCATATGCTGTCCATCAACTCATTGAACACCCTGTGCACCCTGTCATGTCGTTGACCTCCACTTACGGTCACCTCCTCAGCCTGATGGGTGGCCGGGTCTTGAGGGTGTGTGGTGGCCGTCTGCACATGCGGTGCCGCCTCCCACCTGCGTCGGCATTGCTGCCTTCGTCGGTGTCTCCCCTCCTCAGCTGTGACAAGCAGAACAAGGGCAACCTCCGCGATTTCGACACCAACATTCATTTTTGTCTCTGGAATGATTTGGAAAAGGAGAGAGACCAACAATCTGTTCGGGCTTCCACCCAGAGACCTTCAAAGCCCCCAAGCCTTCCCTACCCTAACCACGACTGTCCCAAATTCAACTTGCCATCTAGCGAGCCAGTTGTGCTGGCAAACATTTCTCTGCACATTCACCCCCAACCACATCAGGAGCCGCAGACCTCAGGCCATGGACCTCTGCCGGGAATTTAAGGGAGGACGTGTTCAGCTTCCCACTGCTCATCCACACACTTACCCTTTGGCCGCGAGAGGATCCTCAGTGGTGAAGCCCTGCTCTTTACTGTTTGATTGTTGGCAGCTGATTCTATGGTGCTGATGCTCTTAGAGTTCAGGCACACTATTCTGGCATCAAGGTTTGCAGGGCACCCAGTCCACTAATCATTCTCTGAGGCATGACACTTGTGCCTTCGTGGAGGCACTTGAGAGTTGAGAAGAGTTGAGAAGAAAGTTGAGAGTTGAGAAGAAAGATTTGAAAATCAACTACAAAACATTCCACAAAGCACACAAACCATTAAACGACAAGAAACATTATCGTTCCATATTGGTACAAATACAAAGCTTTATGGGGGGCACGGTGGCAAGCACTGCTGTCTCATGGCGCTGAGGACCCGGGTTCAATCCCAGCCCCAGGTCATTATCTGTGTGGGGTTTGCGCATTTTCCCCGTGTTTGCGTGGGTTTCACCCCCACAATCCAAAAATGTGCAAGGTAAGTGGACTGGCCACGCTAAATTGCCCTTAATTGGAAAAAAAATAATTGGGTACTCTAAATTTTAAAAAAATACAAAGCTTTATCTGCTCATTTTCACAAAAACAAACAAACGCAGGGTATCACCAGGTTCCTCAACAGAAACGGAGGATAAGTCTGAGAATGTATTATCATGTCCAGAATTTTATCGTAAAAATGATCTGTCCATCAAAGTGTGACTTGTTCCACGTATCAGTGCCATTCTCTGCCCAGTAAGAAGTCTTACAACACCAGGTTAAAGTCCAACAGGTTTGTTTCGATGTAACTAGCTTTCGGAGCGCTGCTCCTTCCTCAGGTGAATGAAGAGGTATGTTCCAGAAACATATATATAGACAAATTCAAAGATGCCAGACAATGCTTGGAATACGAGCATTAGCAGGTGATTAAATCTTTACAGATCTAGAGATGGGGTAACCCCAGGTTAAAGAGGTGTGAATTGTGTCAAGCCAGGACAGTTGGTAGGATTTCGCAGGCCAGATGGTGGGGGATGAATGTAATACGACATGAATCCCAGGTCCCGGTTGAGGCCGCACTCATGTGTGCGGAACTTGGCTATAAGTTTCTGCTCGGCGATTCTGCGTTGTCGCGCGTCCTGAAGGCCGCCTTGGAGAACGCTTACCCGGAGATCAGAGGCCTCAACCGGGACCTGGGAATCTGCACTAAATAACTCAACTCCTAACTCTCCAAACCTGTCCACCATCCACACGGCACAAGTCAGGAGTGCGATGGAATACTCTCCACTTACCCGGATTAGTGCAGCACCAATAACACTCAAGACGTTCAACGCAGTCCAGGACAAAACAAGCTGCTTAACTTGCAACCCATCCAACAATTTAAACATTCACTCCCTCTACCACCGATGCACAGCGGCAGCATGCTTACCATTCCTTTCTCACCTAAATCTGGTGGAATAAGATGTTCTATTTCAAACTGGGGTTTAGTTAATACAGAGGAAGACGTGACAAAATACAAGAAAACACAAACAAACTTGGTGTCATCCATAAATTTTAATATTGTATTTTAGCCTCAGAATCCAAAGCATTTGTGTGAATTCGATACAATGGTGGTTCCAACATCGATCCCTGTGCAGCATTATTTCCAAGAGGCAGCATATAGAAAAGATAAAGCAATGAGAGGAAAACACCAGAGGAACAAAGAAAAGTACAGCACAAGAATTGGTCCTTCGGCCCTCCAAGCCTGTGCCGACCATAATGTCCTAACTAAAAAAAAAACTTCTGCCCTTACTCGGTCCGTATCCCTCTATTTCTTCTCTATTCATGTACCCATCCAGATGCCTCTTAAATGTTGCTAACGTGCCTGCTTCCACCACATCCTCTGGCAGTGCGTTCCAGGCACCCACCACTGCGTGAAAAACTTACCCCGCACATCTCCCTTAATCGTTCCTCTCTCACCTTGAACCTGTGCCCCCTTGTAAATGACACTTCTACACTTGGAAAAAGCCTTTGCCTATCCACCCTGTCTATGCCCCTCATAAATTTTTAGACCTCTAACAGGTGTCCCCTCAGCCTCTGTCTTTCCAGTGAAAACAATCCTAGTTTATTCAACCTTTCCTCATAGCCAACACCTTCAAGACCAGGCAACATCCTGCTGAACCTTCTTTTCACTCCCTCCAAAGCTTCCACGTCCTTCTGATAATGTGGTGACCAGGGGCGAGATTCTCCGACCCCCCGCCGGGTCGGAGAATCGCCGGGGGCTGGCGTGAATCCTGCCCACGCCGGTTGCCGAATTCTCCGGCACTGGATGTTCGGCGGGGGCGGGAATCGCGCCGCGTCGGTTGGCGGCTCCCCCCCCCCCGCAATTCTCCGGCCCGCAGGGGCCGAAGCCCGCCGCTAAAATGCCTGTCCCACCGGCGTAGATTAAACCACCTACCTTACCGGTGGGACAAGGCGGCGCGGGCGGGCTCCGGGGTCCTGGGGGGGCGCGGGGCGATCTGGCCCCGGGGGGTGCCCCCACGGTGGCCTGGCCCGCGATCGGGACCCACCGATCCAGGGGCGGGCCTGTGCCGTGGGGGCACTCTTCCCCTTCTGCCTTCGCCACGGTCTCCACCATGGCGGAGGCGGAAGAGACTCCCTCCACTGCGCATGCGCGGGAATGCCGTCAGCGGCCGCTAACGCTCCCAATTCCGGGCCAGCTGGCGGGGCACCAAAGGCCTTTTCCGCCAGCTGGCGGGGCGGAAATTTGTCTGGCGCCGGCCTAGCCCCTTAAGGTTGGGGCTCGGCCCCCAAATATGCGGAGCATTCCGCACCTTTGGGGCGGCGCGATGCCCGACTGATTTGCGCCGCTTTGGGCGCCAGTCGGCGGACATCGCGCCGATACCGGAGAATTTCGCCCCAGAACAGCATGCAATACTCCAAATGCGGTCTTACCAAGGTTTTATATAGCTGCAACATGGTTTTCCAATTCCTGTACTCAATGCATCGGCTGATGAAGGCAAGCATGCCATATGCCTTCTTAATCACCTTGAATACCTGTGTTGCCACTTTTATTGAACTGTGGACCTCTGTTTGCTAATGTTCCTAAGGGTTCTGCCATTTACAGTATAATTCATACCTAAACTGAACATTGGACAAAAACTATGGCTGTAGTGAATTCTAGTTTTATCACAGACTCATAATTTTGATCACTGTATAACTTGGACTATATAACAATAAAGTTCCTACAGTGCAGAAGGAAGCCATTCAGCCCATCGAGTCTGCACCGACCCTCTGAAAGAATACTTTATCTAGGCCCACTCTCTCGCCCTATCCCCGCATCCCCAGAACCCCACCTAATCTACACATCTTTGGACACGCATGGGGAAATTTAGCATAGCCAGTCTAGCTAACCTGCTCATCTTTGGACTGTGGGAGGAAACTGGTGCACCCGGAAGGAACTCACGCAGACTCAGGGAAAACATGCAAGCTCCACATACACAGTCACTCAAGGACAGAATTGATCCTGGGACCCTTGCACTGTGAGGCAGCAGTGATAACCACTGTACCACCGTGCCACCTCTGTTCTTGCAATGTATGCCCACAGACATCAGGTGGAATTCTTCCAACAAGTTTCTAAGTGTGGTGCGGTGGGAAATGAGGTGCGATTCCCGTCAGGAGGTTTAGCATGATCCAGATTGCAATCCATCTACACTTAGAAAATCTTTTGGATGGGGGGAAAGTTTTGCAATGGTACTGAGAGGGGCAGGGCCTAAACACGCAGGCAAGCCCAGAGTCACAGAGATCGTGGTGCCCTTTAAAAGGGACCCCCAAGAGACAATCAAGGCCACCCGCACTCCCCTCTCAACATCACTGGCATCAGGGTGTCAGTACCCCCACCACTATCCTCACTGGCATCAACCCTCTCTCCTCCCCACCCGGAGATCGTTGGTATCAGGGCATTGGGGCTCCCCAATGTGTTTCCCTCCAGACCTCCCTCACTTCTTGTCGGCATCAGGTCCTGAACCCCAATCGCGAGCACCAGCGCTTACCCCCGCTCCAGGTGAACAACACCCTGCTATGGGGTTACCAGATACCCTGCCCCCATTCATGCCTCTTTTAGGCCCTGCCCCTTGACAGTACAAACCTAGCACTTGCCCCAGCACCCTTAGCAGTGCCAACCAGCACTTTTCCAACACCCTTGGCAGTGCCAACCTAGCAGTGTCAGTTTGGTACTGTCCGGCTAACAGAGGGAAGTGGCAATACTGGGAGCCAGGAGAATTTTGTTTGAAATGATCACAGCATATTTACCTATGCTAATCTGCTTCAAGCCCAGCGAGGGTATGAACCGGATTACGTCACCTGCAGCAGGCTGGGAGTATCACGCACAGGTCAGCGCGAACACCATTTATGGGCTCTCCTGCTATTCTCCCGGCATAGCAGGATGTGTGCCTGGGGTAACGTGGCCGAAGAATCGCCACCATCATTTGTTGGCGGTCTTATGTGATCAGAAACATCTTTCATTACATAACACATGCTATGCTGAACTGAGTTCTTTGCAATTATATGAAATGAAATGAAATGAAATGAAAATCGCTTATTGTCAGAAGTAGGCTTCAAATGAAGTTACTGTGAAAAGCCCCTAGTCGCCACATTCCGGCGCCTGTTCGGGGAGGCTGTTACGGGAATATAAGGAGAATTCTGTCTCACCAATGGTGGCTATATTTCATTCCCACAGATAGAAACACCAGTAATAATATCAAATTGGTACGTAGAGTAACCATAAGGTTGGCAACGGTGGCCTTGACATCCATCATTATGGAGTGCTCGAGAGGTTGGTGATGAGACGCATCAACTCCAGACTTCCAGAATGCCTTGATCTACTACAATTTGCATACGACCACAACCTGTCCACAGCAGACACTATCTCCCTGGTCCTATACTCATCCCTGGAGCACCTGGACAACAAAGACTCCTGCATCAGACTTGACTCCTGTTCATTTTTTTTTTAAATTTAGAGTTCCCAATTCATTTTTTCTAATTAAGGGGCAATTTAGCGTAGCCAATCCACCTAGCCTGCGCATCTTTGGGTTGTGGGGGCGATACCCACGCAAACACGGGGAGAATGTGCAAACTCCACAGGGACAGTGGCCCAGAGCCGGGATCGAACCTGGGACCTCGGCGCCGTGAGGCAACAGGGCTAACCCACTGTGCCACCATGCTGCCCCTCAGACTCCTATTCATTGACTACAGCTCTGCCTTCAACACCATAATTTCAGCCTAGCTTATGTCAAAACTTCAAAACCTAGAGCTTGGCTCCTCCCTCTGCAACTGGATCCTCGACCTCCTGACCCATAGACCACAATCAGTAAGGATAAACAACAACACCTCCTCCACAATGGTCCTCAATACCGGGGCCCCGCAAGGCTGCGTAATTGCGTACTTAGCCCCCCACTATACTCCCTATACACTCACGACTGTGTGGCAATATTTGGCTCTAACTCCATCTATAAGTTTCTGTCCTGTGTTTTTCATGTATGGAGTGATCAGTCTGGACTGTACGCAGATCAATACTTTCCACTATACCTCGTTACATGTGACAATAACTCCAAATCCAAATCCAATCTGGTTCTCTGACATGATCCAGATTCTGACTTACATATATAAAGATCAACTTCAGCCCAAGTTTGGGGTCAATGATGTCAGGGAAGCACACAGGAGTTGGATGTATGCTACAGGAGTCTGTGTTCAGGAACCCATAAGGATTGTCCATGGCAGTCAAGTAAGTGTGAGTGGGGGATAGGCAATGCTCGTTAAGAAGGTAACCTCGGTCCTTGGGTTGCTTTGTGAGACTTGCAAGAGCTTTCCAAACAATGTTCACGTTTCATAGAATTTATAGTGCAGAAGGAGGCCATTCGGCCCGTCGAGTCTGCACCGGCTCTTGGAAAGAGCACCCCACCCAAGGTCAACACCTCCACCCTATCCCCACAACCCAGCAAGCCCACCCAACACGAAGGGCAATTTTGTACACTAAGGGCAATTTATCATGGCCAATCCACCTAACCTGCACATCTTTGGACTGTGGGAGGAAACCGGAGCACCCGGAGGAAACCCACGCACACACTGGGAGGATGTGCAGACTCCACACAGACAGTGACCCAAGCCGGAATCAAACCTGGGACCCTGGAGCTGTGAAGCAATTGTGCTAGCCACAATGCTACCCGTTGTTCATAAGAGTGTTGTGATAGGGCGGCACGGTGGCACAGTCGTTAATACTGCTGCCTCATGGCACCGGGGACATGAGTTTGATCCCAGTTCTAGGTCACTGTCTGTGTGGAGTTTGCACATTCTCCCTGTGCCTGTGTGGGTCTCACCCCCACAACCCAAAAAGATATTCAGGGTAGGTGAATTGGCCATACTGAAAAAACAAATTGGATATATTAAATTTATTTAGTATTGAATAGTGTTGTGATAACATCTATTCTGCATTGGCCTGAACGTCTTTGCATACTGATATTTCAGTGCATGCATTAAAGAGGAGACACATGATGTGTTGTTAGCAAGTTAAACCAGCTTAAAACCTGCCTGTATGGCTGGAAATGGCAGGTAAACTGACGTGTAAAATAACAAAAACTGTAGACATTTATGGTACAATTATAGTTCCTGATGGAAACAGGCAGGTGACCAGTTAGAAAGCAAAGGAGAAAGAACTTGCATTTATATAACACTTGTGATGACCTCAGGATGTCCAAAGTGACTTTACAGCCGATTAAGTATATATGAAGTGTCATCACTGTTGTATTGCTGGAAACACAGTTGCTGACTTGCAAATAGCAAGCTCCCAAAAAGAGCAACGTGATCAACAGAAAGCCTGCTTTTTTTGTTGAGTGATGAATCTTGGTCAGGACACTGAGAAAGAACTCCCCTGTATTTCTTCAAAATAGTGCAATGGAATCTTTTACGTCCACCTGTGGGGGCAAGTGGGCCCTCTGTTTAACATCCCATTTGAAAGGCTGCAATAAGGCAGCATACCTCTCAATTCTGCACTGGAGGACCAGTTTAGATTATGTGCTCAATCTGAGGGAAATGAAACAGAGTCCCGCGTCGAGTGCATTTAGCTGGGTGTCTCCCGGTGTCGGCAGCACCGAGAACAACCCCGCTATCGAGCGGGACTTTGCTTCATTATGGGGCCTTGGTGAGGAACGTCCTGCCGAGGCCGCACTCAGTCACATTTCCCGTTCCACCTCCCTCCGCTCACCAGTGCAGGAAGAGATCGGGGCACCATTTTCAAATGACGCCTTGATCTCAAGATCTTCCCCCTATGGCCTCAGGACCCCACCCCCCCAATGCATATATAAGGGGGTCATCGTGCCCCCTGCCTCATAGGGCAGGGCACCTTCGGGCCCGATCCCCAATGCAGGCAAAATGCCCACCTGGCGCTCTGGCAGTGCCCCTGGCAGTGCCGCCTGGGCAGTGCCACTGCCAGAATGCCCAGGCGGCATTAGGGGTGCCAGGGTACCACCCTGTCCAGAATCTGACCATCCGGGGCCTTCAATCACTTGAGCAACCTCCCCAAGTGCCGGTACGCCAGGATTACGTAGGTGGAGAATAGTGCTAACCGGCACTTGTTTGAGGTCTCCTATGCGTGGAGGTTAGATCCAGTGTCTTGGGTAATCTGACAAGTGCATATCAAAGTGTGCCTTATTGTACACTTTAATATGCAGATTTGGAGCCAAGATCGTGACGTCTCGCTAGATTCCGTTAAATCTCCAGAGGCGTAGCAAGCCGGGTAAGACTCGCGAGAGGTCTCTTGCGAGACTTACCGGCCATGTTGCGCCCCGAGTCGGGCGCAGCTGTTTATTTCACCCCAGGTTTCTGGAATAGAACCTGAATCAAAAACGTTTTAACTCAGAGGCCAGAATGCTACCAACAGTTGCAGGTAGGGACATCTCACTCCTTTCTCACCCAAATCTGGCCGAATAGAATAGGCCCTGTCACAGGGGCTGTTTAGCACAGGGCTAAATCGCTGGCTTTGAAAGCAGACCAAGGCAAGCCAGCAGCACGGTTCAATTCCTGTAACAGCCTCCCCGAACAGGCACCGGAAATGTGGCGACTAGGGGCTTTTCACAGTAACTTCATTTGAAGCCTCCTTGTGACAATAAGCAATTTTCATTTCATTTCAGAATGTTATAGGAAACAAGGACCCCACCCAGAAGCTGCAGAATCTCTCTCTAAATATATAAATCAGGCTGAAATGACATCATCATCTTCCATTTTAACCTGAAGCCTGAGTGGGTGAATATTTCCCCGTCAGTTTCAGCCTGAAGGCAATGAGAGCCAGGGTCAGAAGAGGCATGGTGCAGTATGCAGAAATCTTTGGATCCTCGCTGTCTTCAGGGGATGTCCCGGAGGACTGGAGAATAGCCAATGTTGTTCCTCTGTTTAAGAAGGGTGGCAGGGATAATCCCGGGAACTACAGGCCGGTGAGCCTTACTTCAGTGGTAGGGAAATTACTGGAGAGAATTCTTCGAGACAGGATCTACTCCCATTTGGAAGCAAATGGACGTATTAGTGAGAGGCAGCACGGTTTTGTGAAGGGGAGGTCGTGTCTCACTAACTTGATAGAGTTTTTCGAGGAGGTCACTAAGATGATTGATGCAGGTAGGGCAGTAGATGTTGTCTATATGGACTTCAGTAAGGCCTTTGACAAGGTCCCTCATGGTAGACTAGTACAAAAGGTGAAGTCACACGGGATCAGGGGTGAACTGGCAAGGTGGATACAGAACTGGCTAGGCCATAGAAGGCAGAGGGTAGCAATGGAGGGATGCTTTTCTAATTGGAGGGCTGTGACCAGTGGTGTTCCACAGGGATCAGTGCTGGGACCTTTGCTCTTTGTAGTATATATAAATGATTTGGAGGAAAATGTAACTGGTCTGATTAGTAAGTTTGCAGACGACACAAAGGTTGGTGGAATTGCGGATAGCGATGAGGACTGTCTGAGGATACAGCAGGATTTAGATTGTCTGGAGACTTGGGCGGAGAGATGGCAGATGGAGTTTAACCTGGACAAATGTGAGGTAATGCATTTTGGAAGGGCTAATGCAGGTAGGGAATATACAGTGAATGGTAGAACCCTCAAGAGTATTGAAAGTCAAAGAGATCTAGGAGTACAGGTCCACAGATCACTGAAAGGGGCTACACAGGTGGAGAAGGTAGTCAAGAAGGCATACGGCATGCTTGCCTTCATTGGCCGGGGCATTGAGTATAAGAATTGGCAAGTCATGTTGCAGCTGTATAGAACCTTAGTTAGGCCACACTTGGAGTATAGTGTTCAATTCTGGTCGCCACACTACCAGAAGGATGTGGAGGCTTTAGAGAGGGTGCAGAAGAGATTTACCAGAATGTTGCCTGGTATGGAGGGCATAAGCTATGAGGAGCGATTGAATAAACTCGGTTTGTTCTCACTGGAACGAAGGAGGTTGAGGGGCGACCTGATAGAGGTATACAAAATTATGAGGGGCATAGACAGAGTGGATAGTCAGAGGCTTTTCCCCAGGGTAGAGGGGTCAATTACTAGGGGGCATAGGTTTAAGGTGAGAGGGGCAAAGTTTAGAGTAGATGTACGAGGCAAGTTTTTTACGCAGAGGGTAGTGGGTGCCTGGAACTCACTACCGGAGGAGGTAGTGGAGGCAGGGACGATAGGGACATTTAAGGGGCATCTTGACAAATATATGAATAGGATGGGAATAGAAGGATACGGACCCAGGAAGTGTAGAAGATTGTAGTTTAGTCGGGCAGTATGGTCGGCACGGGCTTGGAGGGCCGAAGGGCCTGTTCCTGTGCTGTACATTTCTTTGTTCTTTGTTCTAGTAAGTTTTTTAAATTTCCATTTTACAGTTGGCGTTCCTCGCCGAGGCCAAAAAAAGGTGTCCCGTTTGATAGTGGGGTCGTACTCTGCAATGGAGGTGCCGAGAAACACGCCTAAAACCAGACTCTGCTTTTTAAATCGCGCTCTATATCTATGCTGTAAGTTTACAAGATAAAATCTGGACACACTGGGTTGTGTACCTCACTGTTTCATATTCTCTGGCTGTTCTACATGGATTGCTTCTATCCAGTGTGCAAAACACAAGTCACAATCTGTTGTGCAATCTGTTGTGCAATGTATCATTGCATGCTGCATATTAAACCCACATTCATGAACTTATTCACTTTCCTTGGGCTGGATTCTCTATCCCGCCGCACCAGATTTCTAGTTCAGCACGCTGGCGGGATGCCCTGTTTCGCTGGCTGGTCAATGGGGTTTCGCATTGTGGGGCAGCCAGCAAAATGGAGCATCCCGACGGCAGAGAATCCAGCTGTTTTAATTGAGTTATAGCTGAAACTGTATAACTTCATATAAAGCATATCGTATCAAGTATCAATTGTTATGGAAATGCATTAATTTGAGTACTGCAGTTACATCTGCTGCACCATGATTAACTTTTCACTCAATAAGGCTCTTTGAGAATCTTTGCTGATTAAATAGCTTGAAAGTTTCTCCACTATCTAACATTACAGATGCGCGCAAAATATTTTTCACGATTAAAAATACAAAACAACCAGCATTGAGAATGGTAGCCATGATGTGGACATGCCGGCGATGGACTGGGGTGGGCACAGTACGAAGTCTAACAACACCAGGTTAAAGTCCAACAGGTTTGTTTCGAATCACTAGTTTTCAGAGCGCTGCTCCTTCCTCAGGTGAATCAGGTGCTCCGAAAGCTAGTGATTCGAAACAAGCCTGTTGGACTTTAACCTGGTGTTGTAAAACTTCTTACGAGCATTGAGAAAACTATGGACAAAATACATATTGTAATAATTAAATTTGATACTAGTTATATACTAGCCAAATTGAAAGCAGATTTGGGGGGGGGGGGGGGGTGGTTTGATCCCTAAAACGTGGTGTTGCATCAGGAACCCAGTATGATCCTGCCCCACTTCCGAGTTTAACCAGGGTGAGTTTGCAAGTGAGCAGGGAACCAAATTGGAGCTGCCAGGTAAATCATTATAATATGCAACAGGCAATTCATTTTGGATTTAACCCAGCATTCTGGCTTCAACAGCTAGCACAGAGGTTTCCTGAGCTGCAATTCGCCAGGTCAACCTAAAAGTCAAGAATATGCTCTTCTGAGACATATTTATCTGAACACCAATGTCTCATGAGGCTTAGGTTTTTGCCGCAGTTGCTGCTGACATCTGAAGCCTCCTGAAAAAAACTTCCTTCCCAGTCGACCAGGAGGATACATGGCCAGCAGTGGCCGTCGAGGAGGCTATTACTGGAGACACTCTCCCTCTCACCCCTCAAAGATTTTCTTACTCTCCCTGGAGTTCTGCATTCTCTGCAAGGAGCAAAATCAATGAATTGTGAATGTGAGAAGTAGATTGTGGAGAGGGGGAGGGGGAGAACATTTGTGGATGGTGACTAAGGCATGGATGTGAGATGATGCAAATATTAGGGTGAGTGAAAGCTTTGGCTGTTCACATGGGGATATGAGGAAGTGCCTGAAAAGAGAGGGATGAGTGGAGCTGCAAAGTATGTTGCGCAGGAGAATGCTGGGGATCAGAGTGTCTTCAGTGGGTCTTCATTGACACCAGAAAGTGTTATGCAACTCGCATGCCTTTCCTCCTGAGGTCCATTAATCTCTTGGTATCAGCTCCATCTCTGAGGGACCATACTCATGTTGTTCACTCCTTGGCCACTTCCATCCACACCTCCTTGGTTGAAGAGGTTGGTCTCTTCCTCCAGTCCTTGGCAAACAGACCTCACTGCAGTTTCTCAGATCCCACTGTAGTACCTCAAGGTAAGAGGCTGACACCTAGGGACACAAAATTCCCATGTCTCCTTTTCATTCCTCAGGTTACTGCAACCTCAGGAATCAGTTCAGCCACTTTAATCCCTACCAGGGAGAAATTGACATTGTGTCATCCTGCCCACCCCCCAGGTTGACTGGAAAAAACAAAACCAGAATGCTAATGCCATGGCTGAGTTAATCAAAAACAGATGGGAAATCTTGGGGCGGGGGGGGGGGGGGAGGTGGTGCAGGGGAAAGGGAGGTGGTGCAGGGGAATGGAGAGGGAGGAGGAGGGGGAAGGGGAGGGGAAAGGGTGGGTGGGGGAAGGAGGGGGGGAAATGAGGGTGAGGGAGGGTCGGGGAAGGAGGGGGAAAGGAGGGTGAGAAGGAAGGGGGAAGGAGGGGAGTGGGGGAAGGAGGGGGAGCGAACGAGGAGGGGAGTGGGGAAGGGAGGGAGGGTGGGAAGGGGGAAGGGGAGAGGGAAGGGGGAGAGGGGAAGGTGGGGAGAGGAAGGGGAAGGGGGAAGGGGGGTGGAGGGGGCAGGGAGGGTGGAGGGGGCAGGAAGGGTGGAGGGGGCAGGAAGCGTGGGGAAGGAGGGGTGGAGGGGGCAGGGAGGGTGGAGGGGGCAGGGAGCGTGGGGAAGGAGGGGTGGAGGGGGCAGGGAGGGTGGAGGGGTAGAGGGGGCAGGGAGGGTGGAGTGGGCAGGGAGCGTGGGGAAGGAGGGGTGGAGGGGGCAGGATGGGTGAAGTGGGAGGAGGGAGCAGTGAAGGTGGGGGAGGGGAGGTTGGAGCCCCCAACCACAAATCCAATTCTGGCCTCACTCACCTTTGGCCTGGGATCCCTCACTGGTCCTGGGCCTCTGGTGGGTGCATTATTGGCAGCAGCTACTGCTTCCAGTGGCACTGACAGCGGTGGACAGCTTCCTGCCTCTGATAGCCAAAACCATTCGGTGGGGTGGGAGTTCCGAAGCCAGGATCCTCAATCCTGAGGAAGGCCCGATTTTGCCCATTTATGTGTCTGATGGACACTTAATTTAGTCAGGTCTCCCCAAAGGAATTGTGATGGCCGAGACCCCTGTCAGGCCTATTAAAACCTGCTCATATATACAGTAATTACCTTCATATTTTTAAAATTTTTCCGGAAAGCAAGCAAAGAAAAGCAGGGAGAGAGTTGAGTTGCCAATTAATTTTCTCTTGGAAACAAGCCAGAGAAGATATTTACAGTTTCAACCCTTATGGTGACCATTTTCTTTTGCTCGATTTTGAGTTATAATTTTGCCCTCCTTTGACACATAAAAATTGGAACTGGAGTGAAATGGGTTCTCCCATTTGCCCACAGCAACTTCAAAGCAGAGCTGTGAAAACTCAGAATAAGTAGCGTAATCAGTATTTATTGCATGTTTCTGGGGTTTCAGCATCAATTTTGCTGGGTTATGACAGTATAGTGAGAGAACCCCTGTGGAAATCTGTCCCATGGGACACCAAGTTAAGCCACCATGATGTCAGTCTGGGACAATCCCCGAAATTATAGCATGGGTGGTCAACCTTCCTTGTTAATAATCTGAGCTTGGGTGGCACAACATCTGAACCTATTTTGTCAGACACATTTATGACCGAGCCTTTTAATTGCAGTAATGCCTTGAATTTATCACAGAGAATTATTATAGCAGTATTTGGCAGGATGACTAGAAGATTAATGACAAAATCCCGTAGAAGTAGCCACAATTCACTTGCCTATGAAGCAGTTAGGCTTTCAAATGAAAATCATTAGGCAATGGGGATATAGCACACACTTAGTCATTACTGCAATTGTCATGCCATTTGTGTAGAGCATCTGAGCTAAATCATGCTAACCTTAATCATTTGTAATTATAACAAGCTAATATAAAACTCTATAGTTTAGTCTTTGTGGTTAACTACTCCTTATTCATTATTTACAATAAAGTCCTTGCCATTTATTTTGGACAGATTAATCCTTTTTATTGAACAACCCAAAATAAAGAGTGGAGGAAAAACACCACCAAAGTTGAATGGGTTAAAAGTTTTAAGGCTTTCAAAGAGTAGGGTTTAGGTCTCAGCCTATAGCATTGTAGGTTACAGAACTTCAAGTGCATAGACAAGTAAATGTTTTAAATGCAATGAGGATTTATGTCTCCACCAACGTTCCAGGCAGTGAGATCCAGGCCACCATCACCTTCTGGGTGAAAAACTTGTCCAGTCCTCTCTAACCTTTATGCCAATTACTTCAATCTATTCCCCTTGGTTACTGACCTCTCTGCCAAGGGCGCAAATCTTTTGTATACACTCTATCTAAACTCCTCATGATCTTATACACTTCAATCAAATTTCCCTCTGTTCCAAAGAAAACTCTTTAATAATAATCTTTATTGTCACAAGTAGGCTGACATTAACACTGCAATAAAGTTACTGTGAAAACCCCCTAGTCGCCACATTCCACCGCCTGTTCTGGTAAACAGAGGGAGAATTCAGAATGTCCAAATTACCTATCAGCACATCTTTCGGGACTTGTGGGAGGAAACCAGAGCACCTGGAAGAAATCCACGCAGACACGGCGAGAACATGCAGACTCCACACAGTGACCCAAGCCGGGAATCGAACCTGGGACCCTGGAACTGTAAAGCAACAGTGCTACCCACTGTGCTACCGTGCTGCCCTACTCTTTACTACATCAAATCCTTCCTGCAATGCAATGGCCTGAACTGTATGCTGTGCTCTCGCTAAGCGTTAACTAGTGTTTTCATGAAGGCCCCGCCCTCTCAACCTTGCCCCTCGCCTGAGGTGTGGTGATCCTCAGGTTGAATCACCACCAGTCAGCCCTTCCCCCTGAAAGGGGGAAGCAGCTTATGGTCATCTGGGACTATGGTGACTTTACCTCCCTAACTAGTGTTTATACATTACGCCCGGAATTCTCCAGCCCTTGGGATTCTCAGTTCCCGTCGGCAGTGCACGCCCGTTCACAGGTTTTCTGGCTATGTGGGATGGTTTCAATGGGAAATCTCATTGACAAGCGGCGGGAAGAGCAAATGGTGCGTTGCTGCTGGGGGACCAGAGACGTATATCACACCCTCCTTTTACCCTTACTGCCTTGGCTAAAAAGGAAAGTATCCCTTATGCCTGCTTAACCACCTTATCTAACTGCCCTGCTATCTTCAGGAATCAGTGGTTACGAGGTTCTTTCAATCAGACAGTGTTAAGAATTTACCATATAAAAAAATAAATTCATATATTAAATATATATATACATATTGGAGAATACGAAACTTAACAGCAAAAATCTGAGCTTATCATACTTTTTACAATAAAGATTTAAGTACAGTTTCAATTGCAAAACCTTCTCTCTCGAACAATTAAAATTATTGGTATCCCAAAACCTCAGTTCAATTAAAGTTCATAACAGTAAGCAATTGATGTAATTAATAGTATATGTAATTCACAGCAATCAATGACTCAAGTTTTCTTTACAGAAATGGCAGTAGGCATGATTTAATGGAAATTAAACAGAGCCCCGTGTCAAGCACGTTTTGCCGGATGTTTCCCAGCACTCGAAGTGCCGAGAAAGATCCCGTTATCGAAAGTGACTCTGTTTCATTTCTGGTCCTCAGTGCGGTTCTCCCCGCGAAGGCCGCACTTAGTCCCATTTCCTGCACTGAGGAAATCAGCTCATCAGAGCTTGAAGAAATCGGAAGGCCATTCAAAAATGGCAGCCCATCGCCCCAACTAACTTATAATGGAGTCATCCAGCTCCCACACCCCAGATGATGAGGGCAGGGCACCCCCGGATCTGATCCCCGGAACAGACAAAATGGCACCCAGGCAAATTGGCATTGCCCCTGCCAGGGTGCCCAGATGGTACTGCCAAGGTGCCAGGTTCCCACCCTGCCCAGAGCTCAGCCACCCAGGGGCCCGTGATCCCCGGGAAGATCTCAACCACGTGCCGGTACGCCTGGCTCCCGTTTGTGGAGACCAATGCTAACCGGTGCTCGGTCATAATCTCCGAGGTGCAAGGGTTAGATCCGGAGCTTTGGATAACCCCAGCAAGTGCATATCAAAGTGCTGCTTATTGAAATCCAGAGGTGGAAAGCCTTTGTGAAATTGAGGCTGAATGCAGAATATCTTCATATAGCTGCAATGCCTGTACTTGGAGCGGGATTTTCCACTCCCGTTTTCAGGGGGTAGGAGCTGCAGCAGGATCGGGCAATTCTGTGGGAGTGCCAAAAAGCCATTTACACCAGTGGTATTTCCAATTCTGATTGTCCACGCTCCCCTCCAATGACGTACCAGGAGTCCACCCATTGAATTTCAGGATCCCCATTTGAATATATTTAAATGTTATTATCAGGGGCTGGATTCTCTGCTTCCCAATGCCGGAAGCAAGAATCATGTGTGGTGGTATGTATTAGGGGTCATGTGGGACTGTGAAGCCGTGATGCTATTGGCTGACAGATCCCGGGTCCTGGTTGGCTGCCGACTCCTGGCTCCGCCCTGAAGGCGGAGTATAAGAACCTGAGCTTCTCGCCGCAGCTTCATTGTGTTGCTGAGCTGCTGGGGACAAGCATCGCTTAATAAAGCCTGGATCGGCTTCATCACTTCTCGTCTCTCGTAAGTCATTGTGCGCTACAATTTATTAAGCGAGCTTAAAAGACTATGGAGCTCCGGATCGCCCCGGAATGCCTGCGGATCAGCCCCCACGCAGCGAACTCGGCAGCAGTATTTAAACACTGGCAAGCATGCTTTGAAGGCTACCTCCGAACGGCCCCCGGCCGGATCACAGAAGACCAGAAAATGCAGGTCCTGCATTCGAGGATAAGCCCGGAAATTTACCCTCTCATAGAAGATGCAGAGGATGTCCCAACGGCGCTCACATTGCTGAAGAACATCTACGTTCGGCCCGTTAACCAGGTCTACGCGCGCCACCAACTCGCGACGAGACGGCAAAGTCCCGGAGAATCGCTAGAGGAATTCTACGCCGCGCTGCTAATTTAGGGACGGGGCTGCAGCTGCCCGCCGGTGAACGCGATCGAACACACGGACATGCTAATTCGTGACACATTTGTGGCAGGTATGAACTCTCCCCAAATCCGCCAAAGACTTTTAGAAAGAGAGTCGCTAGGACTATCAGAGGCACGGGCCCTTGCAGCTTCCCTAGATGTGGCCTCGCAAAACGCCCGCGCCTACGGCCCCGACCGCGCGGCAGCCCCTTGGGCTCCGTGGACCCCCGTCGCGACAAACTCCAACCCCCCCTCGCAAGCTTGCGCGGTTAAAGCGCCAGACCATCCCGGGGGGGGCCCGCTGCTATTTCTGCAGACAAGCGAAACACCCCCGGCAGCGCTGCCCGTTCCGCGCAGCTATTTGTAAAAGCTGCGGCAAGAAAGGCCATTACGCGGCAGTGTGCCAGTCCCGGGGGGTCGCCGCAATCCCCGGAGAAGAACGAGCTCAGCACATCCCAAACGCTCCCCAACCCCCCCAGCGCCCCATGTGCGACCTGCGGGTGCCGCCATTTTGGGTCCCGGGCACCACGAGGGGAGGATGGGCGCCGCCATCTTGTGACCCCCCAGCCACGTGCGATTCATGGGGGTGGCTATTTTGTCCACCCCCGACCACGTGCGATCCATGGGGGCGGCCATTTTGTCCACCCCCGGCCGCGTGCGATTCATGGACGCCACCATCTTGGTTGACAACAAAGCACCCCAGCATCGACGGCTCCACGGGGTCCGAAGAAGACGCCGCGACACTACTACCACGACTGGCTTCGGTGACACTGGATCAATCGCGGCCCCGGACGCTCCAGACGACGACAACAACGGTACTGGTCCACGGATACGAGACGCCATGCCTGATCGACTCCGGGAGCACTCAAAGTTTTATTCACCCAGACACGGTAAGACGCTGTTTTCTGACCATCCATCCAAGCACGCAAAAGATTTCCCTAGCTGCAGGATCCCACTCCGTAGAGATAAAAGGGTTCTGCATCGCGAACCTAACGGTGCAAGGGAGGGAGTTTAAGAGCTACAGGCTCTACATCCTTCCCCAACTCTGCGCGCCCACATTACTGGGATTAGATTTCCAGTGTAACCTCCAGAGTCTAACACTCCAATTCGGCGGCCCAATACCCCCACTCACTATCTGCGGCCTCGCAACTCTCAAGGTTGAACCGCCGTCCTAGTTTGCAAACCTCACCCCGGATCGCAAACCCATCGCCACTACGAGCAGACGGTACAGCGCCCAGGACTGGATATTTATTCGGTCTGAAGTCCAGCGGTTGCTGAAGGAAGGCATAATCCAGGCCAGCAATAGTCCCTGGAGAGCCCAGGTGGTTGTAGTAAAGACCGGGGAGAAGCAAAGGATGGTCGTAGACTATAGTCAGACCATCAACAGGTACACGCAGCTAGATGCGTACCCTCTCCCCCGCATATCCGACATGGTCAATCGGATTGCCCAGTATAAGGTCTTCTCCACCGTGGACCTCAAGTCCGCCTACCACCAGCTCCCCATCCGCCCAGGTGACCGCAAGTACACCGCCTTCGAGGCAGATGGGCGTCTATACCACTTCCTAAGGGTCCCATTTGGTGTCACAAACGGGGTCTCGGTCTTCCAACAGGAAATGGACCGAATGGTTGACCAGCACGGGTTGCAGGCCACGTTCCCGTATCTCGACAACGTAACCATCTGCGGCCACGATCAGCAGGACCACGACGCCAACCTCCAAAAGTTCCTCCAGACCGCAAACGCCCTGAACCTCACATATAACGAGGAAAAGTGCGTTTTTAGCACAAACCGTTTGGCCATCCTGGGATACGTAGTGCGCAATGGGATAATAGGCCCCGACCCCGAAAGCATGCGCCCCCTTATGGAATTCTCCCTCCCCCACTTCTCCAAAGCCCTGAAACGTTGCCTGGGTTTCTTTTCATATTACGCCCAGTGGGTCCCCCAGTATGCAGACAAGGCCCGCCCGCTAATACAGTCCACTACTTTCCCCCTGTCGACAGAGGCTCGCCAGGCCTTCAGCCGCATCAAAGTGGATATCGCAAAGGTCACGATGCGCGCCATCGACGAGTCCCTCCCCTTCCAGGTCGAGAGCGACGCATCCGACGTAGCTCTGGCGGCCACCTTTAACCAAGCGGGCAGACCCGTGGCCTTTTTCTCCCGGACCGTCCACACCTCAGAAATCCGCCACTCCTCAGTGGAAAAGGAAGCCCAAGCCATAGTGGAAGCTGTGCGACATTGGAGGCATTACCTGGCCGGCAGGAGATTCACTCTCCTCACCGACCAACGGTCAGTAGCCTTCATATTCGATAATGCACAGCGGGGCAAAATTAAAAATGACAAGATCTTAAGGTGGAGGATCGAGCTCTCCACCTTCAACTACAAGATCTTGTATCGTCCTGGAAAGCTGAACGAGCCGTCCGATGCCCTATCCCGCGGCACATGTGCCAACGCACAAATAGACCGCCTCCAAGCCCTCCACGAGGACCTCTGCCACCCGGGCGTCACTCGATTCTACCATTTCGTAAAGTCCCGCAACCTCCCCCACTCTGTGGAGGAGGTCCGTACAGTCACCAGGAACTGCCACATCTGCGCAGAGTGCAAACCGCACTTTTTCAGGCCGGATAGAGCGCACCTGATCAAGGCTTCCCGCCCCTTTGAACGTCTCAGTTTGGATTTCAAAGGGCCCCTCCCCTCCACCGACCGCAACGCATACTTCCTGAACGTGGTGGACGAGTACTCTCGTTTCCCCTTCGCCATCCCCTGCCCCGACATGACAGCGGCCACAGTCATTAAAGCCCTTGGCACCATATTCACACTGTTCGGTTGCCCCGCGTATATCCATAGCGACAGGGGGTCCTCCTTCATGAGTGACGAGCTGCGCCAGTTCCTGCTCAGCAAGGGCATAGCCTCAAGCAGGACGACCAGCTACAACCCCCGGGGGAACGGGCAAGTAGAGAGGGAGAACGGCACGGTCTGGAAGACCGTCCTACTGGCCCTACGGTCCAGGGATCTCCCAGTTTCCCGGTGGCAGGAGGTCCTCCCGGACGCTCTCCACTCCATCCGGTCGCTGCTGTGTACCGCCACTAACCAAACGCCTCATGAGCGCCTCCTTGTCTTCCCCAGGAAGTCCTCCTCCGGAACGTCGGTGCCGACCTGGCTGGCGGCCCCAGGACCCATCTTGCTCCGGAAACATGTGCGGGCGCACAAATCGGACCCCTTGGTCGAGAGGGTTCACCTTCTCCACGCGAACCCGCAGTACGCCTACGTGGCGTACCCCGACGGCCGACAGGACACGGTCTCCCTGCGGGACCTGGCGCCCTCCGGCAACACACACACACCCCCGACACCGATCATCCCCTCCCTGCCACCGGCGCACCCCGCGACCGCCCCCTTCCCAGGGGGATCGGTCCTCCTCCCGTGTCCGCCCAGGAGTAAAACAGGAACAAACACCGAAACGCTCCCGGAGACGACAACGCCTGAACAAGCACCTGCACCACCACCGGGGCTGAGGCGATCGACGAGGAAGACCAGACCGCCCGCTCGACTCGTGGAATCCGCGTGACACCAAGAATGTTGTTGTAACAAAAAAAAAAAAAAAACATTTTTTTTGCTAATATTGTAAATAGTTTTCACAAACTTGTACATAGCCCAGTGTAGGGCTAAAACTGTAGTAACACTGTCCGAAATTTTCCTTCCAGGGCCAGCCTTGTAAACCCCTACCACCATGCGAACCACCACCCCGCCAGGTTCCTTTTTAGCAAGGGGTGAATGTGGTGGTATGTATTAGGGGTCATGTGGGACTGTGAAGCCGTGATGCTATTGGCTGACAGATCCCGGGTCCTGGTTGGCCGACGACTCCTGGTTCTGCCCTGAAGGCGGAGTATAAGAACCCGAGCTTCTCCCCGCAGCTTCATTCTGTTGCTGAGCTGCTGGGGACAAGCACCGCTTAATAAAGCCTGGATCGACTTCATCACTTCTCGTCTCTCGTAAGTCATTGTGCGTTACATCATGATCAGGCAAAGAATCGCACAAATTGGAAAAAACCTGTCTTGTCTTTGTGCCCGGCGCAGATTCCCAGCCCGTGCTCCAGTCCCTCGCTGACAACGATATTGAGGTTAGCACCCCGCGCCGGCGGATCCATGTAAAACCATCATTTGCATGAATTTTGATATCACTAACGGATTGGACAAGCTCCACCCCTCCGTGATGCTCTGCCCCTCTTGGGAAGAAGTCTCATGGGCGCGAACTAGTGCAAATGTTTACAAGCGGTGCCTGGGTGTCATGGCTGTGGAGGGGGAGCAGGAGGCTAGAAAACCTTTCAAATAGCCTCAAACATTGTCGGGCTTGCTGGGGGGTAGCTGCCAATGCTGGGGGGAGAAGTGGAGAATAACTTGGTGCCAAGTCCGTGGACTTGGGGTGTCCCCCTCAGGGTCAGGGTGGTCTGGCTCAGACCGCCATTGCTGCAGTCCGTCTTTTAAATCCACTCCTTTGATGCTGCTTATAGGCTCCTGGCTGCTCAAAGCGCTGAGTGCTGCCTGTGTCCTTTGAATGTACTGAGTTTCTGGTCATCTGGGAAACCACACAGGCTACCCCTCTGGACACCCTATACCTTAGCTGTATCATCAAGGGGATGGCATGGCTAAGCTCAATCAGAGGCCCACCAGTGTTGGCACTCCTCAGAAGCGCTGCCCCACTGCAGAGGAAGCAGGGGATCAGCAGAGCTCAGCCCAACCGGAGGACACCTGTACCATGGCCTTTGGAATCCTTCCTAGTTCTCTGCCCTTCTCAGGCAGAGGCCTCACCAGTGACCCCACCTCCCCAGATCACCAGCTGTGTCCTCCTGATGAGGCTGGTGGCACTGACTGCCTCTGCCACCACCTCTCAGGCAGTGTTCAGGCATGTGTCTGCGGCCCACGCTTGAGAAGAGGGTATCCCTCTTCTCCTCACTGGAATGGAGCTGTGGGTCCACTTCGGACTCCCGAACACGGAGGGGCAGGGGGGAGGAGCGGTCTTCTGTGAGCCACCTTGGCGGGTGCAGTGAGTATGTGGTACGTGGAGCACTGAATGCAGCTCCAGCTGTCAGGCCATTTGTTGCTAACCCTGGTCCCAGCGGCTACAAAGCTAGCTGGGCCGGGAATTGTTCTCGATTCACGGCAGCAAAGTGCTTACCAAATAGCGCCCCCAATGGTGGGTTCCCGCAGGAACATTAGTCTCCCAAACGGAGAATTCCGACCCAGGTTTTTAAGCTTGAAAGTCTTCCCCACTATTGGATTGTCCATTCAGGTCGGCATGAATCAGGATAGGTTTCCTGTTACATTACTTTTGTAATATCTTGTTACTCATTTGCTTTCTGCCAGAATGGTCCTATGCTTGATGTTCAGTAACACTCGAAGTCTTCAAATAAAGCAAATACTGTTTAATGAGTTTGTTCACTCTTCAACAACTGTAACTGTAGATCAGACTAAAAGATTAAATATATATAATGATGATTAAGTACACCTGCACACTAAGCTATCTCTCTCTAACTCTGTTCACTAGTCACTCCTAACACGAAGAGGTGGGAACTCTCTCTGAGTTTACCTATTATACCTATATCTGGTGCTGCCGCCTAGTGGTTATCTCGCACTTGCTTATGAACGTTAACCCTTTACATACATTCAGATACACAGATCACTACATTTCCCATATCGTACACCCGGCAAACAAAACCCGCCGGAGGAGTTCAGGTGACTGCTTGGCTCAAGAGGAAGAGGGTCTTGCCTAGGAAGTGCCAGTGGGGTGTTGCATGGGTGGGTGTTCTGTAGGGGCTTGTACCGTGGGGGTGAGGGGTGTTCCATGGGTTGGAGGTGTTTCCTGTGGGTGGTGTTCCAAGGGGTGGTGTTCAGTGGGACTGGGTGGGGGTTCTGTTTTCAATCTTAAGTATCAGGGCGCCCTTTAAAAATGGTGCCCTGGTCTTTTACAGCATGAATGGCTGGCGGGGCAGGCTCGGGTACCATGATAACGCAGAATAGCCCCTTGGAATCTTTTTCTATGGACCTAAAATACGGTAAGAGGAAACCACTGTTGCGGCCAGCGGCTTCCACGCAGTTTCCCCCACCTGCTGCCACACTCTGAAAAAATGGGAAAATTCCATCCTCAATATGCCTGTATTCTTCAGGATTTTTATTAAATATCTGAAAATGTAGGGGCGGAATTTTCCCAAAATTGCACAGAGTGCTGGATCGGGCGAGAATAGCTGTGGGAAATTCACTGGCTTCAGAGGCACCTTTTCAGTTGATTTCACACTGCTGGCTTTTTGAGGGGGGGGGTGGGGGGTGGGGGGAGGATGCTGCTGAACACTCTGACAATCTGATATCGGGAGCCCTTTTTAAAGGGGACCCTGATCCTAAAGTCATATACTCCTCTTTCTTCCTTCACCCCGCCCCCCACGCCCTCCCCTTTCCCACCCCACATAAGGCAAACCCCTCCCCACCCCCAACCATCAAGTGAACCCCCTTCGGATTGCCCTCCTCTTGGGCCTCCTTGGCACTGTCTCCTTTATGTGCCCATTTGGAAGTGTCCACTTGGGACTGCCCCTGCCAGGGGCTGCTGCCAGGATGTCGTGCTCCTCAAGCCCTGGGGCCAACAGGCACCTCCGCACCCCCGGCATGGTCATCACGACTGGTTTTCGCTTTTGAAAAGCAGTAGTGATTCGCGCTGGCAAGACGTTGCGCTATGGCAAAAGTCCTTTCATGATATTAAAATGTAATTAAATCAATGGAAATCAAGTTCACGTCCTCGCTGGTCCTGAAACTGATCACGTTATCAGCGGGGGACAGGGAAGATCTCAAACCAAGATTTTGCTGGCGCAATCCCGTTTTGGCCCTCTTACGAGGTTTAGCAGCCATGATGAAACTTGTACCCACGGCAATATAGGCCCCTAGAACCTGTCCCAGGAATCTAACTAATCTTTATCCAGTTCCATACGTGGTTAATGTTGCCACTTTTTTCAATTTTCAAGTCTACTAAACATTGGATTGCCACTACTCATCTAATCCCAATAAACTCTGGGGCTGGATTCTCCTGCACCGCCCTCCACAAGAACGCCACGGGCGAGACGGCGACAATGGAAAAATCCATTGACTTCGGGCGGGATTCTCCGATTGCAGGGCGAAAGCGGCCAGAGAATCCTACCCATGGAGTGTCTTTATTACTTACCAGTTCTGCTCCAACATACTCCAGTTGAATTACTTGTTCTAAATTCTCATTTTCCAGATGGTATTTTATGCTAAGGTGCTCAAGACGGAACAAAAGAACTTCTATTTTTGGCTCACTGATATCCAGGCCATATGTTTAATTTTTCAACAATTCATCAAGAGCTAAAACATTTGAATATAAGAAAGGTTGAAACAAGAAATGGTAATTTGATACATAAATCCCAATGGAGTGTCTGTTCTATACACTAACATGGATGTTAAAAGTGGCACTTGTGATCAACTATATTGGATAACTGATCTCTCGTCGACAAACTAAATTTGTGTGTCTGAGATGCAGCATCCATATTTGGCTGGTTGATTAAGTAGGTGTGCAATAATACGAAATTATTGTTGAATGCCAAGATATGGGCCGACAAAACATGCCCCGAAGCAAACTGTAGTAAGACCTGGACCATGTATAGCAGACATGAGAGAAAAACTAAAGTCTTTCCGCAACTACTGACATTGCAACATTGGAAATATCCAATGGGAAGTCAAAGTTCCTGACACCAAAGTACTTGAGGATGCTAAGTTGTCAAGCTGAAAAATTCTTTTGAAATACAGGTGTCACTAATGGCTTGATTATTGATATCGGATTAAAGATGGGCGGTGCAATTCTCCGTTCCTGAGACGCTGGCGCAGGATTCATGGAGTTGCATGACAGCAAAACTGGCACCACACCTGGACAGATTCAGCTACTATTAAGGGGCTAGCACCGCCGCCATGTGGAACACAATCGATTACAATGGGAAATGATGCCGGATCCACTGGATTCGCGATTGACACTCAGGAGGCTAACAAGCTGCAGCCGCATATACACACTTCACTCTTCACACATCCATCCCAGCCAATAAGATAGTAAGAAGTCTTACAACACCAGGTTAAAGTCCAACAGGTTTGTTTCAAATCACTAGCTTTCGGAGCACTGCGCCTTCCTCAGGTGAATTTCAGACCATCACCTTTAAAGATTGACACTACCACTGCACTCAATCCCATCCATTTAATTTTCTGAAGAAAGTTCAGAATAAATGCTACCCATCAGCAATGCTAATCCAGCTAATTTCATCAGTAAGTAGAACAGCTTGGCCCCTAGGGCAACTAATTCTGATGCCTAGAATTTAGCACTACAGCAAGTATATTGTCAGGACCCATAATCTATACTGTGTCTTGTCCACTTAATCACATCTTAATGGCACATAAATGAACAAACTGGCCAAGCCACGAACATTTCTAATGATGGAGATTTGGGAGGAGGTTGAGTGGGACCTTCCACTTGACAACTTTGGCTGAAGGTCATTACAAATTTTTAAAATATGTCTCTTGCACCCACATGCGGGGATCTCCCATAGGTGAGAATGGGGATGCTCTTTATTTCTCCTGTTATCTGCCTCATTGTCCACCAGTATGCTTATCTTGTAGACCACAGTAATTGGATGAAACCCATTTGGCTTTCTCTATACTATGCTTCACTTGACACATGCAAGTAACCCTGTGCTGTAGATTTATGAGGTCAGCGCCTACTCCTTATGCATCCCCCTAAACTCCCAAGTGAATCAAGTCTGCTTTCTAGCCTGATGGTGGAGTGAGGAATGTATCCGGCCATAAGGTTACAAATTGTGGTGTTAAGTGATCTGCAAACTGACTAATTGGCCTGTATTCCTTCAATTCTCACTTACCGCTACAGAGCGTGGGACTGTCCACTGCAACGACCCCTCCCCACAAAATGGTGGGTTTCCGGCCATGGAGGCAGCTTGTGATTGGCTGCCGGCGGTGTCTTCCAGTCCTGCTGATGTTTATGTCATTTTACGTGGCTCGCCCATCCTGCCACTGGGGAACCCACTGCCGGGGATCGCCTTCAGTAGGGCCAGAGAATCTCGCCAAATTATTATAGTCTCCTATTTTTAATTGAAAGATGAAATTCACTCCTTTCTCCCATTTATCACCCCAACTAAGATGAGAGAAAAGAATTACAAAGTCCGTGTTCTCATATATGTCCAGATACAGTTATTTCTGGGTAGTCATGCAGTAACTGAAAGTGGCATTCTTTGGCGCAATTCACCCAAAAAACGTCTATGTCCGCCTCCAGACGCGATTAGCAGGGTATTTCTCAGCGGCTGCAGCGCCAAGAAACATCTCACTATTCAATGGCACTCTGCCATTTTTTTGGCTTCGGGCAGTTTCTCTCCACCAAGGCCGCACTCAGAGGGATTTTCTGCTGCCGCGCTCCTCGCAGATTGGGGCGCCATGTTGTCTGACTGCCCCAATCATTCCCACCCCAATTTCAGCCCCCCCCCCCCCCCCCCCGTTTTCAATCCCCCTCTCCCTGCAACCTTGGGGAGGGCCCCGGGAACCCTCACCACCATCCCCTCCATCTCGTAAGGCCCCTCAAGCCGGGTCCATCATTGCCATTGCACCCGGGCACCCTCGTCAAGCACGACGATGCCACTGAATAGCGCCCCTTATTTACTTACTATTTAAATGCAGAAATACTGTTGCTGTCCTCAAAGTGTTAATACTGCTGTAAATTAGACATTTGTGATACATTCTGAATTTACATAACCTGTGTGTTCAATCCCTTGAGACAAGGTAAAATAGCCCATTATAGTACCATTTGTATATACTTGTGCACAACTAGACGAGTTGCAACCAGATAATAATGTACCAGTTCATTTCTTCAGATTGATTTAAACCACACACAACAGGCTTCATTTGAGATAAATTGGACCAATTCAGATTAGTAGCAGTATTGGCTACTGTGTCAATGCTAATGACCTCCCGTAGCCTTTAGAGACACAATCCAATTTCAAGTGTGTGCAGGAAGACCAGTATTAACTGGTTCTACCAATGCAGAGAAAGTGTATTCAACCAGCTCATAATAAACCAACATTGAGTGGTTATATTTTACACTGAATGAGACAATTTTAAGAATAGATTATGAAGTAATGTTACCTTCCTATCAAAGGAGTTTAGAATCAGAAACAGGTCTTGTTACTCAGAAAAACAAATACACTCCCAAATACGCACACCATGCACTCACAATACATTAATTAGTGATGCATATTTATTATATATGCCAGTTAAATATCTTTATCATCAACACTTCTGTTTTAATGCTGAATATTATTGCAGAGGTCACAATAATACTGGATAAAATAAAATAGAACATGAAAAACAGTGTTGAGTCATAAATTCCAGTTAAAGTGAGACTAATAACATTCACCATTATTAATGCATAAATGGTACTGCAACTTCAGGCAAGAGGCAGAGATGTGGTTAAGCTCAAAAATTTTTAAGTTGTTGTCTAAGTTGTGCCAACCCACTGTTAGCTTTTGTTGTCTGATTCACTGTTGACTTGCATTGAATAGTGTAAATTTGCCAATAGATACAGACCAAAACAGAAAGTTAAATCAAAGTTACATTCAGGGCAGCACGGTAGCACAGTGGATAGCACGGTTGCTTCACAGCTCCAGGGTCCCAGGTTTGATTCGCAGCTTGGGTCACTGTCTGTGCTGCGTCTGCACGTTCTCCCCGTGTCTGCGTGGGTTTCCTCCGGGTGGTCCGGTTTCCTCCCACAGTCCAAAGATGTGCCGGTTAGGTGGATTGGCCATGATAAATTGCCCTTAGTGTCCAAAACGTTTAGGTGGGGTTACGGGGATAGAGTGGAGGTATGGGCTTGGGTAGGGTGCTCTTTCCAAGCGCCGGTGCAGACTCGATGGGCCAAATGGCGTCCTTCTGCACTGTAAATTCTATGATTGAAATCATTTCAAATTTAAATAACTTATCCATGATGTGATGACTTAATTACTATCAATCGCTCTCACACTGAAAATTACTTATTAGTAATATTGACTCTAATTCCTCCAGGCTAATTGTTTTTGGAGATTTGAAAAAAATTAACTTTGTTACTTAATTTAATGTTTCCTTTCTGTCTCTTTTTTCTCTCTCCCTTAATCCAATCATTCTTCTTTGTTTCTCCTGACCTGCCCTGGTAGCCACAGTATTAATATGGCTGGCCCAGTTCAGTTTCTGATCAATGGTAACCCCCCGGATGTTGACTGTGGGGATTCAGTGATAGTAATGCCATTGAATGTCAAGGGGTGATGGTTAGATCCTCTCTTGTAGGAGAAGGTCATTTCCTGGCACTTGTGTGGCGTGAATGTAACTTGCCACTTGTCAGCCCAAGCCTGGATATTGTCCAGGTCTTTCTGCATTTGGACATGGATTACTTCATTATCTGAGGAGTCGCGAATGGTGGGCTGAACATTGTGCAGTAATCAGGGAACATCCTCACTTCTGATTTTATGATGGAAGGGAGGTCATTGATAAAGCAGCTGAAGACGGTTGAGCCTAGGACACTCTACCCTGAGGAACCCCTGCATTGGTGCCCTGGAGCTGAGATTATTGACCTCCAACCACCACAACCATCTTCCTTTGTGCCAGGTATGACTCCAACCAGCGGAGAGTTTCCCCAATTCTCACTGACACCAGTTTTCCTCGGGCTCCTTAATGCCATACTCGGTCAAATGCTGCCTTGATGTCAAGGGAAGTCACTCTCATCTCACCTCTGGCATTCAGCTCTTAAGACAGTAGATACTGGAGGTAAAGTGTGATGTGCTCGAAGATTTGGTGGAGATTCCAGAGGACATGCTGTTTGAGCGCTAAGTTTTATAAGATGTTTATATTTTGGACTGTCTCTTGTATTTAAGGTAAAATGGAATAGTAAGAAGAGTCTCGTGATCTGCGATGAGTTCTGCCAACAACAAACCCATGTGACTTGGATACCATAGAGACCAAGGGACCAGGTCGTGTTTTAGTGAAATGCATTTCCTAAATTTAATACCTGAAAACAAAGGAAGAAGCAAATGTTTTTGTTATTGCAGACTTTGAACAGCGTCAGAGAGAGCACAAGAGAGAGAGACAGAATCACAGTAGTTGTAGTCTGCAGAGAAAAAAGGCTGTTTTCTCTGTTAGCTGTGATACAGAATGCTCGAGAAAGCTGGTCCACTGGTTGAAGAGAAAGAACCCACAGTAATTTAAAATCCAAGGATATAATTCAAATTAATTAGAATTGAAATAAACCTATTACAAGAATCTAAATTTAGCATTATTCAGCCAAACTTAGAATTAGACGTATATGGCCAAATTTAATGTTGCTGTGCATGTAAACACACGTGTATTACTTTAATCCTCATCTGTCAAATGGTAGGTACATTTTGTAAATTACTTGTTACAACTTAGAGGTATAATTTGTTTGTATTCAGCAGCTTAATAAAACCAGCACAAATGAGTATAAGTGACAGAGGAGCCAGCAAGGTGAGTGCGGTTGTTTGCTCCTGGGAAGAATAGCCTGATCAGAAGAAAGGTGAGTGATAGGGCACATTTAACTACAAACCCCCCCCCCCCATGACCACCACCCCCCCCCCCCCCCCCCAAGGGCAGCACAGTGGCACAGTGGGTTAGCCCTGCAGCCTCACGGCGCTGAGGTCCCAGGTTCGATCTCGGCTCTGGGTCACTCTCCATGTGGAGTTTGCACATTCTCCCCGTGTTTGCGTGGGTTTCACTCCCACAACCTAAAGATGAGCAGGCTAGGTGAAATGGCCACACTAAATTGCCCCTTAATTGGAAAAAATGAATTGGCTACACTAAATTTATTTAAAAAAATAAAAAGTACAAACCCCCTTAATTTGCCATCCTCAGCCTTCTACTGCACATCACTCCTCAGACCAACACACCTGCAGGTTCACCCATCCCCCTCTTTTCAGGCACCTCCTCATCTGACCAATCAGAACTGACAGATACACTCATGCCAATTCCTCACAAGTGATCTTTCACAAATGTTATCCTTACATATTCTCAAAACATGCCACAGCTCACCCAGGTAGGTCTCTGCTTTCTCCCCCGACAAGAGTAGAAGGCATAGAACATCAAAGAGAGGCAGAAAATCTGATTTGACCCTCCAGTTATCTCCACCTTAACAGCAACAGAGAAGGGGGTGATGGAGATAAACTGGGATTTCATGGACGTGGCCATTGGAAATAGAGGAAGCAAGATCTCCCAACTACTTGGTGACAGAATTAAATATAACACAGCCATGTGGTTCACAACACTCATTTATGTTGACTTGATGTCGGCAGGCACTGAAATGTGGGCCGGGATTCTTCCCTACCCAGCTGGGCGGGGGGGCCCAGCGGGATGGAGTGGCGTGAACCACTCCGGCGTCGGGCCGCCCCAAAGGTGCGGATTTTTCCGCACCATTGGGGGCCAAGCCCTCACCTTGAGGGGCTAGGCCCGCGCCGGAGTGGTTGGCACGCCGCCCGCCGGCGGGGAAGGCCTTTGGCGCCACGCCAGCCTGGGCCGAAGGGACTCCGCCGGCCGGCGGAAGTATGCGCATGCGCGGAAGCATCAGCGTCTGCTGACGTCATCCCCGCACATGCGCATGGGGGGGGGGGTGACTTCCGCATTGGCCAGCGCGGAGGCTACGGCCGAGATGGAAGGAAAAGAGTGCCCCCACGGCACAGGCCCGCCTGCGGATTGGTGGGCCCCGATCGCGGGCCAGGCCACCGTGGGGACACCCCCCGGGGCCAGATCACCCCCAAAACCCCGGAGCCTGCCCGCGCCGCCAGTCCCGCCGGTAAGGTAGGTGGTTTGATTCACGCCGGCGGGACTGGCATGACAGCAGCGAGACTTTGGCCCATCACGGGCCGGAGAATCACTGGGGGGTGGGGGTGGGGCCCGCCGACCGGCGCGGCGCGATTCCAGCCTCCGCCGAATTTACGGTGCCGGAGAATTCGGCGGCCGGCCGGGGTGGCATTCACGCCGCCCCCCGCCGATTCTCCGACCCGGTGGGGGGTCGGAGAATCCTGCCCCAGATCTGCACAATGATGCCTCAGAACCATTTCAACTCATCAGTTCTAATCCAAGACCTTCACGTCCCTCAGGTCCTTCAAGCATCGCGCAGGAGATGGTGCCAGTGGAGGGCGAAGACTCCTCAAAGGAGGTCACTCACTCTGAGGATGCACTGTCTTGAACTCATGCACATTCTCCACCTGTTCAGATGAACTCACCTCAGCAGGACCACCAAGACTGGGATTCACCATGTGTATTCACTGAAAGTGTGACAGGGTGAGAACTGATGTAAGACAGGCTGCAAGAAAGCTAAACAAGACTTTCATTGCCTCCATTTTAAACAATGAGCAGTCAGGTAAAATATTTCATCTGAGTATTGCTGAAAAAAAGGCAGGCTGTCGAAGCTATTCATCTTGCACTCATCAGAATGAAAGGGAACTATAGGATTTCATAGAAGGAATTTGAGACAGGATTCACACTGTTACCAACATAGTTGCTGAACAGCTGCACTAATCTATGGCAAAACAAATCTCAGGAGCCAGATAAGATGTATCCAAGGATTCTGAAAGAAATAAGAGCAAAAATTGCAGGAATTCTGGCTCAAATTTTCCTGAAAACATTTTACACTGGTGAAGTGCCTGGGTGAAAATCGGCAGCTGTTACCACTATTTCTTCTAAAAAAAAGAAGTGACCAAGGAAATTACAGATCACTGAGTTTGACATCCATTCTGTGTTCATTTAAATAAATCCTGATTAAAGATAACATCATGGAACATTTGGATAGCAATAAAATCATAAAAGATAGCTAACATGGTTCCATAAAGCAGGGACCTTAGCAATCAAACTTACTGGTTTTATTTGAGTGTAAAATAAAGGAGCTTGGGCAGCACGGTGGTGCAAGTGGTTAGCACGGTTGCCTCACGGCGCCGAGGTCCCAGGTTCGATCCCAGCTCTGGGTCACTGTCTGTGTGGAGCTTGCACATTCTCCCGATGTTTGCGTGGGTTTCGCTCCCACAACCCAAAAAGATGTGCAGGATAGGTGGATTGGCCACGCTAAATTCCCCTTAATTGGAAAAAATGAACTGGATACTCTAAATGTTTAAAAAAACAAAGGAGCTTGATAGGAGTTCGGCAACAAATGTGGTGAATAGGGATTTGGATTTCATACAGTTTTTGAAATAGTTCCTCATGAAAGGCTCGTACAGGAAATAAAATGACTGGAAGTCAGTGGAAATGTTATGCAATGAATATGAATAACTGAAAGAACCCAGAGAATAACAGCACATGGATTGTCATTAGCTTGGTAGAATATTGCCAGTGAAGTTCCACAGAGGTTGATTTACCTATTTTGTTTTATATCTTCATGATCTGAAGAGTCACAGACCCAATGGTTACAGTTGCACATAATGGAATTCGACTTCAAAGCAGAACACCATAAACTACAGGAAATCTCAATGCATTTGTGAGCTGGCAGAGGCAATTCAATGTAGAAAAATACAAAATGCTTCACAGGGAGACATAAAATCTAGGAAGTGATTATTAGTTAAATTGAAATAATATGCAAAGGGATTGAAAGAGATCTGGGGGCTCCTAACTGATAATAAATTGAAGCTATCACAACAATACTCAGTGTCAGTGAGAAAAATACATCAGCTGTTGGGATATATTGGAAGGTCAATATTGAGCCAAAATGATTAAGTAATCCTGCGACTTTATAAATCATTGGTGCAAATACACTTCCATATACCATGCTGGACCCTATAGTACAATAAAGACATTGTAGCTATTGAAAGTACACAGGGGAAAGACCAAGGGAATAGAGGGATTGGATTGTGAGATGGAATTATTTAAATTGGGCATGCTCGCACTGGAAAGGAGGTCAAGGAGTGATACAATTGCGGGTTTAGGATAATAAGGGCATGAGACCATGGCAAGCTCCTTAACCCTGTGATAAATAATGAGAACCTCGGGGACACCCCAATTGATCCCCTTGTGGAATACAAACTCCCCCGCTAGTATGCAGAAGACAACCAGCTGAGGCTTGTAAAATTGCCTTATAAAAGCTGGCCCAGCCTGCGATTGGTGTGATCGGTAGTCTCCGTTAGGACCTTTGGACTGAGAGCAGAGGACTCTATGTAAGCGTTGGGGCACAGCATGCAGAGATTGTTGGGAAGGGGGTGGGGGGAAAGAGTTAAAAGTTGAAAAATAGGGAAACACAACCCCATCCACTGTGTATGCGACTGCCGCCCTTGTTATGGAAGCAGGTGGAGTGTGTGTACATATCTAATCTTGTAGCACTGTGAGACTTCATTAACATATTTAAATCAGACTCTCACAATGCATATTTAAATATAACAGCTGCTGGCCAGGTTTCACAGGGCTGCGGGCCGTCTGCCATTCATGGCCTCTCCTCACGGTCATACTATTGCAATATTTTGTCAGGCCTCAGAGGTAAAAATCTTCCTTGTTGACTATTGGTACCCTGCTGCTGGTGTGCTTCTACATCCCTAATGATTTACTGACAGCAGTTCTCCAGTTCTTAGTGACCTACTAATTTGGTGCAGCTCACTCTGTAATGATGTACAAAGTCCCCGTTTTATGTTGCCTGTTTTAAGTCATTCCACTTTAACGCTATACAGTCAATGGAGTCAGTATTCACCTTTGGTTTAGGAGGTTTCATTTATACATTGTTTCTTACAAGGTCTGTTTTGTGAGGGCCACGAAGAATCCAGCAAGAGTTGAAGGATAGAAAGAAATAACATTTATTTACAATAACATATATATACAACAGCAGCAGCAACTCCCTTGCTGCTCACTCTCCTCTAGCCGGTTCCAAACTGGCCAGCTTTATTTATGCAGGGAATCTGCCAATGATTTCTCTGCCCCCCTCATTGGGGAAGCTCATACTCCCAAAGGATTGCCATTAGTCCCCAGCCAATGGTAAGCAGGCAGGTTATAACAGTCTGATAAAGAGTTATGTGATTCGATCGGCACTGTTTTGGAGTTGTCTCTCCTGCTCACAACTCTCCTGGTTGCTGCCAACTGTTCTTCCCACCAATCCTCTCTCTTGCCAATCCTCATTCTCACCAATCCTCCCACTAGCCAATCCTCCAGCTTGCGGCTTACCTCTGCAACTCCTGCTCTCACACGAATCTCCTGAGCCCTCACTCGCAGCGAGGATTCAGGAGAGGGAGGCAGTGGGCGGGAGAAGCAGGTAGTGGGTCTGCAAGTGGGAGGGCAGGGAACATGATTGGTGGCGAGCCAGAAAGTTGTGGAGCGGGAGAGGCAAAAGGTCAGTGTATTTCTTTCATATTTTTAAATTTATTTTAAACACGATTTTATTCAAAGCAGCTCAGAGAAGGTTTACTAGACTGATAACATAAATGGTCTTATGAAGAAAGGTTGGAGAGGTTAGGCTTGTATCCGCTGGAGTTTAGAAGATTAAGAGGTGACTTGATTGGTACCTAAATATCGTGAGCGGTCTTGACAGGGTGCATGTGGAGAGGATGTTTCCTCTGTGGGAGAATCTAGAACTAGAGGTCACTGTTTAAAAATAAGGGGTCACCCATTTAAGACAGAGATGAGGAGAAATCTATTGGAGGGTCTTCAGTCTTTGAACTCTTCCTCAAAAGGTGGTGGAAACAATGTGTTTGAATAGTTTTAAGGCAGAGCTAGATAGATCCTTTATTATCAAAGGGGTGAAAGGTTACCAGGGTAGGCAGTGTCAGGTTGAGGTTGCAATCAGATCAACCATGATCATATTGAATGGTGGAACAGGCTAGAAGGGTCGAGTGGCCTATTCCTGGTCCTTCATATGTATGTAAGGCATTTCAATTTACAGGGTGTAATATTTTAATGTTTTTTTCTTACAAGAAGGATACAACAGAACTTAACTACTGCACTCACAGTGTGTAATGGGAAAATCTGATTTGCTTAAAGTTGTTTCATTTAAATAGAATCATAGAATTTACAGTGCAGAAGGAGGCCATTCGGCCCATCGAGTCTGCACCAGCTCTTGGAAAGAGCACCCTACCCAAGGTCAACACCTCCACCCTTGTGGAAAAGTTGCACTTTTCAGGAACTCAGCTACAATGTTAAGCAAGGACTCACCGTTCTACAGATATTTAGTCACGTACATATCTTGTTAAAAGCCAACTCATAACAGTAGCACAGTGGATATGTTACTGGATCAATAATCCAGAGGTGTAGATGTAAGGACATGAGAGTAGAAAGGCAAAAGCAAATCATAGGTGCGTTCAAGCCTGCTCCACCATTCAACATGATCCTGGCTGATCTTCTGCCCTAACTCAATTTTCCTGCACACACTCCTTATGCCTTGATTCCTTGAGGTACTAAAAATATACCTATCTCAGCATTAAATAAATTCAATGATGCTGCAGCTTACTAACCTTGAGGGTACAGAATTTCAAAGATTCACAACCTTTTGAGTGAAGCAATTTCTTCTCATCTCAGTCCTGAATGGTTAGCCCTATTATCCTGCGTGACCCATGTTGTAGATTCACCAGCCAGGAGAAACAACCTGTGTCCACTCTGTCAAGCCACTTCAGAGGGTGGCACAGTAGCACAGTGGTTAGCACTGTTGCTTCACAGTACAAGTGACCCAGGTTCAATTCCCAGCTTGGGTCACTGTCTGTGCGGAGTCTGCATGTTCTCCCAGTGTCTGCGTGGGTTTCTCCGGGTGCTTCGGTTTCTTCCCACAAGTCCCGAAAGACGAGCTTGTTAGGTGAATTGAACATTCTGAATTCTACCTCAGTGTATCCGAACACGCGCCAGAGTGTGGTGACTAGGGGCTTTTCACAGTCACTTCATTGCAGTGTTAATGTAAGCCTACTTGTGATACTAATAAAGATTATTATTTTTATTATCAATGAGATCACCTCACATTCTTCAAAACTCCAGGGAGTATAGGCCCAATTTACTCCGTCTCTCATCATCGGAACCTAGCTAGTGAACCATCACTGAACCACCTCCAAGTCAAACATATAATTCCTTAGAAAAGGAGATGAAAACTGCACACAGTATTCGATATCACCCACATGATATCTACAAGTTGGAGCGATCAGTCCCCCAGTGAGTCTCCCCCACTAAGGGGGCATAAAGCCCAAGATCATTTATGGTTAAGATCAGTATAAATTCAGCCAGGTATGGAACCGCAGAGCAGACCCATCTGGGATCTGATGTATATTATAATTGCTTTGCAATAAAGCAAGTTTTCTTTTTAATAACTTGGTCCAGACTCCTGTGTGGCCTACTGAAGTACTCCAGCAGTGGTCTTGCCAAAGACATGTACTATAAAGACCAACATGCCATTCGCCTTCCAAGTGGCTACTGTCTTTGTGTGCTGACTTTCTGTGTTCCTTGTATGACTTTCTCTGCTCATTAACATTCAGAAGGTTTATGCCTTTGGAAAATATTCTGCTTTTCTACTGTTACTACCATGGTGAATAACCATACACTTCCCAACATTATTTTCCATCTACCATCTTGCAAACCACTCACTTAACCTGCCTATGGCAGGGTTCTCCATCTCCGCCGCTAAGATCATGAATTCCAATCGGGCAGAGAATCCCACGGCGAGGAAAAATCGAGATTCGCGCAATGCGGCAAACTCTTTGCGATTCCCCATGCCCGCCCCGCTGGCGATATCCCGCCAGACACAACGGGACCATGCACATAGCTCATTAGAACTATTTTGCAAGTCACTGACAGGCAGGGACGCAGCATTAAGAAGCCAGGTGGGATGCTCCAGCCGCCCCCCCTCCCCCACCCCCCGCCCCAGCCGAGAGTCCTCCTGGCATGAATTGGTGCAAGTATTGAGGAGCGTGGACTTGGTGGTTTGCAGTCTGAGGGGTGGTAAGGTGGTAAGTACCCTCCCAACAATTGCCACCAGTATGCTAAGGGCATCGTTCCTGCGGGGTGCGGGTCAGGGGGATTTGTGCTGAGCTAGTGGGGCTCAGGTCAGAGATCTTCATTAGGATGGGGCTCCTTTGGCTGCTCTCCCCATGGCAGCCAATGAATCCATTAAACAGTCAGTCACTGTGGTACATGTTAAAGTATTCCTATAATAAAGTGAAGATGTGCTCCTCTGTACCGCTATATCATTTAGACAGCCCCTCATCTCATAAATACACATCCCTAATAATAAAGTGAAAGTTTTCTTATCTGCACCCCTAAACCCTTCAGTCAATCAGTTGTAAGAAATAACATTTACTCACAATAAAGTGAAAGTGATCCCATCTATACCCCTAAACTCTTTAAAAAGTGTGTCAGTATGCCAAGTTCAAAAGGTATGTGAGATGAAGTTGAAACCTGTGCCTTTAATGTGGTGGGAAGCTTTGAAGTGGTTTTCACACATTCAATTTAATTTCCCTTTCTGTGTGTTTGCCTAGAAGGCTGAAAGCTTTGAACTGGATTGTTCACATTGAATTTCAGACTTCATTGCCTGCTAAAAGCATTGTGACTGACAGTTTGCTGGAACTTCAAAGGGTAGAATCAGGGCAGCACGGTAGCATAATGGTTAGCACAGTTGCTTCACAGCTCCAGGGTCCCAGGTTCGATTCCCGGCTTGGGTTACTGTCTGTGTGGAGTCTGCACGTTCTGTGTGTGTGTGTGTGTGGGTTTTCTCCGGGTGCTCTGGTTTCCTCCCACAGTCCAAAGATGTGCAGGTTAGGTGGATTGGTCATGATAAATTGTCCTTCGTGCTCAAAAAGGTTCGGTGGGGTTACTGGGTTAACGGGTGGAGGTGTGGGCTTGGGTAGGGTGCTCTTTCCAAGCGTCGGTGCAGACTCAATCGCCTCCTTCTGCACTGTAAATTCTATGATTCTATGAATCAGATTGTTTATTTTTAGAGCTCTGCAGGGCTCCACTGATTCACAGTAGCAGCTGTTTCTCTAACCACAACTTTTTTTAATGATTTATTTGTTTTTGATAGCTTCATAGAAAGTGCAGGGACGGGACACCCTCCCCCCCTCCCTCCCCCCCAGCTGTTCCTCAAGAACAAAGAGGCATACAAAGAGTGGGGGGGTGAAGGTTAAATGTGGGCCTCGGCGGGGGCTGAAGGGGATTTCTGAGGCAGAGGGCCTTTCCAGCGATTAGGATGGCGTGGTGCCCTGCTTGCGATACAGTTGGGGGTTGGAGGGCTGCAGCTGCAAATTGAGATCAGAGTGCCCTTCTTCAATGGCACTCCAATCCCAGAAATGCATGGCCTATCTGAGAGCTTATGTCCCGTCGCTCAAAATTGCAGCGTGGATCCCAGGGGTGTGCCATGGAAGCTGAATTCCAAAAAATAATTTCCCTACTGTCATGGAAAGGTGCATTGGGGGGTCCCAGCGCCAGCAGAGACCAGTCCCAATTCTCCACTGGTGGGAGCACTTAGACTCCGGAACGGTAAATCCTGGTTGAGATCTCTTTGCAGCCTATTTCAGTCCTCCTCACTGTTTACAGTACCATCTAGTTTTGTTATCATTAGCATTCTCTTTTTAAAAATCTTTAAAAAAATAAATTTAGAGTGCCCAATTCATTTTTTCCAATTAAGGGGCAAATTAGTGTGGCCAATCCACCTACCCCACACATCTTTGGGTTGTGGGGGCGAAACCCACGCAAGCACGGGGAGAATGTGCAAACTCCACACAGACAGTGACCCAAAGCCGGGATCGAACCTGGGACCTCGGCGCCGTGAGACAGCAGGGCTAATCCACTGCGCCACCGTGCTGCCGCACATTGACCTACCAGCACATTCCCATTGCACAAGTTCCAAAACCAAGATGTGATTGAATCTCATTTCGAAACTGACAGGTTCCACTTGTAGCAGCAGAGCCAACACACCACACATTACTTCACTTGCCCTGGTTTACCCAAAAGCAAAGTACTGGTTGAGGAGCTGCCTGAGATGCTTGTTATGCATTTCCAGGTAGCAAAAACTATCCAGCCTTCAGAACAGCGACCACGACACCACAATGGCACATCTCTGCAAGACATGCCAGATCATCAACATGGGTACCACCATTACACGTGAGAACACCACCCACCAGGTACGCGGTACATACTCGTGCGACTCAGCCATTGTCTACCTCATACGCTGCAGGAAAGGATGTCCCGAAGTGTGGTACATTGCCGAGACCTTGCAGATGCTGCGACAGCGGATGAACGGACATCACACAACAATCGCCAGGCAGGAATGTTCCCTTCCAGTCGGGGAACACTTCAGCAGTCAAGGGCATTCAGCCTCTGATCTCCGGGTAAGCGTTCTCCAAGGCGGCCTTCAGGACGCGCGACAACGCAGAATCGCCGAGCAGAAACTTATAGCCAAGTTCCGCACACATGACTGCGGCCTCAACCGGGACCTTGGATTCATGTCACATTACATTCATTCCCCACCATCTGGCCAGGGTTTGCGAAATCCTACCAACTGTCCTTGTTTGAGACAATTCACACCTCTTTAACCTGGGATTACCCCTATCTCTGGATCTGTAAAGACAATCACCTGCAAATGCTCGCATTCAAAGCATTGTCTTGCATCTTTGACTTTGTCTTTCTATATATTTCTAGAACATACCTCTTCATTCAGCTGAGGAAGAAGCAGTGCTCCAAAAGCTGTAGACAGAGTAGGCAAGTAGTCTTGGGCATAAGTCCAAACTCTTTCTCAAGAATCTAACACATGAATGATCAGTGTTAGTGGTACATCATCATCAATGTCGTACATTGGCACATCCCAAAGAACAAACATAGAACATGGAAGATACAGTGCAGAAGGAGGCCATTCAGCCCATCGAGTCTGCACCGCCCCATTTAAGCCCTCACTTCCACCCTATCCCCGTAACCCAATAACGCCACATAACCTTTTTTGGGGTCAGTGAGGGCAATTTATCATGGCCAATCCACCTAACCTGCACATCTTTGGACTGTAGGAGGAAACCGGAGCACCCGGAGGAAACCCACGCAGACACGGGGAGAACGTGCAAACTCCGCACAGACAGTGACCCAGCGGGGAATCGAACCTGGGACACTGGCGCTGTGAAGCCACAGTGCTATCCACTTGTGCTACCATGCTGCCCTCATATCTGTTAAACCTTTATACTACACCTACCCTGCAAGTATGCCATCCTACTTTTTAACAATAACATGAAATTCTGGCTGGGATTTTCATGTTCTGCCAGTGATGGGAGTCTTCACAGATGGGACTGGAAAATTTGGAAAGCGACCCAAAGTGCATTGACTTTGGGCGAGAATGTCTGGTCCCACCAGCTGTGTCTTACTATTCGCATTACATTTCTGTAACTTCTCTTTTACAACTGCAGACTCAACACAACTCCAACTCCCACTCTTTCCCTCCCCAAGTACTGAGCGATTCAATCTCCCTCAGTATTCTTTGCCCTTAGGAAAGACGGTTTGGAGACATAAGGGGTGGGATTCTCAATCCCGCCGCACTTGTTTTCTGGTCTGGCGTGCCCCGCCGGCAGCGGGATTCTCCGTCATTTTCACATTGTGAGCACACCCACACCGTTGGAAAATCCGCGGCCGTGAGTGTGCTGCTGGCGAAACGGAGGATCCAGCCCAAGGATTTTCTTCTGCATCTGGCAGGACATCATCTGCAGAGTAGGACAACACTTTACCAGCATTTCTGCCAGCATTGCTAGCAAAAATGGGATAAATTGTAGAATGTCTGAGCTGCAAGCATAAACTGGACTCTGCAACTCAAAACTGATCCAAAAGAGAAGGCTGAAGAGAATCGAACTTTGGACCCCATGGGACTAGAAGGAAAGAACTCCATGTACTCTGAGGAACTTGTTGTTCTCTTGAAGAATTTGGGGAAGGTGGTTCAGAGGAAGAATGATCTTCAAAGCCTGGACAAATTGTCACAGCATCATCCAAAGACTGAAAAATATGGAAGGTCTGAGATGTCAATGAACTTAAACGATGAAGGAAAAAACAATCAACTTCCTCCAAGACTGTTGTGAAAAGAAGGAGACATAAGAACTTAAGAAGTAGGAGCAGGAGATGGCCATCTGGCCCCTCGAGCCTGCTCCACCATTCAAAGAGACCATGGCTGATCTTTTATGGACTCAGCTCCACTTTCCGGCCCAAATACCATAACCCTTAATCCCTTTATTCTTCAAAAAACTATCTAACTTTGTCTTAAAAACATTTAATGATGGAGCCTCTACTGCTTCACTGGGCAAGGAATTCCATAGATTCACAACCTTTTGGGTGAAGAAGTTCCTCCTAAACTCAGTCCTAAATCTACTTCCCCTTATTTTGAGTCTATGCCCCTAGTTCTGCTTTCACCCGCCAGTGGAAACAACCTGCCCGCATCTTTCCTATCTATTCCCTTCATAATTTTATATGTTTCTATGAGATCCCCCCTCATCCTTCTAAATTCCAACAAGTACAGTCCCAGTCTACTCAACCTCTCCTCGTAATCCAAACCCTTCAGCTCTGGGATTAACCTAGTGAATCTCCTCTGCACACCGTCCAGTGCCAGTACGTCCTTTCTCAAGTAAGGAGACCAAAACTGAACACAGTTCTCCAGGTGTGGCCTCACTAACACCTTATACAATTGCAGCATAACCTCCCTAGTCTTAAACTCCATCCCTCTAGCAATGAAGGACAAAACTCCATTTGCCTTCTTAATCACCTGTTGAACCTGTAAACCAACTTTTTGCAACTCATGCACTAGCACACCCAGGTCTCTCTACACAGCAGCATATTTTAATATTTTATCATTTAAATAATAATCCCTTTTGCTGTTATTCCTACCAAAATGGATAACCTCACATTTGTCAACATTGTATTCCATCTGCCAGATCCTAGCCCATTCACTTAGCCTATCCAAATACCTCTGCAGACTTCCAGTATCATCTGCACTTTGCTTTACCACTCATCTTAGTGTCGTCTGCAAACTTGGACATATTGCCCTTGGTCCCCAACTCATCTATGTAAATTGTGAACATTTGTGGGCCCAACACTGATCCCTGAGGGGCACCACTAGCTACTGATTGCCAACCAGAGAAACACCCATTAATCCCCACTCTTCGCTTTCTTTTAATGGGCTTGGATTCTCCAAGCCTTCGTGCCTAGTGGGTGGAGAATGGGGTCTCAGACCCGCAATCGGCTCCGACGCCGGGACGCGATTCTCCGCAGACCGGAGAATCGCCGCCAGTCGACGCGGCGCTGGTTGGGGCAGTTGAAAGAGGCCCCCGCAGCGATTCTCCGCGGTCGACCGGCCACGTTCCAGCCGAGTTCCGCCGGTGTGGTTCCAACCTGGTTCCACCCAGCAGGAGCTCGGACTCACAGCCGTGCTGGCCATCCTGGTGGGGGCCAGGGGGGATCAGACTCTGGGGGGGGGGGCTCCACGACAACCAGGCCCGCGATCAGGACTGCCGATCGGCAGGCGCGCACGATCCGGGAGGGGGCCAATCTTCTTCCGGACCGGTCTGCTGTGTGGCTCCGCCATGTTGCGCGGGGGCCGCCGCAAAAACGGCCGTCACGCGTATGCGCGGACCTGCGACCGGAAGTGCAGGGCCCTATATCGGCAGCAGGAGCTCTGGGGTGCACGCCAGGGCCCTGCTTGAAATGGGAGAATCACTCCGGACTTTTTGAAAAAAGTCTAGAGTGATTCGCACCTGTTTTCCGGCGGGCATGGGGAATTAGCCCCATTTCCGGAGAATCACAGCCATGCTCTCCCAATGATACTTCAGAAAGACCATCTACTCTCTGTGGGAAGCACTCAGGGAGACACACCTCTCTCTGTACCAGGTTGCTCCACAATGTGCAATGGGAAGAATTGTTCAGAATATGCAAGCCTCATCTTTTGTAACGAGAGAAATTTCCTGGAGAAAATCAACTCTGGGACAAAACTGCTCTATTGGATTCTGAAGTGCTAATGATTCTGCTGCAGCTTCTGCACTGACCGCCAGCTCTAAAGAGAAGATTTTCAGATGGGATTGGAGTATGGGGGCCTGTTGACTTCACCCTGGGAAGGTATCAGCTCTTGAGTAGTGCAATTCTCTATGGACTTGAACCTGGACTCAGGCAAGACATCCTCTGTGAAATGTATTTTTGTGAAACATTTTGAATTGTTTCTTTAAATATTGCTCATTTTTAAAATTCACCACATCTTTTGGTCTGTTTATCCAAGCAAACTCTCCCTCATAGCTATGTAATTGATTTTGCTTAAGTTCAAAATTTGTGTTTGAGACTGGAGTACGTGACTTTCAAACTTAATGTGCAATTCAGTAATTTTTTTTTAGTAACTGAGGAAGCCAGCCATAGTAGAACAAGGATTTGTTGAACATATACAATACTCTGCCCACGGCATTAACTCTCTCCCAATCCAGTCCCTGTGGGAATCTTTCATTCTATACCAAAGTGAGCTGGCTTCCATGCTGGCTCCCAGCGGGCAACATCATAATTCTGGGCATCGAGTGGTGACGGCTAAAGCGATTGTCTGAGAACACGATTAGCAGGGGTGGCAAATATTTTCTAGCACACCACATTCCCTCGATGCGTGGCAGTCAATAGGTCCGTAGCGTCGGGCTAGAGGGAACATATGTTATGTAGCTGTTGTTATCTTGCCTGTTCTGAGCCACAGTGAGTCGAACCTGACCATGGTTGCAGGGGTGTGAGTCCCAACACATGCTGGCTCTAGTGTGGTGCTTCGGAATATGACTGGAAAAACAGGTACAATAATGTCAAGAGGGAATAGCTGCACAGCCTCTAGTTCACCACATTCCCTCACAGCGAACTGGTGGGTGTGCAGCTACATTGCTGTGGTAATCTTAGTTGCTCTAAACCACAATGAGTTGAGCCTGACCGTGGTCCTGCGGGCATGAATTTCACCACATGCTGGCTCCAATGTGATGGTTTGTAGTTCAACTGGCAGAGAACAACCGAACAAACATTTTAATCCTTAGATGCCAACTGTTTAAAATGGGAAGTGTGTTCTTCCATCTTGAGGCGGTTAACAAGCATTCGATCCTCAGAAGGATGTTTGCATACCAAGCGACTTTGGGATATGAGACTTCGAGCCCTATGAATGGTCTAAGAGGAACGTCGATGAACATCACATTGTGCCTGACTTCCTGCAGACAAAAACCCATGACAGATAATAATAACAATAATCTTTATCAGTGTCATAAATGGACTTAACTAAAACTCCATTGCAGTGTTAATGTATGAAGAGAGATTGGATAGATTGGGGTTGTTTTCCTTGGAGCGGAGGAGACATGATTAAGATGTATAAAATTATGAGGGGCATAGATAATTGATGGCGGGGTCAATGACCATAGGACATAGAGGGCAGGAGTTTTAGAGGACATGCGAGGAAAAGCTTTTTCACCCAGAGGGTGATGAGAGTTTGGAACTCACTGCCTGAAAGGATGGTGGAGACAGAAGCTTCATAACATTTAAGAAGTAGTTAGATGCGATGCCAAGGCATACAAGGCTAAGGGCCAAATGCTGGAAAATGGGATTAGAATTGTTAGGTGGTTGCTTTTGAACAACGCAGTCGGGATGGGCCAAAGGGCCTTTTCTGAGCTGTATACCTCTTTAACTATTTTAACCCCCTCGTTTTTTTAGTAACAATCTTGAAGTTGTCTTTCCCAAGTTTACTTGCCAACCAATGGAAACAACTTGTAATCAAAAAATTTGAAATGGGTTAAACATGTGTTCGACTTCCCTGTGACCTTCACAGCTTCAGTGATAAAGCCCAATTTGCCAAGCACTTCTTCATAAGAATAACCTATCTAACCTGATATAATTCCTGTGAATCCTCAGATATTTAAAGTCCCATGCTCACCAGGTACTATTATTTCTGCTGTTAACCAAGTTTCACTAGCCATATCTACGGGGTTTCCTGTTGAATGCACCCTTTGCCACCGTGAAACCCACAGCAGGGCTGCGCCATCAACGGGACCAGAAGATCAATGTGAACAACCAGAAAGTTTGGGCCTATGTGCCTGATGATATTTCATCTTTACAATGAGGATGTCCCAGCAGGCTTTGGCTTTCTTGGAAGAAGGGGATGAGGATTGAAGAATACAAGGATAATGGTGAAGATGATGTCATAAAAAGACTGATCTGGGCAGCACGGTGGCGCAGTGATAGCACTGTAGTCTCACGGCGCCGAGGTCCCAGGTTCGATCCCGGCTCTGATTCACTGTCCGTGTGGAGTTTGCACATTCTCCCCGTGTTTCGTGGGTTTCGCCCCCACAACCCAAAGGTGTGCAAAGTAGGTGGATTGAACACGCTAAATTGCCCCTTAATTGGAAAAAATGAATGGGTACTCTAAATTTATTTTTAAAAGACTGATCTTTCACATCTTTATCATCCCAACAAATCTATACAAGTAAACATGCTTGGAATTTTTTTGGAATAAAAATGCACGCATCAATTAAGTTTCACTACAGAGGCAGAGAGCATTGCATTCTGACAATTTATTTTGGGCAGAGTGTGGATGACAAGGTGTCAAACTTGATCATGTAGTCAGCAATGTTTGTACTATTCAGTTGAAAACAGTTGCCCCATTAATTTGCAGTGCCCTGGCAAAACTCTTGGCTGGAAAATGCCACTCCATCAACTTAACTTCATTGGAAGCCATTTCCACTATGCTGCTCGGTAAGTTACGGTGGCACAGTCGAACAACCACGAGGAAATTCCCGACCCTGAAATAATTTGAATCCAGTTCTTGCGAAAGGTCACCGAGTGGAATTTTCTGCTTTAGTGTGAAGGTAACCCATCCTATTTCTCTAATAACATACATGAGCAGTAAACTGTAAGCCACCTTCTCTATAATGTAATTGTCCAACGAGGAATATTTTTTGACGTGTGTCTGAACATGGATCACTACAGGGTGTAACTGTAAATAGATTAAAAGGTCCAAGTACTACATTGTTGTGAGTACAAATAAATTGAATACCTATTTATTTGTGATCCAAGCATTTTTTTTCTTTCAGCTATACAAATCCCAGGGAAAGCAAAGCGAAGCAAAGCAATGCACTTAGCAGTTAAACATGTGGGCACGATTAAAATTGTCTAAAGATAAAGAACGCTTTAAAAAACACGATAAACTATTTTATTGTAACAGGTTAGCAGTGTCTCTTCCAGTGAGCAATTTTGCTTGATCCATCCCAAACACAGCTTTTATGATGATCCATGCATAATATTTCTTTTATTAAATTTCTGTCAAAATAGGTTTTGTGGAAAGTCATTAAAGAGATTTGTGCAACAAATGAACTTCAAACAATTAACATGGGAGCAGGGACTGCACGTCAGAATTGTATATGATTGAGGGACAATTGCTTTCCAGCAGATTAATGACCTTCTGCAAGTTGCAGAATAAGATCCAAACTGCAATTATCACCATAGCAACATTCAAAGCAACGTGGCACAAAGAATCAACAATCTGCCTTTTTTTCTGAAGGAAAAGCAGCAACACAGAATACACTCACTCTCATTAACGGTAACATTTCTTCAAAACTGCAATTCCATGTGTTTTTCCAACAAAAAGTTAGTTCATTGAATAATCATATATGACATCATCAAATATGTTTTGTAAATCGAAAAAGACAGACTTTGCTCTTGAGAGACTTATAGGATTTTTTATTTATAACATGCACTGTATGAAAAAAAGGGATATCAACCCATTCATGAAGGATCTATGAGAATCAAACATTTTATGAAGACATTTTTACCTGGGCTGGTGAATATTTCACATTTTCCAGTTACTGATATGATAATTCAGATTTTAATAGGGATTCTTGAAGCTTTTCGACCCTGAAGCGTAATTCAGTCAATGTTACCCTTGTGCATACAGGATTTCAACTACCTTTCTTTCTTTTGCATCTCATCTACAGCGAAGCTATATAGGTCCAAAAGCAGATGAAATGAAAAAAAAATACATTATCCTGATATGGGTGCCGGGCAGAAAAGAGCCAAGGCTCAAAATTACTTTGGATAGCTTCAAAACAGTTTGTATTGTTGCTGAAATTTTTCAAAGCATTTATATTTCAACCATTAATCCATTCATTTTACAAATGAATAGAGAAAGCTTTGCAGAAACTCTTGCCACTGCAATATTGTAATAGTGTGGAGTTATTTGAAGAATACTGAAGACATTGGCTGCAAAGTAGGACCAGGTCTGAAAATGGGCAAGGGTATCGCAATGGGCAATTGACCTGCAGCCACTGCTTCCGGTGTGGATAGCACTAAATTTCCCATTCGCCGCTAATTTGCATGATAAGCTGCATGCAGCACACGGTAAACATGTTCCTGAGTGGCTTCATGCCCCAGCAATGGTCTTACATTTGTACAGTGCTAGCAACACTCAAAGTTAGCTTGTGCTATTTAAAGCCAGCCTGCACCTCTTAAAGCGGAGATGCATATTGGCTGGGACAGGTAGCGGTCAAGTTGCAAAAGGGATGGGAGAAAGAAAAACACTGAATTATGCTGCAACTGAGTAAAGAGCATGCTCCAAGGTTCTCTGGCGTTGATCTGGTCACTATAGTGGAGGAAATGGAACGGAGGAATGACGTCCTCTACCCATAGGGGACTGGCAAGTCATCCATACAAATGTTCAGAAGATAACAAGAGCAGATCAGGAACATTACCCCCAAGGTCCTGGATGTAGCGACGGAAGAAGTTCAATTACCTCACAGGAGTGGTCAAGATCACTGAATTAATCTTCAAACGTCATATCTCACCAACTACACTAATAGCCACACACACTGCTCAATTCACTGAAACCCCCATTATTTACCGATCACAATCTCTATCAACTGTGACTGATGCATCACACTCAAAGCTTCACCTCCCCTCACACAATTAGCACCGATAGCCTTACATCCACATCACACAGCTTGCACACATTGCCAATTATTCAATTATGAGAACTATATCAGCCAAATTTATTGCACCGCATTCACTGACACAGTTCCATTTTCTTGCAGAGAAGATGACTGGGATGTTACCTGAGAGGTATGATTCTGCGAGTATGGTTATAGAATGCCATTACTTGAACAGTCTGTGGACATTGCTCCCAATTTTGACTTAAGTTCAAATACATGAGTGAAGAGGAGTTTCAGGGTTGACTGGTCTAACATTGACCTCAGTCTTAAAAATTTCAATTGACCAAGCAGCTAAAGGCTTTTGGAGAGTTAGTCCTCTATATGTGCAAAATATGAGGCTGGATTCTCCGCACCCCAATCGCCGACATCGCCTTCGGTGACGGGGCAGAGAATCCAGTCTCACACCTGAAATTGGAACCTGCACCAGTTCCACGATTCTCCGCTCCCCCAAAAAAGCAGCGTACGCCGCGCCGATTATCCACCGCCTCAGGCCATTGCCTGAGGCCAGCCCCGCTATTCTCTGTCCCTGACCGGCCTGACGGTGTGGATCTAATCTGGTCCTGCCGTCCAGGAAACACGCGAGGCGGCTGTTCACTCAGTCCGCAGCCGCCACAGTGGGGGGCAGGCCAACCAGAGGGCGTGGGGGGGCTCATTCAGGACAGGGTTTTTTTTTTGAGCGGGCAGTCCGGGTCAGGCGTGCGGCCGATCGGGGCACTATTTCCGCGGTCCGGGTCTGCGGGCTGAGTGCACCGTAGAGCACGGCACGGCCACTGGAGGCCGCCACCGTGCACATGCACGGCCTCTGACCCAGAAGTGCGAGGGGTCGTAGCGGCAGCTGGAGCCAAGAGCTCTACGGCAGCTGCCTGCTAGCCCCGTGCAAGATGGTGAATCTGTGGCCTTTTGACGCGAGTTTTCCTGGTGCACAGTTTGCACAACGGCGTGGTACACAGTCCCGAAAATGGAGAATCCAGCACATGGGCCGGGATTCTCCCCTACCCTGCGGGGCGGGGGGTCCCGGCGGGATGGAGTGGCATGAACCACTCCGGCGTTGGGCCGACCCAAAGGTGCAGATTTCTCCGTGCTTTAGGGGCCAAGCACTCACCGTGAGGGGCTAGGCTCGCGCCGGAGTCGTTTCCGCTCCACCGGCTAGCGAGGAAGGCCTTTGGCGCCACGCCAACCGGGGCCGAAAGGACTTTGCCGGGCGGCGGAAGTCCACGCATGCGCGGGAGCGTCAGCGGCCGTTGATGTCATCCCCGCGCATGCGCAGGGGAGGGTGTCTCTTACGCGCCGGACATCGCGGAGGCTCTGGCCGAGGCGGAGGGAAAAGAGTGTCCCCACGGCACAGGCCCGCCTGCGATCGGTGGGCCCCTATCACGGGCCAGGCCACCGTGGGGGCACCCCCTGCCCCCCCCCCCCCAGGACCCCGGAGCCTAGTCCCGCCGGGAAGAGAGGTGGTTTGATTCTTGCAAGCGGGACAGGCATGACAGCAGCGGGACTTTGGCCCATCGCAGGCCAGAGAATCGCTGGGGGGGGGCCCGCCGACCGGCACGGTACGGCACGATTCCCGCCCCTGCCGAATATCCGGTGCTGGAGAATTCGGCAACCCGCGGGGGCGGGATTCACACCAGCTCACGGTGATTTGCCGACCCGGCGGGGGTCGGAGAATGTCGCCCATGTTCTCTGAAATTATCCAGTTTTAATTTGAAATTATGCCCCATTGTTTTAGATTCGCCCACTAGAGGAAATACTTTATCTGTGTCTACCATCAATCACTTTATCATTTAAAGAACTCAAAACATCACCCACAACCTTCTAAACATAAGCGAACATAAATCACGTTTATTTAAACTTTACACTTATGTGACTTATCTTCTCCTCGTAACTACAACTTAACAAGACAAGGCTATCAGTGTAATTACATAATGGTCACAATTCTCTGAAAAAATGGTAAAGTGTCTTTTCGGAGCAAAAATTGAACGATCCCGCCAGCCCTGGAGGCGCAATCCAGACTGCAATCTTCAGGCACTTTGAAAAAATGTACTTCCCCACATGAAAAACGACATACCAGGGGTGCAAAGCATCTGGGGCTGGATTCTCAGTTTTTGGGACTATGTCCTCACGTCGTTATGAAAACTGTGGACTTTTACGTCTGGAAAACTGATGTCAAAAGGCCACATTTTCACAGCCCTGCAGGGGGCTAGTAGGCAGCTGTTGTGGAGCTCGCAGCTCCAGCTGCCGATACGGCCTCCCACACCTCTGGGTCAGAGGCCACGCATGTGCACGGCGGTAGCCTCCAGCGGCCGCACCATGCTCCATGGCGGACTCAGCCCACGGACCTGGGCCGCCAAAATAGTGCCCTGCATCGGTCGCTCACCCGACCCGGACCGTCCGCACACATAGCCCCCAGTCCTGAATGAGACCCCCCCCCCCCCCCCCCCCCAACCCTCCGATCGGCCCGCCCCTGACTACGGCGGCCACAGACTGAGTCTGCAGCCGCCTCGTGAGTTTCCGCACGGCAGGACCACATTAGAAACACAGTGTGGACAATTCTGCTGGTCGGGGACAGAGAATAGCGGGGCGGGCCTCAGGCAATGGCCTGAGGTGGTGGATACTCGGCGCAGTAGGCTGCTTTTCGGGGGGGCAGAGAATCGCGGAACAGCCGCCGGTCCCCATTCCGTGCAGGAAAACAGATTCTACGTCCCATTGCCAACTGTGATTTCAGCATCGGGCTGTGCAAAATCCAGCCCCTGATTCATCCCAGGGGTCATCTGTGCACTTCAGGCAAGGAGGTGCTGCATTTAAACGGCTTCAGAGAGCACTTGGTCACAGTCAGGCCAGAAGGATGGCAGTCAAGAAACCAGCTTCACCATTCACCTTCACAAGAATATTGGATACCATGGAGGAGAGAAAGGCCACAATCTACCTGCGTGTTGGCAGAAGGCCCTCCAGCACGGTCTCCACTGTGTCCTTGGACACCGTGGCAACAGTAGTCAGTGCCAGCAGCATGAGCAAGAGGACGGGGGTTCAATGTCGAAAAAAGATGACCTCCTGCAATCTGCAAGAGTAAGTGCCCCCTGTCTCCCCTTGGCAATCGACCTTCCATCATCTCCGGAGAGTCAGCTGGAACCCACAAGCCACCACTTTGCAGGTTTCCAGCACCCGACCCCAGCATCATCTTCAAACCCCCCTAACACTCATCAGAACCCCTACCCGCTTCAGTGCAGTGCCCACACATGCCAGTTGTCCTCAAAGTCCAACCCGCCAGGCATCCAGCTCATAATATCCCCTTTTGTGTCCGTACAGGAGAAAATAGTCCATAACCAGCGAGAGAGAAAACGAGCAGTGGGATGCCCGAATTAAGGTCCTGACAACATTTGAAGAGAGAGCCATGGGGCTCGCAGGGGAGGAGCAGTATTGGGCCTGCACGAGAGCAAGGTTGACATGTGGGAGGAAAGTTAGGAGCCAATGCACCTTCATCCAGAGGAACAATCTCAAATGAGATACTTATTGTTCAAACCCTAGACCAGGTTATGTACTAAAACCATACCCCTTGCCTTGCAGGAACATCAACCAATGAGCCTCTGTGGAGGGAAACGGGAACTAACGTACTGAGGTCTGGATGACTCTTTGTCAAAGCTTGATGCCTATGTCAAATCATCCAGACTGAAAATGTTAGCTCCCTTTTCTCTCCACAGATGCTGTCAGACCTGCTGAGGTTGTCCAGTATTTTCTGTTTTTGTTTTGTACTCCAGCATCCGTAGTAATTTGCTTTTATAGCCAATGAACCTCGTCCATCCATGAGCAGAACTCCCACCCTTGACAGCACGTCTGAGGAGGAGGTTTTCACTCGCATATTCTACCAGCAAAGAGACACACATTGTGGTGGGCGATCTTATCAGGCAGACCTCTGGGTCACTATCTGGTGAGCACCACACAGCCACATCAGGTGGAGGCAGGAACACCCCAGGGATTGGACAGTGAGAGGTCTGCTGGATCCCAGGACTCAGCTGTGCCCCAGCCAGGTGCTGTGTCTCTGGACACATTTGTCTCTCAGCTGCTGGAGATGCAAAGGCAGAGCCTGGAATACCAGAAAAGGTTGCCAGCAACATTTCTGCAACTGCAAGGCGGAATGGAGGAATCTCAAAGCTTTCAGTTGAAGGTGATGCTGCTGGCATTTCACGGCACCCAGCCAATTCTAAAGGTGGTATCCACAGGGGAAAGTCATGGGGTCAACATGTCAGAGTCATGCCGGATGAACTCCAAAACATGGCTCAGTTCCTGAGGACCATGGTTGAGGGCTTCAAGACCATGGTGCAGACACTGGTGGGCCTCCAGGATTGGCAGCGCCAGATGATGTTGGGGCTTCTGCAATTCACTCCAGCTCCTCCTCCGTCTCATTGAGGAACTCAGGGGCCCACAAGCACCTGGCAAGAGGAGGAAGCACTGGTGCGCATCACAGGGCCTTCCACACAGGAGATCCTGGGAGTGGCCAACCCTTCTGAATCCCCCTTCTGGATACCGGTGATTCTCAGAGGCAGCAGGCAGAACAGGCTGGTGCTGCAACATCAGTGCCACCTGAAATTCAGCCGGGGCTCTCCAAGGCCAGACCTTCCAGAGGCTCTTGGAATGGGGCCAATGGCATCTCAGGCAACAGGGCATGGAAGGCAGCAGACCGCCTCCACTTCTGATACGCATCCTAAGAATACATGTAGACGTAGTGGTAAGGCTCACAAGATTAAGAAATTTTAGGGGCACAGAGTGGGCACGGGTAAAGTTAGACACTTGTCCCAAATGCACAAGTTATCTTATTAAAACCCCTTGTTGTTCACAACCATACAGCCTTATTCTCTTTGAGCCTCCTGCCACTGGGATGGATTACTCCATCTGAACACAGCTTTCCCCACAATCTCTCAATGTAAGGCAAACAATAATGCCCAATCAAACGGAACTAAACATACATCCTGGAAGGACTCTGCCACTAAGCAGTGAACCATAGACCCTATCCCCTTATTCCCTTCTACAGCAATGGGACAAAGGGATGTGGCCCTCGACCCTCACACATGAATCCAGGAGTCAACGTGCTGGCAGCATGCAGACGGGAGTAAGACAACAGGAAAGCTGATGAGCGCCAGAGCTTTACCCACTGAAAGTCATCATCAACATTGACATGTTAAGCATGCACAAGTGCTCACCAGGCCCAGCACCTAAATGAGGTGTTTTTGTAGCGCACCTCTACCCTTGGTCACAGAGTGGGTCACTAAGGTCTTGGTGGGGGTGGTGGTTGTAGAGCTGTCAGAAAACATGATAATCCTAGTGTGTGAACTGGGAAGCGATGAGGGCATCCCTGGTCGTCCTGCCCATGCCATTCCTCAATCTCTTGTCCCTGCCTGGCCTCTTTCCTCTGACTCCCCTTTGGTCTCTCTCTCACTCCTTCCTGAATGCCCTCCTCCTCCATGAGGCACCAAGTTTGAATGAAAGTCGCACAGTGCCACATTGTCTCCCTGTTGAGGCGGAGTTTCCAATGGCACATGCTGTTCGACAGCGCCACGAAGAACACTAAGGTCTTGTAAACCCTCATTTGTCTTCGCCTTCGAGCCCCCAGTCAATGCCCTCACCCCTTCAGAGTCACCTGTGGCCCTATGTCTGGTTATTTCCGACCTTAATATAGACATCATAGGGGGTTCAGACAGGCTGTTTCAATGCTGATCCATCCCTCATGGGCAGGGGCAACTGGACAGCTATGTATACATTGAGGGTGATTGTTTCCTCTATAGCAGTTGCTGGGTTCCAGCTATTGAGCACACATTTCCCCTCAGTCCCATGCACCCAACCTTTAATCCTTGACACATGAGTTTGCATCCCTCTCCTTGACTTTGTGAATGTGGGCAGCTGACATGGTTAAGGCTGAACACATGATGGCCATTTAGTTTGACAAACATGGTTCTCAGGAATGTTAGCGAGCACAATTATTCTCTGTAGCTGAGGGAGGCAAGACTAATAGGCACTGTTCATAATCAGGCTGTGTCATTCCAAGATCCAATTGCTGTCATGCCTTTGCACTATCCTGGGCAGCCACTGCATAATCTCTAAGAACTTGCCCACGAGTCTGGCATCTTCCCCCCTCTTTCCATCACATTCTTTCTCCACCTCATGAGCCCCACACCCACAGATGCCCCATACCCCCATGCCACTAACAGCTGAAAACTAAGCTCTCATTTTCACTTCTACATCATAGAGGCAGCAGACTCATTCAGGGCTGTGAACACTTTCTAAACCAGACAGGCTGAAGGTTTCAAGACATCACTCCGACTCCCATCCTAGAGGAGGAGGAGGAGGACCCCAACTACCCCCCTCTCATGCCCAACGCCACCTCAGCCTCCCCCCGGAAACACCCTTGAACCGAACCCCCTCTATTGCTGGCCAGCGAATACTCTCCCCTGGTACAAAATGGAGAGGGGTCCTTGCATCCTTATGCCCTCTCAAGAGGTCATGGTACCTGGTTCCTGCTTTTAAAAAGCAGTAATGATTCTCACCTGCATGACATCACGCTGGTGGGTGGGAAGATTCGATGAGATCTGGAGATTCGACTACAACCTTGCTGATGATATTGAATGGATTCAAATTCATTCAAATCAGATTCTTGCCCTGAGCATTTTCAACCAATCTGGAATCTCACCCACAGTTAACGTACCCACAGAATCGCGCCCTACAAATAAAAATGTGCAAAATCTGAAAATGCAGAAATAAGACCAAAAATTCTGGTCAGTGAATACCTGTACAGATGGCTGAGGGTCCACATCTGAAATGGCGCAATTTGTCTTTTCTCTTTACAGATGCTAACCAATCCTCTCTACAGTTCCTGTATTTACTGTTCTTATTTCACTTTATCAACGGCAGTACCCAAGCACAAAAATACTTATTTGGTTCCTGATAAATAGATCACCTTATGGTTGTTTTGCTAATAAACTTGGCAGAACTACAATCTAAAATCAAAGAGAAACATGGAAAATTGACTGCCACTATGCCCCAACACAGAGAAAGACTCTTATGGAATTAAGTGGACAATCGCTGATGACCTTTTAATGAAGTTACACTGAGACTACTTTTTTTTTTAAACTATGTACTTGTAATTACAACCACAGTGCTGCCTAATGAAAATACCAATTCAACACAGCTGTTCAATTAACTTTAACTTGTAAGCACATTATCTAACACAGCAATAATTGATCTTTGGAATGTGTCGTTGGTACAGCAATGACCAGAGAGCTGAAAAGGTACAAGGCAGAAGGAGAAGACATTATGTGCTGTTAAGGAACAAGTCTATACTGTGATTGGAAAAGATTAGTTGGTATTGTAAATTTGTAGTGCAAGTAATGCTCACCTTTCAAACTTAAGTCAAATCAAACTCTTAACTCATTCTAACTTTAAGCTTCCTTTTGATATAGTGTTTGGCTTCCACTTAGGATTTCAATTTTGTTTGTATTTTGACTTAGAAGTAAGGTGTGTTGCAAGAATGCCTGTGTGGATCTAGGGTTGCCATGGGGATGAACAGTTATGAAGCAAAGGGTAAATATAAAGCTAATTACAGTGGACTGGGGTGGCTTTTCTTTCTGCTCGACAATTCAGAACACTGGGAATTCTTCCAAAGAGTAAACCCGCTAGGCTATCTCCAAATGGAACAGTTTTCTGTTTGACAGTCTTCAGACATATCTTAGTGGTGAAGCAGGTTTCTGAGCATACAACAAAGACTATGGGTGGAATCCTGGGAGGCAATGGGGTCTCAACCACCAGATGAAGGGCTGGTGAGAATCGCATGTTGCCTCTATTACAGAAGGCCCACTCCATCTCGATCCGATCAGGCACTTGACAGACCATGAGCAGGCCTTCCCACAGGATTAAGGACCCTGGAAGAGGGAAATCCCACCAACCAAGAGCTCCTGGCCAATCAGAGGCCTGCAGCTCTATTGGACAGAGGTGCCACTGGGGACGTGGTGTCTGCTGTCAATAAAACACTTACCCAAGGCATAGGTTCATCGTTGAATCCCAGGCCAGAGGTGAGTGATGGTTGGACTGAGAGAGTTGCTGGGAGGGGGTCAGCAGTGAGGGCAGGGGGTGGCTCTCATTCGGCCCACCACCTCCCCTTCCTGATACCAGATCGCTCAATCAGGCACTGAGTGCCTTTAAATAAGGGACTCTCTGGGAACCAGCAAGGTATATTTACCATGCTATAGCGGCAGAATGAGGTGTTTAATTGGGGTCTTCAGGCCACAGGTTTAATCAGGGTGGAGGCAGGGAAGTGGCAGTTTCCATTCACCACCATCCCACCTGATTAAATGGTGCCCCACCCCCATCAAGCAGGAGGCTGGTTTAGCACAGTGGGCTAAACAGCTGGCTTGTAATGCAAAACAAGACCAGCAGCGCAGGTTCAATTCCCGTACCGGCCTCCCCGACCAGGCGCCGGAATATGGCGACTAGGGGCTTTTCACAGTAACTTCATTGAAGCCTACTTGTGACAATAAGCAATTATTATTATTATTATTATTATTATTATTATTAAATGATTCCCTGTATCACTGTGTGTGTCATACAGGTGAAAAGTTCAGAATACTGAAGACAAGAAGAGCGAGAGATTGTGGATTGGACAATACCCATCGCTGTATTTGAAGTAGTGCCAGAGCCCACCAAACCATTGAAATGAGTCGGAGACAGGAATCTCTGGGACTTATGTACTATCAGGATTGTCGTGATCCAACTGAGAGAAGATTCATGGATGTGCACCTTATTTGAGGGATCCTGAAGCCCATGGTAAACTCTTGCTCAATGTTTCTCCCAAATTTTCAATAGTGATGCCTATGAATAATCAGCAGAGACAGTGATTACAACCATTTATTCATGGCCTCAATTGAAAGTAACCAGCTTGGTAAATGTATAAATTGATTGGCCTACTGACAGTAATCAAGCTGCGAGACTAACTGTGAATAGATAGTAGAAACAGCATAATGTTTTTGATTTGTTTTCCCTTCTTAGTTTGTTCGTTTTAAAATATTGTTTTTCTCCTCTTTTAGCTCCCACACGTTACATAATTTACTGTCTGAAAGGATAGAAAGCAATGTTGCTCTAATACCACGATCAAGCGGTCCTGTTTCCATGGCCATGTTAGCTGTTGTTACAAATGTGCCTCCTATATTCCCAGTAATGGTGTTTAGGAAAAATACCATTCCGATTTAATATTCAAATGATGCTACCACTGATTTGAGGCCAGCACTTCCATAAGAACATAAAAACTAGGAGCAGGAGTAGGCCATCTGGCCCCTCGAGCCTGCTCCACCATTCAATCAGATCATAGCTGATCTTTTGTGGACTCAGCTCCACTTTCCGGCCCGAACACCATAACCCTTAATCCCTTTATTCTTCAAAAAACTATCTATCGTTATCTTAAAAACATTTAATGAAGGAGCTTCCATTGAAAATGTTGGCAAAAAATAAGGTGGGCCAAAAAGTGGAGGTCTACCTGTGAACTGCAGATGTTCTCTGAGGTGACCTGGAAGGGTCCTGTGGAAAGAATGATCATTTTTGACTTTCACAGTTATGGGAAGAATGGTTCCAGACTTTGAAGCTGCCCATAAGTCAACACGCAGTTTAGTCATTGCAGGAAACCAAAGGCCATAAAGACAGATCTCCAGGTATGAACAGTGTGATCTCTGGAACAATACAGCCTGAGGTGCCACTGGACTTAAGATGCTGTCCAGACGAGACTTCCGGTGGCGGCCATGGAGGAGTAGGTCGCACATTCGATAGCTCCTGCCTGAAACGGACTTTTGGACCTTTTTTTCCAGGATTTTTGTGGACTTTATGGAATAAATCGGTGGAGTGAGCAATAGTAAGAAGGATTCCCCCCCCCCCCCCCCCCCCCCCCCGATGTATGGATAGCTGGACCAGAAGTGGCCGTGTGAAACGATTTAGTCCCGATAGAGAGAAGCGAGTGGAGCTGGCAGTGCGGCGAAGCATGGCAGACGGCAAGGACCAGGGATCGGCGGCTCACTGGCCAAAGGAGCAGCAGATGGAGTTCTTCAAGAGTTGCTTTGCCAAGCTCAAAAAGGATATGCTTGACCCGATGAAAGTATCGATCGACCAAATGGTCGTGACTCAGGGGAAAGCGATTAAGGAGATCGAGTTAAAACTATCCAACCAAGAGGACGAGATAACTGTACTGGAGCACAAGCTGAAGGTGCTAGATGACTGCCACAGGAAGATGCAGGAGAAGCTGGAGGAGCTGGAGAGCAGGACCAGGAGGCAGAGTTTACGAATCGTTGGCCTTCCTGAAGGCATTGAGGGACCAGATGCGGGAGCATATGTGTCGGGTATGCTGGAGTCACTGATGGGAGCGGGGGCTTTCCTTCGACCCCTAGAACTGGACGGAGCGCACAGAGCCCTCGCTAGGAAGCCCAAGGCGAATGAACCGCCGAGGGCCATGGTGGTTGGTTTTCACCATTTTTCAGATAAGGAGCGCGTCTTGCGGTGGGCCAAGAAGGAACGGAGCAGCAAATGGGAGAACAGTGAGGTGTGCATCTATCAGGACCTGGGAGCGGAGTTGGCCAAGAGACGTGCTGGGTTCAACCAGGCAAAGGCGACCCTCTTTAAGAAGGAGGTGAAGTTTGGGGTGTTATACCCAGTGAGGCTGTGGGTAACGCATGAAGATCGACACTACTATTTCGAGTCGCCAGATGATGTGTGGGCATTTATTAAAGAGAATAAGTTGGACTCGAGTTAAAAGACACTTAAGCTCCGGAGATGGGATGTGGCGGCGGTTTGTAATTGTGTTCTGTTTTAAACAAGACTGTATTTAGTCTTGGGCGAGAGAATGGGCTGGAGGGATGGGGGGAGGGCTCTTTGTTTCGCAGGGAGTTGATACGGTGAGAGAAGGGGGCCCTGAGGCGAGCATTATCCTTCGGGAGACTGGGTCTTGTTTTAAGTGAGTGTTTCTGTTCTGGTTTATGGTTATGTTAATGTCTTCTTGAGAGCTGTTGTTTACTTACTGGGAAATATGATCCTGTAAATAGTTTTTTTCTATGTGGGGAGATGGGTCCGAACAATAAGGTGATAGTCTGATCGGTGCCAGGGGCGGGGTTATCGGGGTCACCATGGGTCAGCTGACTCTCGGAAGCGTAGTGGGGGGTGAGCTAGTGTTGAGTTGGTGTATGACTTGGGAGATTAGGCTTCTGGTGTTATGGAGGGAGGGGGAGGGTGGGGGGGCTGGCCGCTTTGCTGGCATTAGAGAAATTATTTTCAAGGAATAAATGGGAGGTCGGGGGCGACTGCTGCTTAAGGGAGTGCTCGGGGAAGCGGGGGGCGCAGGCTCGAGGCTGGCCTAAAAAGGGTGATGGCTAGTCGGCTGAGGGTGGGGGGGGGGGGGGTTGCTAGTCGCCAATCCAGGGTGATTACGTGGAACATGAGTAGTCTGAATGGGCCAGTTAAGAGAGCACGCATGTTCGCGCATTTAAGGGGACTGAAGGCAGACGTGGCAATGCTTCAGGAGACACATCTTAAAGGTCACAGACCAGATGAGATTAAGGAAGGGTTGGGTTAGTCAGGTGTTCCACTCAGGGCTGGACTCGAAGACCAGGGGGGGGTAGCAATTTTGATCAGTAAGCGAGTGGCATTTGAGGCTGGGAGAATTTTGGCTGATAAAGGGGGTAGGTATATAATGGTGAGTGGGAAGCTGGAGGGGGTCCGGGTGGTGCTTGTGAACATCTCCGCCCCGAACTGGGACGACGTGGACTTTATGAGGCGCGTGTTAGGCAAAATCCCGGACCTTGAGTCACACAACTTGATCATGGGGGGGGCACTTTAATACCGTTATTGAACCTGAATTGGACCGCTCAAGATCCAGGACAGGGAAGAGGCCGGCGGCGGCAAGGGAATTGAAGGGTTTTATGGAGCAGATGGGGGGCGTTGACCACTGGAGATTCACACGGCCGAGGGTAAAGGAGTTTTCTTTTTTCTCCCACGTCCACAAAGTTTATTCCCGTATTGACTTTTTCGTTCTGGGCAGGGCGTTGATCCCGAAAGTGGCAGGGACGGAATACTTGGCGATTACAGTCTCGGACCATGCCCCGCACTGGGTGGATTTGCGGCTTAGGGAGGAGAGAGGGCAGCGTCCGCTGTGGAGACTAGATGTGGGGTTGTTAGCAGACGAGGTGGTTTGCGGGCGGGTAAATAAGAATATCCAGAACTACCTGGAAACAAACGACACGGGAGAGGTATCGGCAGCGACGGTCTGGGAAGCCCTGAAGGCAGTTGTTAGAGGAGAACTAATATCGATCCGGTCTCCTAGAGAAAAGAGGGAAAGGGCGGAGAGGGAGAGATTAGTGGAGGAGATACTTCGGGTGGATAGGAGTTATGCGGAGGCCCCGGACGCGGGGCTCCTGAGGGAGCGGCGTAAGCTACAGATGGAGTTTGAATTGCTGACCACAAGGAAAGCGGTAGAACAGCTGAGAAAGGCTAAGGGGGCAGTCAATGAGTGTGGGGGGAAAGCGAGCAGGATGCTGGCGCACCAGCTTAGGAAGAGAGAGACAGCCAGGGAGATTGGTGGGGTAAAGAATAAAGAGGGTAATTTGGTCTTGGACCCAGGGGGGGGTGAATGACGTTTTTAAGGAATTCTACAGCAAATTATATGAGTCGGAACCCCCGGCGGGAAGGGAAGGGATGAGGTGATTTCTGGACCAGTTGAGGTTCCCGAGGGTAGAGGAGGGCCTGGTGGTGGGGCTGGGGACGCCGATCGAGATAGAAGAAATTATTAAGGGGCTCGAGGGCATGCAGTCGGGCAAAGCTCCACGGCCGGATGGCTTTCCGGTGGAATTGTTAAAGAAATTTTCAGAGACATTGAGCCCACTGCTGATGAGGACCTTTAATGAGGCGAGAGAGAAGGGAATCCTCCTCCCTACAATGTCGCAGGCCTCGATCTCACTCATTCTTAAACGGGAGAAGGACCCTGAACAGTGTGGGTCTTACAGGCCAATCTCGCTTCTAAATGTGGATGCCAAGCTGTTGGCTAAGATCTTGGCCGCAAGGTGGGAGGATTGTGTCCCGGGTGTGATAGGGGAAGACCAGACTGGATTTGTTAAGGGCAACTTAATGCCAATGTGCGGAGGCTTTTTTATTGTTATGATGCCCTCGGAAGGAGGGGAAACAGAGGTTGTGGCAGCAATGGATGCAGAGAAAGCTTTCGATCGGGTGGAGTGGGAGTACCTGTGGGAGGAGCTGGGTAGGTTTGGGTTTGGTGAGGGCTTTACCCGGTGGGTGCAATTGCTGTACCAGGCGCCTGTGGCAAGCATGCGTATGAACCGGCTTAGGTCGGGGTATTTTAAATTGCATCGGGGGACGAGGCAAGGGTGCCCCCTCTCCCCGCTATTATTTGCTCTAGCCATTGAGCCGCTGGCCATGGCGTTGAGAGCCTCAAGGAACTGGAAGGGGCTGGTCCGGGGGGAGTGGAGCGCCGGGTCTCGCTCTACGCGGATGATCTCCTCCTGTATATTTCGGACCCACTGGAGGGGATGGGGGAGGTCATGCAGATCTTGAGGGAATTTGGCAGTTTTTCAGGGTACAATCTGAACGTGGGGAAGAGCGAGTTGTTTGTGATCCAGGCTAAAGGGCAGGAGAAGAGACTGAGTGAACTGCCACTTAGGAGGGTAGAGAAGAGCTTTCGCTACCTGGGAATACAGGTGGCTCGGAAGTGGGATTCGTTGCATAAGCTTAATTTGACCCGGCTGGTGGAACAAATGGAAGGGGACTTTTAAAAGATGGGACATGCTCCCGCTGTCACTGGCGGGGAGGGTACAGACCGTGAAAATGACGGTCCTCCCCAGATTTCTATTTGTATTTCAGTGCCTTCCCATCTTCATCCCTAAGGCCTTTTTCAAACAGGTTACTAAGATCATCTCGGAATTTGTGTGGGCGAATAAGACACCGCGAGTAAAGAGGGTGCTGCTGGAATGCAGTCGGGGAGAGGGTGGCCTGGCGTTGCCGAACTTTTGCAACTACTACCGGGCGGCCAATATAGCCATGATTAGGAAGTGGATATTAGGGGAGGGGTCGGTATGGGAGCGGTTGGAGGTGGCGTCATGTAAAGGCACCAGTTTGGGAGCGCTGGTAACAGCACCTCTGCCGTTCTCGACGGCCCGTTACTCCACAAATTGGTGGCGGCACTGAAGATCTGGGGGCAGTGGAGGAGACACAAGAGGGTGGAAGGCGCGTCGGTCTGGACCCCGATATGTAATAGCCACAGGTTCCTACCGGGTAGGATGGATGGTGGGTTCCAGAGCTGGCAGAGGGCAGGTATCGGAAGGATGGGTGACCTGTTTGTCGACAGGAGCTTTCCCAGCCTGCAGGCGCTGGAGGACAAATTTAAACTGCCGCCAGGGAACGGCTTTAGATATTTGCAAGTGCGGGCCTTCCTGAGGAAACAGGTGGTGGCCTTCCCGCTCCTGCTGCCATGGGGGATACAGGATAGAGTAGTTTCCGGTATCTGGGTGGCGAGGGGAAGGTGTCGGATATCTACCAGGAGCTGTTGGAGGCGGAGGAAACCCCGGTGGAGGAGCTTAAGGGCAAATGGGAGGAGGAGTTCGGATGAGAGTTAGAGCCGGATCTGTGGGCAGAAGCCTGAAGCAGGGTCAATTCCTCCTCATCATGTGCTAGGCTCAGTCTAATCCAGTTTAAGGTGGCCCACCGGGCACACTTGATGGCGGCGAGGAAGAGCAAGTTTTTCGGGGTAGAAGACAGATGTGCGAGGTGTGCGGGAAGCCCAGCAAACCATGTCTACATGTTTTGGGCATGCCCGAAGCTTGGAGGATTCTGGCAGGGGTTTGCCAAGGCAATGTCCAAGGTGCTAGGTACGCGGGTGATGCCGAGTCCAGAGGTAGCAATCTTTGGAGTGTCAGAAGATCCGGGAGTTCATGGGGTGAAAGAGGCCGACGTTCTGGCCTTTGCCTCCCTGGTAGCCCGGAGACGGATTATTTTAATGTGGAGGGACTCGAAACCCCCCGAGTGTAGAGACTTGGGTCAATGACATGGTTGGGTTTCTCAGCCTCGAGAAAATAAAGTTTGCCTTAAGGGGATCAATGCTCGGGTTCTCCCGGAGGTGGCAGTCGCTTGCCGACTTTCTTGGAGGAATTTAAAATGTCGGCAGTAGCTGCATTCTGAGAGTGGGGGGGGGGAGAGGGTAAGTGTTATTTTATGTTACTGCATGTGGTTTGTGAAGATAGAGCTGACTGGGGAAATGTCTATTTTTTCACCATGTTAATGTTCAATGTTTACTGTTCTTTTTTTGTTATTGTTACAAAATTTTACAAATACTTCAACAAAAATATTTATTTAAAAAAATATGTTGTCCAGACAAGAACGGGTCTTCCTTATCTATTTCATGCAGCATACAGGAATGCTTTGTTTTCCATGCTCCCAACTTTGGCAGCTAAAAATTGCAAAGCAGCAGCATCATGGTTTACTTCGAACCCCACTGCGTGACCTAGTAAGTATCTTGGTTGTATTAAACTGCTACAGTGCAGTGATTCAAGGAGGCTTACCACCATCTTATTACTGCAAACAGGAGTGAGAGATTAATGTTGACCAGCGATACCCACATCCTTGATAATGAGAAGTAGAGCCAAATTTTCAACTCATCCATAACTGGACATCAGACAAATGATCACATCTTTGAGCGATGTCTCCGAGGTGCAGTATGTACATGGGAAATATCAGGGGGGGAGGGGGGTAGGAAGGAGAAACCTTTCAGATTTCCTTTGGAAATACTTTTAAATTTGTGTTATTTGTAGGAAGAAGAGAAAGATACCCTGAAAGCAGGGCTTTATCAGATGCAGGCAACTTGCAGCCATCATAATCTTAGAAGAGAGACATATAGACAGAAGAATGTTTAACTGGATTTGCCTGAGGAACTCTGTCTTCATAAAATGTAATTCACAAGACAGGCTGCGACAGTCATTCGGTATGCTGAAATTTAATCTTCAGCCAAACTGCATCACAGGCACAGTCAAGGTCACTTCAGTATTCAACTTTTGTGCCTCGTTGCCCATTCCACTATGCCACAGAAGACATCAACAGCATTAGTCAATATGTAGCTCACAGATGTATAAGTAGGTAACTGATATCATTTATGCCAAAGCAAGCAACCCTATCACGTTTTCCTTGGGTTACCAGCAGTAACATGAGAGGTCACTACATTGTTTCAAAACTGCATGATTCCCCAAAGTGTGAGGGCATCAATGTTGCCCAAATGTGCCTATGGACTCTTGCACATAATAGCTAGGTATTCATGAAGCGCTGCATCAAAATTTAGACCATTCTACAATCACCAGCACAGGATCGAACATGCAATATATGTTTTCCAGGCACTAATCATTATGCTTTTATTTTAAAGTAATCTACTTTTTCCCACACAGATGAAGAGAGCAAAGAGTACAGTAGCTGAATTTACCAATGACACCAAGATAAGTGAGAAAGTGCGTTGTTAAAAGGAGGTAGAGAATCTGCAAAGGGATATAGACAGATTAAGTGACTGGCAAAAATTTGGCAGATGGAGTACAATGTGGGTAAAAGTGAAGTTGTTAATTTGTCAGAAAGAATTATATTATTTAAACATTTGATGGCATAGAGGTATCTAGGTGTCCCGATACATGAATCACATAAAGTTAGTATGCAGGTACAGCAAGTAATAAGGAAGACAAATGGAATGTTGGCGTTTATTGCAAGGGGAGAGGAATATAAAAGTAGGAAAGTTTTACTATCGCTGTACAGGACCTTTGTGAGACCACAGGCGGGATTCTCCTGCAATTAGCGGGATGGCCCGACACCGGCGCCAAGAACGTCGCGAACCACTCCGGCGTCGGGCCAATCGGAAGTTGCTAGGCCGGTGCCGGAGGGGTCGGCACCGCACCAACCGGCGGGGAAGGGACGGTGCGAGTTGGCGCATGCGCAGAACTGTCGGCGTGGTTCCGCGCATGCGCAGACCGGCCGGCGTGTTTCCTGCGCATGCGCAGGGGGGTTCTTCTCCACGCCACCCATGGCAGAGCACTACAGAGGCCGGCACGGAAGGAAAGATTGCCCTCACGGCACAGGCCCGCCCGCAGATCGGTGGGCCCCGATCGCGAGCCAGGCCACCGTGGGGGCCCCCCTTGGGGCCAGATCCCCCCGCGCCCCCCCCCCCCCCCCCCCGAGGACTCACCTAGCCTGCCTACAAGCCAGGTTCCGCTGTGATGAACCATGTCCATTTCACGCCTGCAGGACTGGCCAGGAAACGATGGTCGCTCGGCCCATCGGGGCCCGGAGAATTGCCAGGGGGGGGGGGGGGCGCTGGCAACGGCCCCCGACCTGCGCGGCGTAAACCCCGCCCCCGCCCAAAAACCGGCACCAGAGAATACGGCAGCCGGCGTCGGAGTGGCGGGGCGGGATTCACACTGCCCCCCGGGGATTCTCCGACCCGGCGGGGGGTCGGAGAATCCTACCACACACCTGGAATACTGTATGCAGCTTTCGTCTCCATATTTTTTAAATGTACATGATTGCTTCAGAAGCAGTTCAGCGAAGGTTCACTGGACTCAGTCTTGGGACGAAGGGGTTGTCTTATGAAGAAAGATTGAACAGAATAGGTCTAGACCCATTGGATTTTAGAAGAATGAGAGGTGATCTTATTGAAACATAAAAGGTCCTGGGGGGACTGGATAGGATCGATCCCTGGAAGATGTTTCTTCTTATAGGGGGGTTTAATACTAGAGGATGTAGTTTTAAACCGAGAGATCTGCCTTTTAGGACAGAGACGAGGAGAATCATTTTCTCCCAAAGGATCGCTGGTATGTAGAATTCTCTTCCCAACAAAGTAGTAGATGCTGGCCCATTGAATTTATTCAAGGCAGCTGGACAAATTTTTGTTGGGTAAAGGAGACATGGGTTATAGAGGGCAGACAGGAAAGTGGAGCTGTACCACAACCAGATCAGCCATGATCTTATTGAATGATGGAGCAGGCTCGAAAGGCCAAATGGCTTACACTTGGTCCTATGTTATATGTTTCGAAGATCCAGATGAAGATAAGAACCAATTGCGGTAAGGATATGAAAATGACACTTTGGAGGTACAAAACACATTAAAGTGTTTAATGTATCTTTAATTTTCATTCAGCCATTACATCAATAAAACCTCCTTCAGGGTGGCACGGTGGCACAGTGGTTAGCACTGCTGCCTCACAGCTCCAGGGACCCGGGTTCAATTCTGGCCTTGGGTGACTGTCTGTGTGGTGTTTGCACTTTCTCCCCGTGTTTCCTCCAGTTGCTCCGATTTTCTCCCACAGTCCAAAAATGTGCAGGTTAGGTGAATTAGCCATGTGAAATTGCCTTTGGTGTCCAAAAAGGTTAGGTGGGGTTACTGGGTTACGGGGATAGGGTGGAGGTGTGGGCTTAAGTGGGGTGCTCTTTCCAAGGACCGGTGCAGATTCGATGGGCCGAATGGCCTCCTTCTTCACTGTAAACTCTATGATTCTATGAAAGCTCTGTCCACCATGGCCACATCATCACTAGAAGTAACGTCAGTTGTAATATCTTTTGTTATAGATAAACTGGCAAGCATGCCAACCTTGACAACGAGCAACACATTATTCAATGCCATGGAAGAAACTCTTTGATCAGAGTCAAACATCAGTGTAACCAAATTTTAATATTTTAAATATTGTTCTATTCACCTCAGTAGATCCCTTTGTTGATCTGTGCAACGAGAGCTCTTGATTCTAAAATATGTTCTTTCTACATCCTCTTCACATAACAAAAGTCATTGAGGTGGGTGGATTCTTATGTCAATGGCAATCCCTGAAGAGTAAGGTGGACCTCTACTTCAGCAAGATGAGTCACAAAAATGTTCAATTATTTTCTGTTCTTGCTTCATACCCCAAAATATTTTGAATGGGTGGCATGAGGTGATGTGTTGTTATTCTTAAACCTCAGACCATTTATCCATCCCCAGTCACTATCTTTAATATGGGTGCTGATTGCTATAAACATAGCATAAAGAATCAGAGCAGAAATAGACCATCCAGGCTCTTGAGGCCGCTCCTCTATTCAATATGGCCATGGCTGATCTTCGGCCACAACTCTACTTTCCCACCTGCTCCCCATATCACTTGATTCCCTGAGAGACCAAACATCCCACCTCAGCCTTAAATGTATTCAACAATGGAGCATCCACATCCTTCTTGAGTAGAGAATTCCAAAGATTCACAATCTTCCAAATGAAGAGCTTTCTTCTCATCTCAATTCTAAATGATCAATCCCACCTCCTTAAATTGTCCCATGTGTTCTAGATTTCCTGCAATTGAAGAATTATTTATGGTGCTGGCCTCAGCACCTGGTGTGCACAGAAGGGGGTGGGCAATACCAGTGGGCAGTCTGACCTCTGTTTTTACGATGAATGCCTTGGAATTCTGGTGGAGGAGTTCAGTTCCAGTTGGGGCATTCTGATGCCCAGGGATGATACGAGGAGGCCATCACATGTCGTGAAGAAGACCTGGGCAGGGTTTGCCACCCAGGTCAGTGGGCATGATGTGATGCACCGCGTGTGACTTTAGTGTTGCAAACGGTTCAATGATCTTCTGCGGTCAGTAAGGATGAGTAAAGCGATAGCATGGAACTGAACTGTGTGGAGAAGTGTGGGTAGGTTTCCTTTCCTGGTGACGCTCAGAGATGTAAGAGTATGTGTGTAAACTGGCACTGAAGCTTGCGCTGTCAAGGCTGGGATGTCTGCACGTTTGGCCTGCATGTATTGGAGGGTGAGGTGTGCCACTCTGGTACAACCCACAACATAGCTCTCAGGCAGGGAGGCAAGCTGAAAGGGAGACGGAGCACTAATAATAATTTTTATTCTTCCCTTTCAAGAGGAGAGAAACCATAATGAGGCGGGCCACAGAAGAACATTCAGTGGGGTGCCCAATCAGCATATCCTTCACTTGTTAGTCCAGGGCAGTCATAAAAAATAGTTTGCTGAGAATTATACCCCTGGCTTCATTTCCCTCAACATTGTCTGTCAACATGCTGCACTACAATTATCCCATGCACAACTCACACATAGGGCGCGATTTAACAGAAACATTTTGTAGGGTCATTTTGGGCGAATTTGGCGGGGTGTTTCTCGCTGGTTTTTTTTTGTGAGATCCACACACGTTATTTACCCACACTTAGGATGTGATTTAACGGGAAAAGTTCAAAGTAACATATTGGACGAGACTTCCCGGGGGCTTCCCGACGGCTAAGTAATTGAGACAGCGGCCCGCTTCATAAGAACATAAGAACTAGGAACAGGAGTAGGCCATCTGGCCCCTCGAGCCTGCTCCGCCATTCAATGAGATCATGGCTGATCTTTGTGGACTCAGCTCCACTTTCCGGCCCGTACACCATATCCCCGAATCCCTTTATTCTTTAGAAAGGTATCTATCTTTTTCTTAAAGACGTTTAAAGAAGGAGCCTCAACTGCTTCACTGGGCAAGGAATTCCAGAGATTCACAACCCTTTGGGTGAAGAAGTTCCTCCTACACTCCGTCCTAAATCTACTTCCCCTTATTTTGAGGCTATGCCCCCTAGTTCTGCTTTCCCCGACCAGTGGAAACAACCTGCCCGCATCTATCCTATCTATAATTTTATATGTTTCAATAAGATCCCCCCGCATCCTTCTAAACTCCAATGAGTGCAGTCCCAGTCTACTCAACCTCTCGTCATAATCTAATCCCCTCAACTCTGGGATCAACCTAGTAAATCTCCTCTGCACTCCCTCCAGTGCCAATATGTCCTTTCTCAGGTAAGGAGACCAAAACTGAACACAATACTCCAGATGCAGCCTCACCAACACCCTATACAATTGCAGCATAACCTCCCTAGTCTTGAACTCAATCCCTCTAGCAACGAAAGACAAAACTCGATTAGCCTTCTTAATCACCTGTTGCACCTGCACACCAACTTTTTGCACTCGTGCACCAGCACACCCAGGTCCCTCTGCACAGCATGTTTTAACATCTTACCGTTTAAATAATAATCCATTCTGCTGTTTTTCCTCCCAAAATGGATAGCCTCACACTTGGCAACATTGAATTCCATCTGCCAGACCCTAGCCCATTCACCCAACCTATCCAAATCCTTCTGCAGACTTCCGGTATCCTCTGCACTTTTTGCTTTACCACTCATCTTAGTGTCGTCTGCAAACTTTGACACATTGCACTTGGTCCCCAACTCCAAATTGTCTATGTAAATTGTGAACAACTGCAGGCCCAACACTGATCCTTGAGGGACCCCACTAGTTACAGGTTGCCAACCAGAGAAACACACATTTATCCCCACTCTCTGCTTTCTGTTAGTTAACCAATCCTCTACCCATACTACCACTTTACCCTCAATGCCATGCATCTTTAGTTTATGCAGCAACCTTTTGTGTGGCACCTTGTCAAAAGCTTTCTGGAAATCCAGATATACCACATCCATTGGATCCGCATTATCTACTGCACGGGTAACGTCCTCAAAAAATTCTACCAAATTAGTCAGACACGACCTACCCTTTGTGAACCCATGCTGCGTCTGCCCAATGGGACAATTTCCCTCCAGGTGCCCCGCTATTTCCTCCTTAATGATAGATTCCAGCATTTTCCGTACAACCGAAGTTAAGCTTACCGGCCTATAGTTACCCGCTTTCTATCCCGGGCACATTCTATAAACTCCTCCTTAAGGCTGCCTTTACCAACCTGGTTAAACCAATCGATATGCAGATTAAAATCTCCCATGATAACCGCTGTACCATTTCTACATGCATCCGTTATTTCTTTGCTTATTGCCTGCCCTACCATCCTGTTACTATTTGGTGGCGTATAGACTACTCCTATTAGTGACCTTTTCGCCTTACTATTCCTGATTTCCACCCAAATTGATTCAACCTTGTCCTCCATAGCACCAATATCATCCGGATGTACTATTGTCCGGATGCCATCCTTAAACAACAAAGCTACACCACCGCCCTTACCGTCCATTCTATCCTTTCGTATAGTCTGATACCCTTGGATATTTAACTCCCAGTCGTGACCATCTTTTAACCATGTTTCAGCAATGGCCACTAAATCATAGTCATAGTCATTCACGATGATTTGCGCCATCAACTTATTTCGTATACTACGAGCATTCAGGTAAAGTACACTTATGCTGTTTTTTATGTCTTTGTTATGAATCCTAACACCTTGATCAGTAACTTTTCGCAATTTATTTTTCCTCTTACCCTTTCTCCTAATTTTCCTTGTCTTTGAACCCATATCTCTACATAATAACCTGTCACGTAACCTGCTGTCTTGATCTCCATTAACCATTATACTGACCATAGCTTTACACTTCCCTTCCCCACAACTTGCTAGTTTAAAGTCCTTGTAACCAACCTATTTATCCTATTCGCTAAAACACTGGTCCCAGAATGGTTCAGGTGAAGACCGTCCCAACGGTACAGGTCCCTCCTGCCCCAGTACTGATGCCAATGCCCCATGAAATGGAATCCCTCTTTCCCGCACCACTCCTTTAGCCACGTGTTAACTTCCCTAATTTTCTCAACCCTATGCCAATTGGCACGTGGCTCAGGTAGTAATCCAGAGATTATAACCCTGGAGGACCTGTTCTTTAATTTAGTCCCTAGTGTTTGATAATCCCCAAACAGGTCCTCTTTCCTAGTCTTACCTATGTTGTTAGTCCCAAAGTGGACCACAACAACTGGATCCTCCCCCTCCCTCTCCAAAATCCTTTCAAGACGATCAGAGATGTCCCTCACCCTGGCACCGGGCAGGCAACATACCATATGGGACTCTTGATCTGGCTTACAAAGGATGTCATCAATCCCCCTAATTACAGAATCCCCTACAACTACCACTTGTCTTTTTGCTCCCCCCTCTTGAATGGCTTCCTGTACCACGGTGCAGTGATCAGTCAACGCATCCTCCCTACAGCCCTCTTCCTCATCCACACAGGGAGCAAGTACCTCATACCTGTTGGACAAGAGCACCAACAAAAGCACCAACAAAAACACAGCCCTCTCTCGCCACTCACCCGAACTCAGTCACTCACCTAAACTCAGATGTACTCTGTTCCAATCAGCACTCCGTGACTAAAGGCACTCCTGCCACACCTTTTGTGCACTCACCTCTCCCAGCACTGTCCCGGCTCTCTCTCCTCTCGCGCTGTTTTCGCTGTCCCGGCTCTCTCCTCCTGCGCTTTTAAAATCTCACGGCTCTCTCCTCCCGCTGTTTTCGCTGTCCCGACTCTCTCCTCCCGCATTTTTTAAATCTCCCGGCTCTCTCCTCCCGCGTTGTTTTCGCTGTCCCGGCTCTCTCTCCTCTCGCGCTGTTTTCGCTGTCATGGCAGAAATGGCTGTCCTGCCAGCTGATTCGCTAGACCATGCCCAGCAAGTCCCTGCTAACAGGAACGCCCCCTCCGAACATACTCCAGTCAGCACACAACCATGTAGACCTGCTCCACGCTTTGGGATGCCGATCTGGCCAGGCACTGGATGCCATGAAGGCAAGCAAGACACGCTGTTCCCCTTAAGAGGACAGAGGACCAGCTACAGGGCTATCAGTGCCACCTGGGAGGTAGCAGCCATCAGTTCAGGCAGTGTGACCTGTGAATGAAGAAGATCAATGACATTCACCATGCCTCAAGGGTAAGTTGACACCACCCCAACACTGGTCCTTCCTGGCATCACCTTGATCCACCCATGCCCTCCCCCAAACAAAATCGGCGGCTGGCACCTCGCACCACCACTCAACCCCAGCACATTAACACGTCTGTGCCCCAGCACACCCTGGCACCAACCAACACATCCCCTCCATGCCCAGGAACAGTGCTCACACATGTCACCTGCCATAGCCACCACCTTCCCCCCCCCATCCCCACCCCCCACCCCACCCCCACCCCCAATGCATCAAGCATGCAGCTCACAATGCCCTCTCTTTGTCCCCGCAGGAGAAGTTAGCCCATGATGGGCAGGGAAGGGCCCAGATGGCAGTGGGGTTCCTCAACCCCTATGAGGAAGGGCCCTGCAGATCGCGGGGCTGGCCGAATATAGAGCAGTCACTGACAGCGAGGTTGGCCTGTGCCGCAGAAGTCAGGATCCATTGCCCCTTCACCCAGATGACCTGTCTCAAATGAGTTGTTCATTTCAAATGAAATGATCCTTCCCTCTCACTGACCACATGTCCATTCTCTTGCAGGATCTCCATCAGATGGGGCCGGGCCATCTGGGTTCGCCTCCCTGCAGCCACCCAAGAGAACGCCCCGGAGAGCTGCCACCATTGAGGCACCACAGCTCTCATCCCCAACCTCCGCCAGCACAGAAACACACACCTCGATGGACGACATTAGTGGACAGGCTTCTGGGACACAATCTGCTGAGCACCACACAGATGTTGATGGACATCAGGGGCGAGATTCTCCGACCCCCCGCTGGGTCGGAGAATCGCCGGGGGTTGGCGTGAATCCCGACCCCGCCGGTTGCCGAATTCTCCGGCACCGGATATTCGACGGGGGCGGGAATCGCGCCAAGCAGGTTGGCGGGCCCACCCCACGCGATTCTCCGGCCCGGATGGGCCGAAGTCCCGCCACTAAAATGCCTGTCCCGCCGGCGTAGATTAAACCACCTACCTTACCCGCGGGACAAGGCGGCGCGGGCAGGCTCCGGGGTCCTGGGGGGGGGCGCGGGGCAATCTGGCCCCGGGGGGTGCCCCCACGGTGGCCTGGCCCGCGATCGGTCTCCACCATGGCGGAGGCGGAAGAGACTCCCTCCACTGCGCATGCGCGGGAATGCCGTCAGCAGCCGCTAACGCTTCCGCGCATGCGCCGCCCGGAGATGTCATTTCCGCGCCAGCTGGCGGGGCACCAAAGGCCTTTTCCGCCAGCTGGCGGGGAGGAAATTCGTCCGGCGCGGGCCTAGCCCCTTAAGGTTGGGGCTCGGCCCCCCAAGATGCGGAGCATTCCGCACCTTTGGGGCGGCGCGATGCCCAACTGATTTGCGCCACAGGTGTTTTTTGTTATTTACAGCGCAGAAGGAGGCCATATGGCCCATCATGTCTGCACCGACTCCCAAAAGAGTTACCCAGCTAGTCCCATTCTCCAGCCACATCTCCGTAGCCCTCTAAATTAATCCCTTTCAAATTTCTTTCCAGCTCTCTTTTGAATCCTCCTGGAATCTGCCCCCACCACTCTCCCAGGCAGCGCATTCCAAACTGCAACAATTCTCTGAGTAAAGAAGTTTCTCCTCATCTTACTCCTAGCTCTCTTGCTGACCATCTTGAAATTATGACCCCTAGTCACTGAAATACCAACTAGTGGAAACAGATTATCCTCCTTTAACCTGTCGAAATTGTTCATGGTCTTGAAGACCTCAGTAAGGTTACCTCTTAATCTTCTCTGCTCCAAGGAGAACAAGTCCAATTTCCCTAATCTTTCCTTGTATCTAAAATTCTTTATTGCTGGTATCATTCTAGTAAATCTCCTTTTGCGCTCTCTCTAGGGCTTTAACATCCTTCCTTAAATAAGGTGCCCAGAACTGAACACTACTCCAAATGTGGTCTGACCAATGATTTGTAGAGGTATGGCATCACTTCCTTGCTTTTATATGCTATGCCTCTATTCATAAACCCAAGGATCCTATAAGCCTTCTTAACAACTATTTCAAGTTGTCTCGCCACCTTATGCACTTGTACCCTAAAGTCCCTCTGCTCCTGTGTTCCCCTCAAAGTTGTTCCATTGAGCCTATATTGTCTCCCCATGTTTCTTCTACCAAAATGCATTACCTCACATTTCGCTGCATTGAAGTTCATCTGCCAGGTGTCTGCCCATTTGACCAAATTGACAAATGTCCCTCTGAAGTCGCTCAGTGTCATCCTCACAATTTACTATTCTCTGTAGCTTAGTATCATCTGCAAATTTAGAGATTTTGCCCTCAGCTCCCACCTCAAAATTATTTATATAAGTCAGAAACGGCAAGGGTCCCAACACTGAGCCCTGGGGAGCACCACTTTCAACTTGTCTCCAGTCTGAGAAATGCCCATCTGTACCTGCCCTCAGCTTCCTCCATATTCTTATCTCCACATCATCAATATAAAGGCAGAGAGGACAAAAGGCACAATGCATTTCAAAGTATTTGATAAAGACAAACTGAACCAGAGCACATACTTGTGATTGTACCCTTTCTTCATCTCCATAAAAATACCTGTCTAATCTCTAATTGATCCCATTCTTCATTTAACTATTTTTACATATTTATAAAAAACATTTACTATTTTTCTTTGTTGCTGACCAAGCTTTCATCACACTAATTTGCACTAATTTCTACTTTTTTTTTGCATTTCTTCTCTAGTCGGTTTGATCTTTCTTGTGTTATTGGTCCTAGATTTGCGGCATGCTTCTTTTTAAAGTCACATTTTAATTTCTCTCATTCAGCTTTTTTTGTGGACATATGCCTGTACTTTAACCTAATCGCCTCCCCTTTGAATATTTCTTAACACAAAATAAATCTTGCACTCCCTTTATTTAAATTAATTTCATTCTTTACCTCCTGGGCATTGAGTATTTCCTCAGTGGAGTGCATAAAGAAAAGCTGGCAGGGAGGATGACACGCCAATAACAGAGCCTGCTGGATATCTCCCTCTCCCCGCGCTCCCCTCCAGCTCTAATACTTGCAGCATAAATAGAAACTGCATGTATGTAGCACATGCCGTTTAGGTAACATTTCAGAGAAGCTAAGTAACTTCTTATTACTTGGTTTAATCATGAGATATTCAATAACCTTCAAGCAGGAAATAATAATAATAATCATCTTTATTAGTAAATAGTTGTTGAGATGTGCGGCCTATCTGCTCCCTCCATTCCTGCCCCAACTCTGCAAATTAAGTTCTCCCTGTGACTGGGTTAAATGTCTTCAGTAAATCCTATGCATATACTGCAGGCTATTATTGGAATTAATTAAGTATTCAAATGTTGGAAATAAGTTGTCATTTCTCCATGTTCTTTATTCTAAAATAAATCAGGGAAATAATCCAGCACTTGGGGCCCTATAGTCTTCCAAAGGAAATAAGAAAAATACATATATTGCATCATAATTAATAAACAGGTAGCAAATATTTGCAGTTTTGAAAGTACTTCATGATAATAACATTTTTTTTAGCAGAATAATGATCCTTTAATGCTTCTAAAGGACTCACAAGTCATAACTCGTTTTCAATATCAAGATGTTTGCAAATCTAACTGTGGAGTGTGATGACACAGGAAAAAATGTACAGTCAAGGGACTGCACATGCTGGTAACCTTTTAAAAAATAAATTTAGAGTACCCAATTCTTTTTTTCCAATTAAGGGGCAATTTAGCGTGGCCAATTCTACCTTGCACATCTTTTTGGGTTGTGGGGGAGAGACCCACGCAGACATGGGGAGAATGTGCAAACTCCACAGGGACAGTGACCCGGGGCCGGGATCGAACCTGGGTCCTCGGCGCTGTGAGGCAGCAGTGCTAACCACTGTGTCACCGTGCCACCCACATGTTGGTAACTTTATGTTATATTTTGTAGGAGAATAATCTCTCACTTTTCATTTGAAAATCTTATTTGCTACTGTTTACCCAAGTGCCATATCAATTCCCTTACTAAGCTATCTTCAATGCTATCCTCCCTCAGCTTCTGCACCGAGCAACTGCTCATCCTTGATTATTCCAGGCTCCATCCCAATATATTATCCTCTCTCTCTCTGCTCTGAGTTCACTACCCTTCAATCCTCCCTTAATCACTCACTCCATGCAAACTTCTCCAACTCTTATTCTTGGCCATTCCCTTAACCTTGCTACCTTTCATGGACCTGCTAATCGCATTGTATCTAACACACATAAATACACTTACAAATACACTTTCAAAATCCCAACTGGCTTGCCTTTGGTCCTACATTTGCCCTGACATTTCTGCAGTTTCTGATCCCATGTGATCAACCACACCCTCACCTCCGTCCTGAATGCCCTCGTCTCCATTTAAACAACTACTCTCTATCACCCAGGCCCTGCTCCCATCTGCCAAAACTGCTCACTATTCAAAAACAACTTGTATTTCGACAACAAGGTACATCACATGAGTGCCATTGAAGGCACAGACAACAAAGGTGGAGCAATTAAAATTGCAATGTTCAAAAGGCCAGAATTAGATAGGCACTGATAATACAGAGAACTGTGAGCTGGAGGAGATTACAGAGATAGAGAGGAGGAAAGACCTGGATGGATTTTAAAACAAGGGTGGAAATTTGAAAATCAAGGTATTGATTAATCTGAGCCAATGTCAGTCAGTGAGAACAGAGGTGAGTTGGACAAGATTTGGCATGGATATATATGGGCAGCACAGATGACATCAACTTTGCAGAAGGTAGAATGTGGAAGGCCAGCGAAGAGTGTATTGGCAAAGTCAAATTTTCTTTTTTTAAATATTTGTATTGAACTTTTATAATTTTATACAAAAAATACAAACATTACCAACAACTGTAAACCAAATAATAAAAACAATAACCTAATAAACCCACCTCCACCCCATTCCCCCCCCCCCCTCCAACAGCTAACAGTTACCAATTCCTTAAAGTACAATATGAATGGTTGCCATCTACGGTAGAACCATTCAATTGACCCCCTCACGGTATATTTGACCTACTTGAGGTGCAAAAACTCCATTAAGTCACCTAGCCACGCCAAGGCAATAGGTGGCCTCACCAGTCTCCAACTCAGGAGGATTCGCATCCGAGCAACCAGCGAGGTGAATGCCAAAGTATGTGCCCCTGCTCCCATCCGCACTCCGGCAGGTTCGATACCCCAAATATAGCTACTAAAGGACAGGGCTCCAGTTCAATGTTCAGAATTGCTGATATGTGCAAAAAAAAGAGACACAGAAACTCACAAGCTTGGGACAGGACCAGAACATGTGCGTGTGGTTCGCAGGCCCTCTCAAACAGCACTCGCACCAATCCTCACCCCTCAAAGGAACGACACATTCTGCCCTGGTGAGGTGCGCTCTAAACATTACCTTAACTTGGATCAGACTCAGCCTCACACAGGATGACATGGTGTTTACCCTGCAGAGGGACTCACTCCACACTTCCTTGTCCAGCATTGGTCCCAACTCCTCCTCCCATTTAAGCTTCACCCTCTTCACCAAGACTGACTCTTCTGCCAAAATTCGTCCATAGATGCCAGATGTACTACCCTCTTCCTACCCCAAAGAAGAAAGCATCCTATTCATTAAGCGCCATCGGAAATGTCGGAAACGTCCACCAACTAAATTCCGAACTTGGAGGTGCTTAAACACGTCCGAGCTTGAGTGCCCAACTTTCTCTTTCAACTCTCCCGGACATGGAAACCGTCCCTCCAAAAATAAATCCCTCACTCTCTCCAGCCCCTTACCATTACACCCACAAATGTGGCATCCAACTTCACCGTTTCGAACCAGTGGTTCATACAAATAGGGGCCCACCTTGATGCTGACACCAACTTGAAATACTGCTGGAGTTGCCTCCATATTTTTATAGCAGAGCAAATGCCGGAGCAAAAGGCCAAGATGCTGTCGCCAGCACCCCAAACTGAACCCACGGAAAATCAAATCTAATGGCAACAAATGCATGATCAAGGGTTTCAGCAATGGATGAGCTGAGGCAGGGCAAAGTAAGGTAATGTTACAGGGTGAGAATAGGCACTCATAGTAATGGTACATAGTGGTTGGGAGTTCATTATGGGTCAAGTATGAAATCAACATAAGAAACAATCTGGTTCAGAATCAGATAAATGAGAGGGCAAGTCAGTTGCTGGGGAACTGAGTTTAGAGCAGGAACCGAAGACAATGTGGGCACAATTCTCCGGAAAGATTTCTAAATGTGGTAGCGAGTGGGAATGGTCACGAGCTTCCCGGCGAGGCCGGCAATGCTATTCAGCGTTAATTGGTCCACTTAATGAGGCCTCAAAGGCTTCATGCCGCAAATGAAGGCATGCCAGCCGATTCGCCAGGACCGCGTTCACCAGCCCCCCCCCGCTAACAAGGTCGAGCAGCACTTAAACAGCACTTGCACAACTAACCCTACTCAACTCGCAGCAATGTCGCCATGACAACCGGCCCCAAGATTTGGAGATGCGGACCTGGAAAGGTTCATAGATGCGGGGGAGGCCAGGAGGGATGTCCTGTTCCCCCAAGGATCCCGAAGTGTGCGCCACAGAGCAGCCAGTGCCGCCTGGGACAAAGTGGCAGAGGCCGTCAGCTCGGGAAACGTGGCCAGGAGGACTGGCCTCCAGTGTCGCAAGAAAGTCAACGTGGGCAGCACAGGTGAGTTGGTACCCCACCCCCAAAACCCCCCCCGTCCCTCCATCTGCCTCCCCAACCCATTCTTCACCCCCATTTCTTCACCCCAACCCTCCCTTCACATACCCCCAGCCCCCCACCAATGTGAACCACACGTGTGGCTAATGATGCCCACAGGCGAAGCTCTCCCACAATTGCCGGGAGAGGGCCCAGACTGGCAGAGGGTTGCCAGACTTAAGAATCCTCATGACCTTTGAGGAATGGGTCCTTGAGATTATGGGGGTGGCCAAGGGCAGAGCGGTCACCAATGCGGAATTTGGTACACACCGCAGAGATAAGGATCAGCTGGGCCCCACCTGGATGAACTGTCACACGTGAGTTGTTATTGTCATACAGACTCACCCATCCCTCCCACTGACCATGTGTTCATTCCTCCGCAGATCCTCAAGCCGACAGCGCCGTCCCATCTGGAGTGGCCCCATCCCCTGTCTCTCATGAGACGATTCGGAGGAGAGCTTCAAAGATGCCACAATCGATGCGTCACAGCTGTCATCCCCACCCTCCCCCACCGCAGATACACATACCACAGTGGGCAACATTAGTGGACAGGCTTCTGGGGCACAATCTGGTGAGCACCACACAGTTGCTGATGCACATCAGGTGGAGGCAGGAACCCCCAGGCTAGACAGCAGTCGGAGGTTCTCAGAATGCAGCTGGGTCCCAGCCAGATGCTGAGCCTCTAGAACAGGTATACCGAGCTGATGAATGAATGAAAATGAAATGAAATGAAAATTGCTTGTTGTCACAAGTAGGCTTCAAATGAAGTTACTGTGAAAAGCCCCTAGTCTGATGGAGACTTTAGGGAGCAGCCGGGGCATTCAGCGAGAGATGCCAGTAGGTCCATAGCCGATTGGAGGAGTCCCAGAGGCTACGGGCGCAGGAGATGTTGCCGGCAATGCGTGGCACCAAGGCCAACACTGCTAGGGTGGAGACCGCAGTGGAAAGCCTGGTGCACAGTCATAGCATGAGTGAAGGTGTCCAAGGCGTTGGCAGTCGGTGATGGCCATGGCTGAGAGCCTCGGTAGACTGTCCGACTCAATGGGGGATGTGACCCAGTACCAAGCTGACCTTGATGAGGTGCTGCAGGACATGTCCTGTTCTCAGATAGGAATGGCCGAGGAGCTGCGGAGCTTGTCCCAGCCGCAGACGGCCATTGTCGAGGCATGCAGATCTTGGCCCAATCACTGAAGAGCATCACCGAGGGCATCAACACGATGGTGCAGACACTGGGGAGCCACCAGTGCTGGCAGAGCCAGATGATGCAGGGTCCCTTTGGACACCAACCGGGAGGAGGGGAGATGAGAATAATTTTTTAAACAGTAAATTGTTACAATCTGGAATGGCACTGCTTGAACATAGATGAACATAGATCCAATAACAATTTACAAAAGGGAATTGAATTTATAATTAAACAAGAAGCAAATTGCTAAATTGTGGGGCAAGACCAGGGGATTGGGACGAATTGGTGGATCTTTAAAACTGCAGCAGAGGCACAGTAGGCCGAAGGGACTCATTCTGTGTTGTATGACTCCAGTCACCTCTTCCACTGCTGTGCTTACACTTTTAAATCCTTTTCATTATTAAATTCACTGCCTCCATGTTTGACCTCCAGTAAAATACTCATTTTTATGCGCAGCTGCAAAATGCTGCCTGATTTCATTATTTGTCACGTGAAAAAAAGGCATTTTCATCTCACTCACAGTTTGCTTTTTTCACATGTTTTTGGAGGGCTAAAATCCGCAGAGCAGTGTTAAACACAAATGAATAGTTATTCCACACTTCCGTCTGTCTTTGCACCATTGTGTATTCAAATATCCCTTTTTTACAAAAATTAGTGTAGTCTTACAATATAATATTTTTGTATATTAAAACATTCTACTTTTAACCACAACAAAATGTACTGATTCTTACAATGATTGTTTGCTGATTTTTGTAACTCAGCCTAAAACAGCCCACAGCATTTTCAGGAACCTTTAAATGTAAAAGAGTTCCATTGCAAGTCAAAAGAAACATCAAGGTGAGGCCTCTCAGTGAGAAACAGCAGGGTGCAACCTACCAGTTGCTGAGTTAGCAGTATGCAATGTTTCCAATAGTAAGGTTAAAAAAAAAAGTGAAGTGAAAACATAATTTATCCATGTGGTAATTTATGCATGGCGCCATGAATGTGTGCTCATGATTGAAATTTGTTTTGTCACACAAATCTAGCAAGTAGTGATTAATTTTTTAAAAATGTCAAAAGCATGGTCTCAAATAAATTGCAGACAAAGCCGGTCCCACTCAAAAATGTAATAAACAGTAAGAAATCTGAGCATACCACGGCTGCCTATTAGCATATTTTTTTCACTTACATGCAAAGTTAAGTCCAAGGAAATTGATACGCTCGCTGTTCTGCTTTACATACTGGAATTGCATTACCTAGAATTGCTTATCATTATTGCAAGAATGCACAAAGGGAAGTAATCAGAGGATGGAGAATTACTTTTCACTCCAGTTGTTTCACTCATTTTTAGTAACACAGACATTCCAAAACATATTTTGAATTGGAATTGAAATTGTTCCAGTTTCAGTAATTAAAAAAAAGCATTGTGCAAGTACAAAGTTAACAAGTTTCAAACAAAACCCAAGATGCGAGGAAGCCTTTTTTCCCCACAGAGTAGTAGACTTGTGAAAAATAGATCTATTCAAAAATGAATTGGATAAATGATGTGGTCAGAAATGGGAATTTAAGTTATTATGAATGTGGATAATCAAATACTTGATGGAACACCTTGGTTTCTGTGCTGCTATCACCAAAAAAATGTCATCTGGGAAACAACTAGCCAGGGTTGAACAATGGATACTGATTGCAGAGATTTTCTAGAATTTCACTTGATTAATTTTGGGACCAGGGAGTACTTGCGTAAAACTTTGCCTCGGGAGATTAAATAGATGGGCTAGAGTCCATGATAAGGTAGATCACACGCAGTCTATGAAAAGAACAAGTTTGATGGTTTAATATGGTAAGTGTTACGACTTAGTACACCCAATGTATTGCTTCTTGCAAGAAAAGCATATATAGAGAATTTGTGGCCCGTACAGTTTTTCAACCATTAAAATGACCGGCATACATTAATTCTTAATATGTGCTTCAATGCATGAACCTCTGCGCCCATAATGCTAAATCACAAAATGTGCTCCGGTTCCATTTCCTTAACTTCTCAAAATAGTATTGGGCATACCTCTTTTTATTAGAAACGGAAGAAATGTCAAGCATGCATGTTGTCAAAAAGGACAGAAAACAAGTAAGATAAGATCCACTTCAACAAGGTATATTGTTTGTTTCAAATCTAAAAAAAAAGTGCACAAATACTCTATTGTTGCGGCAGGGACTGAGCTTTGTTCGATATAATTACAAAGATATTTCATTAAAATAACCCACAATACAATGTAAAATTGCTATTAGTAATGGTGCAAGACTGGGTAGAGGAATTTTTGTTTTCTTTCTCCCCCTCTGCAATGGAGTATCCTTTTCAATTAACTGATGCGTAAAACTTTTATAAACCTGGTAATTGGAAGGCTCCTAATATAACTACATTCACAAGCAGTTTCAAATTCCTCACCATCCACAGAAACAAATGTGACTAAAAAGGTCAAACTTTCCCTCTTTCATTTAACAAAGGAGTCTAATAATTCTTCTTTATGTAAAGTAAAAAGCATTATGTTCTGTGACAGAAGTGATACAATTCCCAAAAATCTCAGTGAGCACATCAATCTTGCTAGAAATATTTTTCTCCTTGTTTTACAGAGCTTTGCTGTACTTGAGGAAACAAGACTTTACTGCTGACCCAGGAATGAGAGCTGAATGTCATACCTAGTTACATTTCACAATTAAGGATTGATCTTTGGGCAGCCATAGTTTAGTCCTTAAAGAATCAGCATCTGAACAATAAAACTGCTCTTCATCAGGCAGAATTGGATTTATGAATCCTGGGGTTAACGGTACAAAGCATTTTGTTTCCTCAGTGGAGTTTTTAAAAAAAAATATATTTATTTAAGTTTTTTAACACAATTTTTCTCCCTTACAAACAATAACCCCCCTCCCTCGTAACAAAAATAAAACGAGAAATCGCGCAGAGCAAGATATATACATGGCAAAATGATATATTTACACAGCTTTGTACACTGGCCCTCACCCGTACGTGCCAGTTTCCCCAACCCTTCATGTTATCTCTTGCTCATCCACCCTCCCAGGCAGTGCCCCCCTTACCCCCCCCCCTCCCCAGAACGTCCCCTCCAACCTCCCCCCCCCCCCCCCGCAAGGTTGCTGCTGCTGCTGACCGACCTTCCTCTAACGCTCCGCGAGATAGTCTAGGAACGGTTGCCACCGCCTGTAGAACCCCTGCGCAGACCCTCTCAAGGCGAACTTAATCCTCTCCAACTTTATGAACCCAGCCATATCATTTATCCAGGCCTCCAGGCTGGGGGGCTTCGCCTCTTTCCACATTAGCAAGATCCTTCGCCGGGCTACTAGGGACGCAAAGGCCAGAATGCCGGCCTCTTTCGCCTCCTGCACTCAAGGTTCGTCCACTACTCCAAATATTGCTAGCCCCCAGCTTGGCTTGACCCGGACTTTCACCACCTGAGATATTGCTCCCGCCACTCCTCTCCAGAACCCCTTCAGTGCCGGGCATGACCAAAACATATGGACATGGTTCGCCGGGCTCCCTGAGCACCTTCCACATCTGTCCTCTACCCCAAAGAACCTACTCAACCTCGCCCCCGTCAAGTGCGCTCTGTGGACCACCTTAAATTGTATTAGGCTGAGCCTGGCACACGAGGAGGAGGAATTAACCCTACCTAGGGCATCAGCCCACAGACCTTCCTCGATCTCCTCCCCCAGCTCCTCCTCCCATTTACCCTTCAACTCTTCTACCAGCGCTTCCCCCTCTTCTTCCAACTCCTGGTGTATTTCCGACACCTTGCCCTCCCCGACCCATACACCCGAGATCACCCTATCTTGAACTTCTTGTGCCGGGAGCAACGGGAATTCCCTCACCTGTCGCCTCAAAAAGCCCTCACCTGCATATATCTAAAGGCATTTCCCGGGGGTAACTCAAACTTCTCCTCCAGTGCCCCTAGGCTCGCAAACGTCCCGTCGATGAACAGGTCCCCCATTCTTCCAATCCCCGCCCGATGCCAGCTCTGGAAACCCCCGTCCATCTTCCCCGGGACAAACCGGTGGTTACCCCTGATCGGGGATCACACCGATGCTCCCATTGCACCCCGGTGCCGTCTCCACTGGCCCCAGATCCTTAGCGTTGCCGCCACCACCGGGCTCATGGTATATTTTATCGGCGAGAGCGGCAGCGGTGCTGTCACCAACGCCCCCAGGCTCCTTCCTTTACAGGACGCCATCTGCATCCTCTTCCATGCCACCCCCTCTCCCTCCATAACCCACTTGCGGATCATCGCCACATTTGCTGCCCAGTAGTAGCTCCCCAGGTTTGGCAGCGCCAACCCTCCTCGGTCCCTACTGCGTTCCAGGAACCCTCTCCTTACTCTCGGGGTCTTATTTGCCCACACAAACCCCATAATACTCCTGCCTACTCTCTTAAAAAAGGCCTCAGTGATCACGATGAAAGGCACTGAAACACAAACAGAAACCTCGGAAGGACCACCATTTTGACCGACTGCACTCTACCCGCCAGTGAGAGCGGTAACATGTCCCATCTTTTGAAATACTCCATTTGCTCCACCAACCTCGTCAGATTCAGTTTATGTAGGATCCCCCAACTCCTGGCTATCTGGATCCCCAGATACCGAAAGCTCCCCTCCGCCCTCCTCAGCGGTAGGTCCCCTATCCCTCTTTCTTGGTCCCCCGCCTGTAATACAAAGAGCTCACTCTTCCCTACATTGAGCTTATAACCCGAAAACTCCCCAAACTCCCTTAGAGTCTGCATGACCTCCACCATCCCCTCCATTGGATCAGCCACGTACAGCAACAGGTCATCCGCATATAGCGACACCCGATGCTCTTCTCCCCCTCGGACCACCCCCCTCCATTTATTAGACACCCTCAATGACATGGCCAATGGTTCGATCGCCAATGCGAACAACAGGGGGGACAGAGGACACCCCTGCCTCGTCCCTTGGTACAGTCGAAAGTACTCCAACCTCCGCCGGTTCGTCACTACACTTGCCATCGGGGCTCTGTAAAGGAGCTTAACCCAATTGATAAACCCTACCCCGAACCCAAACCTACGCAGCACCTCCCAGAGGTACTCCCACTCTACTCAGTCAAAGGCCTTCTCCGCGTCCATAGCTGCCACTATCTCCACCTCGCCCTCCTCCGATGGCATCATTATCACATTTAAGAGCCGCCGCACATTGGTGTTTAGTTGCCTGCCCTTTACAAATCCCGTCTGGTCCTCGTGGATTACCCTCGGGACACAGTCCTCGATCCTCGTGGCCAGCACTTTTGGCAGCAACTTTGCATCCACATTGAGGAGCGAGATCGGCCTGTACGATCCACATTGCAGTGGGTCCTTGTCCGGCTTTAGGATCAAAGAAATTGTCGCTTCCGACATTGTCGGGGGCAGGGACCCCTCCTCTCTTGCCTCATTAAAGGTCCTCACCAGTAGCGGGGCCAACAGGTCTGCGTACTTCCTGTAGAACTCCACCGGGAATCCGTCCGGTCCCGGGGCCTTCCCCGCCTGCATGCTCCCCAAACCCTTGCTCAGCTCCTCCAACCCAATTGGTGCCCCCAAACCAGCCACCTCTTGCTTCTCCACCCTCGCGAATCTCAGCTGATCTAAGAATCGTCTCATCCCCTCTTCCCCCACTGGGGGCTGGGATCTGTACAGCTCTTCGTAAAAGGCCTTGAATACCTCGTTTATTTTCGTCGCACTCCGAACCATGGCTCCCCTTCCATCTTTGACTCCCCCTATTTCCCTCGCTGCCATCCTCTTACGGAGCTGGTGTGCCAGCATCCGACTAGCCTTTCCCCCATACTCGTAGGTCGCCCCCTGCGCTTTCCTCCACTGTGCCTCCGCCTTCCCTGTGGTCAACAGGTCAAACTCCGTCTGGAGCCGTCGTCTTTCCCCAAGTAATCTTTCCTCCGTGGCCTCTGCGTATCTCCTGTCCACTCTCAAAATCTCCCGCACTAACCTCTCCCTTTCCATACCCTCTGTCTTTTCCCTACGAGCCCTAATGGAAATTAGCTCTCCCCTGATCACCGCCTTCAACAACCTCCCATACCACCCCCACCCGCACCTCCCCGTTGTCGTTGGTCTCCAAGTACCTTTCGATACACCCCCTCACCTTCCCACACACCACCTCGTCCGCCAGCAGTCCCACATCCAGCCGCCACAACGGGTGTTGGTCCCTCTCCTCTCCCAGCTCCAGTTCCACCCAGTGCGGGGCATAGTCCGAAGCGGCTATAGCCGAATACTCCGTCCCCTCCACCCTCGGGATGAGCGCCCTACCCAGAACAAAGAAATCTATCCGGGAGTAGGCTTTGTGTACATGGGAGAAGAAAGAAAATTCCCTGGCCTGCGGCCTTGCAAACCGCCATGGGTCCACTCCCCCCATCTGATCCATAAACCCCCTAAGTACCTTGGCCGCCGCCGGCCTCTTTCCAGTCCTTGATTTGGAGCGGTCCAGTGCTGGATCCAACACTGTATTGACACATTATCAGGCCTCCTATCTCCAGGTCCGGAATGCGCCCCAACATGCGCTTCATGAATCCTGTATCATCCCAGTTCGGGGCGTATACGTTTACCAACACCACCCACGTCCCTTGCAGCCTACCGCTCACCATTACATATTGCCCTCCATTGTCCGCTACAATAGTCTTGGACTCAAATGACACCCGCTTTTCCACCAATATTGCCACCCCTCTATTCTTCGCGTACAGTCCCGAGTGGAATACCTGTCCTACCCATCCCTTTCTTAGCCTGACCTGGTCCGCCCCCTTCAGGTGTGTCTCTTGGAGCATGGCCACGTCCGCCTTCAGTCCCTTTAAGTGCGCGAACACTCGAGCCCTCTTCACCGGCCCATTCAGGCCCCTCACATTCCACGTTATCAACCGGATTGGAGGGGCTCTCACCCCCACACCATGCCCCGCCGACTAGCCATCTCCTTTTCTGGGCCAGTCCCGTGTCCACGCCTCCCTCACGCTCCAGTCGCCCAGAGGGGGGACCCCCGTCCCGACCACCTCTTCTGTGTCCCATTCCCTTTCGGCCAGTGCAGCAGCAACTCTTCCCCCCCCCTTCCCCTCCCCCCCCCCCCCCCCCCCCCGGCTAGACTCCTGTCTAGCTTTTTTGCTCCCCCCATGTCACTCCCATAAGTCAGCTGACGCCTGCTGACCCCGGCTTCCCCCGCCGCCCCATTGACCTCCCTGCGTGGGAGTCTCCCAATCCATATGCATTCCTTCGTTTCCCTTCCCGCCTTTCCAAAGCCCGCCCCGCCCCCTCTGGCGCAGCTCCTGTCACGGCCTTGTCTCTCTCCCCCAGCCCATGTAACATTTCCTGCGCGTGATTGACCCCCTATATACAACAACCATCACACATCAAACCCCAAAACATCCCCCCCACCCTCTCAAACCCTCAGTTAGAGTCCAACTTTTCGGCTTGTACAAAGGTCCACGCCTCTTCAGGCGTTTCGAAGTAATAGTGTTGGCCCTTGTATGTGACCCACAGTCGTGCTGGCTACAGCATTCCGAATATTACTTCTTTCTGGTACAACGGCGCTTTGGCCCGGTTGAAACCCGCTCTCCGCTTTGCAACCTCTGTGCTCCAGTCCGGGTATATTCGGATCTCTGCATTGTCCCACTTACTGCTCCGCTCCTTCTTGGCCCATCTCAGGACCCACTCTCTGTCCGTGAACCGGTGGAACCTCACCACCATTGCTCTTGGCGGCTCATTTGCCTGGGGCTTCTTCGCCAGCACCCGATGTGCCCCGTCCAACTCCAGCGGCCTCAAAGGGGCCTTCGTGCCCATCATCGCCTCGAGCATCGTGCTCGCGTATGCCCCGGCATCAGCCCCCTCCACTCCCTCAGGGAGACCCAGGATTCGCAGATTCTTTCTCCTCGACCTGTTCTCCAGGTCTTCGAGTCTTCCCGCCCACCTCTTGTGTAGCGCCTCGTTCTGCTCAACTCTCACCGCCAGGCCCACGAGCTCGTCCTCGTTCTGACTGACTCTTTTCTGTACCTCCTGGATCTTAGCTTTGTGGGCCTTCTGGGTGATCCCGAGTTCTTCAATTGCCGAAAGCGTAGGCGCTAACATCTTGCGCATCTCCTCGCGCTGCAGCGCTTGATGAACTCCTGCAGCTCCCCTTTGTCCCTGGCCGCCGCCATTTTGTTTTCTTTCCCTCGCTTCTCCCATTGCACCAGTGCCGCTCCTTTGGCCGTTACACTTCTGGTCCGTTTCATAGAAGTTGGAGGGGGACCTCGCTCTTCCCTTCCCCACGGGCTGCGTCAAAAAAAAAAAAAAGTTCCGTTGGGGCTCCTCTAACGAGCCCGAAAGTCCGTGGTAGCGGGAAGCTGCCGAATCGTGCAGCTTAGCTCCACATAGCCGCAACCGGAAGTCGAGAGGGTATCCTTTTGGCAGTGTTCGCTTCACCAGTCTGCCCCAAAAAGTCTATGGAAACTCCTGAAAAAGGTCTGAGAGTCGTTTCCAGACGGGAGCTGCCGAATGCGCGACCTACTCCTCCATGGCCGCCACCGGAAGCCTCGTCCCTGCTTCTTCAATGGCCTTGGTAGATCTTTTCACAGTTGTTCCCTCTGCTGCTAGAATTCACCTTTGATAGAGTCAAGTCAGATTGCAACTTTAAGCTTGCCCTTCCCCCGCCTGCATACTGGAAGAGGCCTTTGTCTATTCCTGCAGCTCAAGCCAAATCTTTTACTGTTTCTGCCGGGTCTGGTAGCCAAAAGACAAAACATTCCTGGGGGACACTGTCAGGGGAATGCTGCAGTCTTCTTCCCACACCGGAAAATGTCAAACAAATGCCGTGGGGGCCCTGTAAAAGAGCCCAAAAGTCCGTTCCAAGCGGGAGCTACCGAATATGCGACCTAGCTCTGCATAGCCGCACCCGGAAGCCGTCTTCCTCAGTGGAGTTAAGGGTGCCTGGTGTTTCTGTTGATTGCCCTATACCACAGTTAGCTAAGTGTAACTCATATGGCCAATAGATCCAGTGTGGAAATTCAACCTATAGTGCCAAAATATGCCTGAGCCTCTTTTAGCTTGGAATCAGCAATTGGGCTGTGCACTTCCCAGACAAGGACCAAGGCTGGACCATAATTAACTTTAGAGTTTGTTTCAATAATTTAGGTGAATTGATGGTGCATACATAGGTAGCTCCACACTTGAAGAAATGAATATTCGGTTACAAGACTCACAGGCAGTAGCCTGACATCTGGATCTGTTCACATTTTCAGTTAACAGGGAGGTCTCTGGTTGAGTTTCTTATATTTCTGCCGTCATAAAATGAATTAGTGGCCATGAGATTAATTTGTTAATGTCTGTACCAAATCATCATCAATAATATAGATTTACGATGATTCACATTTATGCAACACCTTGAATTACAAGAAATTCAATAAATTTTTGAAATGAATCATTTGTTTGATGTAAAAGGCACAAACATATTTTAATTTTTTTTCTCTGCCAAGAAGACAGCAATCACCTCCTACTTATGAAAGCCTTTAATTTTGATTATAAATGTTATTTGACATGCTGTGCACTTTATTGAACTGCACAAATTACACATAATTTTTCTTTACCTGAATTGCCAGATGAGTCCATTTGTTGGAGTGGATTTTTCCACGTGTATTCACAATTGCTGGTGGTTCCAAGCCAAATGATGTGCGGTAATAAAACATAGATCCTGTTTCTGATATTGTTAGTTTGAAAATTGTTTGTCCATTGATAGCTTTTTCAATGACAGTCCTAAAGAAAAACAAACAGCATCAGTAAATATAATGAAGTCTCCCCAGCATGAATATTTTAATCCAGAAAATTTGAATGAGATATGGATTCTGAATGAGCAATGCATCACGATGTTAAGTTTGGGGGCGAGAAGAGTCAAATTAGGAGAGCACAAATCCCAAACTGAACAAACATATGTAAATATACAGCATGATCTGGAAAATTTACAAGAAAATTAGCTTTCTGCTGATGTCTGACTGATTTCTGGGCAATATGTGTGTCCATCAATGTTACCTTGTTGTGGATGTGATCCAGTTCAGGTTTTGTGTGGCAAAATGCCTAAACAAACCTTGCAGTGCTCTGGTGTATTCTATGGCCTGAATCTTTTAGGGTCTCCCTCCCACCATCCGAAAGCTTCCGAGGGCCCTGCAGCCATTTCAAGCAGTCAGAAAGGGAGGTGGTGGAATTGTGGTGCAGTCTCTGGACTAATAATCCAGAGTCCCAGAGTGATGCACTGGGGACTCGAGTCTGATTCCAACCACGGCAGATGGTAAAATTTGAATTCAATAAAAACATCTGAATAATGGTGAGTATTGTCGATTGTAATAAAAACCCATCTGATTCACTAATGTCCTTTAGGGAAGGAAACCTTTCGTCCTTATCTGGCCTGGCCTACGAGTGACTCCAGACCCACAGCAATGTGGCTTACCCTGAAATGGTCCAGCAAGCACTCAGTTGTATCCAATCACTACAAAGACAACAAAAAGGAATGAAACCAAGCAGACCATCTGGCATTGACCTTACACCAGAAACAACAACAGCTCTGTCCACCCTGTAAAGTCCTCCTTACTCATACCTGGGGGCCTTGTGCCAAAATTGGGAGACCTGTCTCACAGACTAGCCATGCAATAATCTGATATAGTTATACTCACGGAAGAATACCTTACAGACAATGTCCCAGTCACCACCATCACCATTCCTGGATATGTCTGGTCCCACCGGCAGGACAGAGCCAGCAGAAGTGGCGGCACAGTGGTATACAGTCGGGAACAAGTTGCCCAAGGATTTCTCAACATCAACTCTGGACCCTATGAAGTCTTGTAGCACCAGGAACCAACACGAAAACCTCCTGCTGATTACCACGTGCCACCCCACCCTCAGCTGATGAATCAGTACTCCATGTTTAACACCACTTGGAGGAAGCACTGAGGGTGGCAAGAATGCCAAATATACTCTGGGTGGAAGACTTCAATGTCCATCATCAAGAATGGCTCAGTAATGCCGACACAGACTGAGCTGGCTGAGTCCTAAAGGGCATAGCTGCTAGACTGGATAGCCAGGGAACCAACAAGAGGAAAAACATACATGTCCTCATGCTCACCAAATTACCTGTTGCAGATGTATCTGTCCATGACAGTATCGGTAGAAGTGACCACCGCACAGTCCTTGTTGAGACAAAGTTCCATCTTCAAATTGAGGATAACCTCCATCATTTTCAATGGCACTACCATCATGCCAAATGGGATAGACTTTGCACAGACCTAGTAACTTAAGAATGGGCATCCATGAGGCACTGTGGCCATCAGCTGCTGAATTTTAGTCAACCACAACCTATAATCTCATAGCCCAGCATATTCCCCATTCTACCATTACCACTTGGTTCAATGAATAGTACAGGTGGGCATGCCAGAAACAACACCAGGCATACCTAAAAATGATGTGTTAACCTGGTGAGGCTACAACAGAGGATGACTTGCGTGCCAAACAGCATGAGCAGTAAGTGACAGATAGAGCTAAGCAATCCCCCAACCAATGGATCAGATTTAATCTCTGCAGCCCTGTCACATCCAGCTGTGACTGGTGGTGGACAATTAAACAAATCACGAGAGGAGAAGGCTCCATAAATATCCCCATCCTCAATGATGGAGGAGCCCAGCACATGAGTGCATAAGGCAAGGCTGAAGCATTTGCAAAAATCTTCAGCCAGAAGTGTCGAGTGGATAATCTATCTCAGCCTCATCCAGAGGTCCCCATCATCATATATTATCAGTCTTCAGCCAATTTGATTAATTCCATGTGATGTCAAGAAAGTGGCTGAAGGCACTGGACACTGCAACAGTTGTGGTCCCTGACAATATTCTGACAACAGTACTGAAGATGTGTGCTCCACAACTTGCTGATCCCTAGACAATCTGTTCAGGTATAGCTACAACACTGGCATCTCCCCAGTAATGTGGAAAATTGCCCAGTTATGTCCTGTACATCAAGAAACAGGACAAATCCAACCCTGCCAATTACCGCTCCATCAATCCACTCTCAATCATCAGTAAAGTGATGGATGTGTCATCAACAACACTATCAAGCGACACTTGCTTAGCAATAACCTGTTCACTGATACTCAGTTTCGGACCCGCCAGGGTCACTCAACTCTTGACATCATTGGTTCAAACATGGACAAAAGAGCTGAATTCCAGAGGTGAGGTGAGAGTGACTTCCCATAACATCAAGCCAGCATTTGACCGATGATGGCATTAAGCAGCCTGAGCAAACCTGGAGTTGTGGGAATCAGGGAGGAAACCTTCCATTGGTTGGAGTCGTACCTGCATAAAGAAAGATCGAATCATAGAATCCCTACACTACAGAAGGAGGCCATTCAGCTCATCGAGTCTGCACCAACCCTTTGAAAGAGCACTCCACCCAAGCCTACTCCCTCGCCCTATCCCAATAACCCCTTAACCTAGCCTCCACACTTTTGGTCACTAAGGGGCAATTTAGCATGGCCAATTCACCTAAAGTGCATATCTTTGGACTGTGGGAGACACGGGGACAATGTGCAAATTCCACAGTCACCCAAGGTCGGAATTGATCCCGGGTCCCTAGCGCTGTGAGGCAGCAGTGCTAACTACTATGTCACTGTGTTAACCCAACCAGATGGTTGTGATGGTTGGAGGTCAATCTTCTCAGTTCCAGGACATCACTGCAGGAGTTCCTCATAGGAGTATCCTAGGCCCAACCATCTTCATCAATGACCTGCCTTCCATAATAAGGTTAGAAATATGTTTGCTGATGACTGGAAAATGTTCAGCACCACTCGCGACTCCTCAAATACTGAAGCAGTCCATGTCCAAAAGCAGCATGACTTGGACAATATCCAGGCTTGACTGCCAAGTAATATTTGTGGCAAACAAGTGCCAATCTCCAACAAGAAAGAATCTAACCACCGTCGCTTGACCTTCAATAGCATTACCATCACTTAATACCCCACTATCAAAATCCTGTGGCTTACATTTGACCAGAAACTGAACTGGACTAGACATACAAATACTGTAGCTACAAGAGTAGGTTAGAGGCTAGGATTCTTGTGGCAAGTAACTCATCTCCTGACTCCCCCAAAGCCTGTCCACCATCTGCAAGGCATAATTCAGGAGTGCGAAGGGATACTCTCCACTTGTCTGGATGAGTGCAGCTCCAACAACATTCAAAAAGCTCAACACCATCCACTGTCACTGGGTCAAAATCTCATAGCTCCCTCCCTAACAGCACTGTGGGTGAACCTGAACCTCCAGGACTACAGTGGCCAAAGAAGGCATTTAACCACCTTCTTCTCAATGGCAATTAGGGATGGGCAATAAATGCTGGCCAAGTAGCAAAGCCCACATCCTGTAAATGAATTTTTAAAAAGGTGTTCCCTCTCCTTTCCACCCAAGATCCAGGTCCGGTCTTTTTTGGATTTTCCCCATGCCAAATAAATCCTCCCACCAGCCTAAAGGTTGAGGCTGGATGGGAAATGGCTATTCATTAGCCACTTAAGGTCCTCAATTGGGGCAAGTATGGGCTTCCTGTTCAAGTCCTTACCCACCCCCGTGTAAAATTGTAGCATGATCAGGGTGGACGGGAATCAGTTTCACATTCCTCCCCAACTAAAAACTTGCCAGTGGGGGAGTGTGTAATTCTGACCCATGTTTTTGTAAACCAATGAATCTCCAGTGGCATTTTCCATAGTGGGGAACAATTTGTGCATTACTCCACATTACTTTCAGTGGGAGAAGTGACTGAGGATGAAGCCATGTCCAAGACTGGACCTTCAAGAGAGCCAACAGAGTGAACAAGGGTAAAACCAGGTCCAACAGGGAAAATGTGGGTAAGTGAGAGGAATAACTGCAGATCAAACTAGGCCCGAGAGTGGACTTGCTGGAGAATAAAAGGAGAGACCGAGGATAAAACCAAGCATAATAGTAGAACTGTGTGAAAGCAAGAGAAACAACTGCAGGTAAAACCGGGCCCAAGAATGGACCTGCAGGATTGTGAGAGGAATGGCTACAATCATTTGGTCCCTTCATCCAAGTCATTCATATAGATTGTAAATAGATGAGTCACCAGCATTAACCCCTGTCGCACTCCATTAATTACAGTTTGCCAACTTGAAAATGATGTATATGTCCCAACCCTCTGATGTGTTAGGCAGGTAGGTTCGATGTGGACTGAACTCAATGCAGGGAAGCTAGAATAGACGTCTAACACTGGAAAAGATCCAACACTGTTTTACTCAACGATAGAACTGACATACATATTCAGCTGTGGGTCGACACTATACTGAACTGACTGGAGACCTTGTAGTAGCCTGACCAGACTTACTAGCTACCGCATGGTGTTTGCACTTGCTAGCTCGTGGACTCTGACTGTCGCAGTGGCTGGGTCCCGAGAGAGGGGGAAACCTCGTGCCCTCTGGCTTTATAGTGGTAGTGTCCTGTCTGGTGATTGGCTACACTGTGTCGTGTGCTTACTGGTCATCCTGTGTGTCAATCACTGCCTGTCTGCATCTCATTATCTACATGAGTGGATATTATGACACCCTCTATTTCCTATTCATTAGTTAATCCTCTAACTATGCTAATATATTACCATTACCCCAATACCATGGGCTGTGAGAATGTGTAAACTCCACACGGACAGTGACCCAGAGCCGGGATTGAACCTGGGACCTCGGCACCGTGAGGCAACAGGGCTAACCCACTGCGCCACCATGCTACCCTGATGTGGCACTTTATTGAATGCCTTCTGGAAATCCAAATTCCCTTCTAACTTCCTGCTTGTTGCATCCTCAAAGAACTCTAATAAATTTGTCAAACACAATTTCTTTTTCGTAAAACCAGGTTGTCGCTGCTTGGTAGTATTTTGATTTTCTAACTGTCCTGCTGCTACTTTCTTAATAACGGATTCCAGCATTTCACATTGACGGATGGTAGGCTAACTGGCTTATAATTTCCTATTTTCTGTCGCCTTCAATTTTGAATAGGGGTGTCATGTTTGTAATAGAAATCAACAGAAAAACAAAATGAAGAAGTGATGCCACAGGATAACAGGTAGGTGAGTGATGGGTGAGTATTACAGTTTTATTTTTGTTCTTTAAACCAGAGATGTGCCATACTGAGAGCTAAGAATCTGTAACTTGCTATTACTTTACCAAATTAATAAGCTGGATAAACAAATTAATCGATAGACCTAAAATAATGCATTGAACAATCATTTAAACTAACTAAATAAGTGAACAGTATAGGTAGCTATGCCAAGGCAGGTGATGAGACTTAGCTGCAACATGTATGAAGTATTGGAGAACATTGCGATTCTGAAAAACCTGTGGTAAGTGTCTGTAAGCTTGAGGAACATCAGTTCAGAGTTGTTAGGCTGGAGTCCATGGTGCAGACATTTTGTGGGGCATCGGGGAAAGAGAGAGTTACCTGTACACTTTGTTCCAGGAGGCAGTCACACCCCTTGAAATCATAGGAGAGTGTGACTGTGAGACAGATATGAGGATCTAAGATATAGTGAGGGAGGATGCCCAGCTCTTGACTTTGCCCAATAGGTGTGTGGTGGCGAAGGACTGCAGGGTGGATGAAAAAATATGATGCCGGGGCCTCATCCAATAGAGAAATGCAGTTAATAGAGTAGATGCTCTTGTCTGCAGTCGAGATGGGGAATTCAGAAGATTACGTTGTCTGCTCAGTGTCAGGGTTCGGAGGATGTCCTCGAATCTGGAAAAGAACTTGGTGTTAGAGGGCACAGGATCCAGTTGTCATGTTCCATGCAGGAAGCAACAACTTAGATAGAACTATGAATAAAGGTTCTGTGGAGGGAGTTTGAGACACAGGGGGCGTCATTCTCCGACCCCCCGCCAGGTCGGAGAATAGCCGTTGGCCGCCGTGAATCCCGCCCCCGCTGAAGTCTCCGGTACCGGAGATTGGGCGGGGGCGGGAATCGGGCCGCGCCGGTTGGCGGGACCCCCAGCTCAATTCTCCGGCCCGGATGGGCCGAAGTCCCGCCCAGAAATTGCCTGTCCCGCCGGCGTAAATCAAAGCTGGTATTTACCGGCGGGACCAGGCAACGTGGGCGGGCTCCGGGGTCCTGGGGGGGGGGGCGCGGGGCGATCTGAACCCGGGGGGTGCCCCCACGGTGGCCTGGCCCGCGATCAGGGTCCACCGATCCGCGGGCGGGCCTGTGCCGTGGGGGCACTCTTTCCCTTCCGCCTCCGCCACGGCCTCCACCATGGCGGAGGCGGAAGAGACTCTCCCCACTGCGCATGCGCGGGAAACTGTCAGCGGCCGCTGACGCTCCTGCGCATGCGCCGCATTTCCGCTCCAGCTGGCGGGGCACCAAACACCATTTGCGCCAGCTGGCGGGGCAACAAATGCCATTTCCGCCAGCTGGCGGGGCGGAAATCCCTCCGGCGTCGGCCTAGCCCCTCAATGTTGGGGCTCGGCCCCCAAAGATGCGGAGCATTCCGCACCTTTGGGCCGGCGCGATGCCCATCTGATTGGCGCCGTTTTTGGCGCCAGTCGGCGGACATCGCGCCGTTGGGGGAGAATTTCGCCCAGGGTTTGTAATGATATGTATATGTGTCGTTAACTAAAGGGTTAATTATAATATCTAACTGTAACACTACCACTAGAGAGCACCACTACATCCCACTGTAAGTATCAGCACCCAGAGGATCTTGGTCTCTTTCAACCCAGGAGTGTTTAGTAAGCAGTAGTTTTTGACAGATAGCTCTCAGTATAGTTAGTATTTATAGTTGAGAATCAGTTAATACAATCATATTTAATTACTTGATTCCCAGAGATAGTTCTGTAGAGTGTCGAGCTCAAATATAATTAATCGTTACTTAATAAATTAGTTTGCTTTAAGTTGAAGACTCGTGGTTTCTTCAGGATCACACCAACAAACCATCTTCATCAACAGCAACTAGTAATGATACATATTACTAGACCCAGTAATATAACAGGGTTCTCAAATAATAAACAGAACCGCAAGGATAAAAATCCCATGACTGCTTCCTGATCGACACACAAAGTGGCATACACTATGGTCAAGCAGATTAGAGTGGTGTGGGAAACACGGGTTACGAGACATGGGGCACGGGCACCAGTACTGGTGAAAGAGGGAAATGTTCCATTAGAATGAACCCCACTTAAATCAGACTGAGATCAGTCACCTGGCAAATCGTATAACTGGGGCTGTGAATAGTGTATTAAACTGAAAGAGCAGTGGGTGGAGGGAGTTGAATGGAAATTTTAAATCTGATGAGACAACAAAACAGTGCATGGACCTGGACAAAGTCAAGCAATATGTAACAGGAAGGGGCAGAGAGCTTAATTGTAATAACACATCAGGGAATAAGCTCCATGTAAAGAATAATGGTTAAAAAAAAATTAAAGGCTATTTATCTGGATGCATGAAACATTTATAATAAGATAAATCAACCAGCAGCACAAATAGAGATAAATGATTTAGATCTAATCACCATTGCAATGACATGTTTGCAAGGTGACCAAGGTTGGGAGATAAATATGCCAGGATACACAACATTTCAAAAACACAAGTGGAATGGGAATGGAGGAGTAACCCTGAAAATAAAGGAATGCGAGTGTGTCAGAACGCAATTTCAACAATTCCCTGAATTGTGGAACCACCTAGGGATAAAGAGCTATTTTAAATTTAGCATTGTGTAATAAGGCGTAATCTCACAATAAAAAAAACCTCTGGGAGAAAGCAATTGGAACGCAAATTAGTTTCATATTAAGTTTGAGACAACAACCAAAACAAAACTTACATTTAAACAAAGTCAATTATACAGGTATGTAGGGAGAGCTGGTTATGATGGATTGGGCAAATAAGATTAAAAGACATGACCAACAAGAGAATAAAAGTGGGAAGTATTTAAATAAACAATTCAAAATGGTCAACAAAAATACATTCCAATAAAATATCAGTGAAAAAGATCTAACCCTGATTATTAGGGAAGTTAAAGATTTGATGGCTCCCGCTCGTGGTGGACTTTTTGGATCTTCTGAGTCTGCCGGCCCAGCGGTCGACAGATCAACTTGTGGCCTTTCTGGAGGAATATCTGGAGGACCTGGCCAGGGTGGTGGATCCTATAAAGGCGGGGATCGACCGCATGGAGCTGAGGTTAGAAGCTCAGGGCCAGGCGATCCCGAAGGTGGAGGAGGTGGTGGCCAAGCACAATGAGCAGCTAGCCGCAATGGCGGCGGAGATGGGGCTGATGAAAGACCATCAGACGAGGCTGCAGGACAAAGTGGAGGATCGAGAGAATAGATCGCGCAGGCAGAATCTGAGGATCGTCGGCCTGCCGGAGGGCAGTGAGGAAGCGGACACTGGTGCATATGTGGCACGAATATTTGAGATAGTTGCTGGGTGGAGTGTTTGCTCGGCCCTTGGAAGTGGACAGGGCGCACAGGACACTTATGAGGATGCCGCAGAGAAACGAACCACCGAGGGTGATGGTGGTACGAATGCACCAGTTCCTGGATAAGGAACAGATTTTGAGGTGGGCCAGGCAAACGAGACGCTGCACATGGGAAGGCAGTGAGCTGCATGTCTACCAGGACCTGGGTGCGGAGCTGGCCTACACAAGAGCACAGGCTATAAAGCAAGGCCAGGCGGAATATCTGGGGCTAGAGCATCCCTACCCGATGATCTGAACAAGTTCTACGCCCACTTTGAACAGTCAGCCAATGTATCAGTTCCACCCGCCCCAACAGCCCTGGACACACCCATACCCACTATTACAGCCTCAGAGGTAAGAGCTGCCTTCTTGAAAGTGAACCCGCGGAAAGCGACGGGCCCCGACGGAGTCCCTGAGCAAGCACTCAGAGCCTGCACAGACCAGCTGGCGAGTGTATTCACAGATATCTTCACCACCTCACTCCTCCGCTCTGAGGTCCCCTCCTCCTTCAAGAAGGCCACCATAATACCAGCACCAAAGAAGAACAAGGTAGCCTGCCTCAACAACTACCAACTGGTGGCCCTAGCGTCTGTTAACATGAAATGCTTTGAGCGGCTAGTCATGAGACGGATCACTGCCAGCCTCCCAAACGGTCTCGATCCACTGCAGTTTGCCTATCACCGCAACCGGTCCACAGCAGACGCTATCTCACTGGCTCTGCAATCAACACTCGAACACCTCGACACCAAGGACACCTATGTAAGACTGCTGTTCATAGACTACAGCTCTGCCTTCAACACCATTATCCCAACAAGACTAATAACCAAACTCTGCAATCTTGGACTTGACCCCTCCCTGTGCAGCTGGATCCTCGACTTCCTCACCAACAGACCTCAATCTGTCAGGATAGGCAACAAGCACCTACTCCACAATAGTCCTCAACACCGGATCCCCGCAAGGATGTGTGCTCAGTCCTCTACTGTACTCCCTATACACACATAACTGTGTGGCAAGATTTAACTCCAACTCAATCTATAAGTTCGCGGATGATACGACTGTGGTGGGCCGTATCTCAAACAACGACAAATCAGATTACAGGAGGGAGATAAATCACTTGGTTGCATGGTGTACTGAAAACAACCTCTCTCTAAATATTGGAAAGACCAAGGAACTGATCATCGACTTCAGGAAGCGCAGTTCGACACACACTCCCGTCTGCATCAATGGCTCCAAAGTGGAGATGGTCGATAGCTTTAAGTTCCTGGGGGTCACCATCACCAACAGTCTGTCCTGGTCCACTCACATTGATGCAACAGTCAAGAAAGCCCAACAACGTCTCTACTTCCTACGGAAGCTAAAGAAATTTGGCATGTCTGCATCGACTCTCACAAACTTCTACAGATGTGCGATAGAGAGCATCCTATCCGGCTGCATCACAGCCTCGTATGGCAACTGCTCAGTCCAAGATCGCAAGAAGCTGCAGACTGTGGTGGATTCAGCCCAAATCATCACACAAACTTGCCACCCCCACATTGATTCTGTATACATCTCTTGCTGCCTCAGGAAGGCAGACAGCATTATCAGAGACCCGTCCCACCCAGACACTGCCTTCTTCCAGACCCTTCCATCAGGCAGAAGGTACGCACACTGCCATCGACCATAAAGACTCGCACATCCAGACATAGGAACAGCTTCTTCCCCACAGCTACAAGACTCCTCAACGACCCCCCCTCGGATTGATCTGTTCCCTGTAAGAACACCATTCACGACGCCCTATGCTGCTCTTGCTCATGTATTTGCTTTGTTTGCTTTGTTTGGCCCCTTGTTCCGCACTGTAACCAATCACTATTTTGACGATGTACCATTTGTCAATGTTCTCTGTTGATTATTCTTGTGTCTACTATGAACATGTACGTTATTCGGCCGCAGAAAAATACTTTTCACTGTACTTCGGTACATGTGATAAATCAAATCAAATCAAATCAAATCAGAAGAGCGAGCTTCAATAAGGTGAAATTGTCCCTCTTTAAGAAGGGGGTGAAGTTTGGATTGTTGTACCCAGCACATTTGTGGGTCACGTACGAGGACCAGGAACTTAATTTTGGATCGCGAGAGGAGGTGATGACCTTTATCAGGGACAAGGGACTGCCAGGAGATGGAAGACATTGAACTTTGGAGCGAGTGTTTATGTTTTAGAACTTTTGTTAAACTTCTTTTCTTGTGGTTTGTATGAACCATTTTTGCACTAAGTTTGGGCAATTTCTTAGTTTTGTTTGTGGGTTTGCTTTGTTCTTAATAGGGGATGGGGGGGTTGATTTTTCTTCTTTCTGTTTGTTGGGGATTGTAATGTTTGTATATGTAAGTTGGTTGAGCTGGGGGAGGGGAATCAGTGGGGGGTAGGATGCTTGGCACATTGGACGGGGGCTATCAGGCTAAATGAAATGAAATGAAATGAAAATCGCTTATTGTCACAAGTAGGCTTCAAATGAAGTTACTGTGAAAAGCCCCTCGTCGCCACATTCCGGCGCCTGTTCGGGGAGGCTGTTACGGGTGGGCTAGCTCACGGAAGCGCAGTGGGGAACTAGCAGGTGATAAGTTTGTTGATGGGGGTTGGGTTCGTTATTTTGTTCTGGGGTGGGGGGAGGGAGAGGGAGGGGGGCATAGATCTGCTGACAGGGGAGGGATTGGTGAATGGCAATAGGACGGGGGTCGATGGCAGTGGGCGCCAGAGGGCAGGCCTGAAGAGGCGCGGGACACGGGATGGAGGCTGGCCCAGGAAGGGTTACGGCTGATCGGCGGCGGCGGCGGGGGGACAGGGGGGACAGTGGGGGGAATATGAGAGGGCTGAATGGGCTGGTCAAGTGGGCCCGTGTGTTCCCGCATCTGAAGAGTTCAAAGGCCGACATGGCAATGCTACAGGAGACACACCTGAAGGTAGTGGATCAGACCACGCTGAGGAAGTTGTGGGTTGAGCAGGTATTCCATTCGGGGCTAGACTCTAAAACTAGGCGGCAGCAATTCTGATTAATAAGCGGGTGTCATTTGAGGTGGGAAGCATAGTGGCAGACTCGGGGGGTAGGTACGAAATGGTGAGTGGGAAGCTGGAGAGGATGCCGCTGGTATTAGTGAACATTTATGCCCCAAACTGGGACGATGTGGAGTTCATGAGGCGGGTGTTGGGGTAGATTCCTGATCTGGACTCGCATCAGCTGCCCCGCACTGAGTGAATTTATGAGTGAGCAAGGAGGGGAGCCAGCGTCCGCACTGGAGATTAGATGTAGGACTGTTAGCGGAGGAGGCTATCTGGAAGTATGTGGAGATAAATGATACAGGGGAGGTTTAGGCAGCAACGGTTTGGGAGGAGTTGAAGGCAGTCATTAGGGGGAGTTTATTTTGATATGGGCCCATAGGGAGAAGATGGAGTGGGCAGAGATGGACAGATTGGTTAGGGAGATTCTTCAGGTAGACAGGAGGTACTCGGAGGCCCCGAAGGCAGGGCTGTTGAAGGAGCGGCAGAAGCTGCAGATGGAGTTTGGTCTGCTATCTACAGGGAAGGCGATGGGGCAGTTGAGAAAAGCGAGAGGGGCGGTGTATGAATATGGGGAGAAGGCGAGCAGGATGTTAGCACACCAGCTTAGAAAACGGGAGTCAGCTAGGGAGATAGGGAGAATGAAGGATAGAGGGGGAAGCACGATCTTGGACCCAGCGGGGGTGAACGGGGTGTTCAGGGAATTGTATAGTAGGCTGTACGAGTCAGAACCCCCAGCTGGGGTGGAGGGGATGAGGTGTTTTTTGGAAGGACTGGAGTTTCCGAGGGTGGAGGAAGAGCTGGTGGAGGGCCTAGGGGCCCTAATCGGGCTGTTTGAAGTAGTGGAAGGATAGTCTGCCACTATGCAGTCGGGCAAGGCCCTGGGGCCAGACAGAAACCCAGTGGAATTTCACAAGAGGTTTTCCGGGGTGCTGGGGCCCTTGCTGGTAAGGGTGTTTAATGTGACTAGGGAGCAAGGTGTTCTTCCCCCAATGATGTCACAGGCTTCAATTTCCCTGATTCTGAAGCGGGAGAAGGACCCGGAACAATGCAGGTCATATAAACCAATCTCCCTCCTGAATGCGGACACCAAGTTGTTGGCCAAGATTTTGGCCTTGAGAATAGAGGATGGTGTGCCGGGGGTGATAGGTGAGGACCAGGCGGGGTTTATAAAAGGGAGGCAGTTAACAACCAACGTCAGGAGGCTCTTAAATGTGATCATGATGCCCTCTGAGGGTAGGGAGGTGGAGGTAGTAGTCGCTCTGAAGGCACAGACGGCCTTTGATCAGGTGGAGTGGGAATACCTGTGGGAGGTCGTGGGGTGGTTCGGGTTTGGGCAGGGTTTTGTAGACTGGGTCCGGTTGTTGTACCAGGCACCGGTGGCGTGCGGACGAACCAAGTGAGCTCAGAATATTTTACGCTGCACTGGGGGATGAGGCAGAGATGTCCACACTCCCCACTGCTGTTTGCCTTGGCTATAGAGCCACTGGCGATAGCACTGAGGGCGTCAAAGGACTGGCAGGGGATAGTCCAGGGGGGGGGGGGGGGGGGGTCGGTGGATCACAGGGTCTAGTTATATGCGAATGCCCCCCCTTGAGGGGGATTGGAGAGATTATGAGGATCCTCGGGAAATTTGTCCGGGTTTCGGGGTATAAATTGAATATGGATAAGAGTGAGGTCTTTGTGATTCAGGCGAGGGGGCAGGAGAGGAGATTGGGGGGATGCCTTTTAAGGTGGTGGGAGTTTTCGATACTTAGGAATCCAGGTGGCGCAGGGGTGGGAGCAGCTACATAAATTAAATTCGGCCCGGTTAGTGGAGCAGATGAGGGAGGACTTTCGAAGGTGGGTTATGCTCCCGTTTCACTGGCGGGGAGGGTACAGATCGTAAAGATAACAGTTCTACCGAGACTTTTGTTCATATTCCAGTGTCTCCATATTTATATTCCAAAAGCCTTTTTTAAGAGGGTCAATGTAGTGATCTCTGGGTTCCTGTGGGCGAGTAAAACCCCGCAAGTAAAGAAGGTGCTGTTGGAGCGGGGCTGTGTGGGGGAGCAGATGGCCCTACCTAATTTTAGGACCTATTATTGGGTGGCAAATATAGGTAGAGGGCGGCAAAAAAATTGGGTACTCTAAATTTTTTTTTTTTAAATATAGCTATGATTAGGAAGTGGGTAGTGGGGAAGGGGTCGGTGTGGGAGCAGATGGAAGCGGCATCATGTAAGAGAACAAGCTTGGGGACACTGGTATCGGCACCTCTGCCATTCTCGCCGCCTCGGTACTCCACAAGCCCGGTGGTGCTGGCGGCTTTGAGGGTATGGGGACAGTGGCAGAAGCATATGTGAGTGGAGGGAGCGTCGGTATGGACTCCAATTTGTAGTAACCACCAGGTTGTGCCGGGGAGGTTGGATGGGGCGTAAGAGCTCATGGGAGGTTGAGTTGGGCAAGGAACTGGAGGCAGGTATGTGAGAGGATGCTCTGAGTAGAGGCAATACGTCCTCTTCGTGTGCCAGGCTCAGCCTGATATAATTTAAGGTGGTCCACCGGGCACACATGACGGTGGCCCGGATGAGCAGGTTTTATGAAGGGGTGGAGGACAGGTATGGGCGGTGTGCGGGGGAGCCTGAGAATCATGTCCACATGTTTTGGACATGTCCGAAGCTTAGGGGATTCTGGCAAGGGTTTGCCGATGTCATATCCACGGTACTAAAGACAAGGGTGGCGGCGAGTCCAGAGGTGCCGATTTTTGGAGTGTCGGAAGACCTGGGAGTCCAGGGGGCGAGAGAGACTGACGTTTTGGCCTTTGCTTTCCTGCTAGCCCGGAGACGGATCTTATTGGTGTGAGGGGATTCGGAGCCCCCGAGATCGGGGTTTTGGGTTAGTGACATCGCCGGGTTTCTCAGGCTTGAGAAGATCAAGTTAGCCCTGAGAGGATCGATGTTAGGGTTCGCCCGGAGGTGGCAGCCGTTTAGCGACTTCTTCGAGGAAAATTAAGCTGTTAGCAGATACGATAAGGGGGAGGGGGGGGGGGGCGCGTGGGTTTGGGAGGCAGCGGGAAGATAGCTAAGGCGAGATCAGCGAGAGGAGTAATGGGGACTGGGGAACTGTGTATGTGAGCCATGTTGGTTGGGTATGGTTGTTGGCTTGGGGGGGGGGGGGGGGGGGTTATTTACTGGGTTATGTTTGCATTTGAAATTGTTGTTTGAAAAATCACAAATGCCTTAATAAAATGGTTTTTAAAAAAATAATAATATTGACGGATACTAGCCAGAAATGTTTTTTAAAAATAAGACCTTTTACAAGTATGCAAGAAGGAGGAAAGTACCACAATGGCAGGAAATGGCAGAGACATTGAATAAATATTTTCTATGTTGCGGAATTTTGAGCCCGTGATAGCTGTCAGTGGAAACGATGCCGCGGGTGCAAAATCCCATGTGAATTGAAAAATGAGATTCTCGCCAATGAAATCTCTTTTCCCAATTTCTATGCCCCTCGCCTGTGACGTAATGTGGTTCCCACCCAGGAATGTTGGGGATCTCATTTAAATACATTTGCATCTCATTTGCGAGCCATTCCACTGAGACTTCCACCCTCTCAATATTCATTACACGCCGGCGTGATTTATAACAAATGCATAAATACAAGAACCTGGCGACCTCGCCTCCAAAGGGGATATCTGACGTGAACGCTCAGGTTGCCATTACCCACCAAGGAGATAAATAGAGGGGACCACCGGAGAGGATGTGGGGGAAACTGTTAAGTGATTCTTGGGGTCATGCGTTGGGGTTGAGTCTGGCGGGGCAGGGGGGAGGTGATGCCAGGTTTTGCTGCTCGCAAGCCTTAGCAGGCCTTCATTGTTGTGGACCTCTAGGTATCGAAAGGGCCTGACATCTGCTTGTGGAGTTTGTGTTTCTCAGATCTTGCTGGGGCTTTACCAATGCTTCCCCGGAGGGATTGGCTTTCTGGAGTGGCAGTTGGAAGTGGGTGGGAGCAAGTAAATTCAAAGGGTCAGCACTGGTGGCAACTGTTGAGGTCCCATGGTGGGGGCCAGTGAAATGATAAACTCCATGGGCAGAGTGGGGACACTGACATGGGGTGATGATTAGCTCCATAAGGACAAGAAAATCCTGACACAGAGGGCACAATGAGTGCTGTCACATTGATCCCCCAGGCTGCAAAGTGCAGATTCAGGGCATGAGCTGTGTGGATGTGCAAAGCCAATGGCCATGGAGTCCAGGTGGCTGGTTATGAATGGTGGGAGTTTTGTTTGATCTGCAACCCATGAGTTCTGGGGAAAAAATGTAAAATCTAACAATGAAGCTGAGTGCAAATTGGAGTCTTGGAATGAATGAGGTGAGTATCATCTAGCACAGGGTGAAGCCACTTCCCTAATCACAACCCTGACACTTGCTTGACGAGCTAATTATGTCCATTTAGTGAGTATTGTAATGTGTGACTCATCCACTGATTGCTGCCTACTAATTAACCCTTTGGTAGTCTTACAGATTCATTTACTTAGTTATTTGTGTTGAACAAAATAGTTGGTAGCCTTGCGAGTCTGTGGACCACACCTACATAAGTTGTTTTAGACAGCATCCCCTTTTCAGTAATTTGAAAAATCTTTTGTTGCAGTTTTATGGCACTGCAACCCCAAACTCCTGATCTATGGGCACCCGGTGGAGAAGGAGGAGGACCTCCTTGTGTACCAACTCCTGGGCCTGGCTAAGGTTACCATCAACAGGTCCAGGCAGTGGGTGATCGAGGGGATTATCTGACCCGACTGTCTGCCCCTCTTCCGCGGCTACCTTGCGGCCAGGTATCCCAGGAGAGGGAGCATACAGTGACCACCGCATCTTTGAGACATTCCATGCTGGGCACCATAGGGGCTGGGGTGCCTTACTGACCCCGTTAATCACATTTTGGTTTAAAGTTTTAACTCTCATGTGTGATTCGCTTTTTGTTTAAGGCAGTTTCCCTTTAATTTGTCTCTCAGTTCATTTGATTTATTTTACTTGGTTATTTATGTTACTCAAAATAGTTGGTAGCTTTGTGGCCTGGTGGAGTCCGTGGACCACACCTATATAGGTTGTTTTCGACTGTAGCTCCTTTTCAGTTACTGAGAAATCCTTTTGTTGCGGTTTTGTTTGCACTTCAGCCTCATACTCCTGATCTACCGGCACCCTGTGCTGAGAGGGGTGGGGAAGGAGGACGACCTCCTCATGAACCTGCTCCTGGCCAAACATGCCATCAACAGGTCCAGGCACTGGGTGATCAAGGGGGCTGTCCAACCCAACTCTCTGTCCCTCTACCGTGGCTACATTCCCTGGAGAGGGAGCATGCAGTGTCCACTGGCACCCATGCCTGTTGCATTCCGCCAGGACTGAGTTGTCTTACTGACTACTCTAATCATATTTTGGTTTGATATTTTTAAAAGTCTCATGTCCCTATTTACACCCCTGGAAAACACACAGGTTTGGGGAAAATAAAAGTCCTGAATGACATGCCTGTTGGGTGAATTGAATGTTCTGAATTCTCCCTCAGTGTACCTGAACAGGCGCCGTGGACGGTGACGAGGGGATTTTCACAGTAACTTCAAGCCTACTTGTGACCCTAATAAACATTATTATAATATTATTGGTTTCTTTCAAGGGTCACTCCTTTGGCAGTATTCTCTGGAAACACCAGCCACCCTTACTAAAGCTACCACTATTGGTTTTAATATCCAAGTGTACAAGTTTATGGTTATGAAAATATGTTGGTCTTTTTGATTCATTCCTATCCTCCACACTATCCTTTCCACAATCTTGGGGAGCTCCTGCCTTTTTAGTTATCTTATCTCCTCCAATTGAATTTAAGTCTTGCTCATTCCAATCTACTTTATCTCTCCTGTTCCTGAGTTGGTTTATAAGCAATAGTTGACGCCACCAAAGTGTTTGAGAGTTAAATCATAACTATCAGCCTTCCGGTCTTCTTCATGAATCTAATTCCAGGTGGAATACCGTTTTTAAATTCCTCCTTTAATAATATCCCCCCCCCCTTTCAAAACTCCTGTTTCATTGACCGATACCAACTGTCAGAAAATAAAAATTCCACAGCAAATTCTACAAACGTTTGATTCTGCCCCTTCCCCAGGTTTCAAAATTTCAGTCGTTGAGGTTCTGGAATCAGCTCATGTTCATTAAGCATATCATAATCGGAAGATGACTTATTGGAAAGGCTTGAATAGACATCCCAAGCCTTTCCAACTAAAATACTTGTGGCAAAGCAAGCTCTGTAGCAATTTTCTCAATGAAACACAATACCATTCAACCCCATCTCATTGAATTTGGACAGAATCAAAATCTGGAGATGAATTTAAATCATTGTCTCATCTGCTAGGTGTTCCCTTTCCACATAAACAAAGCCGTTCCCTCCAGTTTAGAGTTTCTTTCTCGCTTTGGAGCTTCTTACCACTTTTTTCCATTTCTTAAAAAAATTTTTTTTTAGAGTAACCAATTATTTGTCTTTTCCAATTAAGGGGCAGTTTAGTGTGGCCAATCCACCTAACCTGCACATTTTTGGGTTGTGGGGGTGAAACCCACGCAGACATGGGGAGAATGTGCAAACTCCACTCGGACAGTGACCCAAGGTCGGGATTCGAACCCAGGTCCTCAGCGCCGCAGTCCCAGTGCTAACCACTGTGCCAAATGCCACACTCTTTTCTCCATTTCTAATTTTTCTCTATGAAACTCTCTATCCATTTCTCCTACTTCTTTTTCGAATTTAATTGAAACGTATATATTTTCCTCCCTTTCTGGTTTGATTTTTTCAGTTCTTTTTCCATTTTTAGCTGTTTCATTTGCAACTAAATTCTAGATAACTCAATCTATGCAATATCTGGCTAAGTCTTTTCCATTTTTAATTTCATACATTGAGCCAATACCTCAACTATTTCTGCTTTTGTCGTGCCTACTTTTAACTCTAAACCCAGCTGTTCTCCCATTGCTTCTAAATTAACCTTTGTTAACTTGTTATAACCTGCCTGATTACTACCGGCTGGGGACTAATGGCACTCCCACAATCCTTAGTGTGTATGGGCTGCCCCAATAAGGGGGACGGAGAAATCACCTGCCAGCTAGAGAGGAGTGAGCAGTGGTGTTTGTGTGTAATTGTAAATAATGTTATTTCTTTTGATTTTACAAACTTGTGCTGGATTCTTCGTAGCCCTCACAAAACTGGCGACGAGGGTTAAAGTGGATAGCTGTCTACGCTGGTGAAGCCAACTCCCTGGATTTTTGCTGGATATAGTTTGGAAGTTTTTTTTTCTGTTGCACCATGCCTCTTTATGGACATTTGGATGTCCTTGATGCTGCGCTGGAGAGTTGGAACCAGTAGCACAAAGGATACATTACCATTTCCGGGCGAATCATATCACTGAAAATGAGTGCCAGCTGGTCATTTTGCTCACCGCCTGTGGCCTGCATACGTTTGGGGTGATTAGGAGCCTTGTGTACCCAGCTGTGCCGGACACCAAGATGTTTGATGAACTTGTGACCTTAGTGGGGCAACAATTTAACCCAACCCCATCCATGATAGTTCAGCATTACCGGTTTAATACCGCAGAGAGGACCCCAGGAGAATCCCTTGCTGAGTTTCTATCCCGGCCACGCAGGATTGCGGAGTACTGTGACTATGGTGAAACTTTGTCAGAAACGTTACGCGACCGTTTAGTTTGCAGCATTAACACCCAGAGAAAGTTGTTAGCCGATCCGACATTGACTTTTCAACAGGCCATTCAGATGGCGTTGTCCCGGGAGAGCGCAGAACGGGGAGTGCAGGAGCTACTGGGAATGGAGGTGCATGCCTTAGGGTGCAACCCCTTCCGTCCAAAACCGTCTCCCCACACCCCTACGTACCTTGGTCATGGCGCCGCCGGATCGATGCCATTGGCTGCCAGACGTTCCTCCCCAAAGGGAGCCTTCTCCAGAACCGATGGATGAAGAGTATATCAGTGTTGGACTTGTGGGCGCGACCCCATTGCGGACTCCGGTCCTGGAGGCTCCAGAGACGCCGTCGTTCCGATAGAAACTGGGGCCAGCCCAGGGGCCGTACCTTCTATTTCTATTCCCAAGGATGTGGAGATGGAGGACGACTGCCTGCAGCTGCATTGTGTGGCAGCTCCACGTGTGGCCCCCATTAAGGTGACGGTACGGGGTCAATGGTCACCCGCTTGAGATGGGAGTTGGACACTGGCGCAGCGGTCTCCGTGACTGCCCAGAGGACATTCAACCACATCAAGCAGGGTATACAGACCCTTATATTAACTGATACACAGGCCAGGTTGGCCACCTATACAGGGGAACCATTGGACATTGCTGGAACTACAATTACCCCTGTTGCTTATGGACACCAGTAGGGGCATTTACCACTTATCATGGTGCGCAGCCATGGGCCCAACCTGTTGGGTTGGGACTGGATGCGCCATTTGCGGCTGCAGAGACAGCACATTCTTCAAACAGGTGCTGAAGGGTTGACGGAGGTACTAGGATAGTACCCAGATGTATTCCAGCCCGGTTTGGGGAAGATAAAAGGGGCCGTAGCCCATATCCAGGTTTAATCAGGAGCCACGCAGGGCTATACCCGGGCACGCCCGGTGCCTTATGCCTTGCTCGTGGAGGTAGAAGCGGAGCTCACTCATTTGGAGTCCTTGGGTATTATCAAGCCCGTCCGTTTCACTGACTGAGCAGTGCCAATTGTACCAGTAATGAAGCCAGATGCCATAGTTCGCTTGTACGGTGACTATAAACTTACAGTGAATACGACTTTGCGGCTCGACAGATATCCAATGACCCACATATAAGATCTCTACGCAAAGCTTGCAGGCGGACTCTCGTTCACAAAATTAGATAAGAGTCACGCCTAACTACAGTTGGAGCTGGACCCTGTTTCCCGGCCATATGCAACTATTAAGACACACAGGGACTGTATGAATATACACGGTTGCACTTTGGAGCCTGCGCTATCTTTTGCGTGATGGAGGGCATCTTGAGAGGTTTACCATGTGTCGCTGTTTACTTAGATGAAGTTTTCGGGAACATCAGAGCAGGAACATTTGGAGGCTGTCCTTAGACATTTCTCTGAGGCCGGAGTCAGTTTATGTCGTACAAAGTGCATCTATCAGGCGAAGGAAGAGGTCTACCTGGGTTATCGGGTGGACCGCGAAGGTTTGCACTCCCTCGCAGAGAAGGTGCGCGCAATTCAACAGGCCCCCGCCCCGACTGACACTTTGCATCTTTGTTCTTTTCTTGGCCTTGTAAACAATTACAGGAAGTTCTTCCCCAATCTGGCAACTACACTGACCCCGTTGCACCTCTTGTTAAAGAAGAATCACACCTGGGTTTGGGGTCAGCCGCAAGAAACCGCTTACCGGCAGGTGAAACAGCATTTGTCGTCGTCTGGGTTACTAACCCACTATGATCCTGAAAAGCCTTTGCTCATCACGTGTGATGCACCCCCATATGGTAATGGAGCCGACCTGTCCCACAAGATGGAGAACGGAGCCGAGCGGCCGATAGCTTTTGCCTCCCGCACATTGACTGCAGTGGAAAAGAAGTACCCGCTGATCGAGAAGGAGGGCCCGACGGTGGTCTTTGCAGTCAAACACTTCCACCAGTATGTTTATGGCTGCCACTTCACTATCGTGAATGATTATAACCCTCTGTTTGGACTTTTCCGAGAGGATAAGCCAGTTCCGCCTATTGCTTCCACACGGATCCAGCACTATGCTTTGTTGCTCGCTGCCTACGAATATTTCATAGATTTCATAGAATTTACAGTGCAGGAGGCCATTCGGCCCATCGAGTCTGCACCGGCTCTTGGAAAGAGCACCCTACCCAAGATCCACACCTCCACCCTATCCCCATAACCCAGTAACCCCACCCAACACTAAGGGCAATTTTGGACACTAAGGGCAATTTTAGAATGGCCAATCCACCTAACCTGCACATCTTTGGACTGTGGGAGGAAACCGGAGCACCCGGAGGAAACCCACGCACACACGGGAAGGATGTGAAGACTCCGCACAGTGACCCAAGCCGGAATCGAACCTGGGACCTTGGAGCTGTGAAGCAATTGTGCTATCCACAATGCTACCGTGCTGCCCCACTATTCTCTAGAGCATAAACCAGGGACTCAAATAGCAAATGCCAATTGACTTTATTGACCGGCCCCATGTCAGCCCCCAGTTGCAACCCTAAATTTTATGGACTACTTGCCTGTGACAGCATCGCAGGTCCGTGAGTGGACCCAGACAGATGCAGTCCTGACAAAGGTTCGGCACATAGTCCTGTATGATGGGCAGCACAGATTTTTTTTTCATTGAATTTACAGTGCAGAAGGAGGCCATTCGGCCCATCGAGTCGGCACCGGCTCTTGGAAAGAGCACCCCATTTAAGCCGACACTTCTAACCAGACCGCGTTCTGTCCAGAAGGCCGGCTGTTCCAAAGATTCCCCAACCCCGGAGCTCACTTCTACAGCCGCAACGACCAGACACAGTGGAGGATAATCCTCCCGATCTTCCTCTGGCGATGTACTCCACGCCTGCGGAGTAGGGTGTGTGTGTGTGTGTGTGTGTGTATAGAGTCTACAAACTTGTGCTGGATTCTTCATGGCCCTCACAAAAGAAATTGACAAAGCCAATTTAAGTCCTAACTTCAATGTAAAGTCTAGTTTGTTCTTTAATTTAGCAATTAATTAAATGTTGCTCTTTTGACTGGGTGAATTTTCATTGCTGCGATAAAACCGAAGTTTACAGGCTCAGTTTATAGGCTCGCAGCTGAAGTTAGTTAATTAGACAACCGGTTTAATCCAGTTTCAGAAGCCATGAATCGGGGCTATATAAGGTGGGGCAATATAAGGAGGGCCTATTCAATGCTGTTTTGTTTGCACTATTCTGCCTTTTTAGAATTGAAGCTGGAGTTAGGTGAATGATGGAGAAGGTGATCAATCCCTTTTTTTCGCCTGTTGGTGAGTAGGATAGGTGAATACTGGTGAGTACTTCTGCTCTTTAAAAATAAAAGTAAGGTCTTAGGAAATTTACAGCATAAGGGGAATGAGGGACTTTTAGTAACTCTTACAGTGGAGAACAATGGAGGTCACAGAGAGAGCGAATCTAGTGAGGAGTAGCTGAACAGAGCAGCAGAAAAGGAGCAGCCCAGCGTACCTTCATCAATCCAGAGGTAATGCTTCTGAGGTGACGTCAGGATTTGAAAATGACACTGGGCACGTGGAAGATGCTGAGTGGGTGAGTATACATGGTGAGTATTTATAAACTATGTATAAAGTCTTATTTTTGGGTAGTGGGGGGGCTGCCATTGCCATTTTATCCGGCAGCGTCTCACTTCAGGTATCTGGGGGTGCTGGTGGCCCGGGATTGGGTGGTTTATGGGAGGGTTTTGGAGAAGGATAAAGTGTCCACAGACCGTGTTAAGGCTAAATGGGAGGATGAGCTGGGGGTGGTGCTGGAGGAGGGATTGTGGTGTGAGGTGTAGCCACCTAAAATGGCTGATTCCCGAGTAAAATGGCCAAACCCCGATGTAAAATGGCGAACGAAAGAGGCTGATGGGAAAATCAGCCAACAGGACTCAAACGGACAGCTGCAGGCAGAACAGTGTATTCGGCTCTGGGGACGTCGGCCCAGACCGATACCTGCAACCATTAACAGCACATCAACCCAGCCATCTGCATTTTAATCGGCCATCCCCGGGAACAATTGCTACAAATTAGCAATTGAAAGCCGATCCAGACTTTTCGGCGCCAGCAGTGGCTGAGACAAAGAAAGGTGGACGACCGCCCCCCCGATCAAGGAATTGCCCCATTATTGGAGCATATCGAACCCAGTGATTGGGACCAAGTCCAATCACTTGGGACCAGGGTCAAGGTCCGCCCCGAGAGGCGGGAAGCCCCTAGGGACTATAAAAATAGGGGCCAAGTTCAGATCGACCCTTTTTCTCCTACTCGCAACCTTCGAGACCCTTCGACGAAAGAACAAGTAATCTTACTCCAGCGATCGCTACCAGATAGGTGTTCCAGACTATCGACCCGTACCAGTCTTTTTGAATCCCGCAGGCCAGACCTAATTCGATAGACCATTCATTTCCCAGACCTGGTGGGCCATCACCAAAGTTAAGTATTGGCCTTTAGTGGTAGGTAATAGTCTAGAAGTAGGATTATTGTATGTATTTATTGCTGTATATAATAAATGATCGTTGGTTTAACATTTACTAAGCGGTGTGCTGCATTATTAATCATTGCTTGAACCACGTGGTGGTATCAGAAAGATACCTGGCGACTCGTGAGCAAAGGTGACAGAATTAGAGCTAATAAAACTAAGGCTAATAAGAGCAACATTTTGGCGACATCCTGACTGGACCCGATCTAGAAGTAGAAAACCACTCCGGGAGAACCCAAGAAATTTGGAATTAGAATACAATTGGAAACCAAGTGTTCAAGCGGTTCTGATTAATAATTCATAATTCGGACATGTGTGTATGCATGCAAAACTAACAGGGCTATAAGGTAAAACTGATAGATTTTTTGTTGCGTCAAAACTTTCGGAAGTCTGTATTTTCAGAAATTAGCGCAAGCCGTACCCGCATCTACGACACCACCTTAGCCCCCTGTTCCAAATTTAACCGAAGCAAGCAGATAGGAGAGATGGCCATGCAGGCAATTCAGCGCCTCATGAACCCCGAGGAATTTGCGGCCGCAGCGACCAGCAGTAGTAGAGTGGGACAGTGCACCACTTGGGAAGAGGAAATTCTGAAATAACTCCAGGGCAAAGGATGGCCCATGTGGAATGATTTCTGTAATAATGACGACTCGGGTCCCGGACGTATAGGGTATACTTGGTGGGAGAACATGAGTGAAATCCACAAAAAGAACTTAACAAAAGCTCGCAAGCCGATGGCAATTGTGTCCTGTCTGGCACAATTGCGAGGCACAGAGGAAGTCGTCAGGAAGCTCCGCAATGAAGTAGAGGGCATACATCGTATGAGTAAAATCGATGTAAGTGAAGTTGAGAAAGAGAATTTAGAGTTAAGAAGGAAATTAGCAGCAAAGGACTAAGAGGTGGCTGATGCCAAACGGGGTCACCAGTCTTGTCTGGTGCATTTAGTCCCAGTACGAAAAGGCTTATCAGGACACTCCGCATGCAGTCCTGGTGAAGAAAGAGACTGAGAAGCAGGTGGAGACGCTACAGAAGCAATGTAGTGATCTCAAGGCAACGTTGAGAGCGCTCCACGCTGCAACCATGGAACATAGGCAGAGCACCATAGACCATGCAAAGTGCCGGAAGCAAATTGCAGACCTGCAATCATTGCTTTCTGTCCAAAAGGGATTCCAAGAAACCTTTGGGGAAAGTTTAGACCAGGAAGACGGCCCTGATTGGGAATAATTACAGGAAACAGCGCAGAGATATGTTCTGGGAACATGTGCGCAGGGAAAGCCCCAAAGGAGAAAAGCACCCCCACCCCCCACACAGCAGGCTCCCATGAACCCTGTAACAACCCACCACACAGCCGCATCAGACGAGGCGGAATTCCTATATTCCACCCCCCTCACAGTGACCCAATTACGGGAAGCGTGTGCAAAAACCACACCGTTCCTCCCCGCTTCAGACCCACACCATTTCTTTGCCACCGTCAAACATCAGGCGACCATGTACGGCCTGGATGAGAGAGAGCATGTAAAGCTCATGGTTCTAAGTCTAGACCCATCGGTAGCAACAGCCCTTCCCGACCCACAGAACGTAGGAGGAGGCACCCTTGCAGAAATACATACCGCGATCCTGGATGCGATTGGGTATAACCGGGGTGACCCCGTAGATGGCCTAAATAAGTGTAGGCAGAAGAAGTCTGAGCACCCCACGGCGTTCGCAGGACGCCTGTGGATTCACTTCGAAGCAGTTTTTAGAGACGTAGACCGTGCCCATTTGTCCCCAGACAATATGGCCAAATGGACCCGCACCCTTCATCTCCCATGTCACAGAGGCAGGACAGAATGCCTGTAGTAGTTCTGATCCCTTGGAGGAGGCTCATAATGAGAAGTGGCTGGTTAAAAGATTGTCCCGCGTTTGGGAGCAGTCTGTTCACAATCGTCCCGCCGCTAAAACCACAGAGGAAAAGCAAGCCGCCGCAGACATGCAGGCAGTAAAAGCGACACCTCTCAACCCCGCCTGGGTAAATGAGGGAAATAACAGCCCCCCCCCCCCCCCCCCCCCCCCCAACAAAACCGCAAGAATGTTACAACTGCGGACAGTTGGGACATTTTGCCAAAGAGTGCAATCCCCCTAAAAAGCCACCGAGAGCCCAACAGACAGGCACTCTGATTTAAGAAAAAGGCAGAGCCCATCCATAGCGTTAGCGCCCGTTCGGATCAGACGGACTTGACCGGAACGGACTGATGGTGTACGGGCTCCCCCAGTTGGGTCTGCGATACCCTTTGGGATAGGTCAGGACGACCCGTAGTCGCAGTGAAAATTCGGGGACAGCCTATCGAGTTTCTTGGGGACACAGGAGGGTCCCACACCACCATAAATTCCTCCACCCTTTTTCAGGACACATGGCCCACTACAGCCACTATCACCCTCAGCGGCTTTTCAAGCCACTCACAGCAGGGACACATCACAGCCCCTGTACCCATTCAAATAGGAAACATAACCCCAAAACACCCGGTAGTTTTAGTAGACCTGCCCCACACAGCAGAACACATTCTGGGAATCGACTTTATGAATTCCCACCACCTATCCTTCGATCCAGTCAACCAGTGTGTCTGGAAGATGGCGAAATCCGCTAGAGCCCCCGCAACGCTCAACATAGGGGACTATATGAACAAAATTAGCGCAGTAGGCGAGTTTTGGTTCAACCCCACCACACTCAGCACAGACTGGCAGGTTAGGGCAGTCCTGCAAAAGAACAGGGCAGCATTCGCGACCCACAAGCACGACTGTGGACGGATGACTGGCTCCGTACAAGTAACAGGACCTGACCCTAGACCCCAAAAGCAGTACGGATTCCCTTTAGAAGCAGAGGGAGAAATCCTAAAAGTTATAGAGAGCTTATTAGAGCAGGGCATAATAAGACCGGTAGCCTCTACTAATAATGCCCCGATTTGGCCAGTGAGAAAGCCCGACGGATCATGACGCTTGACCATTGATTATCGGGAACTCAATAAAGTCACCCCGGCAGCAGCCACCACTGTAGCAACAAGTCCCGAGACCATGCTCAAACAGAGACTCAATTCCTGATATTTCAGTAATGGATTTTGGTCCATTCCATTGGCAAAGGCGTGCCAGTACAAATTTGCCTTCACTTTCAAAGCGCAGCAGTACACGTGGACATGCCTGCCACAAGGCTTCCGCAACTCTCCCTCCATTTTCCACCGACAGCTGGCAAATGGACTAGCAAAATTCTGGCCCCGAATGTCTGGTACAGTATGTAGATGATCTACTACCGCAGACAGACACAAAGGAAGAACACATTGAGTTTCTGTCCGAACTCCTGGAATTTTTACATTCCATTGGATGTAAAGTAAACCCCAAAAAGGCCCAGATTTTGGAAGACAAAGTGGTGTATTTGGGTACAATTATCACACACGGCAAATGCGAGATTGAGCATAAAAGAATTGACTCGATCGCTAAATTGCCCCTTCCCCAGAACGTTTCAGCCTTCCGGTCATTTTTAGGACTGGTTGGCTACTGCCGAAACCACATCGACAGTTTCGCCAGCAAGGCAGTGCCCATCTCAGACCTAAAGAAAGGAGCCCCCTGGGAGTGGCTTCCGCAGCATACGGATGCTGTGGAATCATTAAAATAGGCGCTCATAGCCGCCCCCGCACTACAAGTTCCAGACCCGCTTTCCCCTTGCGCCATAGAGGTAGCGACCACAGATCGCACCCTTTCAGCCGTGCTCCTGCAGGAACAGCACGACCAGTTAAGACCCGTGGCTTATGCCTCCCGAATTTTAGATGCTGTGGAGCAGGGATTTTCAGCCTGTGAGAGGCACCTGCTCGCAGTTTTCTGGGCAGTCCAGTACTTTTCCTATATTACCGGACTGAACCCCATCACCATTTTGACCGAACACACCCCCACCCAACTTTTACTGGACGGACGACTCCAGGACGGTACCGTCAGCCAAATACGCGCAGCTAGGTGGACCCTTCTATTGCAAGGACGGGACATCACAGTCAAACAGACAAAGACCCACACATACTTAGCGGACAATTTACAGTACCCCGGAACCCCCCATGAATGTGAAATCATCTCTCCACACCACAACACAGGCCCCTTTTATAGCAAAAACACCCCCCAGGAAAATAGGTACTCTATCTCCGACCCCCCCTCACCCGGATACGTGTGACCCCATTCAGATTTATGTGGATGGATCTTCCACAGTCTTAGATGGGCAATGCATAACAGGTTGCGGGATTTATGTTGAGGACGCGCCCTCGAGGAGATAGCAAAAAAAACTCCCCGGACACTTAGGCGCGCAGGCAGCAGAGTTTGCGGCCATCGCATACATAGTAGACCACCCAGATTCCTTCCCCAGCCCAGCAGACATATACTCAGACAGCCTATATGTCTGCAACAGCCTCACAGAATTTCTGCCCCTATGGGAAACAAGAGGATTTGTTTCCGTGGATGGGAAACCCCTCCCCTCAGCTCCATTACTCCGCCATATTCTACAAAAAGCCCAGAACCGGACTTTTGGGATCATAAAAGTCCACAGCCACCATCGATCCTCCCCCCTGGAAATGTAAAAGCCGACGCACTGGCTAAGGCAGGATCCAGGCATGGGTACTTTTGGAAACCCCCCGAGAGTGCGCCAGTGAGTGCAGTTCAGGTCACGCAGACTAGGATCGAAGATCTAGTAGAGGCCCAGAAGCAGGATAGCGCTCTCACTGAGATTGTGAAAGGGAAGTTTCCAGCCTCCTACGAGAGGTTCAGAAATACACTGACCACACATGATGGTGTGGTGTTAAAGGACACCCTTTATGTAATTCCTGAGCAGGCTAGGAACCAATTAATTTGTTTATTCCATGATGGTCATGGACACCAGGACATTGATCCCACCACAGCCCACCTCAAACAGCTTTGTTGGTGGCCAAATCTCAAGGAAGATTTAAGCCATTACATTGAGAATTGCCTTATCTGTGCACAGAACAACCCCGATAGATATGCCAAAAAAGGCCCACCTCAGCCACACCCGACCCGTTAACGGCCCCTGGACTAACGGCCCCTGGACTAACCTCCAGATTGATTTTATAGGTCCATTGCCCCCTTGCAGGAATGGCTATAAATATGTTCTGGTGGTCATAGACACTTTTACAAAGTGGGTGGAAGCATTTCCAGCCCGCACCAACACCGCAAAAACCACAGCCAAGATCCTAACCCACCACATCTTTACAAGATGGGGCTCCCCTGCAGTATTGAATCGGACCAAGGTTCTCACTTTACGGGACGGGTCATGCAGAACGTCCTCACGATATTTGGCATCACCCAAAAATCCCACATTGCCTACCACCCACAGTCGAGTGGTATAGTGGAGCGCATGAATCGGACCCTAAAAACCACCCTCCGAAAAATGGTCCAGCAGAACAGCACCACTTGGGACTCAGTCCTCCCTTTTGCGCTGATGTTTTTGCGTAACACTGTTTCCACCTCCGCAGGTTACACCCCACACACTCTTATGACCGGACGCCCCATGAAAGGGACAGAATACTTGTTAGATTTAGACCTGACCAGCCCTGAAGTAACAGCCCTCACCCACGAGAAAGCCGTGGAGCAACTGTTTTGATAAGGTAGTGCATGCAACGGAGTATGATGTAGGACAGCAAGTGATGTTGTCTGTATATAACCCCATCACATTCCTGTCTCCAAAATACTCGGGTCCGTACTCCATTACGGATAAAGTAAGCCCATCGGTATATAAAATAAAATACCCAAATGGTAAGACTGCGTGGTTTCATATCAACCAGTTAAAGGCTTATGGAGCACAGTCAAACCACGCCCACCACGTCATGCTTGACGCAGCAGACCACACCCCGCCCACAGCCAACGTAACCAGACCAACCCCCACCACGTCCAGCCCAGTCACAGACTCGCCCTCGAATCCACCCCCAAAATCTACACTCCGCCCCGGAACGCCCACAGACTGCAGCAGCAGAGACTGCCACAGTCACTATCGGACGATAGCCACAGCACGCCTCCCTGCTATCCCCATACAACCGGACCCAGCGACTCCGATTTCGACTCCAGTGATCCCTTCATGATCACTTTTCAAAACAAATCCCACCATCGACCACCGAACCATACGGACAACCACGACTTCGTCCCCACACAACTCATTGGCACCGCGACAACTCCTACAGGCTCGTCCGCAACAACGAAAGCAACCCCAACTCACACCACGCAGCCCTTTCAGCCCTAATTCACTCCAGAGTTTGGCATCCGGGAGAAGGGGACGACCTTGAGTCTGACTCCCAAGCCACCAACCCCTATGCGACCCTGTTCGCAACAGAGAACTGAGGTGTCCACATGATGTTTTAAAGGAAATGCTTGGGAGAAGTGTTGTCCTTCCTGATGGAAACTGCAGGATGTTTTATGTTGTTCGTACGTTTGTTTTGTGTTGTTCGTCCTACAGGAGAATTTTTTTCCAGCCGCTTGTTCAGCGGTACCAACTTATCTGCAGATACCTGGTCAACAGACCAGATGCTTGTTCAGTGGAACTAGCTTGTCTGCAGACACTTCAGCTAATACCGGTTCTGGTAACAGACGCCCGATCGTAACTGCTCTTCTGATTCAAGGATAGAATCACTGTAGCAACCACACCACGATGACTACATTTTTGCCCGTTCTTGTCGGTTGCTCAGGCAGTGGAGAAACGGCGTGAGACCCGCCCTGCCTGGGGACCCCCCCCCCCCCCCCCCCCCGGCGTGAGACCCGCCCTGCCTGGGGACCCCCCCGCCCCCCCCCCCCCCCCCCCGTTGGTCAAACACACTCGGGTAGGGGAGATACGGCATTGGTAGCCGTCCTACCCAGGGACTCCATCCAAATCTTGCCCGTCGCGGCCCATACGCACCTCATTTGGCATTTTTCATTTCAAAAAGTTTTTATTTGTTTAGGCGACCTTTAGGTTGCTGCCATATGCTATTTACATCCTGGAACATTTGGATGGTAAATCAGCACTGGTCTGTCATTGGGAAGTGTGCCGTGTCCTAAAATTTGTTTTGAGAGAAAAAACTGAGGGAGTCACACATAGTGACCAATTATAAGGGAATAATTGGCCCCAAAAGGACAGACACACTAACACACCGGATATTAAACCAAGGTAGTTACAGATACTATGCTTGTTTTCACAGAACTCCAGAACTGGAGAAAACAAAAAGAAGGAAAAGGAAAGAGGACAGCCATGAGGACTTCTTTCATCGTGCTCAACACTCTTTTGATAAACATTTGCTTGCACGGGAACGCGGACCCCATTACTTCTAACCTCCCAGCTGTTATTGTTTCACTGCCCCGCAGTACCCAAAGCCCAGTCACCAGCGACACTGCATCTTCCTGGTGTGCCAGGTTTACCTGGTACTCCCTGTCCTACGTGATCGAAGCACTGTTAGCGTTGGCGATACTCTGCTGTGTAGTGCAGACTATGCGCCTACATAAATGGCGAAGGAGAGTGTACCGTGCTCGAACCCCGGTATATCGGATCAGATCCCCTATATTCGGTTATGACCAGACCCCTGACCCCCGCGACCTATAACAAAATAATAAAGAACATGCACTTGTGTTATTACTGCAAATAAAAAGATGTACAAAACTTTTCATACAAAAAATGTATGATCCGGAGCTTGACTGCCAAGCCAGGAAAGAGTATATTAAATGCTGTGATTGATGTTGTATGTTTTAGGAAGATAGGATAATGCAATGTTTAGTGAGTATAGTGTATTTAGGTAAAATTAGAGGTTCCAAGTTTGTTATTTTGTAAATGCATGTCCCTGCCTGACATAGTGCCCTTAGAATTGTTTAGGTTAAAAAAAAATAGTGCACTGCTAGGGTTAGAGCAGTGGCCATGTAGCAGGTGCCCCCCCCGGTCAGGGAATGGAAAGAACAAATTTATGTGATCCTTCACGCTTCGCGTTAGGATCACAAGGAGGGTATGTAGCCACCTAAAATGGCTGATTCCTGAGTAAAATGGCCAAACCCCCATGTAAAATGGGGAACGAAAGAGGCTGATGGGAAGATCAGTCAACAGGACTCAAACGGACAGCTGCAGGCAGAACAGTGTATTCGGCTCTGGGGACGTTGGCCCAGACCGATGCCTGCAACCATTAACAGCACATCAACCCAGCCATCTGCATTTTAATCGGCCATCCCCGGGAACAATTGCTACAAATTAGCAATTGAAAGCCGATCCAGACTTTTCGGCGCCAGCAGTGGCTGAGACAAAGAAAGGTGGACGACCACCCCCCCGATCAAGGAATCGCCCCATTATTGGAGCATATCGAACCCAGTGATTGGGACCAAGTCCAATCACTTGGGACCAGGGTCAAGGTCCGCCCCGAGAGGCGGGAAGCCCCTAGGGACTATAAAAATAGGGGCCAAGTTCAGATCGACCCTTTTTCTCCTACTCGCAACCTCCGAGACCCTTCGACGAAAGAACAAGTAATCTTACTCCAGCGATTGCTACCAGATAGGTGTTCCAGACTATCGACCCGTACCAGCCTTTTTGAATCCCGCAGGCCAGACCTAATTCGATAGACCATTCGTTTCCCTGACCTGATGGGCCATCACCAAAGTTACATATTGGCCTTTAGTGGTAGGTAATAGTCTAGAAGTAGGATTATTGTATAAGTATTTTTTGCTGTATATAATAAATGATCGTTGCTTTAACATTTACTAAGCGGTGTAGAACATAGAACATAGAAAAATACAGCACAGAACAGGCCCTTCGGCCCACGATGTTGTGCCGAACCTTTGTCCTAGATTAATCATAGATTATCATTGAATCTACAGTGCAGAAGGAGACCACCCGGCCCCCCCGAGCCCGCACCGGCCCCCGGAAAGAGCACCCCACCCAAACCCAACACCCCCACCCAACACCAAGGGCAATTTGGACATTAAGGGTAATTTATCATTGGCCAATTCACCTAACCCGCACATCTTTGGACTGTGGGAGGAAACCGGAGCACCAGGAGGAAACCCACGCAGACACTGGGAGGACGTGCAGACTCCGCACAGACAGTGACCCAAGCCGGAATCGAACCTGGGACCCTGGAGCTGTGAAGCAATTGTGCTATCCACAATGCTACCGTGCTGCCCTTGAGAACAAATAAATCTACACTACCATTTTACTGTAATCCATGTACCTATCCAATAGCTGCTTGAAGGTCCCTAATGTTTCCGACTCAACTACTTCCTCAGGCAGTGCATTCCATGCCCCCACTACTCTCTGGGTAAAGAACCTACCTCTGATATCCCTCCTATATCTTCCACCTTTCACCTTAAATCTATGTCCCCTTGTAATGGTTTGTTCCACCCGGGGAAAAAGTCTCTGACTGTCTACTCTATCTATTTCCCTGATCATCTAATAAACCTCTATCAAGTCGCCCCTCATCCTTCTCCGTTCTAATGAGAAAAGGCCTAGCCCCCTCAACCTTTCCTCGTAAGACCTACTCTCCATTCCAGGCAACATCCTGGTAAATCTCCTTTGCATCTTTTCCAAAGCTTCCACATCCTTCCTAAAATGAGGCGACCAGAACTGTACACAGTACTCCAAATGTGGCCTTACCAAAGTTTTGTACAGCTGCATCATCACCTCACGGCTCTTAAATTCAATCCCTCTGTTAATGAACGCGAGCACACCATAGGCCTTCTTCACAGCTCTATCCACTTGAGTGGCAACTTTCAAAGATGTATGAACATAGATCCCAAGATCTCTCTGCTCCTCCACATTGCCAAGAACTCTACCGTTAACCCTGTATTCCGCATTCATATTTGTCCTTCCAAAATGGACAACCTCACACTTTTCAGGGTTAAACTCCATCTGCCACTTCTCAGCCCAGCTCTGCATCCTATCTATGTCTCTTTGCAGCCGACAACAGCCCTCCTTACTATCCACAACTCCACCAATCTTTGTATCGTCTGCAAATTTACTGACCCATCCTTCAACTCCCTCATCCAAGTCATTAATGAAAATCACAAACAGCAGAGGACCCAGAACTGATCCCTGCGGTACACCACTGGTAACTGGGATCCAGGCTGAATATTTGCCATCCACCACCACTCTATCGGTTAGCCAGTTCGTTATCCAACTGGCCAAATTTCCCACGATCCCATGCCTCCTTACTTTCTGCATAAGCCTACCATGGGGAACTTTATCAAATGCCTTACTAAAATCCATGTACACTACATCCACTGCTTTACCTTCATCCATATGCTTGGTCACCTCCTCAAAGAATTCAATAAGATTTGTAAGGCAAGACCTACCCCTCACAAATCCGTGCTGACTATCCCTCATCAAGCAGTGTCTTTCCAGATGCTCAGAAATCCTATCCTTCAGTACCCTTTCCATTACTTTGCCTACCACCGAAGTAAGACTAACTGGCCTATAATTCCCAGGGTTATCCCTAGTCCCTTTTTTGAACAGGGGCACGACATTCACCACTCTCCAATCCCCTGGTACCACCCCTGTTGACAGTGAGGACGAAAAGATCATTGCCAACGGCTCTGCAATTTCATCTCTTGCTTCCCATAGAATCCTTGGATATATCCCGTCAGGCCCGGGGGACTTGTCTATCCTCAAGTTTTTCAAAATGCCCAACACATCTTCCTTCCTAACAAGTATTTCCTCGAGCTTACCAATCTGTTTCACACTGTCCTCTCCAACAATATCGCCCCTCTCATTTGTAAATACAGAAGAAAAGTACTCGTTCAAGACCTCTCCTAACTCTTCAGACTCAATACACAATCTCCCGCTACTGTCCTTGATCGGACCTACCCTCGCTTTAGTCATTCTCATATTTCTCACATATGTGTAAAAGGCCTTGGGGTTTTCCTTGATCCTACCCGCCAAAGATTGTTCATGCCCTCTCTTAGCTCTCCTAATCCCTTTCTTCAGTTCCCTCCTGGCTATCTTGTATCCCTCCAATGCCCTGTCTGAACCTTGTTTCCTCAGCCTTACATAAGTCACCTTTTTCCTCTTAACAAGACATTCAACCTCTCTTGTCAACCATGGTTCCCTCACTCAACCATCTCTTCCCTGCCTGACAGGGACATACATATCAAGGACACGTAGCACCTGTTCCTTGAACAAGTTCCACATTTCACTTGTGTCCTTCCCTGCCAGCCTATGTCCCAACTTATGCACTTCAATTCTTGTCTGACAACATCGTATTTACCCTTCCCCCAATTGTAAACCTTGCCCTGTTGCACGTACCTATCCCTCTCCATTACTAAAGTGCAAGTCACAGAATTGTGGTCACTATCTCCAAAATGCTCCCCCACTAACAAATCTATCACTTGCCCTGGCTCATTACCCAGTACTAAATCCAATATTGCCCCTCTTCTGGTCGGACAATCTACATACTGTGTTAGAAAAGCTTCCTGGACACACTGCACAAACACCACCCCATCCAAACTATTTGATCTAAAGAGTTTCCACTCAATATTTGGGAAGTTAAAGTCGCCCATGACTACTACCCTATGACTTCTGCACCTTTCCAAAATCTGTTTCCCAATCTGTTCCTCCACATCTCTGCTACTATTGGGGGGCCTATAGAAAACTCCTAACAAGGTGACTGCTCCTTTCCTATTTCTGACTTCAACCCATACTACCTCAATAGGGTGATACTCCTCGAACTGCCTTTCTGCAGCTGTTATACTATCTCTAATTAATAATGCCACCCCCCACCTCTTTTACCACCCTCCCTAATCTTATTTAAACATCTATAACCAGGGACCTCCAACAACCATTTCTGCCCCTCTTCTATCCAAGTTTCCGTGATGGCCACCACATCGTAGTCCCAAGTACCGATCCATGCCTTAAGTTCACCCACCTTATTCCTGATGCTTCTTGCGTTGAAGTATACACACTTCAACCCATCTCCGTGCCTGCAAGTACTCTCCTTTGTCAGTGTTCCCTTCCCCACTGCCTCATTACACGCTTTGGCGTCCTGAATATCGGCTACCTTAGTTGCTGGACTACAAATCCGGTTCCCATTCCCCTGCCAAATTAGTTTAAACCCTCCTGAAGAGTACTAGAAAACCTCCCTCCCAGAATATTGGTGCCCCTCTGGTTCAGATGCAACCCGTCCTGCTTGTACAGGTCCCACCTTCCCCAGAATGCGCTCCAATTATCCAAATACCTGAAGCCCTCCCTCCTACACCATTCCTGCAGCCACGTGTTCAACTGCACTCTCTCCCTATTCCTAGCCTCGCTATCACGTGGCACCGGCAACAAACCAGAGATGACAACTCTGTCTGTCCTGGCTTTTAACTTCCAGCCTAACTCCCTAAACTTGTTTATTACCTCCACACCCTTTTCCTACCTATGTCGTTGGTAATAATGTGCACCACGACTTCTGGTTGCTCCGAGGCAGTCCACTTGTGCGGTGGCGGGACGGCATCGGAAGGCTCGTTTAGCTTCCCAGGACGGTACAAGATCTCATAGCTGTAGGTGGAGAGTTCTAACCTCCACCGCAAGATCTTGTCATTCTTTATCTTGCCCCGCTGTGCATTATCAAACGTGAACGCCACCGACCGTTGGTCAGTGAGGAGAGTGAATCTCCTGCCGGCCAGGTAATGCCTCCAGTGTCGCACAGCTTCTACTATGGCTTGTGCCTCTTTTTCGACCAAGAAATGGCGAATTTCTGAAGCATGGAGTGTACGGGAGAAGAAGGCCACGGGTCTGCCCGCTTGGTTGAGGGTGGCGGCCAGAGCTACGTCGGACGCATCGCTCTCGACCTGGAAGGGGAGGGACTCGTCGATGGCACGCATCCTGGCCTTTGCAATGTCTGCTTTGATGCGGCAGAAGGCCTGGTAGGCCTCCGTCGACAGGGGGAAGGTTGTGGACTGGATTAGGGGTCGGGCTTTGTCTGCGTAGTTGGGGACCCACTGGGCGTAATAACTGAAAAACCCGAGGCAGCGCTTCAGGGCCTTGGGAGCAGTGAGGGACGGGGAACTCCATAAGGGGGTTAATGCGTTCAGGGTCGGGGCGGGGCCTATAATTCCATTTCGCCCTACGTAGCCGAGAATGGCTAGGCGGTCGGTGCTAAAGACGCATTTATCCTTATTGTACGTTAAGTTAAGGATTTTCGCGGTCTGGAGGAATTTTCGGAGGTTGGTGTCGTGGTCCTGCTGGTCATGGCCGCAGATGGTGACATTATCAAGATGCGGGAACGTTGCGCGTAAGCCGTACCGGTCAACCATTCGGTCCATCTCGCGTTGGAAGACCGAGACCCCAATAGTGACACCAAAGGGAACCCTTAAAAATTGGTAGAGCTGCCCATCTGCTTCGAAGGCAGTGTACTTGCGGTCACTAGTGCGGAGGGGTAGCTGATGGTAGGCGGACTTGAGATCCACCATGGAGAAGACCTTATATTGCGCGATCCTGTTCACCAGGTCGGATATGCGGGGGAGACGGTACGCATCCAGCTGCGTAGACCTGTTGATGGTCTGACTGTAGTCAATGACCATCCTATGTTTCTCCCCGGTTTTTACCACCACTACTTGGGCTCTCCAGGGACTGTTGCTAGCTTCAATGGTCCCTTCCCTCAGTAGCCTTTGGACCTCTGACCTGATGAAGGTCTGGTCCTGGGCACTGTACCGTCTGCTCCTGGTGGCGACAGGTTTGCAATCCGGGGTGAGGTTCGCAAACAGGGAAGGCGAGTCGACCTTAAGGGTCGCGAGGCCGCAGACCATCAGGGGGGGGCTATTGGGCCGCCAAATTTAAAGGTGAGGCTTTGCAAGTTACATTGGAAGTCCAACCCCAGGAGTGTAGCCGCGCCACGGTGCGGCAAGACATAAAGGCGGAAACTGTTGAATTTCCTGCCTTAGACAGTGAGGTCTGCTAGGCAGAACCCCTTTATTTCCACTGAGTGTGACCCGGAGGCCAGGGAGATTCTTTGGTTTACAGGGTGGGTAACAAGTGAACAGCGCCTTACCGTGTCGGGGTGTATAAAGCTCTCCGTGCTCCCAGAGTCGATCAGGCAAGTCGTCTCGTGGCCGTTGATGAAGATCGTCGTCGTTGCTGTTGCGAGTGTCCGAGGTAGATTTTGGTCCAGCGTCACCGAGGCCAGATGGAGCAGTTGTGGGTTGTGATCGGGCAGCATGTAGTCTGCCGTGCTGGGGGCCTGGGGCCCCATCCAAGATGGCGTCTCCCATGGATCGCACATGGTGGTCGGGGATGGACAAAATGGCGGCGGGGATGCCCATCCGTCCAGCGTGGCGTCCGAGGGGCATGATGGTCGCAGCCGTGGGTCGGGCATGGCCCTCGGATAGGGGGGGTGGCGGTGAGTGCTGGCCGCCTGGGGCCCAAAGGTTGCCGCGACAGTCCGGAGTCGTTGGAGACCGCGGCCATGACTCATGCTTGGCAGACCCCCACAAAATGGCCCTTCTTGCCGCACCCTTTGCAGGTGGAGGTGCGGGCTGGGCAGCGCTGGCGGGGGTGCTTCGCCTACCCGCAGAAGAAACAACGGGGCCCAACGGAGTTAGCGGGCCGTCTTACAGCGCAGGGCTGCGGGGACACTGGGAAGGTCAGTGGGGCTGCCGCTGCGGGATGCCACGCAGCCCAGGGGGCCGCTGCGCGGTCGGGCGCATAGGACTGCGCGTTTCTGGAGGCAACATCCATAGACCCTGCCAGGGCCCGTGCTTCTCCCAGTCCCAGGGTGTCCTTTTCTAAAAGTCTTTGGCGGATCTCTGAAGAGCTCATACCTGCTACAAAGGCATCCCGGATTAGAAGTTCCGTGTGCTCGCTGCCCGAAACTTGTGGGCAGCCACAGTTTCTGCCCAGCACCAGTAGCGCACGGTAGAAGTCCTCCAGGGATTTCCCCGGGGCTTTGCCGTCTAGTTGCAAGCAGGTGACGTGCGTAGACCTGGTTTACAGGGCATATATCATGTCCCTTTAACAGTTCGATCGCATCATCATAGTCCTCCGCCTCCTCGATGAGGGAGAAGATTCAAGGGCTTACACTCGAGTGCAGGAGATGCAGTTTCTGTTCTCCTGAGGGGGTGCCTCCGGCCGTCTCGAGGTAGCCTTTAAATCACCCCAGCCAGTGCTTAAATATCGCAGCCGAGTTCTCCGCGTGGGGGCTGAGTTGTAGACACTGCGGCTTGATTCGGAGATCCATTTTTTCAGCTTAAGAGTAGTCTATTAAATTGATGCGCGATCAATTAAACTCAAAGACGAGGTTGTATCATAACTTTAATAGACTAGATCTGTTCCCCAGCAGCTTCGGTGCAGAATGAGGGCTGCTGGGACGGCACCTGTTCTTATACCCCGCCTGTCAGGGCGGAGCCACATACCAAACAGCCAATGGTAAGCTGCTAGGCTTACCCAATGGTCTACAGCCTCTTGGTACTGCAATACCTGATACTACCACATTGGTGCAACGACAACAATCTCTCCCTCAATGTCAGCAAATCAAAGGAGCTGGTCATCAGCTTCAGGAAGCAAAGTGTTGTACACACCCCTGTCTGCATCAATGGTGCTGAGGTGAAGATGGTTGTCAGCTTCAAATTCCTAGGTGTGCACATCACCAACAATCTGTCTTGGTCCACCAACGTTGATGCTATGACCAAGAAAGCACAACAGCACCTAAACGTCCTCAGGAAACTAAGAAAATTTGGCATGTCCACATTGACTCTTACCAGTTTTTACAAATGCATCATAGAGAGCATCCTATCTGGCAACAAAAATACTTTGTGCGGCAACTGCTCAGCCCAAAACTGGAAGAAATTGCAGAGTCGTGAACACAGCCCAGTACATCACGCGAACCCGACTCCCATCCATTGACTCTGTCTGCACCTCCCACTGCCTTGGGAAAACAAGCAGCAAAATCAAAGACCCCTTCCACCCAGGTATTCTTCCTTCCATCGGCAGAACAAAGAACAAAGAAAATTACAACACAGGAACAGGCCCTTCGGCCCTCCAAGCCTGTGCCGACCATGCTGCCCGTCTAAACCAAAATCTTCTACACTTCCGGGGTCTGTATCCCTCTATTCCCATCCCTTTTCATGTATTTGTCAAGTTGCCCCGTAAACGTCACGATCGTCCCTGCTTCTACCACCTCCTCCGGCAGTGAGTTCCAGGCACCCACTACCCTCTGTTTATATTAAACAAAACTTGCCTCGTACATCTCCTCTAAACCTTGTCTCTCGCACCTTAAACCTATGCCCCCTAGTAATTGACCCCTCTACCCGAGGAAAAAGTCTCTGACTATCCACCCTATCTATGCCCCTCATAATTTTGTAGACCTCTATCAGTCGCATCTCAACCTCAGTCGTTCCAGTGAGAAATAACAGAGTTTATTCAACCTCTCCTCATAGCTAATGCCCTCCATACCAGGCAACATCCTGGTAAATCTCTTTTGCACCCTCTCTAAAGCCTCCACATCCTTCTGGTGGTGTGGCAACCAGAATTGAACACTATACTCCAAGTGTGGTCTAACTAAGGTTCTATACAGTTGCAACATGACTTGCCAATTTTTATACTCAATACCCCGGACAATGAAGGCAAGCATGCCGTATGCCTTCTTGATTACCTTCTCCCCCTGTGTTGCCCCTTTCAGTAACCTGTACACCTACATCTCTCTTGACTGTCAATACTCTTGAGGGTTCTACCATTCACTGTATATTCCCTACCTGCATTGGACCTTTCACAATGCATTACCTCATTTGTCTGGATTAAACTCCATCTGCCATCTCTCCGCCCAAGTCTCCAAACAATCTAAATCCTGCTGGATCCTCTTGACAGTCCTCATCGCTATCCGCAATTCCACCAACCTTGGTGTCGTCCGCAAACTTACTAATCAGACCAGTTACATTTTCCTCCAAATCATTTATATATACTACGAGCAGCAAAGGTCGCAGCACTGATCCCTGCGGAACACCACTAGTCACAGCCCTCCAATCAGAAAAGCACCCTTCCATTGCTACTCTATGCCTTCTATGACCTAGCCAGTTCTGTATCCATCTTGCCAGCTCACCTCTGATCCCATGTGACTTCACCTTTTGTACCAATCTGCCATGAGGGACCTTGTCAAAGGCCTTACTGATATAAAATATAAGATAGGAAAGTCTGAGAATATACGCTATAGATTCAAAAACAGCTTCTTCTCTACTGTTACCAGACTCCTAAATGACCCTCTTATGGACTGAACTGATCTTTCTACGCATCTTCTCTACTGTTGTAGCACCATACTCTGTATACTTCACCCATTGTCTAAGAGCCCAGGGTGTTGAAGATAATATATTGGCATGGATAGAGAATTGGTTAATGGGCAGGAAGCAGTGAGTAGGGATAAGGGGTTCTTTTATAGGTTGGCAACCTGTAACCAGTGGGGTTTAAAAAAATAATAATAATAATAATTCATTTATGGGATCTGGGCATCGCTGGTTAGGCCATCCCTAGATGCCCTTCAGAAGATGGTGGTGAATTGCCTTCTTGAACTGCTGCAGTCCTTTAGGTATAGGTACACCCACTGTGCTGTTAGGAGGGAGTTCCAGGACATTGCCCCAGCGCCAGTGAAGGAATGACAATGTACGTCCAAGTCAGGATGGTGAGGACTTGGAGGGTAACCTCCAGTTGGTGGGATTCCCAGATATTTGCTGCTCTTGTCCTTCTAGATGCTAATGGATTTGGAAGGTGCTTTCTGAGGAACCTTGGTGAGTTACTGCAGTGTATCTTGTCAATGGTACACATGGCTGCCACTGTTTGTCGGTGATGGAGGGTTTGAATGTTTGTGGAAGGGGGAGCAATCAAGGGAACTGCTTTGTCCTGGATGGTGTTGAGCTTCTTGAGTATTGTTGGAGCTGCACTCATGCGGGCAAGTGGGGAGTATTCCATTACACTCCTGACTTGTGCCTTGTAGATGGTGGACAGGCTTTGGGAATGTGAGTTAATCGCCAAAGGATTCCAAGTCTTTGACCTGCCCTGATAACCACAGTATTAATATGTCTAATCCGGTCAGTTTCTGATCAATGGTAACCCTCAAGGTTGATTGGGGGGGAATTAAGCTACGGCAATGCCATTGAATGTCAAGGGGCAGAGATGGTCATTGCCTGACACTTGTGTGGCGCAAATGTAACTTGCCACTTGTCAACCCAAGCCTGGATATTGTCCAGGTCTTGTTGCATTTGGACATGGACTGCTTCATTATCTGAGGTAGCATAATGGTTAGCACTCTGGCTTCACAGTGCCAGGGTGCCAGTTTGATTCCCGGCTTGGGTGACTGTGCGGAGTCTGCATGTTCTCCCTGTGTCTGCGTGGGTACTCCGGTTTCCTCCCACAAGTCTCGAAAGACGTGCTATTAGTTCATTTGGACATTCTGAACTCTCCCTCTGTATACCCGAACAGGCACCGAAATGAGGCGACTACGGGCTTTTCACAGTAACTTCATTGCAGTGTTAAAAAGCCTACTTGTGACAATAAAGATTATCATCATGAAGGAGTAGCGAATGGAGCTGAACATTGTGCAGTCATCCGCAAACATCCTCACTTCTGACCTTACGATGAAGCAGCTGAAGATGGTTGGTTCCACAGGGATCAGTGCTGGGAGTGCAATATATATGAATGGCTTGGAGGAAGGAAGCAAATGTACTGCAGCCAATGTTGCAGACTACACACAGATGGAAAGGCAAGTTGAGAAAGGGATACAAGCAGTTTGCAAAGAGGTATTGATAGCTTAAGTAAGTGGGCAAAAAGTTGGTAAATGGAGTATAATGTGAGAAAATGTGAAGTCCTTCATTTTGGAAGGCAAAACAAAAGAAAAATATTATTTAAATGGACAAAAACTGCAGAAAGCTGCAACACAATGGGTGCATGAAACACAGAAAGCTAGCATATAGATGCAGCAGGTATTGGCGGCACAATAGCACAGTGGTTAGCACTCTTGTTTCACGGCACCAGGGACCCAGGTTCAATACCCAGCTTGGGTCAATGTCTCTGCGGAGTACGCACATTCTCCCCTGTCTCTGCGGAGTACGCACATTCTCCCCATGTTTGCATGGGTTTCCACCAGGTGCTCTGGATTCCTCGCACAAGTCCCGAAAGATGTGCTTATTAGTGACTTGGACATTCTGAATTCTCCCTCTGGAACCGAACAGGCGCTGGAGTGTGGCGACTATCAGATTTTCACAGTAACTTCATTGCAGTGTTAATGTAAGACTACTTGTGGCGCTAATAAAGATTATTATTATAATAATCAGGAAGGTTAATGGAATGTTGACCCTTATTTCAAGGGAGTTGGAGTATGAGGGTTGGGAAGTCTTGCAGCAATTGCACAAGGCGCTGGAGAGACCACATCTGGAGTACAATGAGCAGTTTTGGTCCCTTTATTTAAGGAAAAATATTAGCTGCGATGTTCCAGCTACGCTGTGCCAGAAAAGCAGCTTGCCATGGCGCAGCGTGGCTGGTGAAAGCCAGGAGACCCCTGCTCCCAGGATCTACCCTGCAAAGCCTCACAGGATTCAACGCAATCTGGCGCGACATTGCAAGGGAAATCCTGCCCACAATGGGCTGGATCAGTTTTGGCAAATCTGCATATTAAAGTGAGGCAGTAAGCCTTACTCTAATGTGCAGGTTCCCAAGATACCCAAGGCTTTTGGATTTAAACCCTTTGCCTCGGGGTCCTCCGGTGAGTGACGTTTGGTACTGGTCCCCACAAACGGGGACCAGACGGAATGGCACTTGTGGGGGTTGCAGGCCTCCAGGTGAATGCCCTTTGGGCAGGGTGGTGCTCTGGTACTGCTGGTGGCACCTGGGCACCCTGGCTGTGCCACCTGGGTGCCAGCCTGGCACTGCCAGGGTGCCAAGCTAGGATTTGTTTGCACACGCATGATTGGGCTGGGGCTGCCCGCTATGGGTGTTGGGGGGTGCATGCCTAGACAGGGGATCCTCCCATGTTGTGTTCGGGCTGGGGCAGGTCGGCGATTTTTTTTGTGAGCCTTTGAGATCCTCTCGCTAGAAAGGAGTTCCAGTGAGCGGAGCTCCCCATTGTTTAAAACAAACAAGGCTATGTGCGGCCTCGGCTGCATGTTCCCCATTTAAGCCCCTTATTCAAAGATAGTCGCATTGAATAATCATGTTTTTCTCGCCACTGCAGGTGCCAAGCACTCGCTTGTTAACTTTTTTTTTCTTTTTTGGGAAGATCGTGCCCATTATTTAATATGAGGCAGTTCAGAGAAGGTTCACGAGGATGATCCCAGTATGGAGGGACTGTCTTTTGAGCGAAGGTTAAACAGGTTGGGATTCTACTCATTGGAATTTCGAAGAATGAAATGTGATCTTATTAAAACATATAGGATTAAGGGTTTTAACAGTGTAAATGCTAAAAAGATGTTTCCTCTCAAGGGAGAGTCTCAGACCCAAGGGCATAGTCTCTGAATAAAGGGATGCTAATGTAAGACTGAGATGAAGAGGAATTTCTTCTCTGGTTGAGAGTCTTTGGAACTCCTTGCCACTGAGAGCTGTGGGGGCAGTCTTCGTGTATATTTAAAACTGAGATAGATTATCCGTAGGGGAATCGAGGATTATGGGAAAGGGCAGGAAAGCGGACGTAAGGAATGTTGCTTTAGCCATGATTCTATTGAATGGCAGAGCAGGCTTAAGGGGCCAAATGGCCTATTCCTGTTACTATTTGGCTCCACAAAACAGCTGCAGCCTTGATTCATCTCCCTTAGTGACTCCCAACGTTTACAAACATCAACCACATCAAAGAGAGGTAAGTGTTTTGCAATCACATGCAATTATTCATCCAAACTCTCATCCCATAACCTAAGCTCTTCTCCAGCAGTTCATGCTGTCCAATTTCTTAAGTTAAAATGAAAGCTTTCACGTTTCCATTTATTTTTCCAGTTCAAACTTTTTAGTTTATTTTTCTATCTCAAGCTGCTTCTTCTGCAACTGAATTCTAGCTAACTCAACTGAATTGCTATCTGGATTACGTTGTATATCCAACAATCCCAGATGCTGTGCTATTACCTCAATTTCTTAGCTCCTGCTTTGAATTCTTAACTCTTCTGCTAACGTAATTCATAGAATTTATAGTGCAGAAGGAGGCCATTCAGCCCATCGAGTCTGCACCGGCCCTTGGAAAGAGCATCCTACTTAAGCGCTCGCCTCCACCCTATTCCCGTAACCCAGCAACACGACCTAACCTTTTGGACACTAAGGGCAATTTAGCATGGCCAATCCACCTAACCTGCACATCTTTGGACAGTGGGAGGAAGCCGGAGGAAACTCGCACAGACACTGGGAGGAAGTGCAAATTCCACAGTCACCCAAGGCCGGAATTGAACCTGGGACCCTGGAGCTGTGAGGCAGCAGTGCTAACCACTGTGCCACCATGCTGCCTTTTGTTAAGTGGGGCAAATCAGTCGGGGATAAATCTTCCATTTCCAGTGAAGTTGTAGCTATTGACAAAGAAAGCCATTCTGCTTTTCAATAAGTATAGTAAACCTCACTTTTGAAAATTTTACAAATCTGGACCTCAGCAACTACCAGCAGTCATATTTGTTTATGGATTCAAAATCACAGACAAGCCCACAGTTATATTATGATCCTAGGTCAACCAAGTTTTTGGCAAGATCTGGTTAGAGACCGATAATGTTTGTTTAAAGTCAACAAAGTTTGCGATTCAAGATGTTTGCTCAGTGATTAAAAACACAAGATTCCACAAACAAAAATAAACTCTTCAAGGTCAAATAAAACAATTTACAATATCTACCTTATACTCTAGTATTCATAGATGATGCACATGCGAATTAACAGACAAACTGTGGTTGGACTATACAATAAATGACATGCGAAGGCAAAGTCCATGGATTTCTTAATAATACTCATCTTTATTATCTTTATTTGTGCCACAGGTAGGCTTACATTAACACTGCAATGCAGTTACTGTGAATCCACCCAGATAGCAGAAAACATTGAGTTAAACCAATCTCACTGAAACACTGTCATTTTAGTCTTCACGTTTAAAGATCTAACCTTGGAATTCTCACCTTGCGAGTTTGAAATACTTACCTGGAAGAACTACATGTCCATTCCTGGAAAGAGAATAGCTGTTCGGCCCACAAACTTGTCTCCCAAGGTTTTGTGTACACTGAAGCAACAATTCACAAATACAACTTCAGCACCAAACCGAGCACCACTGCTCCTTTGCCTCAATAGCCCACAGCACTAAGTGACCAAACGTTGCTGCCTTCTTGCATCTTCAGGCTTTCTCCTGAGCCCGCTTCAGGTCTGTCCATGCGCAAAGGTTCCAAGGTCCATCAGGAGTTGAAGTTCCTGACTTCGGCACTCTCTACCGAGTTAGATTTGGGGTTCATAAAAATATACAGATTACAATGAGGAGTTTTCTATTACTCGCAGCAAAATGGATTTTTGTATACGTAAAAGGAACAAAAGGCAAATCAAGTAAAAAATGTAAATTCTAATGGGACTATAACTCTTGATTTAAAGATCCAATAAAACTGTGTTCTCAAAATGCACTGTCTTGTGGACAATGGGGAGGACTGTAATGTGTATTTCAAGCGGTAGGTTAGTTGTTAAATGTGTAGCATTTTGTAAATGGTTACATTGTAGATGGTAGGAAGTGGTTGGTGAGTAGATGGGCGAGAAGGTGGTGTCACTGGACTAGAGAGACCCAGGCTAATGTCCTGCTGACAGGTGTTCAAATCTCATTGCAGCAGCTGGTGGAATTTAAATTCAAATAATTAATATTTCTTTGAACACTTGTGCCAGCAATGCTGAATCAGGAGATCGCAATCGCCAACTGTCATTAAAAACAAACCCAGGAAAGGAAATATGCCATCCTTACCTGCTCTGGCCCACCTGTGACTTCAGACCCACAGTATTGTGTCTGACTCCTAGCTCCCATCCAAAATGGTCTAGCAGGCACTCAATTCAAGGGAACTTAAGGATGGGCAACAAATTCTGGCCTTGCCAGTGATGCCTACATCCCATGAAAGATTAAGTTCTGCAAAAGCAATTAGAACAACGATGATGGGTGTTTACTTTTTTCCTGGAGGAGGGGTTGTGAAACAATCTAATTTCATGATTCATCTGTTTTAGCAGTATAACTTTTATTGGAGATTGAAGTTTAAATGCTGATTATGAATACCCCTAGTGAGATGCTGGTAAACAGAAGTCTGAAGTAATGGCAATTGAAAAGGTGGCCAGTCTTCATTTAATAAAATCAGAGTTGGATGATAAGGGGGAGGAAGTGGCATCATTTGTCAACTGGAGGCCCAAGGTAAAGCTCTGGGTACGCAGATTTGACTCCTACCATAGCACCTGAAATGAAAAGCTAGTTTTGGGAATAGTGAACATGGAACAATGGTCATAAAGTCCACCAGATTCAGATCTTACCTGGCTGTTTAGCGCAGGGCTAAATCGCTGGCTTTGAAAGCAGACCAAGGCAGGCCAGCAGCACGGTTCAATTCCCGTAACAGCCTCCCCGAACAGGCGCCGCAATGTGGCGACTAGGGGCTTTTCACAATAACTTCATTGAAGCCTACTTGTGACAATAAGCGATTTTCATTTCATTTTATTTCATGTGTCTCCTGACCTACAGAAATGTGATTAACTCACAATTGCCCTCCGAAAGGGCCTAGCAAGCCACTCAGTTGTATCAAACAGCTACAAAGCCTACAAAAAGAAATGAAATCAGAAGGATCGCCCTGCATTGACCTCAAAACCAAAAACAACAAACTCAGACATACTGGGCGGGATTCTCTGATCCTGAGGCGAAGTGTTGATGCCGTCATAAACGCTGTCCCGTTTTGCGATGGTGTCAAAAGGCCCCCAGGAGCAGAGATCCTGTGCCTTACAGGGGGCCAGCATGGCGCTGGAGCGACTCACGCAGCTCCAGCTGCCGATACCGGCGTCAAACAGGAGCCGTGGGTCTGCGCATGCATGCTGCAACCGGTGCGAACTCCGCTAGTTTCCTTCTCGGCGCCGGCACCGACGCAACATGGCATGGAGCTACAGGGGTCCGGCGCGGAGTAAAAGAGGCCTCCACCAGGAGAGGCCGGCCTGTGGAGCCCCCCCCCCCCCCCCCCCCCGGGGTCGGATCCCCCCCCTTCCCCACAGGATGGATGCCGAGGTCCCGCCGGGTAAGACCACATGTGAACGGCGCCGGCAGGACTCGGCCTATCTCGACGCCCAGTCGGCCCATCCCGCGTGGAGAATCGCTGGGGGGGGGGGGGGCTGCGTAGAGTGGCCCCCGACCGGCACCGCGCAGACCACGCCAGCGCCAATGGCAGCGATTCTCCGGTTACCAGAGAATCGGCGGACCGGCGTTGGGGCATTGTCGCATGAATCGCACCCAGCCTGCCGATTCTACAACCCGGCCCGGGGTCAGAGAATCCCGCCCACTGTTCCTGCAAAGTCTTCCCAACTAACACCTGGGGGCTTGTGCCAAAATTGGGACAGATATCTCAAAAACTAGTTAGTCACACTTACAGACCAGATCCCACTACCAACATGACCAGATTGTCATCTCCCACCAACAGCACAGGCTCACAGTGGTGTACACGTGGGAGGGTGTTGCCCGCAAGTCCATAACATTGATTCTGGAACCCATGAGGTCTCATGGCATCAGGTTAGACATGGGCAAGGAAAACGACAGCTGATTACCATCTTCCCTCAGATGATGAATCAACACTCCTCCATGTTGAACACCACTTGAAGAAAGTGCAGAGTGTGGCAATGGCACAAAATATTCTCGGTGGATGGGGGATTTAAATCTTCACCATCAAGAGTGGCTCAGTAGCGCAACTACTGACCAAGCTGATGGAGCCCTAAATGGCGGAGCTGCTCGACTGGATCAGCAGTAGGTGGTGTGGGCAAAAAAGAAGGAAAAACCTACCTGACCTCACTAATCTACCTGTTGCAGTTGTATCTTCCCACCAAAATATTGATAGGAGTGACCACCACACAGTCCTTGTGGAGACAAGTATCTGTCTTCACATTGAGGATACCTTCCATTGTTTTGTGTGCCACACCCACCATGTTAAATGGGATAGAATTTGAACAAATTTAGAAAAGCAAACTGAACATTCATGAGGTGCTGTGGGCCATCTGCAGCAGCGGAATTGTATACATCCCCCACTCTAACAGGGGAACAACTCTGGTTCAATGAAGAGGGCAGGAGGGTGTGTCAGAAGCAGCACCAGGCACACCTGAAGGTTCAAGTGTCAACCTGGTGAAGCTACAACACAGGACTACCTGTGTGCCCAGCAGCGAAAGCAGCAATACTAGACAGAGCTAAGGGACACCTCAACCAGCAGATCAGATCTACGCTCAGCAGTCCTGCCACATCCAGCTGTGACTGGTGGTGGACAATGAAACAACTGGAAGAGGCGGTCCACAAATATCCTGATCCTCAATACTGCGGTAGCCTAGCACATCTGTGCAAAAGGTAAGGTTGATGTATTTACAGCCATTTTCTTCCAGAAGTGCCATGGGGATGATCCTTCTTGCTGAGGTCCCAGCATAACAGATACCAGTCTTCAGCCAATTTGGTTCACTTCATGTGTACTACAATATTCCAGCAAGAGTACTGAAGATTTGTGCTCCAGAACTAACTGCGCACCTAGCCAAGCCGGAAATCTAACCCAGCCCATTACTGCCTCATCTGTCTACCCTCGATCATCAGTAAAGTGATGGAAGGGGGCATGAACAATGCCATCAAACAGCACTTAATTAGTGCTCAGTGCACAGCACCAGCTCACTGATGCTCGGTTTGTGTTCCACCGGGCCCACTCAGCTTCTGACCTCATGACAACTTGAGGGCAAATATGGACAAAACCGCTGAACTAAAGAGCTGAGGTCAGATTAGCAAAACTGAATCCAATTGAGTCAGGGGGAAAACTGTGCCCCGGGTGGAGTTATATACCTAGCACAAAAGAAGATGGTTGTGGTTTCATCTCAATCTCTGGACATCATTGCAGGGGGTCGTAAAGAGGGTAGTGTCCTAGGCCCAACCATCTTCAGCTCCTTCATCAATACACTTTGTGGTAGCTCGAGAAACACTCTGGAAGCTTCCAGTAGTAACAAAGGGATTGTGGTGACCGTATTGCTACTGCAATTCACCACTGTATTGTACTTTACTATGTTGATGCCCCTGTGGGCTCCGCCTGTGGCTCTGCCGTCTCGTGTGAATTGATGGTCGCGTCAGGGATTAATTAATGAAAGGCAAAGACTGGTATCTATACAGGCACAGAACAAAATTGGATGGATAATTTTGTGTTAAAGCAGAGTGCAGAGGCAGGTGCTCTGCTGAGTGCCCTCTTCACTTGCTGTTACCTGGAATTCTTGGATTTGTATTGATACTAATGAGATTGAATTCCAAAAAGCAGAATAATAATTATTGAAAAGAAAACAGAAATGCTGGAAAAACTCACCAACTGTGGCAAGAGAAACAGAGTTAATGGGCGCGATTCAAAGATGGCGCTGCGCCCGGCGTGGTTCCGGGCACAACTGGTGAATAGCAGAAGAGGGCAAAATTGAGATTCGCACCGGGCAGGAATCATTTTGCAATTCACCCGGCCCGCTCACGATGGATAGATCCAGATCTCGCCCAAAATTGGCAAGAATGTCATTAACCCTAATTTGCATTCATTTCAATCTCATTAACGAGATTGAAGTTGAATGCAGTAGCTGGTCGCGAATTACCTGACTCCCCAGCGAGAAGTCATGTGGGCATTGTTTAATGCTCCTTTTCAAAAACGGGAAGCTGGCGCAATGGCTTTTGAGGGGAACTGAGAAGGTGAGTTGCCATTTCCATTTTCCGGCAAGCAGTTCAAGGGCACCGGAGCTGCTGCCCCAGTACTCAGTGCAGGGGTGGGAGACCCTTCAGCGGGGTTGGGGTTGTTTGGGGGCTGGAGGGGGCCAGGTCGGGGGTCGTCCCTGGGCCGAGGGAGGTGAGGGTCTTTGCATCTGTAAGGCTTTCAAGCCATCTTTAAATATTGTGGAGACCTGTAATCACAGCTACAGCCAATCACAGAATAATAGTGCAGAAGAGGTATTTTGGCCCATCGAGTCTGCACTGACGTAACTGATCCTTCAACTAAGGGGAACAGTTGCTCCCTATCTACCCTGTCCAAGCCCCTCATAACCTTGAGCACCTCGATCAGGTCGCCCTTCAGTCTTCTCTGCTCCAGTGAAAAATAACCCAAATAACCCAACCTTTTCTTCTTAACTTAAATGTTCCATTCCAGGCAACATCCTGGTTAATCGCCTCTGCACCCGCTCCAGTGCAATCACATCCTTCCTATCATGTGGCGACCAGAATTGCACACAGTACTCCAGCTGTGATCTCACCAAAGCTCTATACAACTCCAACCTGATCTCCCTGCTTTTGTAATCTATGCCTCGCTTGATAAAGGCAAGTGTCCCATCTGCTTTTTTCACTCCCCTATTAACCCACCATTCTGCCTTCTGAGGTCTCTGTACAAACGCACCAAGGTCCCTTTGTTCCTCAGAACATCCCAGTGTCAGGCATTCATTCAATACTTCGTTGTCAAATTACTCCTTCCAAAGTGTATCACCTCACACTTTTCAAGGTTAAATTTCATCTGCCACTTTTCTGCCCATTTGACCATCCCGTCTAGATCTTCCCGTAACCCAAGACACTCAACCTCACTGTTGACCACCCAACCAATCTTTGTGTCATCCACAAACTTATTGATCCTACCCCCCCCCCACATAAGTCATCTATGTTGTTTATATAAATGACAAACAATCGGGGACCTAGAACAGATCCCAGTGGGACCACATTAATTGTTCTCCAGTACTCTGGCACCTCCCCCGTGGCCAGAGAGGAATTAAAAATTTGGGTCAGAGCTCCTGCAATCTCCTCCATTGCCTCCCACAGCACCCTGGGATACAAATCATCCGGACCTGGAGAGTTGCCCACGTTTAAGCTACCAACAACCCCAATACCATGTCACTCCCAATGACAATTTGCTCAAGCTCACAATCTCTCTCCCTGAGTTCTATATCTACCTCCTCATTCTCTTGGGTGTCTGTCCTACCAAACTTACCCAGTGCAGAGCCCTGCTGCATCTTCTCTCCAGAAAGTTAATTTCACACTCGCCAACTTTGAGCATCCTCTCGCTTCACAGCTGAAGGCTATTTCACATGAGGAATTAGCCTTGTTAATTGCGAGAGCCCTTCATGCTCCTGAACTCTCAATGCCTCCTCGAAGGCACAGGTGTCTCTGAGGATGATTAATGCACTGCATATCCAGCAAGCCTTGATGCCTGAAGTGTGCCTGAACTCAAGGAACGTCAGCACCATAGAGTCAGCTGCCAACACTCAAACACTGAAGAGCAAGGCTTCACCACTGAGTATCCTCTCGTGGCCACAGGTAAGTGTGTGGATGAGCAGAGAGCACAGTCTCCCTAATGTTCCCACAGAGTGAGTGCACAGAGCAAATTTTGCCAGCATAACTGGCTCACTGGATGACATTCTGAGAGAAGGCAGAACAGTCATTGTAAGGTGGGGGAGGCTTAGGGGATTTGAGGGTCCCAGGGTAGAATTCTTAACTGATTGGTGGTCTCTCTCTTTCTCCAATTCCTTTCAGATAAAACAATGTTCGTTGGTGTGGATCCTGTGGAGGCTGCCTTCACTATGCTTGTGGTAGCCGAGGCTGGCAGATGCCGTAGAAGGCAGCAAGGCCAACAGAGGCTGGAGGTAGCACCCCATATGAAGGAGGCTGCCATTCACCAGGAAGACCCGGCCGTCCATCAGGCTGAGGAGAGACCCAGAAGGGTAGGTCAATTATAGCCCACGGTATTATTATTATTAGCATTATCAGTGACCCCTCCCACCCAGGCTTTGCCTTCTTTCAGACCCTTCCATCGGGCAGAAGGTACAGACGTCTGAAGACCCGCACAGCCAGACATAGGAACCGCTTCTTCCCCACAGCTACAAGACTCCTCAACGACTCTCCCTTGGACTGATCTGTTTATCCAGGAGGTGGCAGATGCTGTGTATGCCCAGGCATCCGACTATATCATGTTCAACCTGGACCAGGCCCAACAAGATGCCCGGGCTGCATATTTTTCTGCCATTGCTGGAATGCCCAACTCTAGGGCCAGGGAGCGACCGATGGTATGCATGTCGCCCTGCAAGCACCAGGGCATCAGGGAGTGCCCTACATTAATAGCAGGGGTTCCAGTCCCACGTACGACCAACACCTCTGGGTCATGCCCATGTAGAATATAGAACATAGAACATTACAGCGCAGTACAGGCCCTTTGGCCCTCGATGTTGCGCCGACCTGTAAAACCACTCTAAAGCCCATCTACACTATTCCCTTATTGTCCATCTGTCTATCCAATGACCATTTGAATGTCCTTAGTGTTGGCGAGTCCACTACTGTTGCAGGCAGAGCATTCCATGCCCTTACTACTCTCTGAGTAAAGAACCTACCTCTGACATCTGTCTTATATCTATCTCCCCTCAATTTAAAGCTATGTCCCCTCATGCTAGACATCATCATCCGAGGAAAAAGGCTCTCACTGTCCACCCTATCCAATCCTCTGATTATCTTGTATGCCTCAATTAAGTCACCTCTTAACCTTCTTCTCTCTAACGAAAACAGCCTCAAGTCCCTCAGCCTTTCCTCATAAGATCTTCCCTCCATACCAGGCTACATTCTGGTAAATCTCCTCTGCACCCTTTCCAATGCTTCCACATCCTTCCTATAATGCGGTGACCAGAATTGTACGCAATACTCTAAATGCGGCCGCACCAGAGTTTTGTATAGCTGCAACATGACCTCATGGCTCCTAAACTCAATCCCTCTACCAATAAAAGCTAACACACCGTACGCCTTCTTAACAACCCTCTCAACCTGGGTGGCAACTTTCAGGGATCGATGTACATGGACACCGAGATCTCTCTGCTCATCCACACTGCCAAGAATCTTACCATTAGCCCAGTACTCAGTCTTCCTGTTATTCCTTCCAAAATGAATGTGTGCCCACTACCCAGGGAGCATGCATGACAGCTACATCCTGGGGCACTTGGAGATCCCCACTGTCTTTGTTAACCACATCAGGATGACAGGTTGGCTCGTGGGGGACAAGGGATACTTACTGAAGACATGGCCAATGAAGCCAGTGTGAATACCTGAGGTCGAGGTGGAGACCGTATACAATGAGGCCCACATTGCCACCCGTGCTGTCATTGAGTGGTACATAGGCCTGCTGAAAATGTGGTTCTGATGCTTTGACCGCTCTGGCAGTGCCTTGCAGTACACTGCCCAGAGGGTCTTCCGCTTTGTGGTGGTCGACTGTCCCCTCCACAATCTGGGCAATCTCCACAGCAGCGGGGAGACTTGATGGTTGAGGAGGCAGAGGGACATTCAGCTTCATGTGAAGAGGAGGAGGCAGACCAGCAGTGTCTTGAGGACAAATCTGAGAGCCGGAGGATGGAGGACAGGCAGCGGCGAGGGTCAGACATGCGAGGAGGACCGGAGAGCCCCTCATAGATTCCAAATTCTCCTAGGCTGAGGCTGTATCCGCCAGCTCAACCCCCCACCCCCTCCACGACTATCCTGTTCCCCCTTCCAAGGATCTGTGTAACGTCATTACAGGGCGAAGGGCCTGCGTTGGCTCTGTCAGCAAATCACTATAAAAGGCAGGAAAGTGATGGTCACTCACCATTAGGAAAGCTATGGTGCTCCTCAGAATCTGAAAGTCTGACTCCTGTTGTTCTGACAGTGCACTCACATCCATCCTCTGAACGGAGTCTTCAGTTGGGAGCTTTTCTTTTTGAATCATTGTGCCCGGCCGTGAGGCCGAGGGAGGGGGTTGAGCTGCTACAGTAGCTGCTACTAGTCTCCCTAGCTACAGATAATGCCCTCACCCGTGCCTACTTCGTGCTCCTCACTCTTCCTGTTCTTCCGTGGTCTAGTACTGCATCCAGATGTGTCCCGAGGATGCACATCAGATGTGGAGGCAGCCTGCTTCTTTTCACACCCTGTGGCCTTTGATGCCCATGGCAGACATCTTCTGGAGTGCCTGGAGTCGGAGGGCTCCAGCCAACTTGCCAGTACCACTGGCATCCCTGTACCACTCTGTTCTGTCCACTGCCCTTGGTGTCAGGATGAGGGGAAAAAATCAGAAGAACTGGAGACTGCCTTAGTCTCCTTGGTGCCAGGCCCTGGGTTGACCTCCAGTGCTTCCTCCTCCCTGAGGGTGCCGGCGGGGCCCTGGGGGACCCATGGGACATATGGGCAGCTGGAGTCAGCTCCAGAAGCCTCCAAGTCATCTGGTTCTGCCAGTCCTGGAGGCCCCCCATTGGCTGCACCATGGCATCGATGCCCTCAGCGATTGTCTTCTGTGACTGGGCCACGCTCTGGAGTGTTGCGGCAAAATCCACTCTTTTACAAATGCACTGTCCCTGATTTCAGTAATCAAGCCCAGTTATTTTACATTGACAATATATGGATTGATCTTAGCCATGCTGACTTCAAATCGAACATGTATACATTGTAATGATAACTTCGATAAAGATCATGCATATAATGCAATTAAAATATTTAAAGTGCAGATTCAAGGAATGGATATGTTTTCTTCAATACGCATAAAAGAGCTTCCAAGAAATCTGGAGGAAGTACAAAGAAAGTTTTTGAAAAAAATAAAGAAAAGTTGACAAAAAAGTCTCTGCTCCCTTAACAGTCCCTTTTCACCTTTAGTTTTCTTGTTTACCTGCACTGAGCGAAATGCACAACGCAATCCTGTCCTAACAGATTAGAAATCACACTACGGCCGTTACAACCAAAAAGGTCAGCTGGAAGATTGTACACTGTGCTAATGGAATGGTGATTCACATAATGGGAATCTCCACTCCATGTTCTAACCATTGCATTACTTTCTATGCCGGGGGTCAATCCTTGAGAGTGATATTATTGTGTGAATGTTTCATACATTCTATCAACTTCATCTCTGCCACTTTAGAGGCATTAACCCATTTAAAACAAATGGATTACTGTTCCTATTAAAATGGAAGAGAGAAGAATTTTATGGTATTGGAGCTATGATTTTGTGATCTATTGTTCGCAGTCGGGAGTGCCACCCACCAGGAGCACATCAAGGAAATGTCATGATTTTCAATCCATTAAAATTAAGTTTAAATTTGTACTAAAAAGGATGGGTTGCAAATTTGTACAAACAAAAATTCTGAAGGCATCCCTACACAAAGAGCAACGCATCACACAATCACTTCTTAAATTTTTATGCAGCTCAAAGTAATTTACATGCTTAAATCTCACTGTTTGAACTGTAAAATAATATCTGAATTTTAAACTAGTTTTATAAAATTATGTCAGTTATTAATTCTTGTTCTACTTACAAGTAGTTTGAATTACAGCAACCCTCCCCAATTATAGTAGGTCGAGTACAATCTTAAATTAAAATAACTACTGATTCATCTCACAGCTCTTTCCACAACCATAGTGTAACTGTTTACATGACTATACCTTAGTATTTTCCCCCAAAAATTATAATGTGAATTCTGTATAGATTAACTGTTTGACAGCTGAAATACCCTGGGAATTTTTTTATATTAGTTAGAACTTTAGTAATCATGGGAAATGGGAACTGATTTTTTTCAGGCTCCAATAGCGACAGAGCCTCACCAGTGAGAAGTGGGGTTTGCAAACATCGGTCATGCAGACAAGCCAGCTGATTCATAGCAGCTCACATTTTTGCGAGGAAGAAAGATATCAGCATTTATCAGGCACTGATGGCAAATACAAGCTTCATCATAGGTTTCACAACATGTAAATTAATTTTGTGGCCGCCTTGTTGCTTTCCAGATGACAATGTTCTTGGTTAATATGAGACAAACTCAGTAGTGTGAAGGTTTGGTCTGGAGTTTGGGGGTTCACATGTTAGCATGGATAAAGGATTGATTGATCGAAAGAAAATGAGGTCATTTTCAAGTTGGCAGATGGTTACTAGTTGGGTGCGGCGAGGATCATTGCTTTGGTTTCATCTAGTTGCAGTCTATAACAATGCCTTAGATGAAGGGACCAAGTATAATGTAACTACATTTGCTGAAAATACAAAGCTAGGTGCAAAGGTAAGTGCTGAAGAGGATGCAAAGAGACAGAAAAGGGAGCATTTTCCTTTGGTTGTTCGTAATAGTCAGAGCAGAGACCATACTCAGCCAGCCTACACTTGCAAAACCTCCAAGTAAACTTTTATTGTTTGATGTGATTCTATGATAGGACAGCATTTGCTGAATCAATCCTAATATCTACACTAACAAGCAATTCAAGATAATCATTCAAGCTCATAACATGGCTCATTTACACTTGCTAGAAGCAATGTACATTCATGTGCAGGGACCCATTCTCTGCAACAACAAAAGGGATATGTACAAGGTTTATGCCTTCTTTGAATTACCCAGGTAAGGTTTTGGTAATACTAAGTTTTAGGGTTCTTTATCAGTTTGAAGTAATATTTTAGACTTTTGCCTTAGCCCTAAGTAGTGCAGCTTGAATTGGTGTCTGAGAAAGACAATTAAATAGTTAAAGGCAGGCTGAGAACTGTCACAGCAGCTGTTTATGTGTCAATTTGTCTTGTTCAAAACATCCACCACATTTGTTTTAATTACACTATGTGCAATTCAAGGTTCCTTTGACAGCTTTAAAGAAATAAGCAAAAGGTTTAAACTCAGCAGCTTGATTTTGTAGGAACGTTTCTCTAGCAAGATTCATGTATATTAAATAGGTTTTATCCTACTACCTTGATCAAATAACCAGATTTGTAGGACAGAAATAAAAACATAAAATGCTGGAAAAACTCAGCTGTCTAGCACTATCTGAGGAGAAAGAAACAAGAGTTGACGTTTCGAGTACACGTGACTCTTCTTTAGAGCTAAAGAGAGGGAGAAATGTGATGAATTTTATACTGTATAATGGGGTAAGTGGAACAAAGTAGAAGGTCAGTGATAGGTGGGAGACAGGAGAGATTGCTGCAAGGATGTGTGCAAGACTTGTCCCTCCACATCAGGAATAGGGGGGGGGGGGGGGGGCGGGGGGGGGGGAAGAAGAAAATCAGGGCAGACAGGCAAAATAGCACCACAATCTGCGAGTAGCCTTTCCTGCTAGAAATCCCTCTAAGTCTGGTATTACAATCCCAGACCCCAACAGTGGCTAGGATACTGGACCGAAACCTCAATCCTTTAGTTTATTTTGTAAGACTGTGTGGAAAGAATGATTTGCTCCAGGAGTGATTGCACGAAGAAATAAGGATTGGGTATTTTTAAAACAAAACTTTATTCGGAATACAATATTAAACTCTTTAACATCACGCCTGAAAAGAACAGCTTTCAATTACTACTTCTCAATTTCACATTAAACAATAAAAGAAACATAAAGCTCCCAATCTATCCTAAAATCAGCGTGCATTGGGTAATACTTTCTTTATAAAACAAATTTGGCTCCTGTTAAAACCCTTTCAAACACTGGCTGAATATCTTCAAAAAGGTGGTTCACCTGTCGTGTGTCAACTTCTTCCTTCTCCCCAGACCAGAATGCTCTGCTTTAAATATTATTGCTCTTTTATAACTATCGTACTGTGAGAGAATTGTGGACTCCGTGTCAGACAGATCAGACTTCACCTACATCCTCTCTCCAAATCCTTCTCTAAAAATTGACTCTCGCCATTCCTTGGCTCCACCCAGCAATTACATTATTTCCCGAAGCTGAAAAACAAATGAACTCTACACTCTGAAAGTACCTTAAACCCCCAGGCACTTCACCCAGTCAAGCCATGGTGCATTAGCCCAAGTTGAAAACCACATTTCTTTGGTCAATTTCACCTTCTGCCTCCTAGAATCGCCCAGGCCTTTCCAAAACAGAATCCGTTTTTTGAAAAAACATGATCAATTCAGTCAAACACACAATAACCTCCAGCTTTTAAGCCTTAAATTGTCCCGATATTTAAAAGCCAATATTTCCAAAATCCTCCATTCATCACAGAATCTCCCCAAGGCCAAAGGAAAAGGCAAAGTGTCATTGAAGCACTGAGAAAGATCTCGCTAAGCGCACCATTCAGCAGACTTTAACTCCAGTCTGCTGAATTGTACCCCAAATTTAATCATCCAGAGGGTGGTGAATCTTGAAAAATCTCAACTTAAGAGTGCCATGGATCCAAAGATTTTGAGTGCATTCAAAATGAGGATCAAATGATTTGTTTAATGCTAAAAGGAATCAAAGGATAAGGGGTAGGTGGAAAAGTGGAGTTGGGATGTAAGATCAGACATTACCATATTGAATGGTGTGGCTGAGTTGATGGGTTGCATGACCTACTGCTGCTTAAGCAGAATCAACTACTTAAGAATTAACATTTTTTAATCAGCAGAAACTAATTTGTTTGCATAGCATGTTGCCTTATTAATATATTCATTTTAATGATGTGTATGTCCTATCTATAAATGGGTCTTGCAGTACAGCACCCATTTCTTTTTATCTATCTTCCTTCTAGCTACTGCTTCACTTCCAACAGTCAAAAAGGACAATATAGAACTTGCTTAGAGGGTTCCATGGCTGCTCCTAGATTTGGAGGAAAAAATAGCATTTCCGCAAGGATCAGAATGGCCGGGGTGATTATATTGCATACATACCCATCTTTACTTCCAAGACCCACTTCTACTGACACAGACTTGGGTGCACAGAGGGGTGTGTCAGACAGCTCTTCCAACTCTTGGGAGGCTGGACTACAGATAAATTATACCAGAGAGATGGTTCTTGTTCTGAGTATGCAATAAACAGTTGTGCTCCTGTATCTTTGCTGGCTAATGGCATTTTTTGCAAACTAAGTTAGTTGACCATCCAAAGATGCATCAAGCAAATGACAGAGTCTGGACTAAAGGGGCAATACTTCCAACAAAACAAATTCCTGTGAAAAGGAGGCATCAGCTCACTGAGGCACAGAACATTCACTATGTGCCTGGGTCCATAAAATTACATAGAATTTGGATTTGGATTTTTGTTTATTGTCACGTGTACCGAGGTATTTTCTGCAAGCAGCTCAACAGATCACTAAGTACATGAAAAGAAAATAATAGACAATACATAATAGGGCAACACAAGGTACACAATGTAACTACATAAACACCGGCATCGGGTGAAGCATACAGGGGTGTAGTGTTAATGAGGTCAGTCCATAAGAGGGTCGTTTTGGAGTCTGGTAGCATTAATAGCACAGAAACAGGCCATTCAGCTCAACTTGTCTCTGTTGCTGTTTATGTTCCAGCAGCCCCGTTTCATGTGACCCAATCGGCATATCCTTCTATTCTTTTCTTCTCATGGACATATCTATCTTCCCATTAAATTTGTCTACACTCATCTCACTACTCTAAGTCATAGGAAGTTCCACATTCTAAATATTCTCTGGATAAAGACATTTCTCTCAAATACTTTATTGATGTATTAATGATTGTCATATATTTGTATCCGCTATACCACTTCTATAGTTATTTTGATGCAAACCACCAATGTTTGAAAATATAATTTGAAACTACTGTTACATTTTTATTTCTAGTACATTTTTATTGTTGGTAAAGAGTTACATTCAGCACTCATTCTAGCATTTTATTAGCATATATCTATTAACTCAGCATTATTTACTCTGAAGTTGGTTATGGTGCCAAACCAGTGCTCGCGGTATGAAGACTTGATAGAGTTCGAGACTAGTGATGGGTATTCGTGCGTGCAATTTTTAACTCCTCTGCACAGAAAATAAATTTCCACATCTTTATTACTAGTCAGAACTAAGAACTAAAAAAGCAAATAAAATGCCTTCTGCTATCTCAAGAGATTGAAAAAAATCTGTGCGGCGATGCATAGAAGCAGACAGAATGCCCTGTGGATGTGGTTACCGACCGGTCTTATGAGCCAGCCAGGGAAGGGGGGAGAAAAAAAATCAAAAATGGTCTAATATAATCTCCAAACGATACTGAAAATAAAATGAAATGAAAATCGCTTATTGTGACAAGTGGGCTTCAAATTAAGTTACTGTGAAAAGCCCCTAGTCGCAACAGTCCGGTGCCTGTTCGGGGAGGCTGTATAGAATATCAAAATGTGCAAGACAGGACATGACATTGAAGAATAATTATTCATTAAATATTTGTGACATTCTTTTTCACCAATTTTAGCTTTGATTATATTGAAATGATAGAACATTTTCCAACATGCATGTGGGAACTATTGTAACTATAGATTAAATAAGCGGCACGGTGGCACAGTGGTTAGCACTGTTGCTTCACAGTACCAGGGACCTGGGTTTGATTCCTGGCTTGGGTAACTGTCTGTGCGGTGTCTGCACATTCTCCCCATGTCTACGTGGGTTTCCTCCGGGTGCTCCGGTTTCCTCCCACAAAATCACGAAAGGTGTGCTTGTTAGGTGAATTGGACATTCTGAATTCTCCCTCAGTATACCCGAAAAGGCACCAGAGTGTGGCGACGACAGGATTTTCACAGTAACTTCATTGCAGTGTTGATGTAAGCCTACTTGTGACACGAATAAAGATTATTATTATTAAGGATGTCAATTTGATTATACTTAATGTAACAAGTTTACACAATGCATGGAATTAAAGATCCTTCTTTTCCAGGTATAATTGCAATGTAATTGTAATGACTTGCTAGCCAACATAATGTATGGATTATGAAGTATTTTGTGGGAATGTGATAGAACGTTTTCATCACATCCTTCATTCATATTGAAAAATTCCTGTTGCATTACTCACATTACATCCTTGAGGTCAGGCTTCAACCATACTGTGAAGGTAAATGAGCTTCCAAAGCCAAGATTTTGAAGAGGAGGTGCAGTGTAGCAATCTGTTTGATTCCAAAATATAAAGCTGGTGGAATTCCTTGAAGACCCTGGTCTCAAATCATGCTCGTCCTCAGTGACACAAGTGCGTAAGCCTCTGGAGAAAAGATCGGCATAGGAGGGTGAGGATGATCTAAAAGGGCATTCTTGAATGCAGAATTGCTGGGTACAGGACAATGTGCTTTCCGGGGTAGTGCTGCTAAGACAGAATGTGTTCCTCACTGGCAGTCCACAGGTTGCTTGAGATGGCACAGTGGATACATTTTTGTGCGCTCCTATGTTTTGAAGCCTCGGAAAATAACCCTGTGAATGAACAACTCTTGACAAAATGTAACATACGCATAAAAGAACTTCAATTGCTTGGAACAACAATGCAACACCCTTTCTTAGTAAAAGACAGGTCATCCTTGCTGTAGGGTATCCTCTCAATAATGTGAAGTTAAATGTTTGACTGCAGACACACTGAAGATGACATTTTCACCATCCAGTAGCTCAATACTCTCGAGTTCAAAGTTCAGGAATTGAACAGTGTACTGAATTATACACAAGTCCATACACCAGTCCCATTCGGATGCAAAACTCCATTACTTATAAAGGCAAGTAGGATTTGAGACTTCAGTTCCTCAAGTTGTAATTAGGAGTGGGACCTGGGGAAGAGTTGAACAAAATATTTCAGTGACATAATAAAATCAGTAAGAAGTCTTACAACACCAGGTTAAAGTCCAACAGGTTTGTTTCGATATCACTAGCTTTCGGAGCGCTGCTCCTTCCTCAGATGAATGAAGAGGTATGTTACAGAAACATATATATAGACAGATTCAAAGATGCCAGATAATGCTTGGAATGCAAGCATTAGCTGGTGATTAAATCTTTACAGATCCAGAGATGGGGTAACCCCAGGTTAAAGAGGTGTGAATTGTGTCAAGCCAGGGCAGTTGGTAGGATTTGCAGGCCAGATGGTGGGGGATGAATGTAATGCGACATGAATCCCAGGTCCCGGTTGAGGCTGCACTCATGTGTGCGGAACTTGGCTACAAGTTTCTGCTCGGCGATTCTGCGTTGTCGCGCGTCCTGACAGCCGCCTTGGAGAACGCTTACCCGGAAATCAGAGGCTGAATGCCCTTGACTGCTGAAGTGTTCCCCGACTGGAAGGGAACATTCCTGCCTGGTGATTGTCGCACGATGTCCGTTCATTCGTTGTTGCAGCGCCTGCATGGCTGGGTAGTTTGCTGCAAACAATGGTTTTTTTTAGGTTGCGCGGTTGTTTGAAGGCAAGTAGAAACTACGACATCTTCTTCACAGCCTTAAACACGTCATCAATGAAGATGAACATCTTGCCAAGGTCACCCCCACTACTTGCCTTCAAACAACCGTTCAACCTCAAACAAACCATTGTTTGCAGCAAACTACCCAGCCTTCAGAACAGTGACCACGACACCACACAACCCTGTCATGGCAATCTCTGCAAGACGTGCTAGATCATCTACATGGATACCACCATTACACGTGAGAACACCACCCACCAGGTACGTGGTAGATACCCCTGCGACTCGGCCAAAGTTGTCTACCTCATACGCTACAGGAATGGATGTCCCGAAGCGTGGTACATTGGCGAGACCATGCAGACGCTGCGACAATGAATGAACGGACATCGCGTGACAATCACCAGGCAGGAATATTCCCTTTCAGTTGGGGAACACTTCAGCAGTCAAGGGCATTCAGCCTCTGATCTCCGGGTAAGCGTTCTCCAAGGCGACCTTCAGGACGCGCGACAACGCAGAATTGCCGAGCAGAAACTTACAGCCAAGTTCCACACACATGAGTGCGGCCTCAACCGGGACCTGGGATTCATGTCACATTACATTCATCCCCCACCATCTGGCCTGCGAAATCCTACCAACTGTCCTGGCTTGACACAATTTACACCTCTTTAACCTGGGGTTACCCCGGGCGCGATTCTCCACTCCCATGCCGGTTGGGAGAATCGCCTGGGCCGCCAAAATTTCCGGGGACGCCGGTCCGATGCCCTCCCGCGATTCTCCCAAGCGGCGGGAACGGCCCGGTCGAGTTTCGCGGGCCGCAGGCTGGAGAATCGCCGGAGACACCCAAAACGGCGATTCTCCGCCACCCCCGCTATTCTGAGGCCCGGATGGGCCGAGCGGCCAGGCCAAAACGGCGGGTTCCCCCGGCGCAGTCCACACCTGGTCGCTGCAGTCGTGGGCGGTGCGTGAACGCTGGGGGGGGGGGGGGGGGGGCGGCGGCCTGCGGGGGGGCGAGGGGGGATCCTCACCGGGGCGTACCTCCGATGTGGGGTGGCCCGCGATCGGTGCCCACCGATCGTCGGGCCATCCTCTCTGAAGGAGGACCTCCTTCCTTCCGCGGCCCCGCAAGATCCATCCGCCATCTTCTTGCGTGGCAGATTTGGACAGGACGGCAACCACGCATGCGCGGGTTGGCGCCGGCCGAAAAGGACTGGCGTGGGTAGATGACGCGGCCCAGATACTGGCCCATTGTCAGGGCCTGAATCGGTTGGGACCGGTGCCGTTCCGCGCCGTCGTGAACATCGACGGCGTTCACGACGGCGCGGTCACTTCGGCGTGGGGGTGGAGAATCCCACCCCTCATCTCTGGATCTGTAAAGATTTAATCACCAGCTAATGCTCGCATTCCAAGCATTGTCTGGCATCTTTGAATCTGTCTATATATATGTTTCTGGAACATACCTCTTCATTCACCTGAGGAAGGAGCAGTGCTCCGAAAGCTCGTGACATCAAACAAACCTGTTGGACTTTAACCTGGTGTTGTAAGACTTCTTACTGTGCTCACCCCAGTCCATCGCCGGCATCTCCACATCATAATAAAATCAAGTGCAGTAATTTTTTTAACACGTTTTCTACAAATATAATTTGGTTGAAAAGCAAAGTTCTACACGATAGTATTTTAAACATAAATTGCAGAGATCGCTGCGGCGCAAACAGTTACTTAATCCGAAATTTTAAAAAACGGTTTTCGACAAGGGTAAAGCTGAAAATTTAGCGCCACTACTTCAATTTAAATTGCGCAGGGAAGTTTTTGCGCGCGCGCTCCACTCCCGTCGTGAACACACTCACTTTCAGTGTGATTTTCCACAAGTAGATGCAAGTTAACGCCAACATAACGCCGATCCCCATTAAATGCTAATTTTGCAACCAGGAATGAATATAATAAAAAGTCCACGTCGTATGTTCCTTACCCGACATTCGTGCAGGACCTTCGCCCTCAGTAAGCTGATTACACCGCAGTGCCATATGGCATGCACTCTCACACACACAAAAAACTAAAGCATTCAAAACATAAAACTCTATAGCGACTGGAAAATAATAATAATTTGGTACTGAAATGCAGTGGGGGGGGGGGGGGGGGGGGTTCCGCGCGTTAAAAAAGAATCCCTCTCAGTTAAATGCCAATTCGTCCAACTGCGCAATAAGACAAGTGGAAGGGAGGTGAATTCAGACTTACTGCCGCTTCCACAGCAATAAGCTCTCAAAGGGAGAGAGACACACGCTGTAATGTCGCTAGGCAACCAGACTGTGGAGTGAGCTGGGCTTCTGGCCTCGGCTCCACACAACGCCAGCTGTGCATTCATCTATTTAACAAGAGCCTTACCTGTGCCCTCAATCCTGCCCCAACCTTACCTGTGCCCTTAATTCTGCCCCAATTTACCTGTGCCCTTAATCCTGTCCCAACCTTACCTGTGTCCTGAATGCTGCCCCAACTCCCTCCCCCCCCCCCCCCCCCCCCCACACACACAAAAAAATGTTGGGGCTTCACAATTAGAAAGCAAATTATCATAGATTATCATAAATTATCATAGAATTTACAGTGCAGGAGGAGGCCATTTGGCCCATCGAGTCTGCACCGGCTCTTGGAAAGAGCACCCTACCCAAGGTCAACACCTCCACCCTATCCCCATAACCCAATAACCCCACCCAACACTAAGGGCAATTTTGGACACTAAGGGCAATTTATCATGGCCAATCCACCTACCCTGCACATCTTTGGACTGTGGGAGGAAACCGGAGGAAACCCACGCACACACGGGGAGGATGTGCAGACTCCGCACAGACAGTGATCCAAGCCGGAATCGAACCTGGGACCCTGGAGCTGTGAAGCAATTGTGCTATCCACAATGCTACCGTGCTACCCCACATGCCCCATTAGGTTCCACATGTGCCCACAGCTCTGGGTAAAGGATACTCGGAATTGCTAAACTTTGTTTTCCAAAGAAGTAGGAGGATTCCAACCCCACCCCCGCAAGAAATTATATTTTTTCTTAATTGTTAGAAAGAACCAAAACAAAATTGCAATTCTGTTTCTGTCGCTCCATGTGGCGCCTTCTCTCTGTGTCTGACTCGAACCGCAGGTCACAGGTGTGGCCTTCCAGAGGAGGCAGGAATTTGGGACCTCAAACCAATTTTCAGATCTCACTCCGCGGAATCTATAGAATCACTACAGTGCAGAAGGAGGTAATTCGGCCCATGGAGTCTGCACCAACCCTCTGAAAGAGCACCTGACACAGGTCCAATCCCCACCCATTATCCCATCCTTATCTCCATAACCGCATCTACATATCCCTGGACACTGGGGGGGCAATTTTAGCATCACTTATCCACCTAACCAGCACTGCGAGGAAACAGGAGCACCCGGAGGAAACCCTACAGACACGGGGAGAACGTCTGAACTCCATACAGTCCCTCAAGGCCGGAATCGAACCCGGGTCCCTGGCGCTGTGAGGCAGCAGTGTTAACCATCGTGCTGCCACTCATGCCAAGACATGGGCTTTTAAAATGACACTTGCCCGATTGCAAATTCTCGGGTTCTCTAATGTGCACCCTGAAGCATGATTTCATGTTGCTGCCTTTGTTACATCGTTCAAATAAATTACATTGACAGGTTAAATCACGTGCCCCTGGTGTCCTGCAGTGAATGACACCCAACAAACTCATGCCACAATAGTTGGAAGTGGGGAGGGTGTGTAAAACTGAGAAACTTTGAAATACCACAAAGTCAAGACCCTGGGTGAAATCTACCTGAATGGGAACAGGGTTCTGGAATGCACAAGATTAGCCGGTGTTTCCTGGTGCTCAGAGCGCCAAGCAGCAACACACTATCGAACGGCCAATCGATAGATTGGGAGCCTCAGCGGGGAACAGGTGTCGAGGCCGCACGTAGTCCCGTTTACTGCACTGAGGAGCTCTGCTCGCTGGAAGTCCTCAGTGCAGGATGAGATCGGGACAACATTTTTACATGGCACCCAATCTCTCGAGACCCCAACGTGAACACCCCCAGTCCCAAATCACCTACAAGAGGGTCCTCAGGCCCCCTCACACCCCATCCAACCACACAGGGCACCTATACCTGTTGCAGGAAAAATGTGAGCCTGATACCTAGCTGACAGTGCCACCTGGGCACTTTGGCAGTGTCAGGCTTTCACCCAGGTGGCACTGCCAGGGTACCAGGCTGTCTGTGCCAAGGTGCCCAGGTGGCACCAGCAATACCAGGGTGCCGCCATGCCCAGAGAGCAAGCACCCAGGAGCCTTCAATCCCCTGGGAGACCCCCACAAGTGCAGTTCCGTCTGTTCCCCATTTGTGGAGATCAGCACTGAACCGTGCTCACCCAAGATTTCTAAGGTGAGGGTGTTAGATCCCACACCTTGGGTAGATCAAGGGAAGGCATATTATAGTGAAACTAGCTGTCGTTCTCTAATATGCAGATTTCCTAAAAAGTGACCCCAGCCACAATGGGCGGGATTCACATTGCGACGTTGCGCGAGATTGCATTACATCTTGCGAGACATGGTAAGCTGTATAGATCTCAGAAGAAGGATCACCCAACATCTATCGGTTGCGTTGTGCCGCACTGCCTTTCGGGTGCAATGCAGCTGGTAGATCTCGCCCCTCGTTAAAATTTGTTTTCTCCATTACCCACCTGGCCACCAGCCAGATTGAGAAGGATTGGCCAGCTGCTGATTGGAAACCTGAAGCAAAAGCTGCAGCATTGGACCATTGAGTACTGTCCCTGGCAATTGGAGATTTGTCTGATGGGGAACCTGGATCTTGGGGGAGGAATAGAGACTATTTGCAGGGATATCACTTGGGCTGGTGGTGGTTTCTTAAGAGGAGAGGTTTATTTTTTATTAATTTATTCCTTTCTCAGCGCTACTAAGCCAATACGCAGAGTGGACGGGGCAACCCTCTAACTCATCTCCCTGCTTGCTCCAAAAACAAACTCAATTCACAGTCCCCAGACAAGGGACATGCCAGAACAAAGTTGAGAAGAACAAATATGACACCTGATCTTAACTCAAAGGCCCAGAGTGGTATAGTTGGTCAATGACGGGTAGGGAGAGATTGCGCCAGAAGGTTTGCTTGAGGGGTCTGAGGCGAGGCACACCGGCTCCACATTATAGTGGCATTGCACCTTCTGCCTCCTTTCAACTGTCAGGTTTCCTGATCCCTGGGAAACAGAGTCCACAGACATTAACTTCAAATGGCCAACAAAATCTGAGAAATGGAGTCCCATTTAAATATTCTAATCACTGACCCACCTCTCCTGAGTCTGTTGCTATTGGATGCCTCAAAGCTGCTACAGTTAAGCCAGATGTGGGCAGGTACATGTGGATTGTGGCCTGGATTCACATTTATGTTTACCAATTTAAGTACCCGCCACCCTAACCCCATCTCCCCTCTCCCCATGTCTGCATTGGTCTCACCCCCACAACCCAAAAGATGTGCGATCTGCAGGGTAGATGAATTGGCCATGCTAAATTGCCCCTTAATTGGAAAAAATAATTGGGCACTCTCACTTTTTAAAACAAAAAAAAATTAAATGCAGTCACAAAAGCAAAACACTGTGGAAGCTGGAAATCTGAAATAAAAACAGAAATTGCTGGGAATACTCAACACATCTTGCAGCACGCATAGAGAAAAGAAGACGTAACATTTCAGGTCAATGGCCGATCATGAAAATATATTGCCCTGAAACATTAACACTGAAATGTAAGTGATAGTTACAGACATGCATGTCCACTATCTTCTTACCCTGCTTGGCCAAGTTTTTTTGAAGTTGTGACATTCTATACAAAAACTAACATCCTATAGGATATTAAAAATACCATTTAATACAAGTCACAGAAAATAATTATTTAACATAGATGCACAATATTATAATTGTACAACCTTTAACCCACATTGTGGTATATTTAGTTTAGGAGGTTATTGGACAAGTACCTGGAAGCTTTAAAATTAGTTGATTCAAGTATTGTTTAATTAAAAATATATATGTGCCTAAGGGATATATTTACCCCTGAAATAGCTAAATGCAAACTTTTGATTGAGATGTTATAGTATTGTTTCCAACTGTGTGCGCATAAAATATAGGTGACTCATAAAACTTCTGTGAAAAACTGTGACCGTCAGCATATAAAGTTGGATTATTTACCAGATACTTGATATGTTTTTTACACTGATTTACTCAGAGCTGTTTCTAGCAGGCATAAACCTAAATCTGTAGTCTGATTTCAGACCAATGATCATTCCTGTGGGCCAGAAAATAATTTCAGACAAGTCTTTTCCTCAAAGCAACATAAGCTTTAGGCTTGTGGAAACACGAGTCAACTTGTATTACACAGGAACAGGAGCAGACCATTTATTCCCTTAAGCTGGTTCCATCATTTAGTGAGATCATAGCTGATCTGTGATTTAACTCCATTGGCTGGATTCTCCACTGGTGGGAATTTCTGTTGCGTGGCAGCATACCCACGCCCGGGGATTTCCCGACAGCGTGGGGCTGCCCACAATGGGAAATCCCATTGGCCGGCTAGCGGGATGGAGAATCCCACTGCTGGCGGAGGTGCAACGCACCAGAAAATTGGTGCAGCAGGACAGAGAATCCCGCCCATCTGCATTATCCCCCTTTTCCTTTAATATTTTTAGATAACAAAAATCTATCAATCTCCGTTTTAAAATTCACAATTGGTCTACTATTAATTCTCATTTGCAGATAACAGTTCCAAACTTCTACCATCCTTTGGCTATAGAAGTGTTTCTTGATTTTGCTCCTGAAAGGTCCAACTAGAATTTTTAGACAATGGCCATGATTCTCCGTTGTGAGCCCACCCTGCTATCGATGTTCGTGAGGGCGGAGAATTTGGCGCTCAGCCAAATCTCCCATCCACTGCAGCGGGTCTGGAGAATTCTGCTGCCATGAATGGACGGAGAATCCTCTCCACGTTTCCCAGTTTCTCTCTGTCCATCCCATCTGTTCCCCTTAATATTTTGAAATTACAATCAAATCACTCTGTTGTAGTCGATATTAGGGGTATTACGGTACCTAGGTTGAGGCTGTAAGATCATTGGTGTGGGAGGTATCTGAGACAGGAAACTCATTGGTGAAGCCTGCCTGCTGGTTCCGCCCAGTAAGGCGGAGTATAAGAGTCTGTGTCTCCCTAGCAGCTGCATTCTGTACCTGCGCTGCTGGGGGAAACATCTAGTCCAATAAAGCCTTCAATTGTCATCCAATCTCGCTTCTGGAATCATTGATCGAGCATCACACTCCTTAACCTTCTAAATTTCAGGGAATACAATTCTAGGTTGCAAAATGTAGCTCTTGGAGTCTGTGTTTCATTCCAACAAATCTTATGCTGCAGTCACTTCAAAACCAATATATCCTTCATAAGACGTTCTGCCCAGAACTGCTCACAATACACCAGGGCTTTACATAGTTGAAGCACGACTTCTACCCCTTGTATTCCAGCCTTCTGGATATAAAGGCTAGCATTCAATTAGTCCTTTTGATTATTATTTATACCTATTCATTACACTTTAATGCTCTATGCACCTGCACCCACAATTCTATCACTGTTAACAAGATCTTGTTGCTATATACAACAGTCAGGTAGTTGTCAAAAGTTTGAGTGGCTATGAACAGTAAGTGGATATTTAGAAAGACTGGTTAATTCTTCATCCAATCTCAAGGTTGTAAAAATTGATTTTTTCTCTATAATTTTCCTGCTCTCCAGGTTGCCTCCTAGAATCTGGTTCCTACTCTTACTCCTAATAGCATGTCATTGAAATATCTGTGTGTCATAATATCCTAAGTAAAATTAATTAATGTAAAATAATTGTTTATGTATAATTCCTTAATTTGTATCAACTTAATTTTGGAATTGGAACTTTATATCTGCAACATTATCTATTGACAAACACATCTCCCCAAAACAAATTTGCCATTCAATAACTAATTTGATATATTAAGTAAAATGACTATTTCTACACAAGTCCATTGATACTTTAGATGTAATTTTTGCCAACATTATGGGCTGGATTCTTCCGCCCCATCTGCCGCACGATTGCCACAGGTGGGACGTGGACCATGCAAAGGTCCATTGACCTCAGGCGGGAATTTACGGTCACTGGGCAGGCACAGCCAGAGAATCCCACCCTCTGTTAGCATTAACTTGTTTTAAAGCAATAAACTCAAATAGGATCACATTGGTACACCTAGGATATGCAGAAAAGAGATGGGCCATTTGTTTTAACTAGGCTTAAGTAGGATGCGCTTTCCAAGGGCAGGTGCAGGCACGATGGACTGAATGGCCTCCTCCTGCACTGTAAATTCTATGATTCTAGTCCATATATACTCCACTTGTGCCTTCTCCCTTCTTTCCCCATGTAACTCTGTCAACATATTTTCTATTTCCTTCTCCTCATGTGGTTATCCAGGTTCTCCTTAGATACAGCTATAGTATTCTCTTCAACCACACCCTGTGTTAATAAATTCCACATTCTCACCACTTCTGGGTAAAGACATTTTTCTGAATTACATGTTTGATTTCTTGGTGCCTATCTTATATCCATGGCCTCCAGTTTTGTTCTTTCTCACAAGTGCAGTTTTCTCTCTGTGCTGATCGAAATCCTTCATACCGTTAAAGTTCTCCATTAGGTTACTTTTCAGCCTTCTCTTTTCAAGAGAAAAGACACACAGCCTGTTCACCCTCTCCTAATAGGGATACTCCTGCATTTCCTTTTTTTTCATAAATGTTTTTTATTGGGTTTTTGAACAAAGTATATTTACCGTTATGTACACAGAATAAGATAGATATATATATAAGAGAAGGGCACACACAAACATACCAAAAAAGAAAAAAGAAAAAATAAATAAAAAAATAAAATAAAGTAACTGGTATTATGCACCAGCTCAACAGCAGCAACTCTGTACAATTGGCAATATTATTTACAACGCATAAGTAGGCATCTGTTTGTGTGGGGGGGGGGGGGAGAGAGAGAGAGAGAGAGAGAGAGAGAGAGAGAGAGAGAGAGACTGGGGAGGTAGATATACATTTGGGTGCCGGAGAAACAATTACAGAGGGCAATACTCTAATGGGTCTGGTGTTGGTGTTGTCACTTGCTTCTCCCGGATGGGTTTTGCTGCCATGGGTTTTGTTGTCGTCTCACGCTCACCTCCGCTTCAGCCGTTCCTCCCGTCTTTCGCCTGGATTCTCCTTGTTCTCTGTTCCTGTAGATGCCAAGTTTGTTACCGTTTCATGTGCCCTCCTTCCGGCTATCATTTCCCTGCCTCCCCCCCACCTCCCTGGTTCTCCTATATTGTTCCCTGCCTTTTCACTCTTCTCCTCCCCCTTCTGCCCCCTCCTCCCTCCTGTGGTTCGCCTTTCTTTCCTCTTAGGCTTAGCTGCCCCCCCCCCCCCTTCACCTCCCCCCTCCCCCCCCCCCATCCCCACCCCCTTCCCGGTCTATCTCTCCCTCTCATGCCTTGGCTACTTTCCCCTGACTCTTGGCTACCTGGGTATTCTTCTGCTTGTTTGTTGGCCACAAACATGTCCCGGAACAATTGGGTGAATGGCTCCCACGTTCTGTGAAAGCCGTCGTCTGACCCTCGGATGGCGAATTTGATTTTCTCCATTTGGAGAGATTCCGAGAGTCGGACAGCCAGTCTGCAGATTTGGGTGGTGCTGCTGACCGCCAGCCGAACAGGATTCTGCGGCGGACGATCAAAGAGGCAAAGGCAAGGGTGTCCGCCCTCCTCCCAGGAATAGATGTGGCTGGTCTGATACCCCGAAGACTGCCAGTTTCGGGCATGGCTCCATCCTCATCCCCACCGCTTTGGACATTGCCTCGAAGAAGGCTGTCCTGTACCCTGTAAGTCTGGGGCAAGACCAGAACATGTGGGCGTGGTTGGCCGGGCCTCCTTGGCACCGTTCACATCTATCCTTCACCTCCGGGAAGAACCTACTCATACGGGTTCTTGTTAAGTGGGCTCTATGTACCACTTATAGTTGCGTCAGGCTGAGCCTTGCGCACGTGGAGGTGGAGTTGACCCTATGCAGTGCTTCGCTCCAGAGACCCCACCCTATTACAATACCCAGGTCCTCCTCCCATTTCTTTCTTGTTGCATCCAGTACGTTGTCGGCCCTTTCTACCAGTCGGTCACACATGTCGCTATAGTTTCCTTTATCTAGTATGCTTGCGTCCAGTAACTCTTCCAGTAATGTCTGTCATGGCGGTTGTGGGTATGTCCTTGTCTCCTTTCGTAGGAATTTTTTGAGTTGCAGGTACATTAGCTCGTTCCCCCTGGCTAGCTGGAATTTCTCTGTCAGTTCGTCCAGTGTTGCGATCCTGCCGCCCGTGTATAGGTCCCTGACTGTCAGTGTCCCTCCACCCTGTCCCCACTTTTTGAAGGTGGCGTCAGTCAGCACTGGTGTGAACCTATTGTTGTTGCAGATGGGAGTTTGTCGGTCAGGCCAAATTGTTGCCATAGTCGGTTCCAGGACTGGAGGGTGGCTATTGTTGCGTTATGCTGCTTCGGATAACACAGGCTGCTACTTGATGCAGCCTTAACAAAAGGATGCTCCAGACTCTGAAATGAGTTCAACGTGTTTATTGAACTATTAACATAGTTCTCAAATGAGTTTGACTCTCTGCTAATCTAACTGTAGTAACTCAGTCTAACTGTACTAGCTTGCTCTAAGCCACGTGCTGGGGTATGATGCTGTTGATCAACCCTGTCTAACTCTCTAGATGTCTGTCTGTGGAAAGAGGCAGGGTGTGAGTGCTTCATCCCTTTTATAGTGTTTATGTCATGCCCCCTTGTGGTGATGCCAACTCTGAGTGTCCTGACTGCCCATTGGTTGTGTCCTATTCTGAGTGTTCATTGGTTGCACGTTTGCATATCATGACATCTCCCCCTTTTTTTTAGATGCATATACATGCGAATGTGTCTGTCTAATGTGACTGACTGAGGAATACAGAACAGAACAAACAAAACAAATGCTCATAAGTCCAGTCTCTGAGGCTTGCGTCTGATCCTCATCAACCGCCAGAGAGGTGGTGGAGGGGATGACGGTGTCTTGACAGGCGAGTGGGAGGCACGACTGGTGGCCTCACCGTTCGAGGTGCCTGGAGGTGGCAATTTGGCATGTGGAAATGGAGGGGAAAGTGGTTGTGGGCAAGCAACTTTTCGCACTGCCCTTCGATTCCTTCGCACAATGTAGCCATCAGCCATACGTATGGCGTAGGATCTGGGCGCAGCCTGTCGAACAACGACAGCCGGAGCAGACCACCCACCATTCGGTATCTTGATCCTGACCATGTCTGCCGGGGATAGCACGTCCAGATCGGTGGCACGTTCGTCATAGCCCTGCTTCTGGCTGTCGTGAAGCTGCTGCATCTTCTGCAGCACTGGGAGGTGATCAAGGTTGGGCAGGTGTATGGCTAGAAGCATCGTTTGTAGGTCCCTGTTCATCAGGAGTTGAGCTGGCGACATGCCAGTGGACAAGGGAGTCGCCCTTTACACGAGCAGTGCAAGGTGTATGTCGGAAGCAGAGTCCGCGTCCTTGCGGATGTGCACCCCTTTTTCGGCTTTGCCATTGGACTGCGGACAGTGTGGACTGGAGGTGACATGCCTGAAATTGTAGCTCTTGGCAAACGCGGACCATTCTCGACTGTGGAAGCACGGGCCATTGTCGCTCATTACGGTGTTCGAGATGCCATGCCATGAGAATGTCTCTTTACACGCTTTGATGACGGTCCATGAGGTGAGGTCTGGCAGCTTCAGCACCACAGGATAGTTCAAAAAGTAAACGATAGTTCAGATATAGTCGCGACCATTCGCGTGGAATAGGTCAATGCCAACCTTGGACCATGGAGAGGTCTCTAGGTCATGTGGTTGGAGCGTCTCCTTGCTCTGCGCTGGTTGGAACCTCTGACAGGTTTTGCAGTTCAGGACCATGTCCATGATGTCCTGGTTGATGCCCGGCCAGTAGACAGCTTGCCGGGCCCTGCGTCTGCACTTTACTACGCCCAGGTGTCCCTCATGAATCTGCCGCAGCACCATGCTCTGGAGACGTAGCGGGATGGCTATCCTGTCCAGCTTGAGCAGGATGCCGTCGATCAGCGTTAGGTTGTCCTTGATGTTGTAGAATTGAGGGCATTGCTCTTTCTGCCAGCCATTGCTGAGGTTGTGGATGACTCACTGCAACAGAGGATCTTTGCCCATCTCTTCTTGGATGAGAACGATCTTCTCATCTGTTGCCGGGAGAGTGCTTGCACACAGTTGGACCTGCAATTCAATGTGCTGGATGATCTCCAGTGGTTCACTGGGTGAGTTGACGGAGCGGGACAATGCATCGGCGATGATGAGCTCCTTGCCAGGGGTGTACACCAAATTGAAATCATACCTCCGGAGTTTGAGCAGAATTCTCTGCAAACGAGGCGTCATGTCGTTCAGGTCCTTTTGGATGATGTGGACCAGAGGTCTATGATCCGTCTCAACGGTAAATATTGGCAAGCCGTAGACATAATCATGACATTTGAGGATGCCGGTGAGAAGACCTAAACACTCCTTCTCAATCTGCGCATATCTGGTCTCAGTGGGTGTCATTGCCCGTGACACGTATGCTACTGGTACCCAGGATGACGTGTCGTCTCTTTGAAGCAACACCGCCCCAATGCCATCCTGACTCGCATCTGTGGATACCTTGGTCTCTCGGTCTGGGTCAAAGAATGCAAGGACGGGTGCAGTGGTGAGCTTGGCTTTCAGCTCCAGCCACCCTGTTCGGTGCTCCGCCTTCCACTCAAAGGCATTTGATTCTTTCACCATGTTGCATAGGACCGTGGTGTGTGTGGCCAAATTCGGGATGAACTTGCCAAGGAAATTGACCGTTCCCAGGAAGCGCAGTACTGCCTTCTTGTCCTCGGGTCTTTCATTGCCTCGATGGCTTTAATTTTGTCTGTGTCCGGGTGCACACCGTGTCGCGAAATCTGATCGCCCAGGAACCTCAGCGTGGATGTCTGAAAACAGCACCTGGACCTGTTTAGCTTGAGGCCATGTTCATGTATGCGTCGGAATACTTTCTTGAGTCGCGACACATGTTCCTCTGGGGTTGTGGACCAGATTATGATATCGTCAATGTAGACACGAACCCCTTCTATTCCCTCCATCATCTGTTCCATGATGCGATTGAAAATCTCTGATGCCGAGATGATGCCAAATGGCATTCGGTTGTAGCAGAATCTGCCACAAGGCGTGTTGAAGGTGCAGAGCCTTCTGCTGGATTCTTCAAGTTGGATTTGCCAAAATCCTTGAGATGCATCCAATTTTGTGAAGAAACGCGCATGTGCCATCTCACTCGTGATTTCTTCCCTCTTTGGGATGGGGTAATGTTCCCACATAACGTTTTTGTTTAGATCCTTGGGGTCAATGCAGATGCACAGGTCCCCCGAAGGCTTCTTTACGCACACCATCGAGTTGACTCTGTCGGTTGGTTCAGTGACCTTGGAGATGATGCCTTTTTGTTGTAGACCCGTGAGCTCTCTCTCAGTGGAGCAGGGACTCGTCGTGGTGCGTGGACCACTGGCTTGGCATCAGGCTGCAGTAGAATCTTGTAGTCATACGGCAGCGTGCCCATCCCGCTAAATACATCTGGGTACTGGGTTAGGACGTCGTCGATGCTGGCCTGAAGATCCGAATGGGACGGCGTTGTGGTGTAGATCCTTTGAATGTGGTTCAGTTGCTTGCAGGCATGCGTACCTAGCAGGGACGCCCTGTCTGGTTTAACAATCTCGAAGCGTAAGCTTGCTTGTGTGTGTCGGCTGGACACCTGCAGATGGCAGGACCCCAGTGCCTTGATTGTGTTTCCATTGTAGTCCAGGAGTTTGCAGGCAGCTGGAAGGATTGTGGGGGGGCTTCTTGATTCTCTTGAAGTCCACCTGTGAAATCAGGTTGGCGGATGTACCTGTGTCCAGTTTGAACTGGATGGGGCAGTGGTTAACCTTCATCACTGCCTGCCATTCGTCCTCGGAATCCACGGGCAGGATTGATTGGACTTGCAATGTGTCCGGTGTGGCGTATTCACACTTCGTAACAATGCCCACTCGGTAAGTGTTGTCCAGGTATTCATCATCTGGATCCGTCGCACTGCCTGGATCAGAGTCATGCATTCGGTGTTGCACACTTCTGAAGCACCGCTGCCGGAATTGGAAACGCTGGCTCCTGACTGGTGGTGCAGATCTGCACAGGGCTGCATAGTGGTTTGGTTTCCCACAGTTTAAACAGCATTTGCCTCTTGTAGGGCAGTTGTTTTTAAAATGGGCGGTGCCGCAGTTCGCACACGTCATGACGTCGGCGTCATGACGTTTAGTGCGTCGTTGCGCATGCGCGGTGCGGTGCGGTTCACAGAAGTCTGCACCCGCGCAGTGCGGTTTTCGGCCGTTTTGTGTTCCTGATCGCATTGCGCATGCGTCGGGCCCCGAAGAGTGTGCGAAATGGCCGCTTTCATCAATGAGGATGCGCTGCATCCGGGAGTTGGCCTGAATACTCTCCACCTCGTGGGAGTCTTGTTTTTCACTTTCTGCTGTTTTGTACTGTGAATAGAGATTTTTAGAGGGCTCATGCACAGTACACGTTTCAATCGCGACTGGCAGGGTCATGTGCTTGATTTTTAACAATTGCTCTCACAGAGGATCAGAGTGTACTCCAAAAACGGTTTGGTCTCTGATCATGGAGTCAGTGATATCACCAAAGTTGCAGGATCGCGCTAGCAGTCTAAGGTTAGTTAGATAGGAGTTGAAGGATTCGTCTTTACCTTGCATCTTGTGCTTGAAGATGTAGCCCTCGAAGATTTTGTTGGTGTCCACCTCGTAGTGGCTGTCGGATTTGTCCAGGATGGTTTGGTACTTTGTTTTGTCCTGCCCTTCAGAAAAGTGAAAGGAGTTGAAGATCTCTATCACACGGTCACCCGCAGTGGTGAGTAGGAGAGCTATCTTCCGCGCATCTGTCGCGCCATTGACGTTAGATGTTTCCACGTATAGTTGAAATTTCTGCTTGAATGATCGCCAGTTGGCACTAAGATTGCCGGTGGTCCTGAGATGATGAAGAGCCTGAATCTTGTCCATTGTGCCTGTATGCAGTAGCTGGTTGTCACGGATCTTGCTGGACTAAATAGATTGAACAGTCACTTCTGGTATCATGTTGTGTTATGCTGCTTCGGATAACACAGGCTGCTACTTGATGCAGTCTTAACTCAAGGATGCTCCAGACTCTGAAATGAGTTCAACGTGTTTATTGAACTATTAACACAGTTCTCAAATGAATTTGACTCTCTGCTAATCTAACTGTAGTAACTCAGTCTAACTGTACCAGCTTGCTCTAAGCCACGTGCTGGGGTGTGATGCTGCTGATCAACTCTGTCCGACTCTCTAGATGTCTGTCTGTGGAAAGAGGCAGGGTGTGAGTGCCTCATCCCTTTTATAGTGTTTATGTCATGCCCCCTTCTGGTGATGCCACCTCTGAGTGTCCTGACTGCCCATTGGTTGTGTCCTATTCTGAGTGTTCATTGGTTGCATGTTTGCATATCATGACAGCTATCACCACCGGGCTGCTGGAGTGTTTTTTGGATGGGGATGGGAGTGCCGCTGTGGCGAGGGCCCGGAGGGAGGTCCCCATGCAGGAGGCCTCTTTCACGTGCCCCCACTCGGCTTCTGGTTCCTTGATCCATCCCCTTATCCACTCAGCCGTCGCCTCCCAGTGGTAGAATTGTAGGTTTGGGAGGGCTAGCCCCACCCCGGATTTTGTTTTGTGCAGGACCTTCTTTGGGATCCTAGCATTCTCCCCCCCCCCCCCCCCCCCCCCCCCCCCCCCGCACCCCACCCCTCCATACGAACGCCATGATTAGTTTGTCCAGTGCTTTGAAAAAGGCCTTGGGGATGTAGATCGGAATGTATATAAGTAGGAAGAGGTACCTGGGCAGTTCATTCATTTTCATCATCTGGACTCTCCCCGCGAGGGAGAGTGGGAGTGTGTTCCATCTTTGCAGGTCCTTTTTAACTTCCTCTGTCAGACTGGTGAGGTTCCACTTGTGGATCCCTTTCCAGTCATGGGCTATTTGGATCCCCAGGTAGAAGAATTTGTGTCGGGCTTGTTTAAACGGCAGTTCCATTAGTGCTGCCCCCCCTACTTGTGGGTGTACCGGGAAGATCTCGCTTTTGCTCATGTTGCGTTTGTAGCCCGAGAAGGCGCGAAACTCTTTCAGGAGCGCGATGATTCCGTCCATGCTGCTCTGTGGATCCGAAATGTAGAGGAGCAGGTCATCTGCATAGAGTGAGACTCTGTGCTCTCTGTCGCTCCTTCGGATCCCCCTCCAGCTTTTTGCTGCTCTGAGCACAATTGCTAGTGGCTCGATCGCTGGAGCGAACAGCAGTAGGGACAGTGGGCATCCTTGTCTGGTGCCCCTGTGCAGCTGGATGTATCGGGAGTTGGTGTTGTTGGTCCGTATGCTCGCCATGGGAGCGTTGTATAGGAGTTTTACCCAGGAGGCGAACCCTGTTCCAAGCCCGAACTGCTCGAGTACCTCAAGGAGGTATTTCCATTCGACTCTGTCGAAGGCCTTTTCTGCGTTTAGCGTGACGATCATCTCTGGTGTTCTCTCCCCGGAGGGGGTCATTATCACGTTCAGCAGGCGCCTGCTGTTCGAGGTAGGCTGTCTACCTTTGACAAAGCCCGTCTGGTCCTCTGCGACCACCTTTGGTACGCAGTCTTCTGGCCTTTAGGCTGGGATTTTGGCCAGTATTTTGGCATCTGCATTCAGCAGTGAGATGGGTCTGTATGACCCACATTCCGTTGGGTCTTTGTCTTTCTTAGGTATCAGCGAGATTGAGGCCTGTGCTAGCGTGGGTGGCAGTGTGCTCTCACTAGCGAGTCTGTGAACATCTCCCGCAGGTGCGAGGCCAGTGCTGTCGCAAATTGTTTGTAGAAGTCCGCCGGGAACCCGTCTGGTCCCGGCGCCTTCCCTACCAGCATGGAGCTAATGCTGTCCATGATCTCTCTCAGTGCTAGTGGTGCTTCCAAACCCCATTTTCTGCCCTCCCTCAGGACTGGTATGCCCAGTCCATCAAGGAACCGTTTCATCCCAGACTCCCCCATTGGGGACTCTGAGGTGTACAGCCCTTGGTAGAAGGCCTTGAAGGTTTTGTTGATGTTTTCTGGTCTGTTTCTAATGTGCCTCTGGTATCCCTGATTTGTGCAATTTCTCTGGTGGCTGCCTGCTTTCACAGCTGATGTGCCAACAGGCGGCTGGCTTTGTCGCCGTGTTCGTATAGGGTCCCACATGCCTGGTTTCCTGGTGGAGAGCAGATCAAAGTTCCTTTGTAGCTCTTTCCTCTCCGCCAGGAGCTCTACGGTTGGGGCCTCGGAGTATTTCCGGTTTACCTCCAGTATGGTGTCGACCAGCTGCTGCCTATCTCCCTATCTCTTCGCGCTTTGAAAGCGATGATTTCCCCTCTTAGTGCGGCCTTTAGCGCTTCCCAGAACATGGAGGGTGAGACCTCCCCATTCTGGTTGTTCTCCGTGTACTCTGCTATGGCCTGCAATATCTTTTCATTGAAGGCCTTGTCAGCTAGTTGGGCAATGTCCAACATCAGTGTGGAGCGTTGGGCCCTGCCCGTCTCCAGCCTCATGTCCATGTAGTGTGGAGCATGGTCGGATATCAAAATTGCGGAGTATTCCACTTTGTCTATCCCCGGAAGCACCGTTTTCCCCACCACAAAGAAGTCAATTCTGGTGTTTACGTTGTGTACTGGGGAGAAGAAGGAGAATTCGTTCACCCCTGGGTGGGTAATCCTCCAGGGGTCCACCACTCCCATCTGTTCCGTAAAGTGACTGAGTTCCCTTGCCACGCTTGAGGTTTTCCCCATTTTGGGGCTTGATCTGTCAATCGTTGGATCCTGTACACAGTTGAAGCCACCCCCCCCCCCCGCCCCCCCCCCCCGCCCCCACCCCCATGATTAGTCGGTGCGTCACTATGTCAGGGATTTCTGCCATGGTCTTTTTGATGAAGCTTGTATCGTCCCAATTGGGCGGGTACACGTTAACTGGTACTACACCGGTGCCCCATCCATGGCCCCGCTGACCATGACGTACCATCCCCCTGGGTCTGTGACCATCATTGTTGCCCTAAATATCGTCCTCTTGCTGATCAGTATTGCCACCCCGCTGGCCCTCGTCCCATAGCAGGAATGGTAGGTTTGTCCTCAGGTGTGTCTCTTGGAGGAAGACTATGTCGGCCTTCATATTTCTTATATGGAGGACTCTGGATCTTTTCACTGAGCCGTACTCTTGCATTTCTGATCATCATGGAGTGTGTGGACTATCTGGGTCAATTTTTTGCAAAAGACAACTTTGGTCAAGAGTTTCTGCTGACAACAAGGACGTAGTAAAGGTCTATGTTTTGTTCTGACACTTTACCTGAAGTTAGGTAACAGTAAAGGCAACATTAATAGTATCTGTGCAATTTCTGCATCCATACAGGCTATGAGCCAAAAATGTTTTTGCTCTATGCTTGATATAAGGATAACCCTAGCGGGAATTGTCCCTGCGCTGACAAGTTGGAAAACTCCTTTATGTTTTACACACACATATCTACTTTGCCTGTGCATAACAAATGTTAATGAATGCATCCCTGTACTCTTACAGGATGATTTAATCTCAGCACATTAGCTGGAAAAGTGCGAGTTGGTTCCTCCAGCTCGATACATCTAAGCATGCATAGCATGGGAACCTGGTACCTTGGCTGTGGAGAAAAAAAAATGTCCTTAATGGTCTTGGGCAATGAACATACTTCAACAAAAGACATTAACATTGGATTTTATCGTAGTTGATACATAATCACATTTTCTATGCTGGACCTCCACTTCAGTAGCTTCTTAAAGTGGTGCACCCATCAGTCCGTGAATTGGTTTTTATCAGTTAATGAGGTAGAGCTATCAATACACGAGGAGCGTGACATGCAGTGAGGGGACAATAAATGGTTCACTGTACTTCAGAGAACCATCTCATAACATACTTGTTGGCACAGTAAGAAGTCTTACAACACCAGGTTAAAGTCCAACAGGTTTGTTTCAAACACTAACTTTCGGAGCACTGCTCTTTCCTCAGGTGAATGAGAGTATGTTCCAGAAACATATATATAGACAAATTCAAAGATGCAAGACAATGCTTAGAATGCGAGCATTTGCAGTTAATTAAGTGTTTACAGGTCCAGAGATAGGGGTAACCCCAGGTAAAAGAGGTGTGAATTGTCTCAAGCCAGGACGGTTGGTACGATTTTGCAAGCCCAGGCCAGATGGTGGGAGATGAATGTAATGCAACATGAATCTCAGGTCCCGGTTGAGGCCGCACTCATGTGTGCGGAACTTGGCTATAAGTTTCTGCTCGGTGATTCTGCGCTGTCGGGCGTCCTGAAGGCCGCTTGGAGAACGCTTACCCGGAAATCAGAGGCTGAATGCCCTTGACTGCTGAAGTGTTCCCCGACTGGAAGGGAACATTCCTACCTCATACACTGCAGGAAAGGATGTCCCGAAGTGTGGTACATTGGCGAGACCATGCAGACGCTGCGACAACGAATGAATGGACATCGTGTGACAATCACCAGGCAGGAACGTTCCTGCCTGGTGATTGTCACACGATGTCCATTCATTCGTTGTCGCCGCGTCTGCATGGTCTCGCCAATGTACCACACTTCGGGACATCCTTTCCTGCATTGTATGAGGTAGACAACGTTGGCCGAGTCGCACGAGTATGTACCGCGTACCTGGTGGGTGGTGTTCTCACGTGTATTGGTGGTATCCATATCGATGATCTGCCACGTCTTGCAGAGATTGCCATGGCAGGGTTGTCTGGTGCCGAGTTCGCTGTTCTGAAGGCTGTGTAGTTTGCTGCAAACAATGGTTTGTTTGAGGTTGCGCGGTTGTTTGAAGGCAAGTAGTGGGGGTGTGGGGATGACCTTGGCAAGATGTTCATCTTCATTGATGATGTGTTGAAGGCTGCGAAGAAGATGTCGTAGTTTCTCCGCTCCGGGAAAGTACTGGACGACGAAGGGTACTCTGTCGGTTGTGTCCCGTGTTTGTCTTCTGAGGAGGTCGGTGCAGTTTTTTGCAGTGGCGCGTTGGAACTGTCGATCGATGAGTCGAGCGCCATATCCCGTTCGCACGAGGGCATCTTTCAGCATCTGTAGATGTCTGTTACGCTCCTCCTCGTCTGAGCAGATCCTGTATATACGGAGGGGTTGTCCATAGAGGATGGCTTCTTTAATGTGTTTAGGGTGGAAGCTGGAGAAGTGGAGCATTGTGAGGTTATCCGTGGGCTTGCGGTAAAGCGAAGTGCTGAGGTGACCGTCCTTGATGGAGACGAGTGTGTCCAAGAATGCAACTGATTTTGGAGAGTAGTCCATGGTGAGTCTGATGGTGGGATGGAACTTATTGATGTCATCGTGTAGTTGTTTCAGTGATTCTTCGCTGTGGGTCCAAAGGAAACAAATGTCATCGATGTATCTGGTGTACAACGTAGGTTGAAGGTCCTGTGTGGTGAGGAGGTCTTGTTCAAACTTGTGCATGAAGATGTTGGCGTATTGCGGTGCGAATTTGGTCCCCATGGCTGTTCCGTGCGCCTGGATGAAGAAATTGTTGTCGAAGGTGAAGACGTTGTGATCCAGAATGAAGCGGATGAGTTGCAGAATTGCGTCAGGAGATTGGCAGTTGTCGGTGTTGAGTACTGAGGCTGTTGCAGCAATGCCGTCGTCATGGGGGATGCTGGTGTAGAGTGTAGAGACGTCCATTGTGACGAGGAATGTTCCTGGTTCAACTGGTCCATGGGTGCTGAGTTTCTGTAGGAAGTCCATCGTGTCACGACAGAAGCTGGGCGTACCTTGTACGATGGGTTTCAAGATGCCCTCGATGTAGCCAGAGAGGTTCTCACACAGGGTCCCATTGCCAGAAATGATAGGACGGCCTGGTGTGTTGGCCTTGTGTATTTTTGAGAGGCAGTAGAGATCTCCAATGTGGGGAGTACGTGGGATGAGAGCACGTAGGGTGCTCTGAAGGTCTGGATCCAAGGTCTTTATCAGTCTGTTGAGTTGGCGGATGTGTTCCTTGGTTGGATCTGCGGGTAACTGTCTGCAGTGTTCCTGGTTGTTGAGTTGTCGGTATACTTCTTTGCAGTAGTCCGTTCTGTTCAGTATGACGGTGGCCCCTCCTTTGTCTGTTGGTTTGATGACGATGTTGCGGTTGGTCTTGAGAGCGCAGATGGCATTGCATTGTGCTTGACTGATGTTCGGGGCTGTCTTGTGAATGCGACTGATGAATCTGGCATTGACACGACTCCTGACGGCTTGAGCATACATGTCAAGTCTAGGGCAGCGGCCTTCCAGAGGGGTCCAATTCGACTCTTTCCTCTTCGGTTGCCGCACGGCAGATCGCTCGGTCTGCTGTTCAGGTTCATTGGTAGTTTCCTTGGGTTCGCTGTCCGCCTCTTGGGGTCTGTGGAAGAATTCCCGGAGCCTCATTCGCCTGATGAATTCCTCCGTGTCTGCCGCGAGACTGATGGGGTCCATTTTGGTGGTGGTGCAGAAATTGAGCCCTCTGCTGAGGACTTCGATTTCGTCTGGTTGAAGGGTGTAGTCCGACAAGGTGACAATAGATTTCCCTGTATTGTTTTCTACTGTGGTACTAGGGCAGGCTTGGTTGCTGCTGGTGGTGATGACGAGTTTCTCAAGCTTCCTGTTCTTGGTGTGCATATAGGTGGCATAGTATTGTTGTCTCATCTGTTTGGCGGTGTTCCACAGCTGGTCTGCTGCGTCCTGAGCGCAAGTTGAGAATATGGCCTCTACCTTGGTTTCCAGGTTGCGTCGTCTGCTGTAGAGCTGGCGTACGAGGTGGTTGCGGAGTGTGAGAGAGGTGCGACACCAGACTCTCTCAGCGTAGTCTGTGTTGTAGGTCGACTTGAGTGGGTTTGTGATCTGTAGCCCTTTCGGGATCTTGTCTGCTTTCTTGCATCTTTGTAGAAATTTAATGTCAGTGTCTATATGCGCGATCTTCCTGGAGATCCTCTCCACTTTGAGCCGGCAGTTTGCGGTGCCGATGGTAGCCATGATGTGGAGATGCCGGCGTTGGACTGGGGTGAGCACAGTAAGAAGTCTTACAACACCAGGTTAAAGTCCAACAGGTTTGTTTCAAACACTAACTTTCGGAGCACTGCTCCATCCTCAGGTGAATGAAGAGTATGTTCCAGAAACATATATAAAGACAAATTCAAAGATGCAAGACAATGCTTAGAATGCGAGCATTTGCAGTTAATTAGGTGTTTACAGATCCAGAGATAGGGGTAACTCCAGGTTAAAGAGGTGTGAATTGTCTCAAGCCAAGACAGTTGGTAGGATTTCGCAAGCCCAGGCCAGATGGTGGGGGATGAATGTAATGCGACATGAATCCCAGGTCCCGGTTGAGGCCGCATTCATGTGTGCGGAACTTGGCTATAAGTTTCTGCTCGGCGATTCTGCGTTGTCGCGCGTCCTGAAGGCCGCCTTGGAGAACGCTTACCCGGAGATCAGAGGCTGAATGCCCTTGACTGCTGAAGTGTTCCCCGACTGGAAAGGAACATTCCTGCCTGGTGATTGTCGCGCGATGTCCGTTCATTCGTTGTCGCAGCTGTTGATTAATAAGGGGATCAGGGATTATGGGAAGAAGGCAGGAGAATGGGGATGAGAAAAATAGCAACCATGATTGAATGGCGGAGCAGACTCAATGGGCCGAGTGGCCTAATTCTACTCCTGTGTCTTATGGTCTTATAACCCCAAATGAGAGTGCACCTATTTGAGTTAAACCAACACTTCTTAGTTGATATCATCTAAATCCATTAAATTTATAAATAGAAAAGTATAGCAACAGTTAGCACATTCTCATTGTAAATGTTTGCTCAGTAATTTATATTTGCTTTGCTATGTACATAGTTGCATATATATGGTTTCCATCAATTTTTTGCTTTATTTTCCATGCAGTATTGGTTCCACCACCATCTGAGCTGGAGGAGATGTTATTTTCAGTCCAATTCAAAAACATGATACAGGTGATAAATTGTAAAGAATGCAGAAAATTCAACTGGAATAAACTTCCCTTGTTTTGAGCAAGGACTTAATGCAACTGCACCAGATCATGAGGCAAGTATACCAGTCACACATCTGTAGATGTTCCAATCATCAAGAATGTCTTTCTGCATTTTCTTTTCATTCTTTCTTTGATGTGTCATTAATTGTCTCTTAGCATGAGATTTTAACGGGCGTACGTCACTCACAATTATACAATTTGAAAAATCATGTATGCTCTGCCTGTGATTATTTAATTAAAATCAATGGATGTAACATCACAGGTAAAGTGTCCACAGGTTCCCTAACATGCCAGTGTGCAGCATCTCAGTCATCAGGTTGTACTCGGATAATCACCCAAATATTTAAATGAGCAGACACAAACATACACTAGTGAAAGTCAGCTGAAATCGGGATGATACACTAGGGGCGGGCTCCTAGCACCCCAGTGCAAATGTTGGGGGCCTCCAGTTTCCCCACTTTAATTGTTCGAGCAATGGTCTTTAATTAATATGAGGCAGGACTTCTGTCCATCGCATGGAGGAAGTCCCACCTCATATAGCTGCTCGTCAATCTGAGGCCAGCAGCTGTTTGCCGTAACCAGGACTGGTGGCTACTGCCGGCATTGGAGGAGGCCCAGGAGGGAAAGGTGCCATGCATGTCCTGAAACCCAGGTCGTTCTGGGATTTTGCCAGGGCTTGGTTGGAAGGCTACAGAGGGAGATGATGCAGGAAGGCAAAATGTGGGGAAGGACTCCGATTGGCACAGGGGGGGCAAAGGAAGGAGGGACCCACCCTTTCACTGACCACAACCCATAGGGTTAAACCTGACAGGCTGCATATTGAGCATAGACCAAACATAGAACAAAGAACATTACAGCACAGGAACAGGCCCTTCAGCCCACCAAGCCTGCACTGATCCAGATTCTTCTCTCCTCTTCTGCAGCCTATTAAATCAGAGCAGTGACAGGATGAAGCTCTTTTTGGGGAATTCATTGCCTACTTAAGGGCCTTAATTGAGCCATGAAAGTGTGGCCCACATGAAACTTCCATATAATTGTGGTGGGGTGGAGACAAGCTGCCTAGTGCCAGCTATGCCACTGATGGCACACTTCACCTGTTTGCCCACCAATGGGTAGTTTGCAAAATTCAGCCCCATTATATCTTTAAAATGCAGAATATAGGGAAGGAGATTTTGGGAGATGTAGCGCCACATTCAGCAAGTCTTCTCTTCTCCTTAGTTGACGATGGGAAAGTGTCCCGCAGTCTGTACCGCTCAACCATTCGGTTCATCTCCCGTTTGAAGACCGAGACCCCGTTAGTGATGCCGAAGGGAACCCTAAGGAAGTGGTAAAGGCGGCCGTCCGCTTCAAACGCGGTGTACGGGCTGTCCGCCTTGTGAATGGGGAGCTGGTGGTAGGCAGATTTCAGGTCCATTGTCGAGAAGACCCGGTACTGTGCAATCTGATCGACCATATCAGATATGCGTGGGAGGGAGTACGCGTCGAGCTGCTTGTACCGATTGATGGCCTTACTGTAGTCAATGACCATCCTGTTTTTCTCCCCCGCTTTCACCACTACCACTTGGACTCTCCAGGGGCTGTTGCTGGCCTCGATGAGACCTTCAGCTGGACATCAGACCTGATGAAGGTCCTGTCTTGGGTGCTGTACCGTCTGCTCCTGCTGGTGACGGGTTTGCAATCCGGGTTGAGGTCTGCAAACAGAGAAGGCGGGTCGACCTTAAGGGTCATGAGGCCGCATACAGTAAGGGGTGGTAGGGGCCCGCCAAATTTCAGGGTTAGGCTCTGGAGGTTGCACTGGAAGTCCAGGCCGAGTAGCAAGGCAGCACAGAGGTTGGGGCGGACGTAGAGCAGGAAGCCGCTGAACTCTACGCCCTGGATGGTGAGGGTGGCGATGCAGTACCCCTGGATCGCCATGGAGTGGGATCCGGAGGCCAGGGAGATTCTTTGGTTAATGGGGTGTACCGCGAGGTAGCAGCGCCTTACCGTGTTGTGGTGGATGAAGCTCTCGGTGCTCCCGGTGTCCAGAAGGCAGGATACCTGATGCCCATCGACCTTCACCTTTGTCGACGCAGTCGCGAGTTTGTGCGGTCGGGACTGGTCGATCGTGATGGAGGCAAGACGCGGCTGGTCGTTGGCGGTTGCAGGCGATGAGCGGCCCGATTAGGTGCCCGACGGGCAGGGGTCCTGAGGCGGGGAAGATGGCGGGGCCCACAGGCCGCACGTGTCCTGATGCAGGCAAGATGGCAGCGCCCTCGGGTCGCACGTGTCCTGGGGCAGGCAAAATGGCTCCACCCAATGGTTGTGAGGCAAGCAAGATGGCGGCGCCCATGGGCCACACGTGTTGTGAGGGGAGCAAGATGGCGGCACCCACTTGCCGCATGCGGGGGGTGCAGGGACAATAGCGGCGATTGAGCGGGCCTGGCACACTGCAGCAAAATGTCAGTAAGGGGGTGGTAGGGGCCCGCCAAATTTCAGGGTTAGGCTCTGGAGGTTGCACTGGAAGTCCAGGCCGAGTAGCAAGGCAGCACAGAGGTTGGAGTGGACGTAGAGCAGGAAGCCGCTGAACTCTACACCCTGGATGGTGAGGGTGGCGATGCAGTACCCCTGGATCGCCATGGAGTGGGATCCGGAGGCCAGGGAGATTCTTTGGTTAATGGGGTGTACTGCGAGGTAGCAGCGCCTTACCATGTCGTGGTGGATGAAGCTCTCGGTGCTCCCGGTGTCCAGAAGGCAGGATATCTGATGCCCGTCGACCTTCACCTTTGTCGACGCAGTCGCGAGTTTGTGCGGTCGGGACTGGTCGATCGTGATGGAGGCGAGACACGGCTGGTCATTGGCGATTGCAGGCGATGAGCGGCCCGATTAGGTGCCCGACGGGCAGGGGTCCTGAGACAGGGAAGATGGCGGGGCCCACAGGCCGCACGTGTCCTGATGCAGGCAAGATGGCAGCGCCCTCGGGTCGCACGTGTCTTGGGGCAGGCAAAATGGCTCCGTCCAATGGTTGTGAGGCAAGCAAGATGGCGGCGCCCACGGGCCGCACGTGTTGTGAGGGGAGCAAGATGGCGGCGCCCACTTGCCGCATGCAGGGGGTGCAGGGACAATAGCGGCGATTGAGCGGGCCTGGCACACTGCAGCAAAATTTCCTTTCTTGCCGCAGGCCTTGCAGAGCGCTCTGCGCGCCGGGCAGCGCTGCTGGGGGTGTTTTGTTTGTCCGCAGAAGTAGCAGTTGGGTCCCCCATGGTTGGTTGGCTGCCGTGCGGCACAGGCGTGGGGTTGGCTGGGGGCGGTCGCTGATGGGGTCCACGATGGGGTGGCCGCTGGCGGCATCCACAGTGCCCAGGAGGGGTGGGCCATGCAGTCGGGGGCATACGCCTGTACGTTGCGTGAGATGACTGTGAGCGAGAGTGTTAGTTTCTTGGTTGCCGCGAGGTCAAGCGTAGCCCCTTCTAAGAGGCGCTGGCGGATGTAGGCTGACCTATGCCCGTAATGAATGCGTCTCTCATTAGCAGGTTAGAATGTTCAGCGGCCGGAACTGCCTGGCAATCATAGTCTCTCACCAGGGCGAGCAGAGCATGCCAGAAATCTTCCACAGACTCACCAGGAAGTTGGTGCCACGTGGACAGGAGATGCCTGGCGTAGATCTTGTTGGTCTGCTAAACGTAGTTCTCCTTCAGTAGCGCCATGGCCTCTGCGCAGGTAGGCGCGTCCTGGATGAGGGTAAAGACATCGGAGCTCAGCCGCATATACAGAATCTGGAGCTTCTGTGCTTCTGGGATTGGGTCTGTCGCAGATCTGATGTATGCTTCAAAGCAAGCTAGCCAATGTGCAAAGTCCTTTTTGGCGTTGTCTGCTTGAGGATGCAGCTGCAGGCGATCCGGCTTGATGCGGAGAACCATCTTTGTAAAATCTCTGTGTAATAAATTGATGCACTATCAATTACGACGAGACGAGAGTAGAGAGTAATCGAGGTTTTATTACACAGAGATGTGTGGCCTCCTACAGCTGCTGCCGAAATGGCTGCCGTTCGGAGAGCACACACATTTATACTCCGCCTACTGGGCGGAGCCAGCAGGCAGGGATCTACCCCCTTACCTGTAGTACAGGGGCCTTACCGTAATACCCTCATATGCAGTGCAGTATGTACAATATAATATAATAGTGGTGACAACCACAACCAGGTAGTGGCAGCTTCAGAATTTCAAAAGCATATCCTTGGAAGATGCTGACGTAAAGGAATTAGGAGCTGTGGTGAACCAGGAATGCCACCCTCTCCTCTTAGGCAGAGGTCTGCTTCTTGAAGGCCACAGATATTTTACGCTACCTGTTGTGGGAGGCTGAGCCTTCTGAGGCACTGTTGCTCGGACATGTTGGGAAAGTTTGCTCTTGGTCTGTGCTGGAGGTATCACCTCCTTGAAGGTGCAACCCTATGTCTATTCCCTCTGTACCATGGAGCTGCCACATGGCTGTGAAGAACGCAGCTGCTGCCGGAGTTGCTGTATAGGTTGCTGTGGTTGCTGAGCTAGGAGCGGAACAGGAGATCCCAAGCATAGAAGGATCTTGTTCAGAGCTTTTTGTGTAACCGGGGCTGCTACTGTCTTCTTTCGTATGGCAGCAGGAAAAAAAAATCAAATGTCAATTTAGAAGTCAGATATATAGGCCAAAGCTTCTAATTAATCAGCATCGGTATCTTGTAGGTTACCTGCAAATTTTCCCTACCGGCAGTGTAGCCACCTGAGTTGGCCAAGTCCCGATTTAAAATGGCGAACGGCAAAGGCTGAAGGGAAATTCAGCCAAAACAGGCAGAAACCAGCAGGTGCAAGTTTGCTGTGTATTTAACTCTGCAAAGGCCCAGACAGCATCGATACTAGCAGCCAACTGCATAATAATGTAGCAACCACCTACATACTAATGAGCAATCCCCGGGAACAATAGCAACATTTGGGACAAACAAAACTAAGCCAGACTCCCCGGCGCCAGCAGGAGCCAACACAAAAGAGGTTAACGGACACTTCAAGACCGCCCATCAATCAGGGAACCGCTCCAGTATTGGAGAAATCGAACCAAGCGATTGGAACGAAGTCCAATCACCTAGAACCAGGTACAGGGTCCGCCCCGAAAGGCAGGAAGCCCCTGGGGACTATAAAGTTAAACCCCCAAGTTCAAATCGTTCTCGTTGACCGGGTCACCCAGCAACACGAACCAACATTGACCCTGACCGGTTCAACGGCCGCTGAGAGATCGTAAGTCTTATAAGACCAGAAGACCATAAGACATAGGAGTGGAAGTAAGGCCATTCGGCCCATCGAGTCCACTCCACCATTCAATCATGGCTGATTTCAACTCCATTTACCCGCTCTCTCTCCATAGCCCTTAATTCCTCGAGAAATCGAGAATTTATCAACTTCTGTCTTAAAGACACTCAACGTCCCGGCCTCCACCGCCCTCTGTGGCAATGAATTCCACAGACCCACCACTCTCTGGCTGAAGAAATTTCTCCTCATCTCTGTTCTAAAGTGACTCCCTTTTATTCTAAGGCTGTGCCCCCGGGTCCTAGTCTCCCCTGCTAATGGAAACAACTTCCCTACATCCACCCTATCTAAGCCATTCATTATCTTGTAAGTTTCTATTAGATCTCCCCTCAACCTCCTAAACTCCAATGAATATAATCCCATGATCCTCAGACATTCATCGTATGTTAGGCCTACCATTCTTGGGATCATCCGTGTGAATCTCCGCTGGACCCGCTCCAGTGCCAGAATGTCCTTCCTGAGGTGTGGGGCCCAAAATTGCTCACAGTATTCTAAATGGGGCCTAACTAATGCTTTATAAAGCTTCAGAAGTACATCCCTGCTTTTATATTCCAAGCCTCTTGAGATGAATGACAACATTGCATTTGCTTTCTTAATTACGGACTCAACCTGCAAGTTTACCTTTAGAGAATCCTGGACTAGGACTCCCAAGTCCCTTTGCACTTCAGCATTATGAATTTTGTCACCGTTTAGAAAATAGTCCATGCCTCTATTCTTTTTTCCAAAGTGCAAGACCTCGCACTTGCCCCCGTTGAATTTCATCAGCCATTTCTTGGACCACTCTTAAACTGTCTAGATCTTTCTGCAGCCTCCCCACCTCCTCCATACTATCTGCCTCTCCACCTATCTTTGTATCATCGGCAAACCTAGCCAGAATGCCCTCTGTCCCGTCATCTAGATCGTTAATATATAAAGAGAACAGCTGTGGCCCCAACACTGAACCCTGCGGGACACTACTCGTCACCGGTTGCCATTCCGAAAAATAACCTTTTATCCCAACTCTCTGCCTTCTGCCTGACAGCCAATCGTCAATCCATGTTAGTACCTTGCCTCGAATACCATGGGCCCTTATTTTACTCAGCAGTCTCCCGTGAGGCACCTTATCAAAGGCTTTTTGGAAGTCAAGATAGATAACATCCATTGGCTCGCCTTGGTCTAACCTATTTGTTATCTCTTCGAAGAACTCTAACAGGTTTGTCAGGCACGACCTCCCCTTACTAAATCCATGCTGACTTGTCCTAATCCGACCCTGCACTTCCAAGAATTTAGAAATCTCATCCTTAACAATGGATTCTAGAATCTTGCCAACAACCGAGGTTAGGCTAATTGGCCTATAATTTTCCATCTTTTTCCTTGTTTCCTTCTTGAACGGGGGGTTACAACAGCGATTTTCCAATCCTCTGGGACTTTCCCTGACTCCAGTGACTTTTGAAAGATCATAACAACGCCTCCACTATTTCTTCAGCTATCTCCCTTAGAACTCTAGGATGTAGCCCATCTGGGCCCAGAGATTTATCAATTTTTAGACCTCTTAGTTTCTCTCGCACTTTCTCCTTTGTGATGGCTACCATATTCAACTCTGCCCCCTGACTCTCCGGAATTGTTGGGATATTACTCATGTCTTCTACTGTGAAGACTGACGCAAAGTACTTATTCAGTTCCTCAGCTATTTCCTTGTCTCCCATCACTAGATTACCAGCGTCATTTTGGAACGGCCCAATGTCAACTTTTGCCTCCCGTTTGTTTTTAATGTATTTTAAGAAACTTTTACTATAATTCCTAATGTTACTGGCTAGCCTACCGTCAAATTTGATCCTCTCTTTCCTTATCTCTCTTTTTGTTATCCTCTGTTTGTTTTTGTAGCCTTCCCAATCTTCTGACTTCCCACTACTCTTTGCCACATTATAGGCTTTCTCTTTTGCTTTGATGCATTCCCTAACTTCCTTTGTCAGCCATGGCTGCTTAATCCCCCCTCTGATAACCTTTCTTTTCTTTGGGATGAACCTCTGTACTGTGTCCTCAATTACTCCCAGAAACTCCTGCCATTGCTGTTCTACTGTCTTTCCCACTAGGCTCTGCTCCCAGTCGATTTTTGTCAGTTCCTCCCTCATGCCCCTGTAGTTACCTTTATTTAACTGTAACACCTTTACATCTGATTCTACCTTCTTTCTTTCAAATTGGAGATTGAATTCGACCATATTATGATCACTGCCTCCTAAGTGCTCCCTTACTTTAAGATCTTTAATCAAGTCTGGCTCATTACATAACACTAAGTCCAGAATGGCCTGTTCCCTCGTGGGCTCCATCACAAGCTGTTCCAAAAAGCCCTCCTGTAAACATTCAATGAATTCCCTTTCCTTGGGTCCACTGGCAGTATTATTTACCCAGTCCACCTGCATATTAAAGTCCCCCATGATCACTGTGACCTTGCCTTTCTGACATGCACTATTTCGTGGTGCATTTTGTGCCCCTGGTCCTAACCACTGTTAGGAGGCCTGTACATAACTCCCATTATGCTTTTTTTGCCTTTGTGGTTCCTCAACTCTACCCACACAGACTCCACATCATCTGACCCTATGTCGTTTAGTGCTATTGATTTAATTTCAATCCTAATTAACAAGGCAACCCCGCCCCCTCTGCCCACCTCTCTGTCTTTTCGATAGGTTGTGAATCCCTGGATGTTTAAATGACAGTCCTGAACCCCCTGCAACCATGTCTCTGTGATGCCTACCACATCATACCTGCCAGTCACAATCTGGGCCACAAGCTCATCTACCTTGTTCCGTACACTGCGCGCATTTAAATATAGCACCTTTAATTCTCTATTGACCGTCCCTTTTTGTTTTCTTAGTGTGGTGGACCTTGGTTTACTGAGCCTTTCCATACACTGTGTCATATTTTGTGGGATGGGGACAATTGTAACCACTCTTGAGTTTTGTCTGTTCGTGTTTTTTTGTATTCCTAAGCAGCTACTCTCCCCGCTGATTACTTCACCTCTTGGTTCCCTGACTTTCCCTTCCCCCCCAATCTTTAGTTTAAAGTCCTATTGACCACCCTATTTACTCTTTTTGCCAGAACACTGGTCCCAGCTCGGTTCAGGTGGAGACCATCCCAACGGTATAGGTCCCCCCTGTCCCAAAACTGATGCCAGTGTCCCATGAAAAGGAACCCCCCCCCTTGGAGATGGTGAGGGTAGACAGGAGGTATGCGGAAGAACCTGAGGAAGGATTGTTGAGGAAGAGGCGCAGCCTCCAGGCCGAATTCGACCTGGTGACCACCAGGAAGGCGGAGGTGCAGTGGAGGAAGGCCCAGGGGGCGGTCTACGAGTATGGGGAAAAGGCAAGCCGGATGCTGGCGCATCAGCTTCGGAAGCGGGACGCAGCTAGGGAGATCGGGGGAGTTAAGGACAGGGGAGGGAGCGTGGTGCGGAGTGGGGTTGGCATCAATGGGGTCTTCAGGGACTTCTACGAGGAATTGTACCGATCCGAGCCCCCACGGGAGGAGGGAGGGATGGGCCGTTTCCTGGACCAATTGAGGTTTCCAAAGGTGGAAGAGGGACTGGTGGCGGGACTGGGGGCCCCGATTGGGCTGGAGGAGCTGATCAAAGGGATAGGAAGCATGCAGGCGGGGAAGGCACCGGGGCCGGACGGTTTCCCGGTCGAGTTCTATAAAAAATATATGGACCTGTTGGGCCCGCTGTTAGTTAGGACCTTTAATGAGGCAAGGGAGGGGAGGGGCTTTACCCCTGACGATGTCCCGGGCACTGATCTCCTTGATCCTGAAGCGGGACAAGGATCCCCTGCAATGTGGGTCTTACAGACCGATTTCCTTGCTAAATGTAGATGCCAAGGTGCTGGCAAAGGTCTTAGCCATGAGGATTGAGGATTGTGTGCCGCAGATCATCCATGAAGACCAGACGGGGTTTGTGAAGGGGAGACAGTTGAACGCGAATGTGCGGAGGCTTTTGAACGTTATCATGATGCCGGCGAGGGAGGGGGAGGCGGAGATAGTGGTGGCGATGGACGCTGAGAAAGCCTTCGATAGGGTAGAGTGGGGGTACCTGTGGGAGGAGCTGAAGAAGTTTGGGTTTGGGGAGGGGTTTGTCAGGTGGGTTAGGCTGTTGTACGAGGTCCCGATGGCGAGTGTGGCCACAAATAGGAGGAGGTCCGAGTACTTTCGGTTGCACCGAGGGACGAGACAGGGGTGTCCCCTGTCCTCCCTGCTCTTCGCACTGGCGATTGAACCCCTGGCTATGGCACTGAGAGAGTCGAGGAACTGGAGGGGGTTGGTGCGGGTTGGGGAGGAGCATAGGGTGTCGCTTTATGCGGATGACCTGCTGCTGTATGTGGCGGACCAGGTGGGAGGAATGCCAGAGGTAATGAGGATGCTTAGGGAATTCGGGGACTTTTTGGGGTACAAGCTCAATATGGGGAAGAGCGAGCTGTTTGTAGTTCAGCTAGGGGACCAGGAGAGGGGGATTGGCGAGCTCCCACTAAAAAGGGTGGAGAGGAGTTTCAGATATTTGGGGGTCCAGGTGGCCAGGAGCTGGGGGGCCCTGCATAGGCTTAACTTTACAAGGCTGGTGGAGCAAATGGAGGAGGAGTTCAAGAGGTGGGACGCGTTGCCGCTGTCCCTGGCGGGTATGGTGCAGTCAATCAAAATGACGGTGCTCCCAAGGTTTTAGTTCCTGTTCCAGTGCCTCCCCGTATTTATCCCAAAGGCTTTTTTCAGGCGGGTTAACAGGAGTATAATGGGGTTTGTGTGGGCGCGAGGGACTCCGAGGGTGAGAAGGGTGTTCCTGGAGCGGAGTAGAGATAGGGGGGGGCTGGCGCTGCCCAACCTCTGTGGGTACTACTGGGCCGCCAATGCGACAATGGTGCGCAAGTGGGTGATGGAGGGGGAGGGGGCTGCATGGAAGAGGCTGGAGATGGCGTCCTGTGTGGGTACGAGTCTGGGGGCGCTGGCAACGGCACCGCTGCCGCTCCCTCCAAGGAGGTATACCACGAGACCGGTGGTGGTGGCGGCCCTCAAAATTTGGGGGAAGTGGAGGCGGCATAGGGGGGAAGTTAGGGCCTCGGCGTGGACCCCATTACGGGGGAACCACCGGTTCGCCCCAGGAAGAACAGGTGGAGGGTTTTCGGGGTGGCACAGGGCAGGCATACGAATGTTGGGGGACCTGTTTGTGGACGGGAAGTTCGCGAGCTTGGGTGAGCTGGAGGAGAAGTACGGGCTCCCCCCCGGGGAACACCTTCAGGTACTTACAGGTAAGGGCGTTTGCCAGACAGCAGGTGGTGGAATTCCCACGGCTACTGCCACACACAGTACAGGGCAGGGTGCTCTCGGGGGGGTGGGTGGGAGTGGGGAAGATCTCGGAAACTTACCAGGTGATGCAGGAGGAGGAGGAGGCCTCGGTGGTGGAGTTGAAAGGTAAGTGGGAGGAGGAGTTGGGAGAGGAGATCGAAGAGGGGATGTGGGCAGATGCCCTAGGGAGGGTGAACTCTTCCTCTTCATGTGCGAGGCTCAGCCTCATACAGTTTAAGGTGCTGCACAGGGCACACATGACCGGGACAAGGATGAGCAGGTTCTTTGGGGGTGAGGACAGGTGTGTTAGGTGCTCAGGGGGCCCAGCAAATCACACCCATATGTTCTGGGCATGCCCAGCGCTGGAGGAATTTTGGAAGGGCGTAGCGAGGACGGTGTCGAGGGTGGTAGGATCCAGGGTCAAACCGGGCTGGGGGCTCGCAATATTTGGGGTGGCAGAGGAGCCGGGAGTGCAGGAGGCGAAAGAGGCCGGAATTCTGGCCTTTGCGTCCCTGGTAGCCTGGCGAAGGAGTATCTTTTAGTGGAAAGATACGAGGCCCCCAAGCGTGGAATCCTGGATCAGCGATATGGCAGGGTTCATTAAATTGGAGAGGGTGAAATTCGCCTTGAGAGGGTCGGTACAAGGGTTCTTTAGGCGGTGGCAACCGTTCTTAGACTTTCTGGCAGAACGCTAGACATTGGTCAATGGCAGCAGCAGCTCGGGGGGGGGGGGTTTACTTTATTTTTGTTTATGTTATTTACACTGGAAGGGCCTGAGGGGGTGTATACACCTGTTGTCTTAAGTCGGGGTGTTAATGTTAATTTATTATTTAGGTACGGGGGGAGGGGTTTGGGGGGTTGCTTTTTTAGATTGTGTTTTGTACTTAACCCTGTTGGGTTTTTTTTTCTTTCTCATTTTGTTATTGATATTTTATGAAAACCTTTAATAAAAATTTTTTTTTTTTTTTAAAGAAAAGGAACCCCTCATTCCCACACCACTCTTTCAGCCACATGTTAACTTCCCTTATTCTTGCCTCCCTATGCCAATTTGCACGTGGCTCGGGCAGTAATCCGGAGATTATGACCCTTGAGGACCTGTTTTTTAATTTGAATCCTTGCTCTTTATAATCTCTAAACAGGTCCTCTTTCCTAGACTTGCCTATGTTGTTGGTACCGACATGGACCACAACAACTGGATCCTCCCCCTCCCTCTCCAGTATCCTTTCAAGCCGGTCAGAGATGTCCCGCACCCTAGCACCGGGCAGGCACCATACCATGCGGGACTCTTTATCCTGCTCACAAAGGATGCTATCTATCCCCCTGATAATAGAATCCCCTACAACTACAACTTGCCTATTTACTCCCTCCCCCTGAATGGCCTGCTGAACCATGGTGCCTTGGTCAGCTGACTCATCCTTCCTGCAACCCTGTTCGCCATCCACACAGGGAGCAAGTGCCTCATACCTGTTGGACAGAGTCAAGAGCTGGGGCTCCTGAGTTCCTGACTGCTGGTTCCCTTTACCTGCCTGACTTGCAGTCACACCCTGCTGTCCCTGGCCACTAGCAGGATTTAAACTACTTACTCTGGCAGGTGTGACTGCCTCCTGAAACACAGTGTCCAGGTAAGTCTCCCCCTCCCGGATGTGCCTCAGTGTTTGAAGCTCAGACTCCAGCTCATCAACTCTGAGCCAGAGCTCTTCGAGCAGCCAACATTTACTGCAGATGTGGTCGCTGCAGTTTGCAATGGGATCTGCCAGCTCCCACATCAAGCAGTTCAAGCACATCACCTGACCAGCCATCACTAATTAATTAATTAGTTTAATTTAAGTTTATGGTGGGGGCAGCTTCAGCTAATCAGACACTACCCTGCACTTTTAACTGAAAAACAGCACAATTAGATTAACCACTTACCTTTCCTGGTTACCTTACTGCACCAAATTACCAAATTCTCACTGTCTGTATCTCTCTCACTCCGGCTGTGTCTCCTTGACCTGCGCAATGCTAAAAATATAATATAACAATGCTAATAATAATATAATATGGCACTTACCTTACCTGGATCTTATTATTAGGTTAGAGGAGGAGGGTGGGTGGGAGACACTACACGTGTAGTGTCTCGGGTTTCCTCTCCACCAGAATTTATTGGTTTGGGAGGGGGGGGGGGGGGGGAGGGGGGGGGGCCTTCCCAGAAGTCTGCGGGTCGAAAAAAATAAAACAGAAAAGAAGTGTTTTTTAAAGGAAAAACATACCTCCCAGAAATGCCTTGCGCACCGCTCCCACCGAAATCCAACGGCCTGCTCCTGTGAAGGTAAGTGTTTTTTAAAGGAAAAACTTACCTCCCAGAAATGCCTTGCGCACCGCTCCCGCCGAAATCCAACGGCCTGCTCCTGTGATGGTAAGTGTTTTTTAAAGGAAAAACTTACCTCCCAGAAATGCCTTGCGCACCGCTCCCGCCGAAATCCAACGGCCTGCTCCTGTGATGGTAAGTGTTTTTTAAAGGAAAAACTTACCTCCCAGAAATGCCTTGCGCACCGCTCCCGCCGAAATCCAACGGCCTGCTCCTGTGAAGGTAAGTGTTTTTTAAAGGAAAAACTTACCTCCCAGAAATGCCTTGCGCACCGCTCCCGCCGAAATCCAATGGCCTGCTCCTGTGAAGGTAAGTGTTTTTTGTGTCTTAAGTGTTTAAGTGTTTTAAGTGTCTTAAGTCAACGCTCGCTACGAGATAGGCGCTCCTAGCTATCAATCCGTACCAACTTCGAATCCCGCAGACTCAGAACCCGAACGAAAGGCCATTTGTTCCCCTGACCTGGTGGGCCAGTCCGAAGTTAAGTAGAGGCCTGTTAGTCGTAGAAGTAGCTTAGACGTAGAATTTGTGCATGAGTAGCGATTACTGCGTATAATAAATGTGCTTTGATTTAAATCTTATGATCGGTGTATTAACAGAGCCAAGTGAACCAACCAAAAGTTAGCAACAGGCAGTATTCAATGATGTGCATTCCGTGGTCTGTTTAGGCGCTCTGCAGTCAGATCCGAATATCTGTCATCTATCGAATGGTTGGCAACATCATCATGACCAATTCTGAGGTGGTTCCTGCGAAGAGGTTTGAGCTTCCAAGTTGTACTGTTGGGTCCTTTGCATGGTATCTATTGGTATGCCGCAGATCTTCCAAGCAACATGTCATTGTTCATCAAGAGAGAAAAGACCAGGAAAAGGCTTTCACGACAGTCCTACGTTTGAAATGGATTGTTGGTCAAGTTAGCTTGGATCAGCAGGTCTTTCCTAATGTAACAGGTGAATTCTCTGGAGATTGGTTTCCAATGGCATTCCACAGACTCAGTGTTGGGTCCCCTGCTATGGTGGTATATTTTAATGATTTGGACTTAAATTTGGGAGGCATGATTGGGAAATTTGCAGCTGACACAAATAAATTGTTCATGTTGGTGGTGAGGAGGATAGATATGGGGCGGGATTCTCCGTTGGCTGACGCAAAAATCGTGAAACGCGGTTGGGTGGAGAACAGGTTCCGATGCTACAATCGCAGTGGGCGCCAATTTGATGCAAAATCTCAATTCTCCATCACCTCGACAGCGGCGTCAATGCAGTCCAGAACGCACAAACAGTAAACACTGTTTGCATGTCATTAGTGGGCCCGACCCAGTATTCCCTGGGGCCTCCGCAATTCCCTACCTCCAATGAGCAGAGTTCCCAACTGCGCGGTTCACTTGTGCTTTTACGAATCGTGAAACCGGCATCATTCTGCTGAGGGAGAGAGAGGGGGGACGGAAAGTGTCCAACATCACCATAGTTTGCTGACAGTTATGCGACTGTCTGGGGGGCTTCTGCTAGGGCAAGTGGGAGTAGCAAGGGATGGCCATGAGTTGGGCTGTGGGGCCGGGGTGGACGGGCATGGAACACCATTGTCGCAGCTGGCAAGGCAGCCATGCAGCTGCGCACACCACTAGCAGCCCACTTTGAACATACGTCCATATGTCATATAGGTGTCCCCCAGGCCACCCCGCTGGATGCCCATCAGCTATATGGGTGTGCTCCAGCACAACCAGTGCCATCTTGTTAACTGGGATGTGTATGTTTGGGGATTGTAATGTGTATGTGCGGTTGCAGCTTATCAGCCTCCCAAGTGTCAATCACAGATCTGACGAATCCCGCAACGTTTTTCATTGGAATGGGTTATGTTCCACGAGGCGCTGGAGCTAGCCCCTCCACAGTCACTCAGTCGGTCCAGGTTCAGCGCCAGTTTTGCTTTCATGAAAGTCCAGAATTCTGCCCCGGTGTCAGCACTTAGTCTCAGAAATGTAGAATGCCGCCCATGGACTTCAGAGTGAAGGTTTGGTTGAAGGACGAAAAGTGGAAAATAAAATTGAACCTGGAGAACTGTGAGGTTACGTATTTTAGTGAGGCAAACAAAGGAGTGCTCAATAAATGGAGGATATTCAGAGGGGTAGAGGCAGTGAGAGACCTTCGAGTCCACCGGTACTTGAAGGTGGCAGGACCGGTAGATGAGGTGGTATAGAAGATACATGGAGTGTTTTCCTTTACTGCACAAGATATAGAATACAAAAACAGGGATGTAATGTTGGAACTGTATAAAATGCTGGTTAGGCTCGTATACAGTCCTGGTCACCACATTACAGGAAGGACATAACTGCTCTGGAAAGAGTACATAGGAGATTTATAAGAATGTTGCCAGGGCTTGAAATTGCAGCTGTAAGGAAAGAATAGGTAAGCTAGGGTTGTTTTCTTTAGAACAGAGGAGACTGAATTGAGGTGTACAAAATTATGAGAGGCCTAGATAGTGGACAGGGAAGACCTGTTTCCCCCAACGGAGACTATTACCAGGGGGCACAGATTTAAGGTAATTGTTGAAGTATTTGAAAGGATATTAGAAAAAAACATTTTCACCCACAGGAATGGTAGGTGGCTGGAATTTGCTGACCGGATTGTTGGTTGAGGCAGAAACCCTCAACTTTGCACCAGAAGTGCTAACTTGCTGGGTGCTGGAAGGTGGGATTAGGACTTTTTTTTCTGTGCAGTAATTTTTCGATGATTTTATTCATTATTTGCAATGTTGGTGTGATAGCTTGCAAGCACCATCAAGCGTATTGGTGATAATTCACAGAGTAAGGTTCAGCCGGAGATCAATGGATTTGACATGTGGACTTCACAGCTATGCCAGAGAACAGTACTCCACTGTTCTGTAGACCAGGGTGATTGCTGCCGTACAGAGGGTTTGAGCATTTGCTTCCCATGTGGATGTGGCAAGTTCCTGGATCAGGTTGACACTACTCTTTAATTTCAGCCCCAGCTTCTGGAGACGCTATCTGCACAATAGGGTACAATCAAATGTGTCTCCTGAGTTGGAAGGATTTGCCTCTGGGATGTAGAAGAAGACTTTCTGGGTTTGGTCTGCTTGATGGCTGTTGAGGTGAAAAACTGAAGTGCCAGTCAATCATTTGCAGGTTAGGCCAAAGTCACTATCAGCAGAAGTAGGGGCTTTTCACAGTAACTTATTGCAGTGTTAATGTAAGCCTACTTGTGACAATAAAGATGAAAGATTATTATAAAAAGTACACGCCCATCTTCTGTAACTCACTGGCCATATCCTCTTCGGTGATGGACTGATTCTTGTTTTGTGTGGCCAAGACAATGTCAGCAGCACATGAGAAATTGTAGGTTCTGTTTTGAGAAGATCACTGGTGTAAATATTTAAGTAACTAGGGTTCAGGAGTGTTCAGTGCCCTATGCCTCCATTTCTTTAGTGTCAGTGTACATGTGAAAGAATCAGTTGCTAAACGTGGAATTATGAGGATGGGTCATAGTTCAGCAAGGGTAAATGGTGAAAAACAGCTCATGCATTCATTCTGTTCCATATGCCACCATTAGGTTCACGGGTGCCATAGCAATCTTCATTTGGCACTGAAAACCTGCTTTGATGTACATTGTAAACATTACTACTTGAGGGGGTGGCATGTGGTGCAGTGGTTAGCACTAGGACTACGGCACTGAGGACCCGGGTTCATATCCCGGCGCTGGGTAACTGTCCGTGTGGTGTTTGCACATTCTCCCCATGTCTGCGTGGGTTTCACCCCCACAACCCAAAGATGTGCAGGTTAAGTGGATTGGCAATGTTGAATTGCCGCTTAATTGGGGGGAAAAAATTGGGTATTCTAAATTTATACTGAAAAAAACATTACTACTTGGTTGATGCAGTGATTGCTGCTCTGGAAGCCTGCTTGCTCCTTCGGGATGGTTGACTTGACGATTGGGGGTAATCTATAGAGTACCAACCTCTCCAGCATTCTGGAACAAGTACAAAGCTGAGAGATCAGGCAAAGCTGGGGGCCTCACAGGCATTGTTCCCCTGCTTCAGTAATTATTTTAACTTGCTTCAATTAGAGTTCCCAGCACCTTTGAAAAGAAGGAGGCCAACTATCTATTTGCTTTAGCTCCCTGTGCTTTTAAAAATTCTGGGTAGATACCGTCTGTATCCACAACTTTCCAGATTTGGCTATTAGCAAAACTGTGTTTAATTTGTCCAAAGTGAGCATGTTTAATCATCTCGATGATGCCATTAAATTTGTCGAAGACTGCCGAATCGTCTGGAATAAAAATGCCCTTTTTATACTGGGGCCTTTTTCGTATTAAGTGGGTGCAATACATCTGCTCTGTTGGTCATCGTGTCTTTATAGGCAGAGTTTGCCCAAGGTTTCCTCCAGGAGTGAGTGAGTCTTCTCCGCTAACTGTGGTTGTGAGTGCGGCTGTGGCTTTTCACTTTACAGCATTCCATCATGGGTATAGTGGAGAAGCTGGGGGACCAATTCAAGAAATCCATGTTCCTAAAATTCACTCACATAATTTTGAAGCCTCTATACTGGCATCACCTGGCCTATAACATAGCAGTTTACCCACGGTAAAATTATTTCCAAGTAAATGTGGCTCCTTTGCACCATTGCTGCAATTGCATAACTGGTGCAATTTTACAAATTCTTCACAGTCACAGCAACACTTTACAAAGTTGGACTTGATGTCCAATGCTACCTGAACTTAAAAGTACACTTTTTTCTACAAATAAATCATACATACAACCACGAAGGATCCAGACTGTGAATTGTCGAATGCCGGACATATCGCGCGAATGTAGAGATAAAGCAGATGGGCTTTACCTAGCATCAGTCATGAGGGTCCTGATATGCATACTTCACAACACCGCATACCATCTAGTTAATCTGTGTGCACACTGACTAGGAGTTGTCTTTTTCTTCCTTCAACAGTGGCTATCAAGGTGTGCTACATTGTTTTTCTGGTTATGTGCTGAAACCTCAGCATGACTCAATCGGGTGGTTTAAAAAGGGAAACACATCTCCCGATTAGTTTGTATCCTGGCTATGCATGTCTCAGTGGAAGCGAGCCAACTCACTGTTCCAAGAACCTCGCGCCAGATGTCAGTGGAGTACATCCGTTTTGCATCTGTTTGGATCTCTGAAATCTGTACCGTAGGGAGAATCTCTTTAGAATTGGATTTAATTCTTTATGGATCAAAAGGGTTCTGTTTTTGATTGGACGGTATTATACTAAATTGGCAATCTCACTTTACCAAACTGCAGAATGGTGGGATATGTAGCTTTTATTTTCATGATTAGTCCTGCAGCAGGTTCTCAATCTCAGCCACGTCCCAGATGGAGACGGAAAATATATAACAGTCCCTTACCACAGGAAAGAAAAACGGAGTGACCAACACCTCCACACATAGCACTTACAGGTGTATATATACATTTCTTGCCCTTCTTTGGGATGGAAAACTTAAATAGGGTGGTTAGGTACAGTAACTTCTAAGTCCGTGAGATACAGGATGTAAGCACTTTACATTGAATGCACATGTTTCAACATCCACTCTAGCCTTTATCTGGCGGTTATTACATCCTCAAAATTTTCTGTTGCAAAAAATGTATTTGATAATATCCACTCTGTTAGGTTTGCATATAAAATCTGTGGGAAAAAAATGCAATTTCTTTATGCTGAATTGACATGCAAATTATTTCTCTACAATTTTCTACCTCATATGTTGGATGCCTGTAATACTGTTTCTCATTGCAATCCTTCTTCACTCGTTGGAAATCAATTTACCCTGAGGTAGCACTGCTTTCAACAAAATTGAAGCAAGTCTAAAATCTGATCTTGGGATGTACAAAATAATGATATGGCGGAGTAACGGAGTCGCATAGTGGTTTCATGATTGTTCTAAGTTTGTGGAACTGGCCCACATTCGATTGTGCACATTTATTTAATTCATCCTGAAGAAATTCATCTGCTACCCCAGAAATTAAGGCTAGATCATTTTAACTCCTGAGGCATCAAATATCCTGCAATTTAACTTCCTGACTGGAATGGGAGGCATTAAGTGGGAAAATGTACACGGCCCAGAGGCTGCGTGCTGCAACCAGGTAGGTGACAGGATTGGATCGCCTTCGCGGTGGGTGGTTTCCAGGTTCAGGAAGGGGACAGCAGAGTCTGTAGCAGAGATGCCTAAATTTTCAGCTGGTCCCACAAGAAAGCTCAATTGTTTGAGTCCCCTTTGGCCCTGGTTCCTTTTCCAGTCTTTGACTGGTGGGAAAGCTATGGGAACTCATTGCTCAAGCCACCACATGAAATTGCTGTTTGAGACCTGATGAGATCTTTGAGAGTCCCACATGCATGTAGAAAGCTGAACCACGTGGAAATTGGGTGCTGGCCTCTCAGCTTTCTGGCTCGTAATTCTAGCCTCCTATCCACCCTTCTCTTTCTTGGGCAGTCTCTCAGGGTTGAGGGTGACTTGCTTCCACCCCGGGGAGGTGGGTTCTGTGGTGGCTGAATTGTCCAATCCTGGATTCGCAAACTCTGCCACAGGTTTGGCAGGTGGTGTTTGATGAGGTGAGTGGGTGGGATGCTCTGGATTCTGCGCTATCCTTCTGCTGTTTACACTTGGCTTCTGTGTGTTCCATCCTATGACGCTTGAGGTGATTGGCGCCTTCACCGATGCTTCTTCTCCATTTTGTGCGTTCTGAGGCAAGTGATTCCCAAGTGTTGATGGGGATGTTGCATTTATTTAGAGAGGCTTTCAGAGTGTCCTTGTAGTGTTTTCTCTGCCCTCCAAGTGATCGTTTGCCATTGTGGAGCTCAGAGTACAGTAATTGTTTCAGGAGCTATGCAGGCAATGTGGCCCACCCATCGCATCGGGTTGGGAGTGACCAGTGCCTCAAGACTGGGGATACTGGCCTGGGAGAGGATGCTCACATTGGTATGCCTATCCTGCCAGTGGATTTGCAGGATTTTGCGGAGGCAACATTGGTAACATCTCTCCAGGGATTTGGAGTGTCTGCTGTACACTGTCCTTGTTTCTGATGCAGACTGGAGAGAGGGGACCATGGCTGCTCTGTAGACCATAAGCTTGGTGCTGAATTTGAGGTCTCGGTCTTCGAGCACTCTGTCCCTCAGGCAACCAAAGACTGCACAGGCACATTGGAGTTGATGCTGGATTTCATCATCAATGTCTGCTCGCACCGAGAGGAAGCTCCCGAGGTATGAAAAATGATCCACATTCTCCAGGGGCTCACCGTGGATCTTGATGGTCGGGGCAGTTTTTTTGTGGCAGGAGCAGGCTAATAGAGAATCTTTGTTTTCCAGATGTTTAGTCTGAGGCCTATTCCCTTCCCTCATATGTCCCGGTGAATGCGTCGATGATGGTTTGCAGCTCGGCCTCTTGAGTGTGCGCACACACAGGCGTCACCTATGCACTGTAGCTCGATGACAGAAGTTGGAATGGGCTGGCCTGAAGGCGTAGGAGGTTGAATAGTTGCCCGCTTCACTGGTAAGGTAGCTCCACTCTGGTAGGGTTCTTCAGGGTGATGGGGTGGGGTGTTGCTGCAAGGAAGATAGAGAATACCATTGGTGCGATGACACAGCCCTGTCTCACCCCAGTTTGCACACGTATTGCATCAGTGGCGGTTCAGTTGGTGAGTATCACGGCTTGCATGTCATTGCGGAGCAGATGGAGAATGGTGACAAATTTTTGCAGGCAACCGAATTTGAGGAGGATGTTCCACAGTCTCTCATGGTTGACAGAGTCGAAGGTCTTTGTGAGATCAAGGAATGGCATATACAGAGGTTGATGTTTCTCTTTGCACATTTCCTGGATTTGTCATGCACTGAAGACCATGTCCATTGAGCCTCTTGTTGGGCAGAAGCCACACTGAGACTCAGGGAGGAGCTCTTCAACCACTGGGAGGAGGCAGGTGAGGAGTATTCTCAAGATGACCTTTGCCGTGGCAGAGAGTAGGAAAATCCCGCTGTAATTTCCACAGTCGGACCTGCCTCTTTTCTTGAAGATGGTCATAACTAAGGCGTCTCGATCATCTGGCATGCTCTCTTCCTTCCAGATAAGGGTGATGAGGTTGTGGATTCTTGTCAACAGTGCTTCTCCGCCACATTTTAGTACTGCGAGGATTCCATCTGCGCCAGAGACTTTGTTGTTTTCCAGCTGTTGGATAGCTTTTCCAATCTCACGTCGAGCTGGGGTTGGGCTGAGATGGTGGCAGGTAGCGTGTTACGAGATGGGGTGGAGGGAATTTGCATCGAAGGCTGTGTCTTGGTTGAGGAGGTCCTTGATGAATGCCTCTCCATTTTGGGCTCTCTGTGGGGTGGGTCCCTAGGAGGTCGGACCGTAGATGGTTTTGATTGTGCTGAAGAAGCTGCGCACATGATGGTTGTCAGCAAGTTGCTGAGTCTCCTGCACTCTTTCCACCCACCATCTGTTCTTTAGGTCACAAGTTATTTGTTGCACCTCGGCCTTCAGTTGCTTGCCGGCTTATTTCCTCTCATTTGAGTTTTGGTGCAACTGCCAGCTCAGCAACGCCTTGTGTGCGCGGTCAAGGCAATCCTACACCTCCTGATTGTTCTCATCGAACAGTCTTGGTGTTTCCTGGTCGAGAGCCCAAGCGTCTCCTCGCAGGCACTAACTATGGTAGCTTTTAAAGCGGACCCGTGGGCATGCTGTGGCTCTGGCTCATTGGTCATCGTCAGGTTAGCTGTGAGGTGCCGACTGAGTAACTCTTTCTTCTCAGAACCTTTGTGTCCAGCGATATTGAGTCTCCTGCGGCAGAGTTCTTTGTGTCTGTGTCAGTTTGGGGCCAGAGTGATGGAGACTGTAGAGCAGATTTGTCGGTGGTCACTCCAGCACATCACACAAGCTTGCCACCCCCACATTGATTCTGCATACACCTCCCATGCCTCAGGAAGGCAGACAGCATTATCAGAGACCCCTCCCACCCAGGCATTGCCTTCTTCCAGACCCTTCCATCAGGCAGAAGGTACAGAAGTCTGAAGACTCGCACATCCAGACATAGGAACAGCTTCTCCCTCAACGACTCCCCCTGTTCCCTGTAATAACACTATTCACAACGCCCTATGCTGCTCTTGCTCATGTATTTGCTTTGTTTGGCCCCTTGTTCTGCACTAGAACCAATCACTGTTTGTCGATGTACCATTTGTCAATGTTCTCTGTTGATTATTCTCTTTGTCTACTATGTACTTACTGTGTACGTTCCCTCGGCCGCAGAAAAATACTTTTCACTGTACTTCAGTACATGTGACAATAAATCAAATAAAATAAAAAAATCAGCAGTCATTCTAGTTGTGGCGCGAGTGATGCGGACGTCTTTGCGGTCCCTCGCTCGGAAGATGATATAATTTGTTAGGTACCAGTGCTTGGAGCGGGGGTGTTGCCATGCGTTCCTCTACATGTCCCTCTGGCGGAACAGGATGTTTGTGAAGATCAGGTCATGTTCTAAACATTTTGACAGGGGGGGGTTGTTGGTGTTTGTTTCCCCACACCTTCTTTCCTAACACACCTTTTCAAAGGTTTGCGTCCTTCCCGACTGTGGTAGTCACCACTGATTGTATTGTAGACGTAATAACGGTATAGTAGATGTAATACGGTAGGGCTCCTGTACTAGAGGAACGGGGGTAAATCCCTGCCTGATGGCTCTGCCCAGTAGGCGGAGTATAAATGTCTGTGCACACCAGAGCTGCTCCCATTCTGGTAGCAGCTGCAGGAGGCCACACATCTCTCCTTAATAAAGGCTTGATTATTCTCTACTCTCGTCTCGTAGTAATTGATAGTGTATCAATTTATTAAGCAGAGAAACTACAGCGATGGAACTTCGTATCAAGCCTGATCGCCTACAGTTGCACCCTCAAGCAGCCAATGCCACATCGGCCTTCAAGCACTGGCTAGCTTGCTTCGAAAGCTGCCTCCGATCATCGACTGAACAACCCTCGGACGCACAGAAGCTCCAGGTCCTTTACTCACGGGTGAGCTCTGATATTTTTCCCCTTATCCGGGATGCGCCCACTTATACAAAAGCAATGGAACTCCTGAAAGGACATTACGTTCGGCCGGTTAACAAACATTATGCCAGGCACCTCCTTCCACGAGACAGCAACTCCCCGGTGAGTCCTTAGACGATCTCTGGCGTGCCCTGCACATCCTGGCGAGGAACTGTGACTGCCAGGCAGTTTCGGCAGTCGAGCATACGGAACTTTTAATCAGAGATGCTTTTGTTACGGGCATGGTGTCAGCTTACATCCGCCAGCGGCTATTCGAAGGGGGTACGCTTGACCTTGCGGCAACCAGGCAGTTCGCAAACACGCTAACAGTAGCCTCCCGTAACGTACAGTCGTACGCCCCCGACCGCACGGTATCATCATGGACATCGTGGGTCCCACCAGCTACCGCCAGCCAACCCCGGGGGGCCCAAATGCTTCTTCTGCGGGCAGACCAAACACCCCCGGCAGCGCTGCCAGGCGCGGAGCGCAACCTGCAAGACCTGCGGAAAGAAGGGACATTTTGCTGCTGTGTGCCAGGCCCGGTCGATCGCTGCTGTATCTAGGCCCAGCGTTCCTGCACCCCCCACGTGCAACCCATGGGCGCCGCCAGTTTCGTCCCTGCAGACCACGTTCGGCCCGTGGGTGCCGCCATCTTCTTCTCTATAGACCACGTGCGGCCCGTGGGCACCGCTATCTTTTCGCCGCACGCCCATGGGCGCCGCCATCTTCGCCGCCATTTTGGACGGCGCCTCAGGACCCCTACTCGTCGGGAACTTCATTTGGCCACTCATTGCCTACCACCACCAGCCGCATCTCGCCTCCATTACCCTCAACCAGTCCCGGCCTCACAACCTCGCAACAGCGACGCCGATGGTCAAAATTGATGGGCACAAGACTTCCTGCCTTCTTGACTCCGGGAGCACGGAAAGCTTCATCCACCCCCCTACGGTAAGGCGCTGCTCCCTCGTGGTACACCCCGTTACCCAGAGAAGCTCCCTGGCCTCCGGATCCCATTCTGTGGAAATCCAGGGATACTGCATCGCGACCCTCACCGTCCAGGGTGTAGAGTTTAGCAACTTCCGACTCTACGTCCTCCCCAACCTCTGCGCTGCCCTGTTATACAGCCTGGATTTCCAATGCAATCTCCAAAGCCTAACCTTAAAATTCGGTGGACCCCTACCACCCATCACCGTATGCAGCCTCACGACACTTAAGGTCGATCCACCTTCCTTGTTTGCAAATCTCACCCCGGATTGCAAACCCGTCGCCACCAGGAGCAGAAGGTACAGCGCCCAGGACAGGACCTTCATCAGGTTGGAGGTCCAGCGGCTACTGCGGGAAGGGGTCATTGAGGCCAGCAACAGCCCCTGGAGAGCCCAAGTGGTAGTGGTAAAGACTGGGGAGAAGCACAGGATGGTCATTGACTACAGTCAGACCATCAATCGGTACACGCAGCTCGACGCATACCCCCTCCCACGCATATCTGATATGGTCAATCAGATTGCACAGTACCGGGTCTTTTCTACAGTAGACCTGAAATCTGCCTACCACCAGCTCCCCATCCGCAAGGCGGACCGCCAATATACTGCGTTCGAAGCAGATGGCCGCCTCTACCATTTCCTTAGGGTTTCCTTTGGCGTCACTAACGGGGTCTCAGTCTTCCAACAGGAGATGGGCCGAATGGTTGACCGGTACAGACTGCGGGCCACATTCCCGTACCTAGATAACGTCACCATCTGCGGCCACGATCAGCAGGACCACGACGCTAACCTTCTCAAATTTCTCCACACGCCAAACTCCTTAATCTCACGTAAAATAAGGAGAAGTGCGTGTTCCGCACCAACCGCTTAGCCATCCTTGGCTCTGTTGTGGAAAATGGAGTTCTAGGGCTCGACCCCGACCGCATGCGCCCCCTCATGGAACTCCCACTGCCCCAAAGCCCTGAAACGATGCCTGGGGTTTTTCTCCTATTATGCCCAGTGGGTCCTAACTATGTGGACAAGGCCCGCCCACTCATTCACTCCACAGTTTTCCCCCTGACGGCTGAGGCTCGCCAGGCCTTCAACCGCATCAAGGCGGACATCGCCAAAGCCACGATGCATGCAGTCAACGAATCCCTCCCTTTTCAGGTCGAGAGCGATGCATCAGACGTCGTTCTGGCCGCCACTCCCAACCAGGCAGGTAGGCCCGTGGTATTCTTCTCCCGCATCCTCCATGCCTCCGAAATTCAGCACTCCTCTGTCGAAAAGGAGGCCCAAGCCATCATGGAAGCTGTGCGGCATTGGAGGCATTACCTGGCCGGCAGGAGATTCACTCTCCTCACTGACCAACGGTTGGTTGCCTTCATGTTCAATAATACACAGCGGGGCAAGATCAAAAATGATAAAATCTTAAGGTGGAGGGTCGAGCTCTCCACCTACAATTACGAGATTTTGTATCGCCCCGGGAAGCTCAACGAGCCCCCTGATGCCCTATCCTGAGGTACATGTGCCAGCGCACAAGTGGACCGACTCCGGGCCCTACACGATGGTCTCTGTCACCCGGGGGTCACCCAGTTCTTTCACTTCATAAAGGCCCGCAACCTGCCCTACTCCTTTGCGGAGGTCAGGGCTGTCACCAGAGACTGCCAGGTCTGCGCGGAGTGCAAACCGCACTTCTACCGGCCAGACTGAGCGCACCTGGTGAAGGCTTCCCACCCCTTTGAACGCCTCAGCATGGACTTCAAAGGGCCCCTCCCCTCCACCGACTGAAACACGTACTTCCTGAACGTGGTCGATGAGTACTCCTGATTCCCCTTCGCCATCCCAATGACTTTTGCCACGGTCATTAAAGCGCTCAACAGCATCTTCGCCCTGTTCGGTTTCCCCGCTTATGTCCACAGCAACCGGGGATCCTCCTTTATGAGCGATGAGCTGCGTCGGTTACTGCTCAGCAAGGGCATTGTCTCAAGCAGGACAACCAGCTACAACCCCCGGGGAAACGGGCAGGTGGAGAGGGAGAATGGGACGGCCTGGAAGGCCGCCCTGCTGGCCCTGAGGTCTAAAATTCTCCCGGTCTCCCGCTGGCAGGAGGTCCTCCCCGACACGCTCCACTCCATCCGATCAACTAATGAAACCCCCCATGACCGTCTCCTTGCCTTCCTCAGGAAGTCCACCTCCGGGGTTTCGCTCCCAACATGGCTGGCAGCTCCTGGACCCGTCCTCCTCCACAAACACGTGCAAACCCACAAGGCGGACCCATTGGTTGAAAGAGTACAACTACTGCACGTGAACCCGCAGTACGCCTACGTGGCATACCCCAACGGGCGCCAGGACACAGTCTCCCTCTAGGACCTGGCCCCAGCTGGATCCCCCCCCCACGGCCCCCTCCCCCCCCCTCCCCCCCCCCCCCCCACCGATTGCCCTGGCGTCACTCCCCTTCCCCCCCAGCGCACCTCACCAGAGCCCCCGCTCCAGGACGATCCGTCCTCCCACTGGTCCCACCCGGGGATGAAGACGAGGACAACACACTTCCGGAGTCATAGGCTACCAAGTCGGTGCCTGCATCACCACCGGGACCGAGGTGGAGGATCAAGGCACCCAACCGACTGAACTTGTAAATTTTTTCACCAAACTGTAAATTTTTCCACCCCCCCCCGCTGGACTCTTTTTTTAACAGGGGGTGAATGTAGTCACCACTGATTGTATTGTAGATGCAATAACGGTATAGTAGATGTAATACGGTAAGGCTCCTGTACTAGAGGTACGGGGGTAAACCCCTCCCCTGTACTAGAGGTACGGGGGTAAATCCCTGCCTGCTGGCTCTGCCCAGTAGGCAGAGTATAAATGTGTGTGCACACCAGAGCTGCTCCCATTCTGGTAGCAACTGCAGGAAGCCACACATCTCTGCTTAATAAAGCCTTGATTATTCTCTACTCTCGTCTCGTAGTAATTGATAGTGCATCACCGACTACATTGAAGCTGCCGAGGAGAATCAGCTTGTCTCCCTTTCGGATGGGAGACCACGTGGGTCGAGGCTGGAGTAGAATGCTTCTTTTATTTAGCCCATTGCATCTAGGGTTGGGGCGTAGGCACTGACAGCTGTGATGTGCTCTTTTAACGTGGGATGGTCGTTAAACACCAACCACCACACGGTCCCAGCGGAGCAAGGTCTAGGCCCAATGGCAGGGAGATCCGAGATGACTGGAGACCAGGCATTGCTGTACGACGGGGCCTGACACACTCATCATCCTCCACTCAGCTCCCCGTCAGTAATGTCACATTAAATGGTTGTGATGAACAGTTATTGTATTACTGTACCCTTATCATCATGTAAGGCGATGTTCCCTGTAAGACCGGGCTTGGAACCCTGGGGGACTCCGCCTCTGGCTCCGCCCACCTGGGAGTCGTATATAAGAGGCGGCACCCAGTAAGCACCCATCTCGGCACCAGGCTAGTTCTTAGCTTATTAAAGCCTTCTTTACCGTTTTACTCTCTCGCGTCGTTATTGAGGGTACAACAATTTAATAAGCTAAACTACATCAGGATGGATGCAGGCCTAAAACCAGAGAAGCTCAATCTGGAAGCACGGACACCGGAGGCAAAGGAAATTTTTAAATACTGGCTCCGATGCTTCAAGGCCAACCTGGACTCCTCAGAGACTCCCATCCTGGGGCCACGCAAGCTGCGCCTACTCCACGCCCGGGTGAGTCACAGAATCTCCGCCACGCACAAAAAGATAACTACCTACGAAGAGGAGGCCGAGATACTACGCAAGCGGTTTGTCAAACCCATCAACAAGGTACATGCCCGGCATCTGCTCTCGGCCTGCCGGCAGCGCTCAGGGGAAACACTAGACGAATTCGTAGAAAAACTCACCGCGCTCGCCAGGAACTGTGACCATCAGGATGTGACGGGGGAAATCCATATGAACCTGCACATCAGGGACGCTTTTGTGCCCGGCATCTGCTCGACCTACATCCGGCAGCGACTACTCGAAAACGGGGCAAAAGACCTCCAAGACATGCTATCGCTCGCCACCTCGCTGGAAGTGGCCCAACATAATTTAGGCACGTACTCCGCGGACCCTGCTCAGACTTCCCCAGACTCAGCCACGTTACGGTCCTGCGCCGCGCAGCGACCCGCCCAGACTGGGGGCACACTGTGCTATTTCTGTGGGTAGGGCCAGCACCCACGCTGACCAGCCCGCTCCGCCATCTGTAGCGACTGATGGCGGCGGCCATTTTACGAATCCGACTCGGCTGAGGACTCGGACTACCCGCAACTGGGAGCGATCACCCTCGACCAAACGTGGCCAAAACACCTGCAGAACTCCATGGTGAAGGTCCAGGTCAACGGGTGCGATACTCCATGCCTTTTCGACTCCGGGAGCACGGGGAGCTTTATTCATCCAGAAACGGTAAGGGGCTGCTCCTTGCGCATCCAGTGTCCCAAACTATAGACCTCGCATCCAAGTCCCACTCGGTCCAAATCAAGGGGTATTGTATTGCAGATCTCTCGATCCAGGGCGCCGAATACACTCGTTTCAAACTGTATATCCTCCCTCACCCATGCGCCTCCCTGCTGCTCGGACTGGATTTCCAGTGCAGCCATCGAAGCCTGACACTGAAGTTCGGCGGACTCTTGCCCCCCCTCACAGTATGCAGCCTTGCAACACTGAAAGTCGCACCCCCCTCTCTATTCGCGAACCTCACTCCCGACTGTAAGCCCGTTGCCACCAGGAACCGGCTTAACAGTGCCCAAGACATGACTTTTATCAAGTCAGAGTTCCAGCGTTTACTGGGAGAGGGGGTCATCGAGGCTAGCAACAGCCCCTGGAGAGCACAATTGGTGGTAGTCCGGTCCGGGGAAAAGAAGCAGATGGTCGTGGATTATAGCCAGACCATAAACCGCTTCACACAGCTCGATGCGTATCCCCTTCCTCGCATAGCAGAAATGGTAAATCGGATTGCCCAATACCGGGTATTTTCCACGGTCGATCTCAAATCCGCCTACCACCAGCTCCCTATCCGACCGAAAGACCGCCCCATCCTCGGATATGTCGTGGAAAACGGGTTCCCAGGTCCCGACCCCGACCGCATGCGCCCCCTTAAGGAACGTCCCTTCCTCCACAGCCTCAAGGCCCTCAAATGGTGCTTGGGGCTTTTCTCTTATTACGCCCAGTGGGTCCCCAAATATGCGGACAAAGCCCGCCCACTCATAAAGACCACGATATTTCCCCTGTCGGCTGAGGCCCGATCGGCCTTCAGCCGCATCAAGGCCGACATCATCAAGGCCGCTATGCACACGGTGGATAAAACTATCCCTTTCCAGGTAGAGAGCGATGCGTCAGACATCACCCTGGCTGCTACCCTCAACCAAGCAGGCAGACCAGTAGCGTCTTGTCCCGGACCTTCACCGCCTCCGAGATTCGGCACTCTGCAGTCGAGAAGGAGGCACATGCCATTGTAGAGGTTGTGTGGCACTGGTACATAGCCGGCAGAAGGTTCACCTTCGTCACCGACCAACGGTCGGTAGCCTTCATGCTTGATAACGCACAACGGGGCAAAATAAAAAACGATAAAATTTTGAGGTGGAGGATCGAACTTTCCACCTACATGTACAATATCAAGTATCCTCCAGGGGAGCTCAACGAACCTCCAGATGCCCTGTCCCGCGACACGTGCGCCAACACGCAGGAGGACCGCCTGCAAGCCATCCACAATGACTTCTGTCACCCAGGGGTTACCCGGCTCGTCCACTTTATCAAGTCCCGCAACCGACCTTCCTCAACCGAGGAGGTCAAGGCCATGACCAGGGCTTGCCAGATCTGCACGGAGTGGAAACCGCACTTCTACCGGCAAGACAAGGCTCGTCTCGTGAAGGCCTCGGGGCCCTTTGAGCGACTAAGTGTGGACTTCAAGGGCCCCCTCTCGTCCACCAACCGCAATGCCTACTTGCTCACCGTCATCGACCGGTACTCCCACTTCCCATTCGCCGTCCTCTGTCCTGACATGACCTCGGCCACCGTGATAAAGGCACTGCACAGCATCTTCACCCTGTTGGGTTTCCCTGCTTATATCCACAGTGACCGGGGTACATCGTTCATGAGCGGTGAACTGCGTCAGTATCTGCTCAGCAAAGGCATTGCCTCGAGCAGAACGACCAGTTATAACCCGCGGGGAAACGGGCAAGTGGAGAGGGAGAACGCGACAGTGTGGAAGGCTGTCCTTCTGGCCCTACGGTCGAGATGTCTCCCAACCACCCGCTGGCAGGAGGTCCTACCCGATGCCCTACACTCCATTAGGTCGCTCCTCTGCACGGCCACGAATGAGAGCCCTCACAACCGCTTGTTTGTCTTCCCCAGGAAGTCCACCTCTGGGGTCTCGCTTCCACCTTGGCTGACGGCTCCGGGACCTGTTCTTCTCCGGAGGCACGCGAGGAGCCATAAAATGGACCCCCTGGTCGAGAGCGTCCGAATACTACATACAAACCCCCGATAGGCCTACGTCGAGTACCCCGATAGCAGGTAAGATGCGGTTTCCCTCCAGGATCTGGCACCAGTTGGTTCCCCCATTACAGACACCCCTTCCCTCACGGCTCCCCTGCGGGATCCGGCACTCTCTACTCCGCCCCCCCCCCCCCCCCCCCACCACCGGTCCCACTCCCCGTCGGTGGACAGCGACCATGCGCGCCCCCTAGCGCCCCCCCTCTACACACCCCGCCGGCGATGGCACCGCTACCTCCAGCCCCAGCTATTTCCCCTGCGCCCCGATCCCCTACCCCGACCCGGACCAAGGCTCCGACCACCGTGCTCCCGGACGTACCCTCAACTAAGACGTCCATGTCCGCCGCACCACCGCCCAAGCTGAGGAGGTCGATGAGGATGGTCAGGCCGCCGAAACTAATGAACTTATGATTCCACTTCACTCCCGCTGGACTTCGTTTTTTTAAACAGGGGGTGAATGTGATGAACGGTTATTGTATTACTGTACCCTTATCATCATGTTAGGTGATGTCCCTTTAAGACCGGGCTTGGAACCCTGGGGGACTCCTCTCTGGCTCTGCCCACCTGGGAGTCGCAAATAAGAGGCCGCCTAGCAGGCGGCACCCAGTCAGCACCCGTCTCGGCACCAGGCTAGTTCTTAGCTTATTAAAGCCTTCTTTACCGTTTAGTTTCTAAGCGTCGTTATTGAGGGTACAACAATGGTGTTGTAAATTTCACATTACCTCGCCCTCGCACCTTGCAGTCTCACCTCGCTGCTGCTCCCATCGCCCCGCTGCTGCTTCCCTCTCCCCGCTGCTGCTCCTCTCCCCGCTGCTGCTCCTCTCTCCCCGCTGCTGCTCCTCTCTCCCCGCTGCTGCTCCTCTCTCCCCGCTGCTGCTCCTGCTCCCCGCTGCTGCTCCTCTCTCCCCGCTGCTGCTCCCATCGCCCCGCTGCTGCTCACCTCTCCCCGCTGTTGCTCATCTCTCCCCGCTGCTGCTCCTCTCTCCCCGCTGCTGCTCCTCTCTCCCAGCTGCTGTCCTCTCTCCCCGCTGCTGCTCCTCTCTCCCCGCTGCTGCTCCTCTCTCCCCGCTGCTGGTCCTCTCTCCCTGGTGCTGCTCTTCTCGCCCCGCTGCTGCTCCTCTCTCACCGCTGCTGCTCCTCTCTCCCCGCTGCTGCTCCTCTCTCCCCGCTGCTGCTCCTCTTGCCCCGCTGCTGCTCCATTCGCCCCGCTGCTGCTCCTCTCTCCCCGCTGCTGCTCCTCTCTCACAGCTGCTGCTCCTCTCTCCCCGTTGCTGCTCCTCTCTCCCCGCTGCTGTTCCTCTCTCCACGCTGCTGCTCCTCTCTCCCCGCTGCTGCTCCTCTCTCCCCGCTGCTGCTTCTCTCTCCCTCGCTGCTGCTCCTCTCTCCCTCGCTGCTGCTCCTCTCTCCCTCGCAGTTGCACCTCTCTCCCCGCTGCTGCATCTCTATCCCCGCTGCTGCTCCTCTCTCCCCGCTGCTGCACCTCTCTCCCCGCTGCTGCTCCTCTCTCCCCGCTGCTGCTCCTCTCTCCTCGCTGCTGCTCCTCTCTCCCTCGCTGCTGCTCCTCTCGGCCCGCTGCTGCTTCTCTCTCCCTGCTGCTGCTCCTCTCTCCCCGTTGCTGCCCCTCTCTCCCCGCTGCTGCTCCTCTCTCCCTCGCTGCTGCTCCTCTCTGCCTCGCTGCTGCTCGTCTCTCCCCGCTGCTGCTCCTCTCTCCCCCACTGCTGCTCCTCTCGCCCCGCTGCTGCTTCTCTCTCCCATCTGCTGCTTCTCTCTCCCCGCTGCTGCTCCTCTCTCCCTCATTGCTGCTCCTCTCGGCCATCTGCTCCTTCTCTATCCCTGCTGCTGCTCCTCTCTCCCCGATGCTGCTCCTCTCGCCACGCTGCTGCCCCTCTCTCCCCGCTGCTGCTCCTCTCTCCCCGCTGCTGCTCCTCTCTCCCCGCTGCTGCTCCTCTCTCCCCGATGCTGCTCCTCTCGCCACGCTGCTGCCCCTGTCTCCCCGCTGCTGCTCTTCTCTCCCCGCTGCTGCTCCTCTCTCCCCGCTGCTGCTCCGCTCTCCCCGATGCTGCACCTCTCTCCCCGCTGCTGATCCTCTCTACCCGCTGCTGCCCCTCTCTCCCCGCTGCTGCTCCTCTCGCCTCGCCGCTGCTCCTCTCTCCCCGCTGCTGCTCCTCTCGGCCCGCTGCTGCTCCTCTCGCCTCGCTGCTGCTCCTCTCTCCCCGCTGCTGCTCCTCTCTCCCCGCTGCTGCTCCTCTCTCCCCGCTGCTGCTCCTCTCTCCCCACTGCTGCTCCTCTCTCCCCGCTGCTGCTCCTCTCTCCCCGCTGCTGCTCCTCTCTCCTCGCTGCTGCTCCTCTCGGCCCGCTGCAGCTCCTCGCTCCCCACTGCTGCTCCTCTCGGCCCGCTGCTGCTCCTCTCTCCCTCGCTGCTGCTCCTCTCTCCCCGCTGCTGCTCCTCTCTCCCTACTGTTGCTCCATCTCCCTCGCTGGTGCTCCTCTCTCCCCGCTGCTGCTCCTCTCTCCCCGCTGCTGCTCCTCTCTCCCCGCTGCTGCTCCTCTCTCCCCGCTGCTGCTCCCATCGCCCCGCTGCTGCTCACCTCTCCCCGCTGTTGCTCATCTCTCCCCGCTGCTGCTCCTCTCTCCCCGCTGCTGCTCCTCTCTCCCAGCTGCTGTCCTCTCTCCCCGCTGCTGCTCCTCTCTCCCCGCTGCTGCTCCTCTCTCCCCGCAGCTGCTCTTTTCACCACGCTGCTGCTCCTCTCTCCCAGCTGCTGCTCCTCTCTCCCCGCTGCTGCCCCTCTCTCCCCGCTGCTGCTCCTTCTCCCCGCTGCTGCTCCTCTCGCCCCTCTGCTGCTTCTTTCTCCCCGCTGCTGCTCCTCTCTCCCCGCTGCTGCTCCTCCCTCCCCACTGCTACTCCTCTCACCTCAATGCTGCTTCTCTCGCCCCACTGCTACTCCTCTCTCCCCGCTGCTGCTCCTCTCTCCCCGCTGCTGGTCCTCTCTCCCTGGTGCTGCTCTTCTCGCCCCGCTGCTGCTCCTCTCTCCCCACTGCCGCTTCTCTCCCCGCTGCTGTTCCTCTCTCCCCGCTGCTGCTCCTCTCTCCCCGCTGCTGCTCCCCTCTCCCCGCTGCTGCTCTTCTCGCCCCGCTGCTGCTCCTCTCCCCCCGCTGCTGCTCCTCTCTCCCCGCTGCTGTTTCTCTCTCCCTCGCTGGTGCTCCTCTCTCCCCGCTGCTGCTCCTCTCTCCCCGCTGCTGCTCCTCTCTCCCCGCTGCTGCTGCTTTCTCCCCGCTGCTGCTCCTCTGTCCCCGCTGCTGCTCCTCTCTCACCGCTGCTGCTCCTCTCTCCCCGCTGCTGCTCCTCTCTCCCCGCTGCTGCTCCTCTGTCCCCGCTGCTGCTCCTCTCTCACCGCTGCTGCTCCTCTCTCCCCGCTGCTGCTCCTCTCTCCCCGCTGCTGCTCCTCTTGCCCCGCTGCTGCTCCATTCGCCCGGCTGCTGCTCCTCTCTCCCCGCTGCTGCTCCTCTCTCACCGCTGCTGCTCCTCTCTCCCCGCTGCTGCTCGTCTCTCCCCGCTGCTGCTCCTCTCTCCCCGCTGTTGCTCCATCTCCCTCGCTGGTGCTCCTCTGTCCCCGCTGCTGCTCCTCTCTCCCCGCTGCTGTTCCTCTCTCCCCGCTGCTGCTCCTCTCTCCCCGCTGCTGCTCCTCTCTCCCCGCTGCTGCTCCTCTCTCCCCGCTGCTGCTCCTCTCTCCCTCGCTGCTGCTCCTCTCTCCCTCGCTGCTGCTCCTCTCTCCCTCGCAGTTGCACCTCTCTCCCCGCTGCTGCACCTCTCTCCCCGCTGCTGCTCCTCTCTCCCCGCTGCTGCACCTCTCTCCCCGCTGCTGCTCCTCTCTCCCCGCTGCTGCTCCTCTCTCCTCGCTGCTGCTCCTCTCTCCCTCGCTGCTGCTCCTCTCGGCCCGCTGCTGCTTCTCTCTCCCTGCTGCTGCTCCTCTCTCCCCGCTGCTGCCCCTCTCTCCCCGCTGCTGCTCCTCTCTCCCTCGCTGCTGCTCCTCTCTGCCTCGCTGCTGCTCGTCTCTCCCCGCTGCTGCTCCTCTCTCCCCCACTGCTGCTCCTCTCGCCCCGCTGCTGCTTCTCTCTCCCATCTGCTGCTTCTCTCTCCCCGCTGCTGCTCCTCTCTCCCTCATTGCTGCTCCTCTCGGCCATCTGCTCCTTCTCTATCCCTGCTGCTGCTCCTCTCTCCCCGATGCTGCTCCTCTCGCCACGCTGCTGCCCCTGTCTCCCCGCTGCTGCTCCTCTCTCCCCGCTGCTGCTCCTCTCTCCCCGCTGCTGCTCCGCTCTCCCCGATGCTGCACCTCTCTCCCCGCTGCTGATCCTCTCTACCCGCTGCTGCCCATCTCTCCCCGCTGCTGCTCCTCTCGCCTCGCCGCTGCTCCTCTCTCCCCGCTGCTGCTCCTCTCGGCCCGCTGCTGCTCCTCTCGCCTCGCTGCTGATCCTCTCTCCCCGCTGCTGCTCCTCTCTCCCCGCTGCTGCTCCTCTCTCCCCGCTGCTGCTCCTCTCTCCCCACTGCTGCTCCTCTCTCCCCGCTGCTGCTCCTCTCTCCCCGCTGCTGCTCCTCTCTCCTCGCTGCTGCTCCTCTCGGCCCGCTGCAGCTCCTCGCTCCCCACTGCTGCTCCTCTCGGCCCGCTGCTGCTCCTCTCTCCCCGCTGCTGCTTCTCTCTCCCCGCTGCTGCACCTCTCTCCCCGCTGCTGCTCCTCTCTCCCCGCTGCTGCTCCTCTCTCCTCGCTGCTGCTCCTCTCTCCCTCGCTGCTGCTCCTCTCGGCCCGCTGCTGCTTCTCTCTCCCTGCTGCTGCTCCTCTCTCCCCGCTGCTGCCCCACTCTCCCCGCTGCTGCTACTCTCTCCCTCGCTGCTGCTCCTCTCTGCCTCGCTGCTGCTCGTCTCTCCCCGCTGCTGCTCGTCTCTCCCCGCTGCTGCTCCTCTCTCCCCCACTGCTGCTCCTCTCGCCCCGCTGCTGCTTCTCTCTCCCATCTGCTGCTTCTCTCTCCCCGCTGCTGCTCCTCTCTCCCTCATTGCTGCTCCTCTCGGCCATCTGCTCCTTCTCTATCCCTGCTGCTGCTCCTCTCTCCCCGATGCTGCTCCTCTCGCCACGCTGCTGCCCCTCTCTCCCCGCTGCTGCTCCTCTCTCCCCGCTGCTGCTCCTCTCTCCCCGCTGCTGCTCCTCTCTCCCCGATGCTGCTCCTCTCGCCACGCTGCTGCCCCTGTCTCCCCGCTGCTGCTCTTCTCTCCCCGCTGCTGCTCCTCTCTCCCCGCTGCTGCTCCGCTCTCCCCGATGCTGCACCTCTCTCCCCGCTGCTGATCCTCTCTACCCGCTGCTGCCCCTCTCTCCCCGCTGCTGCTCCTCTCGCCTCGCCGCTGCTCCTCTCTCCCCGCTGCTGCTCCTCTCGGCCCGCTGCTGCTCCTCTCGCCTCGCTGCTGCTCCTCTCTCCCCGCTGCTGCTCCTCTCTCCCCGCTGCTGCTCCTCTCTCCCCGCTGCTGCTCCTCTCTCCCCACTGCTGCTCCTCTCTCCCCGCTGCTGCTCCTCTCTCCCCGCTGCTGCTCCTCTCTCCTCGCTGCTGCTCCTCTCGGCCCGCTGCAGCTCCTCGCTCCCCACTGCTGCTCCTCTCGGCCCGCTGCTGCTCCTCTCTCCCTCGCTGCTGCTCCTCTCTCCCCGCTGCTGCTCCTCTCTCCCTACTGTTGCTCCATCTCCCTCGCTGGTGCTCCTCTCTCCCCGCTGCTGCTCCTCTCTCCCCGCTGCTGCTCCTCTCTCCCCGCTGCTGCTCCTCTCTCCCCGCTGCTGCTCCCATCGCCCCGCTGCTGCTCACCTCTCCCCGCTGTTGCTCATCTCTCCCCGCTGCTGCTCCTCTCTCCCCGCTGCTGCTCCTCTCTCCCAGCTGCTGTCCTCTCTCCCCGCTGCTGCTCCTCTCTCCCCGCTGCTGCTCCTCTCTCCCCGCAGCTGCTCTTTTCACCACGCTGCTGCTCCTCTCTCCCAGCTGCTGCTCCTCTCTCCCCGCTGCTGCCCCTCTCTCCCCGCTGCTGCTCCTTCTCCCCGCTGCTGCTCCTCTCGCCCCTCTGCTGCTTCTTTCTCCCCGCTGCTGCTCCTCTCTCCCCGCTGCTGCTCCTCTCTCCCCGCTGCTGCTCCTCTCTCCCCGATGCTGCTCCTCTCGCCACGCTGCTGCCCCTGTCTCCCCGCTGCTGCTCTTCTCTCCCCGCTGCTGCTCCTCTCTCCCCGCTGCTGCTCCGCTCTCCCCGATGCTGCACCTCTCTCCCCGCTGCTGATCCTCTCTACCCGCTGCTGCCCCTCTCTCCCCGCTGCTGCTCCTCTCGCCTCGCCGCTGCTCCTCTCTCCCCGCTGCTGCTCCTCTCGGCCCGCTGCTGCTCCTCTCGCCTCGCTGCTGCTCCTCTCTCCCCGCTGCTGCTCCTCTCTCCCCGCTGCTGCTCCTCTCTCCCCGCTGCTGCTCCTCTCTCCCCACTGCTGCTCCTCTCTCCCCGCTGCTGCTCCTCTCTCCCCGCTGCTGCTCCTCTCTCCTCGCTGCTGCTCCTCTCGGCCCGCTGCAGCTCCTCGCTCCCCACTGCTGCTCCTCTCGGCCCGCTGCTGCTCCTCTCTCCCTCGCTGCTGCTCCTCTCTCCCCGCTGCTGCTCCTCTCTCCCTACTGTTGCTCCATCTCCCTCGCTGGTGCTCCTCTCTCCCCGCTGCTGCTCCTCTCTCCCCGCTGCTGCTCCTCTCTCCCCGCTGCTGCTCCTCTCTCCCCGCTGCTGCTCCCATCGCCCCGCTGCTGCTCACCTCTCCCCGCTGTTGCTCATCTCTCCCCGCTGCTGCTCCTCTCTCCCCGCTGCTGCTCCTCTCTCCCAGCTGCTGTCCTCTCTCCCCGCTGCTGCTCCTCTCTCCCCGCTGCTGCTCCTCTCTCCCCGCAGCTGCTCTTTTCACCACGCTGCTGCTCCTCTCTCCCAGCTGCTGCTCCTCTCTCCCCGCTGCTGCCCCTCTCTCCCCGCTGCTGCTCCTTCTCCCCGCTGCTGCTCCTCTCGCCCCTCTGCTGCTTCTTTCTCCCCGCTGCTGCTCCTCTCTCCCCGCTGCTGCTCCTCCCTCCCCACTGCTACTCCTCTCACCTCAATGCTGCTTCTCTCGCCCCACTGCTACTCCTCTCTCCCCGCTGCTGCTCCTCTCTCCCCGCTGCTGGTCCTCTCTCCCTGGTGCTGCTCTTCTCGCCCCGCTGCTGCTCCTCTCTCCCCACTGCTGCTTCTCTCCCCGCTGCTGTTCCTCTCTCCCCGCTGCTGCTCCTCTCTCCCCGCTGCTGCTCCCCTCTCCCCGCTGCTGCTCTTCTCGCCCCGCTGCTGCTCCTCTCCCCCCGCTGCTGCTCCTCTCTCCCCGCTGCAGTTTCTCTCTCCCTCGCTGGTGCTCCTCTCTCCCCGCTGCTGCTCCTCTCTCCCCGCTGCTGCTCCTCTCTCCCCGCTGCTGCTGCTTTCTCCCCGCTGCTGCTCCTCTGTCCCCGCTGCTGCTCCTCTCTCACCGCTGCTGCTCCTCTCTCCCCGCTGCTGCTCCTCTCTCCCCGCTGCTGCTCCTCTGTCCCCGCTGCTGCTCCTCTCTCACCGCTGCTGCTCCTCTCTCCCCGCTGCTGCTCCTCTCTCCCCGCTGCTGCTCCTCTTGCCCCGCTGCTGCTCTATTCGCCCGGCTGCTGCTCCTCTCTCCCCGCTGCTGCTCCTCTCTCACCGCTGCTGCTCCTCTCTCCCCGCTGCTGCTCGTCTCTCCCCGCTGCTGCTCCTCTCTCCCCGCTGTTGCTCCATCTCCCTCGCTGGTGCTCCTCTGTCCCCGCTGCTGCTCCTCTCTCCCCGCTGCTGTTCCTCTCTCCCCGCTGCTGCTCCTCTCTCCCCGCTGCTGCTCCTCTCTCCCCGCTGCTGCTCCTCTCTCCCCGCTGCTGCTCCTCTCTCCCTCGCTGCTGCTCCTCTCTCCCTCGCTGCTGCTCCTCTCTCCCTCGCAGTTGCACCTCTCTCCCCGCTGCTGCACCTCTCTCCCCGCTGCTGCTCCTCTCTCCCCGCTGCTGCACCTCTCTCCCCGCTGCTGCTCCTCTCTCCCCGCTGCTGCTCCTCTCTCCTCGCTGCTGCTCCTCTCTCCCTCGCTGCTGCTCCTCTCGGCCCGCTGCTGCTTCTCTCTCCCTGCTGCTGCTCCTCTCTCCCCGCTGCTGCCCCTCTCTCCCCGCTGCTGCTCCTCTCTCCCTCGCTGCTGCTCCTCTCTGCCTCGCTGCTGCTCGTCTCTCCCCGCTGCTGCTCCTCTCTCCCCCACTGCTGCTCCTCTCGCCCCGCTGCTGCTTCTCTCTCCCATCTGCTGCTTCTCTCTCCCCGCTGCTGCTCCTCTCTCCCTCATTGCTGCTCCTCTCGGCCATCTGCTCCTTCTCTATCCCTGCTGCTGCTCCTCTCTCCCCGATGCTGCTCCTCTCGCCACGCTGCTGCCCCTGTCTCCCCGCTGCTGCTCCTCTCTCCCCGCTGCTGCTCCTCTCTCCCCGCTGCTGCTCCGCTCTCCCCGATGCTGCACCTCTCTCCCCGCTGCTGATCCTCTCTACCCGCTGCTGCCCATCTCTCCCCGCTGCTGCTCCTCTCGCCTCGCCGCTGCTCCTCTCTCCCCGCTGCTGCTCCTCTCGGCCCGCTGCTGCTCCTCTCGCCTCGCTGCTGATCCTCTCTCCCCGCTGCTGCTCCTCTCTCCCCGCTGCTGCTCCTCTCTCCCCGCTGCTGCTCCTCTCTCCCCACTGCTGCTCCTCTCTCCCCGCTGCTGCTCCTCTCTCCCCGCTGCTGCTCCTCTCTCCTCGCTGCTGCTCCTCTCGGCCCGCTGCAGCTCCTCGCTCCCCACTGCTGCTCCTCTCGGCCCGCTGCTGCTCCTCTCTCCCCGCTGCTGCTCCTCTCTCCCCGCTGCTGCACCTCTCTCCCCGCTGCTGCTCCTCTCTCCCCGCTGCTGCTCCTCTCTCCTCGCTGCTGCTCCTCTCTCCCTCGCTGCTGCTCCTCTCGGCCCGCTGCTGCTTCTCTCTCCCTGCTGCTGCTCCTCTCTCCCCGCTGCTGCCCCACTCTCCCCGCTGCTGCTCCTCTCTCCCCGCTGCTGCTCCTCTCTCCACCACTGCTGCTCCTCTCGCCCCGCTGCTGCTTCTCTCTCCCATCTGCTGCTTCTCTCTCCCCGCTGCTGCTCCTCTCTCCCTCATTGCTGCTCCTCTCGGCCATCTGCTCCTTCTCTATCCCTGCTGCTGCTCCTCTCTCCCCGATGCTGCTCCTCTCGCCACGCTGCTGCCCCTGTCTCTCCGCTGCTGCTCCTCTCTCCCCGCTGCTGCTCCTCTCTCCCCGCTGCTGCTCCGCTCTCCCCGATGCTGCACCTCTCTCCCCGCTGCTGATCCTCTCTACCCGCTGCTGCCCCTCTCTCCCCGCTGCTGCTCCTCTCGCCTCACCGCTGCTCCTCTCTCCCCGCTGCTGCTCCTCTCGGCCCGCTGCTGCTCCTCTCGCCTCGCTGCTGCTCCTCTCTCCCCGCTGCTGCTCCTCTCTCCCCGCTGCTGCTCCTCTCGCCCCTCTGCTGCTTCTTTCTCCCCGCTGCTGCTCCTCTCTCCCCGCTGCTGCTCCCATCGCCCCGCTGCTGCTCACCTCTCCCCGCTGTTGCTCATCTCTCCCCGCTGCTGCTCCTCTCTCCCCGCTGCTGCTCCTCTCTCCCAGCTGCTGTCCTCTCTCCCCGCTGCTGCTCCTCTCTCCCCGCTGCTGCTCCTCTCTCCCCGCAGCTGCTCTTTTCACCACGCTGCTGCTCCTCTCTCCCAGCTGCTGCTCCTCTCTCCCCGCTGCTGCCCCTCTCTCCCCGCTGCTGCTCCTTCTCCCCGCTGCTGCTCCTCTCGCCCCTCTGCTGCTTCTTTCTCCCCGCTGCTGCTCCTCTCTCCCCGCTGCTGCTCCTCCCTCCCCACTGCTACTCCTCTCACCTCAATGCTGCTTCTCTCGCCCCACTGCTACTCCTCTCTCCCCGCTGCTGCTCCTCTCTCCCCGCTGCTGGTCCTCTCTCCCTGGTGCTGCTCTTCTCGCCCCGCTGCTGCTCCTCTCTCCCCACTGCTGCTTCTCTCCCCGCTGCTGTTCCTCTCTCCCCGCTGCTGCTCCTCTCTCCCCGCTGCTGCTCCCCTCTCCCCGCTGCTGCTCTTCTCGCCCCGCTGCTGCTCCTCTCCCCCCGCTGCTGCTCCTCTCTCCCCGCTGCTGTTTCTCTCTCCCTCGCTGGTGCTCCTCTCTCCCCGCTGCTGCTCCTCTCTCCCCGCTGCTGCTCCTCTCTCCCCGCTGCTGCTGCTTTCTCCCCGCTGCTGCTCCTCTGTCCCCGCTGCTGCTCCTCTCTCACCGCTGCTGCTCCTCTCTCCCCGCTGCTGCTCCTCTCTCCCCGCTGCTGCTCCTCTGTCCCCGCTGCTGCTCCTCTCTCACCGCTGCTGCTCCTCTCTCCCCGCTGCTGCTCCTCTCTCCCCGCTGCTGCTCCTCTTGCCCCGCTGCTGCTCCATTCGCCCGGCTGCTGCTCCTCTCTCCCCGCTGCTGCTCCTCTCTCACCGCTGCTGCTCCTCTCTCCCCGCTGCTGCTCGTCTCTCCCCGCTGCTGCTCCTCTCTCCCCGCTGTTGCTCCATCTCCCTCGCTGGTGCTCCTCTGTCCCCGCTGCTGCTCCTCTCTCCCCGCTGCTGTTCCTCTCTCCCCGCTGCTGCTCCTCTCTCCCCGCTGCTGATCCTCTCTCCCCGCTGCTGCTCCTCTCTCCCCGCTGCTGCTCCTCTCTCCCTCGCTGCTGCTCCTCTCTCCCTCGCTGCTGCTCCTCTCTCCCTCGCAGTTGCACCTCTCTCCCCGCTGCTGCACCTCTCTCCCCGCTGCTGCTCCTCTCTCCCCGCTGCTGCACCTCTCTCCCCGCTGCTGCTCCTCTCTCCCCGCTGCTGCTCCTCTCTCCTCGCTGCTGCTCCTCTCTCCCTCGCTGCTGCTCCTCTCGGCCCGCTGCTGCTTCTCTCTCCCTGCTGCTGCTCCTCTCTCCCCGCTGCTGCCCCTCTCTCCCCGCTGCTGCTCCTCTCTCCCTCGCTGCTGCTCCTCTCTGCCTCGCTGCTGCTCGTCTCTCCCCGCTGCTGCTCCTCTCTCCCCCACTGCTGCTCCTCTCGCCCCGCTGCTGCTTCTCTCTCCCATCTGCTGCTTCTCTCTCCCCGCTGCTGCTCCTCTCTCCCTCATTGCTGCTCCTCTCGGCCATCTGCTCCTTCTCTATCCCTGCTGCTGCTCCTCTCTCCCCGATGCTGCTCCTCTCGCCACGCTGCTGCCCCTGTCTCCCCGCTGCTGATCCTCTCTACCCGCTGCTGCCCATCTCTCCCCGCTGCTGCTCCTCTCGCCTCGCCGCTGCTCCTCTCTCCCCGCTGCTGCTCCTCTCGGCCCGCTGCTGCTCCTCTCGCCTCGCTGCTGATCCTCTCTCCCCGCTGCTGCTCCTCTCTCCCCGCTGCTGCTCCTCTCTCCCCGCTGCTGCTCCTCTCTCCCCACTGCTGCTCCTCTCTCCCCGCTGCTGCTCCTCTCTCCCCGCTGCTGCTCCTCTCTCCTCGCTGCTGCTCCTCTCGGCCCGCTGCAGCTCCTCGCTCCCCACTGCTGCTCCTCTCGGCCCGCTGCTGCTCCTCTCTCCCCGCTGCTGCTCCTCTCTCCCCGCTGCTGCACCTCTCTCCCCGCTGCTGCTCCTCTCTCCCCGCTGCTGCTCCTCTCTCCTCGCTGCTGCTCCTCTCTCCCTCGCTGCTGCTCCTCTCGGCCCGCTGCTGCTTCTCTCTCCCTGCTGCTGCTCCTCTCTCCCCGCTGCTGCCCCACTCTCCCCGCTGCTGCTCCTCTCTCCCCGCTGCTGCTCCTCTCTCCACCACTGCTGCTCCTCTCGCCCCGCTGCTGCTTCTCTCTCCCATCTGCTGCTTCTCTCTCCCCGCTGCTGCTCCTCTCTCCCTCATTGCTGCTCCTCTCGGCCATCTGCTCCTTCTCTATCCCTGCTGCTGCTCCTCTCTCCCCGATGCTGCTCCTCTCGCCACGCTGCTGCCCCTGTCTCTCCGCTGCTGCTCCTCTCTCCCCGCTGCTGCTCCTCTCTCCCCGCTGCTGCTCCGCTCTCCCCGATGCTGCACCTCTCTCCCCGCTGCTGATCCTCTCTACCCGCTGCTGCCCCTCTCTCCCCGCTGCTGCTCCTCTCGCCTCGCCGCTGCTCCTCTCTCCCCGCTGCTGCTCCTCTCGGCCCGCTGCTGCTCCTCTCGCCTCGCTGCTGCTCCTCTCTCCCCGCTGCTGCTCCTCTCTCCCCGCTGCTGCTCCTCTCGCCCCTCTGCTGCTTCTTTCTCCCCGCTGCTGCTCCTCTCTCCCCGCTGCTGCTCCCATCGCCCCGCTGCTGCTCACCTCTCCCCGCTGTTGCTCATCTCTCCCCGCTGCTGCTCCTCTCTCCCCGCTGCTGCTCCTCTCTCCCAGCTGCTGTCCTCTCTCCCCGCTGCTGCTCCTCTCTCCCCGCTGCTGCTCCTCTCTCCCCGCAGCTGCTCTTTTCACCACGCTGCTGCTCCTCTCTCCCAGCTGCTGCTCCTCTCTCCCCGCTGCTGCCCCTCTCTCCCCGCTGCTGCTCCTTCTCCCCGCTGCTGCTCCTCTCGCCCCTCTGCTGCTTCTTTCTCCCCGCTGCTGCTCCTCTCTCCCCGCTGCTGCTCCTCCCTCCCCACTGCTACTCCTCTCACCTCAATGCTGCTTCTCTCGCCCCACTGCTACTCCTCTCTCCCCGCTGCTGCTCCTCTCTCCCCGCTGCTGGTCCTCTCTCCCTGGTGCTGCTCTTCTCGCCCCGCTGCTGCTCCTCTCTCCCCACTGCTGCTTCTCTCCCCGCTGCTGTTCCTCTCTCCCCGCTGCTGCTCCTCTCTCCCCGCTGCTGCTCCCCTCTCCCCGCTGCTGCTCTTCTCGCCCCGCTGCTGCTCCTCTCCCCCCGCTGCTGCTCCTCTCTCCCCGCTGCTGTTTCTCTCTCCCTCGCTGGTGCTCCTCTCTCCCCGCTGCTGCTCCTCTCTCCCCGCTGCTGCTCCTCTCTCCCCGCTGCTGCTGCTTTCTCCCCGCTGCTGCTCCTCTGTCCCCGCTGCTGCTCCTCTCTCACCGCTGCTGCTCCTCTCTCCCCGCTGCTGCTCCTCTCTCCCCGCTGCTGCTCCTCTGTCCCCGCTGCTGCTCCTCTCTCACCGCTGCTGCTCCTCTCTCCCCGCTGCTGCTCCTCTCTCCCCGCTGCTGCTCCTCTTGCCCCGCTGCTGCTCTTCTCGCCCCGCTGCTGCTCCTCTCTCCCCACTGCTGCTTCTCTCCCCGCTGCTGTTCCTCTCTCCCCGCTGCTGCTCCTCTCTCCCCGCTGCTGCTCCCCTCTCCCCGCTGCTGCTCTTCTCGCCCCGCTGCTGCTCCTCTCCCCCCGCTGCTGCTCCTCTCTCCCCGCTGCTGTTTCTCTCTCCCTCGCTGGTGCTCCTCTCTCCCCGCTGCTGCTCCTCTCTCCCCGCTGCTGCTCCTCTCTCCCCGCTGCTGCTGCTTTCTCCCCGCTGCTGCTCCTCTGTCCCCGCTGCTGCTCCTCTCTCACCGCTGCTGCTCCTCTCTCCCCGCTGCTGCTCCTCTCTCCCCGCTGCTGCTCCTCTGTCCCCGCTGCTGCTCCTCTCTCACCGCTGCTGCTCCTCTCTCCCCGCTGCTGCTCCTCTCTCCCCGCTGCTGCTCCTCTTGCCCCGCTGCTGCTCCATTCGCCCGGCTGCTGCTCCTCTCTCCCCGCTGCTGCTCCTCTCTCACCGCTGCTGCTCCTCTCTCCCCGCTGCTGCTCGTCTCTCCCCGCTGCTGCTCCTCTCTCCCCGCTGTTGCTCCATCTCCCTCGCTGGTGCTCCTCTGTCCCCGCTGCTGCTCCTCTCTCCCCGCTGCTGTTCCTCTCTCCCCGCTGCTGCTCCTCTCTCCCCGCTGCTGCTCCTCTCTCCCCGCTGCTGCTCCTCTCTCCCCGCTGCTGCTCCTCTCTCCCTCGCTGCTGCTCCTCTCTCCCTCGCTGCTGCTCCTCTCTCCCTCGCAGTTGCACCTCTCTCCCCGCTGCTGCACCTCTCTCCCCGCTGCTGCTCCTCTCTCCCCGCTGCTGCACCTCTCTCCCCGCTGCTGCTCCTCTCTCCCCGCTGCTGCTCCTCTCTCCTCGCTGCTGCTCCTCTCTCCCTCGCTGCTGCTCCTCTCGGCCCGCTGCTGCTTCTCTCTCCCTGCTGCTGCTCCTCTCTCCCCGCTGCTGCCCCTCTCTCCCCGCTGCTGCTCCTCTCTCCCTCGCTGCTGCTCCTCTCTGCCTCGCTGCTGCTCGTCTCTCCCCGCTGCTGCTCCTCTCTCCCCCACTGCTGCTCCTCTCGCCCCGCTGCTGCTTCTCTCTCCCATCTGCTGCTTCTCTCTCCCCGCTGCTGCTCCTCTCTCCCTCATTGCTGCTCCTCTCGGCCATCTGCTCCTTCTCTATCCCTGCTGCTGCTCCTCTCTCCCCGATGCTGCTCCTCTCGCCACGCTGCTGCCCCTGTCTCCCCGCTGCTGATCCTCTCTACCCGCTGCTGCCCATCTCTCCCCGCTGCTGCTCCTCTCGCCTCGCCGCTGCTCCTCTCTCCCCGCTGCTGCTCCTCTCGGCCCGCTGCTGCTCCTCTCGCCTCGCTGCTGATCCTCTCTCCCCGCTGCTGCTCCTCTCTCCCCGCTGCTGCTCCTCTCTCCCCGCTGCTGCTCCTCTCTCCCCACTGCTGCTCCTCTCTCCCCGCTGCTGCTCCTCTCTCCCCGCTGCTGCTCCTCTCTCCTCGCTGCTGCTCCTCTCGGCCCGCTGCAGCTCCTCGCTCCCCACTGCTGCTCCTCTCGGCCCGCTGCTGCTCCTCTCTCCCCGCTGCTGCTCCTCTCTCCCCGCTGCTGCACCTCTCTCCCCGCTGCTGCTCCTCTCTCCCCGCTGCTGCTCCTCTCTCCTCGCTGCTGCTCCTCTCTCCCTCGCTGCTGCTCCTCTCGGCCCGCTGCTGCTTCTCTCTCCCTGCTGCTGCTCCTCTCTCCCCGCTGCTGCCCCACTCTCCCCGCTGCTGCTCCTCTCTCCCCGCTGCTGCTCCTCTCTCCACCACTGCTGCTCCTCTCGCCCCGCTGCTGCTTCTCTCTCCCATCTGCTGCTTCTCTCTCCCCGCTGCTGCTCCTCTCTCCCTCATTGCTGCTCCTCTCGGCCATCTGCTCCTTCTCTATCCCTGCTGCTGCTCCTCTCTCCCCGATGCTGCTCCTCTCGCCACGCTGCTGCCCCTGTCTCTCCGCTGCTGCTCCTCTCTCCCCGCTGCTGCTCCTCTCTCCCCGCTGCTGCTCCGCTCTCCCCGATGCTGCACCTCTCTCCCCGCTGCTGATCCTCTCTACCCGCTGCTGCCCCTCTCTCCCCGCTGCTGCTCCTCTCGCCTCGCCGCTGCTCCTCTCTCCCCGCTGCTGCTCCTCTCGGCCCGCTGCTGCTCCTCTCGCCTCGCTGCTGCTCCTCTCTCCCCGCTGCTGCTCCTCTCTCCCCGCTGCTGCTCCTCTCGCCCCTCTGCTGCTTCTTTCTCCCCGCTGCTGCTCCTCTCTCCCCGCTGCTGCTCCCATCGCCCCGCTGCTGCTCACCTCTCCCCGCTGTTGCTCATCTCTCCCCGCTGCTGCTCCTCTCTCCCCGCTGCTGCTCCTCTCTCCCAGCTGCTGTCCTCTCTCCCCGCTGCTGCTCCTCTCTCCCCGCTGCTGCTCCTCTCTCCCCGCAGCTGCTCTTTTCACCACGCTGCTGCTCCTCTCTCCCAGCTGCTGCTCCTCTCTCCCCGCTGCTGCCCCTCTCTCCCCGCTGCTGCTCCTTCTCCCCGCTGCTGCTCCTCTCGCCCCTCTGCTGCTTCTTTCTCCCCGCTGCTGCTCCTCTCTCCCCGCTGCTGCTCCTCCCTCCCCACTGCTACTCCTCTCACCTCAATGCTGCTTCTCTCGCCCCACTGCTACTCCTCTCTCCCCGCTGCTGCTCCTCTCTCCCCGCTGCTGGTCCTCTCTCCCTGGTGCTGCTCTTCTCGCCCCGCTGCTGCTCCTCTCTCCCCACTGCTGCTTCTCTCCCCGCTGCTGTTCCTCTCTCCCCGCTGCTGCTCCTCTCTCCCCGCTGCTGCTCCCCTCTCCCCGCTGCTGCTCTTCTCGCCCCGCTGCTGCTCCTCTCCCCCCGCTGCTGCTCCTCTCTCCCCGCTGCTGTTTCTCTCTCCCTCGCTGGTGCTCCTCTCTCCCCGCTGCTGCTCCTCTCTCCCCGCTGCTGCTCCTCTCTCCCCGCTGCTGCTGCTTTCTCCCCGCTGCTGCTCCTCTGTCCCCGCTGCTGCTCCTCTCTCACCGCTGCTGCTCCTCTCTCCCCGCTGCTGCTCCTCTCTCCCCGCTGCTGCTCCTCTGTCCCCGCTGCTGCTCCTCTCTCACCGCTGCTGCTCCTCTCTCCCCGCTGCTGCTCCTCTCTCCCCGCTGCTGCTCCTCTTGCCCCGCTGCTGCTCCATTCGCCCGGCTGCTGCTCCTCTCTCCCCGCTGCTGCTCCTCTCTCACCGCTGCTGCTCCTCTCTCCCCGCTGCTGCTCGTCTCTCCCCGCTGCTGCTCCTCTCTCCCCGCTGTTGCTCCATCTCCCTCGCTGGTGCTCCTCTGTCCCCGCTGCTGCTCCTCTCTCCCCGCTGCTGTTCCTCTCTCCCCGCTGCTGCTCCTCTCTCCCCGCTGCTGATCCTCTCTCCCCGCTGCTGCTCCTCTCTCCCCGCTGCTGCTCCTCTCTCCCTCGCTGCTGCTCCTCTCTCCCTCGCTGCTGCTCCTCTCTCCCTCGCAGTTGCACCTCTCTCCCCGCTGCTGCACCTCTCTCCCCGCTGCTGCTCCTCTCTCCCCGCTGCTGCACCTCTCTCCCCGCTGCTGCTCCTCTCTCCCCGCTGCTGCTCCTCTCTCCTCGCTGCTGCTCCTCTCTCCCTCGCTGCTGCTTCTTTCTCCCCGCTGCTGCTCCTCTCTCCCCGCTGCTGCTCCCATCGCCCCGCTGCTGCTCACCTCTCCCCGCTGTTGCTCATCTCTCCCCGCTGCTGCTCCTCTCTCCCCGCTGCTGCTCCTCTCTCCCAGCTGCTGTCCTCTCTCCCCGCTGCTGCTCCTCTCTCCCCGCTGCTGCTCCTCTCTCCCCGCAGCTGCTCTTTTCACCACGCTGCTGCTCCTCTCTCCCAGCTGCTGCTCCTCTCTCCCCGCTGCTGCCCCTCTCTCCCCGCTGCTGGTCCTTCTCCCCGCTGCTGCTCCTCTCGCCCCTCTGCTGCTTCTTTCTCCCCGCTGCTGCTCCTCTCTCCCCGCTGCTGCTCCTCCCTCCCCACTGCTACTCCTCTCACCTCAATGCTGCTTCTCTCGCCCCACTGCTACTCCTCTCTCCCCGCTGCTGCTCCTCTCTCCCCGCTGCTGGTCCTCTCTCCCTGGTGCTGCTCTTCTCGCCCCGCTGCTGCTCCTCTCTCCCCACTGCTGCTTCTCTCCCCGCTGCTGTTCCTCTCTCCCCGCTGCTGCTCCTCTCTCCCCGCTGCTGCTCCCCTCTCCCCGCTGCTGCTCTTCTCGCCCCGCTGCTGCTCCTCTCCCCCCGCTGCTGCTCCTCTCTCCCCGCTGCTGTTTCTCTCTCCCTCGCTGGTGCTCCTCTCTCCCCGCTGCTGCTCCTCTCTCCCCGCTGCTGCTCCTCTCTCCCCGCTGCTGCTGCTTTCTCCCCGCTGCTGCTCCTCTGTCCCCGCTGCTGCTCCTCTCTCACCGCTGCTGCTCCTCTCTCCCCGCTGCTGCTCCTCTCTCCCCGCTGCTGCTCCTCTGTCCCCGCTGCTGCTCCTCTCTCACCGCTGCTGCTCCTCTCTCCCCGCTGCTGCTCCTCTCTCCCCGCTGCTGCTCCTCTTGCCCCGCTGCTGCTCCATTCGCCCGGCTGCTGCTCCTCTCTCCCCGCTGCTGCTCCTCTCTCACCGCTGCTGCTCCTCTCTCCCCGCTGCTGCTCGTCTCTCCCCGCTGCTGCTCCTCTCTCCCCGCTGTTGCTCCATCTCCCTCGCTGGTGCTCCTCTGTCCCCGCTGCTGCTCCTCTCTCCCCGCTGCTGTTCCTCTCTCCCCGCTGCTGCTCCTCTCTCCCCGCTGCTGATCCTCTCTCCCCGCTGCTGCTCCTCTCTCCCCGCTGCTGCTCCTCTCTCCCTCGCTGCTGCTCCTCTCTCCCTCGCTGCTGCTCCTCTCTCCCTCGCAGTTGCACCTCTCTCCCCGCTGCTGCACCTCTCTCCCCGCTGCTGCTCCTCTCTCCCCGCTGCTGCACCTCTCTCCCCGCTGCTGCTCCTCTCTCCCCGCTGCTGCTCCTCTCTCCTCGCTGCTGCTCCTCTCTCCCTCGCTGCTGCTCCTCTCGGCCCGCTGCTGCTTCTCTCTCCCTGCTGCTGCTCCTCTCTCCCCGCTGCTGCCCCTCTCTCCCCGCTGCTGCTCCTCTCTCCCTCGCTGCTGCTCCTCTCTGCCTCGCTGCTGCTCGTCTCTCCCCGCTGCTGCTCCTCTCTCCCCCACTGCTGCTCCTCTCGCCCCGCTGCTGCTTCTCTCTCCCATCTGCTGCTTCTCTCTCCCCGCTGCTGCTCCTCTCTCCCTCATTGCTGCTCCTCTCGGCCATCTGCTCCTTCTCTATCCCTGCTGCTGCTCCTCTCTCCCCGATGCTGCTCCTCTCGCCACGCTGCTGCCCCTGTCTCCCCGCTGCTGCTCCTCTCTCCCCGCTGCTGCTCCTCTCTCCCCGCTGCTGCTCCGCTCTCCCCGATGCTGCACCTCTCTCCCCGCTGCTGATCCTCTCTACCCGCTGCTGCCCATCTCTCCCCGCTGCTGCTCCTCTCGCCTCGCCGCTGCTCCTCTCTCCCCGCTGCTGCTCCTCTCGGCCCGCTGCTGCTCCTCTCGCCTCGCTGCTGATCCTCTCTCCCCGCTGCTGCTCCTCTCTCCCCGCTGCTGCTCCTCTCTCCCCGCTGCTGCTCCTCTCTCCCCACTGCTGCTCCTCTCTCCCCGCTGCTGCTCCTCTCTCCCCGCTGCTGCTCCTCTCTCCTCGCTGCTGCTCCTCTCGGCCCGCTGCAGCTCCTCGCTCCCCACTGCTGCTCCTCTCGGCCCGCTGCTGCTCCTCTCTCCCCGCTGCTGCTCCTCTCTCCCCGCTGCTGCACCTCTCTCCCCGCTGCTGCTCCTCTCTCCCCGCTGCTGCTCCTCTCTCCTCGCTGCTGCTCCTCTCTCCCTCGCTGCTGCTCCTCTCGGCCCGCTGCTGCTTCTCTCTCCCTGCTGCTGCTCCTCTCTCCCCGCTGCTGCCCCACTCTCCCCGCTGCTGCTACTCTCTCCCTCGCTGCTGCTCCTCTCTGCCTCGCTGCTGCTCGTCTCTCCCCGCTGCTGCTCCTCTCTCCACCACTGCTGCTCCTCTCGCCCCGCTGCTGCTTCTCTCTCCCATCTGCTGCTTCTCTCTCCCCGCTGCTGCTCCTCTCTCCCTCATTGCTGCTCCTCTCGGCCATCTGCTCCTTCTCTATCCCTGCTGCTGCTCCTCTCTCCCCGATGCTGCTCCTCTCGCCACGCTGCTGCCCCTGTCTCTCCGCTGCTGCTCCTCTCTCCCCGCTGCTGCTCCTCTCTCCCCGCTGCTGCTCCGCTCTCCCCGATGCTGCACCTCTCTCCCCGCTGCTGATCCTCTCTACCCGCTGCTGCCCCTCTCTCCCCGCTGCTGCTCCTCTCGCCTCGCCGCTGCTCCTCTCTCCCCGCTGCTGCTCCTCTCGGCCCGCTGCTGCTCCTCTCGCCTCGCTGCTGCTCCTCTCTCCCCGCTGCTGCTCCTCTCTCCCCGCTGCTGCTCCTCTCTCCCCGCTGCTGCTCCTCTCTCCCCACTGCTGCTCCTCTCTCCCCGCTGCTGCTCCTCTCTCCCCGCTGCTGCTCCTCTCTCCTCGCTGCTGCTCCTCTCGGCCCGCTGCAGCTCCTCGCTCCCCACTGCTGCTCCTCTCGGCCCGCTGCTGCTCCTCTCTCCCTCGCTGCTGCTCCTCTCTCCCCGCTGCTGCTCCTCTCTCCCTACTGTTGCTCCATCTCCCTCGCTGGTGCTCCTCTCTCCCCGCTGCTGCTCCTCTCTCCCCGCTGCTGCTCCTCTCTCCCCGCTGCTGCTCCTCTCTCCCCGCTGCTGCTCCCATCGCCCCGCTGCTGCTCACCTCTCCCCGCTGTTGCTCATCTCTCCCCGCTGCTGCTCCTCTCTCCCCGCTGCTGCTCCTCTCTCCCAGCTGCTGTCCTCTCTCCCCGCTGCTGCTCCTCTCTCCCCGCTGCTGCTCCTCTCTCCCCGCAGCTGCTCTTTTCACCACGCTGCTGCTCCTCTCTCCCAGCTGCTGCTCCTCTCTCCCCGCTGCTGCCCCTCTCTCCCCGCTGCTGCTCCTTCTCCCCGCTGCTGCTCCTCTCGCCCCTCTGCTGCTTCTTTCTCCCCGCTGCTGCTCCTCTCTCCCCGCTGCTGCTCCTCCCTCCCCACTGCTACTCCTCTCACCTCAATGCTGCTCCTCTCTCCCCACTGCTGCTTCTCTCCCCGCTGCTGTTCCTCTCTCCCCGCTGCTGCTCCTCTCTCCCCGCTGCTGCTCCCCTCTCCCCGCTGCTGCTCTTCTCGCCCCGCTGCTGCTCCTCTCCCCCCGCTGCTGCTCCTCTCTCCCCGCTGCTGTTTCTCTCTCCCTCGCTGGTGCTCCTCTCTCCCCGCTGCTGCTCCTCTCTCCCCGCTGCTGCTCCTCTCTCCCCGCTGCTGCTGCTTTCTCCCCGCTGCTGCTCCTCTGTCCCCGCTGCTGCTCCTCTCTCACCGCTGCTGCTCCTCTCTCCCCGCTGCTGCTCCTCTCTCCCCGCTGCTGCTCCTCTGTCCCCGCTGCTGCTCCTCTCTCACCGCTGCTGCTCCTCTCTCCCCGCTGCTGCTCCTCTCTCCCCGCTGCTGCTCCTCTTGCCCCGCTGCTGCTCCATTCGCCCGGCTGCTGCTCCTCTCTCCCCGCTGCTGCTCCTCTCTCACCGCTGCTGCTCCTCTCTCCCCGCTGCTGCTCGTCTCTCCCCGCTGCTGCTCCTCTCTCCCCGCTGTTGCTCCATCTCCCTCGCTGGTGCTCCTCTGTCCCCGCTGCTGCTCCTCTCTCCCCGCTGCTGTTCCTCTCTCCCCGCTGCTGCTCCTCTCTCCCCGCTGCTGCTCCTCTCTCCCCGCTGCTGCTCCTCTCTCCCCGTTGCTGCTCCTCTCTCCCTCGCTGCTGCTCCTCTCTCCCTCGCTGCTGCTCCCCTCTCCCTCGCAGTTGCACCTCTCTCCCCGCTGCTGCACCTCTCTCCCCGCTGCTGCTCCTCTCTCCCCGCTGCTGCACCTCTCTCCCCGCTGCTGCTCCTCTCTCCCCGCTGCTGATCCTCTCTACCCGCTGCTGCCCATCTCTCCCCGCTGCTGCTCCTCTCGCCTCGCCGCTGCTCCTCTCTCCCCGCTGCTGCTCCTCTCGGCCCGCTGCTGCTCCTCTCGCCTCGCTGCTGATCCTCTCTCCCCGCTGCTGCTCCTCTGTCCCCGCTGCTGATCCTCTCTCCCCGATGCTACTCCTCTCGCCACGCTGCTGCCCCTGTCTCCCCGCTGCTGCTCCTCTCTCCCCGCTGCTGCTCCTCTCTCCCCGCTGCTGCTCCGCTCTCCCCGATGCTGCACCTCTCTCCCCGCTGCTGATCCTCTCTACCCGCTGCTGCCCATCTCTCCCCGCTGCTGCTCCTCTCGCCTCGCCGCTGCTCCTCTCTCCCCGCTGCTGCTCCTCTCGGCCCGCTGCTGCTCCTCTCGCCTCGCTGCTGATCCTCTCTCCCCGCTGCTGCTCCTCTCTCCCCGCTGCTGCTCCTCTCTCCCCGCTGCTGCTCCTCTCTCCCCACTGCTGCTCCTCTCTCCCCGCTGCTGCTCCTCTCTCCCCGCTGCTGCTCCTCTCTCCTCGCTGCTGCTCCTCTCGGCCCGCTGCAGCTCCTCGCTCCCCACTGCTGCTCCTCTCGGCCCGCTGCTGCTCCTCTCTCCCCGCTGCTGCTCCTCTCTCCCCGCTGCTGCACCTCTCTCCCCGCTGCTGCTCCTCTCTCCCCGCTGCTGCTCCTCTCTCCTCGCTGCTGCTCCTCTCTCCCTCGCTGCTGCTCCTCTCGGCCCGCTGCTGCTTCTCTCTCCCTGCTGCTGCTCCTCTCTCCCCGCTGCTGCCCCACTCTCCCCGCTGCTGCTACTCTCTCCCTCGCTGCTGCTCCTCTCTGCCTCGCTGCTGCTCGTCTCTCCCCGCTGCTGCTCCTCTCTCCACCACTGCTGCTCCTCTCGCCCCGCTGCTGCTTCTCTCTCCCATCTGCTGCTTCTCTCTCCCCGCTGCTGCTCCTCTCTCCCTCATTGCTGCTCCTCTCGGCCATCTGCTCCTTCTCTATCCCTGCTGCTGCTCCTCTCTCCCCGATGCTGCTCCTCTCGCCACGCTGCTGCCCCTGTCTCTCCGCTGCTGCTCCTCTCTCCCCGCTGCTGCTCCTCTCTCCCCGCTGCTGCTCCGCTCTCCCCGATGCTGCACCTCTCTCCCCGCTGCTGATCCTCTCTACCCGCTGCTGCCCCTCTCTCCCCGCTGCTGCTCCTCTCGCCTCGCCGCTGCTCCTCTCTCCCCGCTGCTGCTCCTCTCGGCCCGCTGCTGCTCCTCTCGCCTCGCTGCTGCTCCTCTCTCCCCGCTGCTGCTCCTCTCTCCCCGCTGCTGCTCCTCTCTCCCCGCTGCTGCTCCTCTCTCCCCACTGCTGCTCCTCTCTCCCCGCTGCTGCTCCTCTCTCCCCGCTGCTGCTCCTCTCTCCTCGCTGCTGCTCCTCTCGGCCCGCTGCAGCTCCTCGCTCCCCACTGCTGCTCCTCTCGGCCCGCTGCTGCTCCTCTCTCCCTCGCTGCTGCTCCTCTCTCCCCGCTGCTGCTCCTCTCTCCCTACTGTTGCTCCATCTCCCTCGCTGGTGCTCCTCTCTCCCCGCTGCTGCTCCTCTCTCCCCGCTGCTGCTCCTCTCTCCCCGCTGCTGCTCCTCTCTCCCCGCTGCTGCTCCTCTCTCCCTCGCTGCTGCTCCTCTCTCCCTCGCTGCTGCTCCTCTCTCCCTCGCAGCTACACCTCTCTCCCCGCTGCTGCACCTCTCTCCACGCTGCTGCTCCTCTCTCCCCGCTGCTGCTCCTCTCTCCTCGCTGCTGCTCCTCTCTCCCTCATTGCTGCTCCTCTCGTCCAGCTGCTCCTTCTCTATCCCTGCTGCTGCTCCTCTTTCCCCGATGCTGCTCCTCTCACCACGTTGCTGCCCCTCTCTCCCCGCAGCTGCTCCTCTCTCACCGCTGCTGCTCCTCTCTCCCCGCTGCTGCTCCGCTCTCCCCGATGCTGCTCCTCTCTCCCCGCTGCTGCTCCTCTCGCCACGCAGCTGCTCCTCTCTCCCTGCTGCTGTCCCTCTCTCCCCACTGCTGCCCCTCTCTCCCCGCTGCTGCTCCTCTCGCCTCGCTGCTGCTCCTCACTCCCCGCTGCTGCTTCTCTCTCCCGGCTGCTGCTCCTCTCGGCCCGCTGCTGCTCCACTCGCCTCGCTGCTGCTCCTCTCTCCCCGCTGCTGCTCCTCTTTCCCCGCTGTTGCTCCTCTCTCCCTGCTGCTGCTCCATCTCCCTCGCTGCTGCTCCTCTCTCCCCACTGCTGCTCCTCTCTCCCCGCTGCTGCTCCACTCGGCCCGCTGCTGCTCCTCTCTCCACGCTGCTGCTCCTCTCTGCCCGCTGCTGCCCCTCTCGGCCCGCTGCTGCTCCTCTCGGCCCGCTGCTGCTCCTCTCGGCCCGCTGCTGCTCCTCTCGGCCCGCTGCTGCTCCTCTCGGCCCGCTGCTGCTCCTCTCTCCTCGCTGCTGCTCCTCTCTCCTCGCTGCTGCTCCTCTCGGCCCGCTGCTGCTCCTCTCTCCTCGCTGCTGCTCCTCTCTCCTCGCTGCTGCACGTCTCGGCCCGCTGCTGCTCCTCTCGCCTCGCTGCTGCTCCTCTCTCCCCGCTGCTGCTCCTCTCTCCCCGCTGCTGCTCCTCTCGCCCCCCTGCTGCTCCTCTCGCCACGCTGCTGCTCCTCTCGCCATGCTGCTGCTCCTCTCTCCCCGCTGCTGCTCCTCTCGGCCCGCTGCTGCTCCTCTCGGCCCGCTGCTGCACCACTCTCCCCGCTGCTCCTCATCTCTCGCTCGCTGCTGCACCACTCTCCCCGCTGCTGCTTCTCTCTGCCTCGCTGCTGCACCACTTTCCTCGCTGCTGCTCCTCTCGGCCCGCTGCTGCTCCTCTCGGCCCGCTTCTGCTCCTCGCTCCCCACTGCTGCTCCTCTCTCCCCGCTGCTGCTCCTCTTTCCCCGCTGCTGCTCCTCTCTCCCTCATTGCTGCTCCTCTCGGCCATCTGCTCCTTCTCTATCCCTGCTGCTGCTCCTCTCTCCCCGATGCTGCTCCTCTCGCCACGCTGCTGCCCCTGTCTCCCCGCTGCTGCTCCGCTCTCCCCGATGCTGCACCTCTCTCCCCGCTGCTGATCCTCTCTACCCGCTGCTGCCCCTCTCTCCCCGCTGCTGCTCCTCTCGCCTCGCCGCTGCTCCTCTCTCCCCGCTGCTGCTCCTCTCGGCCCGCTGCTGCTCCTCTCGCCACGCTGCTGATCCTCTCTCCCCGCTGCTGCTCCTCTCTCCCCGCTGCTGCTCCTCTCTCCCCGCTGCTGCTCCTCTCTCCCCACTGCTGCTCCTCTCTCCCCGCTGCTGCTCCTCTCTCCCCGCTGCTGCTCCTCTCTCCTCGCTGCTGCTCCTCTCGGCCCGCTGCAGCTCCTCGCTCCCCACTGCTGCTCCTCTCGGCCCGCTGCTGCTCCTCTCTCCCCGCTGCTGCTCCTCTCTCCCCGCTGCTGCACCTCTCTCCCCGCTGCTGCTCCTCTCTCCCCGCTGCTGCTCCTCTCTCCTCGCTGCTGCTCCTCTCTCCCTCGCTGCTGCTCCTCTCGGCCCGCTGCTGCTTCTCTCTCCCTGCTGCTGCTCCTCTCTCCCCGCTGCTGCCCCACTCTCCCCGCTGCTGCTCCTCTCTCCCTCGCTGCTGCTCCTCTCTGCCTCGCTGCTGCTCGTCTCTCCCCGCTGCTGCTCCTCTCTCCCCCACTGCTGCTCCTCTCGCCCCGCTGCTGCTTCTCTCTCCCATCTGCTGCTTCTCTCTCCCCGCTGCTGCTCCTCTCTCCCTCATTGCTGCTCCTCTCGGCCATCTGCTCCTTCTCTATCCCTGCTGCTGCTCCTCTCTCCCCGATGCTGCTCCTCTCTCCCTCGCTGCTGCTCCTCTCTGCCTCGCTGCTGCTCATCTCTCCCCGCTGCTGCTCCTCTCTCCCCCACTGCTGCTCCTCTCGCCCCGCTGCTGCTTCTCTCTCCCATCTGCTGCTTCTCTCTCCCCGCTGCTGCTCCTCTCTCCCTCATTGCTGCTCCTCTCGGCCATCTGCTCCTTCTCTATCCCTGCTGCTGCTCCTCTCTCCCCGATGCTGCTCCTCTCTCCCCGCTGCTGCTCCTCTTTCCCCGCTGTTGCTCCTCTCTCCCTGCTGCTGCTCCATCTCCCTCGCTGCTGCTCCTCTCTCCCCACTGCTGCTCCTCTCTCCCCGCTGCTGCTCCACTCGGCCCGCTGCTGCTCCTCTCTCCACGCTGCTGCTCCTCTCTGCCCGCTGCTGCCCCTCTCGGCCCGCTGCTGCTCCTCTCGGCCCGCTGCTGCTCCTCTCGGCCCGCTGCTGCTCCTCTCGGCCCGCTGCTGCTCCTCTCGGCCCGCTGCTGCTCCTCTCTCCTCGCTGCTGCTCCTCTCTCCTCGCTGCTGCTCCTCTCGGCCCGCTGCTGCTCCTCTCGGCCCGCTGCTGCACCACTCTCCCCGCTGCTCCTCATCTCTCGCTCGCTGCTGCACCACTCTCCCCGCTGCTGCTTCTCTCTGCCTCGCTGCTGCACCACTTTCCTCGCTGCTGCTCCTCTCGGCCCGCTGCTGCTCCTCTCGGCCCGCTTCTGCTCCTCGCTCCCACTGCTGCTCCTCTCTCCCCGCTGCTGCTCCTCTTTCCCCGCTGCTGCTCCTCTCTCCCTCATTGCTGCTCCTCTCGGCCATCTGCTCCTTCTCTATCCCTGCTGCTGCTCCTCTCTCCCCGATGCTGCTCCTCTCGCCACGCTGCTGCCCCTGTCTCCCCGCTGCTGCTCCGCTCTCCCCGATGCTGCACCTCTCTCCCCGCTGCTGATCCTCTCTACCCGCTGCTGCCCCTCTCTCCCCGCTGCTGCTCCTCTCGCCTCGCCGCTGCTCCTCTCTCCCCGCTGCTGCTCCTCTCGGCCCGCTGCTGCTCCTCTCGCCTCGCTGCTGATCCTCTCTCCCCGCTGCTGCTCCTCTCTCCCCGCTGCTGCTCCTCTCTCCCCGCTGCTGCTCCTCTCTCCCCACTGCTGCTCCTCTCTCCCCGCTGCTGCTCCTCTCTCCCCGCTGCTGCTCCTCTCTCCTCGCTGCTGCTCCTCTCGGCCCGCTGCAGCTCCTCGCTCCCCACTGCTGCTCCTCTCGGCCCGCTGCTGCTCCTCTCTCCCCGCTGCTGCTCCTCTCTCCCCGCTGCTGCACCTCTCTCACCGCTGCTGCTCCTCTCTCCCCGCTGCTGCTCCTCTCTCCTCGCTGCTGCTCCTCTCTCCCTCGCTGCTGCTCCTCTCGGCCCGCTGCTGCTTCTCTCTCCCTGCTGCTGCTCCTCTCTCCCCGCTGCTGCCCCACTCTCCCCGCTGCTGCTCCTCTCTCCCTCGCTGCTGCTCCTCTCTGCCTCGCTGCTGCTCGTCTCTCCCCGCTGCTGCTCCTCTCTCCCCCACTGCTGCTCCTCTCGCCCCGCTGCTGCTTCTCTCTCCCATCTGCTGCTTCTCTCTCCCCGCTGCTGCTCCTCTCTCCCTCATTGCTGCTCCTCTCGGCCATCTGCTCCTTCTCTATCCCTGCTGCTGCTCCTCTCTCCCCGATGCTGCTCCTCTCTCCCTCGCTGCTGCTCCTCTCTGCCTCGCTGCTGCTCATCTCTCCCCGCTGCTGCTCCTCTCTCCCCCACTGCTGCTCCTCTCGCCCCGCTGCTGCTTCTCTCTCCCATCTGCTGCTTCTCTCTCCCCGCTGCTGCTCCTCTCTCCCTCATTGCTGCTCCTCTCGGCCATCTGCTCCTTCTCTATCCCTGCTGCTGCTCCTCTCTCCCCGATGCTGCTCCTCTCGCCACGCTGCTGCCCCTGTCTCC